>NC_080064.1:13727583-14927583 GCF_949987535.1 Balaenoptera acutorostrata | reverse complement strand
GCCACCATCATCACTTTGTTTTTGCCAAAGAACATCCTACAGAGAAAAAGAGGGGTCTGTGAAGGAAGCGCCCCGCCCTGCCCTCACTTCAGTGCAAACCAGCTTCAGTCCCCGGAGCCCGAGCCAAGGCCCAGGCTGTTTTGTAGCAGAAGGTGTGGCCAGAGGCTCCACTCTTCCACGCAGCTCTGCTCACTTTGTCGCCAGCCCAGGGTCCCTCTCATTATTTTCCTGCACAGACCCTGAAACTCACATTCTGTCTCAGCACTGTGAGTGCGTCTGGATATGTGGAAGAGGCCTGTTCAATGGTCTGAACCAGAACGGGTGGGATGTTCCTTAAGGGACCAGACCCCAGGGTTCAGGGAGCCCCTTCTCCTGGAGAGGTCACCGCTCAACCCGCACCCCCACCCCCCCACACGAGACAAACTTTAACAGTTAAAAAGCGCCCTTCAGCGGGGATGGGGGCGTGGCACTTTGTCCTTATTAAGGTGCCACCTGTGACCGAAGTCACTAACTGCCCCTGTGTTTTGCAAGCAGCCTGGCCCCTCCGCACTCAGGCCCTTCTCCCACTGCCCACTCACCGGCTGTGCTTCCAGGCACTGCGGACGTCCTTCAGCTTGCTGTTCCTCATGTTGGCCACGGAGAAGACGAAGAGGTACTTGTATGTGTCCACACATTTCCGAAGCTGCAGGACAATTCATGGGGCTCTGGAGTCCAAGGGGCAGCAGGGGTTGGGCAGTACTCTGGCCTCAGGTGGGAAAGAGACTGCTCCAGGTCTCTTACAACTGTGGATGTTTAGAGCCTCTAACCTGGTTGTTTCCTCCTTGCCTCTGCTACTGAAGCCAGGATACTAAGGACAGGGGCTGCCCTGATGCAAAGCAGGCATGATGGCAAAGTGCGGGGGAAGCTGAGCCACGGGTCAAGAGCCCACCGTCTCCCCAGGTTTCCGACGTACGGTGGCCACCAGTGCAACCGACCACTTCTCTTTGCTTTGTCCAGTAATTGCTGACGATCTAGAAGCTTAGCTACACTAGGAAGGCTCCTGCTATATGGAAACATGTAAAGTCTTGTCATTTAGTCATAAGGGGAGGCGGCTCATCAGCCCTGCGGTGCCCACGTTGTTGGCTGCAGCCATGATGAAGTGGTCTCAAGGAAAATGGCATCTTTGTGCCGGAGGAAACTCTGCTCTCACCCAGCCTGCAGCCTGATGCAGTGCAGACAGTGGCTTGGTGTGTTTACCCACACCTGGTAACTCCCTGGCTTTTCTGACATCGGGCAGACTAACAAACCTCTGCAAGCTTCAGTTACCAGACCGCAAAACAGCGATAACATCCCCTCGCATCTACCTCACAGGGGTGCTTCGCATGTGAAACAGCGCCGTGCAGGGCAGAGTAAGGGCTCAATCAAGCTGGAAACCATCACTATGGGAGTTTTTATTGGTGCTGCTGCTGGAGGAAAAAGGGCTGGATCAGCACCTTGGTTTTTTTTTTTTTCCAAACAGTATGTTTCCCTGACAAACAGCCCTACACCCACATTTATAAACTAAATACAAGGTCTGGAAAAATAAAAAGAACACGCTCTTACCTCTTCTATCAAGTTCTGTTTCAGTTCCAAGCCTTTCTTGGCGGTTTTGGTGAGGGAGACTAATACAAAGAAGAAAAAGGGGAGATGATGAGAGACAAATCTGGATGTCCTGGAGACTCTTTCTTCCCCCCTTTGGTAGCCCAGCTGGCCCAAGCCAATCTGAGAAAAGGTAGCAAGGCTTTTGTGGCCACCACTTCTGGCATGCAAGGCTACTCCCAGGTCCCCAGAGTGCCTACTTGCTACTGTTCCCGAGCCTGAAGTTCCCTTCCCATCTTTCCTGTTACTCAGACAAACCAGGTATTCCTTAGCTCCCCTGAGGCGAAGCGAAAACTCCCTACTGAGGTGTGTGGGCTCTGGGGGCCCTGCCAGTGGCTGAGCTAGCTGCTGGCTGAGGCGCGTCCCTGTGCTGCTGTGGTACACAGAGACCATCTGTGGCTGCTCTGGGCTGGGGGCTGTATCTCCTCTGCTACACGCTGTCTGGCAGTTTGGACCCATGGATGCAGCAACGCCTCTTTGGGGAGGGACAAGCACCTCTTCTCTAACAACAGCTGGGGCCCAATTTGCCCCTTAACCAGAAGAGTTTGGCATTTGCCAGATCTGACCAGGGCTCCCTCACAGAACCCAATCATTCCACAAACGCTTAACAGAGCATCAAATGCAAAGCCCTGGGTCCTAGGAGGAGGCCACTTCTTATTCATCCTGCCTGGCACTCAGTCAGTCCCTCTTCACGAAGCACACATCTAGAAAGGTAATCACACCATTCAGGGGCAAGTGCAGCACAGGAGGGCAAACAAAATACAGTTGTCCATTTTCCAGCATTTCCACTGCTACAACTGTGGACCTAGCCAGCACCATGCGCTCTTGGATTACTGCTAGTCTCGCTGCTTCCACCCCTGCACACTCACCCCACCTTCCCTGTCTATTCTCAACAAAGCAACTAGGTTGATCTTTCTAAAGTAAAGGTGAACCCCATCATTCCTCTGCTCGAGCTCTCTCCTCCCGTTTCACCTGCATGTGAAAGCCAATTCCTTGCAAAGGTCTTTCAAGCCCCGCACACTCTGCCCAATTCCCTCTCCCTCCTTTTCTGCTCTGGCCACGCTGGCCTCTTGCCCCAGAACATGTCAAACGTGCTGCCGCTTCAGGGCCTTTGCCCTTCGTGTTCCCTCTCCTGGGACCACCACCCTTCCAGGTAACTCCATGGGTTGCTTATTTACTTTCTTCAAGTTCCTGCTCATTTGTCATCTCAACAGAGACCTTCTCTGGCCACACTGCACAAAAGAATATCAACTTCTTTTTCTCCCACTCTTACTCCACGGGACTTATCACTATCTGAATTTACTGATTCGATTTTCGGTACCTTGGGAGGATATACTTCCCATAACTAAAATATTAAGCTTGATGAGGGCTCTAGACCTTCCTTGTTGTAACTGCTGTATCCTTCAACGCCTAAAGAGTGCCAGGCCCCTCTCTAATTTGTTGAGTGAATGTGCTAGAGAGCCGGAGTGAGAGAGACCCACCATAGTAGAGGTAGTCAGGAATACTCTCTTAGGAGGTATCCTACGAACTGCCAACTGAGAAAGAGCCAGCCATACGAAGACCGGAGCACAAGCATGCCAGACAGAAGCAACTTCAAGTACACAAGACCATACTTAGGGATCAATCTGGGTTGAGGGAAAGGCGGTAGGGTGGGGGGAGCGCGGAGAGCTAAGACAGATGGGCTGAGGTAGGAAAAGGTGGGCCAAGGCGAGATCGGGCGCAGCCTGGGTGTTCAGAGGCTGTTCCCCGACCAGCCGGCCTTGGAGAAACTCTGGAGGCCTGGCAAAGCAGTCTCCGCTCCCTGACCCGACCCGGCTCCAGCCCCCACCCCCGTGCTTCCCCCGCGAAGCCCCTACCGCAGGCGACAGCCAGCCCGCGAATTCCTCACCGGGTCCCAAGACCCCCTTTGCCCACCTTTCTTGTCGCGCTTGGATTTGGGCATCGCGCTGCAGCCACGTGCGGCGGAAGACGGTGCTGCCTATTAGGACCTCGGCGGCGCTGGGGCCTCTGGGACGGCCGTCGTGGGCTGCCCTTGCGCGTGCCTGACCCAATCTGCGCTGAGGCCCGCCTCTCCCTGCCCGGCCGCCGCCTGCGCTCTCGAGTCTCCAGAGCGACTTCCTGCGCGGGCGGGGGATCCCAGGGTCCTGGGCGCCCCACCGAGAGCTCCGCGTGCGGTTCCCAACTCTATGGTTCCGCGGAGGTGGAGCCTGCGGCCCAGTGCATGCCGGGCCGGCGGCGGGCCGGGCCCGGGCTCCCATCATGGCGGCGGCGGCGGAGGCTTCACGATTCTGGCTCTGGGCTGCCCTGCTCATCCCTGCGGCCGCGGTCTACGAAGACCAAGTGGGCAAGTTTGATTGGTGCGTACGTGGGGGACCTATTCGGGAAATATTTTCCCAGTACTTGTGTTCTGTCTAAAAGGATGGGGGGTGGTTACCATGCAGCACGGCCGGCTGCATAACTTGAGGGGCCCAGGGGAAAATGAAATGTGAGACCCCTTGTTCAAAAATTAAGAGTTTTAAGGTGGCGACGGCAGAGCATTAAACCGAGAGTTGGAGGCCCTTCTGAGCCAGTCCCTGTGCGACTGTACAGGTCGCAAGCCCGTGAAGCGGGCTCTGCCATCCGGGCATGCCTGAGGTTCTGGTCACAGGTCACTCTTCTCCTCCATCAGGCCCCATTTCTGTGACTGTCAGATTTCTGATCTACTAGGTGTCAGACGTCGACAGCCCTCAGTGAACGCCGTCTTTCCCCACCCCTCTAGCCCAACCCTGCCATGGGCTCAGAACAGGACCACCCAAGACTCACATCAGCCTTGAGGTGCCATTCATTCTTTCCCTCACTCACTGGCTCACTCATTCACTCTTCTTTCATTCACTAACTTTCATTCATTCACTCACTTTTCATTCAGGCTCTTATTCAGGCACTCATTCACACATTCAGTCGCTCATTCACTCACTCATTCATTCACTCACCCACCCCTTCCTTAAGGCCATGGAGTTGGCTCACTTTTGCTTGAATGTCAATTTGCCACTTAAGCGTTGTGCAATCTTGGGAAAATGACTTAATCACTCTGTGCCTTGGTTTCTTTATCTGTAAAATGGGTTTACTAGTAGTCCATTACCTCTTTCAGTAGTTGTAAGGATGAAAAAGACAATTCTTTTAAATTACTCAACACAGTGCCTGGCTCACTGAGTACAATCAGTTTGTTACCAATAATTACTATTGAGGGAACACTTTATCCTTCCAAGCCCAGCTCCTCTGTGAAGTCTTTTCTGTATCAGACAAATTAATTTGCATGTTTGTTGAGTGCCTGTTGTGGGTCAACAATCATTCTAGGTGCTGTGGACACAGAGATGGAAAGGAGCTCAGTCTGGGGGGGAGCAGATATATAAGTTATGTGATATAAGACAGTGTGACAAATGCAACATGAGTCACATTTTTAATGATGTGGGCAGATGCTCACAATATAATATGTACAGCTGACTCTTGAACAACGCAGGGGCTGAGGGTGCTGACCTTCCCTGCGGTCAAAAATTGAGCATAAGCTATGGTAAGCCCTCTGTATCTGCAGTTCTACATCCGCAGATTCAACCAACCACAGACTGTGTAGTTTTGTAGTATTTACTGTAGAAAACAACCAGCGTATATGTGGACTTGCGCAGTTCAAACCTGTGTTGTACGAGGGTTAACTGTATATATTACATATGTACAGCATGTGATTCCAATTTAGCAGAATCCTAGGTATATCCAATTTGTAAATTGAGAAGTAAACAGAAGGAAATACACCAAAATGTTGAAAAGTTTATGGTTGAAGAAAAAAAGTTCATGGATGGTGGAATTTTAGGCATTTTTTCTTCTTTTTTATACCTTTATGTTTTCTACCAGAAGCAGGCATTACTTTTATAGTCCAGATAAAAGATAACAGCATTTTAAAAAAGAGCATGGGAGTTAGACTAAGAAGTTCTTAATTTTGCATTCTAGTTCCGATAGTAATTTGTTGACCTCAACGGACTTTGGTTTGCTCACCTGTAAAATGAGAGTGATAATATTTGTCCTATGTACTTCATAAAGTGTTCAGTAACTACAGTGAGATTAAAGTATGTGGAAATGCAGATAGAAACTGTCAAATGTCATATAAACCTGTCTCTCTATACTAGTGTAGTTTCTTCTTTTTAAAAATAATTAGGCCAAACAACATAACAAGGGAAATTCAGTGTAAATGTCAGGTGTTTAATTTGCTTGAGGTTGTAATTCATGAACAGGAATATGCAGCACACTTCCTCTGTACTTGGTAGTATGCCTCAGGAAGCTAAGTACTTTCACTTTATGCTTAGATTAGAGTGTTGAAAGCGATGGGGTATATTCCAAGGAAAGTATGAGTAATGAGTCAGATGGATCCTGAACATAGCGTGGGCTAGAACAGGCTGCAGAGAACAAAGGCCTGACCCTGATCTATCAAGTTTTGTAAGAATATTTGCATAATTTTTCTCCAAAGGTCAATGAAAATAGAAGGAAAAGTTGGATTGTATGCTCTTCTCTCATGTGTAATGTGAGTGTCTAGTCTCACTGTTAATGAGTACAGAGAGGACTGTAATTTTGTTCTAGTGGGATTTAGGCCAGGTGCTCTTTTGGGTGTTCCTTATCTTGAGATAAACAAGTGCTTGCATTTAGAAGGAAGACTGTTGTATTTCTCATCGATTAGGGTGTATTCTCTCTTCTTCTTCCCATTGCCTGGAAATCTTGCTTTTGGTCAGATCTCTTCGTTAACAAACATTTCTCATGCGTCCTGAGATAGTTATGATGGTGATAACCTCATGTATTTGTGCAGTTGTCTTTTTCCAGAGCTTGATGGTTTTGGCCCCTTCCCTTTCCCTGTACTCTTTCCTTTAGGAGACAGCAGTATGTTGGGAAACTCAAGTTTGCCTCCTTGGAATTTTCCCCTGGATCCAAGAAGTTGGTTGTGGCCACAGAGAAGAATGTGATTGCAGCACTGAATTCTCGAACTGGGGAGATCTGTGAGTGAACTGTGTAGAGGGGTAACTGGGGATGGCATGGCTGCCTGTAGTGGATCCAGGATGCCCTGTGGCTTGTGAAGGCTGCGTGGCTGATTCCCCACTTGGGGACAAGTTGGCCAAAGGTTGCATCTCTTACTGGATCCTGATCATTTTTTTTTGTTTTTTTTGTTTTTTGGTCTTGTCAGCTTTGAATATTTAATGTATTCCTATAACTGGCCTTTGAGTTTACTTCCTCAGCCCAAGTCCTGACTGTTCTTAAATAAGATATTGCTGCAAAAAACGCATTATTCTATTTTGCACTAGTTTTGGATGTGCCCCTCCCCCCCATTACTTATGTTGCTTTTATGGATGTTTGTAGGCATTAAAATCATGGAAATGTAATTTACAGTCACTACTTTCCATGTGAGTCGTATGGATTTTGCAGATTTTGTTGTTGTCCGTTTATATGTTTGATGGGGTGGTGGTGGGGATGGGAAGTGCGGAGACCTCAGATTGGGACATCAGTGGCTCCCCTCATTAACCAGTGAGTGGGAGTGGATCATTGCCAGTTAGCTGTAATGCTTCCCTCCCTTGAAGTAAAATTGGGCACTTCTGTGCAAACGAAGGCCTCTTCGGTCCTCTCCTGCCTCGCTTCTTGGATGCCTTGTCGTGGTTCATAGTAACGTCGACCCTCCTGTCTCTCAGTGTGGCGCCATGTTGACAAGGGCACAGTGGAAGGGGCAGTGGATGCCATGCTGCTCTGTGGACAGGGTAGGTAGAGTCCTGCTTTGTCCCTATGATGGCGTCGGCTCCCTCTCCTCTTTCCTTGGTTCCTTCCTTTGTTCAGGGTCTGGTAGTGAATGGAGTAGGGGTGTTCCCAACAGGAAAGGACAGGCATAGTTTCTGTTTGCACTTATACATGAGAGGTGAGGCCACTGCTCACAGACCCTAGGAGGCTACAGACAGAGCATCAGTTTGGGAGATGATCTCACGTGGTTTTTTCTCTTCCAGATGCAATCACTGTGTCCAATGGAGGCCGGATCATGCGCTCCTGGGAGACTAACATCGGGGGCCTGAACTGGGAGATTACCTTAGACAGTGGCAGGTAGAGGGGAAGAAGCTGAATTTCATCTTGGTTTGGTTAAAGGCTTTGCTGGAACACAGATCTGCATAGATGGCAACTCTGGGCCTTTTGGCTTTTTTCCCAGGGGAAAAAACCACTGAAGAGCCAGAGAGCATCAAACACCCAGTTTTTGAGGTTCTTGAGGTTATGGGACACATGTGCTTACTCAGCCAGCATTTACTGAGCACCTGTTAGATGCAGAGCTCTGTGCTGGGTGCAGTGTTCATTCTTGTATTGACTGCTTTTCCTAATCTCACCATGACACAAGAGCTTTGCAGTGTTCTAGATATAAGGACGTGATATAACACATCTAGTGTTTTAATTTTATGTTTAAGAACAGTTGGAGCTACTGTTACATCTTTGCTAAAGTTGTTTAAATTATAGGGTTTACTTGCATTAGCTTATACATCTTCTGGTAGTAATTCATTTGGTAAGTACTTGGGGAGCCCCCAGGCAGTGGGAACCCACTTGTGAATGTGAGATAGTTTCCATCATCAAGGAACTCATCATCAGTTGGGTGAGGCGGGCATGCAGCCCGCTAATGACAGAAATCTCTGATGGCTGCCACGGTAGAGGGTAGGCCTGGTTGCTGTGAGGTCCCAGGGGAAGGAGGGAACAACCCTTAGGAGATTCACAGGGTTTT
Source organism: Balaenoptera acutorostrata (assembly GCF_949987535.1). Taxonomy (NCBI): domain Eukaryota; kingdom Metazoa; phylum Chordata; class Mammalia; order Artiodactyla; family Balaenopteridae; genus Balaenoptera; species Balaenoptera acutorostrata. The sequence goes on along the minus strand of NC_080064.1, from coordinate 14,919,209 downwards.
CAGGGAAACAGTACAACCAAGTGGCTGAAAGTACCGTCTCTCAAGTCAGCTAGTGGAAAGCAGAGCCAAGATTAGGATCCAGATGGATTTGACCCCAAAACCTGTTTCCTTACCTACCGAGCTATGGTGGTTGTGTTCCAGATTGTCCAGCCTGAGGCTCAGGAGGCTCTGGGCAGCGCTCACCCCGTCCCTGTGCTCAGTTTCCAGGCGCTTGGGCTGGTAGGCCTGCAGGAGTCAGTGAGGTACATTGCGGTCCTGAAGAAGACCACTCTTGCCCTCCATCACCTCTCCAGTGGGCACCTAAAGTGGGTGGAACATCTCCCGGAAAGGTAAGGCTGCCTTCCCCCCAGGTGATGGCTACCTCCTGCTCTCTACAAGCCCGCCTTTCTCCCTGGGGCTTGAAGCGTTTGCTTTGACTCAGGCTTACCTTAAGTTGGCATCCTGTGTAGCGTGTTGGGCTCACTAGCTCTAGGCCTGAATTCCAAGGCTGTGGCTGCCTCTGGAGTTTCCTTTGCAGTGAGGAGAAAACTCTCCACCTGGGCATGAGAGCCAGTCAAGCAAGGGGAGTGGCTCATTCGCTCACTCACTTTGGCAGGGACCCCAAACTCAAATTCCTATGGGGGGACTTCCCTGGTGGCACATTGGTTAAGAATATGCCTGCCAATGCAGGGGACACAGGTTCAAGCCCTGCTCCGGGAAGATCCCACATGCCGTGGAGCAACTAAGCCCGTGCGCCACAACTACTGAAGCCCGTGTGCCTAGAGCCCGTGCTTCACAACAAGAGAAGCCACCGCAGTGAGAAGCCCGTGCACCACAGCAAAGAGTAGCCCCCGCGCACCACAGCTAGAGAAAGCTTAGCGCAGCAACAAAGACCCAATGCAGCCAAAAAAAAAAAAAAAAATTACTATGGGGCCAGGTGTATAGCAATCATGAGCAAAGCAGGCCCTGTGGGGATTATGGGGAGCTGCAGTGTGCCTGGCCTACCTCGAGGGGGCAGCCTTACTCAGCTGATTGGTGCCCTGTAGGAACGTAAGTAGGCCTAGTGTTACTATGTCTCACTTTTTAAGAAAAAACTAGAAATTTTGTTCTTACATGTTAAATCTCAGGTCTAAATGTTGACAATGAATGCAAATTTTTTTTAAAAAGCTGTGAGCCAAACAAAACCGATTTGGGACTGCTAGTTTGTGACATCCTGGTGGCCTGGTTTTGGAAGACCCCTGAGGATACCCCTGTCCTGTGGCTAAAGCTGTTTCTCCCTGCGTTTCCTTCCCTCTCTCAGTGACAGCATCCATTACCAGATGGTGTATTCCTACGGCTCTGGGGTAGTGTGGGCCCTTGGAGTTGTTCCCTTCAGCCATGTGAACATTGTCAAGTTTAACGTGGAAGATGGAGAGATTGTTCAGCAGGTATGGTCTGGCTCGAGGAGCCTCGTGAATTGTGGAGAGGAATAGAGTCCTTCTTTGCCCTGGGGACCAGGGAACTCGGCTGGGTGGATGCAAAAGCCATTCATGGTCCCTGATTCTGGGCACTTGGAGGCTGCCTTCGGCTCATCAAGCATTTATTTAAAGCCCTCACATTTGCACATGGTGCTATCCTGGGGTGGCTAAAAAAATTGCATAGATCTGTTCATTGCCTGCAAGTATCTTATAAGATAATACTGTAAGGTAATAATAGGAAGCCATGTATGACAACTATAGCAGAGAAATGCTTATCTGAAATGTCAAGTATTAAAAAGGATCTGGTATATTTTTCAAATGACCAGAAAGCCAATCCTGATTGTCTCCAGCTTCGGAGCTCTTGGGAGGCTGGGTGGGATGGGGAGAACTCCTTCGGAACCCACCAGGAAGAACCTCTGAGCTTAGGCCCCCCAGTGGGATCCAGTGCTGACGTAGCTTATGAGCTGAGAGGGAAATGTGAAAATCCCCATGAGCCTCCTGTTCTGATGTCTTTCCTGCAGGTCAGGGTGTCGACTCCCTGGCTGCAAAGTCTCACCAGAGCCTGCGGTGTGGTGGATGAGGCGGTCCTGGTATGCCCTGACCCGAGCTCACGGTCCCTGCAGACCTTGGCCCTGGAGACAGAGTGGGAGTTGAGGCAGATCCCGCTGCAGGTGAGAGGACGCGTCCCCTGGTGCGAGGCATTGCTTTTGCTGCTTAGAAAAGCCTTTCTCCCAGTGTCGCTGCTTCCTTCCTGAGGCTTGGCAGCCCTTGGGAGGTCAGGCCTCTGGCTGAGCTGGTATGAGAGGAAATGGGCCCCTCTCCTCTTTGGAAAACCTGAATGGGAGCTTCTGGAGCCACATGCCGTGGCCTCGTTACCCTCACTGGCAAAGTGGGGCAGAGGCTACCAGCCTGGGACGATCAGTGACTTGTCTGCTTCTGGCCCTTATCCTTTTTCTTCTTGTCTCCCAGTCTCTTGACCTAGAATTTGCAAGTGAATTCCAACCCCGGGTCCTGCCTACACAGCCCAACCCAGTGGATCCTACTCGGGCCCAGTTCTTCCTGCAGCTGTCTCCAAGCCACTATGTGCTGCTGCACTACCACCACGGCGTCCTGAGTCTGCTCAAAAACTTCCCACAGGTAACTGGAGGCAGCATGGTTTGCTAGGATTCAGGAGGATCTAGCTGAGATATGGATGCTAGAAATCCCTGCCTTTGAATCTGGAGATATTTGCTCAAGCAAGAAGACATCTTTCCATGAGTGGTTTGAGAGGGGTTAGCCTTAGAGCAGAAGTGGAATTTTTTCTTTTTTTTTCTGAGAGTTACAGAGGATTTTTAGAGTAAAACTGGTGCCTTCCTAAGTCCACAAGAGAGTGGGCACGTTAATCAGAGGTTGCCTATAGATACTAAGAGCAGCATGGGATGCAGGATTCACCTGTGCCTGTGTTGGAGGTCGGCGAGAGGGCTGTGTTCAGCTGTGGCTGCAATGGGGCCCCCCTGCTCTCAAATGCCCTGGCCGTTATGCTCCAAAGTTGGGAGCATTTTCAACTCCAAGGCCAAGGGTCCTTCCTGTGGAGGTGACTTAGAGAAGGCTGCTGGCTAGGACAGGCCCTATGTAGGATCTGACACCTTGCTTTATCCCCAGACTGCCCTAGTGAGCTTTGCCACCACCGGGGAGAAGACGGTGGCTGCAGTCATGACCTGTCGGAATGAGGCAGTGAGTATCGGGAATAACAGCACATGGGGTTGTCCTTCCTTATCTTTGCTAGGAGCCCTGAGAACCAAAAGTCTGGGCATATTCACCTAGTCAGTTTGAACCCGGGGGCGGGAGGCTGTTGAGCAATATCTCACCTCATCTGTAGGGCTTTCTGCACACCTTCTTTGTCCCCAGGAATGGGACGACCTCATGTTCATCTGGGACTGTTCAGGGTTGTGTAGGCTTTGTGGGCAGAAATGGGAAATGGGATTTGCCTTCTTCCAAGGGCTGAGAAGACATAGAAGTGAAAGCTTCATTTTGGTGACCAGGAAGTGACCCTTTGGCTGAATTTTCTCCTTTTTTCCTTTTCTTTTCCCTAGCAGAAGCCTAGCAGTTCTGAAGATGGGTCAACGGGGAGCTTTTCGGAGAAGTCTGGTCCACAGGTAGGGGGTGGCGTTGGGCAGCGTGCCAGACCAGAGACACAGGAGGCCCCCCAGTGAAGCTGAGGGAGCAACCAGGGCTGTGAGCTGGTCTCCTGGAGTTCTCAGCCTCAAATGGGCTTTTCTAAGTTCAGTAAATTAAACCATGTTTCTCTTGATCATTTTTAGTTGGGAGATGAGAAAGTAGAATCCCTAGAATCTGTTCTTAACTACTTTCTCCTCTGGCCTCCATCTCTCCATGTCTTGTGGGGTCCTGGCTGGTGGAGTTGAGTGGTAGTCTGAGCAGTTGCACTGAAGCAGAGTGTGGGACCCTGGCCAGAGGCTCCAGTTTCTGCTGTGGCTTCCATCTCCTAAGTGCTTCCCAAGGGGGTTGTGATTTCCCTGCCTACAGTCTTACTAACTCTTTGGGAAGTCTCTGCTACACTGTACTGGCTTCCTTCTGGAACAAGTATGTATAGTGATTACAATTTTTTTTATTTACTCAGACACCTTATTTCTGCCTTAAGACTTAGCTTTTCTATTTTATGTCCCTTTGCGTACGTTTCCTCTCCTGGCCTGGGTCCTTCTCCAGGGTATTTGCTCCCCCCCTCCCCCCCCCCCCGCCCCGCCCAGATTCTTGGACTTCCTTTTGGGGGATCCCTGTAATTGACCCTTGCTGTCTGTACCCTAGGACTCGCTGGCTTGCTTCAACCAGACCTACACCATTAACCTCTACTTAATGGAGACAGGTCGGCGGCTGCTCGACACCACCATCACCTTTAGCCTGGAACAGAACGGCACTCGGCCAGAGCGGGTGAGTCGGGGCTTGTGGGCTTCTCAGCCTGGGGCTTTCTTTCGTTGGGGTCACTTCACAGCGATGGGTCCCAGAGTAGGATTCTCTGGACGTGGACTCTACTTCTACCTGAGCCACTGACTGTGAATAACAGTAAAAGCAGGTACCATTTAAGCCAAGTCGTCAGTGAGCCGGGCTCCGCGCTACGCTTTTTTACTTACGCACTGCTTGATTTAACCCTCTCAACAGCCATGTGGTTATTACTGCCCTCGTTTTATAAGCGAGGAAAGTGTGCCTGGTGAGATTCAGGACCCTATCCAGAGTCGCTGCCCGACATTGCCTCTGTGCACCTTCAGTGGTGTTCCTCAGCTTCTCTGGGCTGTGGCTTCTTCGTCTATAAAACGGAAAGTCTAATCCGGGCCTCCTGCTCGCTTTGTGGGGTGTTTTCGGTGCAAGATGAATGATGTGGTAGCCGAGAAGTACTCAGGTTCCTTCATGGAGAGGGCCTGAGCTAGCGCCTAGCAGTGTTGCTGTGTCAGCTCCTAAGAATACGTGATGTCTAATTGGAGTCCGGGTAAGAGCTGTATTGTTTGGACATCCAGTAATGTCGTGACCTAGACTTCTGACAACTCCTCATGCTTTGAATCTTGGGGTCTAGTGCTCTGAGAGGCATCTGGATTCTTGCTGACTGCAGTGGGCTTGACTGTTTGGTTTATAGATGTACATCCAGGTCTTCCTGAAGAAGGATGACTCCGTGGGCTACCGGGCCTTGGTACAGACGGAGGATCACCTGCTACTTTTCCTGCAGCAGCTGGGTGAGTGGACCTCATCAACCCATTTTTTTTTAGGCCTGCCCATGAGTTCCATTCAGACTCTTTATTTGGGGCTGTGGACAGGCTTCTGGGAAAGAATCAAGCGGAGTGTATCCTGAATATTTTTTTCCAGAGCCATATGTCACCTGCCTTTGAAAAATTCCTTAGCATTCTTGGGAGACAGAACTTCCCTCACTTGACCTCCTGATTCCAGCCCCTTGCCCTGCCATTTCTCTTTTTGGCACAAGAGGTGTGGTGGTCCCTGAGTCACCGAGAAGAGTCCCTTCAGGGGACGAGGGAGGTGGGCCTAACTTTTGTAACGTTGGTTTCTGCAGCAGGGAGGGTGGTGTTGTGGAGCCGCGAGGAGTCCCTGGCCGAGGCGGTGTGCCTGGAGATGGTGGACCTCCCCCTGACGGGGGCGCAGGCCGAGCTGGAAGGGGAATTTGGCAAGAAGGCAGGTATGAACTGAGGGGGCTGGGAAGCAGAGCTGCTGGTGCGGGTGCTCTGGGTGGGACTGGGCTTGGTAGTCGCACCACAGGAGATGCTGTCTCATGTGTCCCTGGCTTCCTGGACTCACCTGTTTTGCCGGTCTGTTCTGAACTAGCTCTGTGACCAGTTTCTGGTGTGTTTGTGGCCCTATGGTTTATGTAACCGTTCTTCTATCTGAAAGGAGTGACCTGTGACTCCCTCTAGGGAAAGATCCTGATGAAAAAGAATCTTAACTTAGCGTAGTAATAGCTACCCTTGTTTGGGTACCTAAGATCTGCCAGGCACCATGTCAGGCACTATATCCCTGTTGTCCCCAAAGCAACAGCCACACCTTTCCAGAGAGCGTGACCGGGCTGGTCAGTTACTGTGGTAATAGGCCAGTGCCCTCTGAGACCAGCCATGGTCCCAGCACCCAGGATGAACTCGGTTCACTCTCCTCTGATTGAGTCCTGTCCCCTCCTCCCTCCATCCATTCGTCTAGCTAGCCAGGTGGTGTTTACTGAGGGCCTGCTCTGGGCCAGGCACCCTGCTAGGCACTGCAGGTTTTCTTAAACCGAGGATTAATTTGACTTTACTATTTATTTCCGCTGCCTGGATCCAGCCATTCAAGGTAAAACCTGCTTCCTGCTGCCTTTTTGCTCATTGCCTGCCCACACGGCTAGCTTTTGGTTAATTATTTATTTTCCCTGACTTGCATGAATGAGGTATATACCGTGTGTGTGTGGATTGCTATGCCTGTGACTCATCCTGTTTGCCTCTCACTTCCCTTCCTTGAGCTGAGGTTAATGGAAAAGCGGATAAGCAAAGGCACCGCTCCTTTTCAGTGAGCACTTACCCTGTACCCCACCCCTTGGGAAATCCTGTATGTACATCATGTGATCTAATCTTGGCAACAGCCCGATGGGTTACTTGCCATTTTACAGATGAGGAGCCAGAGGCTAAAAGGTTAAGTACATTTCTCCAGGTCATCCAGGTGGTAAGAAGTGGAGCTGGGATTTTAATCCAGGTCTGCCAGACTCCAGGGGCCATGCTTTTTACCATGCTACCTTGCTCTGGGGACCAGTCTGGTCTCTGGAGGAGACTTGAGGGTGGTAGCCTCATGGATGGAGGAAGGGGTGGAGTGAAAGAGAGCCCTGGGAATGGGTTGAAAGTAGGTTAGATGGGTGCAGACTAAACCGTTGACAGCGTAGGCCTAAAGCAGCGGGAAATGGAAGTGCCTGTCCGTGACACACACACACCTGCACCCTGGTACCCCCGCACCCCGCCCTCTTCCGGCTTTGTCATGGCGCCCGGAAGCCTCCCTCTGGCCGTTCTACACGTGGGGTTGTGGTGGAGTCATTCACAGCATGGCTGCATCCTGCATGGCTGACCCCTGCCCTCTTAGTCTCCTATTCCAAGATTTCAGGCCGGTGGAGTGCTGAGAGCCAGGTGAGTAGGTTTTGGGTTCCTGCATGGCTGTGTCTGAGTGTGAGACCGTTGGCATCGCCACAGGACTGCCCCTGGGGCTTGTGGCCTGCGGCGTGGGTGACTCGAGTGCTCCACAGAGGGAGAGGGCCCTCCTCAGGAAGAGGAGGTGCCCCCTGGCTGGAAACACCTGGTCTGATGAGGAGTGAGCCTCAGCTGCGTTACCTTTCCCTTGACACCAGACGGCTTACTGGGCATGTTCCTGAAACGCCTCTCGTCCCAGCTCATCCTGCTGCAGGCATGGACCTCCCACCTCTGGAAAATGTTTTACGATGCTCGGAAGCCCCGGAGTCAGATTAAGAATGAGATCAACATTGACACCCTGGCCAGGGATGAATTCAACCTGCAGAAGATGATGGTGATGGTGACGGCCTCAGGCAAGGTGAGAGGGGCTTAAGCCAAACCTTCTGAGGTTTTGGGAGTGGGGAACAGAAAGCCTTTGGAAGGGGATCGCGCCGGTTCTAGTTTTCAAGGATAGGACTAGTTTTGGGGTTTACCTTTCTAGTAGTGAGCCAGGTATTTATTTTGCAGCTTTTTGGCGTTGAGAGCAGCTCTGGCACCATCCTGTGGAAACAGTATCTGTCCAGCGTCAAGCCAGACTCCTCCTTTAAACTGATGGTCCAGAGGACTACTGCCCATTTCCCCCACCCCCCACAGTGCACCCTCCTGGTGAAGGACAAGGTGAGGCCGCTACCTCTCATCTGAGCCAACGTGGGTGTGGTTTTCGGTGTTTTGTAACTTAAGTTCCTCCTAGGCCTTTGGAATTCTCTGAGAGTTAAAGGCAGGTAGTCAGGGCTTAGAGCTCTGTTTCTTCCAGTTTTTTGCCCGAGCGGAGGACTGTCCGGGGCCCATGTGGAAGTGACTGTAGGGTAGGTGTGATGTCACCAGGTCCCTAGTAAGCCAGCTCCGCTTCTTCCCAGACATGGGCGGCTGTTGGTACCTGGATGGCTGTTTGCTCTTCTCCAGGTGGTGGAGGGCAGGACACAAAACTGTTTATGTCTCTGACTCCCAGGAGCAGATGGCTTTTTGCAGATTCATTCTGCCATCATCAGAAGGGGGACTTGCGGGGAGGGTGGGATGAATTGGGAGATTGGGGCTGACATATATACACTATTGATACTATGTATAAAATAGATAACTAATGAGAACCTACTGTATGGCATAGGGAACTCTGCTTAATGCTCTGTGGTGACCTAAATGGGAAGGAAATCCGAAAAAGAGGGGATGTATGTATACGTATAGCTGATTCACTTTGCTGTACAGTAGAAACTAACACAACATTGTAAAGCAACTATATTCCAATAAAAATTAAAAAAAAAAAAAAGGGACTTGGTAGATAGTCTCTGGAATGGCTGCCATGGGGTTGCTGAGTTGGTCCTTGACTTTTTTGTTTATTCCTCAGTGTGACCCGTTCTTGCTTAGCTTTGGGGCTAGAGGCAGTTAAACTTTTTTTTAAAAAAATTAATTAATTAATTATTTTGGCTGCATTGGGTCTTCGTTGCTGCACGCGGGCTTTCTCCAGTTGCAGCGAGCGGGGGCTACTCTTCATTGCGGTGCACAGGCTTCTTATTGCGGTGGCTTCTCTTGTCACGGGGCACGGGCTCTAGGCACACGGGCTTCAGTAGTTATGGCACGTGGGCTCAGTAGTTGTGGCTTGTGGGCTCTAGAGCACAGGCTCAGTAGTTGTGACCCCTGGGCTTTGTTGCTCCGTGGCATGTGGGATCTTCCCAGACCAGGGCTCGAACCCATGTCCCCTGCATTGGCAGGCTGATTCTTAACCACTGCACCACCAGGGAAGTCCCAGAGGCAGTTAAACTTTTATCCTTTTGACACATCAGCCTTCAGACACTTTCACCTTTAGCCAAGACTTTATTTTCCGCAAGGAGGGCAAAGACTAGGGAATCTGCCGTAGCTGAGCTCAAGTCCCAGCGTTCCAGGTTTACCCCTAGGACTTGCATTCTTTTCACGTTGCTGGAGGCTGACCGTTTGCTTGCCCATTTCAGGAGACAGGAATGAGTTCGCTCTATGTCTTCAATCCCATTTTTGGGAAGTGGAGTCAGGTGGCCCCCCCAGTGCTGAAGCGCCCCATCTTGCAATCATTGCTTCTCCCCATCATGGATCAAGACTATGCCAAGGTGCTGCTGTTGATAGATGATGAGTACAAGGTATGCCGTCTGCAGAGTGGCTGCAGAACTGCCCAGCCAATCAGGTGTGGGAGCGGGGTGCTCAGACAGCCGCTCGAGGGCCCCAGATGGGAGCCGTCTGCTGTCAGCACTCATTTGGGCTTGAAGGGCATCTCTAAGCGACTCGATTGCTCTTTCTGCACTTGTGAAAACTCGGACTCTTAACAGAACTCAATTTAAGCCCTGATTGAGTTTAGTAGACTTTAATTCTTTTAAGATTTGCTGTTTCTTTTCTTAAGGCCCTCTTTAACAGGAAACAGTAATGAGTCTGGAGAAACTGTGCTTAGAGATTCCTTTTCCCTTAACTCTTTTCTGGGGTTTTCAAGGTCACAGCTTTCCCGGCCACTCGGAATGTCTTGCGACAGCTCCATGAGCTCGCCCCTTCCATCTTCTTCTATTTGGTGGACGCGGACCAGGGACGGCTGTGTGGCTATCGACTTCGAAAGGTAGGAGGGGGCATCCTGACAGGCCCCTTTGTGGGAGGGGTGTAGATGTTTCCTCGTTATTTGGCTAAGGAGTGAATTATGCTATTCATTATGTTGTAAACTTAGAGAGCATAATCCTGATGTCAAAGGCAGTCATTTTCATCTATTCCATGGCAGGCGAGGTTCTAGCTGCCGTGGAAGGAGCAGCGCACAACACTCTCTGCCCCCGTGGAGCTTTCATTCCTCATCCCTCTCCTATAGCAGGGGGAAGCGGCGTTTTCTCCATTCTTAGAAGGGCGGGAGGTGGGAATGGTGATTGAACAATAGTACTTTCTATATGAAGATGGTGTTATTGATCCACTCTTTTTTTTTTCTTTCATTTTTCTTTTTTTTTATTTTTGGCTGCGTTGGGTCCTCGTTGCTGCGCGCGGGCTTTCTCAAGTTGAGGCGAGCGGCGGCTACTCTTTGTTGTGATGCACGGGCTTCTCACTGTAGTGGCTTCTCTGTTGCAGAGCACGGGCTCTAGGCGGCACGGGCTCTAGGCGGCACGGGCTTCAGTAGTTGTGGCACGTGGGCTCAGTAGTTGTGGCTTGCAGGCTCTAGAGCGCAGGCTCAGTAGTTGTGGCGCACGGGCTTAGTTGCTCCGTGGCATGTGGGATCTTCTCGGACCAGGGCTCGAACCCATGTCCCCTGCATTGGCAGGCGGATTCTTAACCACTGCGCCACCAGGGAAGTCCCTATTGATCCACTCTTGATTGAATGTGCGCTTTGAATTTTATTTCTAGAAATGGGATTGACTTACTCCGATCCTGACATACTTGAGTCCAGTGCTTGCAAACAGTGATTCACACTGGCTCTGAAGTCCAGCTCTGAGCTTCACAAGGGCTGGCCTTGGCTCCGATAGCAGGGCTGTGTAGAGGGGTAATTTGTGGCGTACTCCCCAGAGGGCCCTCCCATCTTGTCTGTAAGGCCTTTGGAGGGACACCACAGCATAGAGGTTAAGAGCTTGAACCTGGCTGCTTGTGCGGGAAACCTAGTTTTATTTATCACTTACCCATTTTGTGTCCTTGGGCAGATGACTTCTCTCTGATCCTGTTTTCTCGTCTGTAAAACAAAATGGTAATAGTACTATATCAGAGGGTTGTTGTGAGGAGTTGGCGAGTTAATACATGTAAGTCACATAAAGCAGTGCCTGCTACACAGTAAATGCCATCCAAGTTTTACCTGCTGCTGTTTAAAAAATGCAGTGTCCTTTCCTGACATTCTGTAACAGCTAATCTTTAGCATAAATAGCATAGGAAATGGTCTGTCCAGAAAACCTGCTGTTTACCCTGTGGGTGAAAAAATACTGTCCTTCTGAGTTGATGAAAAGGGGACCTTGAAAGAGACAGTTCTTTGTGGATAGAAGGACGTGACTTGGAGTGTGGGTGTCATCGTAAAGATGGTGGGGGGACGGCAAAGGAGGCAGAGCTCACATGGGAAGTCAGCCATGTGAGGGGTGGTCTGCCAGTCTCTGACCTCCAGTGGGCTCACTGGTGACCTTGCTCTCTGGGAAGGTTTTAGTGAACTCTAATGTTTTCACAGGTGTCCTTGGGTAATGGGGCCTTATATGTTCTTAATAAAAATTTTTATTATTTCAAAAACATTTAAATTTCAAAAAAATTTAACACATGAGTACATTCTCATAGTATAAGATTAAACTGATACAGAGGTACAGGAGCAAGATGTGAACGGGCCCTTTCAGGCCCATTGCCAGCTGCTTCCCTGGATGGAATGCCTTTCAGTGGCCTGCACGCCTTCCTCTGTCCTGTCTCTGCCTCTGTGTCTATAGTGCTGGATAAACAGCTTACAGACCACACAGACATGCGCTTCACGTATATTCTTTCTTACCTGAAATGGAATTGACCTATATTTAACTAATAGGAAATCTGCTTTTTTCACTTTATGTGTCTTCTACCTCATTATTTTGTTAAACCCATATCTTATTAAAATATAATACTGAGAAAAGCGCAAAATCCCGAGGTTACTACTCAGTGGCCCTTCACAAAAGGAACACACTCGTGTACACGGCAGTCACATCAGGAAGCAGTTTAGCACCAGCGCCCTGGGAAGCCCTTGTGCCCCTTGCCAGTCACTACCCCCACCCCCTCACCCCCCAGGGCTCCGTGTAATTCCACAGTGGGGATGTGTAATAATGCATTTAACCACACAGTTTTATTGGTTTCTTTTGACTGTAAAGAACGTTTCTTGTAATATTTTGAGGTCCCCGCCAGCTTAGTAATTCACTGCTGGCTCAGTGTACAGGGAACTTAGATTTTAGTAATAAGTGGCAAATTTTCTTTGAATTATTCTTACTCAGATAAACAATGGGATACTATTAAATATTCCTCTCCTTTCTCACTGGCTTTAGTATCTTTCCGTTTTTTGACAAGAAGTAGGGTTTATTGGTGACGTGAGTGAGGAGGGGCCGCTCCAAGGCTCCCATGAGTGCAGGGCCCGCCATGTGTACAGGGCGCCACAGATTAGGGGTGTACTTGACCGCACAGCCATCCGGGAGGAGCTGCTTTTCAGCCACCAAGTCTTCCAATTCATCTCTATTACACTTAGTAAAGCCGCGCTTCTTGGAGATGTGGATCTTCTGGCAGCCAGGGAACTTGAACTTGGCTCCATGTTGGGCCTCAGTCACATGCTCCTTGTTCTGCAGCTTGGTGCAGGTGGATATGATGACTTGGCTGGCCACTGGGCCCTGGGGCTTTCCAAAGGCACCTCGCAGGGCTGTCTGGAGCCTAGACTGGGGACAGCATGAGGTCAGACATGAATGTCTACTTGGAGAGGACCGTCTCCCAGGTCCCCTCGGGCAGCCCAGACAAGCACCTGGTGCCTCCACTGCCCAGGAGGCTGCTGTTTGCAGCCGAAGCACACTGGGCTTTACTAGTTTTCTTACTTGAGCTGAGAGTTCCAAACTTCTTCCCAAAGTAGGTCCGTATTGCTGCCTCTCTGGGAGCTCTGATCCCTGTTCCCTCCTGCACAGAGGCCCCAGGTGAACTGCAGGACGTGTCTAGCCACAGCTGTCGCGGGTCTAAGGGTACCTTCCTGATGACCAGTGCTGGCTCTTTTGCCCCACCCCAGGATCTCACCACTGAGCTGAGTTGGGAGCTAACCATTCCCCCGGAGGTGCAGCGCATCGTCCAGGTGAAGGGGAAGCGCAGCAGCGAGCACGTTCACTCGCAGGGCCGAGTGATGGGGGACCGAAGCGTGCTCTACAAGGTACGGCCAGCCGTCTGGCGTAGCGCAGAGAAGCACGGGGTGTAATTCTGGCTCTGGGATTTGGTGGCTGTGGGACCTTGAGTGAGTCATTTAATCCCTCTGAGCCTTAATTTACTGTCTGTGAAATGGGCATGATATGCCCTTCTCCTAGGATTGTTGTGATGATCACATGAGGCACTCATGCTTAGCATAGTGCCAGGCATATATGGCCACTACCCAGTAGATGTTAGCTGTTATTTTTAGTGGTAGTACTGATAGACCTTTCTGGGGTTAAACCTTAGTCGATCCATCAGAAACTCCATCTCTGTGATCCAACACTCTAGTTAGTGGTGAGGGCGGGGAGACGGAGAGGTGACTAGTCGGTTGCGGAGCTATCCTATGAGGGAATGTAGTCATTGTGGTGACGAGCATGAATTACAGCCTCTGGCAGAGCAGAGACTGAGTTGGAGGAGGAGGCGTAATAGAACAGGGCAACACGACCAAGGGACTCGACGGGGCCGCCGCTTCGCTGAGCGTGAGGCAGAGCGCAAGCCTCCAGTTGGACGGTCCAGGTTCAGACTTGCTGTTCATCGTGGGAAACTTGCTTAGGCTTCTTGAACTTCCCTTTATTTATTTATTTATTTATTTATTTATTTAAATTTGGCCATGCCACGCAGCTTGAGGGATCTTAGTTCCCTGACCAGGGATTGAACCCATGCCCTCGGCAGTGAAAGCGCGGAGTCTTAACCACTGGACCGCCAGGGAATTCCCAGGAGTAGGGCTTTTTGGATTCATACTTGTTGTGGAGATTTTTTGCCTGCTTTGTTGAGACTAGACTATAGAGGGCCGAGGAGGGGAGCAGGCAGACAGGCTGCTGTGATAATCCAGGTGAGGTGATGGCGGCTTCAGCTGGGTTGGTTGGGGGAGGTGAGATGGGATCAGATTCTGGATACTTGTGAAGGTAGAACCAATAGGATATGCTGATGGATGGGGTGCGTGTGTCTGTGTTAGAGAGAAAGGAGTCAAGGACGACTCAGAGGTCCCAGGTGTAAGACACTGACACTCGGGAGGCCTTGTGGGGAGCAGGTTTTATCAGGGGTAGAACAGGAGTTCAGTTTGGGGCATGTCAAGTTTGAGATGAGACACCGAAGAAGTGATACTGATATGGCGGTCCGTTAATCAAGTCTGGAGTTCAGGGAGAGGTCTGGCTTGGATATGTAAACTCAGGCGATGCCAGCACCTGTAGATGGTGTGAAAGCCACGAGATTGGCTGAGATCACCATGAGAGCGAGTGTAGACAGAAATGTCCAGAGACTGGAGAGTGGAGGAGGGACCCACGGAGGGGGCAGAGAAGGAGTGGCCGAGACAGGCAGAAGGAAAACCAGGGCACGGGTGTCCTGGACACCAGGTAGAGAAGGTGTCTCAAGAAGGGCGTGATCACCTGTGTCACCTGGTACTAGTCGCTCAAGTCAGATGAGAACTGAGACCCATCCATTGGTGTGGTGATAGGAGGGCACTGGTGGAGAGTCATCGTGTTGCTGGACCCATGTCCTTCCATCACTGAGTGGGCCGGCCCGGGTTGTATCTTGAGTTACCATTTGCTTGCCTGTGACTTGAGCAAGTTGCTTAACTAGTTCAAGACATTTCATCTGTGAAACGTGGATAGTGACAGCTATTTGCAGGGTTGTTTACGGGATTCAATGAAATGATGGAGGCAAAGTCCCTGGCGTGGCCCCCAGCCTCCAGCAGACACTGAACGAGTGCAGCAATGAGGCCCTCTAAACAGGAAGCTCTTCCAACCAGAAAACCCTCTTCCTCTGTCAGCCAGAGAGCTCTGGGCCTGCCTCCCCACCGCTCATGATATGCCGCTGTGGTTCTGAAGGAGCTTTTCTCTCCGTCTCCCCAGAGCCTGAACCCCAACCTGCTGGCTGTGGTGACAGAGAGCACGGATGTTCACCACGAGCGCACCTTCATCGGCATCTTCCTTGTGGATGGCGTCACCGGGCGCATCATCCACTCCTCCGTGCAGAGGAAGGCCAAGGGCCCTGTCCACATCGTGCACGCGGAGAACTGGGTGGTGGTAAGGCGTGGCGCGTGAACTCAGGGCACCCCCAGGGGCCTGACGTAGCATGAGAGTACGTGGCTGGTCTCCCTGCAGCCTAAATCTTTTCCTTGCCTATTGTTCCAGAAACTAGTTGCTACTTTGCGTTTTCATAGAATTCAAAACTCCTGGCTGGCACCAGTGGGTGCTGGGTAGGGGGTTGGGCTCAGGAATCAGACTGCCTGTTCTTCCATTTCCTGACTGTATAACCTTGAACTAGTTACTTAAGCTTTCTGTGTTGTATTATATATGAAATAGGGGTAACAACAGTCACCTCTATTTGAGTTTAGAACAACACCTGGCATGTAGTAAGCGCTCAGATGTTAGC
This sequence comes from Balaenoptera acutorostrata, assembly GCF_949987535.1. Classification (NCBI taxonomy): domain Eukaryota; kingdom Metazoa; phylum Chordata; class Mammalia; order Artiodactyla; family Balaenopteridae; genus Balaenoptera; species Balaenoptera acutorostrata. The sequence continues at coordinate 14,903,821 of NC_080064.1, read as the reverse complement.
TATTATTCTTCTGACTTCTAAGAATCTTGAGAATTCCTTTGTCTTGTGGTGAACTTGGATAGTCTAGGTACAGCTACCCTGAAGGTTAGTAAACTTGGTAGCAGGAAGGAAGCTAGGGTGCTGGTTGTTTCTTTCCTTCCTGGACGTGCCTTTGCATGTACGTTCCCCTTTCCAGCTGAACCAGCAGCTGAGCCCCAAGCAGCCCCCTCCTCTTCTCTCCGCAGTACCAGTACTGGAACACCAAGGCCCGGCGCAACGAGTTCACTGCGCTGGAGCTCTACGAGGGCACCGAGCAGTACAACGCCACGGCCTTCAGCTCCCTGGACCGCCCACAGCTGCCCCAGGTCCTCCAGCAGTCCTACATCTTCCCCTCCGCCATCAGCGCCATGGAGGCCACCATCACCGAGCGGGGCATCACCAGCCGACACCTGCTCAGTGAGTGACCGGGTCCCTTCAGGCAGCCGCACTGAAGGACGGAGCCAGGATCAGTGAGGAGGGCTTCATATCAGCAGAAAAAGTTCCCTAGTCTGGCTTTGCCGTCCGTAAAAGAGCTGACACATCCCTCCTCGTCCTTGTTTCTGATGAACCACTTTCATGTCTCTGTTCTGTTTTCACCTCGTTTGGAAAGCTGAGCCCTGATACCATACCCAACAGGTAGCCTGTGCAGATGGGCTGCAGAAACTGGCAAGGTGTAGGGTCTCATCTTCATGTAGTTCAAGTTCAAGACTCAACTAGACAGGTCGCTCTGTCTAGTTGGTTTTACCAAAGACATTTGGGACTGTCAGATTTGACAGGCACTTGGTGTTACTATTTTACTCTCAAATATGAGGAAGACAGACTGCTTGGTAATTTCCCGAGTTTAATTCCCACCATTCCTGAAACCACTGGGAGCTCATGTTGCCCGGTCCTCCGGCTGCTCTCCCCCCACCCCCATTCCCCACCAGCGTCACTGCTTCAGCTGCCCACAGGCTCCTGTTTGGCTGACAGCGAGGAGACCTGCTTAGCTGGGGCAGGTATTGCTGGAGGAAAGGAGGAGGATGAAGAGATCCAAGTGGGTTTCCATGCTCTTCTCTTTCATCATTTCCCAGTTCTTGAGTCTAGCTCTTCATTTTCTGATGTCTCAGGATGATATGTGAAGAAACTCATATCTTCAAAAGTGGGAACCTTCATTCAGACCCAGGTGTATTGGATTATTGTTTCTGGCCATTTAAGGGAGCCTCAGTGACCCATTTTTTTGGTTTTAAACTCTATTTCAGTTTCTGTGATAAGGACATTTTTGTAAGTAGCCCTAATCGGGGATCAGGTCAGTGTGAACACTCACTTCTGTTGACTTGTTTCTGTGTATGTAGTTGGGCTGCCTTCCGGAGCAATTCTTTCCCTTCCTAAGGCCTTGCTGGATCCCCGCCGGCCTGAGATCCCAACAGAACAAAGCAGGTGAGACCCTTGTGGGTAGTGCTGAAGGCTGTGACCTTAAGGAACTTAGCATCTTGATTACGTCTGGTCCTTGGTCTGCTGTGCACTGTCCTGCTCTGCTGGGGATGTGGCAGTGAACACATCTGCCCTCATGGAGTTTGCATTCCGGTGGTGGCGACGAGGTGGATAATAAATAAGATACACAAGTGAAATAATGCTGTATTAGTGTGCTTGTAAATGGCAAGGAGAAAAAAACTAAGAAGGGGTGGGGTCTAGGAAGGGTGTGGAGGGGTGCAACTTGAGAGGGTGGCCTGGGAAAGCCCCTCAGAAAAGGTGACTTTTGAGGAAAGACTTGAGGGAGGTAAGAAGCTGGCCTTGTGGATGTCGAAGGAGAATGTTCCAGGCAGAGGGAACAGCTGTCACAAGTGCCCTGAGATCATGTCTGGTAAGTTACAGGGAGGGCTGGAGGCCACTGCGGCTGGAGCAGCCAGTGGTGGGGACGCTGGGAAATGAGGTGAGGGAGGTGCTGGGGCCTGGGTCACATGGGAAGCCAATAGCTGTCGGTGTTCGTTTTCTTTGTTTTGTTTTGTTTTTTTTTGGCTGCATTGGGTCTTTGTTGCTGTGCGCGAGCTTTCTCTAGTTGCGGCGAGCGGGGGTTACTCTTCGTTGTGGTGCGAGGGCTTCTCATTGCAGTGGCTTCTTTTGTTGCGGAGCATGGGCTCTAGGCGCGTGGGCTCAGTAGTTGTGGCACGCGGGCTGAGTAGTTGTGGCATGCGGGCTCTAGAGCGCAGGCTCAGCAGTTGTGGCACACGGGCTTAGTTGCTCCGCGGCATGTGGGATCTTCCTGGACCAGGGCTCGAACCCGTGTCCCCTGCATTGGCAGGTGGATTCTTAACCACTGCGCCACCAGGGAAGTCCTAGTTTTCATTTTTGTGTTTCCAGCCATCATCTCTGCGTATTTTCTTGCCTCCATCCCGAATTCTCTTCGCAGAGGGGTGTGAGGAGCTGTGGGCAGGGCAAGGAGGCAGTAGATGTGTCTTTGCACGTAGGGAAGGGAGGACGGTTTGGAGCGGGGGGAGGTTAAAGCTGGTGGACTGAGGCACTCTGGAGTGAAGAGCAGGAACTGGCCTACTGGCTTGATGTTTTGGTTTTAAAATGGCCCTTTCTTCCTCTAGTGTGAAATACTGGTCATCTGTGGTTTTGTTTTTTTTAGATTCAGAACGAGGTAGGAATCCAGATCTGTCTTACTCTCCATACAGCATTCTTTCTTGCAGCCCTTCCTAACATTCCCTGATGCACATAGACCTTAGAAGAAGATATGAGGCTGATACGTGGCCTGGAAACCTCCCAGGGCTCAGGGCAGCCAGGAGATCCCCTTACAGCAGTTTTGAATGCCGGTCCTGGTTGATGTTTTGCAGAGAGGAGAACCTGATCCCGTATTCTCCAGACGTACAGATCCACGCAGAGCGGTTCATCAACTATAACCAGACAGTTTCTCGAATGCGAGGTATCTATACAGCTCCCTCGGGCCTGGAGTCCACTTGTTTGGTGAGTAGAGCCCCAGCCCGGCCTGTGCCACCTCGTCCACAGCCACCCTGTGCGACATCTGCTCTTTCTTTCACCCTTGGGAAAACAACTGAGGGGTCTGTTTCCTTTGTGACCGGAGTTTGCGGTTGTGGCGGATCACTGGTGCCTTTCTTACGGATTTCTCATTCCCTCTGCCTTCCAGGTTGTGGCCTACGGTTTGGACATTTACCAAACTCGAGTCTACCCATCCAAACAGTTTGATGTCCTGAAGGATGACTATGACTATGTGCTAATCAGCAGCGTCCTCTTTGGTCTGGTCTTTGCCACCATGATCACTAAGAGACTGGCACAGGTGAAACTCCTGAATCGTGCCTGGCGGTAAAGACCTGAGACCCACTGCCGGAGAGCAGAGAGCCCAGGGGAGTGGGGGTCAGACAAGAAGCTGCAGCTGCAGTTTGACAGGTCAGGGGAGGATGTGTGTTGGACACTCATCTCAGTTAAGAGCTCTTTGGAAGAAGATGGGCTCTCGTGGAGACTCCTTTTGGGATACGTCGGATGCGGAGTCATTGGTGGTGGATGAAGGCTGAACTCACTCTCTCAGCTGAGATCTCAAAGCATCTTGATGGACTTTCCCCCGGAGTCCCAAGGCCATCGCCGTTTCCCTTCTGTGCCCATCCATGAATGTTGTGTTTTTTTTAAGACCTCCAACAGATTTTTCTCTTTTGTGAGGCCTGTTTAAATTGATGTTGGTTTGCCTTCTGTTTCCCGGGTGTATCTGGAAAGCCTTCTGATTGTTTCCCTGCTCCTTGCTTCAAAGTCAGAAGGGAACGCTTATTGACAACTCCACCTTATAGGTGCATTTGCTGTTTTACACTGGGGAGAAAGAAGAGCCATCCTTAGCTGAAGTTTGAGGACTGATGCAGCCTCTTATGGCTTCTCTCCAAAGTAACTTTGGGTCAAGGAGTCTATGTGTGTGTCGAAACTTGCCTCTCGTTTCATGCTCCCATTCATCAATGGGCCACCCAGTCTTAGATGCAGTTTATTGAAAGCCAAGTGCATAATACCGTCTTGGTTTGTTGGTCATTGTCGTCCAAGCTTTTCGCCTCAGATATGTCGCGAAAGGAGCTGAGGCCTTTTCAATACTACTGAATTGTCTGAACCTTGAAGAGATTTCAAGGGAGGAAGGCAGATCTCCCTGTTTCACAGTCCCTCATAATCTCTGATTTCGCCCACAAACTGGTCTAGTCATCTTAGAACCTAGATAGATAAAGTTGGTCTTTTTTAAGAACCTCATTATTTTTAGTTATAAATTAATGTATGGGTTACTCTACTTCTCTTAAAATGAGCAGATTTTAAATCTTATCTTTAAAAAAAGAAGAGAGAAAAGGGTAGGGGTGGGAAACTGGCATCTTGTGGGTAGCATTGTTGATTGGCTGGGCTGTTGTCTCTGCTACAAACTAAAGATGTCCTAAAAATTTTCCCTTGTTCATGGATTTGGGGAATGATGGCGTTTTTCTTTACTGTGAAGAATGAAATGTACAGAGAGCCCTGTTGGGAGAGAGACACGTTTAAGTGTTTGAATAAAGTGAGTGACGAATGATATTGTTCAGGTCCTTTTTTGTGGCTTTGGAACATCATATTGAGGCTACTTCTGCATTGGAGGGGGACAGAAAGCTGTGCAGAAATGGAGTGAGTGCAGTATTTTAATTGGGAAACATGCCAATTTAATATAAGTGTTGTGTTATTTAAAAAACAAAATTTTTTCTTTCTGTGGTCATGTGCTGATGGTAGAGAAGGAAGAGAAGTGAGAATAATTTTACTTTAAAATAAAATTGTGAAATTGATTTTAATGAATGAATGAACACCTGAGTATCTCCAGAAAAAATAGGCATCTATTCATCCTGACTCAAGGCATACATATTTTGTTTAAAGTGATCTGAGAGATGGGAATAAGTACAACTTAAAAAAATTCTGCCCTAGTTTTGAGAAAACCTGGCTGGAATTTTGCCTGTCCTAAATAAATGTGTGCAAGCTGCATCATTAACTATTACCTTGCTGCCTGCTCTGCTTACACGGCCCAATAAGTCTGCTAGATTCTAGTTTTCATTTACCCATGTATGTGCCAGAATCTGAAAGAACAAGCTGATGGGAGGGAAGTTATCTGCCTTTTCATAAAATTCCCTCTATTTCAGCTTTAATCGTAACTATTTTACTGAAAGTTATCTCAAAGCAGGCAGTTAAAATAGCTAATGCTAACAGCATGGTCAAATCTAAGTCTTCTTAGTTCTCAACCTTTCTTAATCTCAAAGCAGCACTTGCTTCTGACCAGCTATGCTCAGCCTCTACCCATGGCCTTTGAAACTGCTTCCTCTCAGATCTCTGATGTGTTTTCTTTCTTTCTTTCTTTCTTTTTTTTTTTTTAAAAGACACCAATTGTACTTGAACATTTGTTACTTTTTTTTTTAATTAATTAATTAATTTATTTATGGCTGTGTTGAGTCTTCGTTTCTGTGCGAGGGCTTTCTCCAGTTGCGGCAAGCGGGGGGGGCCACTCATCGCGGTGCGCGAGCCTCTCACCATCGCGGCCTCTCTCGTTGCGGAGCACAGGCTCCAGACACGCAGGCTCAGCAGTTGTGGCTTACGGGCCCAGCTGCTCCACAGCACGGGGGATCTTCCCAGACCAGGGCTCGAACCCGTGTCCCCCGCATCAGCAGGCAGACTCCCAACCACTGCGCCACCAGGGAAGCCCCTTTCTTTTTTTTGGCCGCGCCACCTGCAGTGGAAGCGAGAAGTCCTAACCACTGGACTGCCAGGAATTCCTGTCTGATGTGTTTTCTTGTCCTCGTCTTTTTCTGTGTGTATCCCTAGAGCCATGTGTTTTCCCCTGCCTTCATTAAATAGGTTAATTTGGGCGCCCCCTGGAGTGTTTCACTTAGAGAAGTAAGTTCTTCAGTAGTTTTTATGTCATTTTTTTATTAGTTTGGTCAGCATACAAGATCTTTTGGTGTAAAATTTTGCCACTGAATAGTATTTAATGATTCTCAGTCCCTGTTGGGAATAATGTAGAATGGTTTGTGGCTATTGCTGTAATTTCTCCTTAGCATTTGATTCTGGACAGTAATCAGTAATTGGGGAACGTGCGTGAATTAAATACAGAATTGTGGTTAGAATGTTTGGGATCAGTAAGGGCCTTTTTAAATTTTGATAATTTTTTTGGAAGAGGGGTTTAAGAAATAATGTGTTATGCCCCACTGATCCTCTTAAAATTATAACCTATTGATGTAACACCACTTTAAAAGTGGTGATACCTGCTCTCCTTCTCCCAGCAAAGAAACTCAGTGAGCAGGTTAATGTGCAGTTAATACAGTTTTATATATATTCCATCTTTTCTTCAAGCTTCTCCCAAGTCAATCCCTAGATGAAGCCAGACCAGCAGAGAACTAGCTGTGCATCTAGGTTGAATTTGAGGGGACAGTATTTTGTCATAGCCTATCCTTAGGAATGGATTTTAGAACTTGGTGCTGCATTTATTCTGTTAAGGACATTGTTTATCATATTATGCAGAGCACCAAAGAGAAATTTCCCTCTTGTCTTGGTATCAGGAATAGTTGTATCTCTTAAGTCACTTTAAAAAATCTTCTTTTCCTTGATTTTAAATAGAACATGTATATTATTAAAAAAAAAGTTAAAATTCAAAAATTAATATGGACTAGTTCTAATATTGATTACCCGTAAGGGCACTGATAGTCCAAGCTTAATGTTCTTGTATACATACTCTTTCCTTTTTTTTTAAAAATTTTTATTTCTTGGTCGTGCCACATGGCTTGCGGGATCTTAGTTCCCTGACCAGGGATTGAACCCGGGCCATGGCAGTGAAAGCCCTGAGTCCTAACCATTGGACTTCCAGGGAATTCCCTATACATACTCTTTCTTAACGGCATCATGCTACTTAATTCTGCTACTTGTTTTTTCAACTGATGCATCTTTTTTTTAAAATTAATTTATTTATTTTTATGGCTGTGTTGGGTCTTCGTTTCTGTGCGAGGGCTTTCTCTAGTTGTGGCAAGCGGGGGGCCACTCTTCATCGCGGTGCGCGGGCCTCTCACTATCGCGGCCCCTCTTGTTGCGGAGCACAGGCTCCAGACACGCAGGCTCAGTAATTGTGGCTCACGGGCTTAGTTGCTCCACGGCATGTGGGATCTTCCCAGACCAGGGCTCGAACCCGTGTCCCCTGCGTTGGCAGGCAGATTCTCAACCACTGTGCCACCAGGGAAGCCCTCAACTGATGCATCTTAAACATCATGTATTTGTAGAGATTCCCTAAATCCTTTCTGGAACAAAGTATGATAGAAAAAAAATACTGAAGTCCTAACATCTGTATTAGAGACTTCAATGCAAGTCACCTAACCTCTCTGAGTGTGTTTTACCATTTGTGTGAGGGCATAGATTACATGGTCTGTAAGGTCTTTCAGCTTGGAAATTTCAGATTTGTAATTTCACTTCCTTTATAAATTGCCTTTTCTGGTAAGAGCATATTATATAAACTACAATTATCAGGATTATCCCAAGACTTATTTACAGATTTCTGTTCATTTAAATTTTGTTTTAAAGTCATGAATCTGTCTTTCTCTATATTCTTTACTTGGAATGCTTTCTTCCCTTCTCAAAATCTGGTTTGTCTGAAATCTAAACTCCATAAAGCCTTCCCTGTTGATTTTGGCTACCAAGGACCTCCGAGTTTCCTGGCTACTAACCACACAATTTCCTGAATGATGTATCCTAGCATTTTATTACTTCAGTCATTTTGTGTCTCCCAGGGATTGTCAGACTGTCTTCTGAATTCTCCACAGTCTTAAGCATGAAGCTGCTACTTGACAAATAGTTCCCCAAATGGTTACACCTTCTTCATAGAAGCCTTAGGACATTTGTCCCTAGTTTCTTAAGTTTCTACAGTGCCTCTAGTGACTTAGTAAGGAATTCTTACATTGACTGAAATGCCAAGAGATAGTCCTACCCACCTTTCCCTGGTGTGCCTGGAGCTCTGACAAACCCTGCTTTACTACTTAAAAGAAATGCTCATAAGATCAATATGGGAAATGAGCTTCGTGGTACCGTAATTTCCATTTTAAAAAGGAAAGGTATTGGGCTTCCCTGGTGGCGCAGTGGTTAGGAATCCACCTGCCAATGCAGGGGACACAGGTTCAAGCCCTGGTCCGGGAAGATCCCACATGCCGCAGAGCGGCTAGGCCCGTGCGCCACAACTGCTGAGCCTGCGCTCTAGAGCCCGCAAGCCACAACTACTGAGCCTGCGTGCCACAACTACTGAAGCCCGCGTGCCTAGAGCCCATGCTCCGCGACAAGAGAAGCCTCTGCAATGAGAGGCCCGTGCACCGCAACGAAGAGTAGCCCCCACTCACTGCAACTAGAGAAAGCCCGCACGCAGCAACAAAGACCCAACGCAGCCAAATATAAATAAATAAATAAATAAATAAATATTAAAAAAAAAAAAGGAAAGGTATCTTTTTGGTATTATATGTATATGTACTTATATAAACAAACAAAATAAAAGAACTTTGATTACTCAGACTCCAAGTCCAAATAGCTTTCGGAAAACACTATTCTTTATAACAACTGCCTTAACATTCAAAAATTGACAATTATCATTCCATAATTAAAACAAGGTAGACAACATTGTGCACTTTTATTTTTGTAAAATGTAAACTGAGAAGTACCATCTACCTTTCAATAATGGAGATACTGGTACTTTGTATGCATGAACTGCTTCCATTTTTGCTGCTAAGTTCTTTATTTTAAAAGATTATAGAAGTTAAAAAAAATTTAAACAATGCCAAAAAAATTAAGGCGAGTCTCCCCTTCAAAACCTTCCTCAACCCTCTATTTCCTGGAGGTAACCACTGAACAATTTGTTTTGCATCTCTCCAGACCACATAATGTTCTGCAACTTGATTTTATCATGTCACATATCATGGAGAGCTTTCCATATTTGGAATATAGATCTCCCACACCCTTTTTTTAGTGGCCACAGGGTTGAAATTCTTTTTTTTTTTTAAATTTTTATTGGAGTATAGTTGATTTACAATGTCATGTTAGTGTCAGGTGTACAGCAAAGTGAATCAGTTATACATATACATATATCCACGCTTCTTTAGATTCTTTTCCCATATAGGCCATTACAGAGTACTGAGTAGAGTTCCCTGTGTTATACAGTAGGTCCTTATTAGTAATCTATTTTATATATATTAGTGTATATATGTCAATCCCAATCTCCCAGTTTATCCCTCCCTGCCCCCCGCCTTACTTCCTGGTAACTGTAAGTTTGTTTTCTACATCTGTGTCTCGATTTCTGTTTTGTAAATAAGTTCACTTGTACCTTTTTTTTTTAGATTCCACACATAAATGATATCATATGATATTTGTCTTTCTCTGTCTGACTTACTTCACTCAGTATGACAATCTCTAGGTCCATCCATGTTGCTGCAAATGGCATTATTTTGTTCTTTTTTATGGCTGAGTAATATTCCATTGTATATATGTACCATATCTTCTTTATCCATTCCTCTGTTGATGGACATTTAGGTTGCTTCCATGTCCTGGCTATTGTAAATAGTGCTGCAATGAACATTGGGGTGCATGTATCTTTTCGAATTGTGGTTTTCTCCGGATGTATGCCCAGGAGTGGGATTGCTGGATCATATGATAGCTCTATTTTTAGTTTTTAAGGAACCTCCATACTGTTCTCCATAGTGGCTGCACCAATTTACATTCCCAGCAACAGTGCAGGAGGGTTCCCTTTTCTCCACACCCTCTCCAGCATTTATTGTTTGTAGTTCTTTGATGATGGCCATTCTGACCGGTGTGAGGTGATACCTCATTATAGTTTTGATTTGCATTTCTCTATTAGTGATGTTGAGCATCTTTTCATGTGCTTTTTGGCCATCCATACGTCTTCTTTGGAGAAATGTCTATTTAGATCTTCAGCCCATTGTGTTTTTTTTGTTTGTTTGTTTTTGGTTGTGCTTGCCCCATGGCTTGCCGGATCTTAGTTCCCCAACTAGGGATTGAACCCACAACCTTAGCAGTGAAAGCATGGAGTCCTAACCACTGAACCACCAGGCAATTCTGTTCTGCCCATTTTTAAAAAAAATAAGTTTATTTATTTATTTATTTTTGGCTGTGTTGGGTCTTTGTTGCTGTGCGCAGGCTTTCTCTAGTTGCGGCGAGTGGGGGCTACTCTTTGTTGCGGTGCATGGGCTTCTCATTGCGGTGGCTTCTCTTGTTGCAGAGCACGGGCTCTAGGCACACAGGGTTCAGTAGTTGTGGCTTGTGGGCTCTAGAGCACAGGCTCAGTAGTTGTGGCACACGGGCTTAGTTGCTTGGCAGCATGTGGGATCTTCCCGGGCCAGGGCTCAAACCCGTGTCCCCTGCATTGGCAGGTGGATTCTTAACCACTGCACCACCAGGGAAGTCCCTGTTCTGCCCATTTTTTGATTGGGTTTTTTTTTTTTAACATCTTTATTGAAGTATAATTGCCTTACAATAGTGTGTTAGCTTCTGCTTTATAACAAAGTGAATCAGTTATACATATACAATATGTTCCCATTTCTCTTCCCTCTTGCATCTCCCTCCCTCCCACCCTCCCCATCCCACCCCTCTAGGTGGTCACAAAGCACCGAGCTGATCTCCCTGTGCTGTGCGGCTGCTTCCCACTAGTTATCTATTTTACATTTGGTAGTGTATATATGTCCATGACACTCTCTTACCCTGTCACATCTCACCCCACCCCCTCCCCATATCCTCAAGTCCATTCTCTAGTAGGTCTGTGTCTTTATTCCCGTCTTGCCACTAGGTTCTTCATGGCCTTTTTTTTTTTCTTTTTTCCCTTAGATTCCGTATATATGTGTTAGCATACTGTATTTGTTTTTCTCTTTCTGACTTACTTCACTCTGTATGACAGACTCTAACTCCATCCACCTCATTACAAATACCTCCATTTCATTTCTTTTTATGGCTGAGTAATATTCCATTGTATATATGTGCCACATCTTCTTTATCCATTCATCTGTCGATGGACATTTAGGTTGCTTCCATGTCCTGGCTATTGTAAATAGAGCTGCAATGAACATTTTGGTACATGACTCTTTTTGACCTATGGTTTTCTCAGGGTATATGCCCAGTAGTGGGATTGCTGGGTCGTATGGTAGTTCTATTTGTAGTTTTTTAAGGAACCTCCATACTGTTCTCCATAGTGGCTGTATCAATTTACATTCCCACCAACAGTGCAAGAGTGTTCCCTTTCCTCCGCACCCTCTCCAGCATTTATTGTTTCTAGATTTTTTGATGATGGCCATTCTGACCGGTGTGAGATGATATCTCATTGTAGTTTTGATTTGCATTTCTCTAATGATTAATGATGTTGAGCATTCTTTCATGTGTCTGTAGGCCATCTGTATATCTTCTTTGGAGAAATGTCTATTTAGGTCTTCTGCCCATTTTTGGATTGGGTTGTTCGTTTTTTTGTTATTGAGCTGCATGAGCTGCTTGTAAATCTTGGAGATTAATCCTTTGTCAGTTGCTTCATTTGCAAATATTTTCTCCCATTCTGAGGGTTGTCTTTTGGTCTTGTTTATGGTTTCCTTTGCTGTGCAAAAGCTTTTAAGTTTCATTAGGTCCCATTTGTTTATTTGTGTTCTTATTTCCATTTCTCTGGGAGCTGGGTCAAAAAGAATCTTGCTGTGATGTATGTCATAGAGTGTTCTGCCTATGTTTTCCTCTAAGAGTTTGATAGTGTCTGCCCTTACACTTAGGTCTTTAATCCATTTTGAGTTTATTTTTGAGCATGGTGTCAGGGAGTGTTCTAATTTCATACTTTTACATGTTCCTGTCCAATTTTCCCAGCACCACTTATTGAAGAGGCTGTCTTTTCTCCACTGTATATGCTTGCCTCCTTTATCAAAGATAAGTTGACCATATGTGTGTGGGTTTATCTCTGGGCTTTCTATCCTGTTCCATTGATCTATATTTCTGTTTTTGTGCCAGTACCAAACTGTCTTGATTACTGAAGCTTTGTAATATAGTCTGAAGTCAGGGAGCCTGATTCCCCCAGCTCCATTTTTCGTTCTCAAGATGGCTTTGGCTATTCGGGGTCTTTTGTGTTTCCATACAAATTGTGAAATTTTTTGTTCTAGTTCTGTGAAAAATGCCAGTGGTAGTTTGATAGGGATTGCATTGAATCTGTAGATTGCTTTGGGAAGTAGAGTCATTTTCACAATGTTGATTCTTCCAATCCAGGAACATGGTATATCTCTCCATCTATTTGTATCATCTTTAATTTCTTTCATCAGTGTCTTATAATTTTCTGCATACAGGTCTTTTGTCTCCTTAGGTAGGTTTATTCCTAGATATTTTATTCTTTTTGTTGCAATGGTAAACGGGAGTGTTTTCTTAATTTCACTTTCAGATTTTTCGTCATTAGTGTATAGAAATGCAAGAGATTTCTGTGCATTAATTTTGTATCCTGCTACTTTACCAAATTCATTGATTAGCTCTAGGAGTTTTCTGGTAGCATCTTTAGGATTCTCTATGTATAGTATCATGTCATCTGCAAATAGTGACAGCTTTACTTCTTCTTTTCCGATTTGGATTCCTTTTATTTCTTTGTCTTCTCTGATTGCTGTGGCTAGGACTTCCAGAACTATGTTGAATAATAGTGGTGAGAGTGGGCAACCTTGTCTTGTTCCTGATCTTAGTGGAAATGGTTTCAGTTTTTCACCATTGAGGACAATGTTGGCTGTGGGTTTGTCATATATGGCCTTTATTATGTTGAGGAAAGTTCCCTCTATGCCTACTTTCTGCAAGGGCTTTTATCATAAATGGGTGTTGAATTTTGTCGAAAGCTTTCTCTGCATCTATTGAGATGATCATATGGTTTTTCTCCTTCAATTTGTTAATATGGTGTATCACATTGATTGATTTGCGTATATTGAAGAATCCTTGCATTCCTGGGATAAACCCCACTTGATCATGGTGTATGATCCTTTTAATGTGCTGTTGGATTCTGTTTGCTAGTATTTTGTTGAGGATTTTTGCATCTATGTTCATCAGTGATATTGGCCTGTAGTTTTCTTTCTTTGTGACATCTTTGTCTGGTTTTGGTATCAGGGTGATGGTGGCCTCGTAGAATGAGTTTGGGAGTGTTCCTCCCTCTGCAATATTTTGGAAGAGTTTGAGAAGGATAGGTGTTAGCTCTTCTCTAAATGTTTGATAGAATTCCCCTGTGAAGCCATCTGGTCCTGGGCTTTTGTTTGTTGGAAGGTTTTTAATCACAGTTTCAATTTCAGTGCTTGTGATTGGTCTGTTCATATTTTCTATTTCTTCCTGGTTCAGTCTCGGCAGTTTGTGCATTTCTAAGAATCTGTCCATTTCTTCCAGGTTGTCCATTTTATTGGCACAGAGTTGCTTGTAGTAATCTCTCATGATCGTTTGTATTTCTGCAGTGTCAGTGGTTACTTCTTTTTCATTTCTAATTCTATTGATCTGGGTCTTCTCCCTTTTTTTCTTGATGAGTCTGGCTAATGGTTTATCAATTTTGTTTATCTTCTCAAAGAACCAGCTTTTAGTTTCATTGATTTTTGCTATTGTTTCCTTCATTTCTTTTTCATTTATTTCTGACCTGATCTTTATAATTTCTTTCCTTCTGCTGGCTTTGGGGTTTTTTTGTTCTTCTTTCTCTAATTGCTTTAGGTGCAAGGTTAGGTTGTTTATTCGAGATGTTTCCTGTTTCGGGTTTTTTTTTTTGATATTGAGCTGCATGAGCTGTTTGTATATTTTGGAGATTAATCCCTTGTCGGTTGCTTTGTTTGCAAATATTTTCTCCCATTCTGAGGGCTGTCTTTTCATTTTGTTTTCCTTTGCTGCGCAAAACCTTTTAAGTTTAATTAGGTCCCATTTGCTTATTTTGTTTTAATTTTCATTACTCTAGGAGGTGGATTGAAAAAGATCTTGCTGTGATTTCTGTCACAGCGTTCTGCCTATGTTTTCCTCTAAGAGTTTTATAGTATCCAGCCTTATATTTAGGTCTTTAATCCATTTTAAGTTTATTTTTGTGTATGGTGTTAGGGAGTGTTCTAATTTCATTCATTTACCTGTAGCTGTCCAGTTTTCACAGCACCACTTACTGAAGAGACTGTCTTTTCTCTGAAATTCTTAAGTATTATTCCATTAGGGATTTATTTTTTTCAATAAATTTATTTTATTTATTTATTTTTTTGGCTGCTTTGGGTCTTTGTTGCTGTGCATGGGCTTTCTCTAGTTGCTGTGAGCAGGGGATACTCTTTGTTGCGGTGCGTGGGCTTCTCATTGTGGTGGCTTCTCTTGTTGCGGAGCATGGGCTCTAGGCACGCAGGCTTCAGTAGTTGTGGCACACGGGCTCAGCAGTTGTGGCTCATGGGCTCTAGAGCGCAGGCTCAGTAGTTGTGGTGCACGGGCTTCGTTGCTCCACGGCATGTGGGATCTTCCTGGATCAGGGCTCGAACCCGTGTTCCCTGCATTGGCAGGCGGATTCTTAACTACTGTGCCACCAGGGAAGTCCCACCGTTAGGGACTTTTTTAAAAAAAATTAATTAATTAATTTATTTTTGGCTGTGTTGGGTCTTCGTTTCTGTGCGAGGGCCCTCTCTAGTTGTGGCGAGTGGGGGCCACTCTTCATCGCGGTGCGCGGGCCTCTCACTGTCGCGGCCTCTCTTGTTGCAGAGCACAGGCTCCAGACGCGTAGGGTCAGTAGTTGTGGCTCACGGGCCTAGTCGCTCCGCGGCATGTGGGATCTTCCCAGACCAGGGCTCGAACCCGTGTCCCCTGCATTGGCAGGCAGATTCTCAACCACTGTGCCACCAGGGAAGCCCAAGGGACTTTTATGAGATCAGTTGAATACTCTTTCAGGTAAGTCTCTCTTGTATTATTTAGACCATCCTTCCAGTAAGGGTTTATAATAACATAAAGAATGTGTACACCCACCTCCTCATTTTTTAAGGAGTTTGGGTGTGATGTCAGTTGAGACTGACCTTCAACCAAGAAGCCATTTTCCCACCAGTCCTGAGGCTTATCTAAATTTCTGATCTCTGATACTGGGAATGTGCCTATTCCGGGAGAGACTGAGCCCATTTAGGAAGGTGTCTTTATAAAATAACCACAGACTCATATTGAAGCACACTTTTTTTTTTTGGCCACGCTGTGCGGCTTGTGGGATCTCAGTTCCCCAACCAGGGACTGAACCTGTGCCCCCTGCAGTGGAAGCGTGGAGTCCTAACCACTGGACCACCAGGGAATTCCCTGAAGCATACTGTTGACTCTAACATGCAATCCGAAAGAATGAAAGTTAAGAAAGCAAAAATACATGTCCAAGGCACATTCATATAAGCCCATCATACTTCTTTATAGTTTTGGTGATATTGTACATCCCATGTTCTGTGATAAGATAACCTAGACTAGAAGACTGATGACCAGAATGCCAGCTTATCGATGACAGTGAAGACTGTAAATGCAAAGAGGAATAGACTACTTATGTCTGGTAATTGAAATATATATTCTCTCCTATGAAAAAGCCTGGAAAATAAGTCAAAGTGCTATTATAAGTTTGCTTGGTTATTGTGGACTTAGAATAGGGGTTGTGATATCCTATGCATGGTTTTTATCATAGATACATATCTGCAAGAGAGACCAGAATATTCACTTTCGCTGATCAGGACAGCCCTTCCTCATGCCCCAATAATGCTAACGCATACAGTATAACCATTGGATTCCACTCTTCCTAGACTTTATGTACACTACTTTCTTTCTGTTAAGTGCCTGCCATATGTCATTATACTCATGATATACTAACCATGTTTTCCTAATCACAAAGTATTTACAATTTTTTTAACTTTTTGTTTTGATACAGTTTCAGACTTAGAGAAAGATTACAAGAAGAGTCCTAAGAATTCTGATACCCTTCACTCGGATTCCCCAAATGTTAACATTTTCCACCTATTTGCTTTATCCTCCCTTCCCATCTCTCAATGTAGCTTTGCAATAGAGTACATAAAGCAGCATGCATTGTTTTTTTTTAATTGAAGTATAATTTACAATGTTTCAGATGTACAGCAAAGTGATTCAGTTGTTTTTATACCTGTATATATATACATATATATATATACTTTTTTTCAGATTCTTTTCCATTATAGTTTTACAAGATACTGAATATAGTTCCCTGTGCTATATAGTAAATCTTTGTTTATCTATTTTATCCACCACATTGATCTTTAAACCATCTAGTTCAGCTACGGCTGCTTAATTTTTTTCTTTCATTGTATTTCCTGTAACGTGACTATATCATTTCTTGCTTTTATCAGTTTTAAAATTTATTTTATTTCCTTGCCCAGCCACTTGGGCTTAGAAGAGAACTAGTATTTTAAGTCCCTCAGGTAATAATTTATAAAAATTATTATGTTTTAGTTTCTATCTTATTTTCTGGGCCAAAGTATTAGAAGCTTATGTTTCATCTAGAAGTCTTTTTTACTCCATTTATCCTGTTTCTTTCGTTATCTAAATTTAGAATGTGGATGCCATTCCAAATCTTTGTAGCAACACAAGAACCTCCAATACTGAAATTAATGTGGTATTTATAATGGAAGGTCATTACCCTAGAATGCATTCTTCAAATCAATAAGCCAGAAATATTAAAAATATATCAAAAAAATGTTTAGGTACAGGTGCAAATCTCCCTGTGATAGTCTGCATTTGCCTTTTTTACTCTCTTTCGTACAGCTGCAGCAGATGGAGGGGGATGGAGGAGAGCAGGGTCATTTGATCTTTTATTATTTTCTGAAGCCTCTCCAAGAGAACCTTTGCAGATTAATTTTGTCCTTTGGGTAAACTAAAATTAATGTCCCAAGAGCCACTATAAAATGCTTGGTCTCCAGCCTTCTCCTTAGGGTTCTTTCTGTATATTGTAATACAGCGATAGTTACTGTTACGGAAAGTTTTTTTTGCCCTGTCTTTCATCTTTCATCTTTTTTGTTTAAGGAAACTGCTGTTTTATTAACCCCTGATACAAGACACGAAAGGAAAATCCCTACTGTTATCACTGAAGCCATGTTTTCCTCCAAGACTGGCCTTGACTTGACTGAATTTTATTTCTAATGTAACATAGCTCTTTTCTTACGAAGAGTCTAGATTGATCACCAGGTACCAATTTATTTATCAGCATTACACCGGGAATAAAAGGCGCTCCTCCAAACCATGGGGGAGAATTTCAGGGCTTTCAGGATTTTCAAAACGTCTCCACAGTTCTTGTGAACATTTTTTGATGTGGGTGGACTGTGTGCCACAGGGCCTGGAGCTTGAAGTCATCCACCAAGAACTCACACACAAGAGGGCCCTCAAGGCACGCATACCTTTGCCTAAGTCAAACTGCTTTTCCCTCTTAGATCTGGAACCCAGGTCATTTTTTATCAGCAAAAATATAGACATTATCCTGTGGATAAAAGTTCACATTCTTTCAGTTCAGAGTAATGATTGTAAACTTGATCAAAGAACTCGGGAGGAGGATGGATGCATAGAGCAAGCAATCAGAGTTTTTTTTTTCCATTTCATTCAAGTTGATATTACAGTAGTACATCATGATACCGCATAGTTAAGAGCATTGTTGTAAAGAATATTAAATAAGTAGCACTCAGCAAAACAAGACAATAAGGCAAGGCTAGGATTTGGAGTTTAGGAGAGTTAATATTTCCTAAATTGAAGTTAGAAAAGTCCAGGAAATTGATCATTCTTAGGATAGTCTTATAGGAATGTGTGCCTTTAAGAAGTTTTTTTTTTTTTTTTTTTTTTTTTTTTTTTAAGTTTTACTTGATTTTATTTATTTATTTATTTATTTTTGGCTGTGTTGGGTCTTCGGTTCGTGCGAGGGCTTTCTCCAGTTGCGGCAAGCGGGGGCCACTCTTCATCGCGGTGCGGGGACCGCTCTTCATCGCGGTGCGCGGGCCTTTCTCTATCGCGGCCCCTCCCGTCGCGGGGCACAGGCTCCAGACGCGCAGGCTCAGCAATTGTGGCTCACGGGCCCAGCTGCTCCGTGGCATGTGGGATCTTCCCAGACCAGGGCTCGAACCCGTGTCCCCTGCATTAGCAGGCAGATTCTCAACCACTGCGCCACCAGGGAAGCCCAAGAAGTTTTTTTTTTTAAATTCTTTTCCATTATGTTTTATTACAGGATATTGAATATAGTTCCCTGTGCTATACAGACCTTGTTGTTCATCCATTCTATATATAATAGTTTGCATGTGCTAATTCCATCCCTCCCCCATACACCCTCCCCCTTGGCAACCACAAATCTGTTCTCTATGTCTGTGAGTCTGTTTCTACTTTGTGGATAAGTTCATTTATGTAATATTTTAGATTCCACATATAAGTGATATCATATGGTATTTGGCTTTCTTTTTTCTTTTTTTTTTTTTGGCTTTCTTTTTGACTTCCTTCACTTAGTATGATAATCTCTCAGTCCATCCATGTTGCTGCAAATGGCATTATTTCATTATTTTTTATGGCTGAGTAGTATTCCATTGTATAAAGAAGTTTTATTATTATTATTTTCAATTTTATTTATTTATTTACTTTTGGTTGTGTTGGGTCTTCGTTGCTGCATGCTGGCTTTCTCTAGTTGTGTCGAGTGGGGGCTACTCTTTGTTGCGGTGCGTGGGCTTCTCATTGTGGTGGCTTCTCTTGTTGCGGAGCATGGGCTCTAGGTGCGTGGGCTTCAGTAGCTGTGGCTTGCGGGCTCAGTAGTTGTGGCTCACAGGCTCTAGAGCACAGGCTCAGTAGTTGTGGCGCACGGGCTTAGTTGTTCCGTGGCATGTGGGATCTTCCTGGACCAGGGCTCGAACCAATGTCCCCTGCATTGGCAGGCAGATTCTTAACCACTGTGCCTGCCAATGCAGGGGACACTTCCTTCTTTATAGGGAAGTTCCTATAAAGAAGTTTTTAACAAAGAATTAGAAAA
Source organism: Balaenoptera acutorostrata (assembly GCF_949987535.1). NCBI lineage: Eukaryota > Metazoa > Chordata > Mammalia > Artiodactyla > Balaenopteridae > Balaenoptera > Balaenoptera acutorostrata. The sequence goes on along the minus strand of NC_080064.1, from coordinate 14,884,833 downwards.
TATAAAGAACAACCAAACAGAATTGAAGAATACAATAACTGAAATGAAAAATACACTAGAAGGAGTCAATAGTAGACTAAATGAGGCAGGAGAATGGATCAGTGAGCTGGAAGACAGAGTAGTGGAAATCACTGCTGCTGAAGACAAAAATGAAAAAAGACTGAAAACAAATGACGACAGTTTAAGAGACCTCTGGGACAACACCAAGTGTGCTAATGTTTGCATTATAGGGGTCCCAGGAGGAGAAGAGAGAGAGAAAGGGCCTGAGAAAATATTTGAAGAGATAATAGCTGAAAAGGTCCCTAACCTGGGAAAGGAAACAGTCACCCAAGTCCAGGAAGTGCAGAGAGTCCCATACAGGATTAACCCACAGAGGAACACACCAAGATACACTGTAACCAAAATGGCAAAAATTAAAGAGAGAATATTAAAAGCAACAAATAACATATAAGGGAACTCCCATAAGGCTGTCAGCTGATTTTTCAGCAGAAACTCTGCAGGCCAGAAGGGAGTGGCACAATACTTAAAAGTAATGAAGGAGAAAAACCTATGACTAAGCATACTCTACCCAAGGTTCTCATTCAGATTTTTTTTTCTTTTTTTCAGGATTTTATTTTCTCCAGGCCTTATTGAGATATAGACCCACAGCACTGGGTAAATGTAAGGCGTACAGCATAATGATTTGACTTAAAATCATCATAAAGGCATTATCACAATAAGTTTAGTGGACATCCATCATCTCATATAGATACAAAATGAAAGAAAAAATATGTATTTTTCCTTGTGATGAGAACTCTTAGGATTTATTCTCTTAAGAACTTTCATATATAACATACAGCAGTGTTAACTATATTTATTATTCTGAACTGATTCGGATTTGATGGAGAAATCAAAAGCTTTACAGACAAGCAAAAGCTAAAAGAATTCAGCACCATCACATCAAACCAGCTTTACAAAAAATGCTCAAGGAACTTCTCTAGGCGGAAAAGAAAAGGCCACAACCAGAAACAAGAAAATTACCGGATGAAAAGTTTACATTCTTTCTTTGCTAGTAGAAAAAAGGGGGAATGGAACGTTACCTGGCAAATAGCAAAGAGCGATGCAAACACGAGCTGGTAACATTACTAATGATGGTAATCAAAACATAAAAGGGATTTCAGCGCGAAGAAAGGACTGGTGATTACAATAATAGCGAGAGGTGGTGTGAGAAGGAGAAAGTTTTGCAAACTGAAGCGCTATACTTTAACTGTTGGGAGTGGGGGGTGGTCATCAGGGAAGTGAAGCAGGTGAGTGTGATTAGGCTTCCACGACCTCTTCTCGTCCTTAGCTTTCTTGAGCCGGGGCCATTATATTCGCCGATGCAGGTCTACTTCGCTGCCTTGGTCTAGTCAACTGAAACCAATTCCCAAACTCACCTCTCCGGAGTGCCCGAAAGCCACAGACCTCCCATTTTCGGGAACGACTACCAGCCCGCTAGCGCGGAGCTTAACGCTCCCGCCCTCACCCGAAGGACTACGTCCTGCGCAGGCGCATTCCCTCGTTCTCGTCCCCACGCCGCGTCACGCTCCCCCTGCGAGAGCAGAGGGAGGCTGTACTCGCGCGCTGCGTATTTTGCCTGGCGACTGCGTCGCGCAGTCTGACGCACCGATTGCGTCACTTCCGCCCCCTCCCGTGAGGAGGCGCTGGGCCGGTGGCAAGCCCCCGGAGGGAGCCGCAGTAGTACGACGGAAGATGGCGACGAGCGGCGGCGAAGAGGCGGCGGCTGCGGCGCCGGCGCCCGGGGCCCCGGCAACGGAGGCAGACACGACCCCGGGCTGGGAGGTGGCGGTGCGGCCCTTGCTATCCGCGTCCTATTCCGCCTTCGAGATGAAGGAGTTGCCGCAGCTGGTGGCCTCAGTCATCGAGAGGTACCGGGCGGCGTCCCCGGTCGGGCGGGAGCCGGGAGGGGGAGGGGAGGTCGTGCCAGAGGATCTGGACCCGCTGCCCGGCTACCTGCTGAGGCTCTGGGACCGCGGCCCTGGCCCCGGCTTCGGGGCTCCCCGGCCCTGGGAGAGGAAGGCTTGTCTGGTGTTCTTCCGCCAACCCGGGTAAATCCTGTGCCTCAATTTCCCTCACGAGCAAAACTTTTGAGGACGTCCTCTCGGGAGGGCGTGGCCGGGCTGGTTTCGGAGTAATTTTGAGATTCGTCGACCTCGTAGGGGAATGTTCCCAGGGCTGCCCCCATGTTAAGGTCAAAGCGCTGATGAGTTTGCATTTCTCGTCCGCGCTCATCCCCCTAGCCTGGGCCCTTGCGGAGCCCGGGGTTTAAATTGGAGAGCTACCACATAATTTAATAACGGTCTCCCTGGAGCTGTAAATTACTTGGGGGCACGTGCTGTTTCTGTGACTGAAGCCACTAGTTATCATTGATGACTTTATTTTCAGGTTGCACTTATGGTGTATTGCTACCGTAACGGTCTTTGATTAAAAACATTTAAGTGTTATTCTGAGAGGTCATTTTCCCACTGAAACCGTATACTCGCCCTCTCTCTCAATAAAATATCTTTAGACTCTTACCAACGGGACTGTTTATTGGTTTGCTGTTACATGAATTTTTCTTTCTGAGATTCTTAGATTGTGAGAATTGTGTGCATACAAGGCCAGTGATATCACGGTGCCTGCCTTTTCCTGTCTTACCTTGCTCAGAGCAGCCTTTCATTAGTTTAATGGTACACCTGCCTTTAAAGCCAGTCTCACTTTTATTTTTCTAGCCAAACCTGACTTCAGCAACTTTCTGCAGTTGCTAACTGGGTCATTTTAGCTTCATGCCAACAAGAGTGTACCTACATGTTATCCAGAAGGTTAGAAATTGCCATTTATTACTCAAGGGAGGCCCATGGTTTGACACATTGTCTATTATAGTGTTTATTGTTAGGTTTGTGATACTTTGGATGAGGTTTAAAAAAATAAATTAGAATAAAATAATGGTTTGGTTTGGTAAGTTCACAGTTAACTTTACAGATGGATTTTCCTATCTAATTATTAAGCCAAGAAAGTTCAGAAGATGTAAACAAATATCAAAGATACTGCTCTCAAATTATGTAGTCTCTTTATAACTGTTTTAAACAGTTGGATTAGTGGTATTTTTCCCGAATTACACTTGTCGTGTTACTTAGAGTGGTCAATGTTCCACTTTTTAGAACATTTGCTTTTATGTTTTTATGGACATGAGCTGAGTAGGTAATAAAGACATTTGTTGACACCCTGGCCCATACATCCAGTATTATGGGCCCAGGCCTTTTAAACTGTAATAGTTAAGCAACTGCCTCCAACCTGTAGTAGGAGCCAAAACCAGATATGTCAAGGTACGTTTGAATTTTGCCAAATAAGTGATAGTGGCCCCTCTTGCACTCTGTATAGCTAAGATAATCAAGGGTTGCCTGCGTTTATAGACACTAATAAGACCTCTTCATGGTTTGGAAAAGAAATCCAAACTGATGGCTGTTTAGTAACACATGTTTTTATTGGAAGGCAAGATCCTTGAAGTCTCTGTTCTGGTTTTTGTGGCTCAGTCAACTTTGGAAAAGCCTGTTATGTGTCCGCTTCAGGCTCTCTGAGAGCAGTATGATCTGAAGGTTGTGCTTACTGTCTGAGAGGTCATTTTCCCACAGAAACAGTTTTCTCTCTCTCTCTCCCTCCCTCCCTCTCTCAATAAAATATTTTCAGACTCTTGCAAATGGGACTGTTTATTGGTTTGCTGTTACATGGTTCTGTAATTTCCAGAGGAAATTTCCAGAAGAAATATCTGGTTTACAAGTTCTTTACAGTTAGAACAACTGAACATATCAAGTGTTCAGTTTGGTGTAGAGCAGAGGTCAGCACATTTTTTCTGTAAAGGATCAGAGTAAATTTAACTTGCAGGCCATACGGTGTGTACACTAGTTATCTCCGCCATTGTATGGCGAAAGCAGCCATACACATTACATAAATAAATGGGTGTGGCTGTGTTCCAGAATCTTATTTATGGGCACAAATGTGAATTTCATATGATACTTACATGTCACAAAATGTTCTTCTGATTTTTTTTTTTCCAGCCATAAAGACACATGTAAAAACCATTCTTAAATATGGGCTGAACAGAGATAGGTGACTGGCTGGATTTGACCTGCAGGCCAACCCCTGGTTTAGAGCACAAAAATTAATACCCTTCTGTCAATATTCTGTTTCTCAAAAGTTTTATTTGCTTTTTTTTTAAAAAAAAAAAAAGGGTGTCAGAATTGTGGAATTATTTCTTGAACATCAACTTATGGCCACTGAGTATAGAACCAGGTCAGAGCCAGCACTGTACAGATGCTGTGGCGCGCTTCGCTTTGCAGGTAATCAAAGGTTTAGGTGTCTAGGCTGCTACTTTACCTCTGTTGTTGCCACTCCCAGACAGTCCCGTGTTTCTTTCTGTGGTTATGCCTTCCATGTTTTTCTTCCTTCCCTCCAGGGACCTTCTATTTTTCTGTTGCAGTCTGCTACTCTCTGCTTCCCTTTTTTTTTTTTAAACTCTTTTTTTTTTTTTTTCTTTTTGATGTCCTGGCTCCATCATGTCAGCTCTTAACTTCCTGTCCGGTGGCCTGCTCATCCATTGAATCCCTCCCTTTTTGACCTTTGGGGACGATGACACATGCCCTGAGAGACTCCTCCGCCATTCTACTTTCTGCCTCTATTCTTTCATACTTTTATAGTTGGAATTGACCTTTGGGTTTGAAGAAAAGGTAGAAGAAATAATTCCTAGATCCAGACCCTGTTTTTTTTTTTGGCTGCCCCGCGAGGCTTGCAGGATCTTAGTTCCCCAACCAGGGATTGAACCCGGGCTCTTGGCAGTGAAAGTGCAAAGTACTAACCACTGGACTGCCAGGGAATTCCCTGGGCCCTGTTTGTTAAGTTTGACTTTGTAACCAAACTGAAACAAAGGAGGGATTAGCATGGATAAATTGGGAAGCATACTCTCAAAAGTGTCCTTAGATTTTTAAAGGAGAAAGATACCTGAGTTTACTTAAAGGGGACTTCATCTTCATTTCTGCTGCTTGTTGATAGCATGTCTTTCAGTAGTAAAGATTGAAAATCTTTTAAACACCATTACTTTTCTAGACCAGAAATGAAGCTAGAACTAGCTTAATGGAGCACATGCCATATGTGCTTAATTGCTTGAAGTGTAATTGCTGAATGTAGCCTTATATACTACCCAATACAGAATTCCTTTTTTTTTTTTTTTTAATATTTATTTATTTATTTGGCTGCGCCGGGTCTTAGTTGTGGCACGGCGCACCGGATCTTTTTAGTTGCCACATGCAGGATCTAGTTCCCCGACCAGGGATCTAACCCGGGCCCCCTGCATTGGGAGCGCGGAGTCTTACCCACTGGACCACCAGGGAAGTCCCCAGAATTCCTTTCTTAACTCTGTACAGGATATGTTGGTGAGAATGGTTCTCATTGAATAATTTGACTGAGTCTTTGTAGATTAAAAAAAAAAGAAAAAAAAGCCCTTTTCCCCTGAGCCAGTCCTTCCTAGGCTGTCCTGCCTTTCTTAGTGATAAGCCGCCTTGAGTCCCTGCCTCCCAGCTATTTGATAAAATTTAGGCTGAGGAGACCTACTTGGGAAGGCAGAAGCTGTTACAACATCCCCATTAGATAATGCACAGTCATTTTCTAAAAATCTCTTAAGGGAGAAAGGGGTGCACTAGTGCCATCATCAGCTGAGTTCGTGATTGACCTACAGAAAGAAAGCCAGCCACCAAATGATAAGTGTGTATAGTTAGTTGTGAGATTAGGTAATGTTTCCATGTCTCAGTATTACATTCCCTGCAGGTTTGTGGAGAGTGTGAGGGATGTATGTGAAAACTTTCAGTTCTTTGGTTAACATGTATTAAGTACTCTGTGACACATAGCAGGTGGTCAATAAACATATATTTTTTAAATGAATATAACTCATTAATGTATTTGTTATGCTTGTTTCATGATTCTAAGTATCTTGGAACAAGCATAATAGATTCTGTACTTGGGAGTTTATGATTCTGATGAGGAGAAAGGGCTTTGTGGAGTTTCCACAGTTTACAACAAAGATATGAATAGTAATCTAAGAGGGAGAAGGAAGGTGAATCCTTAGTCTTTTATTTTATTTTTTTATTTTTTTTTTAAACTTTGGGTTTATTTATTTATTTACTTCTGGCTGTGTTGCGTCTTCATTTCTGCGCGAGGGCTTTCTCCAGTTGCGGCAAGCAGGGGCCACTCTTCATCGCGGTGCGCGGGCCTCATTATCGCGGCCTCTCCAGACGCGCAGGCTCAGTAATTGTGGCTCACGGGCCCAGTTGCTCCGCGGCATGTGGGATCCTCCCAGACCAGGGCTCGAACCCGTGTCCCCTGCATTGGTAGGCAGACTCTCAACCACTGCGCCACCAGGGAAGCCCCTTAGTCTTTTATTTTGCCCCATCAAATTTTTCACCTCTTCCTAGAAAAACCCAGATAGTTCCAGACCCTGGCCAGTTCTTTTATACTTACACGTCAAATTGGACTTCCCTGACCAAATTGGACTTCTGCTTAGCTGCTGTTTCCCTTTATGCTCTGCATTGCATTTATTTTGTGTGGAATAAAGCCACTTCAGATTCCTTGTCTTTTCAGCAGTGTTTGAGGCTCTGTGATACTTCTGTTGCAGAGTTTGTTAGGCGAAGCAGACGTTTGAGGAAAATAGCTTGACTGCCTAGAGGAGAGATATTTTTACCTTGAAATCTCCTTATTTTTCTTCCTGTCATATTTGCCTTCAATTTCTGCATTCTTCCCCTTCCTACCTAACGTCTTGCCCTTTGTTCCATTTTTCCATTTCTTTGCCTCCTTTGGTGACTTGGTGTCTGTCAGGTTCTTGGGAAATGAGGGTGGGGTAAGGAATCGAGGCGGCACATCTTCATCAGGGACTCAAACACACTTGTTTCTTTAGAATCAAGAGATAACAACATTGTCCTTTGGGCCACATGTCCACCTGCCTACTCTCCCCTTTAAGTCTTTTTTTTTTTTTTTTAAAGCAGGCACTCCGATATATTTTCTTTTTCTTTTTCTTTTTTTGGCCGCAACGTGCGGCATGCGGGATCCCAGTTCCCTGACCAGGGATCTCACCCTTGCCCCCTGCATTGGAAGGGTGGAGTCTTAACCACTGGACCGCCAGGGAAGTGCCCCACCTTTAAGTCTTTTTAAAACTCATTTCCCTAGGTTTATCCTTACTTGTCCTAAGCAAATCGTAAGTTGAGCCTCAAGACTGCTCCATTTTTTTCTATTGCCAATGTCCATCTTTCCCCAAAGTGCGTTCTTTGTTCTTGATTGGAATAAAGCAGTTGTGTATTTCTAGGGCAGGAAGTAGGGTTTGTTAAATCATAATAGGGCAGCATTGAACCAGGCAATTAAATGTGTTTACTCCTGTATTTTGGATATATTTTGTTATCTGAATGGGAATGAAAGCAGCAGAATAAGTTCGTTCTTTGGATAGGCAGTTTTTCTCTTAGTTTTGGTAAACCTGTTCAGTTGAAAAATGTGGGGGTAAGCAGCTCTGAAACTTTGAAGTAAAGCAGAGAAGGTAAATACTTAGTAAAATGGATCAGATTACAGGGTGGGGAAACCTTAGAACAATGAATGCATAAGTGTAAGGATGGGAGTGAAGGAACAGCTATTCATAGGAGGTGGAAGCAGGGGGTTGGGGACTTCTCTGCTGAATGTGATGTGACCCTCACCAGTGTGATGGCCCCTGAAGCTTTGAGTGTTGCTTGATGTTTTAAGGTTTTTGTTTCCTTCTTTTTGTCCATCTGACAACTAGGGAGAAATGATCCTTGATGGGCAGGGAGGTTCTTGCACATCACAGGTGCTCCATAAATATTTTTTCTTGGTGAAGGAGTTATTCCAAGATAAGGAACTGATCTTTGATAAACACCCGTTTATCCTTGATAAATCTCCAAATAGCAAAGTGTTTGCAGTGCCAGACTCTTAAGTGTTGTTTGAGGTGATTCATCACTCACAATGGCACCTTCCAAATGTTGAGCTTGTCTTTTTGGCTCCTGTGTTGATTTGGCAAATGGATAGAGTGCTGACTCTGTTTACGTTTCCCTTCCTAGGCTGATAGTTCTGTTGGAGAATTAACTTACTGAGGAAACTGTTTAGCCACATTGCTCTCCTCTTTCCATTTAATAAGACATTTTAGTGTTTTCTGTGCCTTCTTGTTCCATGGGTTGCAATTAGCATCTGATTTGATAAAGAGAATGACATAAATGTATCCAGTTTTTAGACCTAGTTGGGCTCCAGATTTTCACTGAAGAGGCCATTTTCTCAGGTAAAGATAAGGGATGTGGTTAATAATCACTTTGTTGTGATCTAGCTGTATCCTGTGGGTGTGGGGAGGGGGATGGAGGACTCTGATACCTAAAGAATTTTGGATTTTATCACCCATCAGATGATTTCTTCCCATGAGTTGTTGATTCTTTTTAAGTTACTGCATTATGGACTGGCCTTGTTTGGTCTTCAGAATGTGTTACTATAGTCTGTATTCCCACTAACAGTATTTTGAGTGCCCTGCTTTACCCCTCCTTTGGCCAGCTCATGGCATTATTAGCTTTGTCTTTGCCAGTCAGTAATACAGGACAAGATGGTATCCTGTTGTGTTTTTACTTGTATTTCTTTAATTCTAAGTGAGTTTAAAAGTGTTTCCTGTTTATTAGCCTTTGCCACTTACTAAGCCTGATACTTTGAACAAGGTACTTAGTTTTAACTCTCTAAGCTTCACTTTCTCAACTTGGATATAGGGATGATAACAGTGCCTACCAAGTAGGATTGCTACAAGGATTAAGTCAGGTAATGCCTGTAAAGGGGTAGGGTATCTGGCATATAGTAAGCACTAAGTAAATGTTGGCTGAATTATTTTCTTTGCAGTGAATCAGAAATCCTGCACCACGAGAAGCAGTATGAGCCATTCTACTCATCTTTTGTTGCACTTTCCACACACTATATCACAACAGTTTGTAGCCTCAGTAAGTATTCTATTCTTGTCATTCCCTTTTAAGGGCTCATGAATAGGGAAATTGTGTGTCCTCTTGTTACGGTGTCTGAACAAGTTGTTAATGAAGTCTGTATTTTAGTTGTAACCTGTTCACTCGAGTGGAGACAACTGTCAGTATGATAAGGCTCTGGAAGTTCCTTTACCGAGGCCAACCAAAAGGGATTAAAAAAACTATTTGGTTTGGACATCTATTTCATAACCATTAAGTTAACCTTCCTTGCCTTTTTAATCAAAAGCATTTTATTGATTTTATACATGTAATTATTAGTGTGCTAATTTTGGGGGGCAGGGTGGGTGGGATTGGGGGGTTAGGTTAGGTGGATACTGACCTGGGGTTAGCAGCCACTAACCAAGGCTCTATTCCTTATTTGGTTTTGGTGAGAAATTAAATTCTGCTTTTGTGTTCTCTGGTATGTGACTGGATTTCAACTTCAGTTCCCCATCTTTTAAACTTTTCTACCCCCAAACGTGACCAAGCCCTTACTTTCCACTCTTTCTGAAATTTTGCATTTTCACTTTTCTTTCCAATCTTAACGCATATAGTTCTGAAGAATTTGAATTATTTTACTTAAATAGTTTGCTAAGCAAGCAAAGTGAAAGGAAGTTACAGGGTTGCTGAGTAATCTTTCGGTGTCTAGTGCTGTTTATTATAGGCATTGGCTACCACTGTAAGAATCACTTTTAGATTGGAGAAGCTTTGAGTAGGAAGCGTGTTGCAAAAAGGGAAAGGAGAGGTAGTGTAGTCTACTGGGTAAGAGCATGAACTTTAGAGCCAGACTTCCTGGATTTAACTCCAGCTTCGTGACTTTGGTCAAGTCATTTAACCTGTCTATGGTTTAATTTCCTTATCTGTTAAAAAAAAAAAAAAGAAGGGAAGGGGGGGTAACAATATTATCTACCCCATAGAATTGGTTTAGGGATTAAGTGGGTTAATACATTTGAAGTGCTTGGTACTTACTGTGATGTATTTCCTATTATAATTATCTTAATTTCTAGTAAATACAAGATAAATTGATCTAGAAGCAGTTGATGCTTATCAATGCCAAAATGCCTTTGTTTGCCTGTAGGGTTGTTGGTTCTAAATAATTATTCTCTTAGAATGATATTGGGAATGTTGGACATACAGAGCTCAATACTTATTTGGTTTATTGACTGTGAGGCTGAAGTGAGTTATAGCAGTCTGAAGTTAAGTAAAGTTTATTCCTTTCTCAGTTCCCCGGAACCAACTTCAATCTGTGGCAGCAGCCTGTAAAGTCTTGATTGAGTTTTCTCTTCTGCGTCTGGAGAATCCAGATGAGGCTTGCGCTGTGTCCCAGGTAAGAGTGATGGGCCTATTTCTGGCCCTTATTTTGTGGTAGGCTTGTGACTGACAAGTGGAATGATGGAGAAGGGATGGCATAGAGCAGGGGTTGGTAAACTTTTTCTGTAATAGGCCACATAGTAGATAATTTGCCGACCATCCAGTCCCTGTTACAGCTGATCTCTGCCTTTTAAACTCTGCCTTTGTAGTGTGAAAGCAGCCACAGACAATACGTAAATGGATGAGCATAGCTGTGGTCCAGTCAACTTTATTTACAAAAATAGGCAGTGAGCTGAACTGGGGCTATGGTTTACCAATCCTTGGTATAGAGGGCTGCAGAGGCTTTTTCAAGGATTGCAAAGATATGCCTGTGGGGGCCAGGCAAGTGACATAAAGTGAGTCAAGTATGCTGGTTGAGAAGGGTGCATGACCCAGCTATAAAGGGGCCAATCACTGTTTGGCTCCAGCTGACTGTTGCCGTACAGGAATGGCAACAGAGTTGCTCTGTCTTGTAAATTATTGAGAGACAGGAAATCTGGATTTGTATGTTAAATCTTCCATATTTTAAAAAGTTGGCCATAACTTCAAATTAAAACAACAACAACAACAACACTGAGAACAGTAAGACAAACCTGCAAGCAGATACGGTCTGATACGGTCAGGTTGTGATCTCTGCCTTTACTGTTTTTCCTAATTTGCAGTTCTTGGTATGAACCTAAATTTGGCCCTTTGCCAGCTAGAAGTCCCTAAAGAATAGACTCTTCTAAAAGGCATATTTGAATTTTTTTTTTTTTCCAGAAACACTTGATTCTCCTCATCAAGGGCCTGTGCACTGGCTGTAGCCGATTAGACAGAACTGAAATTATCACATTTACAGCAATGATGAAATCGGCCAAGTTGCCACAAACAGTGAAGACACTGTCAGATGGTGAGTATTCCTTCACCAGACTTGGTTTCTTGGCCAGTCGTCTGGCCAGCTATTTCCTCTTTTGCCTTCTAGTGGCACTCCCCTCATCCCTCTCTTGCTTTTATATTTTGTAGTGGAAGATCAGAAAGAGCTGGCTGCACCAGTAAGCCCAGAGCTGAAGCAGAAGGAGGTCCAGATGAATTTTTTGAACCAGCTGACATCAGTTTTCAACCCTAGAACTGTAGCATCATCACCCGTAGGTCCACAGACTCCGGTGAGTTACTTCAGCCAAATGGCCTCATCCTGTGGGGTTTGTTAAGATGATAATACTAGGAAAAATAGCTAGCAAATGTATTTTACATTTGTGATGTAAAATGATGTACCTGCCTTTGGTACAAAGCTGAAGAATACAAACCAAAAATAAGTAACACCCCAATTCCTTCTGTTCACAGTTATTACTATTTTGAGGACCATTCTTCCAACATTTCTCAATGCAAGTAGACAAAGAGCATGTACTCCTTTCTGTAAAAGGCATCACTCTATACTAGTTACAGGATATATATATTTTAAAGCTATATATTTTCCCCCTCCTCTTGGAAAAATGACTTGTATTTTCCCCAACATTAGAGAGGAATTTCCCCCTCATTAACTGGGGGGTCTGAAGAGTGTCTGTGGAGCAGCTGTTTAGTTTGGATGGTTGGTTCTATTCTGAACTTGAGGACAGCAATCAACAGATGATAGTATCTTGATGGGCCTTTCACATCCTTTGTTTCTCTTCAGGCGGAAGGAGAAAATGATGAGCAGTCATCCACAGATCAAGCCTCTGCTATCAAAACCAAGAATGTGTTCATAGCTCAGAATGTGGCTAGTCTTCAGGAGCTTGGTAAGACTCTTAATTGTCATCAGAAAGGTGGTTTCTCTGCTTTCAGAAATTCCTTAAGTGGAAGAAAATCAAGCAGTAGAGGCCTGTTTGTAAGGTTGAGCTTTTTCGTTAATTCAGGTGGCTCAGAGAAGCTACTGCGTGTGTGTTTGAACCTGCCCTATTTCCTACGCTACATCAATCGGTTTCAAGATGCAGTGTTGGCCAATTCCTTCTTCATCATGCCTGCAACAGTAGCTGATGCCACTGCTGTTCGTAATGGGTAAGGTGCTCCAGGGCACATATGCTTTGCGTTTTAATGCTGCTCTCAAAAAGAGAGAAACTGGTTAATTTTTATGGCATGCCGACTTTCTTTAACTATCAGATTATAGAAGCAGGTGACTCAAAGAGACACTTTTGTTAATCTTCTCTTACATTCCAGTTTTCATTCACTGGTGATTGATGTAACCATGGCATTGGATACCCTTTCTCTACCTGTGTTGGAACCTCTCAATCCTTCTCGTTTGCAAGATGTGACAGTCCTCAGCCTAAGTTGTTTGTATGCAGGTGAGCAGTTGTTATATCTGATCTCATGTTCTCAGCCAAGGACAGTTACACTTTCTGGAAACCATGAGATTCTTCTGAGTACTCTCTCCCCCTTTACTTAGACCCTTCTCCCAAGGATCATCTAATATCTCACCTAGATGAAATGAGGTCTCAATAGGAATCTTGTAAATTCGCTTATTGTTCAACTGCTGCCATTGTGTTATGTGGATATTTGATTTCATAGTGTGTGCACATGGTAAGTGTCTGCTGTTTGAAAGCAAAATTCCAAGTGCTTTTGGGATATTGAGATGAGCAGTATGTAATCCCTGCCCTCAAGGAGGCTATACTCGAGCAATGGAGGATAGATAGGACCACAGAGTGTAATATAAAACAGGAGATGATAAAGGCAATAAGAGAAGTATAGAATATTATGGGCACACAGAGAAGGGAGAATTGAGTCTTGCTGTGGGAGCAGATTTGAGGAAGGATTCATAGAACAGGTGGTATCTGTTTATATTGATAAATGCAACGACTGTTATTCTTCATGCTGCCGCAAAATCCCCTCCCTTCCTGTTGATTATGCTGCCTTGGAAGTGGGGCCTGACAGCTGGTGTTTACTCTCTTTTTTTTTTTTTAATTTTATTTATTTATTTATTTATTTTTGGCTGTGCTGGGTCTTCGGTTCGTGCGAGGGCTTTCTCTAGTTGCGGCAAGTGGGGGCCACTCTTCATCGCGGTGCGGGGACCGCTCTTCATCGCGGTGCGCGGGCCTTTCACTATCGCGGCCCCTCCCGTTGCGGGGCACAGGCTCCAGACGCGCAGGCTCAGCAGCTGTGGCTCACGGGCCCAGCTGCTCCGTGGCATGTGGGATCTTCCCAGACCAGGGCTCGAACCCGTGTCTCCCGCATTAGCAGGCAGATTCTCAACCACTGCGCCACCAGGGAAGCCCTACTCTCTTTTAAGTTATTGTTACAGTGACTTTTTAACCCAAATCACTGATCCTTGATTTTAAATACCATAGTCCTGGTATGTCTTGGGAGGCATAACAATTTCCGACGTTTACTGGGTTCTGTGAGTGAGGATATGAACAGTCTTGGAAACCTGACCTCGGGAGCACCAAGAAATTGCTGAGGTTAATCATCTCCGTACATTCTTTGAATGGCTTTATTGTAAACATCTGTGTGTAAACAGGAATATAAAGATAAACGCACTTTCAATTGGGGAAGGCAGTATTCACAAAGGAGTTCTGTTGATGTGTCTTGCAGGGCAGGTAGGATTTCAGTTTGGCTATCCCTAGGCAGAGGCAAAAGCAGGACCAAGAGTATCCTGGAATTTGGGGGAACATTGTGTGTGTGTGTGTGTGTGTGTGTGTGTGTGTGTGTGTGTGTGAGTTTAGTGGGTGTTGGACAGCTGGAAAGAAAGTACAACCCAATCACAGAGGGCTTAGAAATGCAGTCTAAGTCATTTGGACCATATCCTGTAGGCAGTAGAGACCATTAAAGATTTTGAAGTGTGCTATGATCTGAGCTATACTTTAGGAGCACATTGAAGCAGTAGTACCAGGCTGGAAGATCTGCTAGGAGGAAGTTGTGGTCATTTGGGCAAGATAGGTGAAGGGCCTGAGCGAGAGCTGCAGCAGTGGGAATGGAAAGCTAAGGCAGCATGTGAGCAGGCGCTCTCTCCAAGCCCATTTCCAGTGTTTATTCCTAGTTCTCTATCTTTGATTTTTGCATTTTTAAATTTGGGGTTTATTAATTTCAATTTTCAGGGAATTTCTTGAATATCACATGGATCTCAGTGTACTTAGTTGATAAGGATTAAAGAGTCCTTAAAAATTCTTAGCTGTTAAGGGACTTCCCTGGCGGTCCAGCGGTTAGGACTCTGCACTCTCACTGCTGAGGGCGCCTGTTCAATCCCTGGTCGGGGAACTAAGATCCCGCATAAAAATTCTTAGTTGTTTAAAGAGCCCAGATTTGGTTTGTTATTGAAATTTGATCACTTGGGATTTGATTTAAAGAAAGGGATTTGGCCTTGATGTCTTTGAGAAATACTAAGTGTGGGATTGTTTTTTTTTTCCATCATCTTAAAAATTTTAAAAATATTTTAAAATTAATAATTTCGGGGCTTCCCTGGTGGCGCAGTGGTTGAGAATCTGCCTGCTAATGCAGGGGACACGGGTTCGAGCCCTGGTCTGGGAAGATCCCACATGCCACGGAGCAGCTGGGCCCGTGAGCCACAATTGCTGAGCCTGCGCGTCTGGAGCCTGTGCCCCGCGACGGGAGGGGCTGCGATAGAGAAAGGCCCGCGCACCGCGATGAAGAGCGGTCCCCGCACCGCGATGAAGAGTGGCCCCCGCTTGCCGCAACTGGAGAGGGCCCTCGCGCGAACCGAAGACCCAACACAGTCAAAAATAAAAATAAATAAATAAATAAAATAAATAAGAAAATCCTTTAAAAAAAAAAAAAAAAATTAATAATTTCATTTATTTTTTATTTTTTATTTTTTATTTATGGCTGTGTTGGGTCTTCGTTTCTGTACGAGGGCTTTCCCTAGTTGTGGCAAGCGGGGGCCACTCCTCATCGCGGTGCGCGGGCCTCTCACTATCGCGGCCTCTCTTGTTGTGGAGCGCAGGCTCCAGCCGCGCAGGCTCAGCAATTGTGGCTCACGGGCCCAGTCGCTCCACGGCATGTGGGATCTTCCCAGACCAGGGCTCGAACCCGTGTCCCCTGCATCGGCAGGCAGACTCTCAACCACTGCGCCACCAGGGAAGCCCAATATAATTTCATTTTTAAAGCAGTTTTAGGTTTGCAGAAAAATTGAGCAGATTGTACAGAGTTCCCATATCCTCTCTCTCCGTTATATACAGTTTCCCTTATTATTAACAATTGCGTTAATAGGATACATTTGTTGTAATTGATGAACCAATATTGATACATTATCGTTAACTGAAGTCCATAGTTTACTATGTTAGGGTTCCTTTTTTGTGTTGTACAGTTCTGTGGGTTTTGACAAATGCATAATGTCATGTAACCATCATCATTGTGTCATACAGAATATTTTCACTGCCCTACAAATTCCCTGTGTTCCACCTAGTGGTCCTTCTCCCCTACCCCTAACGCCAGTCCCTAGAATCCACTGATCTTTTTTTTACTGTCTCCATAGTTACCTTTTCCAGAATGTCATAGTTAGAATCAACTATATAGTATGTAGCCTTTTCAGACTGGCTTCTTTTGCCTGCAGGGGGTGGGGGGTTTCAGGACCCCCCTGGATACGAAACTCCATGGATGCTCAAAGTCCCTTGTATAAAATGGTGTAGTACAGTCAGCCTCAGCATCTGCAGATTTGGCATCCACCGATCCCACCAGCTGCATCTCCCGATGCGGAACTGGGGATGTGGAGGGCCAGCTGCATGCATTTAAGGGTCCTCTGTGTCTTTTTGTGGCTTGGTAGCTCATCTCTTTATTGATGAATAATATTCCTTGTATCGATATACCACAGCTTGTTCATTGATTCACCTATCAAAGGACATCTTGATTGCTTCCATTTGTTGGCAGTTATGACTAAAGCTACAATAAATATTTGTGTACAGGTTTTTGTGTGGATGGAAGTTTTCAGCTCATTTGGGTAAATACCTAGGAGTGCGATTGTTGGATTGTATGGTAACACTGTGTTTAGTCTTGCCCTTATGGAATTTACTTTCAGTAATCAAATCATGGAATTGCTTGTAGGTGGGTTGTGTTTTTGTGTTTCAGTTTCTTGGAATGTGTGTATCTTTTCTTTTTCAGGTGTGAGTGTGGCAACTTGCATGGCCATCCTTCATGTGGGTAGTGCTCAGCAAGTGCGGACAGGGTCCACGAGCTCCAAAGAAGACGACTATGAGAGTGACGCAGCTACAATTGTTCAAAAATGTGTAAGCTACGCCTCTGGGGACACGGAACCTTGATTATTCAAATGAGGGAATATGGCCAGTTCCACTTTCTTTCTTTTTAGAGGGAAGGACATGGAGTACTCTCCATACCTCTTCCCCTTGGGTAGTAGGTCTAAGAGGTAGGCCTTTAGCTTGTTTATTTGGCAGATTGGTTGGCTCTGCAGGAAACACTGCAACTTTGTGGTGGCAATGGACTTTGTGAAAGATGAGTCATTCAATCAGCAAATATATGTAAGGGCTTACTGTACTGTGTCAGTGTACTTTCAGTGGAGGCATACGATAGACACAAGACAGCTTCAGATAGTGATAAGTGGATTGGATGAACAAATGTGATAGAACGTGATCTGATGTGGTCCTGGGTGTGTTGCTTTAGATTAGATGGAGGGGACGCCTCTGAGAAGGTGACATGTGAGCTGAATGAAAAGACAGAGTCAACATCTTATGAAGGTCAAGGAAAGTGTGATGGAATTCTATCATTGGAAGTGGCTTGAGGATATTGATGTCTTCAAGCTAAATTGCTTTGGGTAGGATTTAGCATTTGTAATGAACTATGTCAACTTGCTCAGATTTTTGTGTATGTTTGATATTGGACAGCTCGAAATCTATGACATGATTGGACAAGCAATCAGCAATTCCCGCCGGGCTGGTGGTGAGGTAAGAAGTCTCTGCTATATTCCTGTCTTATATATAGTCTGTAAGGTACGTAGCGTGTAAGATCTCTGTTTATATATATTTTTTGTGCCTTTTTCAATAGCACTATCAGAACTTCCAATTGCTGGGTGCCTGGTGTTTGTTAAACAGCCTTTTCCTCATATTGAACCTCAGTCCTACTGCGTTGGCTGATAAGGGGAAAGAGAAAGATCCGCTGGCTGCTCTCCGGGTCAGAGACATCCTTTCTCGTACAAAGGAGGGAGTGGGCTCTCCAAAGCTGGGGCCTGGAAAAGGGTATGTGTCCCCTTGACTGCTGCTCAGGTTTTGTTTTCCTGCCATTTTATATTGATGGGGAGCTAGTGTAACTCCTCTCATCTCCACAGCAATAGAAAAATTTGCCTCCATCCAGTTGAACGTAACTACTAAGAGGATGATCATAGTTTACTATCTCTACATCATAGCTGTATGGTTTTGGGTAAATCACTCATTCTCTCCAATCTTGTTTCCTTCTCTGTAAGAGGGAGGAAATATCTGTGTAATACATATTTTAGGAATTCTGTGAGGTTCAAATCAGAAAAAAAATGCTTCTATTTTGTAAAATGGGCTTGTTTGACTTGGAGTTGGTTACTCACTTGTGTGTTTAACCTGTAAAGTGAGGATTCTGTCAGGTCCTCCTGGCTTCCTGAAACATTTACTACTGTTTTGATGAAGTCTGGACAGAAACCTTTGCTTGCCAGGAAAGAAGTTAGAGATGTGACTTCTGTGTTGTTCAAGGTTTTATTTTCTAAGCCTAGGCATTTCTGGATTTTATTTATTTTTTCAGTCCCTACCATGTACCACTAGTCTCTATCCAGCCATTGAGGATAGAGCACTAATCAAAGCAATCTCCTTGCCTTTATAGAGTTTATTTTCTAACTGGAGCAACAGTGAACAAACATACTAGTAAGTTCATAATAGATTATCATATATGAGTGTTGTGAAGAAAAATAAGCCAGAACAAGGAGTTAGGGAGTGTCAGGGGCTAGTATTTTAGTTAGCACGGTCAGGAAAGGGCTCTGAGAACAAGGTGTAGAAGTGAAGTGACAGATGAGCCATGCAAATATTTGGGGTAGAATTGTTCAGGTTTTGAGGTGGAAGTATGACTGGCATTTTTAAGGCTCAGCAAGGTCAGTATGTCTAGAATAGAGAAATCGAGGAGGGAGAGTGGTAGAAAATTCTGTCAGAGAGGTAGCCAGGGCCAGATCACCTAGGGCCAAGTGTAATCTGTAGGTGTTAGAGGGTTTGTGAGAGGGGAGTGACGTGATCTGAATTATTAGTGACTGGAGAACCCAGCTGTTCTATGGAGAATACGCTGCGGGATCGTAAGACAAAGGGGAGAGAGAACAGTTAGGAGGCTCAAGCCTTACTCCGCACAAGCGATGAGGGGACTCAGAGTGGGTGGTAGTAAAGGCAGGGAGAAGAGGTCATATCGGGATGTTTTGAAGGTACAGCTGACAGGATTTGCTGGTGGCTTGGAGGTTGAGTGTGAAAAACATGACATCAGAATTTTGTGGCATGAGTACCTGGGTTGTGTAATTTACTGAGATAGGGCACACCAGTTTATGAGTAGATTGGATGGCAGGAAGTCGAAGAAATGAATTTAATCTGGGCCATGCTGCTTTTGAGAGGACTGGCATATCTTTCTGTGAGATGTTGAGTAGGCACTTGTGTATGTGAGTCTGGAGTTCAAGGAGGAAGTTGCATTCTGGACCTCATTCAGCAAATTATTCACTACTTTCTCTGTTCCAGGCTCTGTGTTAGTTCTGGAATGCTGTGATGAATAAAAAAAAATAGACACATTCCGAAGAGACAAGAAGTTATTCATGCAAATACATGTCAAATTGTATCTAGAGAGTATTATAATAGGGGCTTTTGACCTGGTTAGAGAAATCAAGGCAGGCTTCCCTGAGGAAGTGTTACTGAGCTGAAATCTGAAATAGACATTAGGGTGGTAGGAAGTAGACACTAAGCAAAATAGGGAGGTAATCATGTTCCAGAGAGAACAGTAGTTTGTGATTTTTGAGCATCTGCATGTGTGGCATTGTAAAGGGAAATGGAAGAATGCCAAAAGGTTTATCCTTAGAAGTAGCAGAAACATTTGAAAAATGGCTGTAGTGTCTTGAGACTTAAAAGAATGCAAATACATTGTGTAGGTTGCAAACCATAAGAAAGGAAAAAAATTGCCCGAAATTCTACCACCCAAATTGGTAAACGTTCTTCCAGACATTTTTCTGTGCTCATATGTTAAACGTACATGTTTATGAAAACAGGATCACTGTTACAAAATATCGTAGACATGTTTACAGTCTACGATACGATTATAGATTCTATGTTTTTAATGATTGATGGTATTCTACTGTATAAATACACTGTAGTTAACTAATTAACTTATTGAACACTTATTTAGTGTGCTCCAAATTTCTTGTTTTGATAAACTGTGCTTTGATAAACCTTCTAAAACATAAATCTTTGTGAACTTGTTCAGTTATCCCTTTGGGGTAAATTTCTAGAAGTATAATTGTTAGGACAAAGGATATACTTACTTAAAAATTTGAAATGTTTTGCTGAACTGCTCTAATATGCATTCCTAGCTGGTGTGTGTGCAAATGCCTCTTCCCCAGGTCCTGTTTGACAGTGGGAGTCATTAATCTTCATGTTTGCTAATCTCAGAGGAGAAAGATACTACTGTATTGCTCTTACTTGTATTTCATTGGTAACTAGTGTGATTGTGGTCATTTTCACACTGTCTATATCCTTTGCCCCAGTTTTCTCTTTGGTATTTGTCCTTTCTTCTTATTGATTTACATGAGCTCATTGTATATTAGATATACTAACCCTTTGTCGTGTGGTCATTTGGACAGAAAGAGAAAGTTTTACTCAGATTTAATGTAAACCTTTGTTTTTATTCTCTTTGGTTTGTGTCCAGATATTTTGTAAAAGTTGCTGATTTTTAACCTTTTCTTCTCAAAAGAATGACTTTTTAAAAATTCAACCAACATTTAAACGTTAGTGTCTTCACATGACCCAATAGCTTTGAATTGATAGTTTAAATTCCAAAATTTCATGGATTTGGAAGAATTTCTTCTAGTCCTGAAGTTCTTAACGTGAAGCCTGTGGATCCTTAGGCAGTGTGTAGATGGGCTTCAGGGAGGTTGTGAGCTTCTGAAATTATATGCAAATTTTATGTGTTTTTGCAATTTTTTTTTTTTTTTCTCCCTGGGGAAAGGTCCATAGATTCTGAAGTGGGTGTAGGACCTCAAAATGGCAAGATCCGTGGTTTCGGAGATTGTAATTTGTTGTGAGTTGTTAACGTTTGTGTTTCCTTTTTGCTTTGTGTAGGCATCAGGGATTTGGGGTGCTCTCAGTCATATTGGCAAACCATGCCGTCAAGCTGTTGACGTCTCTCTTTCAAGACCTGCAAGTGGAGGCTCTGCACAAGGTGAGGGCTTGTCTTCAGAACCAGCGTATTGACTGTTGGCTCCCCTTCTGGCTAAGCTCGCTTGAGCCATCAGATCAGGTGGTTATTCCCTGCCGAGTCCTGACATTAATTCTCTTTTCATGTCGTTACCTTCAGGGTTGGGAGGCAGATGGTCCCCCTGCTGTCCTGAGCATTATGGCCCAGAGTACGTCCATACAGAGGATTCAACGGTTGATAGACTCTGTCCCACTGACAAACCTGCTGTTGACATTACTCTCAACTTCCTACAGAAAGGTGGGTGGGGTCATGCCATTGATAATTTGGAAGATCTTCTTATATAACCTCCTCAAAATGAATGAGACTGACTGTATGCCATGATCTTTATAAAGTCATAATTTGTGGTAATGGTTTTGAAGATGAGAAAAACTCTTAAATGGTTTCAAACATTTGAATTAGTTATTGATTATCAGCACCGTGGTCCATATGGCTACTTGGTGATTTGTGACAATTGGCATGCTGAAGCAAAAACATGGAGGACACTATGGAAACATTCCTTTTTCAGTTCTTGTCCACATCTCTGGTTTTGGAGTGCTTCTATAGGATAAGGCTATGAGAGTCCTGGAGGGAGCTATTAGGAGAAATACTTCTTGGATTTAGAGAAAAGAAGACACGGAAACAACTTTTCACGTGGCAAATGGGACGAGGTAGGATGGCTCCATTTTTGTGATCATCAATTACAGAAACCTCGCTATTGTCCTAGGCATGTGTCCTGCAGCGTCAGAGGAAGGGCTCCATGAGCAGCGATGCCAGCGCCTCTACTGACTCAAACACCTACTATGAGGATGATTTCAGCAGCACGGAGGAGGACAGCAGCCAAGGTAGACGCCCCTCTTTGCTCTCTCCCAGGGGATAAGCTACAGAGTGCAGCAGGAAGTGTCCCTAGGAGCTTCCTGTAGCTTCCTAGTCACTGTTTGCTTTCACCTGCCCGGCATGGATCTTGACTGCATGTGCACTTAAAGGCGACATGTTATTCAAGAGTAAGCGGAGCTGTTGAAGATGAGTGATTAAAACTGCCGTCAGCAAAGCCCAGATTGCTTTTCGTTCCTTTCCCTCTGCAATCAGAATACATCTCAGCTGTTCATATTTCTTTTTGTGCTGACTCATTTTGGGAACTCTGCTCTGAGCTTTCCCAGTGAAACTCAAAAGGAAGGCTGTATGTGAGGTGTTGGGTTTGGCTGACGTCATAGATGTGTGGCTTGGGGAAGCATAGAGAAAGCAATGCCAGACTGCTGTGGTGAGCAACAGGGCAACACTAACATTCCCTCCTGCCTTGGTTTGGAGAGGGATTGAATAAGATAAATATCTCAGGTTCTTTCTAAGCAGGTTTGTGGGAGCAATGTGCAGAATTGCCAAAGGTACGATTCTTATCTGGGGGCTTACAGTTGGTAGACAAGTAAAACTCTGCTAGTGAGAATGTTTGGCTTGCCGGTGAAATAAAATGAGGTGGTTTCTCTTCCTCCATTGGGTTCCTTTAAAAAAAATACTGGTTTTATTGAGGTATAATTTACATACAATAAAATACTCCCATTTTGCATATACATTTAGATGAGTTTTGACAAGTTTATGCAGCAGTGTAACTACCACCATGATCTACAAACCTTGTGTTCCTTTTGACTCAGGCACTTTTACAAAGCAGATGTAGTAAAAATTTTTTAAAAACGTGTTATTTTTGTTACTTTTCTCTTTCCCTGTTAGATGATGACAGTGAGCCTATTCTGGGGCAGTGGTTTGAAGAGACCATCTCCCCCAGTAAAGAGAAAGTGGCACCTCCGCCTCCTCCCCCACCCCCTCCGCTGGAGAGCTCACCTCGAGTTAAAAGCCCCAGTAAGCAGGCCTCTGGTGAGAAGGGCAACATTTTGGCTAGTCGCAAAGATCCTGAGTTGGTAAGAGTGGATTTCTGAGGTTAAGGGGGAGGGAGAAATGGGGAGAAGGGGTGTGAAAATCAGATCATTTGAACAAAAACATTTTGTAGGTTGGATAACTAATGTTTAAAGATATTTTTAGTTAGGACATAAGTGTATTGATTATATTTGATTAAATAACTCATACTCTCGGTGTTATTTCTCTCATTGAGGGTTAGTAACATAGCCTTTGGAGTTAGATAGAATCTACCACTTACTGGCTTTATGACTTTGGGCAAGAAACTGAATTTCTCCAAGCCTCAGTTTTGTCTCCTGTTGTATGGGAGTGATTGTACCTCTTCTAAGAGTGTTGTGAAGAATTAAAGAGCCCTTAGCCTAGGTCTGGTACATCGTAAGCGACTGCTAACTATTTGTTCAACCAGTATTTATTAATGATGTACTGTGTGTCAGCAGCCCCTCTTCTGAAGCTCTGTCAGTAAACAAGTCATATACAGTCTTTGCTTTCATACAGTTTAGTCTAGTCAAGGATGTGGATGGAAATTTAATTTTAATAGAGAAGTAAACAACTGGGAATTCCAAACATGTATAATGACAGTATAGGCTTCAGAATTGAATATATCAATAATATCTTAGAGCTGGACAAATACAGGACCTTAGAAGAATGAAATAAATGAGTTAATCTCTTTGGAAATCCTGTCATGCAACATTTCCTGAAGTCTGTTGTATTAAATTGGCATACCCTTTTCTGTAACTGGTAGAATCACATGGGAAAGACTATTATAACTTAGTCCCACTGTAGGTGATTTAAAATCTGATTTTTTAATTCATTGTGTTTATTGCATGAGACCTATGAGCATATTTTATTTTCTGTTTGTATTCAGGATTTGTAGGAGCTCTGGGCTTATGAACCTGCTCTGAGCTTTTCTGTGTTCTTTTTAGTTCTTAGGTCTGGCTTCCAACATTTTGAACTTCATCACCTCTTCCATGCTGAACTCTCGGAATAATTTTATCCGAAACTATCTGAGTGTATCTCTTTCAGAACACCATATGGCCACCCTGGCCAGTATCATTAAGGAGGTGGACAAAGATGGACTCAAGGGTCAGTAGACAGGATACGTGCCTGGCAGATTTTTTCCTAGTGGTGTTTGACTGTTGGCAGCGTGGTGCAATGCATCAGTTAGATGCTTGAATAGTTGGTTTTCCCATTTGTCTTCAAGGTGCATCAGATGAAGAGTTTGCTGCTGCTCTCTATCACTTCAACCACTCTCTGGTAACTTCTGACCTTCAGTCACCTAACCTGCAGGTTTGTGTGCACTACAACCGTTTAGGCCAAGAGCTCTCTACATCTGTACTCAGTAGGCTGCACTTGTTTCTATTGCTAAGGAAAAGTTTATCATGGGATCCCCTCCCTGGAAAGAGTGTTGAGAGACTATCCTAGTATGTCCTTCTGCCTTAATTAGGATCATTTCGAGAAAAAAAAAATGTGTCCTTTATCCCTAAGTCACTTAGTAAGCTTAAAGAAAAGGAAAAACAACAAAAACAACTCCTGATGACTATCCTAGTAGAAAAGTAAATAGACAACAGCATTTTATAAAAAAAAAAAAAGAATGGCCAACAAACATAGGAAATGTTCAACATCATGAGTAATCTAAGAAATATAAATTAAAACGCGTGTCTTAAAGGATCAATCAAATTACAGGAGATGGATGCTCTCATATACGCTCTTACTTGCAAACCCACCACCGAAATAAAGTCTAGGATCTTGATTGTGGTTGTCTAAACCTTGTGGCTTTCTTTCCTCACTGAAGTAGTGGGTATCTGGAATCCTAAATCTTATATTCCTCATTTCATTAGTTTCATATATGTATTTGTTTTTGCATTTAAGGGATACTTTAAAATTTAAAATTATTTGACTGTTTTTAGCAATGACATCATGTTCTGTGTAATTTTTTTCACTTAATATTGTTTAGTACTTTATTGCCAGAATTCATCTGTACTGTTGCATATTTTGTAGTTTTTGTTTTGACTGCTATATGATATTCCATCGTGTTTGTGACTATACCAATTTATTCATCTCCCTTCTGCTCCTACTGATGGACATTTGGGTTGTGTGAGTCAGGTTTTATTGCTATTCCAGGTATTGCTATGATCTTTCTTGTACGTGTCCCCTGTATGTACCCTGTTACAAGTGAGTCTCTTGGGAATATAAGTTGGAGTAGAATTGACAGGTTGTAGAGTATGTGACCTTAAGCAGATAATGCCAAACTGCTCTCTGTAGTAGCTGCACCATGTTTTACTCTCACCAGTAGTGCGTCAGGGATACGTGGATTCATATTCTCTCCTAACATTTGGCGATGCCATAGTCTGATAATAACATGGTCAAAGTTAGTGGTTCTCAATCTTTAGTGTATATAAGGATTCCTGGGGAATTTGTTAAAACTGTGGATTCTTAGGTACTGTGACCACTCATCCCTCCCAGCCCCCCCCCATCAACCCCAGTAGAATTTAATTTGGTAGATCTCCAATAATTTGCCCTAAGATTGTTTTGAAAATTGTTTTGTTACTCTTAAGATTATTTCAGTGGATTCTCAGAATCAGAACACAATTCAAGGGCTTGCAGTTGCCGCCAAAGGGACAAAATCCAGGAACCTGTTTCAAGAGGTTAAAATTGATTCTCACATCCCAAGCTATTTGAGAAATTCTTAAACATTTCTTTTGTTGTTTAAAAGATAATTGTAAAACCTATTTATACTTACCTACTGTTACATGAAAAAAATTTTTTTGGCAGGAAAGGGAATATATAGAGTAGAAAAGTTGTTGACCTGTCTAAGGTGAAGAGAAGGAAATGCTTCAGTTAGTATATTGCCTGCAGTACCTTCTCAGACTATAGGGTCAGGGTGTCCTGCCAAAATTATCAGCGCCTTGCCCAGATCTGAGCAAGGAGGGAGGTTTCAAAGTTCATAGATTTGGCCTTTTCTTGTCTAAACTTGTCCAAATAATGGGGAAGAAATATTTTTCTCTAGAGAATAGGATTCTTAAGACTCCTGTAATGATATTGCCCTCTTAGCATTTAAAAATAATTACAGACCTCGTGTGGACATGCAACCTGGCTGCCCATAGCTACTGACTCTGCAGAGGAAATCCTCAGATCTCCTTTTTCAGTCCATTTCCAAACATGGAACTTTAAATTGTTCCCCCACATTTCATTGCTGTGAAGGATAGTCAGTGTAATCCATCTACTATTGAGTTCCCCTACCTTGGATATTGTTTCTTTGGAGTAATGTGCAAAGCTGCCTTAGCCAAGGTGCCTGACTTAGGTTGCAAGACACAGACAGTGCAATAAAATGTATTTTGCAGTAAAATGTATTTTGTTACTATTATTACTTAATATTATATTTAACATTGCATATAAAATTATAATAATACTATTACTATGGTGATCTAGGTTCATTCATAAGTATTCATTGACACTTAACTATGTGCCAGGTACTGTTATAGGGACTGAAGAAATAAAGTTGACTTGAGTTAGCACGGGATCATGAGAAAGAGGGGAGATAGGGTGTGGATAAAGGACCTATTGTAGAGATCATGGGAAATTATTTGAATGAGGTGAAGGACAAGGAAAGGAAGGAATTCAAGATATTGCCTAAATTTAAAACCCTTGAAACCCAAATGAGACTAGAAGGACGCTGTTGTCTTTAATAGAAATAGGGCGGTCAGGAAGGAGAGTTGGTTTGGGGGTAGAAGGAGTGATACTGAGTACTCAGTGGCTCATTCTTCTAGGTTTAAGTCAACTCAGAGATTGTATTTACTCACGGGTCACATTTATTTATTTTTTCAGGTTTCTTTTAAAAAAAATTTTTTTTTAAATTGAAGTATAGTTGATTTACAGTGTTGTGTTAATTACTGCTGTACAGCAGAGTGATTCAGTTATACACATATATACATTCTTTTTTTTATATTCTTTTCCATTATGGTTTATCATAAGATATTGAATATAGTTCTCTGTACTATAGAGTAGGACCTTGTTGTTTACCCATTCTATATATAAAAGCTTACATCTGCTAACCCCAGCCTCCCACTTCATCCCTCCCCCAACCTCCTCCCCCTTGGCAGCCACCACTCTGTTCTCTATGTCTGTGATTCTGTTTCTGTTTCATAGATAGGTTCATTTGTGTCATATTTTAGATTCCACATACAAGTGATATCATATGGTATTTGGCTTTCTCTTTCTGACTTACTTCACTTAGTATGATAATCTCTAGTTGCATCCATGTTGCTGCAAATGGCATTATTTCATTCATTTTTATGGCTGAGTAGTATTCCATTGTATATATGTAGCACAGCTTCTTTATCCATTCATCTGTCGGTGGACATTTAGGTTGCTTCCATCTCTTGGCTACTGTGAATAGTGCTGCTATGAACATAGGGGTGCATGTATCTTTTTGAATTACAGTTTTGTCTGGATATATGCCCAGGAGTAGGATTGCTGGATCATATGGTAATTCTATTTTTAGTTTTCTGGGGAACCTCCATACTGTTTTCTACAGTGGCTGCACCAACTTAAATTCTCATGGGTCACTTGTTTAGTTCACATTTTCTCAGAATGATCCTTTGGGTTCTTTAGGTACATGAGGCACAATTTGCCATTTTCTCTCTGTTTATAAAAACAAACAGGTCAGTGTCAGCTCTTCAACATGACTTTTAGTCCCATATAGTAGGCTAGCCATAGAGTCATTGTGCGGTCGAGAAAACTGTATACCTGAGTGTGAGGCTCTCCTTTAAGGAAGGAGTAAGCTGAAGGCAATTAGCAGAGGCATCATCTATGTGATTATATTGTTTCCTTTGTCAGTATGTTGAATTTTGTAGCCCTTTCAATCAAATGAGAAAAACAGTTTATATATTATGAGTGTTTTTAGTTTAAATAAATAGTCACCATTACTACTATTGAAAAAAATATCATCTTAAATACGATGAAATTTTGAGGTGCTGGTGGGATGAAGATGTCTAGAAAATAGTTGGAAATGTGAGTCTGAAATTTAGGAGTTAAGAAATTAAGATTGATAATATGGCTTTGGGGATTATCCATTAAGAGGCAATTGTTGAAGTGATGAGATACAATGAGATGGATTGGGGGTAGCAAGAGAGATGAAGGCTGAGGCTGAAACCTCAGGAATGCCAGCGTTGAGGAGGAGTGGAGGAAAGGTAGCCGGAGGGTGGCAAGGAATGGGGTCAGGCCAGGGTTTTGCTGTGCTGTGGCTCAGTTTCACTACTTCAGAAGTCAGTTCTTCTTCCTTAGAGCTAATAAGAGTTTGAGTGGTAGGGAAAAACTAGGTCCCTGAGGAATGTTAGCTCGTTTCTTAAGGTTCTGAGGCCTAAATAAACTGACCTAAAGACACAAATAACTGACATGAAACAAAAACTCCCTTAAAAAAGTGTGTAAATAACTTTATAAGGAATATACATTCATCATAATCCTTCCACGAAATTTATGATTTTAGTTTTTCCATGTTTCCTTCTAGTCCCTGTCTGTATAGTGGCATAGTTTTACAGTTATTATCAGAACATTGATATATCACTTGGTTTCTGCTTTTTCAAATTTTACTATTATATATGTAATGTAATATATATAGAGTATGTTTTTATGTTTACCTTGGTCTTTACAGTTGCCACCATTATGGCTGCATGTCCCTTGATTTGATTTTTTTATTACAGTAATGCTCCAGTTAACACTTCTGATATAGCTCAGGCATGTTTTCTTTTTTTGAGTTGTTTTCTTGAGTCAGGAATTGAGAAGTTAGTCATTATGGCTGTGTTGAGCATAGTGATGAAGAATGTAGGTTTTAGAGATAAACCTTGCTTCGGCACTTGGTAATCTTGTGGCTTTGGTCATGTTCTTAAGCCACTCTGAGCTCTGTTTCCCATATCAGTGAAGTGGAGCACACCCCACCTGACATTGTAGCTCTGAGCATTTAGTGTGACGGTCTCTGTACAACAGTTAGCCTATGGTAACCCCCCAGTACCTGGGAACTACTCATGATATCTGTGACTTTTTGAATGTTTTCGAGGAATAGGGTCCTATAGGATTTTTTTTTTTTAATAAATTTATTTATTTTTAAATTTTTGGCTGCGTTGGGTCTTCCTTGCGTGCGGGCTTTCTCTGGTTGCGGTGAGCGGGGGCTACTCTTCGTTGTGGTGTGTGGGCTTCTCATTGCGGTGCCTTCTCTTGTTGCGGATCACGGGCTCTAGTCACGTGGCCTTCAGTAGTTGTGGCTCGCGGGCTCTAGAGCGCAGGCTCAGTAGTTGTGGCACACGGGCTTAGTTGCTCCGCGGTATGTGGGATCTTCCTGGACCAGGGCTCAAACCTGTGTCCCCTGCATTGGCAGGTGGATTCTTACTTAACTACTGTGCCACCAGGGAAGTCCCTCTCTAGGATGTTTTATAAGAATATAATTTAATTTGGCAGACTTCAAAATTTATCCTATATCCTGAGGTAACCATGATTTGAGTTTTCTGAAGCCAAGTGAGAGAAAGCAGGCTTTTATCTGGTTTTCCATTGGCATCCTGCTCAGCTTGTGTGTGTATTTGGGGAGATAAGTTGCAGCTTAGGTAACCGAGCTGGAAGTAAAGCTCATTTGAGAGACATGCCACAACTGGAGGCAAAGACAACCCTGATTAATTCTAGATGCCTTGACATCTTAGAGGCAAAATTTCTCTGCTAATACTGTTAATAGAAGCTGTTGGATTTATAAGTTGTTGGAAATCCCCCTTTGGATTGTTGTTTGTGGCATGTAACTGATTATGAAAGAAAAATGTTAGCTATTACAGTTGTTGAAAAAGTTTTCTTTCGAAGGCACAGTATCCACTGGAAACTTATGATTCTGCTGTCTCCATGCACGTCTTCTTTTTGGGGACCCCATTTCTGACACTAATGAACTATAGTTGTTAATGGGGTTAGATTAGTAATTTTTCCTTTATATTTTTCTCATGTGTTGAATGACCTTTTGCAAACTGCTTCTGAATTTGAATTTCTTTGTCTTCCTTTCTTTAAAGTATTCCTTTCAGTGTTAAAAAGTAACATTAGAGAGCATTAGTAATCTGTTGACTTCATCCCCTGCCTTTTTCCCTAATGGTCTCTTG
Source organism: Balaenoptera acutorostrata (assembly GCF_949987535.1). Lineage (NCBI taxonomy): Eukaryota > Metazoa > Chordata > Mammalia > Artiodactyla > Balaenopteridae > Balaenoptera > Balaenoptera acutorostrata. The sequence continues at coordinate 14,855,066 of NC_080064.1, read as the reverse complement.
TATGTCTTTCATGTTAGAATACACTGTTGCAGCAGCTGGGAGTGGCTCCTTTTTCTGAGGGCCCTTGGCCCTTGTACATTCATCCTCAAAGCCTGTCTGTGCTTTCACGCCTCCTGCTCATCTGGCAACATAAAGCCGGCGCTCAAGGTGACCCTGACGTCCCTGAATGCCTTAAAGTTTGGGACAGGTAAGGTAACTTAAATAGAAGCCCCACGGAGAAGGCTGCTTTTTAAAATTTGTTTGACTTATCTGTAGTTCATCTGTGGCTCTGGGATGGTACTCTGATGATAAGTTTAAAGTGGCAAGGGTGGAGGGGTGTGTTTCCGATGGGATTTGAGAGGAGTTGTGCTGTTTAAAAAACAGAAGTATATAAACTACAGTCTGGAAATAGAATCTTCCTGTAGCACATGGGGGATTTGGTTGCAATTATGAGATAGAACCTGAATCCTGAACGTAACCAATTTTATCCTGACCTGGTTTTTTTTGGAAAGCGGGAACAACAGGGAAGCCAACTCTGTCTTTGGATATTTTGCTTTCAACATGAAACCACTTAGAGTGACTTGCAGTCTTTTTTGGACAACTTTTAAAGAATTTTTTTACTTGGGGGAAGCTCACATTAATCATCTAAATCCTCTTTAGATGGACCTGTATTTGCCATTTTTGTTTACATGGTTGGGAGTCTTCAAAGCAGTTTGTTTTCCTAAACGGCTTTGTTTTCCTCTTCACCATTCTACGATCATATAGCTCTAATGCTGGATTTGAGAAACTATAAACCCCCTTGAATGCCAGATATGCACTATATTTTTCCTGGTAGAATCTTGCAAAAAGGCCGGAAGGTGGGGGCCCGGGGGAGGTGGGGAGCGAAACCCTTATTAAAATACAAATCTCTTTCCTAATAGCCAAAGGCAGTGGAAATAGTTGGCTACATTCATTCCTTTTTTGCATAAAAGCTTTTCTCACAGATTCTCTGAATAGTATAATTTTTTTATTGCTTTTTAAGTGCATTGAGTTAATTTTGACTGTTATCATGCAGTGATTTTTAACCTGTAATATAAATTCTCAAAACGAGAATTAAACTATAGAATCAAATCATAGGGAAAAAGTAACTGAATTGCTTCTATCTGCCCGGATTTATTAATTTAAAAAAATAGCCGCCTTTTGGAGAACTTGTAATTCTTTTCAGAATTGTCAGGAACGGCAGCGTGGGGGTTAACTGCCACTGTGGCCGCAGTTAATGTTGCCGAAGGGTCTTGAAAATGTGTTTGTGGCCAAATCTGGCTTTTTTGTAGCCAAGATTTAGTTTTTATCTTCTCATTACATGTAGCTTCTTGTCTTCCTTAATTCGTTATCTTAATTTAAGAAGTTGGACTCTTCCGGCATTGGACATTGTCACTCTTGGGGGATGTTCTGACTTTTCCTCACCAGACATGTTCTCCTTTCCTCTGTGGTAGGTTTTTGTCAACAATGAAGCAGAATGCCCTGCAAGGGGTGGTGCCCAGTGAGACGGAAGATTTGAATGTAGAACACCTGCAGCTGCTCCTCCTCATTTTCCACAACTTCTCTGAGAAAGGCCGGCGGGACATATTGACCCTTTTTGTGCAGATCATCCAGGAGTTGAGTGCCAACATGGATGCCCAAACGCGCTCTGTGCCTCTCATCCTGGCTCGCCTGCTTTTGATCTTTGATTATCTGCTTCATCAGTACTCCAAAGCCCCTGTGTATCTGTTTGAGCAGGTACAGATGAACACGTTCTTTTTGCTTTACAGCTGTTACTGAGAGCGTAGTTATTCTCAAGTTACCATGCTCCAAACCAAAATGACCTGCTCACTTTAGGGTTTAGGTGTTCATTGTGGTGTGTTTGAGTAGCCTTAGGTGACCCCTGGGACTTGTGTCTTTGCACCCACAGTTTATGTTTAGCCAGAAGCGATAGATGTAGATTATTTGATTTGATGCATTTGTTAAAATTGGCTCATAGGCTCTGTTCACAGGTGTCCTTCTTTGAACTACCCCACTTTACCTGTGTCGAGCACAGTGCCGTGCGTGTCAGGCCTCAGTTAGTATTTACTAGTGGTTGAATGATGGTCGAGCGGTAAATTTTATGGGTTAGTAAATTCCTTTGTTGCAGGGATCCAAAATGAGGATGGAAGGGCCATTTAAGAATTCAGCGTTTCTTCAAATGTTTCATTGAACACTATTCCCTTTATACTCCAGCAAAAAGATGTTTCCCAAAAGAAGTCACAGAAAAATCTAAAATTTCGTTTTGGTTTATAAGTTTCCCAAACTTTGCTGTACCAATCTTATATCAAGCCTGGAGTGAGAAGCAGAATGATGACTGTGTATCTCTCTTAACTTGAGTATTTGTGTTTTAAAAGGTGCAGCATAACCTGCTTAGTCCTCCTTTTGGGTGGGTGAATGGATCCCAAGACAGCAACGGCCGCCGGGCGACCACCCCTCTCTATCATGGGTTCAAAGAAGTAGAAGAAAACTGGTCTAAGCATTTTTCATCAGGTCAGAAAGAAGATTGTCAATAAAAAACTGACTTGCTGATTTTCATTGGAGGGGTTGAATTTGGAGCTTGGGGCATCCTTGAGGATCTTTGGTCATCGGTTTAGTCTCCTTCCTGTGGGTGGCAGATACCTACAGATTCAAAACTCTTGCGGAAACAGACTCTCGCATATCCTGCATCTATTTAAAAGCAAAAAACATTGAGGCACGAGAATTAGGAATCCTCTGGCCATAGAGTGCAGTATATGTATTCCTGCCACACTGGGTGATTGAATTAGTTTTCCCTTAGCGACATGGTTCTAACCCACAGGCTAATTTCTTTGGGTCAGGGTCTTCAGACAGTGGGAGCTGTGACATTCTCTCCAGTGTTTCTCACGTAGCAGTGGTCCATACTTTTCAGAAGGTGCCTCTTGTGTTCGTTTTAGCATGTGTTTGCTTTCATCTGAGGATTGTTAGATGTAAAGTGTATTTGGTGGAAATGTTCATCAAGCTCTAGTATGAATTTATTATCATTGGGATCTCTTAGTAGTTAGTCCCTTTGATATTGGGGAAACAGCATTTAAGTTTAAGGCGGTCAGTCTAATGATACAATTTTGTTGATTAACTTGATGATTATAGAGCAGAAGTTAACTCCCAGAGCAGAAGTTTTCAACTGGGGATGATTGTGCTCCCCATCCCCAAAGGGGCCCTGGGGCCATGTCTGGAGACATATTTGGTTGTCACAACTGGGAGGGTGCTACTGGCAATCAATGGATAGAAGCCAGGATGGTGCTAAACATAGGACAGTTTCCCACAGCAGAGAATGATCTGGCCCAAAATGTCAATGCATAGTGCCAAGGTTGGGAAACCCTTGTCCAAAGTGTTTTCTTTGTTTTTATGTTTCATATTTGTTAGGCTTGAGAATGAAACCATTCTTTCAGTAAGCACATTGTTTTTCAGATGCCGTCCCACAACCCAGATTCTACTGTGTCCTGTCCCCAGAAGCCTCAGAGGATGATTTGAACCGACTTGATTCTGTGGTACCAGGAATTTAAAAATCCCATTTTACATGTTGGTTAGATGGTCTCCACCAAAATCAGTCTATCAGGGGAAAGGGAATGACTTAACTTTTTGTAATGAGGGAATTTGGTCTATATTAGGATTTGAGCTTATTCTAAAAGGAAAGTGTTGTTTTGAGATGTATTCACTGGGCTCCAGTTTGGCGGTAGGGGATGTCCTTCCTGGCGGTTGACACCTCTGACACGTTATTCCTGAAGACTATATCTGTTAGCATTTTCACATGCAGCTATTTTAATGGACATAATAGTTGCCTCATTCTAAAGCCTGCACTTGTGTGCTCACAATAATCCATAAACTGAGTTGGTCCCTAAGTGGGAATCATGCTGCAATGAGAAATTAATAACTATATTTGGAGTGAGCTATTTTCTCAATCCTGAGTTTAAGTGGTAGTGTATGGGTAGTAGGAAAAAGATATTTCAAAAAATAAGAAAAAACGATTGCCTTTCTTTCTTGATATTAGGCATGTGATGTTCTTTACTCCAAGCTTGTCAAGTATGATGAGCTCTACATTGCACTGACATCCCTACTGGCAGCTGGATCCCAGCTTGATACAGTCAGGAGAAAGGAAAACAAGAATGTAACAGCCCTGGTAAGACCGTGGAAACCTGGGCTAATTAAGAAGAGTTTGGGATATGTTTGATGATTGGGTAGCAGTCTACCAGAAATTTCCTTCTGGCATCTAGTCAGTTCATTGGATATCTGTTTGCAAAACTGACTAGATACTTCATTATTTCTATCTAGTTTGGGTGGTTATGTTCACCTTAGAGATAATTTTTTTATCATTTTTGCATTTTTTTGTTAACATTTAGAAGAATGTGACTTTGAGAGTAAGCGTCACCTAAGTTCTGTACCTCCTGTGAATGCTGGTTGTTGTATGATATTGAAAGCCTCACACTTGAGCTTTTCCTGTGGTCCTGTGAATGTGTCTCGTGCCTGTAGAGCTCACAACAGCAATTAAGGCCACAGAAAGGGCCAGCTGATTGCGGGCGTGCTGAGGAGAATGTCTTGCTCTCTTTCAGTTACTTGGTGAATTACTGGGGAGCCAAAGTTGTCTCAGAATTGCTTTCTTGGCATGTGAAATGTGCAGAATATGGAACAAGTTTTATATAGATATAAAATGTGCGTTTTACCGTTTCCTGCTTTGGGTGTATTCTCTAGAAAGACCTGGTGAGCAGACTGGAGAGCCAAATCTCAGTTGAAGATTGGGACTCCACCCAGTTCTGCTTTGAAAATTGTATTTGGAACAATTCTTACTGTTAGGGAGCTGTTGAGGCAATACCAAAAGCTTCTACCTCTGTGATTGCTCTTTTTGCTTCTTCCAGGAGGCCTGTGCCCTTCAATATTACTTCTTGATACTGTGGAGGATTCTAGGGATTTTGCCACCATCAAAGACTTACATGAACCAGCTGGCCATGAACTCGCCAGAGATGAGTGAATGTGACATCCTACACACTCTGCGGTGGTCTTCCCGCCTCCGGATCAGCTCCTATGTCCACTGGATAAAGGTACCACAGGGCTTGCTGCTATGGAGTATTCAAAGCCAACATACTCTAATTCTAGGAACTTTTAAATTTAAGGCTGATGAAAGCCTTAGACACTGTCTGTATTGATCTCCTGAACACTTTTTTCTTGCTGTAAATAGGACCACCTTATCAAACAGGGAATGAAGGCTGAACATGCTGGTTCTCTCCTAGAACTGGCATCCAGCAAGTGCAGCTCAGTGAAATATGATGTTGAAATTGTAGAGGAATACTTTGCTCGACAGGTATGGAAGTTTGGGGTCCATAATGATGGAACTTGGCTTATGCCACAGTTTTTTTTTGCTACAACTAATTAATATCTTGTGTATTTTTAAAGATCTCGTCCTTCTGTAGCATCGACTGTACCACCATCTTGCAGCTCCATGAAGTTCCCAGTCTGCAGTCCATCTACACCCTCGATGCTGCTATCTCGAAGGTCCAGGTCTCTCTGGATGAACATTTTTCTAAGATGGCTGCCGAGACCGATCCTCATAAGTCATCTGAGATCACCAAGAACCTGCTTCCAGCCACACTGCAACTCATTGACACCTACGCGTCATTCACTAGGTGTGACGGGCTGCCTGCCTAGAAATGTCGGAGATGGGGGAATGTAGATGCTTGGGTGGTTTACTTTCATCTTTAAATATTTTCTAGCATTTTTCTTGTAGAGTGCAAAGAAAGATAATGTAATTTTTCCAAACACTATCATTTCTGTTATTTACTAAGATGAAGCTTTTTAAATTTCATGGTATGTAGGTACAGAAAAAATTTTCTTAATGAGTTAGAGAGTATTTTAAAAAAATATTTATTTATTTATTTGGTTGCGCCAGGTCTTAGTTGTGGCAGGAGGGCTCCTTAGTTGTGGCGTGCGAACTCTTAGTTGCAGCATGCATGTGGGGTCTAGTTCCCTGACCATGATTGAACCCGGGCCCCCTGCATTGGGAGCACAGAGTCTTTACGGCGACACCAGGGAAATCCCCTAGAGGGTATTTTGAAACCCAGCCCTTTCTATAATAAAGATTGCATATTACACACCCTGTAGACTTGCTTTGTTTATTCTGCATGATGTTTAAATATTTTAGAATTCATTTATAAAAATTGGGAATTTATTCACAAGTCAAGATTTCTGGCTTTTCTTCCTTTGGAAGAACTGGCAAAACTGGGCCTGTCTTCCCACATGACAGTAACAGACTGCAGCTAAGGACTGGCTGCTTCTCGTTAGCCATTCTCACTGGGCCGCTTTAAGCTCATTTACTTTATCTGGTCCCTGTAGGATTTCACTGTTCAGTTCCTGTTTCATGGGGCGTTGATGGTGAAAGGGACTTAGACCGTTGTAAAACTTAACTAATGTCTTAGTGTGAATGCTTTGCAGTAGACAGAGGACTGTTGCTTGAGGCAAGATTTTTGAACGAATATGAGCAATAAACTTGAATGACAAGTGTGAGTGTTTGCTACGTGTCAAGTACTTTTCTAGGTGTTGGGGGTACAGTGGTAGCAAAGCTGACCGAGTCACTGCCCTTTGAGTGTATCTAGGCTCTAATCTGGCCCATCAGGCTAAGACTTTCTAAACTGAGCTGTTAATACATGTACCTGGGCAAATAAGTTTGGGAAGTGCTTTTTTTAAAAAAAGAAAAAATAATAATACTTCTCAGAGCCTTTAATGTATACATTGCCAGTCTTCTGAGGCCAGGAAGAGTGTGGTAGATATGTCCTGGAATTGAGTTTTGTAAGCATTTCAGAGGATGGCATATTCTTTGGGAAACAATTACCCATTGTAATTCTTAGGAGACCCAACTGAGATAAAGGTTTTTCGATTTGTCTAGGGTTAGTTTTTCCTAACCAAAATGGCACTAGATTCCTTCAGCTTTGACATAACCCCCTATTTTTTTCTCCAGAGCCTATTTGCTGCAGAACTTTAATGAGGAGGGATCCACTGAAAAACCTTCCCAGGAGAAATTGCACGGCTTTGCTGCTGTTTTGGCTATTGGCTCTAGTAGGTGCAAGGCGAACACTCTGGGTAAGTGAATGTGCTTTTGAATAAGACTGTTAACACTAGTATGACTAGTAGTGCTATTTCTCTCCCTTTCTACCTGTCTACTGCATTTTTCATTTATTGGACTCTTTCTGAGTGTCAAGCATTGACATAAGTTTATCTGTTTTGATCTTCACAATAACCTTATTAGGTAAGTTTTGTTATTATCCCCCATTACTCATTAGGAAATTGAGGCTTAGAGAAGTTATTTGCCCAAATCCTACATCTTGCAAGTGGCAGAGCTGGGATCCAAACCAAGATAAGTTGGTTCCAAGGCATTAGGCTATTTCACTGTTGGCAAAGACCTTTGTTCTTTTCATTGATAGAGATTAGGAAGACTAGCAAGCTACTGCTTAGTGCTTGGGAGAACTTCTTCCTTGTGTTACGAATGATCTAATCGAAATTTAGGATGGGGAATCAAAAGGACTTGAGCAGGGGCTTCCCTGGTGGTGCCGTGGTTGAGAATCCGCCTGCCAATGCAGGGGACATGGGTTCCATCCCTGGTCCGGGAAGATCCCACATGCCGCGGAGCAACTGAGCTCATGTACCACAACTACTGAGCCTGTGCTCTAGAGCCCGTGAGCCACAACTACTGAGCCCGCGTGCCACAACTACTGAAGCCCGCGCGCCTAGAGCCTGTGCTCCACAATGAGAGAAGCCACTGCAATGAGAAGCCCACGCACCGCAATGAAGAGTAGCCCCCGCTCGCCTCAACTAGAGAAAGCCCGTGTGCAGCGCAACGAAGACCCAACACAGCCAAAAAAAAATAAATAAATAAAAAAATAAAATTAAAAAAAATAAAATATAAAAGGACTTGAGCAGGATTGGAGTTAAGTGCAATAGTTACCCTTTAAAATTTATAGGCATTTGTGTATTCCTTTTTTTAAAATTAATTAATTAATTAATTAATTAAAAAAAGAAAACTTCCATGAATTAACACAACGTTGCAGAGAAGCCTAAGAATCACAGACACACAGCAGCTAGCCAGCTTGATGACATTACACAGCTATATTTTTCTTTTTATGTTGTATTATTATACTTTTAGTGTATAGCAATGTCCTTATTCTCAAGTTTCTAATCATCAAAGACACAGCAAACGTAAAGCTATATGACAAATCCTTAATTTTGATAATCTCCAAACATTTGAACAGATGTCTATAGAAACATATTATTTTTCTTACATCAGCCAAATCTGAGACATTAAAATAGTTAACAGTTCTTAAAATATTTTCTTCCATAATAGAAGTTTATATTAAAATTACTTTCTTTGACCTGAATCAAATTACTGAATTATTTTCGCATGCTAATCAGATTCCCTTTATTATATCTACTCGCCTTTAAATCACAATCCTACCAGCCATTCCTTAGAACTGTATTAACAGGAACCAGGACCTGGGAAGGCCTCAGAGGCAGGTTAAGTGCTGCTGGTTCTAACGGTGGCTGCATAGCAATATCCTAGAACACAAAACACCTCCGACACGTGAAGGCAATAGTTTCAACTGGGGTTCAACTGGGTCAGGGCAGATGTCTTTGTATTTCCTGATTGCTCACATGCTCAGAAATCCAAAGTGGAGAATATCCGTTCTGCATGGTAGCAAGTAAGAAATAGCTCAATCCCATGTAACTGGATTGTCAGCTAATCCAATCTGTGCCTCTCTTACAACTATTGACAGTGGTTTTTTTTTTTTTTTTCCCCCACACACACACTGTACTTTATTTTTACAAGAGATAAATAGACTGACACCAAGCATTGTACATGGATGACCACAACAAAAGCAACAATGATTGCAATTACCAAACATGAAACACACTCATACTATGTCATAATATTGACATTCAGTCCAGTAATCCTCCACTGTAACAGCTCCTTTACTTTGCAGTGAAAATTGATTTGTATATTCTTTGCCTCTGAGTCCTTGTGGGATATTTTTTTTTTTAAATTCAGACAGAAAGTCACAAAAATTATACTCATCCTCATCAGTTCACTCAGTCCCATGTAATTAATTTTTTTTTTCATCTTGATCTTTTGTTAGCACTTTTATGAGTTCATTAGTTTTTCATTTGTGTATTCCTGAATTTCAAGCTTCAAGGACCCTTTTAATGTTCAGATATTCTCACTTTTAGAAATTTAATTCCATCACTTCTTTGAATACTGTTCTTAATGTGCATTAATGATCCCTGCCCTCAAGATTTGTGTTAAGGAGAAAAGAGATCAAAGTGATACCTAGTCATAGAAGGTCTAGATGTTTAATAGTGACTTGTAGTGACTTGCTCTCACTTTGCATCTTTTATTCAGTTGTCTTCTTTACTTGCAAGATTAGAAAGTGAATACGATGGGAAGTGAAAACCTTACAATTGAGATTGTTAGCTGTTAAGCAATTAGCAAGTTCTTGGACATAGTGCTGCTACTGAAATATCCATCTAAGCTATCTTAGTAATTGTTTTGACAGCCTGGGCTGTGGTGTGTTTCTCTCTGCATTTGGGCTTGGCTTTTAAAATGCTGTGTGTCGTTCTTTCTCTCTTTCTCTCTCACGATGATTCCTTGTCCTTTCTGTCTCCTCCAGGTCCAACACTGGTTCAGAATTTACCATCTTCAGTGCAGGCTGTGTGTGAATCCTGGAACAACATCAACACCAATGAGTTTCCAAACATTGGATCCTGGGTGAGTGTCTGTCTGTCCCAGGAATAGAAATTAGGAGCACTGTTCTGTTTCTGTGTTCTCTTCTTATTCTTTAGGCTTAAACTTGCTACCAAGAGATCTTAATATGCTGCAGTAGTACTTGCTATGGCTGAATCAATAATCAAGGCCTTGAATTACTCAAATGGTACTCATATGATCATTTTGCTAAGAATAAGAAGTCTGTTACTGGGTTATAGAATAACTGCTTTATTACAGTGGACCCTTGAACAATACAGGTTTGAACAGCATGGGTCCACTTACACACGATTTTTTTCACTAAATCTGGACTGCAGTACTAAATGATCTGTGGTTGGTTGAATCTGTGGATGTGGAACTGCACATATGGGGGGCTGACTATAAAGTTGTACATGGATTTTTGACTGCAAGGACAGTCAGCACCCCTAACCCCTGTGGTACTTAAGGGTCAACTACTAGGAGCCTCAGTTTCTTCATCTGCTAAATACTGGGATGTAAAGATTAAGGATATTAAATGTAAAGTGCCTAGCACATTATCTGTCACGTGAATTCTCAGTAAATGTTAACCGTTTCCTTTCCTTTTTAGGTTATATGTCAAGAACCTGCTCCTTTTGTCATACATAATTTTATGGGGTAGCTTTTAAGTTCTCTAGGCTTTTGGAAGGCTGTTGAGTCCTCTGTTAGTTTCCTTGATCTTTCTGTGTGCTCTGCTCAGATTACCTCTATTAACAGATTATTGCGTTATTACAGTTCTTTGGAAAAGCCAAGTGTTATAATCTAGTTATCCCTGCTTTGTAATCATGACCTCTGTTTACATCCCCCAGAGCTATAGTGCAAGGATAATTAAGATATTTGTAATGCGGACCCAGATGCATTGTAAAATCCAGATCTTTCTCAGTTACTAGAGGCAAACAAACATAGTTTTAATGTTAAATATAATATATTCTAATTATTTGAAAAGTGGTATTGGGTATCTTAACTATGTACTAACTAAATTTTAGCTTAACTTTAACTTTTAAATTTTAACTCGACTTTGTGCTAACTAAAATTTGTTAACTGTTTCCTTTACTCCACCCCACTTTCCTTCCCAGGATGAATAAGAGTGTATACTGAATAGAGTCATTGTCTGTAAATCTCAGTGGGGTCTTCGGTTATGTCATCATGGTTTCTTTTTGCTCACGTAAGAATTTGGTCCTGGGAGATAGATGGTCTATCTGTTGATGTCTGCTTTGCCTCCTTTCAGCGCAATGCCTTTGCCAATGACACCATCCCTTCTGAGAGTTACATCAGTGCTGTGCAGGCCGCTCACCTGGGGACTCTTTGTGGCCAGAGTCTGCCCCTGGCTGCTTCCCTGAAGCACACCCTCCTCTCACTGGTCAGGTTGACCGGAGATCTTATAGTGTGAGTACCTGTTACGTAGCCCTAAGTGCTCTCTACTCCTGTATTCTGTCATGGCTAAGGGAAGACAATGAGAGTTTTAATAACTGCGTAATAATACTTTTTTTGCCTGCTTCTACAGCAGAGAGAGCCTGTTACCTTAGAGTATGAACGTTTACCTAGAATGATTTTTGGCTTAGATGTGAAGGGCAGCCGAGTACCTCCCCCCCTCCTTCTGTGTAGTATGTTTCAGAAAAGGCATGCTGGTTTTAAACCATATTGTGATTTGGAGGTACTCTGGGTTTAAGTTTCAAGGTGACAATGATGTATTTGAAGTCATGCTTCTCCAGATTCGTTGTGGAAGTTAGATGCTGCCATCGTGGAGACTAAGGGCGGGCAGGCCAGTGGAGGGACTATTTTGTTTTCCTGTACATAGGTCACGGGTAAAGTCCTATATCTCATTAGCTTAAAAGTGATCCAGATTCCTGGGAATTCTTCTAGAAAGGTTGTCTGGGAGGGTTACTAGCTTAGGTTTCAGTTAATTTTCTTTTCTAAATATTATAAAATACATCTTACAGTATTAATTTAACATCTTAATAAGTGGACTTTTCACATGGAAATGATTTTAGCTTCTGATATAATAATGAGAAAGGAGACCATGAAGTTGCATGATTATACCTATGTAAAAAACAACTATCAAAGGAAAAAAGCCCTTCTCAGTAAGTGAGTAGATTGCCCTCTCCTCCCCTCGCAGGTTTTGAGAGGAGTATATTCACTAATTTGCTTCTGTTTTCTTTGCTGAAGTTGGTCCGATGAGATGAACCCGCCACAGGTAATTCGGACCCTGCTTCCCCTTCTTCTGGAGTCGAGCACTGAGAGTGTTGCTGAGATCAGTAGCAACTCTCTGGAGCGCATCCTGGGCCCTGCAGAGTCTGATGAGTTCTTGGCTCGCGTTTATGAGAAACTAATCACTGGCTGTTACAACATTCTGGCTAATCATGCAGATCCCAATAGGTGAGCCTGACTGGGGAGAAGCCTCCGTTTCCTGTGACCTCCTGCTACCATCAATAAAATGTACCAACACTAGCTTCTTTATGTTGTTAATTAATAGATTATGATTGTGCTTTTTAACAGAAAGTTCTATACTTGTGTACGTTTTGTGTTCTTGTGGACACACATGAAAGGTTACTTGGAATCTTCTTTTGTGATTAATTCTTAGGAATAAACATGCTGTACTAGATGTGATGAAGTGTACAAAGGAGCATGATAAAATTTCTAGTATTTTTGTAACCATGCTTCTGAGATAGGTGTTCTGTGGAATTAGGTGGTCTCATAGCATTGTTTGACCTTGATAGTGTAGGCCATGTTGATGTAGGAGAGTCTTACAGAACAGTTGAATAAGTTACAGTTTTATCCCACTGAGAACTGTACAAGTAAAGGGTTCCAGGTATTGGGATTTCCTGCCTTTTTGTTGTTGAGGAATCCAGGTTTTCATCAGGGGCTGCCTTTTCTTTTTCTCTCCCTCCCCACTTCTCTTTCGTCCCCCCTCCCCCCTTCAGTCTTTCCCTCCCTTCCTTCCTCTTTCTAACAGTTTGAAATAACAGCAGTGATTCTTGGAACTCTTAGCCATCGACTACATCAGTTATCTCAGATTTTAGGAATTTTTAAATTTTATTTCAGTTTAATTCCTCAAAAATTTATTGAGCACCTACTGTATGCCAGGGTTTATGCTAAGCTTTGACAAAACAAAATTGAATATTGCCCTCAAAAGGTGTAGCCGTAAACAGACTTTGGATTTTTAAAGGTCAAGATTAGGAGGACATTGAAACAGCCCTTGTTTCTGGTAGTTAATTTTTCTTTTGGATTTTCAGTGGACTGGATGAATCCATCTTAGAGGAGTGTCTCCAATATTTGGAAAAGCAACTGGAAAGCAGCCAGGCTCGTAAAGCTATGGAGGAATTTTTCTCTGACAGGTGAGCTATGTTTTGTTCTCCTCGGTGAACATTTTTGAATATCTCCTGGAAGTAGGGACCTGTCTATGTTGACTTCGGTGTTCTTTCTCAGGGAATTAAAAAGCCTGCTTAGGTGTTTGTACCTCTGGGAGGACTTTGGTTAACTGCTGACTCCTTGAGGTTATTGGTGGAGGGGTTGATTTCATGAACACCTGGCATTGTTGACTCACAAATGACCAGTTCCCCTAGAGAGGATGAGATTGTGAAGAAATAGAAACGGATGCGTTTTATGTGAGGCTTAATGTGATTCTTCCATTTTTACCCTCCTGCCTTTCAGTGGAGAACTTGTGCAGATCATGATGGCAACAGCCAATGAGAACCTCTCTGCTAAATTCTGTAACCGAGTTTTGAAATTCTTCACCAAACTCTTCCAGCTGAGTGAGTGACAGCTTTTAGTAATCTTCTTAAGGGAACTTTGATGTCCAGCTAATGACTGTGCCTATCTTCTGCCCAAGTATAACTATGGCATGAAAATGCTAACATGTGGAGAGAATCCCTCAGAGATAGTTTGGAAGGAAGTCGAAAACTTCCTTGGAGCCTTTCCCCCTTTCCTAGCTCACAGTCTGCGCCTTCCTTCCTTTCCCCCTGCCCTCCTTCGCTGACCTTCGCCTCTCGGTCTGTCTCCAGCTGAGAAGAGCCCTAACCCGAGCCTTCTGCATCTCTGTGGTTCCCTGGCACAGCTGGCTTGCGTGGAGCCTGTGCGTCTCCAGGCCTGGCTCACCCGCATGACTGCATCGCCCCCCAAAGATTCCGATCAGCTGGATGTGATCCAGGAGAACAGGCAGCTGCTACAGTTGTTGACCACGTACATTGTTCGGGAAAACAGGTAGGGCACCTGCATTTATTTCACATGTTCTAACGGCCCCAGAAATAAGGTGAGATCACTGCAGCTGTCTTTCTTTCAGGAATCAGTCGTGAGCATTTTCAGTGATTCCATAGCTCCCTCTCAATAGACTCAAGGAATCTAGTGGCTCTCCTTGATTTTTCCCATGGAAAAACTTTTGCAGTGACTTGGCATGTCAGTTGTAACGGGGATGAATGTTTTGTGCTCTAGTAGCCCAAGTCCACAACTGGGCTTAGTGTGTATAGTCATGCATTTAATGTTTAAATTTAAACTCCTTAATTACTCTTATACATTTAGAAGTGTACAATCAGATTCCTGTTGATTACTTACCAACTTGCTATTTCTTCTCTGTCAGCCAAGTCGGGGAAGGTGTGTGTGCTGTGCTGTTGGGCACCCTGATCCCCATGGCAACAGAGATGCTGGCCAACGGTGATGGGACTGGTTTCCCTGAACTCATGGTTGTGATGGCTACCCTGGCCAGTGCAGGTCAAGGTGCTGGCCATCTTCAGCTTCATAATGCTGCTGTGGACTGGCTGAGTAGATGGTAAGAGGGTGAAATTGGAGGAACGCATCTGTATGTTACAACATTGCTCTTAGAGAAAAGGGGGATAATTAATTACAGGCTATTTTCTGTAGCTCAGAGTGAGTATAAAAGAAATTTGAATCTCTGCCTTTTTATTGGGGATTGAGGGAGTAGCCAGTAACTGTTCAGTTTAGATTTAATCTTCATTATTTTATTAGTAGGATTTTCTGTTCATTATTCCTGGGAGAAGTCTTGGGGAAAGTGTACCACCTGCCACTGATAGGAACAGAGCCCCCAACTTCTGATTAGCCACATAATTTTCTAAGAATGCCTTTGATTCACAGTGTCCACAAATTGATGCGAGATATGTGAAGATGCTTCCTTTCTTTGATTCCTTAGATGATTTTGTGTGTTTTCTCCCCCCCCCCCCTTTTTTTTTCTTTGGGACAGCAAGAAATACCTGTCACAGAAGAATGTGGTTGAAAAACTGAATGCCAATGTAATGCATGGAAAGGTAAGACAAGTGAGGAGTGACAGCAGTCAGGGAGTGGTGATTCTTACCTTTGTGGCCAGGTGGAAGTCTCCTTCCTGTTGGTTTCTGGCCCTGGCTAGCCTACAGAGGATAAGGCCTATAATCTCAAAGGCCTAGAAGTGTGTAATTGCTAACTGCATGCCCTTAGGCCTCTTCTCGGTGGCAAGAAGTGATAGGAAGGAAATATTCTGGTAAACAGACATCCAACAGAGTCCTTCCTGAAACAGTGAATTACTGCTATTTTTAGGTATTGGCATGCTCTGGAAAATTGTCCCCTGCTCCTGCATTGGAACTGTGTGCTCTGAGTGTTATACGGAGTTACGGTCTACCTCCTCAGCTCCAGTCCAGATGCTAGAATTGTTTACTTTACCTGAAGGTTCAGGTCACTGTGCTGAGAAAAAGGGTGGAAACTGGTAGAAATCTTGCATTCAGGCATTTTCTCCCCCCACCCAACCCGTGAACCTGACATGGTGGCTAAGAGCAGATAACTGGCCTCTGACCCACCACAGCACCATTCGTCTCTCCCTGCTTTCTTGCTGATCTTTATCCTTTCCACACTGAACTGTTAGAGTGCAGAGTGAAGGAACTTAGAAATCTGAGGCTTTGATGCCAGACTTTTGGGTTATTTTTAGGCAAGCACGAACTATCTGCAGTGATTTGCTGGAAAAATTTTCCCTTGATCTCTGAAGCTATTCCTCCCCTCCTGCATTAATTAAAAACCCAGTAATTTAAATATCTTTCACTAATGGTTAAAAAAAATGGTAACAGCAGGAAAAAAGCCAATGAGAGCTTATTCATACTTTTAATATAGCCTTTTTTCTTGAGGTATAATTGACATAGAATATTATATTAGTTTCAGATGTACAACATAATGATTTGATATTTGTTTTTATTGCAGAATGATCACAGTAAGTCTAGTTAATATCCATCACCATACGTAGTTAACAAAATTTGTTTTTTCTTGCAATGAGGACTTTTAAGACCTACTCTCTTCATAACTTCCAGATATGCATACAATAGTGTTTATTAACTCTAGTCACTATGTTTGACATTACATCCCCATGACTTATTTATTTTATAACTGGAAGTTGGTACCTTTTGACCCCGATCACCCGTTTCGCCCATCCTCCTACCCCCTGCCTCTGGCACCACCAGTCTGTTCTTTGTATCAGTCTAGTTTTTTCTTGAATGATTTTTGTCTCCATTTCAACTTTTTTTTCTTGATTTCCATTGTACTTCATTTTATAAAATTTTTTAAAGAGTTGTCTTTGTGCTTAAGAAAGAATGAAACACACTGATTCAGTACAGTTTATTGACCAACTACATGTAGTCATAGTGCTAAGAGCTGAGGAAATAGATAATTAAAACATGTTTTTCTTCTCTGCTTTTATACTATTCCTTTAATATTGAGCTTTATTGGGAAAAGCTTGAGAAAACACAGTTTACATAATAATCGAATATGGAGAACTGAGGTTTCCATGGTGTGGTGGTCTTCTCTTACAGCATGTGATAGTCCTGGAGTGCACCTGCCATATTATGTCTTACTTGGCTGATGTCACCAATGCCCTGAGCCAGAGTAACGGTCAAGGCCCAAGTCACCTCTCAGTGGATGGGGAAGAGCGGGCCATTGAAGTGGACTCAGACTGGGTGGAGGAGCTGGCAGTGGAAGAGGAAGACTCCCAGGCTGAGGATTCAGTAAGTAAAGTAACCACCACGGTCATGGCTGATCAGCACTTGCAGAGCTCACACTAACAATCCTTTGGCCTTCCCTTGTAGCCCCTGTGAGCTTCAGAACTCTTTCCAGTCCTTGTTGCTTTCTCACAGCTTACATGACTAATGCCAGACTGATTTTCCAGGCCTGCAGAGCAAGCTGTAGGGCTCTAATCTCTTAGGGGAAGGACCGTTTAATAAGCACATGCCTTCCTCCATCTAGAGGCACTTGTCCTACAGTTTCTTGGTTTTTGCATCCAAAATGGAGTTTCAAAGATGAGTTCTTCATGGGGATGGTGTGAGCTCCCTTGTAGAGAAAACATAAGATTTATTTTTTTCTTAGCCACAAAACCTTAAGGTCTCACCTGAAATTGCAGCATATTTATAGCCTGCAAGCTATCTCCAATTGGAGTAGGTTTCTACTGGTCATTTATGAGTCAGTGGTTTACTCTCCGTAGGGTGTGTTTTTATGGGTCCCTGTGTAGAAGGATATATTTCTGATTAAAACTATTATCTTTGAAGGATGAAGATTCTCTTTGCAATAAATTGTGCACTTTTACCATCACTCAGAAAGAATTCATGAACCAGCATTGGTAAGAGTATTTTTTCGTTTTAGGTGAGGGTTTGCTGGGCCTTGATTGTTGGGACTTCTGGGCTCATTGGCTGGTTCTCATTCTTCGTAGGTACCACTGTCACACCTGCAAAATGGTTGATGGGGTGGGTGTGTGCACAGTATGTGCCAAGGTGTGCCACAAGGATCATGAGATTTCCTACGCCAAGTATGGATCCTTCTTCTGTGACTGTGGAGCCAAGGAAGATGGCAGCTGTCTGGTGAGAGATTGGAACATTCTCGCGGCTATAAAGGGTGACGTGTTGGTGACACAAATGCTTAAGCCAAACTGGGAAATTCCCATGTCACCTTCATGGTGGCCTGGGTCTAGGACTAAGTTCTGGTTGTCATTGATTAGCTATATAGTCATGGCCTACGCACTTCACTTAGAATATTAGAACTTGCAATGTCCTTAGAGATCTTGCAGTTTTTTAAAGACCCCCTCCACAATTTCAAGACCTATTGCTATGAGTGGGTAAAGTACCAGATACTAGGTGAATACAATGAAGATCAGAATTCAGGCTTGTGGATATTCTTTAAATGGTTAGCCAGTGTCTCCTTTGGGTCAGATTTTCCTTCAACATCTTAGGCAGTATTTCATCTATGCTTGTGGCAAGACTTGGGGCCTCTGGTGTTTTCTGTCCCTAGGCTCTAGTGAAGCGAACTCCCAGCAGCGGCATGAGCTCCACCATGAAGGAGTCAGCATTTCAGAGTGAACCCAGAGTTTCAGAGAGTCTCGTGCGCCACACCAGCACCTCCCCGGCGGACAAGGCCAAAGTCACCATCAGCGATGGAAAGGTTGCTGATGAAGAGAAGCCCAAGAAGAGCAGCCTGTGCCGCACAGTGGAGGGCTGCCGGGAGGAGCTGCAGAACCAGGTGGGCTCCACTGGCGCCCAGCATGGGGTTCAGAGCACAGAGCCTGGCCAGCTGGTCCACGAGTGATTGGTGCACCAGGCTGTCCTTGCGGCTCCACTGGTGGGCCTCGGGTTGTTTTCTCCTCCCTCTAAATTTACTGATTTCCACAGTGGAATATGAATAGTGTGTGTTGTCAGTCGCTGCTTCATAAGGAAGAATTTATGACTGAGGAGTGTTCGGGAAGTTTGTGGGAGGGTAAATTTTAGTTGTGTAACACTCTAGAGCACACTTTCTTGGTCAAGCTTCCTCATCTGAAGCACAGAACACAGAAAATGATTTGAGTGATTATTTTCTCAGTTTTCCTAAGGACGGTGCATAACTAGAGGCACTCTAGATGCATTGGGGAGAACTTAACTAATTATACATGGTGGGTGCATTCAAGCAGTAGGATATCGACGTGGGATCCCTGGTTTAGGAAGATTGCTCTAGGTTAGTAGCACAATAGCGTATTGACTGGAATCAAATCCAGTGTTATTGGAGAGAGTGAGATGAGGGCTAGAATATCAAACTGAAGTGAGGAAAGTGGGTTCTGGATTCTGTAGGTAGTTACTAGCAAGATTGTGATGATGAGCATGACCCATTATTTTTCTGTCTTTTTTTTTTTTTTTTTTTCACTTGTGTATTTGGATTTTTCTCAGGCCAATTTCTCCTTCGCTCCTCTCGTGTTAGACATGCTCAATTTCCTCATGGATGCCATTCAGACCAACTTTCAGCAGGCTTCAGCTGTGGGGAGCAGCAGCCGGGCTCAGCAGGCCCTCCGGGAGCTGCACACAGTGGACAAGGTGGTCGAGATGACAGACCAGCTGATGGTGAGTGTGTCAGCGTCGGGGAGTTAGGTGCCTGTGGGAACCAGCACGTTGACTGAGATGCCAAAGTGCGCTAGGTACTCTGAGGAATATCCTTAGAACAGTCAACCCCTGGCCATTCAGAACTTAGAATTTAAGGTACCGTGACATCCAGTGTGAAAATCAGCATGTGAGGTGTGTCTTCCAGAGAAGGGAATCCAGAGGTCATTCGGACAAACCCAGTGAGTAAGTCTCCTTTTTAGTTCACATAAATATGTGAACCCCTGGATGTGAGGAACGACATTTGGGGGAAATTATAATAGTTAGAAATTTCTTCTGTATGTAAAATAGAAGACCTCCTTACTGTATCTTCTCCCCTAAGGTTCACCTTGTTTACAAAAATAATGCTTGTCCTCTTTGGCTTATAGCCAAAGATTACCTTTAGGTAATCTTCCTTTAATTCTTCCTAAAACTTGGGTTGTAAGTTGTAAGACATTATCCACTTTACACCTGCTGCTTAGCACTGACTGTAGGGCCCCTGGCGTGGTCTGCCTGGAGTCTTTAGCAGCTGTGTAAAGTAGTAGAAAGTAAAGTGTCGGCATTTCTGGAAGGAAAGTGTGAAAATGAGTGAGGTACACAAATAGATCTCACAAGGTGACTGCTGTTAAGGGAAGCATAATCACTTGGTAATACACACACATATATTCTCGTATTTTATTAAAAATCAGTCACAGTTGGGAATTCCCTGGTGGCCCAGTGGTTAGGACTTGGCACTTTCACTGCTGTGGCCTGGGTTCAGTCCCTGGGCAGGGAACTAAGATCCTGCAAGCCATGTGGCGCAGCCAAAAAAAAAAAAAAAGGCGTTTTAACATTTTTTAAAAGTGAATACTTTGTATTAATTTAGCTTTATGCAACATTCACTGCGTTGTTCTTATTGGACTGACAATAATTTTGCTGAATTTACCTAACTGTCTGTGGATTAGAGATTGCAATCCATTGCTTTAATTAATTAATTAATTAATTAATTAATTTTTGGCTGCGTTGGGTCTTCGTTGCTGTGCTCGGGCTTTCTCTGGTTGCAGCGAGCAGGGACTGCTCTTCGTTGCGGTGCGCGGGCTTCTCATTCTCGTGGCTTCTCTTGTTGCGGAGCATGGGCTCTAGGCGCACAGGCTTCAGTAGTTGTGGCTCGTGGGCTCTAGAGTGCAGGCTCAGTAGTTGTGGCACATGGGCTTAGTTGCTCCGAGGCATGTGGGATCTTCCTGGAACAGGGCTCAAACCCGTGTCCCCTGCATGGCAGGCGGATTCTTAACCACTGTGCCACCAGGGAAGCCCAGTCCCGTTGCTTTTGAATAACTAAATTGTGCAGTGTCTCAGTCACATGAATAGCATGTGTATGAATCCACTTGATCTTTTTTGCCTTATTACTGCCTTCTCTCTCTGCTTCCCTCTTTGCCAGGTTCCCACATTAGGTTCCCAGGAAGGTGCCTTTGAGAATGTTCGGATGAATTACAGTGGAGACCAGGGCCAGACTATTCGACAGCTAATCAGCGCCCATGTGCTCAGGAGGGTGGCTATGTGTGTGCTCTCCTCCCCTCATGGGCGCCGCCAGCATTTGGCTGTCAGCCATGAGAAAGGCAAGGTGGGTCCTCCAATTCCTTCCCTTTCATTTGAGGTCATGTTTGTCTTAGGTGCTGAGCAAAACAAATAGATGACTACACTCAGATTGGCCCTCAGGGAAAAAGTCTATTGCATTCCAGCAAAGCTTCAGGGGCAGAGCTCAACAAACTTTTCTGCGTGAACCCTGAGTTACTTTATTAGACTTAGGACCAGTGTGACTAGAACAGAGAGTCTAAATAGTTAATTCCCACTCTATTGTGGGAACCCCTAGGCGAAGGTAACGACTGGTGGTTTCCTAGGACACCGTGGCTCCCAGTCTTTCCCAGTTTGGCCACTCTGAGGACACAAGTGGGGAGAGAAGAGTCTTCATAGGAAGGCTCAGTGATCCTTATTTAGTTCTTTCCTGCCCTCCCAGCCCTCTAAGGGCACAAGGAAGTTTATTGTGTTTTATAGAACCAGGAGAGGTTGGAGGAGAGTATCCTAACTCACACTTTTCTATATTCTGACTTCTTCATTATCAGTAAAGTTGTTTTAGTCACACCTTAAGTGAAAAACAAACCAGAGATTAAAATAGCTCTAAAATCCTTTCAAAAACATTCTCAGAGAAAATGAGAAGGGACAGTAGTATATGGGAATTGTTTAAATATTTTATGAACTGATTATACGAAGAGAAGTTGGTTTCTTTTGTCATCTCTAGAAGGAGGAAATGAAAGGCATTCCATTCTTTTAACCAGGGGATGTATGACTGATACTGGTCTTGGAGTTTCCTAAGAGACTTGCCCACAAAAAAAGCCTCCAAATCAGTAGCTCTAGTGAAGGAACATTTTTTTATTGCTCTGTGTTTTCTGAGAGGATCTGGGTTAAGAATAAATTGGTAATTATTCCTTTGCAGATCACTGTCCTGCAGCTCTCAGCTCTCCTGAAGCAAGCAGATTCCAGCAAAAGGAAGCTGACTCTGACCCGCCTGGCTTCTGCCCCAGTCCCCTTTACTGTGCTGAGCCTCACGGGGAATCCGTGCAAGGAGGACTACCTTGCTGTTTGTGGGCTGAAGGTAACAATCCTGATCCAGGTTTGGTTCTGTTAAGCTGTGGATCCCAGTCACCTTCTCTCCCCTGTTTTCAGCACCACTTTCTCTTATTCATTGTTGAGATCAGAACTTAAAAGCCATTGGGAACACAAACGAAATCTCTGAATTTCTTCCAGATCTTCCAGATTTCTTTTGTATTGGAAATAATCTTTGTGTGTTCTTGACACTTGAATGTGTTACTAGACAGTCTGAGTACTGTCTGGAGGCAGGGAATATTAGGGAAGAAAAGGCAGCGTTAGAACTCTGAAATTAATTAGGCTACTTTCCAAATCATTTTTTAACCATTCTGTTCCTTCAACCATGTCCAGGACTGCCATGTGCTGACCTTCAGTAGCTCAGGCTCTGTGTCGGATCATTTGGTTTTGCACCCTCAGTTGGCAACAGGAAACTTCATCATCAAAGCCGTGTGGTTACCTGGTTCACAGACTGAGCTAGCGATCGTCACTGCAGATTTTGTCAAGGTATAGTTACAGCTCTTTGATGATCTCGTCCTAGAATGGTTTTGCTTTTAAATCCAGAATGCCTGATCTCCATTATATGTGCTTGCATCTCTTAGAAATTAAAAATGAAAAATCCTAACATTTTGTGGCCTTTTGTTATGTTGTTGAGCAGGAGCTATCTGTGTGCAGGTAGCAGAAAATTGATTCTGGTTCAACACCCCCTGTGTCCAGTTCACAGCTGTTAATTACTGTACTTGGTATAGAATTTGTTGATGTGTATCTCTCCTCTGCTCATTCCTAAGAGGCAGTGAAAAGATACTTTATCATCTTGTGCTCATTGTCTAGTACTTATAGGTGCTTGCTGAGTGGAGAATGAGTGTTCATTCCTCACTGATTGCAGCTCTGTGGGTTCACCAGGATAGTTTGGGCATGGGACTGAAATGGATCTCCCTTATTTGATCTTTCTTCCTTCCATTCTGCAGATTTATGACCTGTCTGTTGATGCCTTGAGTCCAACCTTCTACTTTCTCCTGCCCAGCTCAAAGATAAGAGATGTTACCTTCCTCTTCAACGAAGAGGGAAAGAACATCATTGTTATAATGTCTTCGGCTGGGTACATCTATACCCAGCTCATGGAAGAGGCCAGCAGTGCCCAGCAGGGACCCTTCTATGTCACTAATGTGCTGGAAATAAACCACGAGGACCTGAAGGTTAGAACACATGGCACTGTTCCCTTCTATGCCAGGTTTAATTAGCCTAGCAAGGCTTCTGTTGTTCGTTTCTCTTTTTTCTTCTAACTTTTCATCTAATAGCAAAAACTTCACTCCTTTAGGACTAAACTTGAAGTTCCATTATTCTCTTGGTATTTTTAAGGTTTCCTGCAGGGATCTCATACTTCAAGAATGAGACCCCATAATCATGGTGTAAAATGAATGACCAGCCAGAGCAGAAGCTGGTGCCCCAGGCAGCCTGAGAAGTTAATGTGGATGTTGTGTCTCTGTTGTGACAGGACAGTAACAGCCAGGTGGCAGGTGGCGGTGTGTCTGTCTACTACTCGCACGTGTTGCAGATGCTGTTCTTCAGCTACTGCCAAGGCAGGTCGTTTGCAGCCACCATCAGTAGGACGACGCTGGAGGTGTTGCAGCTCTTCTCCATCAACATCAAGAGGTGGGGATGAGCACTTAAAGTTGAATTTCCACAACGCCCATGTTCAGCAGGAGAGCTCCGCCCCTCGCAAGGGCTCGCCCTTCCCTGCTTGGTGTCTTTAAATCAAGTGGTGTCCAGTGTTGGTAGGTTGGGCGGCCTGCATGGTTTGTCTCCCACCATGGAGACCCCGAAGCTGTAATAGGTAGTTTGGGGAGCCACTGTCACTCAGAAGGAAAAGCTAGGGTCAGGGTAGCAAATGTGATTTTAATTTGATTACTGAGTTTTGAGAAGAGAATGTAAGTTTCTCCTAGACACTCGTGCTGCTAAGATGCCCTTTAAGTTTCCCTCCTGGGGGGTTGATCAGTAAATAGAACATGGTGTCAGCAGATGGGGCGAGCTTGGAGCTTGGGGAGGTGGAGGCTACCATCAGACTTGTAGGTGACGGGTGTGTGAGGTAGTGAGTGTTTTATTTAAGGAGGAGGCAGCAAAGTTTTAGGGTCTCTTTCCCTCTTTCTTACTGCCACTGAAAAGCACTTTGTCTCTGGCCTGTATTTTGTGAATTACCTGGTTTGAGATGAAATAAAATGGATACCATTCATACGTAGCTTGATGTGCTTGGAAATTCTTAAAAGGACAACGGGTTATCAGCCTTTGGCAGCTCCGTGGCCCTATGCAGTTGACAGCCTTACGCACATAGGGCCACCTATTCCCTCAGACAGTGGAACCCAGCAGCTGACTGAGATCCTAAACCAGGGCTCCTGCTGGGGGCGCACATTGGGGTGTATGAGAGTATTTATGTGGCTCGGAATAAGACTGAGACTCGTGGGTAGTTTGAGTCCTTGGGTAGGTATATTGCTCTGAGAGTCCAGTTGTTCGTGAGGATGGCCTTTAGGTCAAGAAAAGAACTGTGAGATGGTGATTGACACCCTAACTGTGGCCACTTTTGTTGTCTGTAGTTCCAATGGTGGCAGTAAGACGTCTCCTGCCCTTTGCCAGTGGTCTGAGGTGATGAACCACCCTGGCTTGGTGTGTTGTGTCCAGCAAACTACAGGAGTGCCCCTGGTAGTTATGGTGAAACCAGACACTTTCCTCATCCAGGAGATTAAGACTCTTCCTGCCAAAGCAAAGGTCAGTGCCCCGTTCTCCCATCACTTGAATAGACTGTGAACCTGCTCTATTTTTATATTTGTATGTCATGTCACTTTGCCAGCTCTTTCAACGGAGGCCTATAGAAGAATTTTCTCTTACACACCTTTTCTTTGGCAGCCTCAGCACCCCCTCAGTTGACCATGAATCCAGTTGCTTCTCTGCCTGTTTCTGTAGGTTCTGATCTATAGGTGCAGGAACTACCACTCCTCTGTCCCCTCCTCCTAGATCCAGGACATGGTTGCCATCAGGCACACGGCCTGCAATGAGCAGCAGCGGACAACGATGATCTTGCTGTGTGAGGATGGCAGCCTGCGCATCTACATGGCCAATGTGGAGAACACCTCCTACTGGCTTCAGCCCTCCCTGCAGCCCAGCAGTGTCATCAGCATAATGAAACCTGTTCGAAAGCGCAAAACAGCTACCATCAGTAAGGCCCCTCCTCAGAAGACTGGTAGGGGGCGGGGACTTAGAGTAGACCGTTGTAGATAGCCATGAAGAAACAGGGACTGTCCTGCTTGTGCGGCTCATAAAGGTAGAGGTTGTGCTAGCTAGTTTCTCAGAAGCAGAGTCAGGGTTCCTGAGGCCACTCATGGTCTGTGCACGGCAAGCACCTGTTGGCTGTCCACTTCAGGCAGCAGTTCCTAGGTGCCCAGGAAAGAATTCTCTCTCGGACCTGGTTTGAGATGGTTTTCTCTGGGTTTAAGAAAAATGGCTTCCCTGATGTGGTGTGCAGGATGGAACTGATTGAGGAGTAGATCCTTTGGCTGGTTCATTCTCGCCGACTGGTGTAGAAGCCGTCATAGGTGTCTGAGCTGGAAGTCTTTGCTCCTGAGTGATGGAGGAGGACTCTTCAGGGAGTGAAAGCTTGAATTTAGGAGTGAGTGACTCGGACTGAGCAAAGATCTTTACAGGATTCACCCCACCATCTGGAATTTGTTCTAGAGTCTATGTTTGAGATAATCATGCAGCTCATCCTCCTATAAAGAAATAGTTTCCTTTGTTTATTTTAAATAAACCAGCTCTGAGAGAGCTGCTTGTTATTAAGTGTACCCAATACTGAGATAAGATTTCTTTGCCCCGCTAGGTTGTGTTGTGGTTGGGGATGATGACTGTTGGACAGCTGACCACGTGTAGGCGTCGTACTGATGCAAACCTTACAATCCCAAGTTGGCCTAGAAAGATGAGGGAGTGTACGTGTGAGCTTAGGAGCACAGAGGTGGTAGGGATCGCACTAATGTTGCTCCGTGGCAATCTGATGCTGTTCTCCACAGCAACTCGCACGTCTAGCCAAGTGACCTTCCCCATTGACTTCTTTGAACACAACCAGCAGCTGACAGATGTGGAGTTTGGTGGTAATGACCTCCTGCAGGTCTACAACGCACAACAGATAAAGCACCGGCTGAATTCCACTGGCATGTATGTGGCCAACACCAAGGTGAGGACTGACTCCACCGTGCTGGGTTCAGTCGCTGGGTAGAAGGACTCAAGGACACATCTAGAAGGTTTGAGGACACATCTACTCTTAGAATACAAGACTCACAGTCATTAACCCTTGATTCTAGTTTCATGGTCCCTAGAATTAATGAATATTCTCACTTCCACACCAAAGGGCTCCTATTCCCGTGTTGTCAGTAGGGTTACTGTGCACAGGGCAGCAGGAGGTGGTTAATGCTGGGGAGAAGGAAGCCTGAAATTGAAGAGTCTACTCCCTGCTTCTGTTTTCCCATCCTTGGAAGAAAAGAAGTCAGTGCTGAGGAGTTAAAAAGGATAAAGGTCTTTTGTGGGCTCACACGTTGTGTCACTGTCACAGGAAGGATCGAAAGTTTGCCCTTAAGAACTTGTAATAATTTTATGATATGTGCCTCTTCTCCCTCCAGCCTGGTGGCTTCACCATTGAGATCAGTAACAACAACAGCACTATGGTGATGACAGGCATGCGGATCCAGATTGGGACCCAGGCGATTGAACGGGCCCCATCGTATATCGAGATCTTTGGCAGAACCATGCAGCTTAACCTGAGTCGCTCGCGCTGGTTTGACTTCCCCTTCACCAGAGAAGAGGCCCTGCAGGCCGATAAGAAGCTGAACCTCTTCAGTGAGTCCCCAGCCCCTAGCGTAGACTGTATCCTTCTCGTTATGAATTCTGACTGGGTGGCCGCTTCTCTGTGGCTTTCCAGTATTCTAGGAACCCTCTGCTCTACTGATAGCTCTGTGGTCTCTGCCATCATGAAACTTTGAGCTTCGTTTGAGATATAAAGGAAACAAGATGACAGGAAAGGGATATACTCGAGAATGGGAGGGGTAAAGACAGGGTAAAACTCTGCTTCAGGGCTCACTTCTGTAGGGTTGGGTAGCCTTGCTGATGGGGCTGCCTGCGTGTTTGGGCAGAGAGGCAGCAAGATTAGCATGTGAAATCGCAAGGCTTTCTTAAGGCGCAGATGCAGGCCTCAGGGCACATGTCACTGAGAGATGTTTAGCAATGCCTTTAAACCCTCAGAGTACACATCCCTGAGCCTTTCATAAGGCGGGCAACTTTCCCTACCATTTACTGGCCACCTGTCTGATACTTTTCCTTCCAGAAACAGTTGCTGTTGGTATTCATTCATGATGATGATCTGTGCTTTGAACAAAAGGAGTGTTTAGAGATCCCTGGGGGTGGAGTTGGGAGATACGGTACCCTGATAGCACCAGAGGATCCCTACACCGGTGCTTGGCGACTCTTCTTCTGAGTAGGAGACTTCATGGGCTTTTGGTCCATGGAACTGTTTCTACACGTATTCAGCATCTATACAAGATGAAAGTGCTACTGAAGTCTCAGGAGATAAAGTTCCTCTATGCCTGTGAAATCAGTGAGGCTTGCTACTTTGTCCAGACTAGTCTGGTCTTTGCTTTGGAGGTGGTGGTGGTAACCCTTCAGAGAATGTGCTTCCTAAAGGCTTGCTCTTGCTTACTGCAGTTGGGGCCTCGGTGGATCCAGCAGGTGTCACCATGATCGATGCTGTAAAAGTCTATGGCAAGACTAAGGAGCAGTTTGGCTGGCCTGATGAGCCCCCGGAAGAATTCCCTTCTGCCTCCGTCAGCAACATCTGTCCTTCAAACCTGAGCCAGAGCAATGGCACTGGAGACAGTGACTCAGCTGCCCCTACCACCACGAGTGGAACTGTCCTGGAGAGGTACCAGCACTGGCAGGGGCTGACTTCAGTTCTCACCGGTTCTCACTCTCCCAGCAGAACCTGTGTCTCGAGAGAGTGAGCCTCTAAGTGTCCCAAGTCTGGCCTGTGATTTTTTCAGGATTTCACTCAGTGTCTCCTTAGTGTGCAGACAAGGCCTGGAGGCGGCTCAGAGCCATCTGACTCCCAAGGCTCTGCCTGGACCCTTCTGTCCCTTCCCTTCTCTTAATAAGCTCAGGTACCCTTTGGAGTAGCCAGAGGCTGCTGACCAGAAGATGCTTAAGCCAGTATTATAGATTAGGATCTAGTCTTGCTGAAGTTATAGGGAAAAATCTTCCCTTTCATTCCGATTTCATCGTCTTCTCATCTTCCTCTGCAGCAGCTACTTCATGTGGTAATAACACTGCGGGCAAGAGGCTGTCCCAGGCATCTTGTAGCAGTTCAGAGCCTCCTGAGGCTCCCCCCAGTGGCCATCTTAAGCATTGCGCTTGGCTTCTTTGCGCTAAGGAGCTGCTGGTTTGCCATGGTAGATGCGGGATGTAAGATGTTCAGTTCTTACATTGTAAGTCGTAAGAATAGCCTGGCTTGGAATCACTGCCTCCCGCCAGCAGCCTCCCCACCCAACCCCTTTTCTCTCTCTTTCTCCCCCCCCCACCCTATTCTTATATTGTTTGCTTAGGATGTATTTCCAGGTTTCTCTGAGCTTCACATTTTTTTCCTTTTTTTTTCTTTTGCTTCTCCCCCAAGTTCTGAAACTGAGTCCCTAACCAAGCTGGACCGGTTAGTATGCCCTCTTTCTTTTCTCTGCACGAGCGAGTGTGTGTCAGAGAGCGGTGTAACTGATGGCGTGGCTTTGCCTTGATTCCGCTTCTGTGGAAAAGTCCTCCTGCTTCTTTCTGTTCTGGTCATTGCATGGCTGCAGAGCTGTCCCGTGTCAAAGTGGAGAATGTGGAGGGTTGTACGTGCGTGCTTGGTGTCGGCCGCTTCAGACTCTTAGCCTCCCCTTCCTTACCCCATCCCTCTCTGCTTCCTCTCTACAGTGGATGAGAAGCGGGGAGGGGGCGCCGGGACAGTGGAAAAGTTCTACTGTCTGAAAAGCCACCAGAGAGCTTGTTCTGTCCACCGTGGTTTTATGTCCCAGGTCTCTCTTTCCTGGCTCTTTACTGCCTTCCTCTGCCCCTTGCCCTTTTTCTCTCCAGCTGCCTTCTCCACACTTTCCCCTCTCTGTCCAGAGCTTCAGCCCTCAGGATGTTGGTCTTTTTACTGTGCTGCATTAAACCCACAGGAGTGAGCCCTTGGGAGCGTGTCACTTGGTACCCTTCAGTGGTTGGGTTTCCTATCCTTCCCTTAGAGAAAATTACCCAGTTTCCTAAAGGTGCTTTATAGGACCCTTTGAACATTGGCAATTGGCGTGCACCTGAAAATACAGCTTGTTCTCTTCCCCGTACTTGGGGAACTCATACGAAGTGCCTTTGTGCATTTTCTTGGAGGTGTAAGTAAAATATAACCCCAGCTCTCCCAGTATAAGAAGATGGTTTTAACCTTTCCCTTTGTGTGTCCCCTTTGCCTACTGATCTATGGGGCACCTGAGCTTCGGGTCCCATTGCATCAAGACTGTTAAGCCCTTCTCAGTGATCCCTGCCACAGGCAGCAGGAGGAAGCACATTTATCCTCTTTGAGGAAGAAAAGCCCTGTCTTGGAGTTACTACGGATTATGAACATGGCCTCAGGTTGATCTCCGAGCAGGAGCCAGGTTTCTTCTGGCCTGTAACACAAGGAAACGATATGCATGGTGCCTGTGGCAGGTCTTATTGTGCTTTGATTTTGTGTTTGGCATTCATTAGCTGTCCCCAGGGTCCTCACGACTGTAGTCTGTGCAGGCTAAAGCACCAGGCAGAGAGAAGGGTTGTTGTGCTCACACCAGCTTTTCTGTCTCCCTAGGCTGGTTGTGAGTTCTTTAGAAGCCCTGGAAAGCTGCTTTGCTGTTGGCCCAATCATCGAGAAGGCAAGTTACTTTTTTAAAGCACATGGGAGCTTTCTGAAGAGGCAGGAAGTCAGTGGAGTCATCAGAGGCCTCGAAGCCTTGCAGCTAAAGAACATTTATAGCATAATCTTGATTTGCAAAGATCATCCAGAGGAATCTTCAGCTTAAGGCCTTATGTCCTACTTTTGGGGGACCCATAGTGAGAGTGTTTTGTAGAATAGGATGAGTGCTGATTAAAGAACACTGTTCCGGGAGTCATGACCTTGGACTCTCTTTACCTGTATTGTGGGAGGATTGTAATTTCTGAAATTCTTTGTTTTGCTCCTTGTGGTTCATGGAGCCTAACCTAGTCCTGGTGGCCGAGAAGGGAGGAGGGGGTGGGGGGCAGAG
This sequence comes from Balaenoptera acutorostrata, assembly GCF_949987535.1. Taxonomy (NCBI): domain Eukaryota; kingdom Metazoa; phylum Chordata; class Mammalia; order Artiodactyla; family Balaenopteridae; genus Balaenoptera; species Balaenoptera acutorostrata. The sequence goes on along the minus strand of NC_080064.1, from coordinate 14,825,004 downwards.
TGTGGGCAGTTTATCCTGCATGGATTTGGTGGGGTTAGTGACAACCCTGCTGTCTTCTGCATCAGGAGAGAAACAAGAATGCAGCTCAGGAGCTGGCCACTCTGCTGCTGTCCCTGCCAGCGCCTGCCAGTGTCCAGCAGCAGTCCAAGAGCCTTCTGGCCAGCCTGCACACCAGTCGCTCAGCCTATCACAGCCACAAGGTAATCAGGGGTGCCTTCTGTTGAAGCGTAAGTTGTGGTACTGACAGGGAATCAAGCAAATTGGCTTTTTGGATGTAAAGCAAAGGCGTAGTAAAGTAAGGTGGGGAGAGGAGAGCGTTGAGATTAGAGCCACACATCCTAAAGTTTCTCCTGAGAAATTAATGAATATCACTCAAAATGAGAACAAGCCAGTCATGGGCCACTGGTTTGCATTCATTTTGTTCTGTTACTCTAATAGGATCAGGAAGATTTAAGGAAGGGAGGGGAGGGATGCTTGGGTAGGGGTGGCTTCTCACTGGCAGAATGGGGCGGGAAGTCACTCAGGAGGTCAGGGCTGCTGGCATGTGCACTCCTGCAGCTGTGCCACAGCCCTCAGTGAGGTGTACTTGCTTGTGATGAATTTGGTAAGTGGTTGTTGGAGAGACTGAGGGGGAAATCTGGGGAGAGAGGGTCTCACCTATAAAAGTAAGTAGCGACTGAAGGCAGTAAGTTAGGCCAGTTTCTATAAATGGGAAAGATTGTCAACAGTTCACATCCATGAGGAGGAAGCCACCAGCCCAGATGCCTTGGTTAGCTTTTGTGCCTCAAACCCAGAGAACTGAGAAATGTGAGTTTAACCTGGTGAACCTCTCAAGGAAAGGCGATTTTGGAAACATAGCTTTGGTATGAACCTGCAAAGAAATGACTTCCATAGGAAGGAGATCTGGGATGTTGTAACTCTGGAGAATCGGCTGGTATTTCTAGTTTTCCTATCATACTTTGATACTGATTTCATGGCTTTTGGTTTTTTTTTTTTAAGCGTCTTTAATGTTTTATTATATGAAGAAGTTGAACTGTGTTGGGCTGCTTTGAAGATTTGTTCCAGGTAGTCAACGGTAATTAACCTGTTCTCTTGAGAGGAGGTAGCCATCCTGATGATCTGTCAGTTCCCCTCTCCTCTGTGCTTTAGTACCCAGGCCTTCCTTGCTTTTGGTTCATCCTCTGTGATTCCTTTGTTGTAGGATCAGGCCTTGCTGAGCAAAGCTGTGCAGTGTCTCAACACATCCAGCAAAGAAGGCAAGGATTTGGACCCTGAGGTCTTCCAGAGGCTGGTGATCACAGCTCGCTCCATTGCCATCATGCGCCCTAACAACCTTGTCCACTTTACGGAGTCAAAGCTGCCCCAGATGGAAACAGGTGAACTTGGCCTGTATGGCTGTGGTCCTGAAATCTGCTTACTACACCACCTTCTTTACTCTCTCATCTTCTTCTTGTTCTCACTGGCTTCTGACTGACTTCACACTCTGAGACAGGGATTGTACTCTCTTGTCTTTATATCTTAAAGGGCTTTTGACATTAGAATTGTATAGTTCTAAGTAAATGCTGTTTCCAGTGCTTACCCCTTGGATTGCTCTTGAGTTTATTTAGTGCTCTGGACATCAGATATAATCTGTCTCTGAATTTACTACCTCTTTAAGATCTTCAGGGTAAAGTTAAGCTTGTGCCCTGGTTGCTTTAAAGTAATAGGATCATGTCTTTTGCTTTCGTGCTGTACTTTTGCCAGTATTTTATTAATATCTGTAGCCTTTCTCAGTGCTTGATTCTATTTCCTCCTCTCTCCTCACATTGGCTGGGTACCAAACCTGCTTTGCTTTCATCAAATAGAGCTTATTGATGCCTTTACAGTTCTGTTATTTACATATTTCCATATGCTGTCATCATCCTGTTCCTCCTCTAGTACTATAATTCACGGATCATTCTAGAAAATTGCAGATGTTCCCCTAGCTTTTAGAAGTTGAACAGTTGCACCTGAGATCTCTGAATCTGCTGTAAGCTCCTGAATGCTCCCCTTCTACTTAATTCTAACATACAATGTTTTCTGTGATATTCCTTTCCCAGACTGTTTTTTTCCTAGATGTGCCTGCTGGAGTCTAGGGATAGTTGGCATATTGACTGGGGCCCCACTTGAAACTCCCTCCCCAGGCAAGCTTCCTTGACCTGAGTTAACCTTAAAACAAATTAAATTCCATCTTAGATTTACCGTCGTTAATAATTTTTTTTCCTCCTGCTTAGAAGGAGCGGATGAGGGGAGAGAACCTCAGAAGCAGTTGGAGGGAGACTGCTGTAGTTTCATCACCCAGCTGGTGAACCACTTCTGGAAACTCCATGCATCCAAACCCAAGAATGCCTTCTTGGCACCTGCCTGCCTGCCAGGTATCATGTTAAAAGGGATACTTGATAGTGAAGCCTGATGTAAGTTTTTTCTTGGAACAGATTGAACTCTTCACCTTTAGCCTTCATCATCCATCTCTTCCAGAGTGGATATTTAGTGAATATTTAGGAAACAGAAGCCTGTGAGATCAGTGTTCCTGATAGAGGAATTTAGCAGTGTAGCAGAGAAGTGGGACTTGCTTGTGTCTCTCACGTCAGATTGAATACTTCACATAAAGAAGTGTGTGCGTGTGTGTGCCCTTAGTGGTGTTTATAATTGTTTTTAAAAAAGTCTTTGAGGGGACTACCCTGGTGACGCAGTAGTTAAGAATCCACCTGCCAGTGCAGGGGACACGAGTTTGATCCCTGGTCCGGGAAGATCCCACATGCCACGGAGCAACTAAGCCCGTGCGCCACAACTACTGAGCCTGCGCTCTAGAGCCTGCGAGCCACAACTACTGAGCCCGTGTGCCAGAACTACTGAAGCCCGTGTGCCTAGAGAGCATGCTCCGCAACAAGAGAAGCCACCGCAATGAGAAGCCCACTCGCTGCAACTAGAGAAAGCCCGCACGCAGCAACGAGGACCCAGTGCAGCCATAAACAAACAAACAAATAAATAAATAAATTTATTAAAACAAAACCCAAAAAACATCATACTAGAGAATTATTTTATTTCTAAGCTACTGCTGCCTTTGGTATTTAACTTTTCACACTGTCTAAGGTTTTTAGGTGGAAGAGTAGTAAGGTTCTGAATAGCAATCTAGAAAAGTAGAAGGACCCCTGTTACTCATTTGTGTTTGGACATTGCTTGGGCAGTAAACCCAAAAGGCCTGTTAGGGTCATCTTTATCACCTAAGGTTTGGGGATAGTAGGGAACATTTAGACTCTGCTCAGCTCTTCACATTTCTCTGCCCTGTCTTTTGATATCCATAGAGAGTAGACACCTGTTTATTTCTGTGATGCAGGATATTTGGAAAGGCTTTTGGAGACAGTTAGGGAGATTTAGGAGACTATTAATAAAACAAATCACAAACAATGCCTACAGCCTACATTCTATGTGTGTGTTTTGTTTGTTTGTTTTTCTGTGTGTGCTTGTCATTTTCTTGTTAGCTTGACCTTTACATGGGCGTAAGAATTTGTACTTTTGTCTTTGGCTGTCAAGTAGTTGGAATTTTTTTCACCATCTGTTTCTCCCCTTTAGGCCTAACTCATATTGAAGCTACCGTTAATGCTCTGGTAGACATTATCCATGGCTACTGTACCTGTGAGCTGGACTGTATTAATACAGCATCCAAGATATACATGCAGATGCTATTGTGTCCTGTACGTATCATTACAACCCCAGATAATCCTTATCTGGGAATGTCTGGAAAAAATTTTTTTTATAAGTTTGCTAATTAATGAAATAAAACAGACTTAAAGGAGGGTAATGGGAATTAAGAATTTTACATATCAGTAAAGCCTTTAACATCTTACTCATTCCATGGAAAAGAAGGTTTGAAAAGGGAATGGACTTGGTTTGTTTTGTTCAGTGCTGAGTCCCCAGGGAATATACTGATGGTTGCTTCATAGTTAATGCTAAGTAAGTATTAATTAAATGAGTACCTGAATGAACATCATCAAGATCTATTTCCAGTGACTCTGGCACAGAAGCTAGTGTTGGAAGTACTGATTTTAGCACAGAGCTAAGTGACCCTGATCATCTGATGAAAAGCCAAAACCAATTTGTAGGCAGCCAAAGGGACTTCAGGGCCAAATGACCTGCCAGTCTATTACTAGGAACTAAGATACAAGAATGTAGCATATGGGGCTTATATATGCCAGGTTGGGGAAATGGGCTTAACTGCTGACCTGATTCAGCAGGTTGCAGGTGAGAGTAGGCAGATCTTCCACATGCATGTGATTGTCCAAGAAAGGAAAGTGTTTTATAGACAGTTTCATGAATAATATTAAAACCTAAGAATGATGGTTTCCTTTCAACCTCAGGATCCTGCTGTGAGCTTCTCTTGTAAACAAGCTCTAATTCGAGTCCTAAGGCCGAGGAACAAGCGGAGACATGTGACATTGCCCTCCTCCCCTCGAAGCAACACTCCAATGGGTAATGTGAGGTCTGGGTTTAGGCTTGTGCGAGTGTGGCGGGGGGAGAAGGGAAATAAAGCACTAGGACGTGCTGCTCATGTTGACGAAGGCCCTGGAGACTTTTGGTTATGTATCCATTGTTTTACGCTGCCTTATTCCATGAAGAATTGAAGGTGGTGTATAAAAAACGCATAGTAAGTAGAATAAAAAGAAGGAAAATCGAGGCCAGGGGAAAATAAAGGTACAATAGTAAAATCAAGCCAAGGACATAAAATCTACATCACAAAGTCCTACATGGCTGTTAAGTGAAGATCTTATTTTTGGCTGAAAACTTCCCAAAAGCCAGAGTGAAAATAAAATGAGAACAGTTCAAAAATCACAGTGACTGAAGAAAAAACCCGCCATTTTTCAGGAAATGAAAAATTTCCCCGCATGAAAGCTCTTACATTAAGGGTCCATTTTGTTGCCTAATGGGTAGTATCTTCAGCGGACTTACCTACAATAAGATTGACAGCAAATTTCACAAGAGATTTCCCTCTTGATACAGTTGGATACGAGTCAAGGACATAACATTTAACATTTTAGGAAAAGCAATTCTACCAATTGTCAATCTTAGCAGTAGTATATTGTGTAACTCTGGTTACTTGGTTTAGCTCAGAAGTTAAACTTCCAATGAAAGTCACATACATAGTTTAAATTTTATTTTAGTCACATGATAAAGAGTAAAAAGAAATATTTGAAATTAACTTACTAATAATCCAATATATCAAAAATATTATTTCAACACATAATATAAAAAATTATTAGTAAAATATTTTCCATTCTTAAAAAATTTTTTGGTACTGTCTTAAAAATCTAGTGCGGGGCGGTGGGTGGGAGGGAGGTCCAAGAGGGAGGGGATATAGGTATACATACAGCTGATTCACTTCATTGTATAGCAGAAACTAACAACATTGTAAAGCAATTATACTCCAATAATTAAAAAAAATCTAGCGTGTACTATATACACTAACATCACATCTCCATGTGGACTAGCCACGTTGTAGCTAGTGGCTGTGGCTACTGTGTGGTCCAGTGCAGGTTTAGAGGAGCGCATGCAGCTTCACGACCTTTAGACAACCTTCCTTGAGCATCATTCATCTTAAGCTTTTGATGAGTCAGGCAACAATTTGTGCATCTTTTCTCTGTGGAGAAGCTAGAGTCCGGATAGTTTATGTTTCCAGTTAAGGTCATGTCCACATACTTTTTCAGCCCATTGAGTGGAAGGCAAGGTCTCCATCCTTTTCTGATAATTAGGAGTCTAAGCTGGGCTTCTCCCTTCTTAGAGGGCTTTTCTCCTTCGTACAGAAGCTGGTCCGGGTAGGACCTGTAGTGCTGTGCTGGAAGAACCAGCTTTCATTTGATGGTTTCACATTTCAATTGGTTCTTCTCTTAATGATTATGTAGTGTGAAAATCTCACTGACCCAGTTGTTTTGGGGGAAAAAAAGTAAGATAACACTCCAGGCTGCCATGACAGATAATAGATAAACATCTCAATTGTATTATTTTCCCTGTCTTGTCCAGGGTCTCCTGAGGGTTGGCACAAGCTCATGGGACCTGCTGGTCTTAGATTGTTCTGCTTTATGGAATCCAAGGGTTTTTGTTTCTGTTTTCCTTCATCAGCTGGAAAAGACTTCTCCTAAGTGGAGCAGGCTGTCACTGCCAGCCCCACCTTCCCAGATCCTGCTAGGTCCAGGAAGCAAGAGAAAAAGGCCAGGCATGGCTCCCTGGAATTTATCTCTAAAGCACAGGGCACTAGCTGGTAGCTTGCTTGTCTTGGTTTTTGTTTGCTATGTAGCTTATCTTACCACATGCAGAGGGAGGAAAGAGCAAGCACCTTCAGGTGACTGGGGTTTCTTTGACTCAGGAGACAAGGATGATGATGACGATGATGATGCAGATGAGAAAATGCAGTCGTCAGGGATCCCGAATGGTGGTCACATCCGTCAGGAAAGCCAGGAACAGAGTGAGGTGGACCATGGAGATTTTGAGATGGTGGTGAGTCTCTGGCAGCAGGAGAGGGGAGGAGGAGCCTCAGAACTCTCCTCTAGCTCTTGTTCAGTGGACTTCCACAAGCTGCCGTTTACCACGGGACACTGACAGAGCTTTCTCTCTGCAGTCTGAGTCGATGGTCCTGGAGACAGCTGAAAATGTCAACAATGGCAACCCCTCTCCCCTGGAGGCCCTGCTGGCAGGCGCGGAGGGCTTCCCCCCCATGCTGGACATCCCGCCTGACGCAGATGACGAGACCATGGTTGAACTAGCCATTGCCCTGAGCCTGCAGCAGGACCAGCAAGGTAGAAGGCAATGCCAGGAACACAGCGGCCCATTGGTCTTGCACAGGAAAGAGGGTTTGGCAGTTACTGATATCCCGCTGACTTAGCTCGTCCCCAGATTTGGGGAGAGGTTGATCTGGGTGCGAGCTGTTCAGAGATGCAGGTGGAGAGTGAGAGGGATCGTGGTGGGATTTTTAGTCTGGGAGCCAATCTCATAGTTTCTGTTAGTTTGGTCTTTTGGATTATTTCCTCCCAAATCTGTTAGATTCCTCCAGCCTGTGTCCTGCCTGAGCTGAAGGAAGGCTTCCACCATCTCTGTAACTAAATTTGGTGGGTGGACAGCGATGGCTGTTGAGTAACTTCCTCTAGGCCAGAGGGGGTCACACGCTGGTGAGTTTAGACTCCTGAGGGCAGCAGGTGGCCAAGCGGCGCTGTGGATGGGGTCTGGAGGGGATGCTGTGCTCACTCTCCACTTGTTTCCCAGGCAGCAGCAGCAGTGCCCTGGGCCTGCAGAGCCTGGGGCTGTCCGGCCAGGCACCCAGCTCTTCCTCTCTGGACGCAGGAACCCTCTCTGACACCACAGCATCAGGTAACTGTCCACAGCAAGGAGCGCGGCTCAGGGCCCCAGGACCCTCAGGCCTCGTTTCCAACGCTGTGAGAGTGTAATGGGCAGCTGCTTTGACAGGCCATTCTGGACTTCCTGCTTGTGCCTTTGCTCTAGAAATGCGGGTGTGGAAGGCATAGTGATGCAGCTTGGCAAAGGCATTCATGGCTCTGCTTCCCTACACTTTGCATGCTGCCTGGCTTCAGCTAATTCCCCAAGGAAAGGCCAAGAGAACAGCTTGCAGGTTGATCGGCTTTAGAGCTTAAATCACAGCTTTCAGGGTTCTTCACCAGAGTTCTAACATTTTAGACAGTTTCAAAAGGGAGACAAGAAATGGAGCTCAAACCTTTTAACTCTTTTCTCTTCATTTGCAAATAAAAGTGAAGCTACAAGAAGCTGAGTTACACTTCAGGTCAGCGTGGGATCTGAGCTTGGTGGGTAGGGTTTTTATGGACAATTCAAATGCATAGGAAATCTTCAGACCTCATTTTGTGTTTACTTTCAATCTCTTTTCCTAATCTGATAAGAAAAAAAATATGTCCTGAGTGGAGAGTTGGACCAAATAGAGGAGGATGGAACATCTGAACAATCTACTGGAAAATCAGCCCCTGAGTAATTTAAGGGTTGATTGAGAGTTTTCAGACTGATGTGTCCCTCTATTTGTTTTCTTTTTTCTTTTTTTCTTTGTTTCTTGTTTTGGGCGTTTTATCCTGGATAGATAAGAAAGGGAGAAACTGGCTGTCCCCTGTCGCCTGCTGCCATGGCTTGTTGCTTTTCTTAGGTCTCTTTAGTTGCTGTCATTTCAGGCTTGGAGGTCACTGTTGTGCTGTGCCAGTTGTGTTCCTACTGTGCTCTGTGGCTGTCTCGGCTTTTCTCCCCCATGTATCTCATCCAGCATTTTCCTCCTGTCTCAGCTCAGCCCTGATCCTGGATGCTGTGGCTGTCTCTGGGGAATTTCCTTGCTTCATTATTAGCATCTGATGAGGATTATTAGGAAGTTTGAAATTTCCAAATGAGCTCCCCTCTGGACCATCTGATTAAAAAAACAGACAAGGTTGATTTGAGAGCTCATGATAAGTGATTTCCTAGCATAAGCATAAATTGATTGCAAAACAAATCTCATGAAAATTCAGAATCTATGCTTTTGAATGGTAATGGCTATTTTCCAATCTCAGCAGGTGTCAGTAACACCTAGACTGTGGTGACCGTGAAGCATTTTAGCTAGAAAACTGAGTGTCCATGTCACAGATTCTTCTTGAATCTCTGCACTGTTTTACTTGCACTGTGATGTAATAGCGAAGGAAATGCCCAGTGAACTGGGTTTTCACTTCTGTCTAAGTACTGTTTGCAATGTACCATGTATAGTGTTTGTTCCTGTTAGTGATTAACCAGCAAAGCAAATCCTTCCCTTTTTTCTTTGACAACAGGATGTATAAACTGCATTGTGTCTTCTGCACTATGTAGTTTGATGCTTTTGCCCCAAAGAGGGGTTTTTACCTGTAACAGCTCTCGTTACTCTCTCAGCTCCAGCCTCAGACGACGAGGGCAGCACAGCAGCAACTGATGGTTCCACCCTTCGGACCTCCCCTGCTGACCACGGTGGTAGTGTGGGCTCGGAGAGCGGGGGAAGTGCAGTGGACTCGGTGGCTGGCGAGCACAGTGGTAATACGGCTGGAGGTCCTGATATCCTTGGGCAGAGAGGGTGGGGACAAAATAGAAATCCCTGCGTGGGTCCTAGGATTGGTTTCAGCAAAGGGGAGTTTAATTATCTGTTAGTGGAAGAAAGAAATGACATACATAATCCCAAATCATGATTAGTTGAAAACAAGGATGGTACGACTTTGAAATCAGTCCTACGGTGGCTTTTGCTTCTTCTGTTGTGGAGGAGATTTTGGGCAGTCCCATTGTTAATGATCTGGTATATTAATATAGCAGGCCATCTGTACTGGCTGGTGGGGGTTGGGCTTCTAGAATGAGGAAGCATGACAAGCCATTTTGGTTTGATCTTAAAAATCAGTCTCTGCTTAAAAATTGGATATGAAAATTTTTTGTGGAAGAGATATAGAGTAGCTGATAATTTCGAGATTCCCAAATCAGTATGTGTTTCTTCTGGAGTATGAGATGGAAATTTATCAACAGTTGAGATTAATTGTTCTTGTGGGTGGATCTTCTGTTCTTTGGGTACCCAGAGAGTCATTTAGTCATTTAGTCATTTAGTCCTGTGGGGCCGAAATCGTGAATTCAATCCTTATTGACCTTCACACAGAAGAAAAAAATTTTCTAAAGCTACCAGTCAGGTAATTGCTGACTTAAGAATGCACTGGATTCCACCGTGCTTTGGGAGTTGATTTGTACTTTTTAAAACCTTTCCCTCTAGTATCTGGCCGGAGCAGTGCTTACGGTGATGCCACAGCAGAGGGGCATCCGGCTGGACCAGGAAGTGTCAGTTCAAGCACTGGCGCCATCAGCACCACCACCGGACATCAGGAAGGAGATGGCTCCGAGGGAGAAGGAGAAGGGGAAGGGGAAGGAGATGTCCACGCTAGCAACAGGTCAGGAGCTGGCCACTTGCACTCAAGAGGCTTTCCTAGGGGAGAATGTTTCAGGAATAGGATGATGGATCAGTTGCAGGAGGTGGAGTGGTGGTAACAGTTTATTTCTTTTGAAATGGAAAGGTGATAGACTCGTGAAACAATTTAAAAACCTTAAGAAGTGTTCTAGGTCTGTCTTCTGGTCCTAATTAGAATTTCATCAAATCAATTGCAGAGAGAATAGAAAGTGGTTTTTTTCGTAGGGCCCGCCTATATCCCTTAGTAAAGGGATTGTCGTAAAAACACGTGTCCTCCTTAGTCAAATCTTTCTTGTTTCATCATTAACTGTACACTCATTTTGTAGCTTTCTCTTCATAAATGACACTGTTCTGGGCTCAAAAGTGATAGTTATTAAGTAAATACTAGAAATAACTGCTTGTTCAGCATGTTTATTAGGTAATAGAGAGATCAAACAGCAAATACAAGTTTATGACTAGAAATACCAGTGGTGGGGCATTTGGCAAATTGAAAGTAATCCATAAAATCCTAATCCAGCCCCCTGAAGAAATTCTGGTGGTATTTGGTACTGGATTGGTGGAGGAATGTACTCTTAACCAAAAGGTGACTAGAGAAATAGAAGAGGAGGAAGAAAAGAAACCTAAGAATATACTCGTGATACAATGTTTGTTAAATTTGGTGAGGCCCATAGTTATCACATTAGTGCAGAAATCAGTATTTTGAACTGAATGATTTCTATCAGAAAAAGAGGTAACTGAACAGTCAGGCATCGGAGACATTTTGGGAGGGCATCAGTGAGTGTTTCCTCTATTCCCTGTGTCCTTCCACTTAAACTCTTGCAGCATCCCTTTGGGGAAGATGACCTCTGGCTCAGTTAACTGTTGATATTTTGATGGGATTTGTTTCTTAACTGCTTAACCTAAAAGGCATTTTCTACTTAATCTTTTTTTTTCCTCTTCATGTGATTTCTAGGTTAATTCCATGTGTTCAGATAATGTGATCTTTGTGATTTTTGGTTCTTTGAAGTTTATTTTTCAAAATATTTTTAATCCAGTCTACCTTTGCTTTTTAATTGGAACAGTTAAGTTCATTTATAACTGATGTTAATTACTGATATATTTGAATTTATTTTGTGCTTCTTATTTGTTCTGCCTGTTTCCGTGTTTCTTTTTCTTTGTAGCCCTCTTGTGGGTTGATTTGCTCTTTTCTCATTCCCCCCTGCCCCAACTTTGCAAGTTTGGAGGTTGTTTACTCTGTTTCCAGTCTTTTAGTAGTTATACTAATCACTTCAACATGCATACTTAACCAAAACTAAAGTTAACTAAGAGCTATATCTTCTTCCTGAATGAGTACCTTAGAAGACTTTGCTCATTCTTATCAATTTAAGCTATTATATTTGTGTGTTTTAAGAAAAGCCTTTTTAAAGCTTTCAAGATATTATTGCTCTTTTATATAATTTATGTAGTCAGTGTCTGTTTAGATTTGCTCACACGTTTACCACTTTCTACGCCCATGTTTTCTTTGTGCATCTCAGACCTTCCATCTAGGATCATTTTCTTCTTGAAGTATGTCATTTAGATTTTCCTTTAGGGGAGGTTCCCTGCTTTCAAACTCTCAGGTTTTGTTAGTCTGGAAAATGTCTTTATTTAGCTTACATTTTGTGGATGTATTTTTGATGGGGATAGAATTTTGTGTTGATGGTTTTATCCTCCCAAAATTGAAAATGGTATCCATTGTTATTGCCAATGAGATGTCACCTGCTGTTACAATTATTGCTTCTTTGAAAACAATGTCTTTGCTGCTGCTCTTAAGATCTTTATCTTGTCACTGTTATTTGTAGTTTTACTAGGATAGGTTTAGGATGGATTTCTTTACATTTGTTCTGCTTGAATGTTTGGGTTAGTGTCTTTTATTAATTCTAGAAACTTCTCATTCATTAATCTCATTCAAATATCTCATTCATTAATCTCATTGGGCATTGCTTCTGCCTCATTTTCTGTTATTTCTCTTTCTGGGACTTAAATAGATGTTAGACCATCATATTCTCTTCTCCATGTATCTTAATATCTCTTTTCTTTCTTTTTTAAATTCCTCTGCTTAGTTATTTATAGGTTTCCTAAGATTTATTTGAGTGACATCAGAAAACATCAAATACATAGTTATAAGTTTGGAAGATATATAACACTTCTACACTGAAAACTATAAAAGCTCATTGAGGGAAATTAAAGAAGATCTAAATAAATGAAGGGATATACCATGTTTATGGATTGAAAGACTCATTATTATAAAGATAACAATTGTCTTAACATTGATACAGGTTCAGTATAATCCCGGTCAAAAGTCTTAGCTGGCTTTATTTATGTGTCAAAACTGACAAGCTGATACTAACATTTATTTGGAAGAGCAAGGGACTAAGATTAGCTAAGGCAATATTGAAGAAAACCCACAAAATTAGAAGACTACACAACTGTAGCTTATAAAGCTGTGCTCAGTAAGACAGTGGGATATTGGTGCAAGGATAGACAAAATAGATTAACAAAACAGACTAGCGTTCAGAAACAGATTCACACATACATAGTCAACTGATTTATGACACAGATGAGACTTCTGTACAGTGGAAGAAAGATGGTCTTTTTAATCAATGGCAATAGGTTGGTTGGAAATTAACATGGAATAAAATGAGTCTTGACCTGATAATACACAAAAATCAGTTGCTATGGATTAAACACAAAAGGTGACACTGTACTGGTTTTAGAAGACAAAATATCTTCATAACTTAGGGTTGGCGAAGATTTCTTAAATAGGACACAAAAATATTAGCCAAAAGGAAAAAGATATATAAACTGGACTATATTTCAGCAGCTGATTCTTTTTTTCCTGCTTTTGTCTCAGCATCAGGATTTGAGTCAGCTAATTTTTCTTACAGACTCCTGGATGGGGAAAAAGTGGTACGGGGGGAAGTGGTATATTTGTTTACTTTTAAACTCAGGGTGTAGCCTTCTGTGTTTTTTTTATGAGATTCTCTTTGAAGACTCTCCTCACTTGGGGCAGATTCTAGGCATCTTTTCCTAGTCCAGATGCCTTGTAAGGTCCTAGCAACCTGATGTACAAGTTGCCGTTAGAGCATCATAGCCTCAAGTTTTTGGATGCCCTGAAATCAGTCTCAGGGCTGTGCTTACCCCTCTGGATTTCTATCTTTACTCATTTTCTGGCCTAATAATTTCTTAATTGCTAGTGAGCTCATTATTGCTTTTATTTTGACCTTGTATTCTGTGATCTTTCTAAATTCACTTAAATTCTAATTATAGGTTTTGATAATTAGATTAATCCTAATTATGGGTTTGGTAATTAGATTAATTCTTATCACAGATTCTGCATGAACAGTCTTGTCTCCTGTAAATAATGACATTTAAGTTTTTTCCCTTCAATCTTTACACCTTTTAACTGTTTTCTCTTGCCTTATTGTATTGGGTAGGAGAGAAGTGGTGATGGTGGAAATCCTTACCTCATTCCCAGACACAGGAGAAAAGGTTTCCTACTTTACCATGAAGTATGATGTTAAGTGGAAGGTTTTCTGGGATATTCTTTATCAAATTAAGTTTTGCTACTAGTTTGCTGGGAGATATTTTATCTTGGGTTGGTTTTTGAAACTTTCCAGTTGCTTTTGTGGCACTTAGTTGATTATATGTTTTTCTCCTTTATTCTGTTTAAGGTTGTAAATTACAGTAATTGATATTTTCCATTATTAAACCAACCTTCTGGGGACACCTGATCGTGATGTCTTATCTTTTGTATCACTGGATTTGATTTGCTGATACTTTATTTAGGCCTGTAATTTTTCTTCTTTGAAATGTTTTTGTCAGGTATCGGTATTCATGTTATTCTGGCCTCATAAAGTAAGTGAGGACATGTTTCCCATTCTCTGTTCTCTACAAGAGTTTGTGTAAGATTGGTTTTATTTCGTCTGAATTCTTGGAAAAATTTAGCCGTGAAGTCACCTGGGTCTCTAAGGGAAGACTTTCTTTAAGGGAAGACTTTCAACTATAGATTCATTCTTTTTTTTTTTTTTTTTTTTTTTTTTTTTTTAGTTTGAGCAGAGTTTATTTACACAGGGACTATTTTAATACTTTATTTATTTATTTTATTTATTTATTTATGACTGTGTTGGGTCTCTTAGTTTTCGTGTGAGGGCTTTCTCTAGTTGCGGCAAGTGGGGGCCACTCTTCATCGCGGTGCGGGGGCCGCTCTTCATCGCGGTGCGCGGGCCTTTCACTATCGCGGCCCCTCCCGTTGCGGGGCACAGGCTCCAGACGCGCAGGCTCAGTAGTTGTGGCTCACGGGCCCAGTTGCTCCGTGGCATGTGGGATCTTCCCAGACCAGGGCTCGAACCCGTGTCCCCTGCATTGGCAGGCAGATTCTCAGCCACTGCGCCACCAGGGAAGCCCCAGAACTATAGATTCATTCTTTAAATGACACAGAATTATTTCTGTTTCTTCATGTGTCAATTTTGGTATGTTGTGCTTTTCAAGGAATTCATTCATTTTACTGGGATAAAGTTGTTCATAATATATCTTATCATCCTTTTAATGTCTTTAGGATTTGTAGTGATATACCTTTTTTCATTTCTAGTATGGGTAACAAATATTTCCCCCCCCAAAAGTCAGTCTTGCTAGAAGTTATCAACTTTATTTACAAAGAACCAACATTTGGCTTTGATTTTTCTCTGTTATATACCTACTTTCTATTTCATTTCCACTCTTGATTATTTCCTTTCTCTTCTTACTAACTTTTTTTGTTTTAGTATCTTATTTTTGGGGGAGGGGGATAATTTTGTTTTTTTTTTTTTAGTGTCGTAAGATGGAAGGTTAAATCATTGATTTTAAACCTTTCTTTTTCAATACATATTTGAAGCTATATATTTCTCTCTAAAATTCCCTTTAACATTGCTTTGGCTGGAGCTCACATATTTTTATATGTTGTATTGTCATTGCTGTTCAGTTCAAAATGTTTTCTAAATTCTCTTGTAATTTAGTCTTTGGCCCATGGGATATTTAGAAATATGTTGCCAAATTTCCAAACATTTGGGGATTTTCTAATTATTTTTGTTATTGATTTACAGTTTAATTTACTGTGGTTGGGGAACATACTATGTGATTTCGATGCTTTGAAATTTCTTGAGACTCATTATTTCGAAAATGTTGTTATATCTTTTTAGGATTTTCATTTGTTTTTAGCTGGAGGGTCAATTTAGGTAACCTAGCCATATTGCTAATGAAATTCTCTAAAGTTGTTTTAAGTTAACTGTATTTTTCAGGAATAAGTTAATTAAAGAATTGTTAAGTAACTTATTGTTTTAAATAATAGAATAACTGAATTGGTTTTACTTTGTCACGAGGAGGAAATTGTAATTTTGGTACACTGTTTAATTTTTTTGTTAAGTTGTAAGAGTACTACTATCTTAAGAGTTTGAAAAGTCAGTAATCTGGCATGATCTTGGTCCAGATCCAGACTCTACTCATTATGTTGGCTTTTTCCTTTCTGTGTATATTCACATGCACGTTCTCCAAATCTGAGGATTTTAATCCATCTCAGAACTTGTTATGTTTTATCCTAAAAGTATTAAGCTGCTGCTGTCATCTCATCTTTCATCACTTGTACCTTATCTGTTCCTGAGCAATTTTTATTCATTTGTAGTCCTCACACAGCTGGTCTAATTATTCGAAGATGCATGCCTGGGTTTTTGTGTATTACTATATTCTGAAGGTTGTTTAGCTCGTTCCTTCAAGTTCTTTTAGAAAAATTGTCATTTATTATTCAAGACTCTATTTTCATTCAGACTTTTATTATACTGAAAATATTCTGGATACCTGCTAGGATATGGAATGCATGAAAATCACACTTAAAAAATATGAAGGCGTGTGGTTTCTGACACATGTAAAGTAAAATGAAGCAAAATGGTTTATTAATTTTGAGAGTGAATCCATTAATTGATTTAGCAAATGCACTGTTAATCTGTGTAAGATTGTGTTAGGTGAGACTGCCAACCAACTTGTTGACAAGACCCTAATTAATTTTCAGATTGGTCCTCTTGAATCAGCATATTCACTACAGATCCAGAAACACACATTTGTTACACTACAGAAGCCCAGCTGTACATCTGCAGATGAGGAAGGCTAGGTAGTGGCCAACTGCATATATGGGAGAACTCACGGTTCTAGTATTGATGTTGAGATTGAATTTTATACTAGGAAAAATGATGACTAAGCTGTGAGAGGGCAAAGCAGTGACTGGCCTTCCTAAGGACTTGGGAAACAAGAAGAAGGGGCTAGGTCACTATACAATTGGATGATGTAAAATTTGTAGACGGCAGAATTCCAGAAAATAATGAATGCTTGGAGGCGGAATAGGGCCATGTGTTGGAAAAAGCCATAGAGCTTACTATTGAAGGTTTGGTTTGAACATTGAGAACAACCAGGACCTGGTTGCTTGAGAAATATTTTAACTTCCTGTAGTAAGTTTTCAGTACCATCAGTTGTATCTTGGAATAGTTTTGGTCCACTTTAACAGAGTGAGATTTTTCCTTCTATGTTACTGGTATACCAAAGGCATGTCTTAACAGTTTTTTTTTTTAAATGCTAGGATTGTTCCTAAGAAGTAGCTTCCCTATTTACGTCAGTGGCAGGAGGAAAGAACTATATTCAGCTGGTTAGTGTTTGTGTATTAGCTCATGTTTCATGTATTTTCCCTGGTCTTTTAGGCTGCACATGGTCCGTCTGATGCTGTTGGAGAGACTACTGCAAACTTTGCCCCAGTTACGAAGTGTTGGAGGTGTCCGGGCCATTCCATACATGCAGGTATCTCTCAGTTCACTTGGGTCTGTCACATCAAAGTTGGACCATCCTTAAGCATGCTCACAGCTCTCCTTCTGAGGCTCTGTAAGACTTGGTTTGGTATTAGGTTATAGAATAATGGAATGTAATTTTGAATTGCAAGTTATAGCCCTTCATTTTATAGATGAGAAGGCCGAGGATCAGAGAATGAAGTTAAAAAATTTCTACAGCTATCCAGGTAGTTATTGACAGAGCCAGGAACAAAAGTCTGCTCCAGAGATTCTTAGTGTCTAGTAACTCTTTATTAGGATTAGTAATAGAGTGTGGTCTGATAGCTATTCTCCCACTAGCTGCCTTCGTCTTAGGCAAAATTGTTCTTTAATTAGAATACCACAGTGCCATATCTTAAGCCACTTTGGTTGGATATAGTGTAGGCTAGTCAATTAGTTTTGCAGACTTTTTGCAGAACATTTTCTGTGATGGCCAAGGGTAACATATGCCATAATTTGACTCTTCTGACTCTGGACACTTCAACTTTGGTTACCTTAGGACTTAGAACCTTTTCATGGATTATTGTTACGATTGACAGGGCAGTCAGGAAGACTGGGATTTCTTCTGAAACACCTTGTGTTTAGAATTGTTGTCCTTTAGGGAATTGGCTTTCATGTTTTCTCTCTCTGTTGATGTCCAGGTCATTCTGATGCTTACTACAGATCTGGATGGAGAAGATGAGAAAGACAAGGGGGCCCTGGACAACCTGCTCTCCCAGCTTATTGCTGAACTGGGCATGGATAAGAAGGTGAAATTTGAGAGTCATACTGTGTGAGAGGCAGGGATTGGCTGAGATCGGTTTTCAGTTTTTCATTCCTCTCTTAGAGGAGCTTCACCTAGTTTCAGGGGGTGACCCTCCACTGAGGGCTCCAGTTCTGTTGATTCATCAGAAACGTTTTTAGTGCCTGCTTTGGCCCTGGCATACTTTTGGCTCTGGCTATAAATGAGGAACAAGACCAAGTCCCTGCCCTCATGGACCTTTTGTAGCTCCACAAGGTAAAAACAGTAAATTGGTTGTTTGTATCTTAACATTCCTAGGTGTATCAGGCTCTAGATCATCCACGTATAGACCACAAGTACATTGGAGCTTGTTTTTTCTCTGAGTCCATGTGAGGCAATCTTGTTGAGAGGACGCCTCAATTTTAAAGTAAGTGTGGTCTTCTGGGCTCCGCCTCTGTCCGCAGGATGTCTCCAAGAAGAACGAACGCAGTGCCCTGAATGAGGTCCACTTGGTGGTGATGAGACTCCTGAGTGTCTTCATGTCCAGGACCAAATCCGGATCCAAGTCTTCCATATGCGAGGTATCTTGCTTTGGGCTAATGGGCGTGGGGAAAGGAACGAGGATTGTCGGGGTGGTGCTCGGACAGCCGGCAGAGGCCTCTGTTAGAGCCAGGCCGTCGTCGCTCGAGAGCAGTAAGATTCTAAGCTGCCACCGCTCAGGGGCAGAGCATCCCCCTTTCTCGGGGTCCCTTCCAAGCTCTGATCTTTTCCAACAATCCCTCCACTGGGGGCGGTTAAAGCGTTTGGAAGTTCCATTATTGAAAAGCAGGAGACTGTTCTGCCAGGCGCAGAGTGGCTAAGAGGATTCCCCTCCTGTATGTTGCTATAAGGTATGGTAATAGAGCAGAGAGAAAGCAGTGGTGTGTGCTGGAAAGGAGATTAACACAAAGCAGAGAAGGTAGAAATGGAGGCTGAACTGCGTCCAGTCTTAATGAGCTTCTGAGCTGTGTGGGTGGCTGGGGTTTGCCAGGCTCTCCTAATGGTTTTATTTACAGTAGCTTTTCTCCCGCTTTTCTGTTCATGTGATCACTCACCCCATCTCCTTTGGAAGCTGGTTCTATGGAAAGAGCCCCTACTAGGAGAGTGGGGCTGCAAAGAAGTGCCTATAGTGGAAAGTTTTCTCTCTCTTTAACATAAATGGGCTTCTTTTCTAGCTGTCCAAGGAGAAAGAGAAAACCTCTTCCCTGCAGGTGGAAGGGTTATCTAATCCTGGCCTCCTTGGCCTCTGGCACATATGGGTAGGGAGATTAGAGTTGGGAACTGGTGTTTCTTTGTTTTCTCTTACCATGCTGGTGTTCAGAAGAGTGGGGGAAATGTTTGAGCTAGTCGGGAAACTTTTAACTCAAGAGAGTGACTCCCTCACTTCCGTGACAGCTACTCCTAAGGCTGTTGGGAGTGCGTTTCCTACCGCCAACACTCAGCTGAATGCCACACTGTGCTGCAGGCCATTCTTAGCTTCTCCCTGGTTTTTCCCCAGTCATCTTCCCTCATCTCCAGTGCCACAGCAGCAGCCCTGCTGAGCTCTGGCGCTGTGGACTACTGCCTGCACGTGCTCAAGTCCCTGCTGGAGTACTGGAAGAGCCAGCAGAACGATGAGGAACCCGTGGCTACCAGCCAGCTGCTGAAACCACATACTACGTCATCCCCACCCGACATGAGCCCATTCTTCCTCCGCCAGTATGTGAAGGTGAGGTCCTTCCCCGGGCAGTGAACCACTCCTGTCCCTCATCCAGGGCACTGTCCTCTTCAGTCTCAGTGAGTAGCGCTGAAGGAGCCGAGGATGTCACATACTCCCCCTGCTGTTACAGGATGCCCTAGTTTAGAAGATGGGCTTTCTGGTCAGGTGAGTCCGGGAACGTGTCCCTCGGGAACAGGTGTTCCCACTTACCAACCATGAAGCTTGGAGAAGTTCTATCTAACCTTAGTAAGCCTCAGTTTGCACACCTGAAAAATGAGCATACACATAGTATCTGCTTTATAGAGTTGTTGTGAGCATTGGATGAGGTGATGTTTGTAAAGCGCAGTGCCTAGCACATACCAGTGCTCAATAAATGTTAATTATTATTACCATTTCTGTTCCATTTGAGTCTGTGTAGTGGAGCATGATGGCCTGGGGTAGCTGTGCTTCTTATTGCATACTCAGGACTGCTTCGAATAGTATGGGAGTATAACAGGGCAAAAATTGTGAATCTGATCATGTCCTTCTCTTTGTGTAACCTTCTAGTGGTTTTCCATAACTTTTCAGCCAAAAAGTTCTTTGCCGATCCAGCTATCTACTTAATTCTCTACTTTATCAACTATAACACCCCTGCATGCAGCCCTGCTAATCTGTGCGTCTCTCCCAATGTACATGCTGTCCCTTCAGAAATTTTTTCCTCTCCTACATCCCTTCCTTCTCCTGTCTAGTTAATTCCTAGCCCTTCTTCAAGACCCAGCTCAAGTATTGGATCCTTCCCCAGCACACACTTTCCTGCTCTCTGAGTGAGATGGCCTTTCCCTGGGTCCCAGAGCACCCTGTGCACACATGTAGAGTCTTCCCCTCCAGACTATCAGCAAAGACCATATTTTATTTCTCTTCACACTCCCAGTGCTTGACATAGATCTGATAAACAACTGGTGATTGAATATGTGGGACACATGCCCCCAAACTCTCGCAGACTCTTCCTGGGGACCACACAGGCTGTAGCATAGCTGTTGTTTCCATTGTCCTCAGTCTCTTGGTACCCCTGCCTCTGTGTGTGGGCCCAGGATCTCGACTGAGTTTAGTGATCTTTGACACCCCCTTGGTTACAGGAATATTTCTTGTTATCATGGAAAGCTTTGGTTCTAGGGAATGGAACATCTCATAGAAAGTCAGAAATCCTTCTCCATTACTGTTTTTTCAATTTTTTCCTATTCTAATTTTTGTGTAAGCAGAGTAAAATCAATCCAGTGTCAAAAACCAGAGTGAAATGTTAGACTTTTAAGAGCAGTGAGATCTGCCTCCACAATAAGCTTTGCATGTAATGAAATTGCCCCCGGGAGCCTGGGGTCTTCCTGGATCTGTAAACTAAACTATCAGTCGGTGAAGTCTCCAGCTTTGAAAGGTGCCATTTACCATCTTCAACGTGAGGTACTCCTGGTGAGCAATAGACCAGCCTTTTTCCTAACTGTGGTCAGGGGAAATTGTCAATCACAGGTTCTTATACAAATGTTCTTCTCCCAGGGCCATGCTGCTGATGTGTTTGAGGCCTATACTCAGCTTCTCACAGAGATGGTCCTGAGGCTGCCATACCAAATCAAAAAGATCGCTGACACCAATTCTCGAATCCCACCTCCTGTCTTTGATCATTCGTGGTTTTACTTTCTCTCAGAGGTAAGTGAAGGTCCCAGTCGAGGAGAGGACACACCGGCTGTGACTGCCTTTGTGGCTCCCTTGCACCCTAACCCTCATGTGGTGTTTCCCCCAGCAGAGTCCCTCCCGCCATTTAGGTCTTGCCCCTCCAGAGTGTACTGTGTGGTGAAACTGTGGAAGATGTGTATCAGAGCAAGCCATCCACTTTAGTTTTTGATTCTCTACACTTACCTTCCCCCACATGTGGTGATAATGGACAAGTTTAATAGTTTGGACTCTGCCTGGAAAACAGAAAGTATACTAGTTAAATGAACTGAGAGATTTTAATATAGAGAATTGGTTAAACAGCCACTGAAGAACCAAAAAGATAAAAAGGGAACGTTGCGGTAGCACAGGGCTAGTAACTGCCAGCAGCAGCTGCCAGCGGCCCCCTGAACGCAGAGGAGAGGCTGGCGGGTCTGAGGAGGGTCTGCTGCTGCCCGTACCTCAGGAGCTCTGAAGGGTTGTGATGTGCTTGATTCTGGAAGTTCTAAAAGAAGCCGGTGGGGACTTCCCTGGTGGCGAAATGGTTAAGAATCCGCCTGCCAGTGCAGGGAACACAGGTTCGTGCCCTGGTCCAGGAAGATCCCACGTGCCGCGGAGCGGCTAAGCCCGTGTGCCACAACTACTGAGCCTGTGCTCTAGAGCCCACGAGCCACAACTACTGAGCCCACGCGCCACAACTACTGAAGCCCGCGTGCCTAGAGCCCGTGCTCCGCAACAAGAGAGGCCGCGATAGTGAGAGGCCCGCGCACCGCGATGAAGAGTGGCCCCCGCTCGCCGCAACTAGAGAAAGCCCGTGCGCAGCAATGAAGACCCGACAAAGCCAAAAATAAATAAATAAATAAATAAATAAAAAGAATTTGGTCTTTAAAAAAAAAAAAAAAAAGAAGCCGGTGAACAGGACCACCCGGACCTGGTTTGTCCTTGACTATTGAAGAGATGCTGGAGGCCGCTAGGGTGAAGGGCTGCTCCTAGGACGGCAGGCAGGTGGGAAGGAGCAAGTCCCTTCTCTCCCTCCTGCCTTTTGGTGTCCCTCCAGTGCTCCCCACTGGCAGAACCTAAGAGGGAACCAGCCGGCAAGAAACAGTGCAGTTAGCTTTAGTTCTGGACTGGACATCACAGAGCAGGGTATGGTGGGGTGGCTTTGGAGCCGAGAGAAAATAGCTGAATAACCTGCACAGCAAGCATGAGATTAACTCTGGGACGAAGAATGTTAGCAAACCGCAAATAGCTATTTCAAGTCATGCAGATGTAACAACGCAGCTTCTTCCCCGCCTCTTTTACCTGAAAGAGAGATTCTGAATGTTTTTTTTCTTTACACGTCCATTCTGGGTGGGCTGGAGTGGAGACCAGCCTCCTATAGATTCCTAAGTACTCCACGAGCGGTAGCAGGAATGTTGCTACTTTTCCCTTTTTGATGTTTTTCTTTCTATGCCTTTCTTTCTCCTGGTCCTTGTAAGGAATACTAAAGTTCACCAGAGGCTAGTTTGACTGCAAGGAAGTAGCTTGGTTTGTGTTACCAGTTTTTAGTAACAGCTCATGAAAACCCAAGGCGCCGTGGCTGGTACAGATACAGTTCCAGAGTCATTGACTCTTTGTGTCGTTTCTCCCCTCAAGTACCTGATGATCCAGCAAACTCCATTTGTGCGCCGGCAAGTCCGCAAACTTCTGCTCTTCATCTGTGGGTCAAAGGAGAAATATCGCCAGCTCCGGGATTTGCACACCCTCGACTCCCATGTGCGCGGGATCAAGAAGCTGCTGGAGGAGCAGGGGATCTTCCTCCGGGCAAGTGTGGTCACAGCCAGCTCTGGCTCCGCCCTGCAGTATGACACGCTCATCAGCCTGGTACGGCCGGTGCTGGGGTGGTGTGGTAGGGCAGGGAGAGGCTGTGGGCGAGGCTCAGCCAAGTAGGTAAGAGGATGGAGCGGCACACACAGGGCTTTTCAGTATTTTGAGAACATCATGGCCAGGGTGGCGATCAGGGTAGATCCATGATACCCAACTGGGTGCTGTGCCACATGCAGTTGGCTTCAGGGTCTGCAATTGCCCCTCCCTGGCCCCACCCCCACCTGGCAGTGGTTCCTCTGTTGTGGGGAGGGGTGGCTTGGGCTTTTTACCAGTGTCATTTGCTCATGTCGTGGACAGGATCAACCCGAGATTTGTGCACCTCTCTTTTTTGTCCCTGAATACTAAAGAAATGATGTATTATCGCCTAAGATCAGTTGTTTGACTTTGAGGAGTAAATTGAATATATTGCATAGGAACATCTAGAAGGAACATCTTCAGTGTTAAAGACTCCTAATCCAGTGTTCTTACTATTATGCTTTTAGCAAGAAAAAAATAAACTGAATTGTAGTGTCTTAGGTCATGACCTACCTTTCCTGCTGCATTATTGAGTGGTCTGAAGAATCCCTGAAAACAAAAGGGCTTTGTGTGGTGGGACGTTGAATATAGGAGGCTCAGTGTTTGGGATTTGGTCCCAGGTTCACTGGGGCACCGATCAACCTTGCACAGAGGGCCAGGGTTTGTAGTCCAAAGCTGAGGTGATGACCCCTCAAGACGGCAGGTGTGGGTCATTTCTGGTGATTGGTTTCCATTTCAGATGGAGCACCTGAAAGCCTGTGCAGAGATTGCTGCCCAGCGAACCATCAACTGGCAGAAATTCTGCATCAAAGATGACTGTAAGCAGTGCTTCTCCTTTTGGTTGCTGTTATTCATTCATTCCTTCAAGAACTGTTCATTGAAGCCCACTATATGCCAAGCGTTAAACTGGGTTCTAGAGATATAGCCATGAGCAAGATAGACAGAACTCTGCCCAGCAAAGAAGACAAGTAAAAACTTAGAAGATTGCTCAGCGTCCATAGATAAAATGTGGGGTGCGGTGGGAGCACAAGGTAGGAGTATCTGACTTCCAGATTGTTGTGGTAAACTAAGGAGGAGAATCATCCTCTTCAAAAGAGTGGGGGCTGGGAGCCAGTCTCTGTGTAGTTGTTGCAGTACTTGTCAGACATTTCCAAAGAGGGTGTAAATTCTTCTGGGAACTTCCAGCAGAGAACCTGGACAACGGAGGTGGTGGGAGTAAGGCAGCCCTGGCGTCTGGAGCAGGTGCTCCCATTCTTGTGTGTGAGTCTCGCAGTTGTGTCAGAGCTGAGCCCCCGTCTCCTCTGCCTGCAGCTGTCCTGTACTTCCTCCTCCAAGTCAGCTTCCTGGTGGATGAGGGGGTGTCTCCAGTGCTGCTGCAGCTGCTCTCCTGTGCTCTGTGTGGCAGCAAAGTCCTCGCTGCACTGGCGGCCTCGGCAGGGCCCTCCAGTGCTTCCTCCTCCTCCGCCCCTGGGGCCACCGGTTCTGGACAAGCCACAACACAGTCAAAGTCATCCACGAAGAAGAGTAAGAAAGAAGAAAAGGAAAAGGAGAAAGAGGGTAAGGGTCACCTTCTTGTCTCAGTGACCAGGGTCATGTGTTCTGATCTCTCTGAGAGCACATGGTTCATTCTCTTCTTCTTCTTTTTTTTTTTTTATTAATTTTTATTGGAGTGTAGTTGCTTTACAACGTTGTGTTAGTTTCTTGCTGTACTGCAAAGTGAATCAGTCATATGTATACACATATCCCCTCTTTTTTAGATTTCCTTCCCATTTAGTTCACCACAGAGCATTGAGTAGAGTTCCCTGTGCTATACAGTAGGTTCTCATTAGTTGTCTGTTTTATACATAGTAGTGTATACATGTCAGTCCCAATCTCCCAGTTCATCGCATTCCCCCCTTCCCCCCTTGGTAACCATAAGTTTGTCATTCTCTTCTTCTGAAAGGGTTTTCATCCTGATTTACAGGGACCTAAAACCCAAATGCCCTCTAGTGTCTACTCTTGGTCTCATTTTCAGTTATGTTGAAGGTGACACCTTAAAGAGTGTGACTTCCATACCTAGTGTCTGTAACAGGAAAGGTCAAAGTGCACCAAACATTTTTACTAGGCCCAAGTTTCTTTTTCTGTGAAATAATAACACTTGCTTTGTGGAGAGATTGTCAGTGTTAAATGAAACTATGCTTATAAATGTGCCTTGTAAACTGGTAAATGCTCTACAAATGGACGCTATAGTGAGCTTTAACTGAGTCCTTGCCATCAGAAAGGCAAAAGCTTTTTTCTGCGTTCCTGATTTTCATGGTCCTTGGAGGCCTGAGACAGGTGATTGGTGGAGAGCAGTGGAGGTTCACATTCCCCAATGAATTATTCAGATCCCTCTGTGCCGGTCTGTGGTAATGTTGACTGTTGCAGGTAGCAAACTTTTGAAAGGAAATTCCTTCTCCAGTGTGACTATCTTTGTCAGTGCCAGGCTTGTAGAGGTACTTTTTTTGGTAGGATTATTATATCTGGGGCTGACTTTTTGTCCCCCAGTAACCAACTGAAAGTTGTTTTCAAATCATAACCATTTTGGTGAAACTTTAAAACATGGACAGAATTCCCTCTCTTTCCACCTGAGCATTGGCTGTAGGACCCTAGACCACTTGTTCCTACTTTTCAGCCCTTCAGTCCTGCTTTGATCTTGCAGGTGAGAGCTCAGGCAGCCAAGAGGACCAGCTGTGCACAGCTCTGGTGAACCAGCTGAACAAATTTGCAGATAAGGAGACCTTGGTCCAGTTTCTGCGTTGCTTCCTCTTAGAGTCCAATTCTTCCTCCGTGCGCTGGCAGGCCCACTGCCTGACACTGCATATCTACAGGTAGGATCCGGGGCTTAGTTTTAGCAGACTGTGTGGGTCTGGGACCAGAGTGGGTGATGTATCAACAGTTCTGTCTTGGCTCTATGTTACATACTCAAGGTTGTCCGTACTATCAGTATTTACACCAGTCTGAATCCTCTTGACTATTACAGATTTCTTCATTGAGTTATCTGCTTTTTGGCTATTAAACTGATGTCAGAAGCAAGAGATGATCTGTTTTCCACTAAGAAGGCTATGTTTAGAAGTTTGTAAGATGACCAGGCTTGACTCTTTAGGGTAACAAAGCTCAGTTTCTGCCATTGAGAGATGTCAGAATCACCTCCTGAAGACAGGAAAGGATCATGCTACATCTGTTAAGGTTGATTGTCAAAAGAACAGTAGAGCCATTCAAACTTAACTCATAGTTGTGGGGAAATAGATTCATCTCCAAAACGGTACCTGGGCCTTGTTGATAAATAAAGGAACCTCAGGGTTTTCTGCTGCTTATAATATGAACTGTCATTTATCTACAGAAACTCTAGCAAATCTCAACAGGAGCTCCTGCTAGATCTGATGTGGTCTATATGGCCAGAACTCCCAGCCTACGGTCGTAAGGCTGCCCAGTTTGTGGACCTACTAGGATATTTCTCCTTGAAAACCCCACAAACAGAGAAGAAGGTAACAGACGATTGACGGTCGGAGAGGCTAACTTGCCACATTTTAACCTTTTTTATCTTGAGTTAAGAAACGTTATGATCAACCCACATGGGAGTACATATATGAAATCTCTTTTAAATATATATTAAGCACTCCCAGTATGTATGCCACCTAGATAATATACACTAGCAAATAAGTATAGTCTGAATTTGGCTTAGCCAATAGAAGTAGATAAAGTGGGGAAGAAAATGCAACTCATTAAAGTTGCTTGGGAAAGAAAGTGCTCCTCTGGGTTTCCTGGCAGTCCTGATCACATATCCAACGTGTTTTTGCAATTAGATAACCATTTCATGGCTTCTCCATAATAATAAAATTTCTCTTCCTCCACAAGGTATAAAAAGAGGGGCTGTCACTAAGATCGTGGAAACTACTAAAGAAGATACAATCCTTTAAATGACTAGGAGTTAGGCTCAGCTTTGTTTGATTCTGAATGAGGGCTGCTACTTCTAGGGTGGTATCAGCTAGAAAGCAGAGGAAAAAAGTCTTTGCCAGTAAGACTTTCCCTTGGGCTTTAATTCTGGTCCTATATTGACTTCTGTTTTCAGTTGAAAGAATATTCACAGAAGGCTGTGGAGATTCTTCGTACTCAAAACCACATTCTTACCAACCATCCCAACTCCAACATTTACAAGTGAGTTTTGTTCTGCTTTCTTCCTATTTGAAGCTCAGTCAACAGTCCAGTTGCTATTTCTACATGGATTGGCTCTTATTTATGAATCAATACGCTCCTGTCTGGTTGGTCTTTGAATCCCTCCCTTGTAGTTGGGGCCTTGTGCATAGAAGGTGCTCAAAATGCAACTGCTGAATTAGGGTTTGGTAAGCAATGATTTAAGAAGGTCTCTAGTTTTCAAGGGTCTAAGTGTAAATCACATAAGGCAAGTTTACAGAAATGGCTGCATTAAAAAAAAAAAAAAACAAAAAAAACAACAACTTTGGAAGAGAGTGTTGGTTAAACTGTCAGTTTATTATTTCCCTGGTTTAGTAGTGACTGTTCTTTTTTTTCCTCCAAACTTTATTGAGGTATAATTTACATACAACAAAATTTACACGTTACAAGTGTACAATTCAATGATTTTTAGTAAATTTAATTGTGACTCTTCTTTGAGTCAAATTTTAATGTAACATTTAGGATTCCTGTGACCTCAGAACAGCTCAGAAATAGGAAACGTCTAAGGTCACTCAGTTGAAATTCCCTTCCTGTGACTTAACTCTGTTGGGATTTCTCACATTTCCTTGTGTTCTCACTAGAGTGAAGCTTGCCTTGGGGAATATTGAGCCATGGTTTTCTCATGGCTTCTTTGTGAAGCTCCATGCTTTCTAAAATGAAAATCTCCTTATGCTAAGACTGCTTTCTTCCTTAGCACCTTGTCTGGCCTAGTGGAGTTTGATGGCTATTACCTGGAGAGTGATCCCTGCCTGGTGTGTAATAATCCAGAGGTGCCATTTTGTGTAAGTGACATCTTTAACATGGACAGTCCTGAGGCTTACAGGGCCAGTGGGTTTCTTGTTTTTAGAGGTTGATTATTACTGTATAGGCATCCCTCTCCCAATGGCTGGTTGCAGTGGTATTAATCCTTACCTGCCCTGCTACCTTAAATAGAAACTTCATCCATGGATGAAGAGTGGGTTACGCTGATGAGTTTTGAAGAGGACAGGATGAGCCGTTAGCCTTGAACTAACACAGTGTTTTGTGTGTACTTTTGCATTTAGTATATCAAGCTGTCTTCCATTAAAGTGGACACGAGGTACACCACCACCCAGCAGGTTGTGAAGCTCATTGGCAGCCACACCATCAGCAAAGTGACGGTGAAAATTGGGGACCTGAAACGGACCAAGATGGTGCGGACTATCAACCTGTATTACAACAACCGAACTGTGCAGGCCATCGTGGAGCTGAAAAACAAGTACGGGCTTTTCAGACTTGGGGAGGGGCAGCAGGCTTACGAGGCTCAATACCAGTTGTTGCCTTCGATTGCTGGAATCAGGTAAAGCAGCACATTCCTAGAGGCCTAGTATGTCCTCTTGCCTACTTAGGTCATGGCTGAGGGACACAGGTGAAACACCAGTTCTTAAGGATGCTGACAAAAACTATTTTGAAGTTATGTCCTGTGGAGCCCTCAGGGTCTAAGATCTTCAACAGCCTGAAGGGAAGCTGAGTGAGGGGGACTCTAGGCTTCTCATACCCATGTTAACTAGAGTGGTTCTATTTTTAGATAGACTATTCTATATGGGAAGTAGTTGTTTCTTGGATTAAGACACTGTTCTCTTGTTCACAGAGCAGGCAGTGTTTCTCCAGGAGGTTCTCTAGTTTGAAGTCCTTCCATTTCTGCATGGTGCATTCCCTCTACATATGCTGATGTTGGATCTTTCTAGATTATCTCTCCCAACATCTGAATCAAGGCATGTTGTATATGGGCCAAAGAGGACACTAGCATGGGTTATAGTGTCAACTTTTACAGAGACAGACCACTTGCTGTTGAAGACTCAAGCACTTTTTTTGGGCAGAGAATATAAGTAGTTGCTACTTGAATGTTTAGACCTACAGGGAGTGCTGCTTTGTGCATAGAATGGAAGTATTGGTATTACTCTAAAGGTAGCATAAAGCTAGCATGTACCACATGAACAAATGGCCACAGGAGCTCTGCTTAAAGGAAGTTTTATCTTTGTCCTTTGAAAAGCATAGTTAACACTGATGATCTGCAAGTAGAAGCTGCTCATTGGGATGACCCAGTCCCCTCTGGAGAAGGTGGATTTGATTTTCTGTTGTGTAGAGTCAGCGTAGCTGCTGGTAAAGACCTCAGACTCTGGAATGAGACTGTGGGTTCACATCCCTTGGAGAATTTACGTAGCCTCAGTTTCCTTAACTGTAAAATGGAGAGAAGTCCACTTTCAGGGTGTTATTTTAAGGATTAAATGTGTTAGTATTTGTGAAGTGCTGAGAACAGAGCCTGACACATAATAAGTGCTTAGTAAATATTAGCTCTAATTGTATTAATATAATTACCTCTAAATTATCCCATGCCTTTACTCTTTCTGACTCTACTTGGCACTTGGTCTGGATCCTGGTATGTCCCTGTGCCTCTCTAAAGCAACCTGAGATTTCTCCTTCCAAGGTAGTTGTCTTGATAGGAACTCATGGCAGTCGTCATCATGGTACCTCTTGGGATTACAGGCTTCAGTGTGGCATACTTTTGGAGTAATATCTTCCCTTGATGTGCATTCCCTTGTTTTTCTGGAGTATCAAAAATTATCATATATAATGTCTTAAAGCACCTGTATGTTATACCCTTTTTTTTTTTTTAAGAGAGAAAGAATAGAGGAAACATATTTTTAAAATTAAGTTGCTTTTATTTGCCAGATTTCCTATCCTTAGAATAATGAATTAATGGCATTAGAAGAATAGGTAGGGACAGTTTTCTCTTCGTCTCATCAGACTGTCATTGCCGAGGGTCTTGTGAGAGGCTCTTAGGCCATCTGCCTGCCCCTCTGTCTGACACTCTCTCTCCTAGGCCAGCTCGCTGGCACAAAGCCAAGAAGGTTCAGCTGACCCCCGGGCAGACAGAGGTGAAGATTGACCTGCCTTTGCCAATAGTGGCTTCCAACCTGATGATTGAGTTTGCAGACTTCTATGAAAACTATCAGGCCTCCACGGAGACCCTGCAGTGCCCACGCTGTAGTGCCTCAGTCCCTGCCAACCCAGGGGTCTGCGGCAACTGTGGAGAGAACGTCTACCAGTGTCACAAATGCAGGTAAGTGAGTGGTTGTCACCCAGGCCAGGTACATCCCTTGTATTTTTCTCTAAGAGTCTCATTGTGCTCAATTTCATTGTGTGGTGCCCTCATAATAACTAGAGGATTATGGGTATGTAGAGTGCGGAGTTCAAGGATGGAAAAGGGGAAGAGTGGGGTGGGCGTGGGCGTGGGCGTGCGCGTGCACGTGAATTCACGTGACCATCCAGTGGTGGGTGGTGCTGGGGTCCCTAAGTTTGGTTCTGGGTCTCCCTTTCTTGTTACCTGGTTGCTTAAGTCATCCTCGCCTATTTGCTGCTGCCCCTCTGAGAGTCCCTGCAATAGTTTGCAGTGTATAGATGTGGCACGGTCCATCTCCTTTCCCTACAGATCCTCTGCTGCCCCCTGACCCAATCACTATGGTTTTTCAGATCCATCAACTATGATGAAAAGGACCCCTTCCTGTGCAATGCCTGTGGCTTCTGTAAATACGCTCGCTTCGACTTCATGCTCTATGCCAAGCCTTGCTGTGCAGTGGATCCCATTGAGAATGAAGAAGACCGGAAGAAGGTGAGGCCGCATCCGTCCGAGACTCAGGCAGGGCTTTGATCTGAGCTGTGGGCTGAGCTGATGTGGGGAACGTGCTTTCCCTTCTAGCTGAAGTCTTCTCAACTTGGCACTATTTTCAGGGCTCGGCTTTTGAGTGGCAACAAATAAGACAGATATATTGGAACACATGGTTTGTGTAGAATTTTGGAGACATGTTGTTAATGAAACTAGAATATCTCAAGGGACAAATGACAAGATTTGGAAAGGCAGATAGAACTTGGGTGACGTGCCCTGCATTTGTTCCACAGGCTGCTTCAAATTGCGGTTGCTGGCCTTCCCTCATTGTTGGCTTGTTCAGGGGCTCGTTCTCTGCCAGCATGATGTGGTGGGACTGGATGTGGGAGGACAGGGAAGAGGGGGGAACTGTCAGGATAGTCACTAGCAGCAGCAGCCTGGCAAAGCAAAAGAACACCTGGCTTTGGAGTCAGAAGGATGAAAGTTCCAGTACCACCTGTGCTTTTTAATACTGTGTGACCTGGCATAAGTCACTGCTCTCAGCATTGTTCATTTATACATATATCGTATATGTTGTGTATTATTAAAAATAACATACCCGCCCCACAGGATTATTGTGAGGAATGGAAATAACGTATGAAACACAGTACCTGACCTAGAGGTCCCTGACCGATCACTCAGGGAAAATCTTCATGCTGACGAGCCTTCACGCACGCCCCTGTCTCTTCCCGTCTAGGCTGTTTCCAACATCAACACACTTCTGGACAAAGCTGATCGAGTGTATCACCAGCTGATGGGACATCGGCCACAGCTGGAGAACCTGCTCTGCAAAGTGAACGAGGCGGCTCCTGAAAAGCCACAGGTAATCCAAAGCTGGAGGGACATTTGGAGAGGGTTCTGGATCAGAAGCAGAAAACTAGCCCCTGGGTGAGGCCATCTCATGGTGGAAGGCTGACAGCTTCCCTCTTGGTTGCAGGATGACTCGGGGACGGCTGGGGGAATCAGTTCCACCTCAGCCAGTGTGAACCGGTACATCCTGCAGTTGGCGCAGGAGTACTGTGGAGACTGCAAGAACTCTTTCGATGAACTCTCCAAAATCATCCAGGTAGAGAAACGGGAGCAGCTGGAGAGTGTGTTTTGTCGTGTGTTATCGACGTTGTTGTCAAAGCAGTTCTTTGCTCTCCCCCAGAAGCTCAGCTCCCGGGGTGCCCTTGCCCAGCCGCACAGCTTCTCACCCACAGCGGTTTTGGGTGCTTGGTAGAGAGCTGAGTTCATTCCAGAAAACAGAATAACGGAGATTATTATAGATGTGTTTTTCTTGACCATTCACAGCCCACCTTTTAGTAGAGGGGTTAACTGGTTTTAAAAAAATTGGGTGCCAAGGTTTTGTTCCCGTTTTTTCTGACAGACGTGTTTGCAGGCTTGAAGGGTAGGGCACACCAGCTCTAGTCAACCAGGGTGGGCCATACGGTGGATGGCATGTTACAGACCCCACCCCCATCGGAGGGAAGGCTGGCCGCAGACAAGAGGAGCCAGGGTCCTTGTCCCTTAAGTTGCTGGTGTGCCATCTTTGCTACACGTGCCTACGTTCCTGACTTTGTTCTTTGTGAGACAGTGTTACGTGGGAGTTAAGGGCATGGGCCTGCGATCAGAGGCTGAGTTCTAACTCTGCCACTTACCTTGGTCAAGCCAACCCCTCTAAGCTTGTTTCCTCCTCTACAAAATGGGGATAAAGTATCTAACTGGTAAGGTTATCAAGAGGGTTAAAT
Organism: Balaenoptera acutorostrata; assembly: GCF_949987535.1. Lineage (NCBI taxonomy): Eukaryota > Metazoa > Chordata > Mammalia > Artiodactyla > Balaenopteridae > Balaenoptera > Balaenoptera acutorostrata. The sequence continues at coordinate 14,792,560 of NC_080064.1, read as the reverse complement.
TAGATAATGCATGTAAAGTGTTTTTTCAAACCAAAGCTGATTTCTAGTTAACTTCCTCTTTCTCTTTATTTTAATTGCTGATTTCTTTCTCCTTTGTCTTTTTTTTTTTCCTTAGAAAGTTTTTGCTTCACGCAAAGAGTTGCTGGAATACGACCTGCAGCAGAGGGAAGCAGCCACCAAATCATCTAGGACCTCCGTGCAGCCCACCTTCACTGCCAGCCAGTACCGCGCCTTGTCCGTCCTGGGCTGTGGCCACACATCCTCCACCAAGTGCTACGGCTGCGCCTCGGCCGTCACAGAGCACTGTATCACCCTGCTCCGGGCCCTGGCCACCAACCCCGCCCTGAGGCACATCCTCGTCTCCCAGGGCCTCATCCGGGAACTCTTTGATTATAATCTTCGCAGAGGCTCTGCGGCCATGCGGGAGGAGGTCCGCCAGCTCATGTGCCTCCTGACCCGGTCAGAGCTTGCACCGTGGTGACGGGGGCCGGTCGTGCCTGCTCGTGCTGGGGTGGGGGCGGCAGCGGTGCTGGGAGCACCAGAGGGTTCACGGAACCGTGCTTCTCCCTGCCAAACAGCTTCGCTAGCTTATAATAGAGAAAAAAACGGGAAGAGGTCCCGGCTATAGCTGAACAAACTTGGGGAGCATTTGAAGCCCAGGTTTCCGTGTAGATAGTATGTTCGTCTTTTATTTGGTTGGTACCAGTGGGGTTTCCTGAGGAAGCAGTTTCTGAGTTTTGGTGAGGGAGGAGAAGGGTACAGCGGGGTACTTGGACTCAAAACTCACACAGAAGAAGACAGTTGGAGCAGTGGAGCCTAGGGATTAAGAGCTTGGATCTGGATCAGAAAGACCCAGTATCGGATATTTTGTACTATGTGCCTTGGACACATTTCTTAACTTCTCTGAGCCTAAGGTTTCCTTATCTGAGAAATACTGATAATGGCAAATATCTTAAAGGCTTGTGGTGAGGATAGACTAACATAATTCATTGCAAGTAATAAATCATATTTGTGGAGTACTTGGTCTGTGCCCCTACAGTACCCACAGCTGGATTTAGATTATTTACTGAGTATGTTGCATAAGTTCTGGAACATGTTAGCTGGTTGGTAAGTATTACTTGCTGTATTATTTATTCACTCATCTAACAAATATTTACTGAGCATCTGCTGAATGCTAGGCACTGTTCTAAACTCTGAGGATACAGTGATAGATGAAACAAAGTCCCCGCACTCATGTAACTTACGTTCTAGAGGGGAGAAGGGCAGTAAACAGGTAATTACACACTACAGTGTCAGGAGATTAGATGTGAAGAGCGGTATAGCTGAGATGGCAACCCTGATTGCAGGTAGGGTTGCTGCGGAGGATAAAGTGGTCAAGGACGACCTCTGAGGGGTGATGCTTGAGCAAAGCCCTGTGTGAGGTGCGGGGCAAGTCATGGAGATACCGAAGGCGCAGGCTGCACACAGAGGAAATAGCAAGTGGCAGGAGGAGAGGCAGGGGTGTGCCCGGGGTGTGAGGGGCGGGGGCCACGAGGAGCGCTTGTGCATGGAGTGAAGGATACCAGTGGGGGAACAAAGGGGAGGGGATTTAGTGAGAGGTTGCAGGGCCCGGATCCTATAGGGTCTTGTAGGTCATTATAAGGACTTGGATTTTATTCAAGACACGTTGGGAAGCAAGAAAGGGATGTGACACAATTCGTGGGGTTTTTAAATTATTAAAAGATACATTATTACAAAGGGACATAGATGGGAAATGTGGATGCCTTGTGGGAAATGAAGTGAGGGCAGTTGGCGAAGATGAGGAAAGAATTGTGGCCAAGGCTGAGAGTGGACACCTAGATTCTGGAGGCTGACACACCAGGCAGTGTCTGGGGACTGTGCAGCCTGGGGATGTGGGCTGGGGAGAAAATCCCCCCTATGTTAGTGCTGCTGTATTCTCAGTCAGCGTCTCCTCCCAGGAAAGGCGGCTGGGGCATGCCCTTTTTATTACACAGCAGGGTTTTGTGCGGCTAATGTGTCGTCTTGCCCCTGGGAAGGCTGGGTGGCCCTAGACATTGATTTCCTTTTCTCTGGGCTCCTTCAAGTGCAAAGGAGGGACAGAGCCAATGGTGAATAACAGGACTCCTTTCTCTGCTTCCCCAGCGACAATCCAGAGGCCACCCAGCAGATGAACGACCTGATTATTGGCAAAGTCTCCACAGCCCTGAAGGGCCACTGGGCCAATCCTGATCTGGTGAGCAGGCTGGCCATCCCCTCACTCTCTGCCTTCATTCCCTCGGCTTCCTCCCTGCCGGTCTCGTTTGCAGAGACGAGAGGGAGGGAGGGAGCGGCACATTTGCAGAGCTCATGTCCCACAAAGATTTTCCCAGGTCAGAGTCAGCCTCAGAGAGAAGAGAAATGAATGGTGGGCTGTGTGGAGGGTCTCCATCTCTCCATTGTCTCTCTGATGGTCCATCTGTGACCAGATGTTCTAATGCTGAGTCCCTGGGTCTGAGCATGGACGTGAGCCCTAGTCCTGGGATTGACCCTGCAGACCCTCCTCTACTCATGTCTCTTCCTGTTGGCCTTCTAGGCAAGTAGCCTTCAGTATGAAATGCTGTTGCTGACAGACTCTATCTCGAAGGAGGACAGCTGCTGGGAGCTCCGCTTACGCTGTGGTGAGTTTGGGGGACATCTGGTTAGCAGTTTGCCAGAGAAAGGAGAGGAGGCTTCAGGGCGCAGTCCTAGGCGCAGGGCGGGAGAGGGCAGGGGAAGCTGTGCTTGGGCAGCCTTGCCACGGCAGGCGTGATGTGTTCTGTGATCACGTGTGACTCTGCCTTTCCTTCCTCTGCCCAGCACTCAGCCTTTTCCTCATGGCCGTGAACATTAAGACTCCCGTGGTTGTTGAGAACATTACCCTCATGTGCCTGCGGATCTTGCAGAAGCTGATTAAACCACCTGCTCCCACCAGCAAGAAGAACAAGGTACGGGGCCAAGAGGGAGGGCGGGGCGCAGTCCCCGGCCAGCACCTGCCTTGCCTCTAAGGGCCTCTGCTCACCTGAACTCGCTCTCCCTGGGCGGCACCAATGCTTCCTTTGCGGCAGTTCAGCAGAGATGGGTTGGGGTTTTTGAGAAGGAAGGTTTCTCAGAGGGAACTCAAGAGAAAAGCAAACACAAAAATACAAACGCATAGAACAAAGTGGTTAGCCGTGGAGGACTGCCTCTTTCTCCGGTCACGTCAGATGACTCGCAGCTCCCAGAGGACACAGTGTTCTTTCCTACCCCTGTGCCTTTGTACATGCAGTTTTGCGCAGTGGTGGAAGTCCTGGGATCTGAGGCAGACCTCTTGATTTCAAATCCCAGCTCTTGCGTTCACTAGCACTGTGACTTGGGCACGTTATTTAATTTAGGTTGCTTGGTTACCCCATCTATAAAATGGGAATACAGTTTCTACCTGAAGTGTTGGGAAGAATAAATGACTTAATGCAGATCAAGTGCTCAGAGCAGTGTCTGGCCCATGTTAGTCCTTAATAAATGTTATTTGTAGCTGTATGGTGTCTCCTCTGCCTGGAATGCTCGCCTTCATTTTGTTAGCTGCTCCTTCAGTTAACCAGTTCTCTGCTAGGCTGGCTATGAGCTCCTCGAATCCAGGGACTGTCTTACTAAGATGTTTTTATGTCCAGTGCAGAGCGTGGTATCTAGCATTATTATAGCTGCTCAGCAAATCATTGTTAAGTGAATGAATAAAGCCAAGTTTTTAATCCTAAAATGGCCTAGCCACAGATGAACTTGCTTACACCAGTTGAGAACATGCGGGCTGTAATTCTTTCCCTCGGCCATGCCTGAGGCCGTCGGTGCCTCCTATCCATCTTTGTAGTCCTTGGGCCATTCTCCTTCCTGCTCCATCCTAATGGAATCCCTTGGTGGGAAACGAAGTCTTCATTGCAGGATTCTGAGTGGTAAGCAGTAGGGAGGAAGCTGGGCAATGAACAGTTTACTCTGTTTCCCTTTCCGGGTCTGCCCGGACAGTCCTCAGAAAAGACCCCCCTTCCTTCCCTTTGATGAAGGTTTACTTCCCCTCAGAGCTAAGTCTCAGCAAATAAAAATTGGTTCTTGATTGAAAAGAGGAACCTCATCCCCACGTAACTGTCATTTTTCCCACAGTGTGAGGTAAAAGATTTCCACAGGGTTCTTACTCTCAGAGCACTGAAGCCTCACATTTTGCTTAGTTTTAGCCTAGAGAGAGCAGCAGTTCTCAAAGTTTGGCTCATAGATAGATCCCTGGGTGTTCCCAAGACTCCCAGGGAATCTGTGAGGTCAACATTATTTTCATAATTACCCTAAGACGTGATTTGCCCTCTTCACTGTTTTGTGGCATTTGTGCTGATGGTGCCAAGTCAGTGATGGTGAGGCCACTGGAGCCTTAGCACGAAGAGGCTGTGGGCCCAGCTCCACTCAGAGCAGCGCTCTTCCCTGCCGTGCACTTTCACTCTAGAGCGTGCTTGATCAAGCATCGCAGGTTAATTTTAGTAAATCTTGACTCCTGAGTGCTAATCTTTTTTTTTTTTTTTAATGATTTTTAAATATTTATTTATTTATTTATTTATAGCTGCGTTGGATCTTTGTTGCTGTGCGTGGGCTTTCTCTAGTTGCGGCGAGCGGGGGCTACTCTTCGTTGCGGTGCGCGGGCTTCTCATTGCGGTGGCTTCTCTTGTTGCGGAGCATGGACTCTAGTCACGTGGGCTTCAGGAGTTGTGGCTCGTGGGCTCTAGAGCGCAGGCTCAGTAGTTGTGGCGCCCGGGCTTTGTTGCTCTGCGGCATGTGGGATCTTCCCGGACCAGAGCTCGAACCTGTGTCCCCTGCATCGGCAGGCAGATTCTTAACCACTGCGCCACCAGGGAAGCCCAGCTAATCTTTTTAATATTCAGCAAGACAATGTGCGAGGCCCAGAGATAGTGCCCTGGCGCGCTGCAGCACAGCGGTTGTCCTGGGGAAAAGCACTTGTGTGACTGCGCTGCAAGCTGAACCAGCTGCTTTTTTCATGGAATCCCGTTAGTGCTTGAAAGGAGGGCTGATGGGCAAATTGTGGTTGTTCAGAATCGGGTGTTTGGTAGACATTTTCTTAAAAAGTGAATAAAGTGGGCTTCCCTGGTGGCGCAGTGGTTGAGAATCTGCCTGCTAATGCAGGGGACACGGGTTCGAGCCCTGGTCTGGGAAGATCCCACATGCCACGGAGCAGCTGGGCCCGTGAGCCACAATTGCTGAGCCTGCGCGTCTGGAGCCTGTGCCCCGCGACGGGAGGGGCCGCGATAGAGAAAGGCCCGCGCACCGCGATGAAGGGCGGTCCCCGCACCGCGATGAAGAGTGGCCCCCGCTTGCCGCAACTGGAGAAAGCCCTCGCACGAACCGAAGACCCAACACAGCCAAAAATAAATAAATAAATAAATAAATAAATAAATAAGAAAATCCTTAAAAAAAAAAAAAAAAAAAGTGAATAAAGTGAGCTGGTCACTTAAAGAAGAATTGACGTAACTCATTGAACCAGTATTTTCCAAATGACTAGTACATGTTACCGAATCAGTGAGAGTAAATGATGAATTTTAGTGGAATGGAATATGAAACGTTTATTGATTGGTTTCAGATTCCACATTCTAGCCAGTCTTTAAGAACCTGTAATTTGTTAAATTTTGGTTTAGCATCAAAGAAAAAATCTGCAATTAATTGAAAAACCTATTAAAATATTCTTGTTTCCAACTAAATATCTGTGTGAGTACTTCAGCTGACACAACATATCACAACAGTTTGAACTCAGAAGCAGGTATAACAATCCAGCTGTCTTATTAAGGCAGTCTTTAAACAGTTTCAAAAATATAAAGCAGTGCAACTCCTTTCTCTAGATTATTTTTGTTTTGGAAAATATAAAAAATGTTATTTAGGTTGCCAGGTAATGGATTTATTCTTACTTTTAAATGAATTAATAAATATTTTAAGAATTGCTGAACCTTAATTTTTAATAGGTACATATTGATGGAGAGAGCTACCCACACAAGAACTCTTTGGAGTCAGTAATTTTCAAGAGTAATGGGGTCCTGAGGCCAAAAAGTTTGAGAACCCAGAGTCCTGGGGCTCTGCTGTGTAGGCTCCTTGGGATTAGTTATGGCTCTTTAAATTCTGGAGGCTGCTTAGTGACCCCTTGAAGATTTATGTTTGGGAAACTACAAATCAGCCTGGGGATAGGAATTAGTATATGTGGCTATAAGACTGTCTGCAGGAAACCAGTTACACTTTATTCTGCACAGTCAAAGTCAGTGACCCTAAGCTCAGCATGGAGATGCTACTACTAAATTGGATCAAAATGCTTTAAAGGAACACATAAGGGGCATGAAAGATACGAATGTTGATCCTTCTGGTCTTCTTGCCTTTGCATATGTCCCCTTGGGGTGCCAGTGCTATTGTATTGCAGCTGTGGCTCAGATGTGCCCCCAAGCTCTCTCACCTTGTCCGCTTTCCTCCTGCAGGATGTTCCTGTCGAGGCCCTTACCACAGTTAAGCCATACTGCAATGAGATCCATGCCCAGGCTCAGCTCTGGCTCAAGAGAGACCCCAAGGCATCCTATGAAGCCTGGAAGAAGTGTCTTCCTATCAGAGGTGTGTCTGTCTCTTCAAGACTTGAGAAATCGGTCATTCCTACCCCATCCCAGCAGCCCCACAATCCCCCCTTTTCTGTCCCTTTCTTCTCCTTACCTCTCCCTGCACCCCTTTGCCTGCCAGGGATCGATGGCAACGGGAAGTCCCCCAGCAAATCAGAACTCCGCCATCTCTATTTGACTGAGAAGTACGTGTGGCGGTGGAAGCAGTTCCTGAGTCGGCGGGGGAAGAGGACCTCCCCCTTGGATCTCAAGCTGGGCCACAACAACTGGCTGCGGCAAGTGAGTGACCGTCCCCTGGGCCCCTCGCCCTGCTGCGCTGGCCTCAGATCCCGAGCAGGGTGTTTCTGCTCCTCCCCACTTGTCTGCTCTGCTTTCTCTTCTTTCTCTTTGTTATTCTTGCTTCCTTTCACATAGGTAGAGGTTCTTGGTTGCCGCCGCCAGTGTGGTGGACTGGCCGAAACAGAACTCTTTCCGCCTTCTCATCAAGCTCGTGATCTCTGCTCTCCCCCCTGACCACTGAATGGACCCGAGCCTCAGTGCCTGTCCTCCCCTTTCCCCTTCCACCTTTCATATCTTCTGCTGTCCTCTTCCTCTTCAGCTAATGTTCTTAAAGATTAAAGTAATTATATTTTAGAGAATTCATTTGTCCATTGGTTCATAACATAAATAACTGGTCTACATTAAATGTAAGTGTTCACTGTGTAGCTGTCCCCAAAATAGAATTGTAGATGTCTTTGCTAAGGAGAATACCTGCTTGTCTTTTTTCCTACTTCAGTCATCTTGGGTACATTTTCCAAAGTACTTGATGGAGAAAATCTCCGTGAAGAAGGTGGCTCTTAGGCAGCCTCTTTACCAGTCTGCAGCAGTCTGATCTTGTGTTAGCTGGTGATTTTTACCTTTAACCTTTCCTAGAGAGGTACTCAGAGGACTTCCTCTGGATGGGTGGCAGTTGACTGTGCCCTGCGGGGCCTGGTGAGAGGCTGTTAGTTGAGCCAGGGCTTCTGTCCATACCCCGCAGGTGCTCTTTACTCCCGCGACGCAGGCTGCACGGCAGGCGGCCTGTACCATCGTGGAAGCTCTGGCCACCATTCCCAGCCGCAAGCAGCAGGTCCTCGACCTCCTCACCAGGTACCATTTGAGAGTGGGATGGGCAGGGTGGTTGGACTTCATCTTGAGCCCTTCCCGCTTTCCCAGGGGAATCCATAGATCAGGGTGACTGGAGGCACACCTGTGCTCTATAACTATCTCATTCCTTGTAGAAGACCACAGAAACAAAAAAGTTCTAAAAAGGTGAATTGTAGTGGTAGTGGTAGTAGTAGTGGTGGTGGTGGTGATAGAGCAGCAGAATTTCAGCAGCTAGTAATTTTGAGATCTTATGAGCTTATAAATGCTTGGCATGCATTGCCTCATTTAATCCTTACCTGGGCTTAAAGTGGTTAATTAACTTGTCTACTGGAAGGCAAGCTTTGAATCCAGGCAGTCTAATTCCAAAGCCCACATTATTGGCCACTAAACTCTGATAAACTTACCTTGTGAGTGACTCAATCACAACCATACTCGTGCTGCCCCAATAACCGCCATTCATATTTTGGTGCTTTATTGTTCCAAACGTGTATAGTTTGTTGCATTGCATTCCCTGTTGTGTGCTCTTGAGCTTTCCCCAAGTGTGAGGAGTTCCCGAGTGGGGAGTTTGGGGCTTTCTCGCCCCACCCCCTTCCTTCCACGGAAGAGGGAGTGGAGGACAGCAGAGGCATGAAAGATGGAAGGGGCGAAGAGGGGCTGTTAGGCTGTTGCAGCTGTCTGAGTTCTCGCTCAGTGCCTGTCTCCCCACGGCAGTTACCTGGACGAGTTGAGCGTGGCCGGGGAGTGTGCCGCTGAGTACCTGGCGCTCTACCAGAAGCTCATCACTTCAGCTCACTGGAAAGTCTACCTGGCAGCTCGAGGAGTCCTGCCCTACGTGGGCAACCTCATCACCAAGGTACCTCCGTCTCACCCAGCCCAGCAGAGCCCCTTTCCCTAGCTCTGCTTTCATTGTTCTCTTTCTCTGCGTGAACTTTGTGGTGTTCTTTTATGCCAAGAAGAAACATTTGTTGAAAATGCAGGCGTATCTTGCCTTATTGCACTTTATAGGTGACTGTGGGTTTTTTATAAATTGAAGGTTTGTGGCAACGCTGCATCAAGTAAGACTATCAGCGCCATTTTTCCAACAACATTATTATTATTATTATTTTTTTAAATGAAGGTCTTTTTTTTTTTTTTTTTAAACACTATTTTATTTATTTTATTTATTTATGGCTGTGTTGGGTCTTCGTTTCTGTGCGAGGGCTTTCTCTAGTTGTGGCAAGTGAGGGCCACTCTTCATCGCGGTGCGCGGGGCCTCTCATTATCGCGGCCTCTCTTGTTGCGGAGCACAGGCTCCAGACGCGCAGGCTCAGTAATTGTGGCTCACGGGCCCAGATGCTCCGCGTCATGTGGGATCCTCCCAGACCAGGGTCCGAACCCGCGTCCCCTGCACTGGCAGGCAGACTCCCAACCACTGCGCCACCAGGGAAGCCCAACATTATTTTTTAATTAAGGTATATACACTGTTTTTTTAGACATATGCTATTGCACACTTACTAGATTACAGTCGAGTGTAGACATGAGTTTTATATTCATGGGGAAAAACAAACAAATTTGTGTGACTCGCTTTATTGCAATTATCGCTTTATTGCAGTGGTCTGGAACTGAACCTGCAGTATTTCCGAGGTCTGCGTGTGGTACTTCTGTGACTTCATTGTGTTCATCATGAGGATATGCAGTCTGTTGGGGTCACATTGACTGTTCTCCATTTTTAAGCAGTCCCTTAACGTCATTGCAATTGTCCTTGGCTTCTTGGAAAGGAGTTCTGCAAAGGTTCAGCTTGAGAGAGCATTAGAATAAAAAGACGGTGCTGCCAGTTCTTGGACCAGTGTCGCTGGCAGTGCTGTCACACTAACTGTGCTTATTGTCCTATTTAGGAAATAGCCCGCTTGTTGGCCCTGGAGGAGGCCACCCTGAGCACTGATCTGCAGCAGGGCTATGCCCTCAAAAGTCTCACAGGTAGAGAGAGCCTCCCAGCCCTTCCTTTAGGGCACCCTGGGTATAGTTTGGGGACTGACCCTTAGTTCCTTGGGTGCTGTGGTTGACTCTCTTCTCTCTCATGTTGACCACACTGCACTTTTAAGGTCTGCGTTTTTCTCCTCAGGGATGGCTTTACGTCTTTGAGCATCTGTTGGCTATTGACCAGTTCACATCATTGAGCATGCCCCATGCCAAGCACAAAGATAGTGTTTCCCTGCTTTTGAGTTGCTCGTCATCTTTTGAGGATGAATTAAGCCTTCTTTGCTTAATTCTCATTCAGAACTCTTACAGCAACTTTTTCCTGTCCCCACAGGCCTTCTTTCCTCCTTCGTGGAGGTGGAATCCATCAAAAGGCACTTTAAAAGTCGCTTGGTGGGTACTGTGCTGAATGGATACCTGTGCTTGCGGAAGCTGGTGGTGCAGAGGACCAAGCTGATTGACGAGACCCAGGACATGCTGCTGGAGATGCTGGAGGACATGACCACAGGTAGCACCACCCAGCAGCCTACAGCCCGAGATTCCCATGTCCCTTCTGGCTCCACTTAGGTATACTGGTCTGATTTCCCCAGCTTCCTCAGAGCCAGAGCAGGGGCAGCAAACATCTCCTCACATTCAAGGAAAGAAGGAGAAGAAATTTCCCTTGAGACTATTGGTTCTTGGGGTTGTAAAATTCCAGAGCTGGCCTCAGTCAGTTGGGACTTATTTTATATTGGCTGCGCCACGTAGCTTGCGGGATCTTAGTTCCCCGACCAGGGATCGAACCCTTGCCCCCCGCAGTGGAAGCGCAGAGTCCTAACCACTGGACCGCCAGGGAGTTCCCAGTTTGGACTTTTTATATTGAGCTCATAGTGCAGGAAGAGGTCAAAAGTTCTCATGTTGGTGCCTTTCATTGGTTCTGGAAGATTCTCAGCCATCATCTCTTCAGTTGCCTCTGCTCTATTCGTTTTCCTTGTCCTTGTGGAGCTCCACTCTCACTCTGTCATCCCTGTGTCTTCCTCTCTCTTTCATAATGTCCATCTCATTGTATCTTTATGCTGATTTTGGATAATGTCTTCCATCCTATACCGTGTCATTCAGTTCATTAATTTTTTCTTCACTCTGTTATCTTTTTAATCTACCCATTGAATTCTTGCAGTTCTGTATAGATTTTATAGTCTCTGGTTTTTTACTGACATTTCCTACTCCTTTTATAATCTTTCAGCATAGCAAACTTATTTCTGTGTCTGATGATTCTAAAATTTTGAAGTATTTATTGATTTAATTCTGTTGTTTGTTTTTCTGGCTCTTGCTTATGGTGCCTTAAATCTTTTTGCATTTTGTGATTTTTTTTTGACCATGAGCTCGTGTTTTGAGGGTTTATCTGTGGAAATTCTTCAGGACCCAAGTCAAAGGTGGGTTTTTCCAGAGAAGATTTGTAACCGCTTCTGTGAGGCATCTCAGGGTGCAGCCACCCCAGGGCCGCCTTCAACAAAGTTCTGACCTTAGATTTTTCAGACCTCCTAGATAGTTTGAGCCACAAACCCCTGTGAGGGACAGCTTGTTATGAGTTCTCAGAGGAGATTTTTTTTTCCCCCTCTACTCAGTGCCGCATTTTGAGGGAAGACAATGTCCTTTCATTGATTTGCTTGGGGGGAAGGGAGAGTTATTTTTAGTTGACCCTTATACCAAAGATGTAGCTCTTTTGGGGTACCAGATTTACATGTATGTGTATAGCGGGGTGGTTCCTGCCAGATTCTCCACCTTGGCAGATTTGGGGCTTTGTATCCAGCTCTCAGGTCCTGGCAGGTTATGGAAATGAAAGCTCATGGCAAAAATTCGCCTCAGTGCTTTGCTAACCTCCCTGGGTTCCCAATTTTTCTTAATTTCGGGGGCTGTGGCTTTCTTTGCTAGTGTGGCAGTTCACTGATACCTTTTTATTCAGTATTTTAAATTGTTTTTAAGTGGAGGAGTGGAAAGTAGGTCAGGGGACATAGTCTGCTGTATTGCCAGGCATGGAGGTCCTTCTGGTGCCATTTTCAGCTGTCTTGCTGAGCTGGTTTGTGACCTTGTCAACTGGACCCTTTTCAAGAGCGTTATTACAGTACTTGCATATATGACTTGAAGTTTATCTCTTTCATTTATAGAGGGCAATCTACTTAACCTTTTAGAATGAAACTGAAAACTATAACTTCCTTTTGATTTGACTGGAATACAGTTAGGATCATTATTTGACATTTTTGGGTACCTATTTTGGGCAAGAGGATGCAAGGTTATAATTCCCAGAGGGAGCAAGACGTGTGCACAACTAACTGTGATGGTCTGTGTTGACTTGGGTATTAAGGCTTTCAAATGGAATGTGGTCCGAGTATAAGAATCAGTCAGCTTCAGATTTCCAGTTGAAATACTGATATTGCCACATAGGACATTTCAAGACTTGCTAGGCAGAAAGAATCTGTCAGTGACGGAACTTCATTTAAAGTCTCATCTTAGTTTCCGTGTGTGAAGCTCTTTCCTAACTGACTTGGCCACACTGATTTCTGGTAGGTACAGAATCGGAAACCAAGGCTTTCATGGCCGTGTGCATTGAGACAGCCAAGCGCTACAATCTGGATGACTACCGGACTCCTGTCTTCATCTTTGAGAGGCTCTGCAGCATCATCTATCCTGTAAGCATAAGCAGGGGTGCTTCCCGTGGCTCTCGGGGTGTCAGCATGAGCCATTTCTCCATGAAGCCGCTTGGTGATTCATTATAGTCATGGGTAATCTTACCAGCGGTGGCCCGTTCAGGCAGTGTTTTAGGAAGCGCCGCACGTAAAACAGAAGCAACCCCGTGATATTCCCGTTCCACCTGGGGGGAAATCTAAAGACCTTCCTTGGTCTCATTTTCTAGATTCAAAGTCAAAATCAATCTTTCTTTTTGAGCTAGGTCTAACCTCCCATTGCCCAAATCCTGGTATTAATCCAATATGCTATGAAAAAAGCAACACTGAGCTAGGGCGTAAGGAAATTTTCACCCTCTTCCATCTTTCCCTGCCCACGTTTTGTGCACGCATGGATGCCTGTGTATTTGTTTCCATAGCCTGAACTATATAGAAGCATAGTATGATCCAAAGATCCCCTCCTGTTACTGAGGAAGAATGAAGAACACCGGCATCGTCAGTTAATGATGAGAGATCAGTGGGGTTGGGCGTGCCTGAATATTGTATAATACAGAGAAGACCCTTTCCTTGACTGGAGGGTCACCAGGGACAAAGTCATCTGGCCCCAGATTGGTTGGCATCACATGAGACGAGCAGGAGGAGAGCCCTGTCTCCCCTCGTGTCACTAATCCAGCTTTCATGGGTCACTCCTCATCTGCTTATTTTGTTAGGCTTTCCCTTCTAATCTCCCCTTAAGTTTCAGAGAAGATGCTTGATATTTAAGGCTATTTGGATTTTTTGAATCACCTCTGAGCTTCTTATCCTTTATGTCTTTAAATGTGTAAGGGGCTGGATGAGTTTGGTGTGTTTTCCTCAGAGTGTCCGTGAGCAAGGTAGCGTGGTCTAAATCAAGAAAGGTCTCTGCCATCCCTTTGCATGTATATTTATGCCATCCCTTCCGCTGCTTCCTTCTCTCTGTCCTTTAGGAGGAGAATGAAGTCACTGAGTTCTTTGTGACCCTGGAGAAGGATCCCCAACAAGAAGACTTCTTACAGGGCAGGATGCCTGGGAACCCGTACAGCAGCAATGAGCCAGGCATTGGGCCACTCATGAGGGATATAAAGAACAAGATTTGCCAGGACTGTGACCTGGTGGCTCTCCTGGAGGATGATAGTGGAATGGAGGTAACAAGCACAGGACACCACTGTCATGGTTAGGGTTCCTTTCCCTCAGGAGCTGATTAACACTGGGCCTCTGTAAATGCAGGCTAAGGATCTCCACCTACCTACCCCACCTGGTGTTCAGGGTAATTACCTGTAAAGGGCTCTGCCCACTGCCTGGCATGTGGTAAGCAAATGGTTGGTGACTGTTGCTTGTCATGGCACAGGCTTTTATTGTTCTTGTTGCTGTGGCAGAAGCTTCGCAGGGATTCCAAATTAATTAAGCTCCCTAAATACTGGCACTTTAGCCCCTGTGCAGATTTCTGGCCCTGTATCTGGTACCTTCTGGCAGACAACACTAGGGTCGGGCGTTATCGTATACATGGTGAAAAGCATGTTGGTGAAATAGAGAAAATTGTCTTCTTTGGTGCTGAGCTGAAATGGATTCAGGATAGGAGAAGGTCCTCAGCAGTTTCTTAACCTGGAGTCCATGGTTTGGGTTAAAGCTGTTTGTAACCCCTGAACTTGTGCACAAAATTCTGTGTGTTGCGCACACGTGCATTTTTTAGAGAGGGAGAGTCGATAGGTTCTTGTCGCACAGACATTATGCCATAAAGCACCCTTTGATCTTGAAATTTACTTGCCTTACAATTATTTCCAAATAACAGCCTCATTTTCTTTTCTGTTCAGCTTCTAGTGAACAATAAAATCATTAGTTTGGACCTTCCTGTGGCCGAGGTTTACAAGAAGGTCTGGTGTACCACGAATGAGGTATGTGCTTGTTTTCTTGCTTGGAGGTGTGGTTTGACTTGCAGGCTTGTGCTAGGAAGAGCCGTTGTTCATCGTCACTTGCCCAGCTGGTAGCAGCATGTAAGGACCTTTACTTCCCCTGTCAGTGTTGGTGTGGAGAAAACCGGTCACCTTGTCCTCCTTGTGAGGCAGCTTACTGGTGAGGGGAGAGGAGCTTCAGGAGGGGTGAGCGTTTCCTGGCCGTGCAGCCGGGCCGGGCAAAGTCTGAGGAAGCTCGGTGATGGGGAGGGCTGTCAAGAGTGGACACCTCTTGGGGCTTCCCTGGTGGCGCAGTGGTTGAGAATCTGCCTGCCAATGCAGGGGACACGGGTCCGAGCCCTGGTCTGGGAAGATCCCACATGCCGCGGAGCAACTGGGCCCGTGAGCCACAGTTACTGAGCCTGCGCGTCTGGAGCCTGTGCTCCGCAACAAGAGAGGCCGCGATGGTGAGAGGCCCGCGCACCGCGATGAAGAGTGGTCCCCAGTTGCCGCAACTAGAGAAAGCCCTCGCACAGAAACGAAGACTCAACACAGTCATAAATAAATAAATAAATAAATAAATAAATAAAAGACCGTGAATTTCTAAAAAAAAAAAAAGAGTGGACACCTCTTGACTGAGATTAATCTCAACTATTATGGGCTTGCTCACTTTTCAGAACATTTTCCAGTACTGTGTCGAGGAGCATAGTTTTTATTTTACTAGTTGGGAAATTGAGACTCAAAAGGCAGTTGTTCTGAAGGAGTGGAAAAGGGAAATGAAGGAAGCATGGCGCTGTGGTCCTTTTGGCCACCTCAGTACCATTTGTCCGCTTATAAAAGTCAGATATTCCACTTCCCCCCTCCCTCCTCTTTTATTAATCTCTCTCCTCTGTTCCTTCCTTTCCTATCTCACTGTCTCCTTCCTCTCCATTTCTTTCTCTCCTTCCCTTTCTTCTCTCTGTTAGGGGGATTTTTAATAAATGAATCAACTAAGTAATTGAATTACAGCAAACTAGTGTACCAGTGAAGCACAGTGAACTTTTCTATACTTAGTCCCAAATATTTCTGTAGGGTTTAAGAAACTAAACTGGTAGTGTACTATTAGTACATTTTGGCCTTCAATTTGTTACATATTTTTGCTCCCCTCTTTTTTGTTCTCCCACTGTGCTGGGAATCCTGGTCAGTGTGTGTTGTTGGTCTACTGCCATTTGGGTAGATACGGCACTGTTGGCAGAGGGACACACAGAAGACTCCTCCTTCCACTGCATCTTGTCACTGACATTTTAGCATCAAAACAACCATACAGATTTAATCCCTGATGCACCTAAAACATTAAGACCAAGCTTCTCTGGGCGCCCTTGTAAATGGTGGTATGGAACCCAAAGAATATACATCGTCAGCCTCCCCTTTTGAACCAGGAGGCAAGAAGTTGGGGATCATTTGTCCCTCCCATTAATGTGCTTAATCCACCAAGGGGTTCTTCTGGCAAAGTCCAGAGTTTGTGGCACCTTTTTATCCGGGCCTTCATCAGCTTCCCTTTTTACTTTATCCCCCATTTCCCTGATAAGCATCCCATTTCTTCAGCTACAGACAAGGGTCTGTTTTCTGTGTCTCTCTCTTTCTGCCCATGGTCTAAGGCTGTCCCCTCTCCTAGTTCCCACTGGGCTTCCACAGCTGGAAATGCTCTGGGACCTGGCCTGACAGGTTCTCTCCCTCCAGGGTTTCGTCTCCTGAAGCTGAGCATGGCTTAGAGGCAGGCAGCTTGAATTAGTATGGTACCTGCTCTCCCACTTAATTTGCTAGAATGTGACTTTAAGCCTCCGTTTCTCACCTCCAAAATGAGGGTAATACTACGTGCGCTAGAGTGCCTAAGCTGGTACCTGGCGGAGAGTGAAGTCTCATGATCCTCCAGTTTAGGAAAGTTGCTGGAATCTTCTAATTTACAAGACTTATTTCTGGTCATTCTCTCAGGTTGTAGGTTTAGCTTGAGGAAATTTGGATGAATCCTCTCCTTGCTGTGGGGTTATATGAAGACCTCAGGATCTCCCTAGGCAAAGATTGGTGTATTCTGTTTTCTTGCTTTTGATTCCTGAGACTTGAATCGCAGCCCTTTGATCTAATTGACTTCCCTCGTCCTGATCCCTTGAGTAGTGGTCCCTATTGATTAGAGAGACTTTATACTCCTGAAAGAGGCACAGGCTTGGAAACAGAACTGGGCTTATAGCTGGATAAATTTGAACAAGCTGCGTAACCTTGTATAAAAGGATAATATAAAGTGCCCAATTAGCATAGGGCTTAGCACAGAGTAAAAACAATAAATACTAGTTGTTGTAGTTATTACATAGTTTTAATGAAATTAAGTGAGGTAGTGTCTGTAAAATGCTTCACACAATTCCTGGCCTATAGTAGACCTTAAATAAAATGAGCTTTCTTTCCGCTAAGTGAATTGTAGTGCATCTGGATTCTAGATTTTGTGGTTAAGACCCTGTAGAGAAATAGAAGTTGTCCACACTGCTGAAGCATTAAGCAAGACCAGGTGTCGAGTCCTTTGCATTTTCTGGGCCTGTTCACAAGCACATTTCTCCAACTCTGTCTGCTCAGGGAGAGCCCATGAGGATTGTTTACCGGATGCGGGGGCTGCTGGGCGACGCCACCGAGGAGTTTATCGAGTCCCTGGACTCCACCACGGGTACGGCCCTTCCCACAGACGCCGCTGCACGCTGGGTTTGAGGACTGGGAGCGCTGAGCAGCAGTTCACGTCCTGGGGCTTGGGGGCAGTCTGGGCAAATGCTCTCTCGTAATTCTGTTCAGAATTGAGGGGGGATTACTCCTCTGGCTGAGGAAAAACGCGGTTATCAGTGGCCCGGTTCAGATACCTCTGGGGCCGTGGCGGGGCTGGGGGAAGTGCCACGAGCAACAAACGAGTGTTCAGGGCCTCTTATTTAGGGTTTTTGTTTTTGTTGTTTTCTTTAGTGGTTGTAGTGCTTGTATTTTCACATATTTGAGTAAACAATTTTAAGTGACTTGAAACTTTAAAAAAAGTTACTAGGAGTGAGACAGTGAAGTTTGATATCCAATACTGACCCCTTTTATTGGCTATGTTCTTTAGTGGAGATACGGAAAGGGGAAGTAGCCACCGGCCTGGACGAGGGCTGTGCTTTATTCCCGTCTTCACCTCCATTTTTGCTTGGCTTCCCTTTTCTCCCAGATGAAGAAGAAGATGAAGAAGAAGTGTATAAGATGGCTGGTGTGATGGCCCAGTGTGAGGGCCTGGAATGCATGCTTAACAGACTGGCAGGGATCAAAGACTTCAAGCAGGGACGCCACCTTCTAACAGTGAGTTGGAGGCAGCGAGGTGGGAGAGGCCCCCATGGACAGAAGCTTGTGACCCCTGCCATTTAACCCTAGGCGGCAGCATGGTGCCGTGGACCAGTGCAAGTGAGGGAAGGACCTGACAGCTTCCTTGGCCCTCTCTACACTTTAGGCCCCCTCCCCCACTCCCCTCTTCCCTGCCGACTCCTCCCGAAAAACCAGTGTGATAGCAAGCCTTCTGCTATATTTCTTTAGTCACCTGTGGAACCAATGTCTAATTGTTTTTCCCCAGAAAACTGCACTTGTGTCAATTATTATTATTACTGCTTTTTAAAATGGATTTTGTAAGTAACTCTTTAATTTTTTGTAGGATTTTGTTTGGTTATTCATCCAACTATCTCATTAGGGAAGAGTAGAGGGTTCTAAAGGCACCATACATATTACACTATTGTTTTCACCTCCAGGGAACATGAGAACATACATCATTGTACCCATGTTTTCAATGAGCTACATGGTTCTGAGCTCCCATGGGCCATGGGATCTTTCTGTTTACTGTTATTAGTTCAGAGTCTGAGTTAGTGCTGGCATTTGCCCCAAGACAACAGAGCATCACCTATTCCACGAGGAATTAGTGTCCCTGCCATAGTTTTAGAGACGGCAGATATATATACCCAGCCCACGGGAGCTGCTGCTGGAGAACATTGCTGTTGAGATGCAAGCCTGACAGGAGAGCCCAGCCACCGTATCATGTCTTCTTAAGGAAACTTCACTGTCCTCTGTATTTCAGCAGGAGTATCTGCTGATCGTACACAACCCCTCATGGACATTTCTTTCCTGCTTGTCCCCATGTCTTCACTCTCAGATGGTCTCATGGGTTTTGACTGGCTTTTCTTGTCAGGTGCTGCTGAAATTATTCAGTTACTGCGTGAAGGTGAAAGTCAACCGGCAACAGCTGGTCAAGCTGGAAATGAACACTTTGAATGTCATGCTGGGGACTCTCAACCTGGTAAAGAGTGTGGGCTGCAAAAGACAAAGAATGAGCCTCGGTGGGGGAAGTCCTGGGTGGGGGAAAGACATCTCACTTCTGGGCTCAAATGAAATGGATTTGTGGCCTTTTCAAGCCCTTCATCTGTCTAACTGATGGGCACAGAGGCTTGAATTATTCAGGCTGTTCCTTATCCTCCTGCTGGCTCACCCCGTGCTGCTGCCATGACACCCAAGAGCTTCCTTGTTTCTTTCCTGAATTCAGATCAGAAGCAAGAGGAAGTTAGTCCCTACACCAGTCCAGACTGCACCCCAATGGGAAAGTAGTGCCACTCACCTCAGGGCAACCAGAAAGGAACCAAAACGTCGTTTTCACTGTCCTCAGAAACCCACACACTGCCTGTCTCTCCATGCATGTACGTGCACTCACACACACACAGGCACAGAATTTCCAGAATGTAAGGCCACGAAGAACATCCTTGAGGAGCAGATCCCATGAGCAGTGAGTGGTTATGGTCTATCCCTAGAGTGACTGGGCCTCCTTCTCCTGCAGGCCCTGGTCGCTGAGCAAGAAAGCAAGGACAGTGGTGGTGCGGCTGTGGCCGAGCAGGTGCTTAGCATTATGGAGATCATTCTGGATGAGTCCAACGCTGAGCCGCTGAGTGAGGACAAGGTGAGTGGAGCCCAGTCTGTCCACCCGCAGACATTGTCTCATTGCCAGCCACTGGCTTGTTTGTGTCTAGCTGTGTCAACCAAGAATGATTGAACCTGCCCAGCTCATGGTGACATCATTACGTTAAAGCCTGAAATCTGGATTCAGAGGAAACAAAGCTGGCTGTTCCAGTTGATAGACAAGGGCCTTAGTCCAACCCCTCAATCCACAGTTGAGGAAGCTCCAAGCCCAGAGAGATGAAGTGAGCCGTTCGATATCATATAGTCGGTTACTGTACAGTTGGAGGCCTGGAACTCAGGTCTGCAGCTCCCAGTTCAGTTTCTCTCCACTCAGCACACCCATGCATTCCTCTGTTCCTGCTGGTGTTGATGGTTTGGCTAGAGATACGACCAAATGAATACCAGGCAGCCTGCATTCTCTTGAGGGAGGGGAAGATTGTGTTGGTATATTTTGACCACCTGAGACTATTAACAGAGCCACCGCAGAAACTTAGAAACTAATTTATGAGGTAGAACTCACACTGTTGATTATTCCCCAGGAAGTGCTGAGACACTGTTCTTCTAGGGCTGCTTCCGATGGCTCTGATGGAAATGGATGACCTTTAAGGGCCAGATGCTGGCTGCAGCCGAAGTCCCGACCTTATTATTCGGCCTCCCGTCCTCTCTCCTACTGCAGGGCAACCTCCTCCTGACGGGTGACAAAGATCAACTCGTGATGCTCTTGGACCAGATCAATAGCACCTTTGTTCGCTCCAACCCTAGCGTGCTCCAGGGCCTGCTTCGCATCATCCCATACCTTTCCTTTGGGGAGGTGGAGAAAATGCAGATCTTGGTGGAGCGGTTCAAACCATACTGCAGCTTTGATAAGTATGTTGCTTAGATTTCAGACAGCTAAACGAGAGTCCCCGTGGAAACCCTGAACTAGTTCTGTGAGACTAAGGAAGAATCACCTGAGTTTCTATTAGATTTTTGTGTGCTAGTCTGGCCTTTAAGGGGCTTGGTCTAACTGGGGAGGCAAAAAGTAAAATACATTGTGTTAAAGTAGCACCTGGTGAGGCAGAGAAGGAGAAGTGGTTGGTGACATGGGAAGGGGATATGACAAGCTGGAGGGAGTCACGTGTGCAAAAGCATGAAAATGCAAGAGGGGGTTGGGAGTTAGGGGAGCGTGGCAGGAGCCAGATGAGAAGGGTCTTTATGTTATGCTCAGGAGTTTAGACTTGATCCTATAGGCCACTGAAGATTGTCAACCAAGAAAAGGACGTGATCAGCTTTTGTTCCTCCTTTCACACTCTCAGGGTCTTTGCTCTTTCCTCCTAGGTATGATGAAGATCACAGTGGCGACGATAAAGTCTTCCTGGACTGCTTCTGTAAAATCGCAGCTGGCATCAAGAACAACAGCAATGGGCATCAGCTGAAGGATCTGATTCTCCAGAAGGGAATCACCCAGAATGCACTTGACTATATGAAAAAGCACATTCCCAGTGCCAAGAAGTAAGCAGCACCTCTATGAGAGGGGCTGCTTTCCTTCCCCTCTTTCTAGTTCCTTTTCTCCTTTATCATCTTGGCATCCCTCCGCCTTCCTTGGGGTCTCCCTCCCCTTCTGGAAACTATCAAGGTGACCATGCAGCCCTTGGGGCTGTGGGAAAGGATGGCAGTTTGTTGGTTTCTGTTCCGAGGACTCACTTCTATCTGGTTTCTCAGCTGAGTTGGGTGGTCCTTTGTGATTCTTTATGGTACGCTTGTAGGGTCACATCTAAACAAGCCAGAATCAACAGCCGGTTTCTAGGTGGCCTTTGCTTCTCTGGCCTGCTCATAAGCCTCTCTCTGCTTTGCAGTTTGGATGCTGACATCTGGAAAAAGTTTTTGTCTCGCCCAGCCCTGCCGTTTATTTTGAGACTTCTTCGGGGGCTGGCCATGCAGCACCCTGCCACCCAGGTGAGTAACCAGCATGCACGTGGGCCTTATTCTAGAGCAGGACACGTCATGTGAGGGAACCACACCCTCTCTCCTCATCTGCCACGACTGAGTGAAGGTAACCACCTTGATTAGCCTTGAGATGGGAGTTGCCCTAATATATAAGACTCCCAGGGTAGAAGGACTCTCAGAAGTCATCTGGTTCATCTCTCTGTGTGCAGAAAGGATTAAGTTACATTTGTGATTTCCTCATTCAACTCATTCTTATGTGGGGCTTCTTTATCTCACGGCTTAGCTGAGCAGCAGTTGTGAGGGTGTGGCTGGCCAGAGGGTAAAAGAGTTTCGATTTCTGGCCGTAGTCCCTGGGACATTTGTAATGCCATCCCTACCATTTCCTGCTCTGCCCCAGGCAGCCGAAAACTTGGTTCTCAGGGAGGCCCAACCCTGTCTGCTGTGTTGCTTGTTCCTGATAGTCACTGGGCTGAGGTATCTGTTACTCTCACAAACCCTAATTGGCCCAGACAGGTGGCCAGTCTGGATTTGTTTTTTTAATTAAACTTTTTATTTTGAGATTATTGTAGATTTACACGCAGTTGTTAAGCAATAATACAGAGACGTTGTGCGTACCCATTACTTAGTTTCTCTCAATGGGAACACCTTGCAAAACTGTAGGAAATTATCACAGCCAGGATATTGACGTCCATGCAGTCAAGATTCGGGACCGTTTCCTTACCGCAGGGATCCCTCTTCTTGTCCTTTTTATATATTTATTTATTTATTTGGCTGCGTTGGGTCTTCATTGCTGCGCGCGGGCTTTCTCTAGTTGCGGCGAGCGGGGGCTACTCTTCGTTGCGGTGCGCGGGCTTCTCATTGCGGTGGCTTCTCTTGTTGTGGAGCACGGGCTCTAGGCGTGCAGGCTTTAGTAGTTGTGGTGTGTGGGCTCAGTAGTTGTGGCTCGTGGCCTCTAGAGTGCAGGCTCAGTAGTTGCGGCACATGGGCTTAGTTGCTCCGCGGCATATGGGATCTTCCCGGACCAGGG
Organism: Balaenoptera acutorostrata; assembly: GCF_949987535.1. NCBI lineage: Eukaryota > Metazoa > Chordata > Mammalia > Artiodactyla > Balaenopteridae > Balaenoptera > Balaenoptera acutorostrata. Next base: position 14,770,362 of record NC_080064.1, on the reverse strand, counting down.
CTCGAACCCGTGTTCCCTGCATTGGCAGGCGGATCCTTAACCGCTGTGCCACCAGGGAAGTCCCTATCCTTTTACAGCCACATCCACCTGCCCTGGCAACCACTGATCTGTTTTCCATCTGTGTAATTTTGTCCTGTCAAGAATGTTGTATACTAAATGGAATCATAAAGCATGTAACCTTTGGGGATTGGCTTTGTGAACAAAGCATAACTTTTTGGCGGTTTGTCCTGGTCGTTGTCTGTATTAGTCGTTTGTTCCTTCTTACTGCTGAGAAGTGTCCACGGCGGGGGGTTCACCGTGACCCGTTTAACCATCACCCATTAAAGGGCGTCTGGGTTGTTGCCATTTTGAGGCTGCTGTGAATAAAGCAGCTGTGAATGTTCACGTGCAGGTTTTTGTGTAAGTTTCCATTTCTTTGGGGTAAATGCCCAAGACTGCAGTCACTGGCTTGTGTAGTAGTTGCATTATTTTGTTTTACAAGAAACTGCCAAACTGTTTTCTAGAGTGGCTGCACCACTTTACATTCCCATTGGCAGGGTGTGAGTGGTCCGCTTTATCTGCATCCTCGCCAGCATTTGGTGGTGTTTCAGCCATGCTGATAGACGTAGAGTGATGTCTCGTGGTTTTAATTTGTTTTCTCTAATGGATAATGACACTCACTGCACATCTTTTCATGTCTTTCATCTGTCTGTCTGCTTCAGTGAAATGTATGTTCATATTTTTTGCCCATTTTCTAGTAGTATTGTTTGTTTTTTCAATGTTGAGTTTTGAGAGTCCTCGGGGCTGCATTTTTTGGTTGTTGTTTAGAGCCGTCTATCTTGAGTATAGTTCCACGTTCTCATTTAGTGATCTGTTCTGATAACTCATTCCAAAAATGTGGTTAATTGGCTACAGTAAAGGTTCTTCCATATGTCTCACTCAGATAACTACAGTTCTCAACTTTTGTTCAGTTCAGTGGAAATAGTCATAATTACTACATCTTATGGATAATTCTTCCTACATAAGAGTTTTCACTTTTTTTTCCCCCCTATCCTTGTAACATCTTTATTTTGAATGTGGATAAATCAAGGGACAGAATTGTCATTTGGTCAGTGGCAACACATTGACCTGAGAACTCAGGTCAGTGGATTCCATGCTTATTCTTAGTTACTAAATTGAATTCTTTTTTAAAAACAAGGCTTCATCTAGTTAGATACTTGGCATTCATACTTCTGATCATTCACTTCTCTTTTAGCACGTATTTGTTGGCATTCATACTTGGCATTCCTACTTCTGACCATTCACTTCTCTTTTAGCACGTATTTGTGTAGTGCCTGTCGTGTACCTGTGCTGCGCTAGGTTGAGGCAACGTTGGCAGATGAGACAGTCACAGCTCCCTCTGGGAGCTTACTGTCTGGTGGAAGATAGAGCCGAGGACATAGTGATAACAGAGCAGGGGGTAAATGCAGTGTGGAAGGGGTCAAAAGGAAGGGGATTTCTGAGAGGAGAATAGGGTGCCCGCAGAGGCTCAGAGGTGAGAGAGCTGAAAGCATTCCAGGAATTGAAAGCAGTTGCATTGGAGGTGAGACATGGCAAGAGCTGGCACTGGAGATGTAAGCGTGGGTCCACATCACATGCCCCACAGAGAAGAGCGTGGATTGTCTCCTGGGGGTTGTGCCCCTGGCCGTACCCTAGAGGATGAATTGGATGGAGGTGACAAGGGAGGTGGGAAGAACAGTTGGCAGGCTTTTATTGTGATCTAGGTGAGAGGCCATGGCGGCTGAACTCCAGTTAGTGAGGTGGACAGGGAATGGATTCGACAGAGATCTGGGAGGTGGAATAAATGGGATTTGGAGATTGATTGCACGTGGGCAGTGAAGAAGCTGGGTGAAGCAAGAACTCCGTTCCGTATCTGGACTGAGTGACGGGAGTGGTGGTGCCACTGAAAGAGGTGGGGAACTAGGAGGTTTGGGAGTGAGTGAGGGGGAGGAGAGTCTGTGATGTTAGATTATTAGTGTGTGGTCTGTCCTCCTAACTAGAGTGTAAGCCTCAGGAGGGTAGGAGCTTCACACGCACGTGTACACACACGTGCACACACGTGCACACAGTAAACAGCCCGAATGTTAAGTCTAGGGGACCCGTGGAATATTCCGTAGGCAGTTGAACTACGAGTTCAGTGTTGAGGAGCATGAGACGAGAGATAGCCTGTCATTTCGCTGAGGTATGAAGTGGACGCGTACCTGCTGTGAAAATAGATGTATGAGCTAGTGAGTGACCTGAGCTGAGTGCTGAGCTTTCACATTGCAAGTTGGCTTTGTTGTTTTCGATTTATTGTCAACTGTGTGGTAACTGGCATCAGCTCACCAGTGATGGGGTGGTGCAGATTTTGCAATGAGCTCCCTTGGAGAGCTTTTGCAGATTTCCCCTGCCTTCAGAGTTGTGATGTTCTCCCGCCCCTGTGGATAGTGTGGTGCTGTCGTGTAGCAGCTGCCAGCATTTTTAAGCACAGGAGGTTTTTGTTTACACCTATTTCTTTCTCAGTTTTTTCTTATCCCCACTCCCACGTGTAGTTGTACGTCTGGAATCCCTAGGTTGAGAAAACTGCTGTGCTCCTGGGTTTGGTGGACGCAGATGAAGAACTTAGCACAGCCCCCGTGAACATCAAGGGCCTTCTTTGCTTGGTGTGGTTGCTGAGTTCACCACTGAGGCCTCATCAGGTGCTGCTTCTCCAGGGACTCTTATCTGCACCCTTCTCACTTTCACTGTGCTGAGCGCTTTACATATGGCATCTGATTTAATCATCGTGGTGGCCCTGGCCTGCCCCCATTTTATAGACAGGGTTATGGAGACTGAAGAGCGTGGTGACTAGTCAGAGGTTGGTGGCAGAGCCTAACCTCCTCCATTTGTCCGAATCTCTTGAGGTGTAAAATCAGAGGATCTGATTGAAACCAAGCAGATGACATGAGGTTGTGCACATTTTTTAAACCTTTAAGCTCCTGAGAAGAACACTTGTTTACATAATTGGAGGCCTTCATCTCTCTGGTCCCTTCTTGACAGGTTCTGATCGGAACCGACTCCATCACAAACCTGCATAAACTGGAGCAGGTGTCCAGCGATGAGGGCATTGGGACCCTGGCAGAGAACCTGCTGGAGGCGCTGCGGGAACACCCTGACGTAAACAAGAAGATAGACGCGGCCCGCAGGGAGACCCGGGCCGAGAAGAAGCGCATGGCCATGGCCATGAGGCAGAAGGCTCTGGGCACGCTGGGCATGACGGTACAGCCACGCCCGGGTCCCCGCATTCTTGCCTACCCTGTGGCACAGTCATCTGGGGTGCTCTGGGGTTTCAGAGCTGGGGTTGGGGATGGTGAAGGTGAAGGCTGTGGGCAGGGGGTCGGTGTACTGGGCACCGCGCTAGATGCTTCACCTTCTTTCATCTTCCCGACAACCCTTAGATATGTGACTATCATTGTTCTGCTATACAGATGAGGCTCAGAGGTTAAATGACTTAACAAGTTCGCAGAAGCATTAAAAATGATGATTATCATTGTTTATCAAGGATTTACTATATGCCAGGCACTGTGCTTAGGCAGCTTCCTTGTAAGATTGTATTTAAGCCCTCATGTGCTTCTAAGAGGTTGATTTTATACCCATTTTTCAGATGAACTAATTGAGGCTGAGAGGTGAAGTAAATCGGCCAAGGCACGTAACTAATAAGTGACTGACAGGCGTTTGAACCTGGGTCTGTTGGACAAGAAGGGCTCTGTGCTCTTCTCACTGTCTTACCTTGGAGGAGGCAGAGGTCCTATGAGAGCCTTCTCTAGACCAGCGAACTTGAGTGTCAGCAGTTTTAAAACTCCCATGGGAACAGTAAATGAATCATGCTGCAACAGCCCTTGGCAGCCGAGAGTTGATCTTGCTGGCACAAAGAAAGGGGGCTTCTTTGTTGGCAAATGGCAACTTGCCAGGGTTCTAGCTGGATGGTTTCCTCTGCTTCAGTGGTTCCTGTAGGAAGAGAATAGCAGGAGAATCTGGGTCTTTACCCTCATTAGAAGCCAACTAAAGAGATTTCCTTTCAGTGCAGCAGTCCTTTTCATGTATGTGGAAGGTCAGCCCTGTGCCTGCGTGTCCCCAAGCTGCAGTGGGAGGGTGCGTGGAAATTCCTGTCTGACATGCCACCTGGGGTTCCCCTTACAGACCAATGAGAAGGGCCAGGTCGTGACCAAGACGGCGCTCCTGAAGCAGATGGAGGAGCTGATTGAGGAGCCGGGCCTCACGTGCTGCATCTGCAGGGAGGGGTACAAGTTCCAGGTACGGCTGCAGGCTTGCGGTCAGTCCCAAGGGCCCAAGGGCCTGGTGGCCTCCCTCGCCTGAGGCCTGTTTGTTCTTAGGCCAGAGTCAAGGCTCGTATCTTAGGGCCAGCTGTCCTCTCTAAAGGTGGGAAGGCAGACTGATCTGAACGGTAGTCTTCATCGTCATCAACAGCTACCACTCACTGGGTCCCTTCTGTGTGCCAGGCCCTGTGCCCAGAGCCTTTATGTAAACTGGGTAATTTTTCTTTAAACCCGTAAAAAGCCCTAACTTATGGATGAGAAAACAAAGTTCATGTAGCAGAGCCAGAGTTCTAGCCCAGGCTTTTCTGACTTCAGACCTGGGGCTTTTAAAAACACATCATGCTGCTTCCATATTCAGATAACCTGGGGAGAAGGTCAGGACCTTGGCTTTCTGGGCTCCACCAAACTTGATTTAACACCCAAAAGGAGCAGAACAGCAAGTGACCAGTTTGCTCCCCTAAAGGCCTAAAAGGCATCCCTCTTCCTCTCCAGCTTGAATTTATTACTTAGCACCCAAGCCTGTTGAAGGGCCACTACCCTGGGCCACAAGCCCTATAAGTCCTGCTGTGACACAGGCTCCTTGGAGATTTCTGGTCAGTTTTGAAAAACAAGTGACTTAACAAGAAGGCACTTTATTCTTCATTTTCAGATAAAAGAAGCAAAAAGGAAGGGACCGTTCAGGCTCGCATTTCTGCCCTTCTGTCTCGCAGCAGCCACTTTATTCCAGTTGCTCCCCACAACCCTCATTTCACTGGGGCTCTGCCCAGCCAAGTGCTTAACCAGGAGACTGAGGGGCTCACCATCACCCCCTTTACTGAATGCATCCCTTCCTAGGATCGTAGACCCTCGGGGCCCCTCTGCTCTACTTCACCTCCTTTCACAGCCTGCCTTGGAGTTTCACCTCTCCTCCTTTTTATGTTATCTTTGCAGCCCACCAAGGTCCTGGGCATTTATACCTTCACCAAGCGGGTAGCCTTAGAGGAGATGGAGAACAAGCCCCGGAAACAGCAGGGCTACAGCACCGTGTCCCACTTCAACATCGTGCACTACGATTGCCACCTGGCTGCCGTCAGGTGGGCCTGGCTCTTGCGGGGTGGCTTCTTCCTTAGGCCTCCCCTTGCATGTGCTTCGGTTCTAGCCCTGTGTGACTTCAGGGGAGCGGGCAGCTCTCCAGAGGCCCTGGACTGGGAGGGGGTGGGACTGCCACTCCTGAGGCTTTAATTCTGCTCCTTAGGCTCTGTGAAGTATGGTGTCCTACCTTCAGCCATACAGGCCCAAGTGCCATTCCTGCCATATGATCTGGAAAAGACACTTGGCTTTTGGCCCAAGGCTGGTGAGAGCAGCCTTGCTTACTGGAGGCGGTGAAGTCGGCATTTACCATCATGGTTACAAACGGCTGCTCCTCTCTGTAGAGTCAGGCACACGGGCCAGCACTTTCTTAGTGTCAGCAAACCCTCCTCCACCCCCGCGCGCCCAGGTGCCTGGTTGCCAGATTAATTCCAGCAGTCGCTTGTCCCTGCTCTCCTCCCAATCCAGGCTGGCTCGAGGCCGGGAAGAGTGGGAAAGTGCCGCCCTTCAGAACGCCAACACTAAGTGCAACGGGCTCCTTCCCGTCTGGGGGCCCCATGTCCCTGAGTCAGCTTTTGCCACCTGTCTGGCAAGGTGAGTGTGGAGCATCTTGCATGGTAGAAAAGAGAGGATTCCCAGGAGATGGGGGAAGATCAGCTGTCAGCCCGGCCCCGGGGAAGCCATCTCCTGTCACCTTCATCAGGAATCCATGTCTGTCTTTGCTTCCTGACAGGGGAGCCCGTCGGGAAGAGAGGGGACTCTGCTGGGAGAAGCCAGCACCCTCAGCGTCTGGGGCCCCAGGTGGAATCTCTGGTTATCTGCTACCTCTCCTCCTTTGCTGATCTTAGGACACAAAACATAGGACCCCTGACTTGGTCCTCGAGGCCAAAATTTCCCAGAGTTCACTTCTATTTCTCTGAGGTTTAAATAATGAAAATAGCTTGATGGCGTGGGGAATATCGGGCTCCTTTCAAAGCCTCCCTTGTCCTAAAATCCAGAGTAGAGTAGCGAAACCTTCTGTGAGGTCCTCATCTCTTGCAGATGCCTTGTGCAGTGGTGCCCCACCCCAAGTCCTATTGTAAAGCTCAGGGATGAAAAAGGTACTTACCATAAACCAGGCACTTGGCAGTAATAATGATGAAAGTCATGTTGGGCAGCATGTTGAACTGCTTACCGTGTGTTGTTATTATACACATTCTACAGATGAAGAAACTGAGGCACAGACTTAATCAGGGGCAGAGTCCAGGTGGTTGGTGATGTACATTGACATAGGAAAACCTTTTATTTGGAGGTTGAGGAGATGATTCTTACGGATAGATCACCTTGTCAGTCAAAATGAATAAGTTCTACATTTCTTCTCCCAAAATGCACTTCCAGATGTGGTCACAATATGTCCTATGACATTAGGCCATCAAGAAATGCCCCCCGCCCGCCGCCCCCAAACCGGCACGTTCTCCTCAAAGCTTGGAGAGCATCGCGTTCAGTCACAGCAGAAACAAAAGTGTGCTCTGCTCTTGTCTTCCCCCCAGCCCAGCCCTTGTCCTTGACTCCCCCTTTCATTCTCTATCCGTCTGTGTAACCTTCACAAACATCAGGCCGAAGGGGGGCTCTGCCTTCCCAGCTGGGTCTTCACCAGGGAGCTTGCTTCCACTTCACCACCTGTTCTCTTCTCCCAGGCACAATACTTACCTCCAGGAGTGCACGGGCCAGCGGGAGCCCACGTACCAGCTCAACATCCACGACATCAAGCTGCTGTTCCTGCGCTTCGCCATGGAGCAGTCCTTCAGCGCGGACACTGGAGGGGGCGGCCGGGAGAGCAACATCCACCTGATCCCGTACATCGTCCACACCGTGCTTTACGTCCTGAACACGTCAGTACCGCGCGTCTCGGGGCAGCACTGGCTGACCCGCCCCATGTTCCTCTGCCCAACAAGCTCTCCCGGCTTTTCTGTAGCCGCTCTAGTTAGTTCTAGAACGAATGTCTGGCCCCAGGCAGCCTTTACCGAAGTAGGAATGTTCATCTGCGCCTCTTTGGAATCACACAGAATAAAGAGCACGGTGGCTTCCTTTTCCAAAACTGTCTCATCTACCAGCACGGGCAGCCAAGGGCTGCCTCCTTGGACTGACCTTCAGCCCAGAGGGGAGCAGGAAGCGGGAGAGGCCAGATCATCGAAGCTTCTACTTCAGTGTAGCTGCTACTTGCAAGACTGTTCCCTTGGATGGGGGAGGCCATGGGTCAGGGCTGCACACAGTCACTGTCAAAGGCACACAGGCTGTTCCAGGTGAGCGTTTCACAGCTGGAGGGTGTGGCAGGACCAAGGACCTGGACTTGCTATCCCTGTTTCTTCTTCAGTGAGTGAGGCTTCTGGCAGCTGTGAGGGGGAAGGTGTTGTTGAAGATTATTTGGGAAAGTCAACTGAGAAGGAAGGTAGCCCAGAAAAAAAAACAGATTTGTATCTTCATCTGTATGTACGTTGTGGAGCAGTTCGGAAACACTAAGGGGGTAGAGAATAGTCTTTCGTTCTACCCTAGATTTAAAAAGCAAACTAAGAGGTTTAATATACTTCAGCTCTTAGATTTGATTTAAATGGTTTGGTGCTTTTAGGCCCCATCTTCTAGCGAGAGTCTTACACATCTGTGGGGCAGAGTGCTGACAGGTTGAAAGGCTGTGTACAGTCCCCCCAAGGCAGCTGCAGTTCAGTTTAGGCAACAGAACAATTTGTCTCTTCTCCTTTCTGGTCTTCAACAAAGTGATTTTCTCCTTCCCTCCCATTTCCCTGTGAGATAAAAGGCTGACCTGGAGACCGCAGGCTTCATTGTTACCAGGAGGCACTGGCGGGTCTCCACCGGTCGTTACATCATCTACTCGGCTCTTTAGACTGTCAGAAGAAACACCTGCGTCATTGACAGCACGAACGTTCCCATTATCCAGACTGTGCTTCAGGCCTGAGCAGTGCTGATTGCTGGTGTCCGTGGGGCCTTTGACAGAGCCGTTGCCTCTTGTTGGCAGCAGTGAGGTGGAGGGGGCTGCCCCAGTCTCCGGGGAGCAAAGCGGACCCAGAGAGGCCACATGATTTGTCCAGCAGAACAGAGCTGGTGGCTTCAGATGTCACTGTGTCTCTCAAATGCCAGACACTCGTAACTCATGCTTAGTTTCCTTAGCTGGGGAGGGAGCGGGCTGTGTCCTGATGGTCTCGGTCAGGTAGAGGCTGAGCCGGAAGCTGCACGAGGAGGCACTGTTTCCCAGCCACAGCCTGCTTCCCTCACCGGTTCACGCTGGTGTGAGCTTGGTCACGGTGGACGGGGGGGTGCTGGTTGAGCAGGGATCGCTGCCTTTGGTGGGACATTTGTATATGAAGGCGAATATGTCACACACAGCACGAGCCAGCGCAGAGTGGAGCGGGTCCTGCGATGGCACAAACCTTCTGATTTCCAGTTCTGGACACTCCAGTCTAGTGTAGCCGCCTGTTCCATCCATGATCATCCATGGAGCAGAAGGGTGCCTGGTGTCCCCGTACCATCCCCCCTGCTTTCCCACAGTCCAGTGCCTGGCAGTGCCATGTGCAGACCTGGTAACTTTGATTCAGCCGCTACTAGTGTTTTTATTTCCCTTCAGGGAATTAGGATGGGGCATCAAGCACTCTTGGCCTGAGAGCACCATCCAGGTCGTAAGGAGAGAGTGTAGCCAGAAATATGTGATAAGGAAGTGATCTCTCAGTGCCCGTCTAGTGACCTGTCGAAGCTTCATTGCAGGGGGAGGGTGGAGAGTCCACGCTGGGAAGGCTCTGGAGCCAGATTGCCTGGGTCAGAGCCCAGTTCCTTCACTCCCCACTGTGTGGCTTTGGGCAGAATATTTACTTTCTCTGTGCTGTAGTTTCCCCTTCTGTAACGTTGGGAGAGTACCCATCTCATCGGGTTATTGTGAGGATTAAATGAGATAATCCGTGGAAAGCTCTTAGAACGTGCTTGGCGTTAAAGTTGATAATCACCATTGTTGCTGCAGTTCAGGCAAAAGCGAGAACGAGAAGCAGTGCTCGCCAGCAGGAATCTGTTCTAATGGAGGAGAGAGGACACAGACACATGAAAGAACACACCAGAATAGCCTAGGAAGGGCACCGGCTGCAAATGCCGTGTGAACAGTTAGCTGTATTGGGACTCGTGGAGTCGGGGAGTGTGGGCTGTGGGCTCAGAGACTCTGGGTTCGCTGACTGGTTTGGTGACTTTGGTTGTGTCACTTCACTCCCCGGGCCTTCAGATACCCTGGTAAAGAGGTGCCGACTGTCACCTTCCGGAGTTGTCAGGACACGTGGATGGCGGAGTGTTTGTGAATGTGCCGGACACACGCGCAATTGGAATTGTGCGGAGCTGGACTGGGGGGTGGGGGACGAGGAAGATGCCCCCGAGAAGGACTGGGGCGGGGCTGGGGGTGCCCCGCTTGGAGAGGAGGTGGGAGGCACGGTGGAGGACGGGTGGGGAGTTCCGTGAGCCGAGCGCTCAGGAAACTTAAAAGAAGACGGGAGATTGAGCAAGCCTCCTCCCCTCTTGCTGCTGGTGCCCTGCTTCTGCCCTGGTTTCATGGTGCTCCTTTTGTTCCAGAACCCGAGCAACTTCCCGAGAGGAGAAGAATCTCCAGGGCTTTCTGGAGCAGCCCAAGGAGAAGTGGGTGGAGAGTGCCTTTGAAGTGGACGGGCCCCACTATTTCACTGTCCTAGCCCTCCACGTCCTGCCCCCCGAGAAGTGGCGAGCCATACGCGTGGAAATCCTGCGGCGGCTGCTGGTGACCTCTCAGGCCCGGGCAGTGGCTCCGGGGGGAGCCACCAGGTCAGTGCTTGCTTCGGGAAGTGCCTGCTTCAGGGAGCCATCTCCTGGGCCGCCTGTCGCCCGGACTCTGTAACCGCTGTGGGTAAAAGCTGCCTGCGGCATGCAGGTGCTGAGTGGAGGCGCCTTGCTTGACTCGGTAATGGAGCCTGAGCCTTCCCGGCCGGTCACACCACGAGTCGAGGCCTGACGCCGCCGGGGGCCTGCCCCTCTGGGTCAGGTGTTCAGGCACTAGAAGTGTGGAGCCAGGCTTACCCCTGGGAAGTGCCCTCAGAGAGAGAGCCAGCCAGGCACAGGGCGAGACTTCTCAGGAGGAGGGTTAGGGCCGGCAGGCGGTTGAGACAGGTTGCCAGGTGTTCCGAATCGTGCTGGTCTGCGCATAAACTAGCAAAGCTTCCTCGGGGCTGTGCTCGGGGATGTTCTTTTCTGGTATTAAAAGCTCCCCATCTCCCTTCTTGGTCACATTCCTATCCCGTCTGCCCCGTGTTCCATGAGCCTTTTTTCTTTCTCTGCTGTTGGTGTGGACACCTCCCTAAGAAGGAAGGCATTTCAGGAAGGAAGTGGTCTTTGTTTTCATGACCCCGTGCTGTGATTTGGGTCAGCTGAGAGGTGTCTTGAGGCAAACAACTGCAAACAACAACAGCGAGAAGCCCTTTGCGGCGAGTGTGCAGATTGCCACACGCCGAGTGGACTTCTTGGCGCTACTCTTGGCCTGTGGTGGCCCCGAGCAGTCTGCCCTCCCTGGGCTACAGAGTAAGCTGTGAGCTGTCAGCTTGCTTCTGCCCTTGAGGGAAACCAGCTTCACTTTGGGAAGGTCTGTCCTCGTGTGTCTGCTTTCGCTAGGATCTGGGGGGACATTTCCAACAAGGGTGCAGGGGAGGAGCTTTTAGGCCCCTGATAATGACAGACCAAGTGGAAGCAGCCTTGGCCTGAATTTGCACACCTGGTGTCTCCACCTCCGTCAGCTCTGATTTATCAAGTCGCTAGTGGTAGGCGCCTCGTGGCCCGGGGAGACCAGGTTGGAGCTCTGCTGTTGGATCCAGCCAGTGCCAGCCTCTGTGTAGAGCAGGAGGGGGCCGGTCTTGTTAGAGTCCTACCTAGCCCCTGCCCCCATTCCAAACGTAGCACTTTCCAGTGTTAACCAAGAGTCTGAAGCATTAATAGTTAACTAGCTGCTAGGAATCAAAAGTTAGATCTGGAAGATGCTAAGTTGTTGATAAGCCAGGCTCGGCCTGTGTCCATAGCACGTAACGTGGCTATTTACTGGGCACAGGCTCTCGGTGACAGGTGTGAGATCTGAACCCACAGGAGCTGTGTTGCTTTCAGTTAGGAGACTGGAATTCATTACTGTCCCAGGCAGTTAAGGAAAAGCTGATTTGGTCACAGCTTAATTAGGAAATCCAGTGTGAGCTGCACTCATGAGTTGCCATTTCCTCTGTAGCAGTTTAGTCACCTTTACTAATTAACCTGAAATAATTAAGTTGGGCAGAGCCACCCCAGATTCCTGCCACCAACGCGAAAGAGCTGCAAGAAGGAGCAGCCCTGGTGGGGTGTCGGGGTGTGAGCAGGGTGCCCCGGAAGCAGGGTGGCAGAGTGCTGGCCATCAGCACGGTGTTGGACACCCTCTGAGGAGGGACATTTAGAGGGTGACCTCCTGGTGGTTGGGGCAGTGCCACTGGCAGCAGGCTTCGTCCTCAGCCCATTATGGGGTGGGGGCAGCAGCAGGTACACAAAAATCTAGGAGTTTGCACAAGAAAAGTTGCTCTCTTCTGCGGGTTTTACATTCAGGAAAAAAGATTCTTCTGCCAGGAACTTGCAAGTACTTAAGCCTGGGACTTTCCTAGGCTTCCGGCAGAGCCTTTTCTGTTTCCTTGTCTGCCAGCGCATAGAGTTGCAGAGAAAGAATTCTCATCCTCGTCCACAGGCCCACCTCGCAGTAGTTTTCCCTTTCGGCTGCAGCATCCTCATGCGTGGCGGTCGGGGAGGAGGTGGGCGCTTTGGAGATGTTGGGGTCGGGGAGGGTACGGGTAGCATACCTTAGCGAACAGAATTGTCTCATTTTATTATTTTACTTTACTTTGGTTAATAACTTAAACATTGACTGAATGTAGGTGTGGTTGGCCTGTCTCATGCTAGGTAGTCCCTTCACTTGAGGCCCATACAGTGTAGTTGTAGTTTCTAAATGAATAACATCTATGCTTGTCTGATGTTTATGATTCTAGTGTATATAAACACATGGTGCGTGCATCCACACACATTTTAATACTAAGTTCTGGTCCCTTTGGTATGGGCTCTGTTCCAAGGTGTAGAATCTCCACGACAAGGGTTTATCTAGCCTTTACTTATTACAGATATGAAGGCAGTTTGCAGACAAAACCTCTCCTAGACCTTGGGCTGTAGAAACCAAGTCCTAGCACCGGCACGTCACTCACCGTGCAGGGGGGTGCTGGTCGTTCTGTACTTCACGGTGGCTCTACCTGCTGTAGTCAATCCTCAGACCAGGAGCGTCTGCCGAGAAGGCGGTGGACGCTGTTGTCAGTGACGGACCTCCGTGTTCCAAGGGCCTGGCCGCTCTCTAATCCCGAACTGAATCACTGGATTAAGTAGCAGCGATGCTGGTCAGAAACAAAGGGGCGCGGTGAGCTCCGGGATTAGCCCGGGATTTCGGAGGTGTTGGGCCGGCTGTGGCTCCCATCCGAGACATCACTGTTGTCCGACGCCAGGTGTCCACCAGCTTGCTGGTTTGAACACGGCACGCGGTTGGCAGATTACTGTGTGAGACTGGTTTAGGCCTGCTGGCTGCTGGTAAAACTCTCCAAGTGGGAATGTGAAGACTGAAGAGAACCTTGTTTCCTCCCTCATTTATTAGGTCCCGTCAAGTCCGAGAGCGCGTGTGGGGGCTAAACACAGGGAAACACGGGACTCTGCGGCGACTCTTTAAGGCAGTAGCCTTTTGGCTGCCGTGTTGCAACTTACGTCTCCCTCTTTCCCGTTTTCCCTGGCTTAGCAGAGTCGCTACTAAAGATGACTCTGTCACGCAGCGTCTTGTGGTGAATAAACCGCTGGGTCCCAGGGCTTCAGAAGCTCTGACCCGTGGCTGCTTTCCTCTGAGAAGATGGCAAGTGGCTGGAGCTGAGTGACGCTCCGTGCCCGCGACTCTTCCCCTGCTCCCAGAATGCTTGGCTCTGTCCTTGTGAGTGTCCTCCCGGGGTCTTCACGGACATGGGGTTTGGTTTTATTTTCCAGGCTGACAGACAAGGCGGTGAAGGACTACTCTGCTTATCGCTCTTCTCTTCTCTTTTGGGCCCTCGTTGATCTCATTTATAACATGTTTAAGGTAAGGAGGCCGCTGGGAGTGTTGGCCAGGTTTGGCAGAGACGTAGACGTCTGTGCTTGTGGCTCTGACCCTGCCTCGGCAGCCGACTCCTCCGCCAGCCTCCCCCGAGAAACAGGCCGACCCACCGTGGGGAGGGGTTTACCCTCTAGCTCTGACCCCTGCGTCTGTGACTGCATTTGTAGCCGTGACCGCTCCTGTGACCCGGTCTCAGGCTGCTGCAGACCCTCTTCTACAGGCAGCTTTCCCCCCGCTCCACCCCGAGTCACCCTGTGTTTGCTCTCGTCCCCTCTGTTTGGATCAACTCCGTTGCCCTGTGTGAGTGTAACTTATTCCAGCCCAGTTTATAATAGGGATGCTCCTCTCAGCCTTGAGAGAATCAGAGGGTTTGGGGTGGTTCCTTTCATCATCTAAATGAAACAGCTCAATTAAAGTATGTTGACAAGTCCCTCTTCTTGGGGAAATGCCGATGGTGGAGGGGATGGGGAGGAAAGAACGCATCGCCTCTCGAAGCTTGTAGGTTCATGTGACATGTGCTTAGGAGAGGGGCTGTGAGAGGAATGAAGTGAAATTTTGTTGTTCCTGGAAACAGAACACATCCTCCAGGGAAAACTTGGATGTGTATGGGCGGGCTCTCTTCTTCCCTGCCTGACCTGAGCGACCCGCCCGGCCTGTGTGTCCTGTTGCTTCTCGTAGAAGGTGCCGACCAGCAACACAGAGGGCGGCTGGTCCTGCTCTCTCGCGGAGTACATCCGCCACAACGACATGCCCATCCACGAAGCTGCCGACAAGGCCCTGAAGGCCTTCCAGGAGGAGTTCATGCCAGTGGAGACCTTCTCAGAGTTCCTCGACGCCGCTGGTCAGTGTCAAGGTTTTTCATCTTTCACAGATCTTAGTGGGGCTGGCCATTGCTTTCATCTTCACGCACAGGAAAAAAACAGGCGGGAACCAGCCTGTGGGCCACCACCGAGGGGTCTGGGAGAGATGTGTACATACCAGGTCCCTGGTAACAAGATGCGGCCGTGACGTGTGGCTCACTTCACCCCAGGTGCTGTGCTTTCCCAGTCCACAGGGCAGCCCTGTGTGAGGTGGAGCTGTGGCTATCCCCATTTTACAGATGGGGTAACTGAGGCTTTGAAGATTAAACAAGTTCCCAGTGGGGCATAGCTGGAAAATCACTGGAGCCCCTTTTGGTTTCCTGGCTTCTTATGACAGTTCAGAGTATTAACATGGAGCTTTCCTGTCTTCCTCCTGCCTTTCGGGGACTGAGACATCTTATGTCACAGCTGCCCCCGGGGAGGTGTGGAAGATTTCAGCTCTGATTCTTAAGATAAATAGTAAATATCAAAAGAGAGCAAAGAACATCTCTGCTAGTAGGGATAGGGCAGTGCTTTGAACTACTGTCACATGAGACATCCTCAGACAGTTCCTCATCCCCCAGCTGGTAAAAATGAAGTCACTGTTCTCTCCTGTGTATAGGTTCGTTATACAACAAATTTGTCATCCTAATTGCAGACACATTAAAATTTGTTTGGATTTCATAACCAAGCATCAGGTGACAGCAGGGGGAGGTGACTTGGGCCAGTGCTGGGAAATCAACCCAGAATTAAAAGTCCCGTGCCCTCTGAGGGTGTGGGCACTGCAGTCCAGCCCCCCATCACCACCGTCCTTTCCCCAAGGTAGGGCTCCCAGAGCCAAAGCAGGGGGAGCCTCACCTGCCTAACTCTTCTGTGAGCTTGTTTCCTTTTCCCTGACGGCAATTTTGTCAAGTGTGAAGAGCAAGAAAAAATCTCCCCAGATCCCACTATCAAGGGAAGGTCGCCACTAGCATTTTCTAGTCTGTCCTCTGGCACTAAACCCTCAAACGTTCGGAGTGATGCTCAGTGTGAATTCCTCTTTCTTCCCGGATGGAGCTTCCCCAAAGCTCCAGGCCTGTCTTCCAGTTTGGCCGTTTGTTGCAGTGGCCTCAGTGGAAGCCATACTGGACGGGCCTTTGCTGGTCTGGTGCCTCCCCGATTACCTATCGGTCAGGGGTTGCCACCGCTCACCCCAGTTTCTTTGTTAACTTCACTAGATGCTCCCATGGGTGTCCTTTCAGCCTAGACATTTTACCTTGGCTACCCTCCTTGCTTTCTTCAGGAAGTGACCCCGACTGAGAGCACGTAGCCTGTGTGTCTGTGTCCTCAGGGCGCAGTGCCTTACCTGTCACCCAGGGGTCTGGTGAATGTCTACAAAGACTGTCAATATGAATGTCAAAGTCCAAGGAAGAGGCGGGCAGGGGAAGGAAGGTATTCACCTCTGTTCAGGGCTTTGCATCAGCCCTGGAGCAGGGACGAGCAGGGACAGGTCAGGCGGGAGGCCTCTGCCGCCTTCCACTAGAGCGCAGGTGTTTATGGCATGGCTTTATTGCTTTGTTCAAACTGGTAGGAAATTTCAGAACATCTGACACACCTTACTCAAATGCAAGGACAAAAACACCTTCCAAACCAGCAGGAGCTGATGGGGGCCACTCTTCCTGCATTAGCCCAGACTTCAGTTGGAGTGTTGCCCTGCCTCGGGGTTAACGACCCTGCATTGGTCAAATGAGAGCCCTGCTTGTGAGGGAGGGACGGGGCCGCAGGGGACCTGATGCTGATTGAGTGAGCACCTTCTGTGCCCTGGGCACTTTCACATAACTGGCCTCATCTAATCCCCAGGGTGATGTGACAAGGACTTGTCACTGTCCCCATTTGGCAGTGGAGGAAACTGGAGCTTCTGAACTCTGGCAGCTTGCTTCAGGCCCTGGACTAGGGGTTGGGTTCTTTTACCCTACACTGTTCCTCCCAGCCCTCGAGGGCAGTGGGGTTAGCCTTTGTTTGGCCCCAGGTCCCTCTGGGAATCTGCTGAAGGCTGTAGACACTCTCTCCAGAGGACCCCCCTCCATTGCGCACTGAGTTTCAGTGGACTTACAGGCCCCTGCAGGGTCCATGGACCCGGGTTTAGCACCTCCGCTCTGGGGAGATCGTGAGCTGGCCGCTGCCACTTTAAACGCCTTTAATCCTGCCGCAGCGCCAGGTGTCGGAGCCCAGCTCCCCTCCCAGGACGAGAGTGTTTGCTTGGTGACTGTCTCCGCGGTCATCGCCGGTCTCCCGTGAGCAGCTGTGTCCGAGCTTGTCAGAGCACAGCGTGTTCTCCGCATGGATGTGGCCTCCGTGACTCAGGGGCTGGGGGCTGTGAGGGCCGCTGCTAAGCAGTCCCTGCCTGTTTTCCAGGTCTCTTGTCAGAAATCACTGATCCGGAGAGCTTCCTGAAGGACCTGTTGAACTCAGTCCCCTGAGCACCACACGGAAACGGCGGTCGACAGAGATGGAAGCTAGCCTGCCTCTGTGTTCTCCCCTCCTGTGTGTGATTTCCGCCACGGGTTGCTGCGTCATTGCTCCATCATTGCTTCTCCCTCCTCCCTCCCTCACTTTTCTTGGAGTGGCTTGGGGATTTTAGGCTTCCTGTTTTATCTCGTGTGTGTGGTGCACTAGCTATGAAGTTGTCTGTAACCCAAGCCGTCGAAGGACCTGTACATACCTAGGAGCCACGAGTTGTCCTGGCCAACTGAATACTTGAGTGTGCACATCTTGAGAAATAAACAAATGACTTAATACACATTGAAAAGGAAGGCGTTGCCTGTGCTTGAACCCCTCCTTAGTGACACTGGCCAAATACTTCTCCTTGACTGCACAGCCCTTTCCGGCGTCAGCAGGGAAGCCTGCGTGTATGACATTCACTGTCTCTTGGCGCCAAATGGAGGCTGTCTGTTCTCGGCCAGCAAGTTGGGGCACCGCATTTGACAGCTATGATCTTTCCTGAAACAAACGCCTTGGCTTCTCAATCTTTGGCCTTAAGAGCTGGAGCCCAAAGACATGTGATTTTCTAGTCCTCTGCCAAAGGCCGGCTCAGCGCAGTCGGGCACTGGTCTTTCTTCAGCAGAGGCATTTGACAGTCCCCTGTTAACTTCAAATGGGAAATCTTTTGGCGACTTCGCTTCAGTGTTGCCATGTTGGGAGAGGGCCTGGGGCAGACTCTGAGTGGCTGCCCTTTACTGAGCGCCTTCTCTCTGCCAGGCCCGTGTGTGTGTGTGTGTGTGTGTGTGTGTGTGTGTAATTATTTCTAGTCTTTCTAACAGCCCTGCAAGAAAGGGCCTATGAACCAGCATCACTTGCTCAAGGCCACCCAGCCAGTAGCTGAGGTGTGCGCCTCCGAAGTCGTGTCCTGAACCACTGTGGCAGCTGCCTCTGGGGGCCTTGAGACCTGCTTCCCCACGTTCACGGGCAGCAGCCCTCTTAGCGAGGCAGCAGGACTCCCACGAGCCTCTCCCCAGATTGTAGGGCAAGGCACGGCCAGACACGGCCTCGTGGGGAGGAAGAGCTTGATAGTGGCTGGCTGTCTCCTTCACTTCCCTGTGGGCCACTCTGCCACCTGCTTCCCCGAGTGACAGTCTCGCCTATCTTGATGTCCAGTTTATGTGGCTCACTCCTCAGGCCAGATCATTTGGGACAGAAGGGGCCTCTAGGTCCCTTTAGAAGACTGCCAGAGCCAGGACTTAGTGTCTCTTCCCCGGAGCCCCTGACCGGGCAGCTGCAAGCAGGAGTGAGTGTCGTGCTTGGGCTTTAGCCAGAGAGACAAGGGCAATTTGTTGCAAGAGCCCAGCTGGAGGGACTTACCTGGAGGTCCAGTGGTTAAGACTTCGCCTTCCAGTGCAGGGGGTGCAGGTTCGATCCCTGGTGGGGGAGCTAAGATCCCACATGCCTCGCGGCCAAAAAAAACAAAACATAAAACAGAAGCAATATTGTAACAAATTCAATGAAGACTTTAAGAATGGTCCACATCAAAAAAATCTTTTAAAAAAACCCCAGCTAGAGGCATGCAGGCCCTGGCAGCCAAGAACGTGTGTGTGCCGAGTGCATGGGAGTGCACGGTGGTGTGGGTGGGCGACGGGGCTTTCTGAGGGATGGACGGGCTCGAGGGAGGGGGTAGCGGCGTCTAACTCCTTCATTCAGATCCCAGCTCCACCACCCTGGGTGTCTCCACAGTCTCCTCATCTGTAAAATGGGAATGTCGGTATCTACGGGGTCGGGTGGTTGCCAGGTTTAATGCGAGTTTACTTGGTTGCCGTGTAGTAAGGAAATGGCTGCTCTTATTACTGATGAATTCATTTGCAGTCCACAGAATCTTGGCTTTTTCTTTAACGAAGCTCCACGTCTCAGGTGAGGTCCAAATAAGTCCAGCTTTGAAGGTGGATGACGGACCTTGGTCTCAGGCACACTTGCGTCTCACACTGAGCACAGCAAGTTCATTCCCTCTCGCAGGTCCATCATCTCCCGCTTTCTGGTCGTCTCCCAGGGACATCCCAGGTCCATGTTACCATGCGGAGTTGCTGTTACGTAACATCCTAGCAGGGAATAGATTGGAACAGCTTCATCTGGGACAGCAAAGGCAGCGGGGAGAGTAGGGGAGGGTGCGGGGTAAACAGGTGGGACTGTCCCTGCCTGCGGGTGGTGGGCACTGATGGAGGCTGAGCCGCGCTCATGGTAAAGCCTCGGGGCCTCAGGCTTTGACCGAGGGCATTCAGAAGCTTCACCGCGGCTTGGTTCCTTGGGCCTGCAAGGCTGAGGTCTCCAAAGCTCATGACAAGGTGTTCACTTCTTTTTCTCTGCTCTTTATTTTTTGGTTTCTTGCAAAGTCCTCAGAATTTTGGCCCCAGCCCAGTCGCATCAAGTCTCTTGTTTTCATGGTCACAGCTTTTCCTGGTATGTACCCCTGGTGCTTCCCAGTGCCTGCCGCAGTTGCAGGCAGGTTGCAGACACGGTGGCCGTACAGGTCTGTGACGGGTCCCAGAGCGGTGCCCTCGGCAGAGCTTGGGCAGGAGTGGAAGCTGGTCCAGGGCAAGAACTCGGCCTCCCCCAGCCTGCGTCCCCTGACAGCACCAACAGACATTGGGCAGAAAAGCAGTTAGTCCCTTCCTGTCCTGAGCCATTTTCTGGGCTAATTGCTTCTTGGGTCCTTGTCTTTCTCAACAGGCAACCCCATTGGGGGAGTTCAGATGGTTCCAGACTGGCCACACCTGATGATGGCCTCCCCGGCACACCTGCCCTCCTCTGCCCACCAGGCTGCTCAACTCAGGGGTGGGGTGGGGCCCTGGGAGCCAGGGCTCCGGGGAAAGGGCTTGGGGTCAGATTTGGGTTCAGAGCTGGCTGTGCAGCCTCAGACCAAACCCTTTACCTCTCTGGGCCTCAGTTTCTCCACGTGTGAGATGAGCACACCTCATCGGGGGTTAACCAAGGGAGCACTTATGCAGCCCGCGGCTCAGAAGAGGCTCTGGAAACATAAATTGTTGGGGTTATGAACGAGGCAGCCCAAGAAGGGCTTTCACAGGCCTGGGTGGGGTTCCATCCACAGCAGGCCTCCTACAGTGACAAGAGCTGTTTGAAGGTAGTGAGTCTTCTGTCACTGGAGATAGCCGGGCAGAGGCCGGGTCTCAACCACAGACGTGCCGCATGGAGGTGACGGAGGGCGGGGGGTGCTGATATCAAAAGTCACTTCCAACTCTAAGGCCGGGGCAGCGGGTGGGAAGTCCAGGGGCTTTGGAGTCAGACAGTCCTGGGTTCTGATTCTGGCTCCTCTACGCCCGGCAGGCCCTGCAGGCCTCAGTAGGTCCCCTGTAAAGGCCACGTGACCATGTTTGCAAAGCGCCCAGCTCAGCGTAGGTGCCAAACACTTGTGGGTTCTGAGAAGCGTCTCGCTGATGTGGGAACGAGGCTGCGGAGTCTTTCACGGAGTCCTGCTGAGAGCCCCTGCCCTGCCCCCCGCCCTGCCCCCCGCCCTTGACTCTGGCTGTCCCCCGCCCTTGACTCTGGCTGTCCCCCAGCGGGTGGGGCAGGGCTGCGGGGAGAGTGGCTCATGGGCTTCTCAGAGTCTGAAGGGAACCTGGGGGAGGCAGCAGACCAGAGGAGAGAGCACCCACCTTCCCGGGGTCCCCTCCCACAGCTCTGGAGGGGCTTTCTCCCAGAGAAAGGGGAGATGCTGAGGCAGCGTGAACCTGATGGGCAGGTCAGGCGCGTCCCCCGCCTTGCTCCGCTCGGTGCTGCGCTGTGCTGCCCCCGGCCTGGCTTGGGAGAGGACAGGATGCACCCACGTGCGTGGAGGTTTCCATCTCATTAACTCCTGGGGAGGTGGAGGGTGGACGGAGACCTGTCCAATGAGCCACTCTGCGGGGAAGCCGAGGCCGGGGAGGGACGGGGACTTGCACAGGCTCCTGGGTATCAGCACCGCGGGGCATGCAGCCTCGCTGAGAAGCCGGTGGACGTGCCGTTCAGAGGAGGCCCCAGACGCTTCCCCACATGGTCCTACCCAGCCGACATGTGCCTCGCTCCACGGAAAGTGCTCATGGGGTGTTTGAGCCTCACAGCCGCCCTACGAGGTTGGCACTAGTATCCTCCCCATTTTCCAGGTGATGAAACCGAAGCCGCCCCGTCAGAAGTGGCCGAGCAGGGATTTGAGTCCAAGTCCACCTGAGGCCACAGTCCACAGCCGTCATCTCTTTGCCACCTTGTCTCTGTGCTTATCCCAGCTGGACGCTCTCTTGGAAACATCTGGACTTGAGTGGCCGGGACTGTGGGGGGCAAACAGGAAAAGCTCCTTAGTGTCCCAGAGGCTGACCTGGCTGAAAGCGGCAAATTGGTTCAGGGAGGGTGTCTGGGGGTGAGACAGATCTGGCTGCTTTTGTACCACCTGAGAGCCAGGATAGTTTGTACATTTTTTTTTTTAAAACTTTTTGGGTTTATTTATTTATTTATTTTATTATTTATGGCTGTGTTGGGTCTTCGTTTCTGTGCGAGGGCTCTCTCTACTTGCGGCAAGTGGGGGCCACTCTTCATCGCGGTGCGCGGGCCTCTCATTATCGCGGCCTCTCTTGTTGCGGAGCACAGGCTCCAGACGCGCAGGCTCAGTAATTGTGGCTCACGGGCCCAGCTGCTCCGCGGCATGTGGGATCCTCCCAGACCAGGGCTCGAACCCGTGTCCCCTGCATTGGCAGGCAGACTCTCAACCATTGCGCCACCAGGGAAGCCCAGTTTGTACATTTTTAAAGGGTTGGAAGAAAAACACAGAATATGCAACAGAGACCGTATGTGGCTCATAGAGCCTGAAATGTGACTCTCCGGCTCTTTGCAGAAAACGTTTACTGAGTCCTGCTTCGGAAGAGGGATCCACAGTGGGTTACAGTGAAGAGAGACGCAGACTGGGGGCCACCGCCGCCCCCCATCAGCTGTTCGAAGTCCCTAAAGTTCCCCATGCCATCCTGTGCCTGTAGTTACACTGCCACGTGTAGATTTACAGCAAAACCCCGCAGGCTGACCCCCTGCTTGCCCTCGGTACCACCTGCTGAAGACAGTGCTGGAGGTGAAACAAACGCTGTGACCAGAGACTAGGGTGCTGGTGTCGCTGTGGGACGTGGAGCGGCTGAGGGGCTCATGGCTGTGAGTCACAGAGGTCCGATGCGAACCGGCCTGAGCGGTTAAGGGGACCTACCGTCTCACCCAACAGCAAACCCAGAGGGGGACCCAGGAGTGGCCGATCCGGGGTCTCCGAGCGAGCACATCTTGGGCCTTGTCTGTCGGCTCTGCTCCCAGGTGGCTACCCTCCAGGTCCCACAGGGCTACTGCCCCCGGGGGTCCCTGTATCGCTTCCCGCCTGGCCTGACCACACCAGAGAAAGATGCGGCCTGCTGATCCCTGCATCAGAGCCTCGGGAAACCTCTCCCGGAAGTCCCCAGGGGTTCCCCCTCGCGTCTCATGGGCCGAAGATGGGTCCCTCACCCGTCTCTGTGCCAGTCCCTGTCAGGAGACGAGACAGCCCAGCTTGGCTCAGACAAAAGTGTCCCTCCCTGGGGCTGGACAGGGCAGGGACATGAGTGCTCCTGGGGCCCCCCCGAGCCAGAGGCAGGGGCGGGAGTGCTGTGCAGTGGGCAGCGACAGTGTCCTAGCCCACCCCGGGGGCTCCCAGCACCCCTCCCTCACTTCGTCTGGTGCCTGTGCCCCGTGGCCGCTCCCACCCCCGCCGGCCCCCAACTAGTTCCCACATTGATCCTGTTTCTTTGCGTCCCTGGCTCTGGTTTCAAAGTCTGGGCAGGCTGCAGGGAGGCTGGGAAAGCAAGGGCCTGCACAGCCTTTGCGGGGATTGAGGCAGGGCGCCCAAGACTTACAGGTGGGTTCAGATGAATCAGAGGCCAAAAACGAGGACAGCTGTTTTCCCCCAGGTGGCGGGCCTGGGAAATGGGGGAGTTTGTGTTACAGGGAAGCTTTGGTGTCCGTAGACCTGGGGTCTCGTCCCAGCCCCGCCAGTCACCACCCCCTTGGGCAGATTGCTTAATCGCTCGGGGCCTCAGTTTCCTCATCCATAAAAAGGAGCTACTCATCCCAACAGCAGAGTTGAGCAAGATTATGACCACTAGGCCCCTGGCACAGTGCTGTCACTGACAACCACACAACTGTTACCAGGAGCCGCTGGGAGCCTGGCACAGGGCAGCGTTCGCAGACACATCCACCGAGCCCTCTGTGCCCAAGCTCAGGGCCGGGCCTCCAGGGGAGGCCAGAGGGACACCTCAGGGATGAAGGGAGAGGGTTGAGGCCCGGTGGACTGAGGCACAGGACAGCCGGGACCCTCAGGGAGGGAGAAACCACCTCTGGATGGGGGTGGTGTGCTGGCGTCAGGGGAGGACTTCTTGGAGGAAGTGGCGTTTGAGACAGGGGTTCCTAAGTGGAGGGAGCAGAATCTCCAGAGGGGCCGGGACAGCTGTGGGGGAGGGTATGTGGAGGGAGGCCAGCCCCTGAGGGTCTGGGCATGTCTCACAGCCAGTGTAGGCACTGCCCTGGGAAAGGCCTGGTGCCAGGTGAGTGGGCGGTGGACCCGGGAGGGGCTGCGGGTGTAGGGCGCAGCTGGGGTGCTGGGAGGCGGGGGAGGTGCAGGACTGGGAGGAGGGTGGC
Source organism: Balaenoptera acutorostrata (assembly GCF_949987535.1). Classification (NCBI taxonomy): domain Eukaryota; kingdom Metazoa; phylum Chordata; class Mammalia; order Artiodactyla; family Balaenopteridae; genus Balaenoptera; species Balaenoptera acutorostrata. The sequence continues at coordinate 14,746,816 of NC_080064.1, read as the reverse complement.
CTGGCCGCAGTGGACAGGACCTCTGTGTGACCCAGGCATGTCCCAGGCCCTGCTGGTCTGTCTCTAGCTTGAGGGGATTGGACGAGACCACGTCTTCTCCTGGTGCTCCTGGAAGCCCCCCAGAGGCTTAGCCTTCCATTTCTCCACCCACTCGGCTGCTCATTTCCCATTTCACAGATGGGAATACTGAGGCCCGGGTTGGGGGTGATAGAGGGACCTCGCAGGGCAGGACTTGGTGAGTGGTTTCCAGAGGCTGACAGATGCCTTTTTCTTTAGTTGTCTTTGTATTCCAGAAGATCTCCACCCCCACCTTTTCCCCACAACAGTGGTGTTTTGAAGAGCCCAGGTAGGTGGTCTTTTAGAATGTTCCACAGCAGGATTTGTCTGTTTCGCTGAAATGTCATTTAACTGGTTCTTCTACCTGCTCCTGTCCCATAACCAGAAGTCAGGTCAAGGGCTTGATGAGGGTCTTGTTACAACCTCCCAGCAAGAGCAGCCTGGGCTGGGGACTTTGCCAACCCCTCACTTCCGAGTGCCTGACTATTTGTGATGCCGTTTGTCTGACTGCTGGCCACTCGAAGCCTCCGTTCCCTCCTTTGCCTGGTGCCCGCTGAGCACCTCCTCTGTGCCAGGCCTGGGGGACGGGGACAATTACTGGTCACGTCCCTCTTCAGCCTGCCATGAGAGAAGGCTGTCGGTCCCGAGCCGAGGAGTGGACAGGAGGATGGAGGCCGTGACAGAGGGGACTTGAGCTGGCGGGCAGAGTGGCTGAACCATGGGGTGGGGGGCCGGGGTCAGGGAGGCTTCCCGGAGGGGCCGCCTGGGCTGAGTCCCAGCAACCAGTAAAACGTAGACTGGGGGGCGGGGGAGGGGGGTGGGGCAGGGGAAGAAAGTTCCAGGCAGGACAGCAGAGGGGAAGGTGTGAGGGCCAGAAGCAGCAAGCCTCTGGGGGATCGCAGGTGTGAGAGGGACCCAGGCTCGGCCCTCGGGAGGGAAGTGTGGCCCAAAGCTGGTGGCCAGGCATTCTGTGACGTGGGTGCCTCTGGACACGCCTGGCCACCCCTTCCCGAGGTGGGTGTGAGGCCACCGCCCAGGGTGCTAACAGCTCAGCCGGCTCCCTGCACCCTTCCATCCTGTCTCCACTGTGAGACAGAGTGCCTGCCAACCCTGCCTTCGTAAAACATGTCAAAGTGGCCCTCCTTCCCCTCCCCCTCCTCCCCCTCCCCCAGCTCAGCCCCTGCTCTGGCTGGTCCTCAGGAAAGACTCGTTGGCAGGACCTGAGCGTTTCCAGGCTCCCGGTGTTTTGGCAAAAGTAAACTTGGGCCTGGAAATGGCCCCTCGGGTTCACAGACAGGTCTCAGAAGGACGGGAGGGCTGGGAGCTGTGACAACGAGCATCGATGCCTCCCACCCTGCCTTCCTTTGGAGTCAGGGGAGCCCTGCCCTCCCCGCCCCACCGCCAGGACAGCTGCCCCATCACTCTCTGTAGAGCCGGTCCCCTGGCCAGAAGGCGGTGACGTCATCTCTTCTTGGGCAAGCTCCGTCTGCCAGGGTGGGGCCCCCACCAGGGAGAGGCTGGCACGTGTCTGGGCACCTGAGCCCAGGCAGGCCGGGGGGAGAGGGAGGCAGCCACACAGCCAAGATCCTCAATCCCTGTCTCTTGGGATTTTCCCAGCCTGCCCTGGGGCAGGCTGTGATCCTCTTCTGATGGCCTGGGCCTGGTCTTCATGAGGCAGGAATTCTCCTCGTCTGTGACTCTGCATCCACCGTAGAGTTAAGGATGGCTGAGTTTCAGGAGATGGAAGAAGCAGAGAATTCTCTGTGTGCATGTTCCTACGTGCCAGGGTGGGACTGGGGGCTGGGGCAGGTGCCCCCAAAAGGCAATGGGGCTGTGTAGCCTGTGAGGAAACAGCTGCACCCACACTGGCCTCTGTCCCTCCAACAAGCCAAGCCCTTTCCAACCCTAGGGACTTTGCTCATGAAGAACGCTCTTTCCTCAGATTCTCATAGACTCTTTCGGGGTACTTGAGTCACATGTCACCTCCTCAAAGGGGCCTTTCCCAGCATCTGTCCAATATTGTCCCTATCTCTCTCTATGCTGCTGCCCATTTTATTGTCTTTGTAGCACCTGTCACGCTCTGAAGTTGCTGTATTTATCTGCCTGGTTGTGTGTTCACAGCTGGCCCCCTGACTGCTCATCTCTTGATCACAGCCCTCTCGGGCTTGGGTGGAATCATCTCTATAAGCATCAGCTCCCTGGCACCGCAAGATCCCCAGAGGCAGGAGTGCAATCCTGTTCTGCCTGTACCCCTGGCATTGAACTAGGGACACTGGAGGACATTGCCACCAGCAGCCTCGCAGTTAGTTTGCCCTTTCAAGGATGAGCACCTTAGGGAAACTGAGGCAGCTCTCAACTCATTTCTGTCCCCAGCCCCATCTGCTGGACCTGGGCTTACTCCTACCTGTTCACAGGTCACGGGAACCAGGTGTTCATTGTGCCTGAGTACGCCCAGTGCCCTGAGCCCAGTGGGGCTATGCAGTCCGGGTGCTGAATGAGCTTAATAGGAGAGGGAGGGAAGGAAGCCAGGGATGGCCGTGCTAAGGGCTCCTAGGCTCCCCTGGGTCAGTGGTTTTCACTCATTATTTTCCAGCCAAACTCTAAATGGACCACGCCGCCCTGCCCCGACCATCTACCCCCGCCCCACAGATGAAGACAAGTCCAAGGTCCAGCTCTGGGGACATTGTCTCAGTGGGAGCTGGTGTCCCACCTGCTTGGTATGTCCACCCCTTCCCCAAGGGGGCTGCGGCTTCACAGAGAACAGAATAGAAACCACTGATCAGAAACAACGGTCTCATTTTACAGATGGGTAAGCTGAGGCAGCATCGTGAGCTGGGGGCCAGCCGGCCAACGTCGCCCAATGACCTTTCCACTTCCGGTGGGCTCGCCGTGCCTTGGTAACATGCGCCCCCTGCCCAGTACTAGAAGGCATCTGCGCCTGGCCCATCTTTCACCAGGGCCACCGAGGGCTCACAGGGCCAAGGTCCTGTCTCCGATGGCCCCTTTTCTGGCTGTGACCTTCTCCTCCCCCCTGGGGGAGAGGGGTGGCCCCCCAGGATGCATCGGGAGGGTAAGGGGGTTCCTTCAGTTTGCTGGGGTGGGTGGAGGCCCCACCTGGCGGGCACTCATCTCCTCGCCTTAGCAAGCGTCATGTAGCCCAGGCCGTGGCCATGTGGAGATTCAGGTCCCCTTCTGTGGAATTTGGGGCACAAAGGCTCTTCCCACCGTGGGGAGTGGCATCCTTGGCCGGCCAGGGAATAAGTTCTGTGCTGAGCTCAGCTTGGGGTTGACTCACGCAGGGACCTCTCCCAGGGACCCGGAGGAGTCGCCTGGCCTGCTCGGGGCTCCCACGAGGCTGCCTGGTGGCTCAGGGCCCTGGACACGTGCCGGCTAATGAGCGTGCCTCCCGCCTGCCCGGCCAGCCCGTCTGCGACAAGGCTGAGCAGAGCCACAAGTGCCCGGTGGGGAGCCGCCCTCACTCGCGGGTGGGTCTTGGCCCTGGGCCTGCTGACACCAGGGTTTCGTCCTGCGCCAGTGCTGGGCTGGCCCGTCGAGGGGACCATCCGTCCTGGGCACCCATAGGAGTCACTGGGGACAATGAGGCAAACGCGGGCTAACCCTGAACAACACGGATCACCCCTTAGTTTGTTGGTCCCAGTTAAAGGGAGTGGGTGGCTGGGCTTCTTGGAAGAGAGGGTGTGGATGCAACCTGCACTGTGGTTGGTACCGCAGCCGCCCATGATGTCTGCCCCAGATTATGGCTCCGAGAGGCAGGGACAGGACTGCCCAGCCCTGTCACCTGCAACTGTAGCCACGTACCTGGGGTTCTCAGGAGAGGCCCGCGGGGGAGATGTGGGCCCTTCTGAGCCAAGCCATCGCTCGAAGAGGAGAGGGGAGAGGTGGGGAGGGCCAGAGGGGGAGGAGCAAAGGATCAGGGCTGGGTCAGCCTGGCCTGAGTGCAGTTCTGGCTCTGACACTCACTGGTTGTCTGATGCGGACTTTGTTCACGCCCCTTCCCCAGTCTGAGCCTCAGTTCACTGACTATAAAATGGGTTTACTGATCTTTATCTCTTAGGGCTGTGATGAAGACTCAGCAAATTTGCTAAGGGCTTTGTAAACTGTAAAGTGCTGAAAAAATGGTGAACTGTTTTTAATATCTGCCATAGGCAGCCAGATCACTCCCAGTTCCTGAATTCACCCCTGGGGAGACCCAAGGTCCCTTCTGAAACCATGAGCTGGCAGGAGCAGAGGGGCTGGTGTACAGCCCACCAGAAGGGCTACAGGTGGGGTCCCTGTCTTCCCTCCCCCAGGAGAAGCAGCCCTGGCTGAGGCTAAGAAGCTCCTCAATTCCCTTGAGTTGGGAAAATTCCCTTGGGAGATAAAGCGTGCTCCTTCTCGGGACAGTTTAGAGACCACAGTGATCTTAGGGTCTGCATCGGACAGACTTGGGTTTGAATCTGGGCTTTGCAACTTACTAGCTCTGGGAAGGAGAGTGTTCACAGGGGTAACAGTGGCCCAGAGGACAATCAGAGCCTGAGCAAGGGGACAAGGATACCCCATGGAAGGGTGACCTGGTATATGGGTATCAGAACCCAAAGGGGTGAGAAGGTCATCCACAAGGGGGGAGTAGGCCACAGGGGGTGTCAGAGCCCCAGCAGGGTATGGAGGGTGGCCAGATGCGGGGTGCCAGAGCCCAAGAGGGGTGAGGAGGGCATCCCTGTTGGGGGGGGATGGCAGTGGTGGGAGACTGTTTACCGGTGAGGGGATTCAACAACTTGGTAAATATAGTAAGGATCAAGGAAACCCAGATTTTCACATCCAAGAAGGGAGTTACAGGTATGGAAAGGGAGAGAACAAAAATGAATCCTGTGGCATTGGGTTGAAAATTAAGGTATCAGTGTGTACTCATGGTTTTCAATATGAGAGAGATATAGAAATATAGATGTAAACGTGTAAATACCATATAGTATATGTGTGTGTGTAAATAAATATGCTTCCTGTCCCTGCCCCCCACTCTGTCTACAGAGAGGGCCTGGGAGTGGCAGCTCTCCCCAATAAGAACGAGCCCATTTAGCACCCAGATGTTGGCTTCTATATACCACTCTCCACTAAAGGAACCGGGGTTCCTTAGAGACATGGCTGATTCTAGGGCTGAGGCGGGGAAAGTACAAGATGAAGCTGGAATGGCTTGTTGCGCCAGAAATTAAGGAAATACCCAAAGAATGGTGGACACGTGACAAAATGCCCCAGGAACCACTTGAAGGGGCAACCACTGGCCAACTCTGGGGCAATTTGAGAATTAATGGTAAACAATGATAGTCATGGATTATAAACTGCTGAATGCAATAGGAAACCATGAGTCCATCCTGCTATAAATAAATAAGTGAATAAATGGACAGTTTGGTGAGGAATGGGATAGTTACCTAGTCTCAGAGTATCTCCTTCTTAATTACAAAGGGAGAAAGAGTCACTTGAGAGTGGAGAAACCTGGCAGACACCACCTTAATCAAGTGACCCCAGTTGACATAATGGAACAAATTCAAAGATAAGTAGGTGCCACCTGGGAGAGTCCTGCCACAAACGAACCCAGCCATGAGGAAAGAGCAGCCAAACCCAAATGCTACAAAATAATTGACCCGACATCTTGAAAGGTGTCAAGGCTGTGAAAGGAAGGGTGAGTAACACGGGTCCAGAACGAGGAGACCTGACAACTTAGGTCTGTGAACTGGGTGCTTTGGCTATAAAAGGCATTGCCGGGACAGTTGGGCAACCAGCACAGGGCCTGGGGAGCAGAAGGGAGCAGTGTTTCGATGCTAACTTCCTGATTGGACGGTTTTGCTGCAGTTGTGTAGGGAAGTGTCCTTGTAGAAGGTAAACACCAAAGTATCTGGGGTGATGGGGCATCAGGTCAGCAGCTTACTTTCCAAAGGAGCCAGAAAAAAAGTTCTTACTATTATATGTGCAAATTTTCTACCAGTTTGAAATTGTTTCAGAGCTGAAAAACTATTAGTATAAAAGCAGATGAGCAAAATAAACAAAAACAAGAAAAGAATTCCTAACATGAGACCATCTGAATGCAGCACATAGGCAAATCCTGACATAATATGTGCTAATCCAATGTCCGTAATTATGCTGATGACTGTTGAGCGTCCTGCATCTCCTGGCCTTGTCTTTTCTTTCTGCCCATCCCTGTCATTTCCCTCCCTGCTCAAACGCTGCTGCCTCCAGGAAGTCCTCCATGAAAATGTCATTCACAATTGCTGGTAGCATAGGGAGTACGGGAGGGGGTTGGACTGGGTGAAACCCCATCCTCAAGCTCTCCTCCTGCCCTAACCTTCCAGCATCTTCTGATCTGGGTGTCTGCTCCTCTCCTCAGAGCAGGTGTCTTCCCAGAAACCACTGGCCCAAGGTCAAGGTCATTCTGTCACTCCGTTCCCAGAATTACAGCGAATCTGGTTCACTGAGTCCATTCCCCTGCCTCTTGGCAGGGCCTTTCTTAAACTGGCTTGGCGAAAGCAGGCCTTATCTCCTTTCTACGTTTCCAAGGAACACGATTTCAAAAGCACACACATCACGCAACCCTGTCAGGCTGGGCTGCCTTGCTCGCTCGGTCTCACGGTTGTTCATCAGCTGTGCACCCCTGGCCGGACTTGCGGAGCACTTGCTCTGTGCCAGGCACTGAGCTGGACGCTTTATCCATATTCGCTGGTCAAATGCTCGCACAGCGCGATGTGCACAACAGCTGCGGTCACATGTCCCTCTCACAGACGAGGACACGGAGGTGTGGAGAGGCTGAGCCCCTTGCTGGCGGTGCTTTCTCCCTGGACAGTTAGTTGGTTGTCAGGCTCTGGGCTGGCAGCTCTACCTACGTCTGCTCGTTTCATCCCCACAGCTCCCTGTGACATCCAAATGACTCTCTTCATTTCTTAGGGAGCCTGAAGCTTATACAGTTTGGGGGGCGGGAACTCTGAGAAAAAGAAGACAAAAATATCTGACTTTTGCAAATTGCTTAACACACACGAGCAAGTGAACCAGTTGCTGGGGCCCCTCCCGGAGCCTTGGGGGCATCTTGGAAGCTTAAGCTCCCTTGGCTTCCGGGTATATCAGCCTGTGCTCAGAGAGGTGGGGTGACTAGTCCTGGGTCCCTCAGCTCACGAGGAAGATTTGACCTGAGTTCCTGGGAAAACTGCCCTCTTCTTGTCCTCATGTTTTCAATCTTGCCACATTCTCAAGGTGAGCTGGGCCGGGTGACATGGTGCTCTGTCTGGCTTTGGGGTGGGGCAGTTAGAAATCCCAGGCTTGGACCTTCAGAATCACCTTGGGAGCTTGTCAAGAATACATGTTCCTAGGCCCGCAGCGCCCCCAGATACAGCTTTAGTGGGTCTGAGGCAGGGCCTGGGAATCTGTATTTTAATAGGTTCCCCCGATGAGGCTGATGCAGTTACCCCCTTTGGGGACACACTGCCCCAGGACAACTCTTCTGCGCCTGTCACCTCTGTGTCTGGCTCTCTGCCAGTCTGGGCCTGGCACTGTGGCTGAGGTCCGTGTTAATACACCGTGGACTGAGCAGGCCTCATTTCTCAGGTATGCAATTAGCAGCCCCAAGAACAATACCCTGTTTTAATCATTACAGCTCCAAGCCCGTCTGGTAATTTGCTGCTTCTTTTATTGCAATAGCAAGCTCTGGCTTGGGAACAGGGGGCAGAGCTCTGTGCTTTCATCCCAGCCTTTCCAAACACCTGCACAGGGGGCCTGTGGGAGAGCAGGAGAGACACCTAACACCTGGACAATCCAGGAAGGCTTCCTGGGGGGGAGTGGCTGCAGGCTGTCCGCCAGCAGGACCCAGAAAGGGGCTGGAATTTGGCCCAGGGCTGGGGATATAATGATAGACACACGGGGTGGACACCATCCATGCCCTCGTGGTCTCACAGTCTGTTAGAGACCAAAAAGTAGAGAAACGGCTGCACCCAGAGGGGCAGATTGTTGTGGTCCAGAGTTGCCCCAGCTCAGCTGCAGTGGGGGCAGGGGGCAGAGCAGGCTTCCTGGGAGGAGATGACGTCTCCGCTGAGCCGTGAGGGTAAGCAGAGGTGGGCCAGGTGAAGGGGGTGGGGGTGGGATGGGTGGACGAGTTTTCTGGTCAGAAGGAAGAGCACGTGCAAAGACCAGTGAGGCTGGAGGCGTAAACGGGGCCTTGTCAGCCAGGCTGAGGGGTCGGACCCCATCTGAAGAGTCATGTGTTGCAGATGATTATTTTTTTCCAAAGGTGGCCGTAACACTCTCTCCCATCTCGCTTGCTCTTCTTTCAACATGACCTTGACATTCCTCCCATCCAGTGCTGGGGTCTATGTCCCCTTCCTTCGACCCTGGGTGGAACTTTCTGGGTATATGGTGGAGCTTTGTGTATGACACTCTGTGACCTCCAAAGTTAGGTCACAAAAATGCTTTTCCATCTTGCTCTCTCGGGATATTTACTCTTTGAACCTGGCTGCCATGCTCTGAGGAAGCCCTCTCTTGGAGAGACCACGTGTAAGTGGTCCAGGCAACAGCCCTGCTGAGGTCCCGCTGACAGCCAGGCGTGTGAGCAAAGACTTCTCCAGATGACTCCAGCCCCAACCAGCCTTCGAGTTTTCCCAGCTGAGGCCCCAAACATCATGGAGTCAAGGCATCCCCGATAGGCCCTGTCTGTTCTTTTTTTTTTTTTAATTTTTATTTATTTATTTATTTATTTATTTATTTATTTATTTATTTATTTATGGCTGTGTTGGGTCTTCGTTTCTGTGCGAGGGCTTTCTCTAGTTGTGGCAAGCGGGGGCCACTCTTCATCGCGGTGCGCGGGCCTCTCACTATCGCGGCCTCTCTTGTTGCGGAGCACAGGCTCCAGACGCGCAGGCTCAGTAGCTGTGGCTCACGGGCCTAGTTGCTCCGCGGCGTGGAGTGGCCCGTTCACTAACGGGGTGGCCCGTTAGTGAAATAAACAAAATGTGAAACTCCAGCACCAAGACCATGTTTGCCCAACCCCCATCAGTGTGGGAACTCCGGCCACACCGAGCCAAATGACCGTTCAGCCTCTGCCCGCACACTCAGGCCTCACCAGGCTGCCCTGTCTTTTGTCCCTCAGCTCCGAGTGTCACAGTGTTCTTTCTTGGGTCAAGTCGACATCTGCGCCCCTGAAGCATCCCTGTGTTGACATTGCTCTGTCCTCAGAATTCCCATGCAATCCTTCTCTCCCATTCTCTCCTTCAAGGATTTGGTGATGGTGACCATCTATTCTTCTGTAGAATTAGCAGCTGTAGTTGTGTCAACTGCTCCTCTCGTGGTTTTTTTTTTTTTTTTTTTTTTTTTTAAATTAATTAATTAATTTATTTATTTATTTTTGACTGTGTTGGGTCTTCGGTTCGTGCGAGGGCTTTCTCCAGTTGCGGCAAGCGGGGGCCACTCTTCATCGCGGTGCGGGGACCGCTCTTCATCGCGGTGCGCGGGCCTTTCTCTATCGCGCGGCCCCTCCCGTCGCGGGGCACAGGCTCCAGACGCGCAGGCTCAGCAATTGTGGCTCACGGGCCCAGCTGCTCCGTGGCATGTGGGATCTTCCCAGACCAGGGCTCGAACCCGTGTCCCCTGCATTAGCAGGCAGATTCTCAACCACTGCGCCACCAGGGAAGCCCTCCTCTCGTGGTTTGAGTTGCAGACCAGGGTTTTTTTTTTTTTTTTTAAACTTTGTCCTCATAGAATTTTTTTTTAAATTAATTAATTAATTTATTTTTGGCTGTGTTGGGTCTTCGTTTCTGTGCGAGGGCTTTCTCCAGTTGCGGCGAGCGGGGGCTGCTCTTCATCGTGGTGCGCAGGCCTCTCACTGTCGCGGCCTCTCTTGTTGCGGAGCACGGGCTCCAGACGCGCAGGCTCAGTAGCTGTGGCTCACGGGCCTAGTTGCTCCGCGGCGTGTGGGATCCTCCCAGACCAGGGCTCGAACCCGTGTCCCCTGCATTGGCAGGCAGACTCTCAACCACTGCGCCACCAGGGAAGCCCCCAGACCTGGGTTTAAGTGGAGGCTCCATCACATCCAGCTGAGTGGCGAGGGCTCACTTCCCCAAGTCTCAAGGTTCTCTTCAAGGACATGGCTGACAATAGCGCCTGCCTCCTATCGCTGTATAGAGGGTGACGTGAGTTAATAAGGCATTTAGCGCAGGGCAGGGGCTCAGTCAATGTCAGCTCATACAGTGGGACCTAACCCTTACTGCCTCTTGTGGCTGCCGTCAAAAGCAATTGAGCCAAAGGGAAGGAAAAAGCTTTACACCCTGTGAATTGCCAGGGAGGGACGGGGGCATGGCTGTCACTCTTTTATTATTATTTTGAAACAACTCAACATTGACCTAACCTGCTCCTGGGGACCAGGCAGGCGTAAGGAGGTGAGGGCCATCCTTCAGAGAACACGGGGAGGGCACTGTCCTCTGTAGTCAAAGGCGGCTCTGTTCATGGCTGTCATCCTCTCTCCCCCAGCCTGGCTCCTGGCTGAGTGGCCCACGGTGGGTGAAGGCTCTGACGGAGCTATCCCCATGCCTACCATTTCCTCGTGAGGGTGAGGTCATGGTCAGCAGCAGGTGCTTTCTGAAAGGGCTGAGGGTGCTGAGGGGCTGGGGCGATTGTGGGAATGGGGTTCACAAATCCCTAGTCTCGCCTTTGTATACCAGGACCCTGGGGTTGCCACCTCACCATGTCCAGGGTTCCCTGGATGTTACCTGGACAGTTCAACCAACCTGGATCGTGTGCCGGGAGTGGTGCTGGGCTCATGTTGACTCAGGTGGCTTGGGCTGCCAGTGATGGAGGGGACAATGGGGCTCCTGGAACCCCCATGGGGAAAGGTAGGGACTGGAGGCTGAGGGTCCTGGCCCCTCCTCCACTTCAACCACAGCATGTCCAGTTGGATCTGGTTCATATATTGGAGTTCCACATAAGACTTTGAAAAAAAGTTTAAACAAAACAAAACTAAGTCAAGATTTTAAAACATTTACTCTAGCCCACTGAGCCTAGAGAGGGGAATGGATTGCCCAGGTCACATGACCAGGCAGTAGCAGAAATGGAACCAGAACCTGATGGAGTAGAGATTTGCTCTCTGCCTCCGCAGGCATCCATCTCCCCTTTACCATTTCCCATTCTGGGCAGGGGATGCAAGACTAGAGCATGTGATTCACACTAAGCCAATCAGTGTGTTCCATTTCTCTGGCCCCAGGGATTGGCTCAGGAGTGAACATGTGACCAAAGCAGGCCCAATCAGGGTGAATCTTAGGACTTGGGGCTGGGAATGCTGGGACTGAGATGCTTTCTCCTTCCTACTCAGGGTGATGAGGGGGAGCCCCCTTCCGCCAGGACTGAGCCAGTCACGAGAGGAGCCAGCTCTGCCGCAGGAAGGGGGAAGATGCACAAAAAGTGGGCCCTTGGTGATTTTTAGACCAGTTGTATCCAGTGTCACCTGCTGCCAGACTCTTGGGCCTCTTCATTGTTTGGGCCAGCTTGAATCAGATCTTCAAGTTCAGCTACACAACACTGCAACTGAAAGCATCTTCCTGTGCAGGTGTCTGTTCCCAGGCCTGGGATATTGCCATGACCACCGGGTGCGTGCAAGGTCATGGCCCTTTGACCTCTGAGCCCCTCCTCCAGGTTGCTGTCATACCCCACCCTCTGAAGATGCTGGTAGTGGAACCCGGACAGGTATCCACGAGTTCCTGGCTCGGCCCTTGGAACCGGTGGGGCTGCCTTTCTCACCGCGGTCCCCCCTGCCCCCCCCCACCCCCGCCATCAGCAAGCCCCAGGCACTTCAGACCCTGAATAATCCACCTTCAGAGGCCTCCGCACCAGAGCTATGAGGAAGACTCTTCTCAGCTGAATTCCCCTCTCAGCCTCTGACTGGGAGCGGCACAAGGAAAGCTCAGAAGGGGCTGCCTCCTAGCTGGTCATGACCCAGCTGTGCCCCAGGTGTTTGGAGGTCACCCGGGGGCTCTTCTCCACTTAAGGGCAAGAGCAACAATCTATTACATGCCTACTGTGTTCCAGGTGTTCTGCCAGGAGCCTTCAGGGCAGTCCTTTGCTAAATCCTCACCACCTCCTGAGGAGGCCAGCAGTGTGGACCTGGGGTTCAGCATAGGGACTCTGGAGCCAGGTGGCCCGGGTTTGAATCCTAGCAATACTACATACTAGCTGTGTGACCTTGGGCAAGTTACTTAACCTCTCTGTGCCTCAGCTCTCCTATAAAATTGGGATGCTGCATGTTAGACTCTTGAATGAGAAGTCAATACACATAAAGGGCTTAGAACAAAAATGCCTGGCCCATGGTAGGTGCTATATAATGTTAGCTATTATTGTTATTATTCCCATTTTACAGATGGCAAAACTGAGGCTCAGAGAGGAAGAATAACTTGCCCTGAGCACACAGCTGAGTAGGCCAGGTCTGTGTCATTCCAGAATCAATGACCCATTTTATTGCCACTGGAAGTAACTCCCTAAATGTGTTACTTGAATGGTTTTCTGCAACTGGGACCAGCCAGGGCCTTGTGCTTCAACAGGGGGCAAATGTATAAAGAATGTATACGGAATCTAGCCTGGCCTTTACTCCAGTCACATAATTTTAGAGGAGACCCTAACGATTATCTATATCTGAGCTTCCAATATGGTAGCCACTAACCATGGGGCCGTTGAGCCCTGGGTATGTAGTTGGTCTAAATGCCCTGAGTGTAAAATACACCCTGGATTTTGAAGGCTTAGCACAAAGAATGTAAAATCTCCTTAATTTTTTTTTTTTCACCGTGCCTTGCGGCATGCGAGATCTTAGTTCCCTGACCAGGGATCAAACCCGTGCCTCCTGCAGGGGAAGTGTGGAGTCTTAACCACTGGGCCACCAGGGAAGTCCCTCCTAATACTTTTTTATATTGACTACATGTTGAAGATATTTTGGCTATATTAGTGTAAATAACATATTATTGAAACTAATTTCACCTGTTCATTTTTACTTTTTTATGTGGCTGCTAGAACATTTATGACTCACATTATATTTCTATTGGACCGTGCAGATCTAGACTATTATTCTATTTTACAGATGAGGAAAATGAGACCCAGAGGTGTGATTTGCTTTAGGGTTTTTGTTGGCGGAGCTGAGCCTCCAAATCTCCACTCCAGGGCTCATCCTAGGAATGCCAGTTGCTTCAGGAGGTGAGAGGTGAGCTGGGCTGCACAAGGAGACTTTTGCCACAAAAATCTTTTCTCCTTGCCACCGTGGCTCTGTTCTTTCCCCCACCAGTTGCGCCCTTTCCCACCTGCACCCACTCCATACTCACAACCTGCCACAGCCCTCTGCCCAGACCACAATGTCGAAGAATTGCCCAATGCAGGGATTTCTGAGAGCCCCGTGATCCACCCTGTCTGCCTGCAGGAAACATTGGCTGAACTGTTCTAGACAGAAAACCCACCTCTGCTTTCAAAGACCTCCTGGGATGGAGGCTCTATCATCATAGTTCTCACTTTGCTCACTGTGGACTCCAGCATTCTCTCATTGAAGTCTTCCTGGTGTCTAACCCACACCCCTCATGCTGCCTTCTTCCCCTGGGGCTGTCTCCTGGGGGTTTTCTCAAAGACTGGCTGGGGGTGGAGGTTATGGAGAACCGGGCTGGAACATCTGGATGGGATGAGCTCTTGGCAGAGGGGGCCACTGCTCGTCTCCATGACGGTGGCTGCTCACGCCCTCTGTCTCTCTCTCTAAGCGTCCAAGAGGTAAAATAGCAGTGAGCTCACCCTGTGGTCTCCAGAGCCCTCATATTTGGGAGCCCAAAGCTCACTGTCACCTCATCCCTTCCCAGGAAGAAAAAAGCCACTTTCTAGTAGCATGATGGAGACAACGGTGTGGGGCACTGGCTTTCGAACATTTTGATCACGACTCACCGTAAGAAATATATTTTTCATCGCCACTTTGCATACAACACACACACACCTGAAACAAAAGTTTTATGAAACCAGCCTTCCCTTACTGTATGCACTATTTTTTAAAAACTCTTTTCCACCTTATTCTATTAAAAAATGCTGCTCAGGAGCCACTAAATCGATTTCACACTCCACAAGTGGGTAACAACCTGCAGATTGAAAAATGCTGATTGAAGTGAACAAGAACTCAGGCTCTGGAGGTGGATTTGTCTGTGCCTTGTTTCTGTTTGTAAAGGGAACATGATTATCCTGAATTTGCAGGGCTGCTGTGAGGGCTGAGAATAAAGGAGGGAAGGCAGCTGGCATAGAGTAGGGGCACAGGAAACAGGGTTCTGTTGTTATTGCTGCACAGATGTACCCATTCGGGAGGTTAGGGAAGGTGGGGCCGTCGGCTCTGGGCTATGGTTTGGGAATGCCAAGGATGGGTGTGTTTCCCTATCGGCAGGATCTCACCTATCTCATCACTAGATAGTCATTCCTTCAGACTGACTTCAGGCAGGACTAAATCGCCCTGCCCAACTTGGCTCCTTTTCTGTGTAAGTGCACCCTGCTACAGGTGTGACTCGGGTCCCCAGTACTTTGGAAAAATGAGTTTGTCAGACTCTCCCAGCCCTGAGGGACAAGAGGGAAGGAAAACTGGGGCAAGGAGCGTGTCTGGAATGTGTGCATTTAGAAGTTGGTGGGACACCTGGAAGGTCTTTCTGGACACCTAGACATAATCCCTGGCCTGTGCCTCACCCCCACCCCCCGCCCTGCCCCGCCAGCCCCAATCTCCCAACGAAGAGACACTCCGGGGTATGGGTCTGGCTTCACCACCCACAAGCTGAGTGGTCTCGGATAAGTCTCCTCGCTCCTCTGAGCCCCAGTTTCCTCATCTGCAATACTGTGGTTGTACTCCCGACCTCACTGGTGAGATTTCCATGAAATAGTGCCTATAAAATATGTCACACCATTGCTGGCACACAGTAGGACCCAATGCATCTTAGCTTCCTCTTTCCAACCCATCTTCCCTCCCTACATACTACCTAAAAGCCAACTCTTGGGAAAAGATCTGCCGCATGAGGCAGTGAGCTCCCCATCACTGGAAGTATTCCCCCTCCCCCCCAAAAAAGGCTGGAGAACCGACAGAGTCATTGTAGAAGAGATTGGGACAATCCTGGTTTGGGGCACTGAGTAGGTGCTTTATACATGTCTGTTGAATAAATAATTGTGATTCCTGTATTGGGAAGGAGGTTGTTCTAGAACACTGCTGAAACTTGGCTGCATATCAGAATCCCTAGGGAATTTAAAACACATGAATGCCTGGATTTTACCCCCATGGATTCTGAAGTGTAGTTTGGGCATTAATATTTTTAAAAGATCATCATTTTCCAGGTGATCCCATGTGCAGCTACGTTTGAGAACTGGGACACCAAGTTTCCTTCTAAGTCCAAGATGATAAGTATGTGTTATAAGGTCATTTACACTTTAGTATAATAAATTTAGTATAATAATAAATACTAAATTTAGTGTAGTATGTTGTTCCCACATGGTACAAGTTATCTTGTGCACTATGTGATATATATAGTAAATGGTTTAAAAAATGTGATATCAGAGTTCAGCTGGATTTTATTTCTAAGAAGCAGAAAGTATTCAGATGCGTCAGCTAAGTCTTAATGCTGAGGGCTAATGGTCCATTGGCATCCACGTTAAGTGGGGCAAGTGGGTTCGCTAAGCACACCCTGGGTGCAGAAACTTCTGGGACTACAGAATTAAAACAGGAACCTCCAGTTTGATGGGAGAGGCACAGCCCCTGACTCAGGGAGTTCCAGTCTGATGGGGGTGGCACAGCCCTTGCCCCCAGGAGGCTCTTAGAGATAGCCTTCTTTGCTCTCAACTTCATCCAGTGTTTTCCAGTTTATAAAGTATTTTTCTATCTAGCCTCCTCAGTAAGTGATTGGTCTAATGAGGCGACAATCCTTCCACCCTTGGGGAACTTTCTGTAGAATTCCTCTCTCCAGTATTCCCAGGCTGATGGAAGACACGACTACTGAGTGTCCTTAGGGGGTCCTTGTTCTGATGCCTCCCAGAGTCCCCACCCTCCGGTGTCTGGGCGAGGGACAAGGAGGCCTAGTCTCTGTGCCCTGGGAACCCACCGGGGCTACTGTGAGAGTCGGCAGCTCCACGGTGCCTTTAGCATGCCCAGTTGTAATCATCTCCTTCCCTAAAACAAGAGCTCCTAATGGGCAGGGACTCTGCATTAGTTTTCTCTGGGTCCCCAGAAGGTTTGCTGACTGATGGATGGACCAAATGATGAATGAATTAGGGCAGCTGGGGGGTTGCATTCGGACCCTCATCATGGTAGTGACCCTGCTCCTTTGCCCTGGACAGCCTAGAAGCCCTCCTGCCCCCTCCTTAGAGTCCCTGAGTTTCCAAAGAGGATTGCACACACCTGTGCAGGGTGGATTGTTCCATCAGCTTTGTAAAAATATGCCAGAGACCTGGTGGAGCCCTGAGGCCCCTAGGAAAGGGTCCCACCTCTGCCAACAGGGATGCCATGCACTTCTCAGTGGGAATCACGTGGAACCCAAGAATGGGAGGGGTGATGGGGTGGCCTCTTCCTTCATGGGGGGCCCCACGCCTCTCCTCTCCTCTGTACAGAAAACCTCACCTAGAAAGAGATAAAAGGGAAATGCATCCAAATAAAATAGCAATTGTCTTGGGAAGGGCTGGGGGTGGAGGTAACATGATTACTTCTCTGTAGTTTCCAAAATTCCCAGGCACGACCTTGATAATGAAGCAAACCTGCATAATTTCATAGTCCTGTGCAAAATCTCCCCTGGTTGTCCCCACATGGCCCTGCCCATCCCCTCGGGCTTAGTTTAATTTCTTGAGATTCACTGGAATTTGCTCCAGGCACTGCCAGTGAGCTGCCCATGGCTGCCCTATTCCCTGGTTGGTCTGAACTCTTCCGGGGGTGGGGGTCGGGGGTCCATTCCTTTCCCTGGTTGCTGGCACAGGGTCTATGCCAGGAATCAGCTCAAAAGAGCCACAGGGGTTACCTAATAAATGTCACTATCTGACTGCTACTCCCAAGGAGGGCTTCAACGATTCCAGTTTGCTCAGATCCTGGTGAAAGAAAAAGAGGGCAAAAGTTTCCCGCCCACTCTCATCTTGCAAATTCTCTCACCACCAAAATGGGTTTGGGCTTGTGTCTCCACTTGGGCCCCAAGATCTTTCTCTACTTCATTAATCCATTCATTCTTTCATTCACCCATATATTCAACATCAGACCACGCTCATCAGATCTATGGTGGATGGTCTAGTGTCACCATGACCGTCTCTTGTCTGGCCTTGCTCACAGGTTTTCCTTTCTTGCCTCCTTAGACTGTTCTCTCCCAGAAAGATTCAGGGTACACCTCCTCCTCTGTGCCAGGTCCCATTCAAGACCCAGAGGCCAAATATTAAATCAAGAAGACTCTAGCTTGAAGGAAAGCATCATCTGGTCAGGAAGAGAGATGGGCAAATGGATAATCCGGGTAAAATGTGTTAAGGAAAAGAATGAGCAGGGAGGAATGGCCTGCCAGAGTCTTCCACGGTGCCCAGGAGGATCGGCCGGGGAAGGGAGGGAGGAAAGCCAGTCTGAGCCAGGGGACATTAGGGCTGGTGGGCTGGTTCTCGGGCTACCACCACCACCGGGGTCGCTCTTCCCTCTTCCCCCTCCCTCCTGCCCCTCACCTCCTCCCGGAACCACTGTACCATGTCAGCAGGTGGGGGCAAAGTGAGAAAGGGAATTCTCAGCAGCCCACATGGGTGAAAGTTTGCTGTGTCCTAAAACTTGGTGCTAAAGTCAGATGTGCGGGATTATCTGTGAGCCTCAACGATCCTGGCTTTATTGTAATCTCTCTATCTTGTCTTGTCGCGGGGAGTTGATGTGATTATCCACGGTGTTGCTTTGGCCAGGACTTCAGCACTGCAGAGAAACAGACCCCCTTGCCCTTCTCCATCCCCCTCTCCTCCTGCCCCTGGGTTAAGGGAGCCGATCCAGTGGGACAAAACACATTAGCTGTCTGCAGAAGCTGCTGATGGAAATCCTCCACCGTCAGGTGACCTGCTTCCCAGAAGGATTCGTTTGTCTTTCAAAGAAGAAATAAACAGAAACTGATTCTTACACCCTATGGTGAGCCCCCGTTCCCAGAAGGCACTGACTGGGAGTTCCGTGCAGAATCACAATGCTGAGCTCTGGGGAGGGGTCTAGAAATCCTAGCTGATGTGACCTGAGTTAGGACAAAGTGGAAAGAAGTCACAGTGCAGTAGGGAGGGGGCTGGGATTATGGCCAAGTCTCTTGGCTCCTGCTGACTACCTGTTGGCAAAATCTAATGTTTAGCCTGGTTTGGGCTCACAGTTGGAAGGACTTGGGGTTGGCCAGAGACCCCAGGAGTCCTGATCCGGGCTACAATGAGGATACCCCTTCCTGAGCAGGTCTTTGGGGAAACGAGGTGGCAGGATGCCCAGTAGGCCCCTACCCTGGGACCCCGCTCATGCCAGGCCTGGGGCCCATAAAGTTCTTGGCCTAGGACTGAGCCGCCCTGGAGATATCTGGGCTTGTGGCGGGGTTTTGCCAGAGAGGTCTGAAAACATGATCGCCTATGTGATTTTCGGGGCCCAGTGCAAAGTGAAAACATGGGCCCCTGTCCCAAAGTAATTAAGAACTTCAGGATGACTAACACAGGACATGATACCAAGCACGGGCCCTTCTGAGCACACGGCCCTGTGCACAGTTTCCACGCCCCCAAAACCCACTGTATTCTTTTCTTAAGGCTGCTGGAATAAAGTTCCACAAACCAGGTGGCTTTCAATAAGACACGTGCTGTCTCCCAGGTCTGGAGGCTAGAAGTGTTGGCAGGGTTGGTTCCTTCCGGGGATCTGGGGGAGAATCTGTCCCAGGCCTCATCCCCAGCTTCTGGGGTCTCGCCGGCAGTCTGTGGCTTCCCTCGGCTGTAGCAGCCTCACCCTGATCTCCGTCTTCACATGTGTCCTCTCCTGTGTGTCTCCGTATGTCTTTCGTCTGAGTGTGCCAGTTTCTGTGTCCAAATTTCCTCTTTTTAGAAGGCCACCAGGGACTTCCCTAGTGGCACAGTGGTTGGAACCCGCCTGACAATGCAGGGGACACGGGTTCAAGCCCTGGTCCGGGAAGATCCCACATGCCGTGAAGCAACTAAGCCTGTGTGCCAAAACTACTGAGCCTGCGCTCTGGAGCCTGTGAGCCACAACTACTGAGCCCGCGTGCTGCAACTACTGAAGCCCGCGCGCCTAGAGCCCGTGCTCTGCAACAAGGGAAGCCACCGCAATGAGAAGCCTGCGCACCGCAACGAAGAGTAGCCCCCGCTCGCCACCTGCGCGCAGCAACGAAGACCCAGTGTAGCCAAAAATAAATAAATAAAATAAATTAAAAAAAAATTAAAAAAAAGAAGGCCACCAGTTGTGTTGGATTAGGGCCCACCCTAAAGACCCCATTTTAACTTGCTTACCTCTGCAAACACCCTGTTTCCAAAGGTCATATTCCGAGATACTGGGGGTTAGTACTTCGGCATCTCTTTTTTGGGAAGACACAATTCAACCCATAACACTGGCCCTGCTGGAAGGTCGCCTCTAGTTCAGCTCAGCTGGCGGATATTAACTGACTTGTCTGTGCCCGGCTCCCTCCTGGGGCAGGTGAAGCTGGATGAACTTCCTGTCCCCATGGAACCTCCTGGCAGGAGACAAAGTGGCCCCCAGGACCTGGTGGCCGGCAGGCCTCTGCCCTGTCTTTAAGGGCTGGGGGTTCCCCATGTGACTCTCCTGGGAGCGCAGACCCTGTCTACCTCCCAGCTCCGTCTCTGTTACCCAGCGTAACCCAGCCATCACGTGACTGCTGCCAGCTCTGTTGCTGAGGTCCCTGCCCTGCATCCGTGTCCTCACTGCTCATCCTGTAAGGGGACTCTGCAAGGCAGCCATTGCCTGAGTGACAACTGATGTGTCCCTTTGTCCAAAAGGATGGTGTCCTGTGCTACCACTCAACTAACCATTAACCTCGAGTTCCCCCTCCTCTTTCCCAATCTCAGTTTCTTCACCTTAAAATCGGGTCACCAGGACCCGCCTCGTGGTTCTGTTGTGAGCTCTGGGGATTGTGTGTGTCGGAAGCTCCCAACAGAGCCTGGAGCGCTGGGGAACACGTAAGAGACAGCAGCTTGGAACCCCATTCTCCGATATATTGGGGGGAAAGCCAGAATGTGCCTCTGAGGACCAGAGGGCTTGCAAATGCCCCCACTTCGGGAAGGGGGCTGACGCGTTTGGGGGGTGGCAGGTTGCAGGGGCGGGAGGATGAACCTGAAGGGCAGGCAGTGTCCTTGGAGTGGGCTGGGTTCAGGGCCCTGTACCTGACGTACACTTGGGGCTCTTGCTTTTGGCTCAAACCAGGGATGGTGTCATCCATTCTTTCTGAATGATCATTAATTACCTCTGAGAAAAAGTGCCAGCTCTAAGGTTTGAGGCTTTTCCCTCCTATTTCTTTTCTTTCTCTTAATGAGTGTGATGGGATCATCAGAGCCCTGTGAGAGGGAAGCTCTTGCCTTTTTAGGGCAAGGCATCTCCCCTTTGTTGACTCATCCACCCCACTTTCTGGCCCCCAAGCGTGCACCTTGCCTGTTCAAATCATCCCAGGCACCGCCCCTCCCTGGAAGGCTGGCCCCCACCTTCGTGTTTGCGGGGCTGAGTCATCAGTGAAGTCACCCCTTGGCTGGGTTCTCAGACAAGCACCTTCTTGCCTCGGATGCTGTGTTCCCACTGGCTCCCCGCTGCACCCCAGTTCCACCCCGGCTGGTGCGCAGGCCGTGGGCCGGGACCCTGGGCTGGTGGTCGGCGAGCGGAGCTGGGCCCCAGGCCCATCAGGCCCCGCTGGCTTTCATCTGGCCCTTAACCCAACTGCTGTCGGCTGAAGGCTGCCTCTGGGCCCGGCCCCAGCGTGGGCACTGGGATCTGAAGATGAGAAGACCCTGTGCCTGCGGGGCCGGGAGGAATGTGCACATAGAGATTTCCACTCATTGAACTATTTGTGTCAGACTCTGTCGGTGCACTGAGGGGTCAACACCCGACTGCCCTGGAGGTCAGGGACGGTGATTCTGGAAATGAGTCTTGAAGGCTGTATCGGAGGCTGCCAGAAAATGGGAGGGGACACATCAGAGGGAACAGCATCAATCAGAGGGAACGGCATGTGCAAAGGTCCAGAGACATGTTTGGGGGAGCCAAAGCAGTTTTTGTGTTGGGAGAGATGAAGGGGGAGGTGGCAGGACCTGGACAGTGGTGGGCTCTCTGTCACACCAATGAGCTCAAACCAGGACACTGGGGACCACAGAAGGGTCTGAAGCATGGGAGTGACATGACCAGGGTCAGGTTTTAGGCAGTGATGCCGGTAGCAAGGTGGGAAGGATGGACAGAGGGTGGAGACAGGTGGCGGGAAGCCCAATTGGCAGCTGGCATGATAGTCCAGGGAAGGTAGAGAGTTCTGGACCAGGATGGGGCAGGGGGACAGAGAGGAGGGTCGGGTTCCTGTGAACTCAGGGCCCCTGGTCCCTGGAAGCAGCGTTGCCTTTTGCAGCTGGTGGTGCCCTTTCCTCATTTCTGGCCTCGGTGCCCCTTCTCCATGACATCTTCCTGTAGGTTGGCCAGTCGGCGCAGCTCCCCTTACATCATGTGACCTAAAGCACGTTCAGGTCCACCCTCTGGTCTGCGTCTCCCACCTGCCCTCTTGTGCATTGAGGGAAGTGTGGGGGACCCCCGAGATGGATGCGGGCTCTGGCAAGCAGAGGCTGAGAGGTTCCCCAGAACTCCTGCTCCTAAGAGGTGGTGGACCCTACAACAGGTCTCTTAACTCCTAGCCCTGGGCTCTCCCCCTTCGCTGAAGCAACCCCCTCCCTTGGGTACCTACTGTCTGCACAGTGGGATACAGGCTTCTGAGTCAGATGGCACAGGTTCAGGTCTGGGGTTTCCTACTCCCGGACTGTGTGACCCTGGGCAAGTAACTTGACTGCTCTGTGCTTTAGGTCCCTTACCTGTATAAAGTGGGGATATTCTCATTGGGTGGACGTGAGATTGAAATGAGGTCACGAAGCCTGTGCATGGTCGATACATGAAACGACATGTTATCATTGTGATCGAAGCCCCCGGCCACCCCCCCTTTGCTGGCCTACAAATATTGGAGCATCTTAGGATGTGCGGAGTACGCCCCTCTCCTGACCTCCAGGGGCATGTCTGCCAGGGCATCAAACACCCACCTGGAAAGTGAGGAACTGTCCCTCCAGGAGTTTCTAAATAGCGGCTGCCCTCATGCAGGACAAACGTCTGGTGACTGGCCGAGCCAGTGTCGCCTGCCTGAAGACCCATCCAAATGCTCAGCGGCTAAAGGCTGCTGTATCGCCTGCACCCGGCTCCCAGCAAATGGGCTCCCTGTTCAGTCTGACTGCGTCTGCTCTCGAAATCAGCCTTGGGGTCAAAGCAGGCGCCTGTCTGTGCTTCCATTACTCTGCTCCCCCAGCCCTCACTGCAGAGAAGTGGGATAAGTACGTAATAAAATCATCAGTGAGAAATGTTTCTCCGTGTCTGCTGTAGGAGGGGTGCCTGGTAGCCAGGCACTAAGATCTGTCCCCTCATTAGCCTTTTTCATCTCTTTTAATAAACTGAATGAGGGTTTGGAGGCAGCAACTCATCTGCCCTCAATAAATATACCAAAGAGATCGTTAGGCTCATACAGTGCAGTGCAACACGGCCACAAAAGCGACATCCTCCCCCTGTATTCAGCAGCGTGGAGCTAGATCCACATTATTTTGTTAAATGAAAAAGCCAGTTATTAAACAGTAATGTAAGAACATAATCCTATTTTGGCAAAATATACATAATACACATGCCCAGAAGGAGTCTAGAGACAAACACACCAAAATGTTGGCAGTGGTTATTTCTGGAAGGAGAGTTTAAGGTGATTTCCACTTTCTTATCTGTATGTTTGTGGGTTATCTAGAATTGGGGTTTTTGTGCAGCCCATGAGCTGAGAATGACTTCTACATTTTTACAGAGAATTAAGAACAAACAGACAAAAATCAGAAGACTATGCTGTAGAGAGAATATGTGAGCCACAAAACCTAAATTATTTAGGGCCCTTTACAGAAAAAGTTCACCAGCCTTTGGTCTAGAAAAAAAAAAATTAACATGAGCATGTATTACTGCTATAAAAGTAAAAGCAGCAAGTTTTCCTTTTTGGGAGGTAGTAAATTTCCCCTTAGCAAACAGATGCATCTAGAATAATTTCTTTCTATTCGATAACACACCTATGGGTTGGGTACCAGCCTAGAATCATCCCTCCCTCCTCCTTCACTCCTTCTCTCCCTCCTTCCTTCCCTCCCCCGCTCCCTTTCATCTCCCTCTTTCCCTGCTCCCTCTCTTCCATCTCCCAACTTTTCCTGAGCACCTTCTATGTCCCAGAGGCTCACAATCCAGGGGGGAGACAGACCCAGGATCAAGGCACCACGACACTTTGGCCTGATGCCACAGTGTACCTGCGGGCCTTCCCGGGCAAGGGGTCATGGGCTGGGGGCTGGGAGCACTGGCTTTGCCCGGGATGGCGAAGGTGCTCCAAGGAGGACTTCGCTTGGGGTCTCCTACGATCACCCAGGACCCAGGACAGGCCCTCAGAAAGGTGATTCAAAACACCAGGCCACCTTGGCTAGAGTCCCTCGGATCAAGGTGACCAGGGGTGGTTTGGGGACCAAGAAGGGGTTTGTTTGAGGATTTCAAGAGTCGAAAGTCAATACGTGGAAAACAGAAGTGGAATCTTGAGGTGGCAGGAGACCTGTCTGGCCAAAGAGCAGATGAAATGGGGCTTGGAAAGGCTTTTGGGGGCAGCAGAAGGTTGTGACCGGGGGTAGGGGGGGATCCCCTTGGGGAGCAGGCAGCGGATGCCAGGCGAGGAGCTGGGCTTTGTCCTGCAGTGATGGGGAGCCCCCCAGGGGTCTGTGGAGTGAAGACGGATGTGGGCAGCCTCACGTGGGCCGGGTGGTATGGGGCGGGGCCGGAGGCAGGGAGGCCAGAAGGCTGTCGCAATCACGACCCGCTCCCCACCTGGCCGGCTTCCTGCAGCTGTGCCCAGCAGGCCCACACCTCCCTCCTGCCCGCTCTCCTATCAACTCCGTCAAACCAGTAGAAGGATTGGGAAATGACTGTGGGGCAGGGGTGGGACGTTCCCAGGGACACCTCTTCCTTCCTCTTAGTTTCTGATCTAACTTTCAGCACATCTTTCTAGCCTTAGTCACACTCGAGATGATTGTGCCCGTCCTTAGCACCAGGGGAACTAAGGCAGGGGGCCAAGCTAGCTGGGGGCTCTCACCGCACACTGCCCACCTGCTGCTCCCTTTCCTGGTTCTGGGATTTAGGGAATAAGCCAAACGAGCAGGCCAGGCCCAACCTCATGGCACCGGGATTTCTGAACACCTCTTAGCTAGTTGTGGTACTGGGCTCAGGCCAGGCAGACCACGGTTGGAATCCCAGCTCTGCCTCTCTGTGTGACCCTGGGCAAGTCACTCCCCCTCTCTGGACCTCAGTTGCCTTATCCTTAAAAATTACTCACCATATAAGAATCAAAGGCTGTAACGCCCACAAATTACAGAGTAGGCTTGCAATCAACATTCCTTCCCTCCTTTGCAGGCTTATAAGGAAACTAGGTGAAGCATAGGCTCTGCCCTCCGGGGGTTGTTACCTGTGGAGCCAGGACAAAGCACACTGAGACAATTAGACACAATAATGGAGCTGAATAACATCATAAGATGTTGCCCTGCCCTAGGACATGCGGCAGTTTGTACCTCAGACCTCTGTGGCTCTTTTGCGGCATTGCTCACACAGGGCTTCTGTTCAGTTGCTTGAACACACCAGGTCCTGCCACAGGGCCTTTGCATAGGTGGTTTTCTCCACCTGCAATGCTCTCCTTCTTGCTATCTACCTCTGCCCCCTACCCCACCGAGATCAAGGAACTCTCTAGGCAAGATTAAATTTTAATACACTTTAATTAAAAAAGAAATGACAGCCACCTGGCACTTGGGTGGGCAGGAAGAGGAGGAAGAGTGCCAGTCTGATGTCCTCACTGTCTCAGCTCTGAGGAGGCACCTTGCTTCCCTGGAGGGCTGGCCTCTCCCGGAGAGGGTTGATGGCTCCCTTCTCCGTGTGCCTGAAGAACTTGGAACTCTTGTGAAGTCTCGCCACATTGCTTTGCAATGACTGGGTCACATGCCTTTCTGCCCCACTGGACCGGGTGCCGTCTCCATGGCAGCTCATCTTCCCAGTCAATCTTGCCCAGGAGGCTGGCAGTTTGTAGCACACAGATGTCAACCCAAATGTGAATTATGGGTCAGAGCATCGTTCCTGGTTCCCACAGTTCTTAACTCCACAACAAATTTCTTGTCTCCTGGGTTTTTTTTCACAGCTTTACTGAGGTATAATTTGCATTCCATACATTTCACCCGTTTTAAGCATACAGTTCAATGAATTTCGGTAAATATATACACTTGTGCATCCACACCCATAATCAAGGTTTAGCATACTTCTGGCACTGCCAACATTCCCTCGTATCTCTTTGCAGTACATCTCCAGCCCCAGGTAACCACTGATGTGATTTCTGTCACTGTAGTTTTGCTTTTCATAGCATTTCATATCAAGGAAATCAGATAGTATGTGGTCTTTTGTGTCTGGCTTTCTTTGCTTACTATAACGTTTTTGAGGTTCCTTCACATTGTAGCACATATCAGTGTTTTTTTTCCTTTTAATTATTGAATGGTATTCCATAGTATGGATGTTTACATTTTTGTTCAACATTCTCCTGTTGGAGGACGTTTAGGTTGGATCCATTTCTTTGGATATTATGAATAATACTGCTGTGATCACTGGCATACAAATATTTGTGTGGACGTCTGTTTTCAATTTACTTAGGTAGATATTTAGGGCTAGAATTACTAGATCATGAGATAAAATGCTTTTTAGGAAGCCTGTCAAGCAGTTTGTCTAAGTGGCTGTAGCATTATGCATTCCCACCAGCAATGCACAGGGTACCAGTTTCCCTATATCCTCACCATCATCCCCAAAGTTTCCTGTGTTCCTTTGTATGTTCCATTATAGTTTTCAACTCAAAATTTGATTTGGGTCTTTTAAAATTGACATCTGGGCTTCCCTGGTGGCGCAGTGGTTGAGAATCTGCCTGCCAATGCAGGGGACACGGGTTCGAGCCCTGGTCTGGGAAGATCCCACATGCCGCGGAGCAACTGGGCCCGTGAGCCACAATTACTGAGTCTGCGCGTCTGGAGCCTGTACTCCGTAACAAGAGAGGCTGCGATAGTGAGAGGCCCGCGCACCGCGATGAAGAGTGGCCCCCGCTTGCCACAACTAGAGAAAGCCCTCGCACAGAAACGAAGACCCAACACAGCCATAAATAAATAAAAAAATAAATAAATTTTAAAAACAAAACAAAACAAAGAGGCCCCCCATCACTGCTCATGAAACCATTGTTTAAAAAAAAAAATTTGACATCTAACACTATATTATTAGTTGCAAGTGTACAGTATAACCTGGTATAGTCAGGTGTTTTGGTTTGTTTTTAATCTTACCCATTCTAATGGGTGCGTAGTGGTACAATGTTGAATAGAAGTGGTGAGAGCAGACGTCCTTGTTTTGTTCCTGGTTTGAGGTAGCGAGCATTGTCTTTCACCATTAAATGTGATGCTAGCTGTGGGTTTTTCACAGATGCTCTTTATTACATTGAGGAAGTTCCCTTCTATTCTAGTTTGCTGAGAGTTTTTATTGTGAATAAATGCTGAAAATGCTTTTCCTGCATCTACTGTGGTGATTATATAATTTTTCTCCTGTGATAATATGGTGTAATATATTTACTGATGCTTGGATGTTATGCTAACCTTGCATTCTGAGATGAACCTCAAACAACCATGATGTATTATCCTTTGTATATATTGCCGGGTTTGATTTGTTAATACTTTAAAAATATTTTTGTATCCATGTTCATGAGAAATATGTATCTATAGGATTTTTTTTCTTGTGATTTCTTTGTCTGGCTTTGCTATCAGGATAATACTAGCCTCATGAAATGAATTGGGAAATGCTTCTTTTATTTTCTGAGTTTCTGCAGAATTGGTAGTATTTCTCCTTTACGTATTTGATTAGGATTCACCAGTGAAAGTCATCTGGGCCTGGCCTTTTCTTTGTGGGAAGGTTTTAAATTACCAATTCAAATTTTTAAATTCATATAGGTATATTAAGATCTTCTCTTTCTTCTTGAGTCAGTTTTGGTAATTTTTATCTTTTGAGAAATTTGTCCATTTCCTTTACGTTTTCAAATTTCTTGGCATAAAGTTCATAATATTCTCTTGCTGTCCTTTTTCTTCTCTTGTTTATATTTATTCCATAACAGATTTACTGAGCCATAATTAACATACAATAAACTACATATTTTAGGGGGTATAATTTTATACATTTGGACATATATATATACACTAGTGAAACCTTTATCACATCAAGATGAGAACAAATCCACCACCCTAAAAGTTTCCTGTGTCCCTTTGTATATTCCATTATAGTTTTCATCTCGTGAAATTTGACTTGAGTCTTTTTGAATTTTGAGGTATAATTGAGATATAACATTATATTAGTTTCAGGTATACAATGTAATGATTCAATATTATATATATTGCAAATTGATCATCACAAGTCTAGTTAATATCTATCACCCTACATAGTTACAATTTTTTCTCTTGTGATGAGAGCATTTAAGATTTAATCTATTAACAAATTTGAAATATGCAGTACAGTATTATTCACTATAGTCACCCTGCTGTGCATCTTTTTTAGATCTTCCAGTTTATACTGGAAATTTTAGTTTCATTGATTTTAATTGTTTCTATTTTATTAATTTCTGCTCTTCCCTTTATTACTTCCATTCTTGTACTTAATTTGGGTTTAATTTCTTCTCCTTTTCTAGCTTCTTAGGGTGGAAACTCAGATAATTATTTTTTATACCTTTTTTTCCCTAATATAAGCATTTAAAGATATAAATTTCCCTCTAAGCACTGCTTTAATTAAACCCTGCACATTTTGATATGTTTTTAAAATTTTCCTTCAGGTCCAGATATTTTTCTAATTTCCTTTGTGATGTCTTTTTTTGAGCATGAGTTATTTAGAAGCGTGTTGTTTAACTTCTATGTATTTGGTGGGGGAGGGTTCCCACATTTCTTTCTGCATTAATTTCTACTTTAATTCTTTTGTGTTTAAGGAGTATACTCTGTATGATTTCAGTCCTTTTAAACATGCTGAGACTTATTTTTGGCCCAATACTTGGTATATTCTGGTGAAGGCTCCATGTACACTTTAAAAGAATGTATATTCTGCTTTTGTTAGGTGGAGTCTTATAAAGGTCAATTAGGTAAATTTTCTTGATAGTGTTATTCAAATGTTCTGTATCCTTCCTGATTTTCTGACCACTTTTTCTATCAATTACTGAGAGGAGTACTAAAATCTTCATGTATTTTGGGCCATTTTTATCATAGACATATACATTTATAATTGTTATATCCTTATGCCATATTGACATTGTAGTCATTAGGAAATGTTCTTCTTTGTCTACAGTAATAATCTTTATCTTAAAGCCTATTTTGTTTGTTATTAATATGACCAGTCCAGCCCTCTCATGGTTTTGTTTGCATGGTATATCCTTTTCTATCCTTTTACTTTCTTGTACACAGCATATAGTTGGATCTTGCTTTTTAATCCAGTCTAAGACACCTCTGCTTTTTGAAGGGAGGTTTAGTTCATTCACATTTAATGTATTACTGATGTGGTTAGAGTTGGTCTGCAATTTTGCTGTTTGTTTTCTACTTGTTTCATCTCTTGTTGTTCCTGTTCCTTATATATTGCCTTCTTTGTGTTAAACAAATCTTTTTTTTATTGAAGTATAATTGATTTGAAATGTTGTGTTAATTTCTGTTGTATTGCAAAGTGATTCAGTTATACATATATATACATTCTTTTTTTATATTCTTTTCCATTACAGTTTATCACAGGATATTGAATATAGTTCCCTGTGCTATACAGTAGGACCTTGTTTATCCATTCTGTATATAACAGTTTACATCTGCTAACCCCAACCTCCCACTCCATCCCTCCCTCCCACACCCCCCCTTGACAACCACAAGTCTGTTCTCTATGTCCGTGATTCTGTTTCTGTTTCATAGATAGGTTCATTTGTGTCCTATTTTAGATTCCACATATAAGTGATATCATATGGTATTTGTCCTTCTCTTTCTGACTTACTTCACTT
The DNA here is from genome assembly GCF_949987535.1 of Balaenoptera acutorostrata. Lineage (NCBI taxonomy): Eukaryota > Metazoa > Chordata > Mammalia > Artiodactyla > Balaenopteridae > Balaenoptera > Balaenoptera acutorostrata. Next base: position 14,717,420 of record NC_080064.1, on the reverse strand, counting down.
AGTATGATAATCTCTAGGTCCATCCATGTTGCTGCAAATGGCATTATTTCACTCTTTTTTATTGCTGAGTAGTATTCTATTGTATATATGTACCACATCTTCTTTATCCATTCATCTGTTGATGGACATTTAGGTTGTTTCTATGTCTTGGCTATTGTGAATAGTGCTGCCATGGACATAGGGGTGCATGTATCTTTTTGAATTATAGTTTTGTCTGGTTATATGCCCAGAAGTGGGATTGCTGGATCATATGGTAGCTCTATTTTTAGTTTTTTGAGGACCCTCCATACTATTTTCCATAGTGGCTGCACCAACTTACATTCCCACCAACAGTGTAGGAGGGTTCCCTTTCTCCACACCCTCTCCAGAATTTGTTATTTGTAGACTTTTTAATGTTGGCCATTCTGACCGGTGTGAGGTGGTACCTCATTATAGTTTTGATTTGCATTTCTCTAATAATTAGCAATGTTGAGCATCTTTTCATGTGTCCATTGGCCATATGTATTTCTTCTTTGGAGAAATGTCTATTAGGTCTTCTGCCCATTTTTCAATTGGGTTGTTCTTTTTTTTTTATTGAGTTGTATGTGCTGTTTGCATATTTTGGAAATTAAGCCCTTGTCAGTCCCATTGTTTGCAAATATTTTCTCCCATTCCATAGGTTGTTTTTTTGTTTTGTTTATGGTTACCTTTGCTGTGCAAAAGCTTGTAAGTTTGATTAGGTCCCATTTGTTTATTTTTGTTTTTATTTCTAGTGCCTTGGGAGACTGACCTAAGGAAACATTGGTATGATTTATGTCAGAGAATGTTTTGCCTATGATCTGTTCTAGGAGTTTCATGGTGTCATGTCTTATGTTTAAGTCTTTAAGCCATTTTGAGTTTATTTTTGTGTATGGTGTGAGGGTTTGTTCTAACTTCACTGATTTACATGTGGCTGTCCAACTTTCCCAACACCACTTGCTGAAGAGACTATCTTTTTCCCATTGTATATTCTTGCCTCCTTTGTTGAAGATTAATTGACCATAGGTGTGTTGGTTTATTTCTGGGCTCTCTATTCTGTTCCATTGATCCATATGTCTGTTTTTGTGTCAATACCATGCTGTTTTGATTACTGGAGCTTTGTAGAATTGTCTGAAATCTGGGAGGGTTATGCCTCCTGCTTTGTTCTTTTTCCTCAGGATTGCTTTGGCAATTCTGAGTCTTTTATGGTTCTATATAAATTTTAGGATTATATGTTCTAGTTCTGTCAAAAATGTCATGGGTAATTTGATAGGTATTGCATTAAATCTGTAGATTGCTTTGAGTAGTATGGCCATTTTAACAATATATAAATATTTTTTAAATAGATTTTTTTAAAGCCAACCACTTTTATTATCATTCTTGTATTTTATAGGACAAAAAAAAAAAAAGAGGAATGTAGCAAACGTGTCAGGTTGTATAAAGAAACATGCAGGTTTGTACACGTTGCTCTATTTACACCTGAGAGCAGGCCCTCCCCTCCTTCAGGCGCAGCAGCTGCCCTCGTCTGAGGCCCCTTTGCAGACGCAGCCCTGGGCACACTTGGCATAGCTCACGGGGCAGCAGGAGCAGCAGGAGCAGCAGCTCTTCTTGCAGGAGGTGCATTTACACTCTTTGCATTTGCAGGAGCCGGTACACGTGCAGGATCCACCTGCGGCACAGGAGCAGTTGGGATCCATGGCGAGAGGAAGCGGAGACTGGGGTCCAGAGACTGCAGTACAAAAGATGGCAAGGACGTTGAGGGGGCGTACTTAAATAGATCTTTACTGGAGTATAATTGCTTCACAGTACTGTGTTAGTTTCTGCTGTACACCAAAGCAAATCAGCCATATGCCTACACATGTCCCCATATCCCCTCCCTCTTGCGTCTCCCTCCCACCCTCCCTATCCCAACCCTCTAGGTCATCGCAAAGCACCGAGCTGATGTCCCTGTGTTATGCTGCTGCTTCCCACTAGCTAACTATTTTCCATTCGGTAGTGTACATATGTCGATGCTACTCTCACTTCACCCCAGCTTCACCTTCCCACCCCGTGTCCTCAAGTCCATTCTCTATGTCTCGCTCTTTATTCCTGCCCTGTAACTAGGTTCATCAGTACCATTTTGTTTTTCATTTTAACAATATTAATTCTTCCAATCCAAGAGCATGGGATATCTTTCTGTTTCTTTGAATCATCTTCAATTTCCTTTATTAATGTTTTATAGTTCTCAGCATATCAGTCTTTCACCTCCTTGGTCAGGTTTATTCCTAAGTATTTTATTTTTTTGTGTGTGCAATTTTAAAAGGTATTGTTTTTTTACATTCCCTTTCTGATATTTCATTGTTAGTGTTAAGAAATGCAACCAATATTGTTATATGTTAATCTTGTATCCTGCTACATTGATGAATTTGTTTATCAATTCTAGTAGTTTTTGTGTGGAGTCTTTAGGGTTTTTCTTTTTTTTTTAATTTACTTTTTCTTTATTTTTATTTTGGCTGCATTGGGTCTTTGTTGCTGCACGCGGGCTTTCTCTAGTTGTGACAAGCGGGAGCTACTCTTTGTTGCGGTGCACGGGCTTCTCATTGTCGTGGCTTCTCTTGTTGCGAAGCACGGGCTCTAGGCCCGTGAGCTTCAGTAGTTGTGGCATGCAGGCTCAGTAGCTGTGTTTTGTGGGCTCCAGAGTGCAGGCTCAGTAGCTGTGGTGCACAGGTTTAGTTGCTCCATAGCATGTGGGATCTTCCCAGAGCAGGGATCAAACCTGTGTCCCCTGCATTGGCAGGTGGATTCTTAACCACTGCACCACCAAGGAAGTCCCATCGTTTTTCTATATATAGCATCATGTCATCTGCATACAATGACAATTTTACCTCTTCCCTTTCAATTTGGATGCCTTTTATTTCGTTTTCTTGGCTAATTGCTGGGGCTAAGACTTCTAATACTATGTTGAATAGAAGTGGTGAGAGTGGGCATCCTTGTCTTGTTCTGGATTTGAGCAAGAAAGCTTTCAGCTTTTCACCATTGAGTTTTAAATTGGTTGTAGGTTTGTCATAAATAGCTTTTACTATGTTGAGATATGTTCCCTCTGTACCCACTAACAAATCTTTTAAAATGCATGATTTTAATTCTCTTTTTTTTGATATTTTTGTAGGTTTTTATTGATTTCTCTAGGCATTGCAGTATACACTTTTACCTTATCACAACCTAAAACAAATGAATAATGACTAACTTTCACCAAATTTGCAGCATCGTAGTTCAATTACCCACCTTTCTTTGTGCTATTGTTATCACATATATTACACCTATATGTGTTACAAACCTAGATACACAGTGTAATAATTTTTGCTTTAAACAGTCATATATCTTTTAAAGAAATTAATAAAACAAAAGAAAAAATACATCACACAGTTACCAATTTCAGTGCTCTTAATTCCAGCATGTGTATTTGGATTACTGCAGGTATCATTTCCCTTTAGTTAAAAGTTTATTCAGTTTTCCTTTAGTTTTTATTGTAATGCAGATATTCTAGCAACAAATTTGCTCAGTGTTTATTTATCTGTAGATGTCTTTATTTCACCCTTGTTTTGAAGGATAATTTTACTGTATAGAGAATTCTTTGTTGACAAGATTTTCCTCAGCACTTTGAGTATGTCATTCCAATGTTTTCTGGCCTCCATTATTTCTGGTGAGAACTCAGCTGCTTATCATATCATTGTTCCTCAATATGTGATGTGTCTTTTTTCTCTTGCTGCTTTCAAGATTTTATCTTTGTCTTTGAGCAGTGTGACTATGATATATCTAGGTGTGATTCTCTGTGTGTTTATCCTTCTTGTTGAGTTTCTTGGATCTTTTAGCCAATGTTTTCACCAAATTTGGGAAGATTTTGGCCATTATACTTCAAATATTTTTCTCCCCACTTATCTCTTTTCTCTGTTGGGGCTATAATGAAATATATGTTGCAGTGCTTGATATTGTCCTGAAGATTTCTGAGATTCTGTTGATGTTTCCTCAGTCTTTTCCCTCAAACTGTGTTTTTCAGTTTGGAGAATTTCTACTGATTTATCTTCAAGTTCATTGTTTCTTTCTTCTGTTATCTCACATTTGATATTGAGCCCATCTGGTGGATTTAAACTTTTTTTTCCAGTTATTGTACTTTTTAACTCTAGAATTTCTATTTGACTTTAAACTAGTTTTTAGTTCTCTGTTGAGAGTTTCTATTTATTCACTCTCACTTAGTGTATTTTCCTTTAATTCTTTGAATACACAGTCCTGCAATTCTTTGAACATATTTATAATATATTTCTTTAGCTTTTAAAAAATCTATATTCAACATCTGGGCCCACTTAGAGTCAATTCCTAGTGACTGCTTTTCTTTTTTTCCCTCGATATGGGTCACCTTTCCGTTTCTTTGCCTGTACAGTAATTTTTGGTTGAAAACCTGACATTGTAGATAATACATTGTGGCAACAACTCTAGATTATTTTGTTTTTCTGAGGTTGTTGATTTTTCTGTTTTAGTAGGTAATTAACTTGTCTGGACCTGGGCTGCAAACTCTGTCTCTCCCACAGCATGAAGCTACTGATCTTTCTGCTCATTTAAATTTTTTTTTCTATTTTAGCTTGGCTCCCTAGGGCTCTCCCCTGTTTCTGAATAGTTCAGGGTCAGCCAATGAGTGGGCATAGGCTATGCTCAGACACCTCAAGCCAATAAGGATTTAACCCTTTGCAACCTGAACTCTGGGTGGGTTGAGCAGCTCATTCAAAGGTTCCAGTTTCAGGCATGCTAAGAAGAAGAGGGAGAAAGTTTTTAAGTGTCCTAGGGTTTCCATTTTCTCTGGGTTCTCTGGGTTCTCCTACATTTATGCTTAGTTTAGCATTCAGCTGAAGACATGTGAAGAATTTGTTGTCTTAACCCTTCTGCAGTATATTAGTCAGGGTTTGCCAGAGAAACAGAACAGTGGGATATATAGATATAAATATAAAGAGGAGATTATTATTTTTTTAAACACCTTTATTAGAGTATAATTGCTTTATAATGGTGGGTTAGTTTCTGCTTTATAACAAAGTGAATCAGCTATACATATACATATATCCCCATATCAAGAGGAGATTTATTATAGGAATTGGCTCACCCAAGTATGGAGGCTGAGAAGTCCCATAGTCTGCCATCTGCTAGCTGGAGAACCAGGGAAGCCAGTGTAATTTCAGCCCAAGTCCGAAGGCCTGAGAATCAGGGGGCCAATGGTTTAAGTCCTGGTCTGAGTCCAAAGGCCTAAGAACAAGGGATGCTGATGTCTAAGGGCAGGAGAAGATGGATGTCCCAGCTCAAGCACAGAGAGCAAATTCACCCTTCCTCTGCCTTTTTGTTCTCTTCAGGCCCTCAGTGGATTGGATGATGCCCACCTGCATTGTTGAGGGTTATCTTCTTTACTTAGTCTACAGATTCAAATGCTGCTAATCTCTTCCAGAAACACCCTCATAGACACACCCAGAAATAATGTTTTACTAGCTTTTTTGGCATCCCTTAGCCCAGTCAAGTTGAAATATAAATTAATCATCATATATGGCTCTTTCATTTTCAATATCTCCCTGTTAAATATGCCACCTTTGAACCATGTCCACCATCTTTGGCCAGTGAAGCTGTGGGTTTTTGCTGCCCTTGCTGGAGAGATCTGACACCCCCAGGCATAAAGGCCAAGAATTCAGTCTCTGCCCTTTGCAGCAGTTTTTCTACTTTTTTTTCTTTTTCTTTTCTTTTTCTTTATTTATATTTAGTTTTGGCTGTGTTGGGTCTTCGTTTCTGTGCGAGGGCTTTCTCTAGTTGCGGCGAGCAGGGGCTACTCTTCATCGTGGTGCGAGGGTCTCTCACTGTCACGGCCTCTCTTGTTGTGAAGCACAAGCTCCAGACACGCAGGCTCAGTAGTTGTGGCTCACAGGCCTAGTTGCTCCACGGCATGTGGGATCTTCCCAGACCAGGGCTCGAACCCGTGTCCCCTGCATTGGCAGGCGGATTCTCAACCACTGCGCCACCAGGGAAGCCCAGCGGTTTTTCTTGAATAAAGATTTTTCAAGTTTTACCTGCCTTTGGTCATTTTCCAGTGCTCTGTTAGAATAATTTTGTCTAGTTTTATATTTGTTTTTTGTGGAAGAAAATTGCTCTATGTTCTCATGAGGACAGTACTGGAAATCTTTCCCTTTGTAATTTTTCAGGATTGTATTTTATTATCCATCTACATAAGTTTACCATAAACATTTAGAAAATAAGATAGCTTTCTCAAATCACTCAATCTATTGCCAGAGATAATAATTGGTAACATTATAGATACATCCTTTTATATCTTTTCAAACATATACATTTTGGGCTTCCCTGGTGGCGCAGTGGTTAAGAATCCGCCTGCCAATGCAAGGGACACGGGTTCGAGCCCTGGCTTGGGAAGATCCCACATGCCATGGAGCAACTAAGCCCGTGTGCCACAACTACTGAGCCTGAGCTCTAGAGCCCGCAAGCCACAACTACTGAGCCCACGTGCCACAACTACTGAAGCCTGCATGCCTAGAGCCCGTGCTCCACAACAAGAGAAGCCACGACAATGAGAAGCACCGCAACGAAGAATAGCCCCCGCTCACCGCAACTAAAGAAAGTCCGCGTGCAGCAACAAAGACCCAACACAGCCAAAAATAAATAAATTAATAAATTAATTAATTAAAAAAAAAGAAAGAGGGCTTCCCTGGTGGCGCAGTGGTTGAGAATCTGCCTGCCAATGCAGGGTACACGGGTTCGAGCCCTGCTCTGGGAAGATCCCACATGCCGCGGAGCAACTAGGCCCGTGAGCCACAATTACTGAGCCTGTGCTCCGCAACAAGAGAGGCCGCGATAGCGAGAGGCCCGCGCACCGCGATGAAGAGTGGCCCCCGCTTGCCGCAACTAGAGAAAGCCCTCGCACAGAAACGAAGACCCAACACAGCCAAAAATAAATAAATAAATTAAAAAAAAAAAAAGCTCTGCATTTAAATTAAAAAAAATACTTGGCATTCCTCAGAAAAATATATACACATTAAAAAAAAAAGAAAGAGCCCTTCTCTTTAAAAAAAAATATATATACATTTTAAAATGGGATAATTCGATATATGCTTTTTATTGTGGTAAAATACACATAACACCAAGTTTGCCATTTTAACCGTTTTGAAGCATACAGCTCTGTGGCATCAAGTACATTCACATTTTTGTGCAACCATCACCACCACCCACCTCTAGAAATTTTTCAACTTCCCCAACTGAAACTGTGTACCCAGGGAGTTCCCTGGTGGTCCAGTGGTTAGGACTTGGCACTTTCACTGCTGTGGCCTGGGTTTGATCCCTGGTCAGGGAACTAAGATCCCACAAGCTGCCGGCAGAGCCAAAAAACAACAACAACAAAACAAAACAAAACGACTGTGTACCCATTAAACAACAACTCTCCATTTCTTCCTCCCTCAGCTTCAGGCAAACACCGTTCTACAGTACTTTCTGACTCTCTGAATTTGACTACTCTTAAGCACCTCATATATGTAGGATCATACGGTATTTGTCCTTTTTTTAAAAAATTTATTTATTTTATTTATTTATTTTTGGCTGTGTTGGGTCTTCGTTGCTGTGCACGGGCTTTCTCTAGTTGCAGCGAGTAGGGGCTACTCTTCATTGCGGTGCACGGGCTTCTCATTGCGGTGGCTTCTCTTGTTGCGGAGCACAGGCGCTAGGCATGCAGGCTTCAGTAGTTGTGGCACGAGGGCTCAGTAATTGTGTCTCGCAGGCTCTAGAGCACAGGCTCAGTAGTTGTGGCTCACGGGCTTAGTTGCTCCGCGGCATGTGGGATCTTCCCGGACCAGGGCTCGAACCCGTGTCCCATGCATTGGCAGGCAGATTCTTAACCACTGCGCCACCAGGGAAGTCCCCAGTATTTGTCCTTTTTTAAAAAAAATTTTTTATTTTTGGCTGTGTTGGGTCTTCGTTGCTGCACGCAGGCTACTCTTCGTTGTGGTGCATGGGCTTCTCACTGCAGTGGCTTCTCTTGTTGCAGAGCACGGGCTCTAGGCGCGCGGGCTTCAGTAGTTGTGGCACATGGGCTCAGTAGTTGTGGTGCACGGGCTCAGTAATTGTGGCGCACAGGCTTAGTTGCTCCACAGCATGTGGGATCTTCCTGGACCAGGGATTGAACCCGTGTCTCCCTGCATTGGAAGGCAGATTCTTATCCACTGCGCCACCAGGGAAGCCCAGTATTTGTCCTTTTGTCACTGGCTTCTTTCACTTAGCGTGATGTCCTCAGTGTTCATCCATCTTGTAGCATGTGTCAGAATTTCCATCCTGTTTAGGCTGAATAATAATATTCCATTGTATGTATATATCACATTTTGTTTATCCATTCATCTTGGGGTTGCCTCCACCTTTTGGCTATTGCGACTAATGCTGCTATTATATATATCTGTTCGATTTCTTTTGGATATATACCCAAAGAGGAATTGCTGGATCACATTATCATTCTGTTTAATTTTTTGAGGAATTGCTGTTATGTTTTCCACAGCAGCTGCATCAGCAATATGCAAGGGTTCCAATTTCTCTACATCCTCACCAACACTTGTTATCTTTCGTTTTAGTTTTTCATAACAGCTATCCTAATGAGTGTGCAGTGGTATCTCATTATAGTTTCGACTGGCATTTCCCTTATGATGAGTGATGTTGAGCATTCTTCATGTGCTTATTGGCCACTTGTATATCTTCTTTGGAGAAATGTCTATTCAAGTCCTTTGTCCATTTTAAAATCAGGTTGATTTTTTTGTGGGTGCTGTTGAGTTGTAGGAGTTTATTTATTTATTTATTTAAAATTGAGGTAACATTAATTAGTTTTAGTTGTACAACATAATGATTCAATATTTGTATACATTATGAAGATCACCACAAGTCTAGTTAACATCTGTCACCTTATATAGTAACAAAAAATTTTTTTTCTCATGATGAGACCTTTTTACTCTCTTAGCAATTTTCAAATATGCAATTCAGTGCTGTTAACTATAGTCACCATGCTGTACATCACATCCCCATGACTTTTTTATTTTATAACTGGAAGTTTGTACCTTTTGACCCATCCCACTCATTTATCCCACCCTCTACCCCTGCCTCTGGCAACCACCAATCTGTTCTATCAACGAGTTTCTTTTTTTGTTTTTGTTTTAGATTCCACATATAAGTGATATCACGTGGTATTTCTCTTTCTCTGACTTATTTTATGTAGCATAATGCCCTCGAGTTCCATCCATGTTGTTGCAAATGACAAGATTCCATTCTTTTTTTATGGCTGAGTAATATTCCACTGTATATATATATTTGTGTGTGTGTGTGTGTGTGTGTGTGTGTATGTGTGTATATATATATAAAACACTTTTTTACATTATTCATCCATTGATGGACACTTAGGTTGTTTCCATATCTTGGCTATTGTGAATAATGCTACAATGAACATAGAGGTGCATATGTCTTTTTCAGTTACTGTTTTAATTTTCTTAAGATAAATACACAGTAGTGGAATTGCTGGATCATTTGATAGTTCTATTTTTAATATTTTGAGGACCCTCCATACTGTTTTCCATAGTGGCTCCACCAATTTACATTCCTACCAACAGTGCTTGAGGGTTCCCTTTTCTCCGCATCCTCACTGACACTTGTCATTTCTTGTCTTTTTGATGATAGCCATTCTAACAGGTGTGAGGTAATATCTCATTGTGGTTTTTATTTGAATTTCCCTGATGATTAGTGATGTTGAGCATCTTTTCACGTACCTGTTCGTCATCTGTATGATTCTTTGGAAAAATATTCAGTTCCTCCTCCCATTTTTAAATTGGATTGTTTGCTTTTTTGCTGTTGAGTTGCATGAGTTGTTTGTATATTTTAGATATTAACCTCTTATCAGATATATGCTTTATAAATATTTTCTCCCATTCAGTAGGTTACTTTTTCATTTGTTGATAATTTCCTTTGAGAGGCTTTTATTTTGGCTTTTGTTGCTTTTGTTTTTGGTGTCAGATTAATAAAATCATCATCAAGACCTATGTCATTGAGCTTCCTGAGGAGTTCTTTGTATAATCTGGATATTAATCCATTATTAGATATATAATTGGCAAATATTTTCTTCCATTCTATGTACTGTCTTTTCACTCTGTTAATAGAGTCCTTTGATGCATGAAAGTTTTTAATTTTGATGAAGTCCAACTTATCTATTTTTTCTTTTGTTGCCTGTGCTTTTGGTTTCATATCCAAGAAATCATTGCCAAATCCAATATCATGAAGGCTTTCCCCTATATTTTCTTCTAAGAGTCTTATAGTTTGAGTTCTGACATTTAGGTTTTTGATCTATTTTCAGTTAATTTTTGTATATAGTGTAAGGTAAGGGTCCAACTTAATCAATCAATCAGTCAATCAATTATTTTGCATGTGGATATCCAGTTTTCCCAATACCATTTGCTGAAAAGACTGTACTTAACTTATTGGATGGTCTTGGCACCCTTGTTGAAAATTATTTGCCCCTATATGCAAGGATTTATTTCTGGGCTCTCTGTTGGTCTATATGTCTGTCTTTATGCCAGTATCATACTATTTTGATTACTGTAGCTTTATAGTAAGTTTTGAAATCAAGAACTGTGAGACCTCCAACTTTGTACTTCTTTTTCAAGGTTGATTTGGCTATTCAGAATCCCTTAAGATTTCATGTGAACTTTAGGATAGATTTTTCTGTTTCTGCAAAAAAATGTTGTTTGGATTTTGATAGGAATTGCATTGAATCTGTAGACGATATACATGTTTTTTAAACTATCTTTTTTCAATGAAATGCTATGAATATATGAACAAAACATCAGGAATATCTTTTATGTTCATAATATACTTCAAAAACATTATTTTAAGGGCTGCATAGTATTCTACCATGTGGATATACTCTAATTTATTTAATCACATTGTATTGTTTGGTATTTAGGCTATTTCCCATTTTTGATATTATAAAGAATACATGATAACTATCTTTGTACCATTATCTTTTCACAAGTGGCCTTTTCCTGAGGGGCGGTTATCACTGAGTTTTAACTATAGAGAACATTGGCGTGAGAAATGTTTTTCTTGGAACCCCTCCATTTTACAAATGAAAAACCAAAGGCTCCCAAAGCATCAGTGATTTGTGAATGGTCATACACCTAGCTATGGCTGGGCTTGAATTCTGGCTCCACCACTAATGAGCTAGATGAGTTTAGGCAACTACCTTAACCTCCCCTCACGGATAAAATGGGAGTAACAACAACAACAAAAAACAAAGTGGGGGAAGTAACAATACTCAGCTTATAAGGCAAATGAGTTAGCTCAGAGCCCAGCATAAATTAGACATTCAGTAAATACTTCTCCCTCTCTTTCTTCTTAGCATGCCTGAAATTAGAACCCAGGATCATTCTTTTTTTTAAAAAAATATTTTGTTGCAGTGGTTTTTTATTTTTTAAATAAATTTATTTATTTTATTTATTTTATTTTTGGCTGCGTTGGGTCTTCGTTGCTGCGCGCAGGCTTTCTCTAGTTGCGGTGCGTGGGCTTCTCATTGCAGTGGCTTCTCTGGTTGCAGAGCATGGGCTCTAGGTGCACAGGCTTCAGTAGTTGTGGCTCGCAGGTTCTAGAGCGCAGGCTCAGTAGTTGTGGCGCATGGGCTTAGTTGCTGTGCGGCATGTGGGATCTTCCCCCCACCAGGGCTCGAACCTGTGTCCCCTGCGTTGGCAGGCAGATTCTTAACCACTGTGCCACCAGGGAAGCCCAAACCCAGCATCTTTCTTAATCTAATCTTTCTATGACTGCAGCAGAGACCTGAGATACTTTCTAATCCCATAGTCTCACTTGAAAGGAAGGGAAAAACCCTTTCTCCTCCTAAACCACAATTCTTATTACCTTCATTAACTAACTAATATCTATATAAATTATATAACCTTTTATGTGTTATATGTATTTCTATTAATTTATATCTTATGTAATATAAAATTATAGTTTATATTAATTATTTACCAGGCACTGTTCTAAGCACTTTATGAATGTTAATTCATTTCATACTTTCTAGCAGGGAAAGTGGAAATCAGCTTGGACTGAGAAACTGCAAATCTGGCCAGCCGCTTGTCAGTCTGGAATGACAGACCTGGGTAAAGCCAGCTGCAGGGGAACCAGGAAACCATTCTCCTACAGCAATAGACACTGCAGTTGTAAAATGTCATAACTCACTTCTGTAAGTGACAACTGCTTTCTTACTGAGATACAGCTCTTTGAAAATCATCGACTACCAAAAACTTTGCTGCTTGAGATTTTATCAGTAGGAAGTTTGGAGAAGGATGGAATGTAAGAAGCAAACATCCCTTTCTTGCCCTGAGGGTCTAAGTCGCTTTGACACAGAGAAGCAGACCTGATTTCCAACCCTAGTGCAGGGCTTCCGATAAGGGATTTCTGAACACAACATTCCACATCTATCTTAATTTTGTAGTTTCCAAGGAAACAGGACTCTGGGTCAACATTGCAGCCCAAACCTGATGTCAATCCCTTTAAACACAGCCCTGCTTTGCTGTGAGGCTATCGAAACACTGCTTCATTTAAATTCCACCCGAATGCCATGCTACTCTAAAGTTCTACAGTAACCTTATCTTTTCCTCTGTTTGGTTCCTTTGCTGTGTGTTTTGCCTCATTGCAGTGGGTTGATAAATCTGACTTTGTCAGATTAAGGGCCTGTTCTGGGTCTTAGCTTGATTGGTTTGGGACACAACTTTTAAGCCTCAACTCCAAGGATGCCCACGAGAAACCTGGGTTGCATGTCACCCCAGTCCAGGGCTTCCCAAACTTGAGCTTGTATCAGAATCACCCAGAGAACTTGGTAAAGCACAGATTGCTGGCTCCCACCTCCCAGGGTCTCTGATTCAGTAGGTCCGGGTGGGAACCCTAGAAGTTGCATTTCTAGCAAATTGCCAGGTGATGCTGATGCTGCTGATTCCAAGGGACCACACTTTGGAAACATCGCCCTAACTAACCTGCATCACCTTCACATAATAGCATTGTAAGGATCAAGTGACAAGTGTATGAAGAACTCAATTCAGGATTTGGGATATAGTAAGTGCTCGATAAATGTAAGCTATTCCTGCAATTTTTTTGTTGTTGTTATGTGTATTTTTTTTAATTGAAAGTTACTGCTTTTTCTTTTTTTTTAAAATTTATTTATTTTATTATTTTTGGCTGTGTTGGGTCTTTGTTTCTGTGCAAGGGCTTTCTCTAGTTGCGGCAAGTGGGGGCCACTCTTCATCGCGGTGCGCGGGCCTCTCACTATCGCGGCCTCTCTTGTTACGGAGTACAGGCTCCAGACGCGCAGGCTCAGTAGCTGTGGCTCACAGGCCCAGTTGCTCTGCGGCATGTGGGATCTTCCCAGACCAGGGCTCGAACCCGTGTCCCCTGCATTGGCATGCAGATTCTCAACCACTGCGCCACCAGGGAAGCCCGTTATGTGTATTTTTTAAATTGAAGTATAGTTAATTTACAATGTTGTGTTAGTTTCAGGTGTACAGCAAAGTGACTCAGTTATACATATATATACATATATATATATTTTTTTTCAGACTATTTTCTCTTATAGGTTATTACAAAATATTGAGTATAGTTCTCTGTGCTATACAGTAGGTCCTTGTTGGTTATCTATTTATTCCTGCTATTTTTAAATGAACTACTCAGATTCTCACATAATCCACTCATGCAACCATTCTTCCTCTGAGAGCTCACAGTCTGGGGGCAGATAGACAACCAATTCATTACAACACAAGGCAGAATGAAATAAGCTCCTTGTGTAGATGTTAAAAGCATAACTTCAGAGTCATATTGTAAATATGCCATTGTGTGTATTTCCCCCCACTGAGTATATTTATCCTGAACATTTCACCATGTCGTTATTAGAAAACCTTCCAAACCAGAAATATTAACTTAAGCTTATGCTGAATTTCTGTTTAACCATTCTATTGTTGGACGTTTAATTTCTTCCAAGTGTTGCTAATATAAATAACTCTCCTATGAAGATCTTTGTATCTAAGCTGTTTGTCAGAATCACAGATGACTTTCAGAAAGAGGCCTAAAATGAGGAAATAGTTGGGGCAAAGGGCATGAATTTTTAAAAATTTCCCACTAGCTATCGTCAAATTTCTTTCCATCTTGGAATTGAAAGGTTGCTGGTTAAAGCTTCTAGATGGTAACATCTGTGCTCCTTTCATAAGAGTTCCATGATTCTAAAGCACCAGGCAAAGATTACGGGGGTCCCAGCAACAGATTCAGTATATGTTCACCGTCAGCCTTTGCCTTTCACTGCTTTTTGCTGAGACTAAATGAGTGTGTTGGCCTGGATTCTCCCAGCACCTTCTACCCCTTTCTTCCTTGGTTAGAGGGCAGTCTTGGGCCAGTGTTTGCAGTGACATGAGGGCCTTATTTCAGCTTCCTTTACCCAGTCCCTAATGGTGCATGAATTGTTTTATGGGTTTTCAGTGAAGTGTGAAGGGATGGGAGGGAAACCATTTCCTGGTGACCTTTATTTAACCCACGGCTTGGCTGAAATTTGAATAAACTGAGGCAGGTGATAAGAGAGCATGAAATGGCTAAATCTATGGTCAGCCTTCATTTAAAGTAAATTGCTCTTCAAAGGGAGTAGCACCTTCACCACCATCCCCAAGGACCACCAGCCTTACCTGTGAATAGAGCATCCCTGTGGGCACTCGGCGCCACCTGTTCAGTCCTGTCCTTGCTTCTAAGGACTCATGTCAACCCCATGGGAGAAACCTCCAGATACCCCCAGCCCACATTTGCTCTCTCCACCCCTGAGAGCTGCACCGGGGTCTGAGCTCTTTGCATACCTTGTCTCAATACTCACACCTATTGGTAGCCCATTTCACAGCTGAGAAAACTGAGGCTCGGAGCAGAGTGAGAACTTGCCCGAAGGAGAAAGTAGGAGAGCTGGAGTTGGAAGTCAGGTTGCCTGTGTCCTGAGGCTGGACTGGCTGCCCCATGTTGTCTGTGGATCACGTGCCCTGCCCAGAGTCTTTTCCCACTGCCCATTGCTTACATCACGTTTGGAGCCCTTGTCCATGTGTCTGTCCTGTTTTATTATCATCATCTCCTAATCTGGATGCCTGACTAGCTATTCTCTGGGTAACCCTACCTCAGCACAGGGCAGGCACGGCATGGGTACCCTGAGGTGCTTGGGGATGTCCTTCCTTTTCTTTCCTTCCTCCATCCCTCTATTCCCAGAAGGAATGATTTTGGTCAAGAAAATATATCCAGGAGGGGGAAACGTCTTCATTTCCACTTTTGTAGTTCAACTTTTTGTTTTAATTAATTAATGAATTAATTATTTTGGGACTTCCCAGATGGTCCAGTGGTTAAGACTCCGTAATTCCACTGCAGGGGGCGCAGGTTTGATCCCTGGTCGGGGAACTAAGGTCCCACATGCCATGCAATGTGGCAAAGAAAAAAAAAAAAAATAATTTGAAGTATAATTTATCTACAACGTCATGTTAGTTTCAGGTGTACAGCAAAGTGATTCAGTTATACATATATATATGCATATATATATTCTTTTCAGATTCTTTTCTCTTATAGGTTACTACAAAATATTGAGTATAGTTCTCTCAACTTTTTTTTAGAGAGAGACTCAAGTTATCTAAATCATCCTTCCCCTAAACCCACTACGATCTTAAAGAAAGCAATAACAATTCTAGGTAGTTCAATGTCTAATATCCATAAATGTTGACTGAACAATTTCAGCTCCCACAGGAGACACCAGGAGATGCATGTAGCAAGCACCATTCCCCCCCTGCCCTTCTTTTTTCCTTCCTTAGGTATTTACTGTGTGGCCTCCCTGTGCTAGATACTGACTGGAGACACAGTGGTGAAGTAGATGGCCCTGGCTCTCTTGGCCATCCCCGTGGGTCAGGATGCAGGCGCTCACGGTCAAGGACAGCCCAATAGGAGGTCTCTTTTCAGCATTTTCTCTTTTTTCCAGCTTTATATAGTTATACTTGACAAGTAAAATTGTAAGATAGTTGAAGTGTACATCATGATGATTTAATATACATGCCCATTGTGAAAGGATCCCCCCTATCTAGTTAATTAACACATCCATCACTATATATATATAAAATTTTTTTGATGAGAACATTTAAGTTCTACTCTCAGCAAATTTCACTTATATAATACAGTCTTATCAACTATAGTCACAATGCTACACCTTAGATCCTCAGGCCTTATTCACCTTAGAGCTGAAAGTTTGTACCCTTTTAGCAACCTTTCTCTATTTCCCTCACCTCCCGGCCCCTGGCAACCACTTTTCTATTCTCTGTTTCTATGAGTTCGAGTTTTGTTTCATTTTTTTTTTTTTAAGGTTCCACATATAAGTGATACCATGCAGTATCTGTCTTTCTCTCTCTGGCTTATTTCACTTAGCATAAAGCCCTCAAGCTCCATCCATGTTGTCACAAATGATAGGATTTCCTTCTTCCTCATGGCTGAATAATATTCCATGGTAATATATATACCACATCTTTATCTATTCATCTGATGATGGACACTTGTGTTGTTTCCATATCTTGGCTGTTACGAATAATGCTGCAATGAACAAGGGACTGCAGATATCTCTTTGAAATCTTGTTTACAGTTCCTTTGAATTTATACCCAGAAGTGGAATTGCTGGATCTCATGGTAGCTCTATTTTTAATGTTTTGAGAAACCTCCATACTGTTTTCCAAAGTGGCTACACCTGTTTACATTCCCACCAACAGTACAAGAGGGTTCCCTTTCCTCCATATCCTGGCCACTACTTGTTATCTCTTGTCTTTGTTGTTTTTTTAAAAAATATTTATTTATTTATTTGACTGCACTGGGTCTTACTTGCACCATGTGGGATCTTCTTTGTAGCATGTAGGATCTAGTTCCCTGACCAGGGATCAAACCTGGGCCCCCTGCATTGGGAGCTCAGAGTCTTAACCACTGGAGTTCCTCTTGTCTTTTGATAATAGCCATTCTGACAGGTGTGAAGTGATGCCTCATTGTGGGTTTGATTTGCATTTCCCTGATGATGTCATGCTGAATACATTTTGGCCATTTGTATGCCTACTTTGGAAAAATGTCTACTCAGGGCCTCTGCCCATTAAAAAAAAATTATTTTATTGAAGTAAGGTTGATTTACAATGCTGTGTTAATTTCTGTTGTATAACAAAGTGATTCAGTTATACACACACACACACACACACACACACACACACACATATATATATATATATATTATATATATATATATATTATATATATATATATACATTCTTTTTCATATTCTTTTCCATTATGGTTTATCACAGGATACTGAATATAGTTCTCTATGCTACACAGTAGGACCTTATTGTTTATCCATTCTATATATAATAGTTTGTATCTGCTAAACTCCCAATCCAACCCTCCCCCATCCCCCTCTCCCCTGTGGCAACCACAAGTCTGTTCTCTATGTCTCTGAGTCTATTTCTGTTTTGTGGATAAGTTCATTTGTGTCATATTTTAGATTCCACATATAAGTGATATCATACTGAATTTGTCTTTCTCTGTCTGACTTACTTCACTTAGTATGATAATCTGTAGGTCCATCCAGATTGCTGAAAATTCTGCCCATTTTTTAATCGGATTGTTTGGTGTTGTTTTTTTTTTCTTTTTTTTTGCTATTGAGTTGCATCAGTTCTTTATATATTTTAAATGTAATCCCTTATCAGATACATGATTTGCAAATATTTCCTTCTGTTCCATAGGTTGCCTTTTCATTTTGTTGATGGTTTCCTTTGCTGTGCAGAAGCTTTTTATTTTGATGTAGTCCCAGTTGTTTATTTTTGCTTTTGTGGCCTTTGTTTCTGGTGTCAAATCCAAAAAATCATTCCCATGACTGACATCGAGGAGCTTACCCACCATGTTTACTTGTAGGCAATGTATTCTCTCTTTTTAAAAAAAATTTTATTCTAATTATTATTATTATTTTATATTTATTTATTTTTGGCTGCGTTGGGTCTTCGTTGCTGCGCGCAGGCTTTCTCTAGTTGTGGCGAGCAGGGGCTACTCTTTGTTGTGGTGTGCAGCCTTCTCGTTGCCCTGGCTTCTCTTGTTGCAGAGCACAGGCTCTAGGCATGCAGGTTTCAGTAGTTGTGGCTCACGGGCTTAGTTGCTCCACGACATGTGGGATGTTCCCGGACCAGGGCTTGAACCCGTGTCCCCTGCATTGGCAGGCGGATTCTTAACCACTGGGCCACCAGGGAAGTCCTGGCAACATATTCTCTGTAAGACAAATATTGCAGAGATCCAGGACCTGAATTTTCTTCTGCTCTCAGAATGAAATGGCAGGAACCATGGCCAAGGTGTGATTTATTCTTTGGCAGCCACCCAAGGATCCCCCTGACCCTCTCCAGCTAGCACCTGCTGGCCCCGTGCATTTTGTGTCCTGTGGAAGGCCGGTGCTGAGTTTAGCTGGGCTCACACTGGCCTCCCATGGAAAACTGCTGTTCTGTGCATTGGGCTGATGTTTTCTATCACTAAAATCGAACCGTGATAGTGCTTTTTCAAATCACAGAAAAATAAAATGAATATTTTTCGTTACAAGTTTTTCCATACCTACTGCCTTTGGTCCACACCATCACTGAGTAGATGATGGTGTCTGAGTTTGCCCCAAATTAAGTTTCATCCACTGATATTTCATAATGTCTCTGCAAAGCCACTTGAACCCTTTTGGGAAGTGCTGGCCTGGAGCATCCAAGCCAGAAGCTGCGCTCGGGGGCTGCAGGCTCGGTGCTGGTTCCCACCCTTCCTGCGTCTTTGGCCCCGTTAGGTCCATGCTCTCCCCACCCTCACCCCTGTGCTCCAGGCCTGCTGACCTTCTCCCAGGCCTGGAACAAACCTCAGTTCTGCATCTCTGCGGGGCCTCTGCTCCCAGCTTCTCTCTGCTTGGGGGATGCCTCGTCATATTTTCCATCTCCCACTCCATCATCACTCCTTCTGGAGGTCTCCCCTGTCCCACCCCTGCACACCCCAGACTGGGTCACCGTATAGCTCAGTTCTCATCATGGCTGTATTTTAATATGCATTTATGGGATCATTTGATTCTTGTCTGTCTTCTCCACCAGAATGTGAATCTTCCAAGGGCAGAGAGTGGGAACCGTGTGTGTGTGTGTGTGTGTGTAAGAGAGAATACATGTGTTTGTGTACACATGTGTTACCTTACTGTAACTTCCACAGTCCTCACCATAGTGTTTGCACATGTCAAGCACTCAGTAAATATGTGTTGAGTGGATGAGTGCGTGGTGCGGTGTATTTCTTTAGAATCCTTCCAGCAGTAGTGACTTCATTTTGTCAACAGAGAAACTGAGGCCTAGAGATGTGACTTGCATTGGCCAAGTTCCCACAGCCAGAAAGGGGCCGAGCTGGGACTTGAAGCCAGGCCTCTGACTCAGCCCAGTGCCCTTTCTACTACTCTCGGCTGCCAGCTTCCCTCGAGGTTTGGCAAGTTAAACACAAGCAAAGCGTTCGGAGGAAATTTACCGCAAGGCAGAGTGTTTACTAGCGATGACCTCACCTCCGTGGCAGTGAAAGGGCAGAAAAGAGCTGAAAAGAAAATACCTTTCCAATGAATGAGCTGGGCCGGCCGGGCCCCAGCTGACTCATGAAAAATGTTTCACTATATAAGGATTTCACTGCTCCCCCGAGCCCCCCGCCCCGGGTGTGCCTTTTGCCCTGAGTCCAGGTCTGGGAGGGGGCAGGTTGTCGGGTTCCCAGCTTGAAGCCCCAGCTCTGACAGCCGTGCTTCCAGGGCCCCTTCCCTCCCCCGCTAGTGTGTGTTTTCTCCTCTGTCTGGAACCTGTCTCTCCAGCCTTGTGTATAAACAGGCTCGTGTTAATAACACCCACCTAAGTTTCGGTGGGTCTGGCTGCCAACTGCTCCTCGGACATCTGGCCCCCACAAAACCTTAGCTGGTTGGGTCTGGGAGTCCGAGGGTAAGTAGGTACCTCCTGGGTCTCCAGTGCTCATGAAACCTCGCTACATTCATCACCAGCCCCTGTTCGTTTGTCCTTTCTTTGTTGCCACCCTTCACCCCTCCATGTCTTTGTCCTTGAAGCCATCGAGGGGGCCTGGTCTCAGTGGCCAGTGCCATCTGTAGGAATATGGAGATTCATGCCAAGCGCTGTTTTCCAAAGCTCCCCCGCTCCCCACTGGGTCCATGGCCCTGTGTTTCTGCAGAAGGTGAGCAAAGGCTGCTCTCACCACTCCGCTCACACCTTGGTCCTTGCAGACAGCACTCCTGCCCCCTGCCCGGGAACCTCCTCACAGGGGACGCACACGGTGCCACTGCCTGATCCCATGCTCCCTCCTCTTCGAAATGGCATTTCTGACCACGAGCCATCCATACAGATCAATGCTCCTGCCCTGCCTGCTCTCACCGGCCAACCCAACAGACAGTCCTGAGCTGTGTTTTGATTCTCGGCAGTGAAGACTGTGACCACCCCCAGCCACTTCCATGCACCTCTGATACTTCTCATGATCACCTGGGAATTATCACCCACCCATTTTAGAGATGGAGAAGCTGAGGCTCAGAATGGTGAGAAATCTGCCAAAATCTCACCACCGAGAGGGATGGGGACGGCATGGGAGAGGGCATCTCACATCCCACTCTCCTGTGTTCATCAACTGGGCACGATGCCGTCCCTCTGACCTGCCTGCTGCAGAGACACACATCCAGGATCAGACAGAGAGCAACCTGCAAGGAGAGCCTTAGGCATACAGGAGGGCGATTCCAGGAATTCCCAGCACCTGCCAGCAACTGATGGAAATAGTTGGGGGGTGACATCACACATTGGCAGCCTATTGATTGCCATGATAGGCAGGTGTTTGTGTTCTGTCAGAAGTGGATAACGATTTAGCCAAAGGCTGAGGGTTAGAAAGGGGAAGGAAGTGTGGATTTTAACCCAAGGCCACAAGCTCTCAGAGGTGGGAGAGAGGACCGGTGGGAGCTGGAGCTGTGAACCAGCCACCCCCCCACTCAGCCAGTGTCCGCCGCCCTGCTCCCCTGGGCCACGAACAGGCTGTGGCACTGGCGTCAGGTAAAGAGAGCTGGGTTCCACCCCACTGCTGCCATTTCCTGGCTGTGGGCCTCGGTCAAGTCCCTTCCTCTGCCTGAGTCTTGTATTCTCATCTGTAAAATGAGACTGTCAACCCCCTACTTCATAAGGGGGTTGGGAAGATCACATGAGATAAGCCAGGTAAAGGGCTTTGCATGGAGTGGATGCTTGATAAATGTAGATTTCCCATCTCTTTCCACCACATGGAATATCAGCGCTAGATGAACCCTAGGTTTGAACCCCACCTCTATCATTTCCTGGCTGTTCAGCCTGGAGAAAGTAATTTCCCCTCCCTGAACCCCACTCCGTCTGCAGGAATGGGGATGATGAGGGCTACACAGTAGGGTTTGGAGCAAGGGTCCAATATTATAATGGTAGCTAACGTTAATCAAGCTCTTAGCTAAGTGCCAGGGGTCTGGATTGGGGTCTGAGGTTCTGCACTTCCAACAAGCTCTGGGTGGTACTGATGCTGCTGACCAAGGGACCACACTTTGAGTAGTGAGGTGACAGATGAAAGTCCATGGGATCATGGGACTGGGCAGAGGGAGTGGGTGAAGCACAGGCACATGCTGGAAGACTTTTTTTTTTTTTAATTTATTTTTATTTTATTTTATTTTTGGCTGTGTTGGGTCTTCGTTGCTGCGTGCAGGTTTTTCTCTAGTTGCGGCGAGCGGGGGCTGCTCTTTGTTGCGGTGCGTGGGCTCTAGGCACACGGGCTTCAGCAGTTGTGGCACACGGGCTCAGTAGTTGTGGCACACGGGCTCAGTAGTTGTGGCTCGTGGGCTCTAGAGCACAGACCAGTAGTTGTGGCACACGGGCTTAGTTGCTCCGTGGCATGTGGGATCCTCCCGGACCAGGGATCGAACCCGTGTCCCCTGCACTGGCAGGCAGATTCTTAACCACTGCGCCACCAGGGAAGCCCTGGAAGACTTTTTAGTGGGCTGTTGCCTTCAGGAGGCCACTGTTTTGAGAACAACTAAAGATGATCTGGCAATTAACTAAATATATTATTGCTGGGAGATGGGGAATCAGTTCTTGGCCCCTGGGTGCCCTAGTGCAGGGAGGAGACTGACGAGTACCTGTTATAACCCAAACCGTAAGAACTCTGGTTGCCCAAGCACGGGCCCCCAGGGGTTCCGGGACAGAACCCTCATCTAGGCTAGGGGTCAGGCAGGCTGACTGAAGGTGAGGGCCCTCCAGCTGGGTGTCCAAGGATGGGGAGGACTCAGCCAGGTGGAGGAGGGGGAGGGCAGTGTCCAGGGGAGGAAATTGCCCAGGCTTGGGGGGCAGGGAGAGCTGGGGTCACAGCTCTGTCATTGACACTCTGTGTCACTGTCATGCTGTGTGACCTCATCAAGGGACGTCCCCTCTCTGGGCCTCAGCTTCCTCTTCCGTCAGGTGGAGGTGATGCTTCCTATCGCTAGTGCTTTGGGGAAGGAGAAGGTAAAAAGGGGCAGTATCGGGCCATGTCTGGCTTCCAGCAGCGGGTCAACCACTGTGACATCCTTTTCCTGGTAACACAGAAATTCACCATCTGAGCATAGGGGTCCTGGTCTCCCAGGAGCCTCCTTGGGTGGGGAGCCCCTGCCCTTCGGCGCTCCACACGGCTCCCCCCATCCCAACAAGCAGGCTCTCAGGCAAGGACAGGGAGCGTGCCAGTGTCCCAGGGAGACTGGTTTTATCAGAGCCTCAGACCTTAAACCCCTCATCACTGCCTGGCAAGAAACCAGAGACCTGGCTGAGATAACAGGGCTGTTATCGTGGTAAACAGACCCTCCCGGGATAAAGAGGGAAGAATAGAACAGCCTCTGTTTGTCCTCCCCTGGCATGTCACCCAGCAGCATCCGACCTCCCAGATGGCTTGACTCAGCTGCAGTGACCCAGGGCTGACCTGACTTCTGAGCTGCCCCTCCGTGCCCACCCTCCTCCAGCCCACTTCTCACCCCCATCCCAACTGGCTTGTCTATGTGCTTCCTTCTCCCTCTCAAGTTTATCTATTTCCCCAGAAGCATAGCACAGTGTGGTAGAAAAGGGCTTGGGAATTGGCATCGGATCTGGGCTGGAATCTCTGGGATCCAATTCTTTGGGTGGATTGCTTACCCCTAAGATGACCAAATGTCCCAGTTTGCCTGGGACTGAGGGGCTCCTGAGACGTGGGACTTTCAGTTGTAAAACAGGGAGGGTTCCATGAAAATTGGAGTTAGTCAGTCTTTTTACCTCTCTGAGCCTCAATTTGCTCAGTTTGCTTGTAAAACGAGGATAATTATCTCTGTTGGGGGGATTAAACAGGATAATGCGAGGAAGCATGTAGCGCATGGTGAGTTGTCGATGATGGTTTCAGTTACTTCTCTGCCTGGAGGAAATCGCAGGGCTTCGACCTTGAATTTCTCACCGCCCTTATTCCCATGACCTTTTCAAATTGACACAGAAGCTGATCTGGGGTCGTGTCTGCATTTAAGAAATCATTAAACCTGTATGTGGTGCTTTTGCTCAAAATGCCTTTTGATTGACAAGGCTAAAGCAATGAACAGAGGAAGCTTAGTAAAGAAGTAAAGAGAGACAAACTGGAAACCAGCAGGCCAGGCCCACTTTGAATCTGCGATTAACTTGTTGTGTGACCTTTCACAAATCTCTTTGCCTCTCTGGGCCTCAGTTTTCCCATCTACAAAATGGAGGGTTGGACTGCTTGGTCTCTAAATGCAGCCACCAGCTCTAACGCTCTATGATCCTGTGGTACAGATGTTCGTTACCCTGCACACTGTAATGGAGGAGGTATTGAGGATGGGGCAGTTAGGTTGGTGCCTGTAAAAGGCTGAGGAGGAAGTGAAACGGTATTCCTTCTCAGGTGGGACCTAAACCCAGCTGCACTTCAGACTGGGACTTGAACCCATAATCCCTGGCATAGGAGGGGACTCAAACCCACTGTCTTTTAATTGAAACCACTCACTTGGTGCCAGGACTTACTGAAGCTCAGGTTCTTTGGTCTCAGCACAGAAAAAATTCAGTGTGAGGTAAAGCGATGGGTAAAGAGTAAGTTTATTAGCGCAGGATGCTTGTGAGAGATTCAAGCGGGCAGCAAGGGAGCGCAGCCCCGAGAACAAAGAGGGATACATTTTTACAATCAAAGAAAAAGTGGAGGGCTTCCCTAGTGGCGTAGTGGTTAAGAATCCGCCTGCCAACGCAGGGGATACGGGTTCGAGCCCTAGTCCGGGAAGATCCCACATGCCACGGAGCAACTGAGCCCGTGCGCCACAACTACTGAGCCTGCGCTCTAGAGCCCACAAGCCACAACTACTGAGCTCATGGGCCACAACTACTGAAGCCCACACGCCTAGAGCCCGTGCTCTGCAACAAGAGGAGACACCACGATGAGAAGCCCACGCACCGCAACGAAGACCCAACACAGCCAAAAATAAATAAATAGATTTATTTAGGAAAAAAACAAAAGTGGGGAGGGGAGAAGATATGTTCTGACCGGGACTGTCACGGCGCCATGTGAATCATATGCATATTAGCAGAAAAGTGGTGACCTATACTAAAATATGGTAATTCATCTCAGGTTTTGGTATAATGTCCCCTTTCACCTAGATTTTTCCCCTTTCACCTAGTGGTTTCCCCTTTCACCTATTATTTCTGTTTAGGCTACATGCAGAAATGCTACTCTTCAAAGACCATTAACTTCCTGACTTCATGTAACAAGATTCAGACCCCATATCTATTGTCTTGTGTTTTAACTATCAGGGTTTGTGGCTTGAGTGTGCCTGGTGCTTGGATGCACCTGGTCTTCCTTCTAGGTAGAGTAGATTGTTGCTAGGTTACTGGATTCTTTCCTTTAGTGGTCATTAGCTTACAACAGTCTCCCAGGCTCCCGCAAAATTCCATCTCTGTCTTTAATCCCCTAGTGAGACTCCTAAACTATCTAATTATCCTCCTCTATCCCTATCATTAAGAACCAAGATTTTGGCACCTTCTTAAGCACCAACTAAAATTTGGAAAATAGTGCAAAGTGGAAAATGACTAAAGCATCTTATAGATAGAGCAGTTAGTTGATGTCTGCAAAGCAGACTGGGCAAGGTCTCATGACGCCAGGCCACTGGACATTTGTTTACTCCCTCCTCTGTTTAACTGTTCATTTATTTCTTCCTTCCTTCCTCCCTTTGTTCACTTATTCTTTCACTGAGTGATTCACATAGTGATTGATAGCCTGGATTCTGAAGCTGATTTACCTGGGTTCAAATCCCAGCTCTGTTAATTATTATGTGACCTCAGCAAGTTACTGGACTTCTCCATGCCTCTGTCTCCTCATCTGTAAAATGGACACAACAGAAGTACCCACCTCGTGGGGTGGTTTTCATGTTAAATTTCTTTTTTTTTTTTTTTTTTAAAACAGATAAATTGGACTTTATCAAAATTAAACACTTTTGTGTTTCAAAGGACACCACCAAGAAAGGATGACACACAAAATGGAAGAAAATATTTGCACATTATATATCTGATAATGGATTAGTATCCAAAATATATAAAGAACAATTACAGGTCAACAATAAAAAGACACATAACGTAATTTTAAAAGATTTGAATAGACATTGCTCCAAAGAAAAGACACAGACGGCCTATAAGCATATGAAAAGATGCTCAACATTATCAGTCACCAGGGAAATGCAACTTGAAACCACAATGCAATACCACTTCACATTTACTAGGATGACTATAATCAAATAAATTGATGGAAAATCACAAGTGTTAACAAGGAAGTGGAAAAATTGGAACCCCTATCCACTGCTGGTGGGAATGTAAAATGGTGCAGTCACTTTGAAAAAGTCTGGCAGTTTCTCAAAAAATTAAACATAGAATTACTATATGACCAGCAATTCCACTTCTAGATACACACCCAAGAGAACTGAAAATGTATGTCCACACAAAAACTTGGACGTGAATATTCATAACCACATTATAATATCATGTTAAATTTCTTAAACCAGCACCTGGCATTGACAAAGTGCAACATACATGTTTGCTATTACTGTTTATTCTTTCACCATTTACTAAGAGATAATTCTGAGGCAGGCATTGGGCTGGGCAAACACCAGAGATTCAGATCTGGAGGACAATCCCCAACCTTGAGGAGGTCACAAAGAGATAAACTGGCAATTATCAAGTCATGTGGTTAGTGTTGCCGTGTTGTGTAGGTTAGCACAGGGCAGTAGGGGAACAAAGAGGAGAGGCACCCAGCCTGGGTGGGCCGGGCTCAAGAGCCGGTGTGTGCCCAGGAAGGTTTCCTGGCAGAGATGTCACCCAATCTGGGTCTTCAGATACAGGTACATATTAACCAGGAGGTGAAGAAGGTGGGGTGATGGGAACCTCTGGCAGAGGAAATGGCTTGTGCAAAGGCTTGGAGGGGAGAATATGGATATTTATGGAACAGATGTGGTTTGCTGTGGCTTGCTGGGGTGTGGGTAGGTGGTCGAAGAAGCCAGAAGAGCAGCAAAGCCTTAACTATGCTGAACATTCCAGGAATGCTAAAAAGTTAATATTTTATCAGCTAGGCCAGTGTCCCCAGATTTTAGGATCATGCTCCAAATAAACACATACCAAAAAATCTCCATTATATGGAGATTTATTTATGAATAAATTATATACAGGTACTGCCACACAAATATATCATGTACATTATAAGACACACAAAAATACAAGCATTTAATTGGATTGTTTGGTTTTTTGCTATTGAATTGTATGAGTTCTTTATATATTTTGGATATCAGCCTCTTATCTGATATATGATTTGCAGATATTTTCTCCCATTTGGTAGATTGCCTTTTCATTTTGTGGATGGTTTCATTTGCTAAGCAAAAGCTTTTTAGTTTGATGTAGCCCCACTTGTTTATTTTTGCTTTTGTGGCCTTTGCTTTTGGTGCCAAATCATCACCAAGACTAACGTCAAAAAACTTACTGCCTATGTTTTCTTCTAGGGGTTTTATGGCTTTAGGTCTTACGTTCAATTCTTTCTTTTTTTCTTGTGAGTAATTGCTTAGTATAATTTAATGATTACAATATTTTGGAAAGAATTACCAGCAAAGATCACTTTTTAAGGTACCTAATTAAAAAAAAAATTAAGGCAACAATGAAAATCATGTAATAAAACACATAAAGTTAAAACCAGAACTTCAAATCATTCATCCTACGTTTGGGTCTTTAATCTACTTTGAGTTAATTTTTGTATAAGACAGTGGCCCTGTTTCATTCTTTTGCATGTGGCTGTCCGGATTCCCCAACAGAAATAAAAAGAATACATATAAATAGAAATCCTGGTACTTTCTCTCCCTTGCACCAATGGCTGCTCTTGTGTGTCTCTTGAAATGCATCTCCCTTACCCCACTTTGAAGCTCACTACTCTATCCTATGGGATGCATCAAAGGATGGCACATGGAAGAGAGTGGATTTTTACATTTAAAAGGCCATTTTGACGTTGATACATGCTGGAATCCCTGAAGTCATTAAAATGAAGATAAAGTTGTATATTACTAACATTGAAACGTGCTACTATATTAAGCTAATATATTGCAGGGTGACAATTGCAGGGTGCAGGATCTTCAGTGCTAAAACTGGGACTGTGCCGAGCAAACCGGGTTACCCTAGGAGCATGTCTAGAACAATCCTATCTTGTAGAGAATATAAATGAACGTTCAGAAAAGAGTTGGAAGGCTGTTCATCCAAAATATTAACAGTGGGTGGTAGTGGTGGGTTGATGGGACATTACAATTAGCCTTTACTTCTTCTTATTAAGTAATGTATTTTGGTTTTTGCTTACCTGTATTAGATATTTTCTGTTGAGAAATATGCATTATTATGTGAATTTTAAAACGTGAAACAGATGAAAGTTAAGACTGCTTTAGCAAGCAGGGCATAGCACAGAGGGAGGTAGAATAAGGCAGAAGGCCTGGGGCAAGTTAGAGACAGAGAATAAGGTGAGAAGTGAGAAGGGGCTTGGACTTGGCAGCGGTGATGAGGAAGGGAAGAAAAGAGGGTTCAAGTGATTAGCGAGAGAAAAGGACTCAGTAGGACTCTGTGACTACTAAACTGTGGGGACTGAAGGAAAGGCAGGAGTTTCGACTACCTGCAAGTTTCTGAGTGGTGCTGTTGACTAAGATGGATAATTCAGGAGAAATAGAAGTTTTGAGATGGAGGGATAAAGATGGGAGCTCTAGGGGGCTGGTATTACACTGTTGGCTTGATTTTGGACATATTGATTTGTCTATAGGACCCCCAGGAGGAAGTGTAAGAGTGGAATTTATCACAGGAGCTCAGGGAACTAGCTATTTACTGGCCAGTTTCTTGACTTGAGTCACTATTACCAGCACCCTCCCTTTGAAAAGTCATCCAGACCTTCAACAACATGCTCTACCGGCCTAGAAGTCCCTTCTGACTCATGACCTGGTTTGAAAGGAGTTGTTAGGTTTTAAGACGCACTGCAGTAATCCACTGCTATCACTTGTAAGCGGCCAAAGATAACTCATTTGCATTATATGGAAAGTTTCTCTTCTCTATCTTTTAGCAAAAAACCCCCCAAAAACAAAACAAACAAACAAACAAAACCTGTATACCCCTTTATCTTCTTTTTTCCTCTCCAGCATCAGTGCAGTGATTGCATCTCTTTTAAATATATTGAGACTTATTGTATGGCCCAGTATTTGGTGTATCTTGGTGTGCCCTTGAAGATAATGTGTACTCCACTGTTGGGTGGAGTGTTGTACAAATGTCCATTAGGTCAAGCTGGTTGACAGCGTTGCTCAAGTCTTCTATATTCTTGCTGACTTTCTGTCTACTTGTTCTATCAATGATGAGGGTGTTGAAATTTCCAGCTCTCGTTGTGGATTTTTCTATTTCTCCTTTCAGTTTTTGTTTCATGTATTTTTGAACCTCTGTTATTAGGCACATATATATTTAGGATATATATATCCTCTTGATTCATTGATCAATTTCTCATTCATTAATATCTCTCTTAATCTCTGGTAAAATCCCTTGTACTGAAGGCCTACTTTGTCTGAGTTTAGACAATTTACATTTAATGTAATTATCGATATAGTTGAGTTTAAATCTACTGTCCTGCTATGTGCTTTCTATTTGTCCCATCTCTTCTTTGTTCCTTTGTTTCCCCTTGCTTGGCTTCTTTTGGATTATGTATATTTTTATAATCCCATTTTATTTTCACTCTTTCTTTTCTTTTCTTTTTTTTTTGGCTGTGCAGCTTGTGGGGTCTCAGTTCCCTGACCAGGGATTGAACCTGGGCCGTGGTAGTGAAAGCCCAGAATCCTAACCATTAGGCCACCAGGGAAATCCCTATTTTCTATTTTAGTGCTTGCTTTAGGGTTAATTATATGCATCTTTAACTTATCACATAATATTTGCATACTTTACATATTTATTAGTCAGGGTTCAACCAGAGAAACAGAACCACTGGGAGTGATATATAACAAGGGATTTATTATAGGAATTTGACCTTATGCAATTATATGGAGCTGGCTAAACAGTCTCTAAAAGGTTATTTTCTTTGTGTCTGGTCCTGGTATATTACTGGCAGTGAAGGGAAAGAAATTGGGAAGGGGAGATGGATTCAAAGTGGGGGAAGAGTGGAGGAGAACAGGAACAAACCAGCACCCGCATGTCATCTCTCACTCCTTCCAAGATGCCATCTTCAGTGATGTGACTGACCTAGACGAGAAACTGGGGCTTCTCATCATGAAGCTGAAACACACCTGGGCCAGGGATCAGAGAAACTGCCGGATGATCCAGCAGGAGCCGGAGGGGCTGTGGGCTCAGCTGCTGCCTCATGATGACAAGGTGACCCAGCCGTTAAGTGACAGTGTATGCGAGCTGCACCTGGTGTCCCTACGCCAACTTTTTGAGTAACAAAACAAAAAATAGCAAGTGGCTACTGCTTTACTGTACCTTGCAGATGTTGTATAAAATGTCTCTAGTGACCTATGCTAACTTGGAACTATACAGGGAAAGATATTCTGGGGAATATAGTTCCAGCTTAGCTGAGTTGACACAATATAAATCCACTTTAACAGAAAGTGTAAGAAACTTTATAACAGTATATTTCCATTGCCCATTCTGTCCTTTGTGTGCTAGTGTTAGCATACATTTTGCTTTTACATATATTGTAAACAGTAATACACTGTTATTACTTTTGCTTATCTTTTAAAGAAATCAACAAATGAGGGAAGAAAGGACCTTCCTATTTTCTCACATGTTTATCATCTCTGGTGCTCTTTATTCCTTTGTTTAGTTCAAATTTCCATCCAGTATAATTTCCTGTCACCCAAAGATCTTCCTTTACTATTTCTTGTAGTGCAGGTCTGCTGGTGACAAATTCTCTCAGCTTTTGTTCTCCTTGTCTGAAGAAGTTTTTATTTCTCTTTCATTGTTTAAAGGGTATTGTTGCTGGCCATAGAATTTTAGGTTGACAGTTTTTTGGGTTTTTTTTTCCTTTCAGTGCTTTAGAGAGGTTCCATTGTCTCCTGCTTGCATAGTTTCTGATGAGAATTCTTTTAGTTCTTATCAGTTTTTCTCTGTATGTGACATGTCTTTTTTCTGTTTACTTTTAAGATTGTCTTATCACTGGTTTTCAGCAATTTGATTATGATGTATCTTGGTGTGGGGTTTTTATGTTTATCCTGATTGGGGTTTGTGGGGATTCTTGAATCTGTGGGTTTATAGTTTTTCTCAAATTTAGAAAATTTCCAGCCATTATTTCTTCAAATATATTTTATGTTTCTTCCTTCCTTCCTTCCTTCTTTCCTTCCTTCCTTCCTTCCTTCCTTCCTTCCTCCCTCCCTTCCTTCCTCCCTTCCTTCCTTCCTTCTTTCTTTCTTTCTTACTTGCTTTCTTTCTTACTTTCTTTCTTCCTCTCTCTCTCCTCTCCTTCTTGGACTTCAACTACACATATGTTAGACCATTTGATGTCGTATCACAGATGTCTAAGCTCTGTTGATTTTTTCCCATCTTTTTTTGTCCCTGTGCTTCAGTTTAGGTACATTATATTGCTATATTGACCTTTTGGGTCAATTATCTTTTCTTCTGCAGTGTCTAATCTGCTGTAAATCTCATTCAATAAACTTTTCATTTTAGATAGTATATTTCTCATCTCTAGATGTTCTACTTGATTCTTTTTTATATCTTCCATTTCTCTACTCATTATGATTATATTTTTCTTTAAATACTTGTAGTTAAAATAACACTTTAACATCTTTGTATCTAGTTCCATCATCTCTGTCATTTCTGGGTCCATTTTTACTGATTGATTTCTCTTCTGGTTATGGGTCCCAGTTTCCTGCTTTTGGGCATATCTAGCAGTTTCTGACTGGATGCTGGACATTATGGATGTTATATAGTTGAGTGTCTCAATTTTGTTGTCTTAAAGAATGTTGGGCTTTGTTGTAACATGCAGCTTGGTTTCTTGCACACCATCTTTATCCCTTTGAAGCCTGTTTTCAAACTTTGCTATATCTGGTCTGGACTAGCCTTCACTCTAGGGATAGCTCAGCCTACAGCTAAGACATGACTTCTACAAAGTTTCCACTGAATGTTTGAGGTTTTTACTGAGTTTTCACTACTCTGGCTGGTTGCAACTCAAATGTCTCCTGACTTGTGTGAGTTCTGGGAATTGTTCTGCTTGCAGCTTTAATTTTTTAGTTTTGCCCTGTCTCAGGGAATTTTACCCTAGTATTCAGCAACAACTCTAGAAGGTCCCATGCAGATTTATGGAGCTCATTTTCTGCACAATTTCCTCCTTTCCGGAACTTTGCCATACAACTCTAGCTGTGTCCCTGGACACCAATCTCCAAATGCTCAGTTCAGCAAGATTACTATATAATGCTTGGGATACCTCTCCTTGGACCATGGTCTGGAATATGACTCCAGGCAGAAAACCAGGACAATCAGCACTCCCACCCCACCCCCGATCCCTTCATTTGTTTCTCTTCTCTTAGTGATCACATCCTGTCATGCTTGTTTTTCATTGTATTTTGAAATACAGTTGTTTCATGTATTTTGTCCAGTTTTCTAGTTGTTTGGGGTAGGGTGGGAAGGTAAGTCTAATCCTTGTTATTGCATCGCAATCAGAAGCAGAAGTCAGGAACTGATATAAAGAAAATCTCTCGGGCTTCCCTGGTGGCGCAGTGGTTGAGAATCTGCCTGCCAATGCAGGGGACATGGGTTCGAGCCCTGGCCTGGGAAGATCCCACATGCCGCGGAGCAACTGGGCCCGTGAGCCACAATTACTGAGCTTGTGCGTCTGGAGCCTGTGCTTCGCAACAAGAGAGGCCGCGACAGTGAGAGGCCCGCACACCGCGATGAAGAGTGGCCCCCGCTTGCCACAGCTAGAGAAAGTCCTCTCACAGAAACGAAGACCCAACACAGCCATAAATAAATTAATTAATAAAAAAAAAAAAGAAAACCTCTCTAATGGCTCAGTTTAAATGTTACCCCTCTCTCATGAAGCCTTTCTTAATTTGTGTCTCTTCTGTGTTTATCGCCATCACACTCTGACTTGACTTATAATTACGTACATATGTAACTGTCTCAGTGGATTATGAGGGCCTCAAAGGTGGGCACAGAGTCTTGTCTTAGTAACTTCTCTGACCCTAGCATGTGATGGGCCCTTGGGAAGTGAGGCAGGATTACTTTGTGTAGCTTGACAGTAAACTGAAGTGACCCCGATGAGGCAATAGGCATCCCAGTGTGAAACCCAGGAAGGCCGGCTCTCTCCCCTGTGTAATCACCACTAGGCGTACTCCCAGGTAAGATCATTAGGGTGTACAATTCTCCCTTATTAGGCAGGGGACTGAGGGATTGGTGAAAAGAATCCAAGCCTGCCCAGACTTGCCAAACACATCATCCTGACCTTAGAGCTCACAAAGCCTCAGATCTTGACACAATGGAGGGGCTTGACCACAGGTGCTCTGACAGAGTGATGATCCCCCAGAGTGAGGTTAGGCCAATCCCCAAGGGGCGGGTCCCTGGGCCGAGTGTCCAGGACCTCAGGGGGCTACTGTTCTTGCCCACATTCCCTGGCAGTGGAGCAAGGATGGGAAGTGGTGATGTCTGTGTCCCAGCCCTAGTTCTGTGACCGTGATCAGCTGACTCAGTTCCCCCACCTGCAAAATGAAGCCTCAGACAGGATGGACTTTTCCTGCTCTAAAGAGCTGGGTTCTGGCAGCTGATGGGTTGATAGTCCCGGAAGTCTCTGGTTCCCCGAGGTGGTGATTCTAGGCTTTTAATAATTGATGATTCTGGGACACTGGCTTTCTGTGGCTCTGTGATTAGAACAGTTTGTAGCTCTCGAACAATCCATGACGCTGTGACCCTACCCTTCCGTGGTGTCGATTCTATGACACTCTGTTGTGCAGCTCTGCAGCTCTGGAGCGTCCACGGCATTGACCTTCATCAGCAGCCATGGCCTTGGTGTGCTAGGACCCAGCTGTCTGTCTGTTCAGGGACTTAAACCTGCCCCTCGTTCATTGATCCCAGAGTCAGTAACTCTGAGTGATTCACTTACAGGAGCCAGAGAGAAACAGAGGTGCAGGGAATGCCAGCCCGGCTGCGCTTGGATTGAAAGGGCTGAATTGTCTGCCTGCCTCAGAGAGGCTTTGTGGTTGGCTGTCTGGTGAGGGCCTGGCAGGGCCGGGCAGCCCCACACCATGCCCATACCAGAGAGAGGTCTGCCCTTCCAGCCCACTATCTGGCATTCGGCTTCCCTGATGATAAGCCTGTGTCCCAGCAGGAGGGGTGAGCAGGAGGGCAGGTGGGGCCATTGCTGATTCCTGGGGCTACCTGAGCCTGGGCTTGTGCCTGTCTGGCCAACCCTGGGTAAGACCCCTGTTTCACTGCCTGGATTCCAGCCTGACCCCATCTGGGGGCCTCCGTGCAGCTCGCAGAAGTCCTCCGGGCCTGGTTACCTGACTGAGACCTCTGAGTACATCCCATGGAATGTCTGTTTCCATCTCATTTCCCTTTTAAAAGGGGATCTGGATGCTCCTCCCCAGCTTGCTGGCCTGTGGATTAGAGGCAAACCCTTGGCAGTCCTATAATCTCATCCCTGACCCGTGGCTGCTTTAAGGTCAGTTTCCAATACACAGGGACAGACTGGAGGAGAAGGGACGAGGGATTTGAAGTGACCCCCACTCTGCCACCTGTTCCTGGGTGACACCTCATGTCCCCTCTCTGTGCTGCAGCCTCTTTTTTTTTTTTTTTTAAAGTTTTCTCCCGGGAGCTGTCGAGGATGGAGAGCACATCCTCTCCCAGTGAGAGCAGAAAGAATCTGCTCTTTATTTTATGTTTTTAAATATTTATTTATTTATTTGGCTGCGCCGGGTCTTAGGTGCGGCATGTGAACTCTTCGTTGCAGCATGCGGGATCTAGTTCCCTGACCAGGGATCGAACCCAGGGCCCCTGCATTGCTAGCACGGAGTCTTAACCACTAGACCACCAGGGAAGTCCCGCTGCAGCCTCTTTAACCTGTAAAATGGAAGCGTGGTACTGCCCTCATGGTGGCCGTGGGTCTCACCACGTGAGCGTGTGTGTGCCAAGCGCTCCGGGGACTAAGGGTTGGTTACTGTTGTGCAAACAACAGGGTTCGTTCTCCAGGAGCCCGTGTGAGCCCGCTTCCGGCACCACACACGCCCCACAGGAGCCTCCGGCCTCCGGCCTCCGGGGAGAACGTTTGGTGGGTCCTGCCTCTCCTGGAGGGAGTCACACATGCACGTGCACACAGGACAGGTTGATGACCAGGAGATCACTGCCACTGCTGAGCTGGCCCCTTGGCTTAGGCCACCCTGCCCCCCACCCCGGCGATTCAGCGCTCCCAAAAGAATGCTGTCACCACGTCCCACGTGGCAACGGTCACGTGGAGGAGGAGGAGGTCACGTTCTCCTCTGCGCAATTGCCCCCCCCCCACCGCAGCCACTCCCGCAGGAGCCGCTCCAGCTCCAACTCCTCCCAATAAGCAGCGCCACCGAAGCTCTGCCCCATCACTTATATCCCATCCAACTCAGTTTTGTCATTTTTCTAACCAAGGAGGATCGGTGAGAAAGAAATCCCTCATTCAGGGATTTGAAGGCGAGGGATTGAGATGTTTCCCCTGACGACAGAGTTCTGGCTGCAGGGGTGTTGCTGGTTTGGGGGTGTCGACGAAAATAATCAGTAAACAACCTATAAATAGAAGAAGAGTTTTATTTGAGCCAAACTGAGGACTATAGCCTGGGAGACAGCCTCTCAGGTAACTCTGAGGAACTGCTCTGGAGAAGCATGGTTTTCAGCACAGTTTTATGTCAGAACAAAGAACATCAAACAAGTCAGGGATACATTCCTTCAAGCTTTCAAAAAAACCCAGATCAGCACGTACACACTGAGTCAGTACCCTCTTGGCACCTGGGAAGGAGGTCTTACCATTGAAGAAGTACCAGCATTGGCATCCCAGGAAGGGAGGCATTTAATCTTTATTTTTAACATGGACATTCTTTCTTTTTTTTTAATTGAGGTATAGTTGATTTACAATGTTGTGTTAATTTCTGCTGTACAGCAAAGTGATTCAGTTATATATATATATAAAACTCCCCCTTGGCAACCACAAGTCTGTTCTCTAAAATGGACATTCTTTGCTTCTGGTCAATGTGCCCTTTTCTTTAATAATTAAAGCAGATACACAATGTTTGTTTGATAGGCCACAAACAGGCTGTGTTAGCTAGCATGAAATTCACGTTAACTCATGTACAAGCCAGAATGACTTTCCATACCTCAATATGTGAAAATTTCTTTTATCAGGGGTGTATCTATAAAGATGCCCTCTAGTTTTCTGGCTACAAAGCTCCCATGTTTCCAGTTCTTGAGAGTCAGGTCAGTGGCAAAGCCAGCAGGGATGAGCAGGGCTCCAGGTGGCCGTGTGGCCGAGCCTGCGAGCAGGTTTTTCCATTCCACCAGTGGCCTGGGGTCACCCTGGTGGCCTGGTCATGCCCTCGCTTGTTGGCTTGCAGGGTCCCGCAGGAAAGGGCATGCTTTTGTGCAGCTGCCATTCTTGCTTGAGCCCTCTTTTGACCTCTTGGGTCAAACAGCCGCTGTTAGTTGCTGAAAATGGTTCTCTTTTTACATATTTTCTTGTGGGTGCACGCACACACACATACACACACCATGTCTCCCTTTCTGTCTCTGAAATTGATGAACAGGTTGAAGGCCAGTTCTTCAGGGTCATCAAGGAACTCCCTGTTGCGCTGGTGTTCTTGGCCGTCTTGCCGGTTACCTTGGCAACGTGTACATTGCTTTTTTGGCTTTCATTGTACAGCCAGTACTATAAATTTTCTGTTTTGAGTTTTGTAACTTTGTGGCGTTTTAGATAATGTTGTGCTTGTACTTTGTTGTGTAGAGTAAAAGGACTGTGTTGAATAAACCTAGGATTAGAGTGCAAAAGTAAAATAAAATAATGCCATTTGTAGCAACATGAATGAACCTAGAGATTATCATACTAAGTGAAGTAAGTCAGACAGAGAAAGACAAATATGATACGATACCAGTTATATGTGGAATCCAAAAAGAAAAAATGAACTTATTTACAGAACAGAAACGGACTCACAGACTTTGAAAACAAACATATGGTTACCAAAGGGGAAAGGGCGGGGAGATAAATTAGGAGTTCGGGATTAACAGATACACACTACTACATATAAAATAGATAAACAACAAGGACCTACTGTACAGCGCAGGGAACTTTACTCAATATTCTGTAATAACCTGTATGGGCAAAGAATCTGAAAAAGAATGGATATATGTATATGTAAAACTGAATCACTTTGCTGTACACCTGAAACTAGCACAACGTTGTAAATCAACTATACCCCCAAATAAAATACAAATTAAATTTAAAAAAATAGAATAAAATAAGGAAAGTAATGGTGATTCCCCTGCTAGGGTTGCTGTGAGGCCTGAGTATAATCAGGTGTAGCCCTGAGTGACCAACTCTGTAGATGGCAGCTCTAGGGTTGAGGTGAAGGTCATAGGAATCAGGTGACCTGTTTGAATCTCAGTTTAGACACTCGTTGGCCAAGGGGCCTTGGGCAAACCTTTTCTGCCTCAATTTCCTCTTCTGTCAAATGGGGCTAATAGGGACATTGTGAGGATTAAATTTTTAAAAATGTGGATCATGTAGTACAAGGCCTGGCGCATGGTTGACCTCAGTTAATGGAGCCAATAGTATTATTAAATATTCCTCGTGGGACTTCCCTGGTGGCACAGTGGTTAAGAATCCGCCTGCCAAGGCAGGGGACACGGGTTCAATCCTTGGTTCGGGAAGATCCCACATGCCACAGCTAAGCCCGTGCACCACAACTACTGAAGCCTGCGTGTCTGGAGCCCGTGCTTTGCAGCAAGAGAAGCCACCGCAATGAGAAGCCCGTGCACCGCAACGAAGAGTAGCCCCTGCTCGCCGCAACTAGAGAAAGCCCACAGGCAGCAACAATAACCAACGCAGCCAAAAATAATTAAATAAATAAATTTATTAAAAAAAAAAATTCCTCGTGATATCTGAGGACCCAGCACACCTGGACTTCATTCATGAACTTCCCAGGGAAATACATGTCCCTGGGAGGTGTGCAAGATGCCCTTGGGGAAAGACTCTGGCCACAGACCAGATAGGGCTGTATGTTGGAGCTTGGGATTTCTTTATATGGAAGGAGGCCGAGTGTCCTGCACCCCTTGCCCAGTTGGCTCCACCGGAATTTCTAAATTCCTAAGTCATTGGTGAAGGAGGCACCTCTCCTTGCCCTTGGAGTTTCCTGGGAAGGGTTTGGTCTCTGTTTGGGTGCCTTGTTATGGGGTTTCCATGGGGCTGCCAGAGCTTGGCAATTGCATTGACCTTGGCTGCAACACCTCTGGTACCAAAGCTGGTTCACCTTGAAGGGTGAGGAGGAGAGAGAAGGAGGGTGCTGCCAGCTCTGGGCCAAGGATGGAAAAGCCTGTAATGAATCAGCGTTGCTGGGCTCAGGATGAGCAAGACGAGAGGCCCGTCCAGGACCCTGTCCTTCTGAGCGCTTCGCCTTGCTGACTCTGAGGCCAGCTTTCTGTTCCTTCTCTGTTCCAGTTCCAAGGTCTAGGCCTCCCAAAGGCTCTGAGAGTGAATGTGGGCCCGGTACCCAGGCTCCAAAAGCATGCAGTCATTCCCTTATTCATTCATTCAAGATTTCACTGAAATTTGTCTATTACATGCCAGGCCCTGCACTGGCAAGTCCACAGTTGTGGACTTGCCCTCAAGCAGCCTACAGTTTATAGGAGCTGGTAAAATGATAAAACAACAGAAACAGCAGTGTTATGAAAACTTCTTTGTGTATTTGTGGCATAGACCCTTTTAAGAATATGATGGAAGTGAAGAAACTTCTCTCCAGAAAATGTAATAAGCACATGCATGTGAAATTTTACCTACAGTCTTAGGATGTTTATGGGTTCGCCTGACACCCATTCGAGAACCCAGAGCAAGAGTTTCTGAATCATAATGGGAAAATAGCTGAGAGAGCCAAGCAGGATGCTGTTGAAGTGCAAAGCTAAGGGATGTTTCTTAGTCTAGGAATACAAGAAAGACTTCCTGAAGGAATTCACAATTATTCATTCACAAACATTTATTGAGCACTGACAAAATGCCATCTGTTCGTGATATACCACTGAATAAGAGAAGCAAGGTTCCTGCTCTTCTGGAGATCACGGTCTAGTGGGGAGAGACAAAGATAGACACAGAATGTCTGGAGGTGATGGGGAGACTGCTTTAGGGAAAGTGCCAGCGAGAGGGAACAGTTCATGGAAAGGCTCTAAGGGTTTCATTGTGAGGTTAGTGGGAAACCATTTTTCTCTTTAAGTTTAAAATTTAAAACCTGCATAAATGGAAGCAGTATGCACATGTCTTTTTATGGCTGCTTTTTTTCATCCAATGAACCTTGATAGATGTTGAATTAACTTAGCTAATTTGTTTTCAATGCTATATAGAATTATATGGGCACATGTATATCATATTTTATTTATCCATTCTCATATTGATAGACATTAGGTTGCATTCTGTTTTTTACTATTACAACTGATTCTGAAATGGGGGATTAATGGGTTTGTGCATTTCCAACATTATAAGAAGTTGCCAGATGGTTCCCTAAAGTTGGCATCCAAATTTATATTCCCACTAGCAGAGTCTGAAAGTTCCCATTTCTTTATATCCTTGCCAGTGGTTGATACTGTCAGCCTTTTAAAAATTTGACAATATTTTTGGTATAAAATGGTAACTCGTTTTAATTTGCATTTCCATGATTACTAGTGAGGTTAAACATGTAACTTTGTATTTATTGGCTCTTGGAGTTTCTTATGAATTGTCTGTTCATATCCCTTGCCCATTTTTCGACATGGCTGTCTTTCCCTTTTTTTTTTTTTTAACATCCTTATTGGAGTATAATTGCTTTACAATGTTGTGTTAGTTTCTGCTGTATAACAACGTGAATCAGCTATACGTATACATATATCCCCATATCCCCTCCCTGGGTTAATAATCCATCATCTTTCATAAATGTTGCAAATGTCTTCTCCCATGCTGCTTCCTGGAGGGTTTTAAGAAAAGGAGTGAAATGATCTGATTTACATTTAAAAAATTTCACTACCTATGGTGTGAAGAATAGATCCGGGTGATAGCCATGAGTGGATGCAGGGAAACCAGTTAAGAGGTCATTATAATAGTGGTCCAGGGATGGATGATGGTGGCCTGGACCAGGGTGGTAGAAGAGGAAATGGAGAAAAGTGGACGGTTGCAGAGTACGTTTTGGAGGTACAGTTGACAGAACTTGGTGATAGATTGGATGTGGGGAGAGAAGAAAGGATAAGAATCAGGATGACTCTTAGGTTTTTGGCTGAGCAACTGGGTGGATGGTGGCGCCATTGACTGTGATGGAGAATGGCAGGTGAAGAAACAGGTTTAGGCTGAGAGTGGGGGAATAAACATTTCTGTTTTCAACAAGTTAATCTTGAGACAGCCTGCAGATATCCAAGTGGTTAAATCAAGTAGGTAGTTGTATCTATGAGTCTGCCTTCAACATGTTAATCTTGAGACAGCCTGTAGATATCCAAGTGGTTAAATCAAGTAGGTAGTTGGATCTATGAGTCTACAGTTCAGGGGAAACAGCCAGGGTTAGAGATAAACATTTGGGAGTCAGCAACACGTGGACGGAATTTAAAGTCACAAGAGTGGATAAGATGGAAACGACAAGGGATTACCCGATGAGCCTCAGCATAGCCAACATTTGGAGGTTGAACAGAGGTGGAGAATCAATAAAGTAGACTTTCCCTAGAACATACGCTCCATGGGGCAGGGTTTTGTTCTGTTGACTGCCTAGGACCTAGCATAAGGCTTAGCAAGTAGTAGGCTCTTAGTAAAGATTTGCTGAAGGAACGCATGAAAGAATAAAGGATTGAATGAAGAGATTGAGAAGGAATGGTCAACGAGGTAGGAGGAGGAGAATAAGGTATCATGGAAGCCGAGAGAAAGGTTTCAAGAATGTGGGAATGGTCAATTGTGTGGAATGTTGTCAAAATGTTGCATAGGAGATAGATGGAGAAGTGACCATTGGATTTGGCAACACAGAGGTCATCAGTGACCTTGATAAGAGTAGCTGAGACTTGAAAGATGAGAAGTTTGCCAGGTCCTATGAGGCAGGGGGCAGAGTGGGGATGGGGAGTGAGAGAGAGAAGATTTTCCAAGCAGTGGGAAATGCAGGGATATGAAATGGGCTGGCTCATGTCACTACAAGTTATTCCAGCTGATAGGAGGGTGAAACTGGCCTCAAGAGAAGAGGCTGGGAGTATGGGAAAGCCGAGCTTAGGAGGGGGGTGAGGGCAGCCCAGTGGTTTTAGAACACGATCACTTGAGCTGGGGTTAACCCTAACCCTAAACCTAACCCTAACCCTAACCCTAGCCCTAACCGATGTTATTCAAGATTCCAGGGTCAGAATTCCGATTCAAACTGG
This sequence comes from Balaenoptera acutorostrata, assembly GCF_949987535.1. Lineage (NCBI taxonomy): Eukaryota > Metazoa > Chordata > Mammalia > Artiodactyla > Balaenopteridae > Balaenoptera > Balaenoptera acutorostrata. The sequence continues at coordinate 14,676,189 of NC_080064.1, read as the reverse complement.
TTTAAGCAAGAAGGAATTATTTTTTTCCAGGGATAGATCCTGACTTCAGATACAAGACTTGGTCTCTCTCCTGGTTCTCCTTTTCTCTGTGTTGGCCTCCTTGTCAGGCAGGCTGTTCTCTCGCAGGGGGCAGGATGGTTGCCTGCAGGTCTAGGCTTCCATCCTACTCCCTCTGCAATCCCAGGGACAACGCTGGGTTCATTGCCGATCTTTCAATCAAATGGAATCTCATTGGCACTGACTGGTGGTCATATGTCATTCCTGAGCCAATCACTGTGGTCAAGGACAGGCGCTCTTCTCTGATTGGCCAGACCTGGTCATATACCCATCCCTATAGCTGGGGGCGAAGATGAGTCTACCCAAGGCAATTTTCCTTCGGAAAGTCAAGGTGCCAACAGAAGAATGGGGTGAGGAGTATGATGCTGGACAAACAAACCTAGAATTCAATGATTACCCAGCATAGAAGTCTGTTGTTTTGCAGAATGTTAGAATATTTTAAAAAAGGAAGTACTTTTAGAGATGCCCTAATCTAGTGCTGTCCAAAAGAAGTAGAGTGTAAGCCACAGATGCAACTTTAAGTTTTCTAGTGCCCACATTAAAAACGAAAAAGAGAAACAGGTGAAATTAATTTTCATAGTATATTTTGTTTAACCCATTGGATCTAAAATATTATCATTTCAGTATATAATCAATATAAAAAGTGTTAATGAGATACTTTGTATTCTTTTTTCATAGTAAGTCTTCAAAATCTTTATTTTATACTTACAGCACATCTTAGTCCAAATTTTAAAATTTCTTCAGAAATACTTCATCTGTGTTTAGATTTTATCAAATTTACAATGGAATTGGAACATTAGCCAACTCTAGCTGTGAGCCTGACCAGAGACGTTATTTATAATTCAGCCATTTAAGATACACCTGTACTCAAAAAGTCTTGTATGTTTTTTTAAAGTTTTATTTTTCAGGTGAAGAAAAATACATTCGAAGATCGCCATGTCAAAAACAAAAAGCAAAAACAAAAATCCCTTTGTTCCAAATGTATCTAACAATTCTCCAGTGACTGTGTATCAGTTTTAAAATTCATATTAATTAAAAATAAATAAAATCTCAAGTTCAGTTCCTCAGTCTCACTAGCTGCATTTCAAGTGAGTGGCTACCGTATTGGGTAGCGCAGCCCTAATCCAGTAAGTTCACTTGAGGGAGAGGGAAGTTAAGGTCCAGAGAGAAGAGTAGTCTGGCCAAGGGCACTGAGCTGAGCGGGAGCAGGACCAGGTCTCCTGACTCTGTCGGGGCTGTTCTACTCCACTTCGACAAATGCCCTGTTTCAAACAGGTCACTGAACACCAATCCCAGAAGCAGCAATTTTGGAAGTGGAGTCGGAGACAGAAGCCTTTTCTTGCTCCCCACTTCTCAGCAGTGAGCGTCCCAGCCGGCAGAAGGCAGAGCCTCTGGTAGTAAGAGTCCAAATTCTTGCTCAGACTGTAAACTTCTTAGTGTTCCTTTATCTTACGTTCATCTTGTCTGTGGTCATCTCCACCACCGGATGATGAATGTCTGTAGAATGACTGCATAAATTACTGAGCCCCCACTGTGTTCTAAGCACCGCAACCAGCCTTAGGGACACCGAGGTGTTGCTGGCCCGGCTCCTGCCCTCAAGGAGCTCACCATCTCGCCCGGGGATGACAGAGCGGTAAACACATCACTTAGGGTGCCCACAGGGTGGTGTGGGCAGCGCTTGTGGGAGCGGCACACCGCGTGCCTCGTGTATGGAAACACCAGCAAACAGCCTCCGGGCTGGTTGAGTCCTTGGGAAAATTTGTTGGGAGTCCACACCTGGTACCGCTGGGTGTTGGGCCTCAGCCTGTGGGTGTGGAGGTGTTTGGGTACCAGCCCAAAGTTTAGGAAGGGTTGTTTTGGTTGTTGGTGTTTGGAACTGAGAGGGGCTATTGTTAGATGATGTCTCAGCTTGTCGGTGAGTGATGTTGGCTTGGAACCATAGGGAAGGTATTACCATCAATTAACATCACTTCGTTGATGAGGACATCGCTTCATCTCATCACTGAGCACCCACAGCAGCATCCTTCTCTCTCTCTCTCTGTCTCTCTCTCTCTCTCACACACACACACACACACACACATGCACACGCACACGAACAGCTACACAATTTAATTTGCAGAGCCCAGTGCACGAAGAAAATGCAGGGTCTTTTGTTCAAAAATTATGAATTTCAAGATGGCAACATTGAAGCAGAGCATTAACCAAGTGTAGGTCCCTTGTGCGCCCTGGGCCTGTGTGACTGCACAGGTCATGCGGCCGGGCAGCCAACCCTCCCCACTACGCAAACACACAAGGTCCCTGCCGTTGGCATTAGACTCGTGCCTTCCCTTCTCCTCACCCTCTGTGAACGAGGTGAAAAGCATGTCAACTAGTGCCAAGATTCGAGATGTGTTACCTCATGTCATCTGTCGACATCCAGATGGAGACAGTGACTGTCCTGCCCACTTTACAGACGAGGAAGTAGAGATGCAGAGGCGGGCCTGGCCCTGGAACCCAGAAATTAGCTGAGGCCGGGGCTTGGGCTCGTGCCCCTGTACCGCCACCTCTCCTCCTAAGAGGAATAAGCCACCTCATTCTTGGAGTCCTTCCTGATTTTTTTCTAATATTCTTTTCATCTGAAGAAAATGGGGAACCTGGTAGAATAACAGAATCACCAAGTTCCTCTAGCCATGTGGGGTCACTCTTCCCTTCAATGAGTCCCCACCATGGGGACCCGTGGTGTCCCCACCTGGCCCGAATCTCCAAGGATTCACAGAGGGGTGTTTCTCTGAGTCGTCTCCTGCAGCTGTCCTTGTCTCTCCATCCCCATGTGGACTCAGAAGTAGCCCGTCTTCCTTTAACTTCTCAAGGTGCCACTCACCTGAGCAGCACAGGCTTTTACTGAGATTTGGGGTCATGGAGAGAATTGCATCACAGAACAGCAAACAGTTGGGAGGTACCATTAGATGCTCATCCTCTTGGCCATCTCCGGGCCCCCATTGCCTCCCAGGGCTCCTTCCTGAGTGAGGTTTCCCTCGAGTACCTCCTTACTTCTCCTGTTTTCCTCCCTGGTTCCTAGGCTGCCTCTTTCTTGTATGCCCATCCATCCCTCCATCCATCCATGCATTCATTCCTCACCAAGCATCTAGTATTATCAGGCACTGTGTTTGATGCTAAGATACAAGGAAGAAACGGTAGACAAGTCTCTACCCTCATGGGCTCCCAGTCTGGTGGGAAGATGGGCCTGAAATATTGGAAACAAACACACAGATTAACTTCTACATTTTAGTTGTGACAGGTGCCATGAAGGCAAAGGGTGGAAAATAAAAACAAGATGGGGCAGAGCCATTTTAGACTGCATGGCATTTAAGCTAAGACCTGAAAGATGAGTGGGGGCCAGCAATGGAAGAAGAATGTCCCTGATAGAGGGAGCAACATGGGCAGGGACCCTGAGGTATGGAGGAGCTGGGGGATCTATGTGGAGTAGAGAGGGACCCAGCGTGTCTGGATGGTAGTGAGCAAGGGGGAGATCAGAGGAGATGAAGTCAGAGGCGGGGTCAGATGGTGCGGGGCTCTGCAGCCATGGAAAAGGGCTGGGATGTAATTCCCAGTCCAGTAGGAAGCTATAGGAGCCTTTTGAGCGTGGGTGTGATGGGATCTGAATTACATTTGAAGAAAGATTAATCTGGCTGTTGGGTGGAGAATGAACAGGATTGAAAGGACAAGAGTGGAAGTGGGGGACAATTGCAGACAATTTCAGGGTTCATGTGATGGATGAGGATGGCTGGGTCTGGAATGGTGGTGATGAAGTCAGAAGAGGCGGACAGATTTGACATTTATTTTGGAGGCAGACCAATAGTCCGTGCATAGTGTTTGGAGATGGAAGATGATTCCTACATTTCTGGGACTTCCCCTCTCATCTATAGCCCCACTGGCACTCCTTGTCCAGCCTTCAGACATGTGACCCCAGCCACCCAGGGCACTGAGCACAAAACTGTGTTCCTAGGTATTCGAGATGGGGAGAAAGGCTGGTGGACCCCTTGGAGGGTGTTAAAGATCTAGTCAAGTATCAGATGCTGGAGGTTGAACAGAATGACCTTTGATAACCCTATTTTCTTCCTGATTATTAAAGTAATACACAAAAAATTTAAAAGATTGATGATGATGTCATATGTGGGCAAGGAGCAGGTGCCTTAAATATCATTAGTGGGAAAATCAAAGGTAACTCTTATTTTTTGGAACGTACTTTGGGGTTATCTATTTAAATTTAAAATGTGTGTGACCACAGACTTCCTTAGAACCTCCTCTAGAGAAATGAGTATGTACCTGCAAGCTTGGATGAGGATTTTCACTGTGTCAGTGTTTGTATAGCAGAAACTGTAAACAATCTAAATATCCATCAGTTATGGATAGGTAGACAAACTGTGGTCCATCCATGTAGATACCATGCAGCAGTTAAAATAATTGAGGTAGGCTTCCCTGGTGGCGCAGTGGTTGAGAATCTGCCTGCCAACGCAGGGCACACGGGTTCGAGCCCTGGTCTGGGAAGATCCCACATGCCGCGGAGCAACTAGGCCTGCGAGCCACAACTACTGAGCCTGCACATCTGGAGCCTGTGCTCCGCAACAAGAGAGGCCGCGTCAGTGAGAGGCCCACGCACCGTGATGAAGAGTGGCCCCCACTTGCCACAACTAGAGAAAGCCCTCACACAGAAACGAAGACCCAACACAGCCAAAAATAATTAAATAAATTAAAAAAAAATTGAGGTAGATCTCCTTATACCAACATGAAAAGATCTTCTAGGTCTGCGGGTAAGTGAAAAAAAAACAAACAAGTTACATATCAGTACAGTACATACATTATAATATCAGATATGTAAAAAAAGAAAAAACCCTAAAGAATGCTGTCCATTTCTAAATGTACACACACATCTATGCAAAATGCATAGGAAAAAGACTCAAAGGAATGACATTAAACTCGTAACAGTGGTCACTGATGGGAGAGGATGGACACTAGGGCGGGTGGTGGTTAAAGATGATGCTGCCCTTATGTGTTTTGCTTGAATATTTCACCCCGAATCTATTCTCGTGCATTACTGGTGTAATTAAAAAGTTAAAGCTGGGGCTTCCCTGGTGGCGCAGTGGCTGAGAGTCTGCCTGCCAATGCAGGGGACACGGGTTCGAGCCCTGGTCTGGGAGGATCCCACATGCCGCGGAGCGGCTGGGCCCGTGAGCCACAACTGCTGAGCCTGCGCGTCTGGAGCCTGTGTTCCGCAATGGGAGAGGCTGCGACAGTGAGAGGCCCACGCACCGCGATGAGGAGTGGCCCCCACTCGCCGGAACTAGAGAAAGCCCTCGCACAGAAACGAAGACCCAACACACCCAAGGATAAATAAATAAATAAACAAATTTATAAAAAAAAAAAAAAAGTTAAAGCTAAAACTAATATATATTCATTGCAAAGCCTCTGAAAATAACAGCTATGCAAATGAAGGGGAAAATATGTATATTAAATACATCCCAAAGGTAACCATTATTAAGATCTTACTACACATGCTTCTGAATCTTTTCTATATTTTCCTATGCTTCAAAAATAAAAATAAATAAAACAGTATATTAAATATATTGCTTTACGACCTGCTTTTTAAATACTATATTGTGTCTCTCTATGTCAATAAATATTCTCTCAAGTATTTTTTTTTTACTTTTTACATATTTTATTTATTTATTTATATTGAAGTATAGCTGATTTACATTATTGTGTTAGTTTCAGGTGTACAGAAAAGTGATGCAGTTATGCATATGTGTATATATATATATATATTTCAGATTCTTTTCCCGTATAGGTTATTACAGATTATTGAGTAGAGTTCCCTGTGCTATACAGTAGGTCCTTGTTGGTTATCTATTTTATATATAGTAGTGTGTATATGTTGATCCCAATCTCCTAATTTATTCCTCACCTCCCTTTCCCCTTTGGTAACCATGAGTTTGTTTTCTACATCTGTGGGTCTGTTTCTGTTTCGTATAAAAGTTCATTTGTATCATTTTTGTTTTAGATTCCACATATAAGTGATATCATATGATATTTGTTTCTCTGTCTGTCAAGGCAAGTTTTTTTTTAATGGATGCACTTAATGTTCTATGCTGCTTACATTTACCATCATGCATTTAAATCCCCTGTGGTTGACACATAGCTCATTTATATGTTTTCTTTATTATCTACAACCTTGTAAGTGCATCTTTATACAGCTGTCCAGTTGTTTATTTAGGATCATTTTATTTGGAAACTATGTGGGATGAAGCTATTTTAAAGCTTTTAATACGCAATGCCCAGCCGCCTTCCATAAATGGGAACCCATTGCAGACTGCACAAGGCAGTATGTTCCAGACAGGCCCTCTTTGCCTCAAGGCTTTTCAAGAGCAGTTTCTTATCCAAAGAGAATCAGTGGTGTTTCTCTCATAGGAGACCTTCAGAGAAAGAAGCGATATGTCTGGTCCGGGTTGGTCTTCAGAGGTAGAGCTGCCCAGATAACCTTTTGAAGTCCCTTCCACAACTGATCTGAGGTTCCAATAACAAGAAGACAAACCATGCAAGCTGCATCAAGGTTAACTTTGACATCTGGCTGTGAGGGCTAAAGCCCCTGGGAGGATCTTCAAAGACTCTGCCATCTGAGAGCCCCGGTCAGGAGTCAGGCTCCCTGGAGGCCCACAAAGAAAGCGTTCCAGTGTGGATTTGCTACACTTTCCAAAGGTAGCCACCTCAAAAGGTGCGTATACCTCCCCAGATAAGATGCTGGGCATTTTTAAATTTTATTTATTTATTTATTTATGGCTGTGTTGGGTCTTTGTTTCCATGCGAGGGCTTTCTCTAGTTGTGGCGAGCGGGGGCCACTCTTCATCGCAGTGCGCAGGTCTCTCACTATCGCGGCCTCTCTTGTTGTGGAGCACAGGCTCCAGACGCGCAGGCTCAGTAGTTGTGGCTCACGGGCCCAGTTGCTCCTTGGCATGTGGGATCTTCCCAGACCAGGGCTCGTACCCGTGTCCCCTGCATTAGCAGGCAGATTCTCAACCACTGCGCCACCAGGGAAGCCCCAAGATGCTGGGCATTTTTAAGAGGCAAGGAGGAAGTCATGTGATAGAAGGGTTCTATGGTGAGCCCCAAAGGTGACCAGTAAACTCTGAGTTTTCCCAAGAGCTAGAGCCGCTTTGACCCATGAGTTATGGTGTCTGTGCCTGGCTCTCAGGGCAGGCTTGAGGAAGGCTCCTCCAGCAAATCCTTGATTCTCCACCCTTTATCCAACCTCTCCATCCACCTTTCTTCAGGCCAGTGCACACAGCACATTGATGGAAATAACCGTCACGTGACCCAAACGTGGCATAAGGAGCAACCACCACCCCTGCAACCCCCAACTGCTTCTCCTCTACTGGTCCCTGCTTGGTTTTCTGTAAATACTAAGTGTAATAGAAATACAATGTGGGAATTCCCTGGTGGTCCAGTGGTTAGGAATCGGCGCTTTCACTTCTGTGGCCCGGGTTCAGTCCCTGGACGGGGAGCCAGGATCCTGTAAGCCGTGCCGCACCACCAGAAAGAAATACAATGAAATCATAGGGTCATTATTGACTCTCTCACCCTCCCATTCAATCACTCTAAGCTGCAAAGATCTTTCAAATATATTCCTTTTCCCCTATTCCCATGGCCATCGCCCCGTGCCAAACCCTCATCACTGCAATAGGAGTGAACACTTATATAGACCTTATCACGGGCTAGGCATTGTCTTAAGCATTTTAACATTCGTGATTTCACTTAACACTCACAGGACTCCACAGAGGCAAAGCCTCATGGCCGGTCTCCCCTCTCCAGTTTCTCTCTTTGGAGTCCACACCATCCTTATGGTCGCCAGGGAGTATGGGTGCCCATGTGTGGTAGTTTCAGAAATAAACAAATGGGACCTAATGAGACTTCAAAGCTTTTGCACAGCAAAGGAAACTATAAACAAGACGAAAAGACAACCCTCAGAATGGGAGAAAATATTTGCAAACGAATCAACGGACAAAGGATTAATCTCTAAAACAGCTCATGCAGCTCAATATCAAAAAAACAAACAACACAATCAAAAAATGGGCAGAAGACCTAAATAGACATTTCTCCAAAGAAGACATACAGATGGCCAAGAGGCACATGACAAGCTGCTCAATATCACTAATTATTAGAGAAATGCAAGTCAAAACTACGATGAGGTATCACCTCACACCAGTCAGAATGGCCATCATCAAAAAATCTACAAACAATAAATGCTGGAGAGGGTGTGGAGAAAAGGGAACCCTCTTGCACTGTTGGTGGGAATGTAAATTGATACAGCCGCTATGGAGAACAATATGGAAGTTCCTTAAAAAACTAAAAATAGAGCTACCATACAACCCAGAAATCCCACTCCTGGGCATATACCCAGAGAAAACCATAATTCAAAAAGATGCACCCCAATGTTCATTGCAGCACTATTTACAATAGCTAGGTCATGGAAGCAACCTAAATGCCCATCGACAGATGAATGGATAAAGATGTGGTACATATATACAATGGAATATTACTCAACTATAAAAAGGAACGAAACTGGGTCATTTGTAGAGACATGGATGGACCTAGAGACTGTCATACAGAGTGAAGTAAGTCAGAAAGAGAAAAACAAATATCGTATAATAACGCATATATGTGGAATCTAGAAAAATGGTACAGATGAACCAGTTTGCAGGACAGAGATAGAGACACAGATGTAGAGAACAAATGTATGGATACCAAGGGGGGAAAGTGGGGGGGGGGGTGGGATGAACTGGAAGATTGGGATTGACATATATACACTATTATGTATAAAATAGATAACTAATAAGAACCTGCTGTATAGCACAGGGAACTCTACTTCACATCTCTGTACATTAGAAACTAACACAACATTGTAAAACAACGATACCCCAATAAAAAAAAAAATTTGTTGTTGTTTTTTTGGCTGCGCCACTCGGCATGCGGGATCTCAGTTCCCTGACCAGGGACTGAACCCTGGCCCTCAGCAGTGGAAGCATGGACCCCTAACCACTGGACCGCCAGGGAATTCCCTGCATTTCCTTTTTTAAATTAAGAACATTTCATCCATGTAAAACATATCAGTGAAATAATAATAATACATTCATATACCCACCATCTTACTTAGGAGAGCTGACATTATTAATTCCTGAAGCTTCCCAATGTCTCTCCTTGAGCTCTGCATGTCCCTCCCATCTGGAGGCAATAACCTGAATTTTGTATTTATCATTTCTTTGTCCTTTTCTTTACAGTTTTCTCACAGATGGATGCGGTCCTGAACAATATACTGTCTAGTTTCGCATGTCTTTGAACTTTGGAGAAATGGAATTGGACTGTCTGAGTTTTCCGACAGCACGTTTGTTTTCGATCTACATTTTGTTTCTGAAATTCACCCATATTGTTGAGTAGTGCTGTTGTGCATGCATTTTCGCTGCCATAATGCACTCTTCTGTGTGAATAAACCAAAGATCACCGATCCATTCTCCTCTTGATGGACATAGGGCTGCTGCAATCAATATTTATTGCATCCCCTGATGCACATGTGTAAGAGTTTCTAGGTGAGGCACACGGAATAGAAATGCTGGGTTGGAAGATATGTGCATCTGAACTTGACCAGACAATGCCAAGTTGCTTTCCAAAGCGGCCGTATGAACTAACAACACTCCCACAAGTGGTGTATAGAGCTTTCATTGTTCCATAACCCTGACAACACTTGGTGTTGTCAGACTTTAACACAGGTGCCAACCTGGTAGGTGTAAATTGGCATATTATGGAGGTTTTCGGTTTGCATTTCCCTGATTCCTAATGAGAGTAAATGTTTATTGGCAATACTTGTTTCCTTGTCTGTGCAACGTTTGGCTACGTTTCTAGTCTTTTTCTGCTGTGTCATCTTTTTCTCATTGATTCTTTAGGAGCTTTTTATATATACTGATCCTAATCTTTTGTAAATTATATGCCTTTCAAGTAGCGTTTCGCAATCTGTGGCTTATCTTTTCACTTTCTAAATGGTGTGCTTTGGTGAACAGAAATTCTTATTCTTAACATAGTGGAATTTATTGATGCTTTCCTGTGTGGTCTGTGCTTTTTGTGTCTTTTTAAGGAAATCCTTCCTTCCCCTGAGGACATAGTTTCCTGTATCTTCTTCTAAAAGTTTTGCCTTGCACGTTTAGGTCTTTAGCCAACTGGAATTGATTTTATATAAATAAGGATCTAATTTCAGGTTTTTTCCCATATGGATAAGCAACTGTTCTAGCCCTACTTATTGAATAGTTCATCTTCTGCATTATTTTTAAAACCACCTCTTCTCTAGATCACATTTCCATTATGCTTGAGTCTGTTTCTGGACTCTCTAGTCTGATCCAGTGGCCTATGTGTCTATCTCTGAGCCAAAACCACACTACTCCAATTACTAATGCTTTAAAATGTCTTAATGATCACTTTATATTGTGTGTATTGATACCTGGTAGGCCAAGCCCTACTCCTTGTAATTCTTCAGGAATGTCTTGGCTCCTTTTGGCCCTTTGTCCTTCCTTATAAATTACAGAAAGAGATTGTCATATGGCATGAACACCTGGTTGGGATTTTATTTGGAACTGCACTGAATGGTAAATTAATTTCTGCAGATATTATATTTTATATAGTTAACATTGGTTTATATTTACCTGCATGGTGGTCCTTTTTTTCATGGTTCTATCTTGCAGTTTTGACCTTACACCTGGAATCATTTTCCTTTGACCTGAGATACATTTTTTAAAGTTCCCTTGGTGAAAGTTTTTTAAAATTTTTCATTGGAGTATGGTTGATTTACAATGTTGTGTTAGTTTCACGTGTACAGCAAAGTGAATCAGTTATACATATATATCTCTCTATTCCTTTGCAGATTCTTTTCCCATATAGGTTATTACAGAATATTGAGTAGAGTTCCCTGTGCTGTACAGTAGGTCCTTATTAGTTATCTATTTTATATATAGTAGTGTGTATATGTTAATCCCAATCTCCTAATTTATCACTTCCCCCCACGTTTCCCCTTTGGTAACCATAAGTTTGATTTTGAGATCTGTGAGTCTGTTTCTGTTTTGTAAGTAGTTCATTTGTACCATTGTTTTATTAGATTCCACATATAAGTGATATCATATGATATTTGTCTTTCTCTGCTTGACTTACTCTTGGTGAAAGTTTATTTGTGGTCAAGACACCCAGTATTGGTTTGTTTGAAAATTTTGTCCTTGCTCTTGAAAGATAGTTTTGCTGGGTACACAATCTTAGTGACAATTATTTTCACTATGGGACAATTATTTGGCCCTTTGAAAATATGATTCCACTGTCTTCCAGCCATAGTTGTTAACATTGAAAAGTTAGCTGCCCTTGAATCCTTGTTTCTTGGTTAATCATCTGTTGTTTCCCTCTCTGACTGTATTTTCTCTTTGACCATGCTCTTCTCCAGGTGCATTATATTATGCAAACATGTGAACTTAAGCTTTGATCTTACTTGAGATTTACTGTGCTTCTTGAATATGATTCATGTATTTCATCAATTCTGAAAAATTCTTACTGTTATCTGTTCAATCATTGCTTCTTTCCCATTGTATTAGTGTTCTCTGGCTGCTGTAACAGCTTACCACAAACTTGGTGGCTTAAAACAACAGAAATTTATTCTTTCACAGTTCTGGAGGCCGAAAGTCCTAAATCAGTACGATTGAGCTGCTATCAGGGTGTCAGCAGGGCCATGCTTCCTCTGGAGGCTGTAGGAGGGGGTACCTTCCTTGTCTCTTCCAGGCTCTGGTGGCTGCTAACCCTCCTTGGCTTGTGGCAGCATCACTCCTGTCTTCAAGGGCAGCATCTTCAAATCTACCTCTGTTTTGTCTTCATGTAGACTTCTCTGTGTGTTGTCAAATCTCCCTCTACCTCCCTCTTATAAGGATACAGATAATTGCATTTAGGGACCTTGGATAATCTACCCTGATCTCTCCATCCTCGACTCTTAACTGAATCACATCTGCAAAGACCTTTTTTTTTTTTTTTTCCATATATGGTAACATTCACAAGTTCCAGGTGTTAGGACATGGATATCTTTTGGGGGGCCATTTTTCAGCCTACTTCACTGAACGCCAATGAGATGTACGTTACACCCTCCCACTCTGTCCTCCAAGTCTTTAGGGTTTTTTTCCTGCAATTTATAATTTTATCTCTCTGTGCTACATTCTAGATAGTTTCTTCAAATATATCTTCAGTTTCCCAAGTTACCTTTTCAGCCCTAAATGATCTGCTATTTAATCCAGCTGTTGATTTTTATTTTTTTAATTAATTAATTAATTAATTAATTAATTTTTGGCTGTGTTGGGTCTTTGTTGCTGCACGCAGGCTTTCCATAGTTGCGGCGAGTGGGGGCTACTCTTCATTGTGGTGCACGGGCTTCTCATTGAAGTGACTTCTCTTGTTGTGGAGCATGGGCTCTAAGTGCATGGGCTTCAGTAGTTGTGGCACAGGGGCCCAGTAGTTGTGGCTTGTGGGCTCTAAAGCGCAGGCTCAGTAGTTGTGGCTCGCAGGCTCTAGAGTGCAGGCTCGGTAGTTGTGGCGCATGGTCTTAGTTGCTCCACGGCATGTGGGATCTTCCCAGACCGGGGATCAAACCCGTGTCCCCTGCATTGGCAGGTGGATTCTTAACCACTGCGCCACCAGGGAAGTGCCAGCCATTGATTTTTAAATTTCATTTAATGTATTTTTCATTCCTAGAAGTTCTATTGGGTTCTTTTTCAAAACTCCATGGTCATTTTTATAATCTCTTGTTCCATGTTCAGTTTGACTCTTTTCTGAATTGATTCAATTCTTTAAATTGAATGTGGCTAGAGAAAAATACGTAACCCTTTTGAGAAATTGTGCTGTGAAAATGATCAGAGAAACGGGCCAGTTGCTGGAGGAGATGTAGGGTCAAAAAAAAAAAAATAGGTTGAGAAATTACTACAAGGTAAGAAAGAGATTTGTATGGTGATGAGAACGACCCAGCAGACAGGGGCCGGCTGATGGGGCAATGTCCTTGTATAGAGGAGAATAGACAAGTCCAATGCACAGAGGGAGTAAAGGGGCTCGGGTACGAGCTGGAGAGTTCACTTGATGGTCACAGTGGGAAAGCAGAGCAGAGTCACATAGGTTGAAATGAAGTGATGGATGGATGTGGGCCATCTCTTCTGGTTGCTTCTGCTCCCTTAGTACATAGGAAGGAATGTCATTAAGCTGAGAAGGAGGATGGGGAAGAGGTGCCTGAGCTTTGAGAGAGGGAAGGTGTGAAATGCTCATCTAGGAGAGTATGAGAGTTGAATCGGTTGGGAAGTGGAATGGGATGGGCTGGCAGCCACAAAATACCCCATGGAGAGAAGTGGGCTGAATTTGATGAGACTGATCACCAAGGTTGTATTTTTCTAAAGCACAAATTTGACTGTGTCCATCCCGAGCTTAAAACCCTTATTCACTCCCCCTGCTCTAAACTCCTTTGTATGGCAAGGTCCTCCATGACTGCAGGTTTACCAGATCCCAATTATGCCCTTTACACCCAACAGCCCAGAGCAGCTTGCATTTCCCCCGAACAGATTTTGCACCTCTCTGCCATGGCTCTTGCTTTTTCCACTGCTTGGAATGCCCTTCCTGCCTATGCCCTCCTATCGGGAGTCTGTCCACAACGTCTGCTTCCTGCCCCTCACCCCACCATCCCCTGTACAGACTTTTCTCATCTGTTACAGCTTCTACAAAACTTCACTGGCTCTCAGTCATTTATGGTTCTGCCTCTTCCACCCCATCAAGGGCACAGACAATGTCCTGTCCTTTCTGTGTCCCTGGTGTCCTGCACCAAGCAGGAGTTAAGACAGTGTCTGCTGAGAGGATTGACCGAGGGCTTCTAGAGGAGAGCTGGGTCAGGCCAGCAGGGGTGATACCCAGAGTACCATTAGTGGAATCACTGGACTGTGGAGAAGAAATCGGAACAGTGGCCAGGAAGCCGAGCCAAGGCCTGAGGTCAGGAGAAAGTAGGCCACACTCTCAAGTGGAGGGCTGAGAGCGAGACGGATGGAGAGGCTGTGGGAGTGAGGGGGAAGGGGGTGGTGTGGGGGGCGGAGCCGCGTGGTCCAGGACACACGTCTTTGAACACTGAGCACCTGGCAGAGTGACTCTGCTGTCACCTGGTCCTCATGCTGGGGAGGGGCACAGGCTGCTGCTAAGTCCTTTTCTCTCTGGGGATCATAGACTTCTAAAGGTAGGAGAGATGTGAGGAGTCCCCCAGCCCCTTCATTTTCAAAGAACCAGACATTCCACTCCCAACAAGCTCCAAACAGCCTGTAGGGAATAAGGTTAAATGCGGATCTGCAGGTGGCCTGCAGTGGGGTCAAGGGCGGAGCTTAGGGGTCAGGCTGCCTGTTCCCCCAACAAGCTGTGGTACTGTGGGCTAGCTGCTCTGCCTGAGCCTCAGTCCTCTCATCTGTAAAAAGGGGATGATGAAGAAGACACATAACCCAATTAAAAAATAGGCAAAGGATTTGAATAGACATACGTCCAAAGAAGATGGACAAATGGCCAATGAGCACAAGAAAAACTGCTCAACATCCTTAGTCCTTAGGAAAATGCAAACCACAACCACAGTGAGATACAACTCACACCCATTGGACAATAACAAGTGTTGACAAGGGTGTGCAGAGTTGAAACCCGGGTGCGTTGCTGGTGGGAATGTGAAATGGAGCAGTTGCTTTGGAAAAGCAATTTCTCAAAATAGTAAACATAGAGCTAGTATATGACCCAGCGATTCCACCCTTAGTTATCTGCTTAAGAAAAATGAAAACATACATCCACCCCAAAACTTGTATGTGAATATTCATAGCAGCATTATTCATAATGGCCCAAAATGGAAACAATTCAAATGTCCTTCATCTGGTGGATGTCGAAGCAAAATGTGGTATTTCCATTCCATAGAATACTATTTGAAAACAAAAAAAAGATTGAAATATTGAAACATCTACAATATGGATGAACCTCAAAAACATGCTAAATGAAAGATGCTAGCCTCGAACAATGACATGTTGTATGATTCCATGTATGTGAAATGTCCAGAACAGACAAATCTATAAAGACATAAAATAGATTCATGAATGCCTAGGGCTGGTCATAGGTGCTGTTTGTGGGGAAGCGGGGAGCGACTGTAAATGGACAATGTTCTAACATTAGATTGTGGTGATGGTAGCCCAACTCTGTAAATATAATAAAATACATTGAGTTGTACCCTTCAAATGGGTGAATCTTGTGGTATGTGAATTACATCTCGGTAAAGCTATTTAAAAAGAGGAGGGAAACAGCGATGTCTGCTCTGCAAGGTTGTTGTGGGGATTGAGTGAGAAACCGTGTATATGGTACCCGAGTGCCTGGAGCATAGCAGGTGCTCATAGCAGATGCAGTGGCTGCCCCCATAGACCCACATCCTCACTACTCCACAGCGCTCTGACCCCACTTCCGGCCACTGCCCCTCCAGGTCTTCACCTGGGGACTTTCTCATGCCGCATCTGTAGTAGGCGTGAAGTGCTGGGGAATTCACAGCTCCCTGCCCCCAAGATACGCTAGATGATAGACAGGAGTTAGTGCATAGAGACCCCAGATTTCTCAGCTTGGATGCTACACCGGCTCCAGAATTTCTCCATTGGGATTGAGCTCTAGCTGCCTGCTACTAACTCCCCATTTCCTGCTCATTTCCCCACTCTCCTACTGGCATTTCCTGGGATCACCTCCCCAATAAACTACGTGTTTAGGTACATGAATCCTTGTACTGGGTCAGCTTTTAGGGGTGCCCTGTCCAAGGCAGTGCTTCCCAGCACTGTGATTATGGTCCCACTGAGGCTGATCCAGTCTCCTGACCCAGCTGGCCCATCTCCATCTGCTCCCAGTGTGCTGTACAGCCCTGGGCTCTCTACTCTACTCCACTTTGAGGAGGGAGGACTTTCCCTGGAAGGAGCTGAGGCCCAGGGAAGGAAAGAGAGGGACCCAAGGATTCTCCAGGTAATGATAACTAGGTGGATTGAAGATTATTTGGTGCCTGGCACTACATGCAAAGCACTGCCCATGTATTATTTAATCCTCACAGCAGCTCCGCGCTTCGTTTGACTGAGTTGAAAACTGAGGCTCAGAGAGGTGAAGTGACTTGCCCAAGGTCACACAGTGTTTAAGTTGTGATATTTGAATTTGAACCCAGGGCCTGAGTTCCTGGCCATGGTACTACTCTGCTTTTCTTGGAGCCCTGCTAAGCAGCTGACCCACCTCCTTTCCATTTAGACTTATGGGGACTCTGGTTTAGGGAGGTTTTGGTTTGCTCTGCCTGTTGTCGCATTGGCCCTGAGCCCAGCTGTAAGAACACCATTCAGATGTGTCTTTGGTTGGCTGGGTTTTTTTTTTTTTTAACAGATTTATGGTGGGGGGAGCCCACTCTCAAGAGAGAGCCCGGGTGCTGGACGGGGAACAAGGACGCTGGTGTGGCCTTCTTTGAGGTCCCAGTGACTCATGAACAAGGCAAGTGTCAATCTGTTTCCTGGCCCATAAACCAAGTTTATGGGGTACGCTCTTCGGATTTGCAAGGGGCTGGAAGGGCTGTTGTGGAGATAGCTCTCAGGGTGGCCCTGGGGAGCCTGGGGCCTGCAGCCCTGGATTTTGGGTCAGGGACTGCTGTGAGAAAGCAGACTTACACCTGGGCAGGCTGAGTGCCACCCCTGGGGCCAGTTTGCTTTGATCAGCTGGGAGCACGGATGGGGGAGGAACTGATGAGGAGGAAGATGGAGGGAACTCACTTTTACTGAGCACCTAACCCCGATCTGCTGTATCGGGCACAGGACAGTCATGGAGACAAAAGCCGGTACCCGCTCTTGCAGAACCCCCATCACTTGGAGGGCAGGGAAACAAAGAAACTGACAGTCACAACCACAGCGCAGTAATAACATCAGACGATGATGAGCCTCCTGTGAGTAGAGGCTTCCCAGGCTTTATCTCATCCAATCCTCACACCGACACCAGGTGCAACCTGCTGTCACTGCCCCCATTTTACAGGCGAAGCAGCTGAGGCAGAGCAAGGCTCACTCAGTTGTGCAATGACACAGAACTAGAGCTGAGAAGAACCAGATTTGACCCCAAGCTGTCTGGCTCCAGAGTCTGCAGGCTAAGCCTCCCCTTCTACTGCCTCACCAGGGGCAGGGGGCATGCGGGAGCCCAAGGGAGGGAAAGGTCTCCTCTGTTGGGGTGGGAGTGGGGTACGCAGCGGTCTCCATACTGATGTCTGGTTGTGGCTTTGAAGGACGGGTAGGAGTTAGGTGCAGAAAGGACAGGGAGGGTGTTCTGTCAGAAGGAATAGCCTGTGTATAGGTAGGGAGGCTTGAGCTAGCATGATGGGTGTGGGGAATTACAAGTGGTTCAGTACTGCTGGAGCATAAAGCAGAAGCAGGGGAGAGGTGAGGTGAGGTCATACATAGACCAGGAGCAAGGCGTGGAAGACCTGTCTTGTTCTGCTAAATCATTAGGACTTTGTATAAGACACAGTCCCTGCCCTCCAGGGCCTTTCCTGAGCTTGCGGAGATGAGCCATATCATCAGGAAATGATGAATAATCCACCACCATGCAGGGACCAGTGTGGGGAGGGCAAAGGAGGGAGGTCTGCCCTGGGTCCAGGAGGGATGGGCCGTGGGGGAGACTTCCTAGAGGAGAAGCCATTTTGCTGGGTTTAATAACAAGAAGAGGTGTCGGAACAAAGGTGCAGAGGCTGGAAAGAAAGTACCAGGTTTATCTGGGGGACATGAAGAAGATGAAGGGGTGGAAGAAAGATCAGCAAAGCATATGTGATGTTCAGCCCTGCCCACCAAATGCCCCTTTGGAGTCTGACCTGGGTTCAAATTCCAACTTGCTGCTGACCGGCTGTGTGACCTTGGGCAAGTCACTAAACCTCTCTGAGCCTCAGTTACCTTCTCACCTGTGAACTGGATGGAAACAAATGATGAGGGATTGACTCACTCTGGTACCATCACCAAGATCTTGGCCATGTCAGCCAACCACCTTCACCAGGGGTCAGAAAACGTTTTCTCTAAAGTATCAAATAATAAATATTTTAAACATTGTGGGCTATTTGGTCTCTGTTGCAACTACTTAACTCTGCCACTGTAGCGTGAGAATAGCCGTAGACAAAACATAAATCAATAAACATGGGTGTGTGCCAATTAAACTTTGTTTCTGGACCCTGAAATTTGAATTTCATATATTTGTCACGTGTCACAAAATATTCTTTTTTTGATTCTCCACTCCCTTCCCCAGCTATTTAAAAATGTAAAAACAGGGCTTCCCTTGTGGTGCAGTGGTTGGGAATCCGCCTGCCAATGCAGGGGACATGGGTTCGAGCCTTGGTCCAGGAAGATCTCACATGCCGCGGAGCAACTAAACCTGTGCGCCACAACTACTGAGTCCGCATGCCACAACTACTGAAGCCTGTGCACCTAGAGCCCGTGCTCTGCAACAAGAAAAGCCACTGCAATGAGAAACCTGCGCACCGCACTGAAGAGTAGCCCCCACTCGCTGCAACGAGAGAAAGCTCGCGTGCAGCAACGAAGACCCAATGCAGCCAAAAACAAACAAACAAACAAACAAACAAAAACAAATAAATATGTAGCTCATGAACCATACAAAAACAGGTAGTGGGACAGATTTGGCATGCCGGCCACATTTGCAGACCCCTGACCCAGACTATTATTTCTTTAGTACTTTCTTTAGATTCACTTTGTCCTACTTAAATAAATTCATTTGAAAAGGAAACTTTACATCACACCAACACCACTTAACATGAATAGAAAGTGACCATGAAAATAACATCAAAAAGCAAACTAGGGACTTCCCTTATGGCGCAGTGGTTAAGAATACGCCTGCCAATGCAGGGGACACGGGTTTGAGCCCTGGCCTGGGAAGATCCCACATGCCGCAGACCAGCTAAGCCTGTGCGCCACAACTACTGAAGCCCAAGCACCTAGAGCCCGTGCTCTGCAACAAGAGAAGCCACCGCAGTGAGAGGTCTGCACACCGCAACGAAGAGTATCCCCTGCTCGCCGCAACTAGAGAAAGCCCACATGCAGCAACAAAGACCCAACACAGCCAAAAATAAATAAATAAAATAAAAAAAAAAGCAAACTAGCGTAATTAAATTTTCACATGATCCAGCCCAAGGGCCCAAGCCTGGGGCCTGTTCTGTGTGCATTAAAGAGACATAGAGAGGTGTTAGGGACAAATAGAACAAGACAGACTTTCTCCTGGTCAAATTCAGGAAAAAAATATGGAAAAGGAATGAACAAGAGTGTATCTCATTATATAAGTCAGTGTTTAATGCTGCATCTTGTACGGCCTAACATCCTCCTGTGGGAGGCGACATTGATGTAATCCCAGAATCGCCAGTACGGTGCCCGGCTGTGGTGCTCTAGACCGCTCATGGAGGCATGGTGTCCTGAGTTCTAACTGGGGTCTTTTACTATCAGGGGAGGAAAAACGCTGTCTCTGACCTTCCAGTGGGGCGTGAGTCAACCTTTATAAGTGTTTTGAAATCACCTGTTTCAATCAATCAATGACAAGTTGATGTCCAGTGCAGGGAGTTATTATTGTTAATAAAATACTAATCAAAATAACGGCGATGAATTCAGGCTGATGACAGGTTAGTGCCCAAAGGTCTCTGAGCATTGAAAAGCATCACTAAAATAATAATTAAAATTGCAGCAAGGGTGAGTCAAGGTCATGAAAGCAACTTAGGCGCAGTGGAAAAGGCAACAGAGAAAGGCTCGGCATCCCACCTGCCCCTCCAGGCAGAGGCCCACAGTGGGGCTGCAGGAGGCTCGTGAAGATGAGATAGTCAGGCTGTTGGGATTTGTGAGGCCCCAAATGAGATGATGACTTTTGATGTGGGGCCTCTCACTGGGGGTTCCTGGACCTCAGTGGCCTCATCTGAGAAATGCAGATAATAATACTTCACGTGCAGGAGAAAGAGGGCCGGACCAGATGAGCCCTTGCGGTCGTGTTCCTGTGCTGTCAGTTCTTCCCTGATGTGAGACTCAAATCCTGGCGCTCTGGTCATTTCACCGGCCAGGTGCTCTCCACCTGGGAGAAAATATTTAACTCAGGGGTTGCAAACTTGCTACCTGGGGGCCAAATCTGGCCCTTAGATGTGTTTTCTCTCACTGGTGAAGTTAAAATTTAAAAAACAACATAATAGTACATATTATGAAGTAATAAAAACAGGCAGAAACATACACAGTACATAATTATATAGCTCAGTGAACTGTCACATAGCAAACAGCTGTGTAACCACCAGCCAGGCCAAGAAAGAGAGCATGGCATGGCAGGCCCCCCTGGGACCCCCTCGTGTCTCCTCCAATCACTTGACACCATTTAAACATTTTTTTAGTTTGACCATGTGATATCTTATTTTCTGACACCAAATTATGTGGGTTCTTTTTCACACCAATTTTTCAACATCAACTAAGTGTTCAACAATTCAGTTCAGTTCTGACACTAACTACTTGGAATTAGCACAGACCCCACAAGTTAAGGGCTCAATCCCACAAGACTGCACCCCACTTCAGACATCAATCACAAGTCCTGGGGGCCACCTGTACTTCTCACCAACTGGCTATAAATCCAGGGGTAGCCATAACCCCCTCCCTAGGTTTGATACTCACTAGAACAGCTCACAGAACTCAGGAAACACTTTACTTACATTTACTGGTTGTTATAAAGGACACAATTCAGCAACAGCCAAGTGGAAGAGATGCACAGGTTAAGGTTATGGGCATAGGTTGATGAGCATGGAGCTTCCTTGCCCCCTCAGGGGTGCCACTTTCCAGCAACTCAATGTGTTCACCAGCTCAGAAGCTCTCTGAACCTGCTGTTTAGGGTTTTTTATGGAGGTTTCATTATCTAGGTGTGATTGATTAAGTCACTGGTCGGTGGTGATTGAACTCAATTTCCAGCCCCTCTTTCTTTGGGGAGGGGGAGCTGAAAGTCCCAACCCTCTAATCTTTCTGGCTACCAGCACCCATCCTGAAACTATCTAGGGCTCCCCCTCCATGAGTCATCTCATTACTGTACAAAAGGCAGTAAATTACAGGGTTTTAGAAGCTCCTGGTTTAGGAACCAGGAACCGTGGCTAAAGAACAAATATTTATTTTTTATTATACCGCAGACAATCTTCAAGCAGGAGCAGGTAGGCTCTCTACTTTGCCACAGACCCCACCAACCCTTATTGTCTTGCACTGCCCAATTCACAGATTTGTGTTGCCTGCTCAGCCTCTGTAGGTATTTGGAGTGATGATCCCTGCTTAACAGATGCTCTTTGTCTTAATAATAATAGAAACAGTAGTTGTCGTCATCCTCACCATCCTCATTATCTAATAATAATAATAATAAAGTAGCTATCAATTGTTGGGTATTTATAATATTCCAGGGACTGTACTGAGCACATCAGATACAGTATCTTGTTTAATCTTTACAGAAATCTTTCCAAGTAAACTCTTCAACTCTCCATTTTTTCAAATAAGGAAACAAAGGATCAGAGAATTTGAGTGCATTTCCCAAGGTAACACAGCAAATAGGGAAGCTGATTGAGCCTGGACGTTGAAATGGGATGGGGTCATGTGGGGAGTGGGACCAGGTCTAATTCTTGGGGAACAGTTTTGTGTTGTGGGAATGGCACAGGTTTGGGGGTCAGATAAGCCTGGGTTTCAACCTTCAGGCCACCAACCTGAACAAGTTATGCAGTCTTCCAGGCCTCAGGCTCCCTATCTATAACTTGGGCACAATGACAGCCACCTCACACAGTCACTGTTAGGACTGAGTGAGCTAAATGCTGGGTAGAAACTCCATAAATGATTCTTCACCGCAACCAGCCTAAGCAGAGGGATTGCTGGAAACCGGAGATCCCCATGGATCCATCCCATCTCTGCCTCCTTCAAGATCAAGTTCAAGGCCACCTCCTCCAGGAAGCCTCCCCAGGTTCCCAGCAGCCCCATTGTCCTTGTCTTTACTTTCAAGTTCCCCAGGACTGTGGTTTATGGGACAACATCCCATCCCGCACCTGCTGCCCCTCCCAGCCTGGTGTTCGCATTTTCTCCGCTGAATGGCTTTGACCTCCTGGAGCACTCTGGACCTTGTCATTCATCACTTTTGACCCTCTGTGGGTGTCATTGGTGGGCCTGCCTGATCCCGTCCCTGGGCAGTGGAGGCTCCTTGAGGGCAGGGGTCCAGGGGAGAGTAGACAGTAGGGTCTTGAAGACCCTCTCTCACCCCACGCCTGCTCTGGGGCTCAGCAGAGGGCATGCCTGTTGGTGGTGGACTTTGGTGGGTCTCTTGTCCCTTCTTGGCAAGGAAATGTATGGGGATGACGTTTCTTTTGCCAGAGAATATACTGGGGGTTACACACCTCTCTCATTTCACCTCCCCCGAGTTTTTTTCAGACGGTATATTAAATTTTTTTTATTTTGGTAAACTATACATAACATAAAATTTACCATTTGAGCCATTTTAAGTGTACAGTTCAGCGGTATTTAAGTACATTTACAATATTGTGCAACTATGACAGCTATCCATTTCCAGAACTTTTTCATCATCCCAAACCGAAGCCCTGTACCCATTAAATAATAACTCCTCGTACCCCTCCCTCTAGCCCCTCCTGACCACTCTTCCACTTTCTGTCTCTATGAATTTGCCTATTCTAGATACCTCACATAAGTGGAATCATGCAATGTTTATCCTTTTGTGTCTGGCTTATTTCACTTGGCCTAACGTTTTCTAGGTTCATCCGTGTGGTAGCATGTGTCAGAATTTCCCTTCTTTTTATGGCTGAGTAATAGCCCATTGGATGTCTATACCACATTTTGTTTATTCATTCATCTGTAGATGGACACTTGGGTTGTTTCCACCTTTTGGCTATTGTGAATAACGCTGCTCTGAGCATTGATGTACAGTATGTGTTTTAGTCCCTGCTTTCAATTCCTGGGTATATATTCCTAGGAACGGAACTGCTGGTAATTCTATGTTTAACTTCTTAAGAAACTACTAAACTGTTTTCCATCATGTCTGCACCATTTCACACTCCACCAGCGGTGCATGAGGGTTCCAATTTCTCTACATCCTGGTCAACACTTGTTATTTCCACCCCCTCCCCCCCTTTTTTTTGATGATAGCCTGCCTCGTGGGTATGAAGTGGTATATCATGTGGTAACACTATAATTTTTTTTTAACTTTTATTTATTTATTTATTTATTTTTGGCTGTGTTGGGTCTTCGTTTCTGTGCGAGGGCTTTCTCTAGTTGTGGCAAGCGGGGGCCACTCTTCATCGCGTTGCGCAAGCCTCTCACTATCGCGGCCTCTCTTGTTGCGGAGCACAGGCTCCAGACGCGCAGGCTCAGTAATTGTGGCTCATGGGCCCAGTTGCTCCGCGGCATGTGGGATCTTCCCAGGCCAGAGCTCGAACCCATGTCCCCTGCATTGGCAGGCAGATTCTCAACCACTTCGCCACCAGGGAAGCCCAAGTAACACTATAATTTTAAGGGTAGCTCTTATAGCCCCATTTTATAGTGTGGAAAACTAAGGCTTGGAGAAGTTAAATAACTTGAGGTCACATACTTGTGCTATAGGGAAGAACCTTTGTATTATATTACAAGTTAATCACTAAAGGGATGTTGCCTATAAGCTTAAATTATACATAATGGCCCATCTCTGAGAACCCTGCCTCCCAGGTAAAGACATTAAGCTCAAATACCTTTGTTTAGCTCACAGGAAACATCCTGACCAGGCCTACCTGTGAATGACTCCAGAGGCTGACCGGAGCCAGGAAATGTTTGACTTTACTCCCTCCCCTTTTAGTATAAAAGAAGCCTGAATTCTAACTCAGGCAAGATGGTTCTTTGGGACACGAGTCCACCGTGTTCTCGGTTTGCTGGCTTTCCGAATAAAGTCGCTATTCCTGGCCCCAACAACTCGTCTCTTGATTTATTGTCCTGTCATGCGGTGAGCAGTACCAGCTTGGACTTGGTAACACTTGGATCTGGGATTTGAACCGGGGGGTTACAAAGCTCACTATCTTCCCACTATCCCCACCACCCGACTTGGATTCCTTGAGAGTAGGGATTGTGCCTTCCTGTTCCTTTGTGGACACCAAGAAGGCAGGGAATTCTATCATAGAACCACTGAATTGTGGGGGAATTGAAAGGTCCTTGGCGATTGCCTATTCCAACCCCTCACTCTTCAGCTGGGAAGGCTGAGGCCCAGAGAGGGGCGATTCACACTTGAGTGAGCGGCAGGACAGAAACAGGTGTCACGAGCCCTGGGCCTTGACCCTGTGTCCTACGGGCTCCCGCAGAGGCGTCCAGCTTTCCCACTCCTGAGTGTTGTCTCTCCAGATGCTCGCCACCCTCTTGTCTGACCCATGGCATGGCTGTGCACAGGGAGGCGGGTCTGGACTCCAGGTCAGGTGACCAATGTCCGGGTCACAGGGTATGAGCTGTGCCTCCCCAGAGCCTCCTTCAAAACAGACGTCAATCCTGCCTGTGGGCCAGGTGGTTTGAACCTCCCCGACAGGTAGGAGTGGTGGCTAACCTTGAATGGGACCACCAGAGGAGGGCGGAGATCTGGAGGCTCCTGACAACTGGCCAGACTAGCTCTTTCCCCCAGACGATGCCAGTGGTTGTCTCCAAAGGAGACCAGAAGGTCCCGAGGATGGATTCCAGCCCAATGGCAGAGGCTTGCCTCGGCTGCACGGGAGGTGGGGACCGTCTGACTTTGGGAAACCAGGGGATAAAGGGAGGGGTCTGTCCATCCACTGTATCGGGGGTTGTGCAAGTCAAAGGGACAGACTGTGGGGTTAGAGAAAGAATATGGGTTTTGGCTTTTTACGGCCCGAGTTGCAGTTCTGGCTGGACCACAACTTAGCTGTGTGACGTTTGCAAGTCATTTGAGCTTCCTGGGCCTTGGTTTCCTCATCTGTAAAATGGGGATGTGAGCATGTGCTCATAGCATCACATGAGGATTAGATGATTTCCTGTGTGAATAAAGCTGAGGGAAGTGAGTGCCTGATCTTTAACAACTGCTTGGCAAGGTGAGATATGATTAATCGCCATTTTCTGCCTGATCTTGAGCTGCTAGGATTGGGCTGGGTGAGGAGTTAAATGTTAGAGTTATGCCCGAGGTGACCTTTCCTCCCAGTTTAGGCGCTCCTGGGAGAGGTTCTTCCCCTTCCCTCCAAGGCCCCTCTGACCCCTGATTCTCCATCTCTCACTGTTACCTGTGACACCATCTCCTTCCTCTTTGCAAAAGGTCGGCAGATGGAAACCAGTGGCGTTCCTGCTCCTCCCAGGGATGTTTTCATTTCAAGGGGTCCTTTAAAACCCCTGACAGGCTCAGGCTCAAGGATCAGGCTCTGATGACTTCAGAAGTCTTTGCGGCGCAAAATAATATTAATAATACTAATGGCCACTTATTAACCACCTACCATGTGCCAGACGTTGTTCTGAATCCCTTATGTGCTTTCCCTTATTTAATTGTCCCAACAAAAGCATGAGGTTGGGACTTTTATTGTCACCCCACTTTATAGATGAAGAAAGTAAGGCACAGAGAACTTAAGTAAGTTGTCCCATGTCACACAGTAAGTGGCAGAGAAGGGACGCAAACCCAGGCATCCTGGCTTCAGAGCCCACTACAGCCTCTATTTAACCGAGCACTCAGTGTGCACCAGGCATGTTTTCAAGATGCTTTATACACATGATTGTCTCTACTTTCTCTGTCTGGCAATACGTTGGATTTCTCTTTTAACCCTCACACCAGCCCTATGATGTAGGTATTATTGCTCTGATTTAAAGGTGGGAAAACGGAGGCCTGGAGAGAGAATTGCTTTCTGTTGCCTCTCCTGCTGTTGCAATATTACTTATAAAGCAAGTTTAGAATCAGAAGCTGCTTTGTCCTGAACACCCCTCCCAGCCAGGAATGGTGGGAGTGTCAGAAGTGGGAGGGAAGGCATTGGCTTTAGAGCCAGAGGTTAGGATCCCAGGCTGGATATTTTCGTGAGTACAACGGCAGAAGTTATGCCCACCTCAAGGGCCACTGTGAGCCCAAAGTGAGATAAGATGCTCAGAACACAAGGCACATAGTAGGTGCTAACCAAATTGTTTCGTTGCCCCTAAAGCTACATCTTTCGCTCCATGTCCTCATAACACTTTGCTTGGTGCCTCTCTTGGTCCCACTTACTAGAGGTGAACTAGTGTCTAGTTATTCAGGGACCTGGGCCTGGAACCTTCTTGATGTCAAAGACCACATCCCATGCATCTTTACATCTTCCACTTGGCCCAGTGCTTTTTATGTTATGCAATAACTTTTTTTTCAAAGGAAAATAGCTTTTCTATTTTTCTCCTTTTAAAAGTAATAAGTGCTCATTTTAAAATGGGGGAAGAATTTGGCTTTGTCAAATGATATGAGGCTTAAATGAGGTGATGGTGGTGTCGTCCTTACCGTTGTGGCTTGTAACTGTTATTATATATGTTACATATATATATGTTATTATTATTCAGAAAACACAGAAAGGTAGGTAAAAGAACAAAAACCATCAGCTGACCTTTTGGATGTCCTTACAGATTTTTTTCCTATGTCTATACACGTAGACAAACCCACAGACATAAGATGAATACTTTAAAAGTGGGGTTTTATAGTTTTTTTTCATTTTCTAATGGAAGTATAGTTGATGTACAATGTTACATAAGGTACAGGTGTACAGCATAGTGATTCACAATTTTTAAAGGTTACAGTTACTACAAAATATTGGCTATATTCCCTTGCTGTAGCTTACTTATTTTATACATAATAGTTCATACCTGTTACTCCCCTACACCTGTCGTGTCCCTCCCTGCTTCCCTCTCCCCCACGGGCAACCACTAGTTTGTTCTCTGTATCTGTGAGTCTGTTTATTTTTTGTTATATTCACTAGTTTGTTTTATTTTTTTAGATTCCACATATAAGTGATACGGTCTTACAGTGTTTTACAGTCTGCTTTTTCACTGCAGTGATAACTGGAGGACCTCTTTCTAAGCCAATGAAGGTCAGTGTGTATTATCCTTAGGATCGCTTGAGTATGACTTCTTATGGGTGTGCCGTGACGTACGTAGTCAATCCCCAGTTGCTGGACACCGAGGTGATGCCTATCCTCTGAGTTGGGCTGGAAGGTGCAGGGCAGGTGTAGACCGAGGAAGCCTCCGGCTGGCTGAGGTCTCTGCAGTTACGAAATAGCCATCGGGGAAGTCACCAAGAAGGCTGATGTGGTGACTTCTAAATTTATTCATTTATTTATTTATGGCTGTGTTGGGTCTTCGTTTCTGTGTGAGGGCTTTCTCTAGTTGCGGCAAGCGGGGGCCACTCTTCATCGCGGTGCGCGGGCCTCTCACCATCGCGGCCTCTCTTGTTGCGGAGCACAGGCTCCAGACGCGCAGGCTCAGTAGTTGTGGCTCACAGGCCCAGTTGCTCCGTGGCATGTGGGATCTTCCCAGACCAGGGCTCGAACCCGTATCCCCTGCATTGGCAGGCGGATTCTCAACCACTGCGTGATGTGGTGATTTCTGTGGCGAGTAATTTCAAACTTGCGTTAAGGACAATTCGGGAGCTGGTCCTGTTACCAGAGTCTGGGATGAGTTCAGACGCATTCCTCCTTTTCATGGCGCTGGAAGCGGCAGGCCTACTGGGAAGAAGGGCTTTGACTCACTCCTTGGTGGCAGTCACCTCCTGGGAGGCGGGAGGCGTCCCCACTGCTGGGATGTCTGTTTCAGCAGAAATAGGACCACGAGGTCACAGAGGACCTGCCTGCCTTCCTCTGAGAGATTTCCCTGACACGTGAAAGTCTGTTTGCAAAACAGAAATCAGAGGTGAGGTACGTGGGGATTTACCTAGCTCACCTCCTAATGGAAGCAAAGCAAGCCAGTAGAGAAGCAGGAGGGTCCCCACGGGGTAAGGACTCCCCTGTCAGGCCTGCCTTGTAGTTTCTGGAACTCCCAGGGCCTCCCTGGCAACAATCCACACATCCTGGTCCCCCATGAAGCTGCAGGGCCCTCTCTCACCCTGAGGTTGGTGTGGATTTTGCAGTATCCAAGCAGGACCTGACTTAAGGTTTCGAACCTTTGACCTCCAGGCCCTGGAACCAGGCAAAGAATCTAGCTTCTCCTCTCCAAGCTTCAGTTTCTCCATCTGTAAAAGGGGAATGAGGTCCTTCCCTCAAATTGACGAGGTTTGGATAGAATGAGATGATCCATGTGAAGCACTTATACGATGCCTGGCACACAGACTATTTCTGCTGGAACTGATCTGAGCAGGACAACGTGAGGAATAAGTGAAATGCCACGTGTGAAGCAGAGAGAAGACTCTCAGTACCTGTTGGTTCTTGAGGTCAGGGGCCCATCTCTTTGCACAGAGATGGACGTGTCGCATCACGCAGCTGAGCCCTTTGTAGAGCTTTCCGACGATGAGAAGAGCGAGGCCTGAGAGGTCATCTCCTCTGAGAGAGGGCTGTGGGCTTTAGAGTGACCTCAGAGAGCCATCCCCCTCTGCCAGGCTCCCTCCCAGGAACTTAATAGCATTTCATTTAGCCCCTACCACAACCCTATAGGGCAGAGGTTTCATTCCTATTTTATAGATGGGGAAACTGAGGCTCAGAGAAGTCCTGTACCACACATCCAGTAAGGAGACATCTTGTTAAGCTCTGGGCTCGAAATTGATCAGGGCACATCAAAGAGAGGGGCCCTGCATCCTTGGGGCTGGACTTCTGGCTGCACTGGCAGAGGGTGAGTGGCCTGGGACTGGGGCGACAGGGTATGGCTTCTCCTTCCCAAGGAGCTCCGGGTCAGATAGATGGTGTCCTTGCCTCCCTCAAGGAGCCCTCCCTTCTTGAGATGAGGGAGACAAGGAATTGGTGGGAATGCTACAGACAAATGAATCTACAACGGGGAAGAGCAAGAGGTCCCTACCTATCCTGGTTTTGGGGGTGCAGAGTGGTTCTAGGGGGAAGTGCTACCCTGCACCCTAATCCTAACCCTAACCCTTAAAATAAAAAAGGACTGACTATGCTAAATATTTTTTTTTAATGGAAGTATAGTTGATTTACAATATTGTGTTAGTTTCAGGTGTACAGCAATGTGATTTTTTAATGGATTTTTTTCAGATTATTTTCCATTATAGGTTATTAAAAGTTATTGAATATAGTTCCCTGTGTTATACAGTAAATCCTACTTGTTTACCTCTGACTGTACTAAATATTAGCTGGGATTTGGAGCAATCAGAACTCTCATACGCTGCTGAGGGGGGTGTACATTTACAGAGCCAACTTGGAAAACTGTTTGGCAGGATCTGCTAACTCTAAACATACACATATCCTGCGACACAGCAATCCCATCCCTTGATTTCCACCCAAGAAGAACAAGTGCTATGTTCACCTAAAGACAGAGATGAGAAGGCTCACAGCAGCTTTACTCCAAACAGTCCCAAACTAGAAACCACCCAAATCTCCATCTGTGGTTGAATGGACAAATACATTGTGACATGTTCATAGCATGTAATATTACCCAGCAAAGAAGAAGAACAGAATGCTGCCGCACTCAACTACATGGATGGATCTCTTACAGATAAGATTGAGCAAAAGAAGTAAAAAAATTACTGTCTGATTCCGTGTACATGAGGCTAGAAAGGAATCCATGGTGAGAAAAGTCAGAACCTGATCACCTTTGGGAGGTGTCTCTGAATGGGGTCACCAGGGAGCCTTCTGTGTGTGGGAAATGAGCTGGGTGTGGAATACCCTGGGGTGTGCATACGTAGAAATTCGTTGAGCCATGCACAGAATATTTGCTGAACGTACATTATCCCTTAATGCACAGTCAAAACAAGACAGCAAATGAAGAAGGAGACTGCTACCAAAGCCAAGAGCTGGAGGATAAGTAAGTGCTAGCTAGTGAGAAGGGGACCAGTGTCCCTGGAGGTGGAACTAGCATGTGCAAAGGCCCAGAGGCAGGAGTGCGTGGTGTTGCTTCTCATCGTGGCTCTGGGCTCATCTGATGATGCTCCTGCCCCTCGCTTCTCTGTGCCCCTTTCTACTCGAAGGCCGCCACTGTGGAACAGGGTGGCAGAACTCACTTCAATGGCTCACTTCTCAGATCAATATTTGACTGTTCCATCTTCGGGTTGTTGAGGAAGAGGCTGGAGCCGGAGCAGGACGGATGGGACTTGGAGTTCAAAGTTGGGTTCAGAGCTCAACTGTGCCATGAATTGTGTGTTTTGGGGTAGGCCCTTCACTCCCTAAGCCTCAGGCACCCCATCTGTAAGATGGGTCTTTAATATGTAGAGTTTCAGTGACAGAGTCAGGGTAGAGAAGATGTTTAACAGATACCAGTCATGTGGAAATGAAGGAATAAGGCCTGAAAGCAAGGGCCTCCCCAGATTTGTGGCTCCCTCTAAAATGATCCAGCATGACCCTGCTTAGGCTTCTGGAACCCTCAGCCTTGACTTCCTGCCTCGTGGAGCTCAAACCACTCCCTAGAACGGTGCCTGGCAGGCTGCTGAGGAATGTTGACTCATGACAGCTGGTGCTTAATATATGGTCAGGTGCTGCTTTCAGCTCTGTGGACTTGTTTCATCCTCACGGTAACCCCATGAACTACTACCATCCCATTTTACAGAGGGAGAAACTGAGGCACAGAGCAGTTGAGTAACTTGCCCACAGTCACACAGTTAATTGATTGAGCCTGGACCTGCATCCCCTGCTCGTAACCACACTGCCATACAGCCCAGCTGGCCTTCATGAGAGAGGCCTGCGGAGGCCTGGAGAAGGTGCTGGAAGCAACCAGGGCTCCCCCAAGGCTGCTGACCAAGATCAGGGATGTCCAAGCAGCCAGGACACTCTGGCGCCCTGACATCGGTGAAACCCATGCCCTTTACGAGGAAGGCAAACCCACCCAGAATAATTGTTGAGCCAACAGGTGGCTTAAGCCGCCTGTAAGCCTGCAGATGTCCAGGAGGGATGAGGCTGGGCAACATGCTGCTGAAGTCGCCCTTTCTGCCAGCTTTTTTTTTTTTTTGACTGTTTTTATTGTCATTATTGTTTTGGGGGAGGTGAGATGGGCCATCTCAAGAATTTCCCTGTGCCTTGTAAAGGATTAATTTTCACCTGTAGCATTATGGGGGACTAATAACCACTCCCTTTCCTCTGTGCCATCATGTTTTATTGCTTTCTTTCATTTCACCATGAAGAAACCTGATGGGAATATTCTAGAAACTGCAGTCTGGGGGGTGGGGATGGGGGACTCAGGGGGAGGGCAGTTCATTCTCCCTGGCAACAGGACTGGGCTCAGATGCCAGAGAGGGCCACTGGGTGTGGGATCATGGGAGACGCTTATTTTTACCCCTGCTTCTTAAGACATTTATGGGCTTTTCACACTGGCATAAGCAAAAAGAATGAAAAAAAATTATGGTGATAATAGCTAATATTTATTGAGCATTTACTTCATGCTGACTTTATATGCATTATCTCATTTAACCCTTACAACCACCCTCTGGGGTAACTACTCTTATTAGTCCTATTTCCAGATGAGGAACTGATATGCAGAAAAGTAAAGTAAATAAGGTAATGAAAAATTCAAACTACCAAAATTTTAAGAGATTGGCAATAGAAAGGAAGGTCCTACCAATGCCATAATGTGGATGAACTTCAAAAACATGATGCTTAGTGAAAGAAGCCAGACACGAGGGATCACATATTGTATGATTCCATTTATAGGGAATGTCCACAAAAGGCAAATCTAAAGAGACAGAAAGTAGATTAGTGGTTGCCCAGGGCAGGAGGTGGAAACAAGGAGTAACAGTAAATGGCATGAGAGATCATACCGGGAGACGTGACATATTCTAAAACTGATTTATAGTGATAGCTGTGCAACTTGGTTAATGTACTAAAAACCGTTGAAGTGGGTGGATTGTATGATATGTAAAAAAATGCCTCAATAAAGTTGTCAAACCAAGAAATGTAATTAAAATGTGAAAATCTAACATTTATTGAACACCTCTTAGGCACTTTACAGGAATTTTTTCCAGTGCCAACAGCTCATTCAGTTGTTTACCTAAACTCATCTTTGTTGAGCACCTATTATGTGCCAGGCACCATGCCAGAACATGGGGGTACAGTAGTGAACTGGACCTGGTTCATGTTCAAGATCCCTGCCCTGCTGGAAATCACGGTCTAGCAGGCATTGGGGGGTAGGGCGGGGGTGGGGTGGAGACGACAATGAAAAAGCCAGCAATGGCAAGAGAGTGTACCTGGGGCTGTCATGTTGTAGGCATGGTGCTGGTAAAGCCCAGAGGAAGCAACCCCATTCAGACCTGGCAGGTGCTGGGAGGACAGGGAGGCTGGGACCTGAAGGATGAGGGGGTAGTTAGCTGGTGAAATGGCAGAGGGGTAGAGTGGGGAAAATGACAGTTGTTTGGTCATTCATTCATTCATTCATTCTTTTGTTCATTCATTCAGTAACTGTTTATTGAGAGCCTGCCAGGGGCCTGGCACTTTGACGGGGCAGGTGGCAGAGGCAGAGGGTATAAAGGCCTTGTGGGTGAAGTCATACCCATTTCACTGATGGGCCTCAGAGAGGTAAAGTGACTTGCCAGTTTACACAGCTGGAGCAGAGATACAAACCTAAGCCAACTTTTGTTCAAAAGCCCATCTCTGGAAGAAGAGGCCAGGCAGGTCAGACACACCGCTGTGAATCTGAGGGCCACGGGTAGGTATCCTGCTAAGAAAACCCATCCTTGATCAGCAAGTGGAGGCTGGCATCCTTCCTGGGGATATTCCTTTGTCTGTTGGAACAACCCCTCCCCCCACCTGGTGAGGACCCATCTGCAGCCCCTTTGGATTATTGATGGGGGAGGTGAGGGTACCCAGGGCTGAAGGGAAGGGACCACTGATTTCACCGTCTGGCTTGGGGTGGTACCGAGCATTGGACAGGGAGTGAGGGCCAGAATTCTAGACCAGACTTTGCCACTAATTATCTGGGGCTAGTCCCCACCCCTCTCTGGGCCTCAATTCTCTTGTCTCTAAAATGGGAGCATTGGGCTTGCTGCACTCTGAGCTCTTTCTGGCTGACGTTGATGACCACGACTTCTGGCTATAGAAGTCTCAGGAACTATATGGGCTGGAAGAAGGGTGACCAACTCATTCCGGTTTGCCTGGAACTTTCTGGGTT
The DNA here is from genome assembly GCF_949987535.1 of Balaenoptera acutorostrata. Lineage (NCBI taxonomy): Eukaryota > Metazoa > Chordata > Mammalia > Artiodactyla > Balaenopteridae > Balaenoptera > Balaenoptera acutorostrata. Next base: position 14,642,794 of record NC_080064.1, on the reverse strand, counting down.
TTAGCATTGAAAGCCCCACATCAAGGAAAACTCCTCGATCCTGGGCAAATGGGGACAGTTGGTCACTCTAGCTGCAAGGGCATTAGGCTGGCCTCCCCTCTCATCTTGCCCACAAAGAGCAAGATACATAGCATCTCGCTTTTGCACCTATGTGGCCACAGAACTACTTCCTAGCCATTTTGTTTGTACAAATCATGTTTCTAGGACTCAGTTGAAAAGCCCTTCAAGTCCAGGTACCACTTCCTCCATTTCCTTCGGATCTCCTGGCCTTGCTCAGCCATCTCTTCCTGGTCAGGCTTCCCTCCCCTGCACTTCTTCCCCCGTCTCAGGATGGTCCGTTGGGTTGTCTGTCTCCATTAGCTCCCCCAGGGCTCCTGGAGCTCTTGCATTGCTCACGGCTGTTTCTCTAGTGTTAGGCCAGGGTCTGTGCTAAAGCAGGAGCTCAAAAAATAATCTTGGAATGTCTGGGTCTCTCCAGGCCCAGGACAGGGCTGGGTGCCTCCCACCCCACCCCACCCCTCCAGGAGGGCTTCACACTCCAATTCCAGGGCAATGCTGTTGGCAGGACAGATCCTTCAGAGAAAAGACAGCAGGGAACCACTCCCCAGGTGTGGCTTCTTAACCCTTTCTGTGGGTTAAGGTCCCTTAGGCATCTGGTGAAGCCTGTGGATCCACCTCATAATAATTTTTTAAAAATTGCATTTGGACAACAGTGAAAACAATTTTACTAAAATACAGCTGTCAAAGTACTAAAAAATTTTGTGATATAGTAACATGTGTTAATACATTAAGTAAGATTTATTGGTGAGTCGAATAAGATCTTAATTTCAGAGTGTGGTAGCTTAAATGATACTTTGAGATATATAGAAACTGAAGGTGATGTGAAAATACCTGTGATTTCTATTAGTGACAAAATCACAGGGACTTCTACTTGTTGCCTGCATTCATGATCAAGGGAAATGCTGAATGCCATTTAGGGATTAGTGAAAATAAAGATATAATTTTTGTCCATGGCATGGACCTCTCAGAATTCTATCCTCATCCCCCCCAGGGTCCGTGAACTCCTGTTTTAAGGCAAAGGGTTTTGATTCTTTAGTTTAGATAAACAAGAAAATCACCAAGAGAGGAGAGAACAAAGAGTGAAGAGCAGTGACCACATTGGGTTGGGTTAAAAGAAATGTTTCAAGACAGGTGAGTTTCAGCTTGGAATGTTGGAAAGGTGAGCCTATTTTCGGAAGGGAGCAAGGAACTGGGGTTGAGGGAAGGAAACCTAGGGAGGGTTTGCTCCTGTGACTGAATCAAAAACAGCCGACTAACATCACAGCCACGACCTCACCCCAGAGCATGCCTGTGTCTCCTTTGTGTCTCTTCTGTCACTGAGAACACCAAGCCATTGTCCCTGTGAGACAGGGTACCTGCCCGCTAGCTTACTCACAAAGAAATGGAACAAACACAAAAGTTAATAACAAGACAAAAATTAAATTGCAATTCAAAAAATGCAGCCTGAAGAATGTGGAACATGCCACATATCTGGTTATGTGCACACAGTGCAAGCCGCAGGCGTTCAAAGGTGCGGGTTACCTCCCCTCTGAGGTTTGTGGTGAGGATCCAACGGGGAAATGGACAAGAGGCCACCAGCATCGGTAGGCCGGTTAGAGCATGTGTTTGGGGATGGATAGCTGTTCCTCTGGTCTCAGCGACCTCTGTAAAATCGGGATAACAACTATGGCACCTGACATATACTTAGCACTCAATAATGGGAACTACTATTAGCGTTCAAAAAATAACCATAGATGTTTGCAAACCGGTTTAAGAGACACCAGGAGACTGGAGAACTTCGTCTTTACGGTGGTAAATCTGAAAGCAGATTTGAATGAATGAGTGAATGAATGAATGAATGAATGCGTCCTCTGGTGGGCTCCGCCCTCTATACCTGTTCTGCCCTCAAGCTGCCCCCCCAAGCAGTTCGATGACCCGCTCTGGGGTCAGCTGCATCTCGGCGTATGAGTGTGCGGTGGTGGGGAGGTGGTCATTTAGGGCGGGGGAGCGGCAGTAGCCCAGGCTGAGCTTGCGGGTGTCACATTCCGGGAGGCTCAGTCTCCCCACTCCTGTCCCCACCATTCGTGCGGCGCATCTTTGGACCCGAGGACCAGCGGGCTCGGCATTGCCCAGCCAATCTCGGGATGACGAGGCCCGCAGTTAGAGGCGGGGGGCAAGCGGTAGAGGAGCGCTCCCGGGTCCACCGCGTGGGGGACCTGCCGCTGGAAGTGCTGCCTTATCCTGGGAAGGTCGAACTAGGCCGCCCCAGGCTGGAGTGGGGGTGGAGTGCGGATGCACCTTCGGAGGCTCTGGTCCCCCGGCTCTTCCAGGCCGAGGTCTCCCTCACACCGTGGTAATCTGGGGCCGGGGAGTTCGGGTGGGGTGGAAGAGAAGCGGGGTCTCCTTGACAGAGGACGTGGGGGAGGGGACTTCCTAAAGGGGGAAACGAGCGCTGCCGAGGCTGCTTGTCCCTTTAAGAGGCCGGGCTGGCTCTGCGGCGGTTCCACCTAACCGCGTGCCTGGTGCAGCTCTGCGGTCTGTGTCCCCGGGCAAACAATCCGAGCCCGGCTGGACGGCAGGACGCGGCGCAGGGGAGGGAGTGGTCCAGCCCGGAGCTGGGCGGAGCCAAAGCTGCAGACAGCGAGTCCACAGAGCCGAGAAAACGGTGGAGCCCGGGAATGGGAGGAGCCACGGGGCCATGGGCGGGGCCCGGCGCTGCGGGCCTCGGGGACCCTGCCTCCAGCTTTGGGAGCGCCGCAGAGGAGGGCGGGGTGGGCGGGGCGAGCTTGGGGGCTGGGCCTGTGTCTGCAGTGGGCGGGGCCCGCCGCAGAGGGGCAGTGCCGGCTGAGAGTCCTCTGGGCGCTAATACCGCGGTGCCTCCACAGCGTCTCTGACAGCCCCGGCGCCGGGACCAGCGATCCTCGATACCTCGCGCAAGCCGCCGCGGCCTCCACCGCGGCCCGAGTCCAGTTCCTCGCCTCGGCGCCCATATCCGGGGGCGGTCCGGCTCGCCGTCTCTGCGGAGGCCGCATCTGGCGCGCATCTGGAACCGCCCGGCCCGTCGCGCTGGATCCCGCGCCCTCCCTGGCCCGGCCGCGCCGGGAGCCCTGCCCGGAGCTGGAGCCGCACTTGGAGCCGCGGGCCCGGGGCCCTGAGCCGCGCAGCCGGCGCATGGTGAACTCGCTGATATTCGGAGAGATGGCCTTGGCCTTCGGCTGCCCGCCGAGCGGTGCCGGGGGGACCTGCCCCGGCGCGAGTGGCGGCGGCGGGGCCGGGCCAGGGCCATCGCCGGTGACGGCGGCGCTGCGGGACGACCTGGGCTCCAACATCCACTTACTGAAGGGGCTCAACGTGCGCTTCCGCTGCTTCCTGGCCAAGGTGCACGAGCTGGAGCGGCGCAACCGGCTGCTGGAGAAGCAGCTGGAGCAGCAGCAGAGCGAGCGCGAGCGGAGGCTGCGCTACAAGACCTTCTCCCGCGAGCAGGCCGTGCAGACCGGGCCCGAGCTGCTGCAGCCACCCGCGCCCGGCGGCGGGCACGGCAGCGGCGCGGCGGCCGGAGCCAACGCCAACGCCGCGGCCCTGGGCGGCCTGCCCCCCTGCGGCGGCTCGCAGCCGCAGCACTACGGCCGCCTGCCCGGGACCATCTGGAGCTACACGCAGGTGCGGCGCACGGGCGGCGGCGGCGTGGAGACCGTGCAGGGCCCCGGCGTGTCGTGGGTGCACCCCGACGGCGTGGGCGTGCAGATCGACACCATCACCCCCGAGATCCGCGCGCTCTACAACGTGCTGGCCAAGGTGAAGCGCGAGCGCGACGAGTACAAACGGAGGTGAGTGGGGCCCCGCTCCTGCCCCCGCACTCCCGGCTGGCGGGGGGGGGGGTCTTCCCTGTCTCCGCGGCCAAGGAATGTGTGCGTTCGGGAGGGGCCGGGGGCGGCAGCTGGTCCTGGCAGGTGGGCTGGAAGCTGTGTTTGCAGAACGCCCTACACACGCTTGGAAAACTCAGTTATCTAGTTCCAAGAATGGGAGCGGGCGCTAACTATGGTGGGGGACTCCTCCGCTCCGTCACTGGACCAGGCACATTGTTTTCTAGGTGACATAATGACCATTGGTGTTTTGCGTGATCTCGTCTAATCCTCATGGCAACGCAAAGTGTGGGGCATTCTTATCCTCATTTTGTAGATGAGAAAACCGAGGCACAGAGATGCAAGTGACTTGCCTAAGATGGCTTGGCTAATAGGTGGTGAAGCCAGGATGTGAACTACTCCTGGCTAGTCTGTCCTCCAGCTTAGGTATTTTCCCAAGGATGTAGGAGGTGGGCTCTCCTCTGTCAATGGGTGAAAAGAAATAACTCTTAAGTAATCCACTGGCTTCTTGTTCCTTGAATTAAAAAGTCATGTGTTTAAGAATGGGTGGATCTGTCCACTGAGGCCAGGGTCTGCTGTCTTGGTCCAGCTCTGTAAGGTCCAGCTGGCTGGGCTGGATAACCAGACCTACATCAGACTGGCCACGAGCTTTTAGAAACAGCTACCTTCACCTCTCTTCTCCCCACCCCCAATTCTCATGGTTTTTTGGACCCCAACAAACTCAGCCCTAAAGGCCCACAGAAGGAGATAACCTTAGGCTGGAAGACTGGGCACTGAATGGACCCAGACCACCGTCTCTGGCTGGAGTGTGGCGCAGACTGCCTGCTGAACTGGCTAGCACATTCCTGCCCAGCCCAGATTACCTAGCTGGGAAACTGACATTGCTTCCTGCCTGCAACCTGGCTGACAGTATTGTCAAATCGGCCTTCTGATAAGAGTAGAGGGGTCTGTCTGTAGCATCTCAGGCCTGGATGGGGGCAGGGCCCTCTGCTGTCCCAGGCATGGGCAACTCTGCATTGGGAGCTGTGGCTCTGAACTTCAGGGCTTGGAGGATGCACTGAGAAGCATCTTTCCTCCATTCCTCGAGTCCTAGCGCTCACATGAGCAGAGAGAGCTGGGCATGGGTCTCCTTCCTTTTCCTCTACTGGCAGGCTGGCCACTGGGCAGGATTCAAGTGCCAGCTCCATTACCTGCCCGTGAGAACCACTGGCTGAACCAAGTGGTCACTGAACCACTCGGAAGCCTGTTTACTTATCAGAGAAATGGGAATAATAAAATCCATCCACAGTTGCACAAGGCGTGAGTAGGCTGGTGATGCTTTTTGGAAGGTATAAAGTAATCAACTTGACATTATTAAAGATGATTGGTTTGGTCAAGCTGTCAGGGAGCAGTTGCCTGGAGAATCAGGTCTCTCATGCAGGGCCTGGCTTCCTGGGGGTAGGTCTTGGACCTTGCGGGGAGACAAGCTACTCTTCTGGGCTGGTTGTTTCTCCTGAGGACTTGAGAATGGCCTGGTGCCTCGCCATGGGGAGGTCACCTCTCTGCCCCTAGCGGGCAGCTTCCTTGGGGTGGGGCAGAGAAACAGGCACTTGCTCTCGATGGTGAAACTCGGAGGGATGGGCCCTTCTGTCTGCCACTGTTGATTGTGTCGTCATGCCCCAGGCTTGCGCTGTGTTTGTTTTACTGTGTGTGTGCTTTTTGGACCTGGCTACTAAGGAGATGAAAAAACTGTGCCCAGTCTTAGAGGGAGATGGGTCGGCATTGAGCAATGCCCTGTTCAAATTGCACCCAGGGTGTGGGGTGTGATGTCAGCTTCTGGACTGGCCTGGAATGACATGGGCGCTGCTGAGACAGGTGGAGTGCGGGTGTCTCTCTTCCCGCCCTTCTGGGGTGTGTGTGCACCTTCTCTTCCCCCATTTTTTTTTCTTTTTTTGTGAATTGGGGAGACGCATCTATTCTGAAGTTGATTCAGGGCTCAAGTTGGATTTTTTCAAAGCAAGTTTACTCCCTTCTTTGAGCCTCAGTTTCCCTATCTGTAAAAGTGAGAGGAGGGTGGTCTAGAACTGTCCTTGAAGGCCCCGGCTGCCTCAGAGATGCCTTAGGCAGTTCCTTGAATATTAAATAAAAGCTAATATTTAAAAAAATGTTAAAATGGTCATAAAAGTGTGCTGTCACTTTTAAGTTCTTACTGTTAACTCACGGAAGTCTACTTAACATTGATTTGTTAGTACTTGGCCTCAAGTTAGAGCCTTTCCCTGCCTTCTCTTTGTCGGAAGAGTACTCTGAGATTACAAAGCAAACTGCTAAAAGCTGGTCCCGTTTGTAGCTACTAATCTGTGTGAGTCAGGATTTTCTTGATACTCTGCAGCCAAAACCAGAGAGAGAATTAAAGCGAAGGTGGACCTGTCATCCATAATCCCAGTTCTAAATGTTAATGGATCAAAATAGCCTCATCAACCTCATGGATTGAATTTAGAATAGGTAACTGTTATATCGCTGAGCCTACAATATAAATTTATACAAGTAACATTCTGTTTTTACTTGTTTCTGTATTTGGGTTTCTCATAAGAATTTTCTTTTGGGAAGAGGGCAGGCATATGATCAGCTTTTTGAAAAGCTTAAGAACCACTGGGTTAGATGATCTCAAAGGGTCTTCCCAGCCTTGACAATATGTAAATCTGAGTTTGAGCTCCCAGCGCACTTCTGATCTCCTGTTCATAAGAGAATGAGACCAAGGTGTTTACCTGGGCTCTTGGCCACTGAAGGCTTCAGATCCTTCCAGGATGTCTAGCATGGAGCCCCAAGCAGTGACCGATAGAAGGAGCCTGTGCCGGGAAAGGAAAGGTTCCAGGCTTTCCTCTGGTCCACCTGGAAGAACTCGCAGCCTTGGAGATGTTCATTCTGCTTCTCCAAAAGGCAACCTGGGTTGTGTAGCTCAGTGTTCTCCAAGCTGGGGACTTTTGGGGTTCCACCTCCATGAACTGTGGCCATATTCATGTACCACCATCCATATTATTACTTATGTAAAATATTTTGTATAGCCTTATGGGGTATAATTTACATATCATAAAATTCTCCCATTTTACGTGTACAATTCAATGATTTTTAGCCAGTCCACTGAGTTGTGCAACTATCCGCACAATCCAGTTTTAGAACACTTGCATAATCTCAAAAAAGATCCTTTCTGCCCTTTTGCAGTGAATCCCTGTTCCCACTCCAGACCAGGCACCACTGATATGCTTTCTATTTCTATAGCTTTGCCTTTCCTGGGCATTTCATATAAATGGAATCATACAGTATGTGGTCTTTTGTGTCTGGCTTGTTTCACTTAGATGATGCTTGTGTGGTCCATCCATGCTATAGCTTATATCAGCAGTACATTCCTTTATAATGCTGAATAATATTCCACTGTATGGGTAGAGCACATTTTGTGTATCCATTCACATACATAGTCAATAAAATGTAAATTTAAAAAGTCACCTGTGTGCTATGTCACATCCTCTTGTGTGCTGTCAGCGCTACAGGATCCGTGCTTTGGAAACACCAACCCAAACCAGAGCCCCTGGCCTGGGGTGACTGGGCCCTGGCCCTGATCACTCCTGCTTTGGTTTCCTTTTGGTCCAATCAGCTCTGAGCTCTTTACCATGAGGGAAATGTGGTCACTGAAACTGTAGCCGACAAGGTTGTCAAGCATTGATTTGAAAACCAAAACAAACATCTCTACCCTGTCACCATGCAGTCATGCCACCAAAATATCCTGTTCTGAGTTTGCAAGCTGGGGGGCCTTTCCCTGGGAGATTCCTACTGAAACTAGATAAACTTTAGACAGGCAGAGAGTTTTCTAAATGGGCATCCTAGAGATCCAGACTCCAGGTCTCGCTCTACCATTAGGCGCTGTGTGACCTCAGGCCAATTCCTGCCCTCTCTGAGCCTTAGGTCCCCCACCTATACACAACACGTTTCCTTTAGGTGATCCCTGCCAGCTCGCTCTACATTTCGGTCTGTGACTTGGAGGGGCCCAGCTCAGGGCTGCTCTTTCTGCTTCCTGGGATGACAGTTTGGCCTTTCTCTGTTCCGGGCCTCCCCCTCTCCTGCCTCAGGCCCCGTGTGGTTTGGAACCAGCTGGTTTTGTTCCCTCCCCTTGCAAGTTGCTGAGTGTCTGTGCCCCTGACTCCAGTCAGCCTGAAAGTCTCGGTTTGTTTTCCCTGGAGCTTTGTTTGAGAGCCAGGAGGACCACAGTGATCATTTAGCATAGTGGTTTTCAAGTGGACTCTTTGGAGCCCTGGAGTCTAGAAGAGGGTGTCTGGGGGTGATTCTGGGGATAGTCCGGGGGGCTGACTACCTAGGATTCGGCCAACATCAAACACAGCAGCTCCATTTTCATGATTCTCAGATTAATATTCTGAGGGAGATTCGATTGGAAACCAGGGTTTTACAGTTTAGAAGAAAAGAAAGAAAGAAATCGCTGATTCAGCTGAATACTTTCATTTTAGAGATGGGGAAACTGAGGCCCAGAGGGAGCTGACCCACAAAGCCGAGCCAGGCAGAACTTCTGTCTGCCATTGAGAGCTTTCTTCCCTGCCCTGAGATGATGCCCGCATCATTTGCCTTCCACTGGGGCTTGGCAGAATTCTCTCCACCTTTTTATGTGTCTGCCTTTAAGCATTTTTAAAAAAGCCACTTTCAGGGATGGGAGGGACTTTTGTCACAGCTATTTCTGATCATGAGCCGGAAGCGGCTGGGCTGTTGGCCTGAATGGAGGGCTCCAAAAAGGGCTGGTGGGTGAGCCAGCTGGAGCGTCCCTTGCCTTTTCCCATCATGCGCTGGGAGGCCCTTGAGCAGGTGGGTGCTGGCCCCTAAGTGCCCCAAAGCCACAAGACTGCCCTGGAAAGCTGGTCAGAGGGCTTCGTTCCCTGCCACTTCCATTGTTTCCGAAGCTGCTGATATGGATTCTTTATTTCTGATTTTCCTGGGAGGCAGCCTGGGATGGTGGAAAAAGGGATTGAATCCCGGTTCTGCCACTCTCTGTGTGACTATGGGCAGTTGCTTGGCCTCTCTGAGCTGCCTGAGCCACTGCTTTGTGTAAAAGAGGGAGAATAACACCCCTAGGGATCGGAAAGGAGTAAATAAGCTCTTGTGTTAAGACACATGAAGCTCCCGGGACGTCCCCCATCCCAGAGCCCTTCCCCCGCCCCAACCCGCCCCTGCAATATCTGTTCCCTTCATTTACAAGGATTTCTCAGCACAGCGCTGAACTGCCTGACACATCCATTTCAGGACCCGTCGTCGCTCTCTGTCCCGTGGAAGGCGCCTGAGATGGTGCTGGGGGCAGAGGGAGAAAGGGCTACTTCTTTGTCCAGCATCTAAGGAGGCTGTTCTTCCTACTCTTAGTGGTTGATTTGTGCCTCCGGGAATCTCTGGCCACCCTCCGCCCTTTCTTCCAACCTCCTTTAAAAGAAACACGCCCCCCGCCCCCCCAACCCCGCCCCGCCTTCATTTAGCTCCTCAGTATTCCAAGTCTCTTGGGTTAGGCTGGCAGACTCTTTGGGAACAAATTTGGGAGGGCTTTTCAGAGCCTCAAGCTAGAAGGAGGGGAATGAGGTCCCAGAAAAGAAAAGGAAACAGGAAGCAGGAAGCAGGGATACAGCTGACACTGAAGATTCCTTCTCCCAGGAATTTGAGGCGGGGCTTTTGCCTTGGCCACCGGATACAGGCCCCTGGGCCCCACCAGCTTACATACACTTACACACACACACACACACACACACACACACACACACACACACACACATGCACACACGCACGCACGCACGTGCTCTCAGGCTCTCTCTCCAAGCCTGTGCCTGCATCCCCACATGTGTCTGTATTTGAAAGACATAGAAGGGTAGACCCAGAACTTGCACACATCCTTTGCTGCCAAGAGACACATGGACTTCCAAGGGAATTGATTTGAACCATGCCACGTGTCAGTGATACCGGAGGCTGCGGACTTTGCATGTGGAGTCCCAGCTTTCGATCACATTGGTGAGATGCAACCGGGTTGGCGCTCCGTTTGTTTCCCAGGTCATAGATGGCAGGAGGCCCACGGCAGGGAAGGAGGCAGCCCTGTTGTTCCCTCAGGATCAGGATATGTTGCTCTCCCCTGACTTTCTTGCATCGGGCATTCCTGAGCACCCACTGCCTCCCCATCACAGGACTGTACACCCTGAACTGTAATTACCTGGGCTGTATCTGCCCCCTCCACTGACTGTAAGCTCTCTGGGGGCCGGCTCCGGGTCTGTCTTCTTCGTCTTGTACACAGAGAACCCATCCAGGGCCTGGGCAGAGTCCATGCTGAGCGAGTATTTGTGCAGTGAGGGGCGCTCTGTGCCCAGCTGCTGCGTGCTGGTAGGCCCCAGTGAGGCTGGGTTGACACAATAACCGACACGCATGGACTCTACATCCGGCGGACTTGCAGCTTGTGGAGGGCAGGGTCTGGACCTGGAGTCAGGAGACCCGCGCTCCGGTCCCAACACATCAGTTCAACAGGTTTGAATGAATACCTGTCTCCTGGTGCCACATGCTGGGCCGCCAGTGCAGGAGTTAAAAGCCGAACGAGCTTGGGCTATCACTTTGCCCCTCTGAGCCTCAGTTTCCTCATCTGGAAAAGGGGGATGCTGAGATCTGTGTCCCAACATTGTTGAGAGCAGTATATGGGCTCACAGAGCTACAGTACATTGTAGGTGGTGAAGTTCCAAGAGTTACACAGCCAGATTTCACAGGGCAGAAGGGGTGAGCAGTGCTGGCTTTGTGAGGTGGGCAGAAGTCAAGAACGGGGCTTGGACCTGGGGAGAGGGTAGTCCATGACCTTGCTGGCAGCATCTGGGGGTTGTGAAGCCTCTTGGCAGGACTGGTGCTTAGAAGAGGTGCTTAGAAGATTCCAGGCCAGGTGGGAGGCTGGTGAAGATTTCTGATGCTGCCGCCTGCCTGCCAGGGCAGTGCCCTCCCAACCCCAGTGGGCACCCATGCTTGGCTTTCTGGGCAGGATGTAGTTTCTTGCTCTAGTTCTTGGTACAAGAGTAGTTGTCACCCAATACTAAATCTGGCAAATGCTTCAGGTTCCCTTGAGGGCCTGTGGCCTGGCTGAGCCCCCTGGGGTGTGGCACGGGGCAGTTAGAGCCCTGCGGAGTCTAGGTCGTGGTCCTGGCTTGCCTGGGGTGTGAGATAAGCTTCCTGTTGCCCACCTGGGAATGGGGACACTGGGAAGATGGGCTCGCCCAGTGCCCTAGGAACACTGTCGTCTCTATAACTTTACTGGAGTGATCTGGATTCTGTGCACGCCATTTAATCTCTTGCACCTTGATGTGTTGCTCTATAAAATGGGGATAAGTTTTCTTATGCGTTCTGCTTCCCAGGGTTGTTATAAGAATCAGTTGAGGGGCTTCCCTGGTGGTGCAGTGGTTGAGAATCCGCCTGCCAATGCGGGGGACACGGGTTCGATCCCTGGTCCGGGAAGATCCCACATGCCGCGGAGCAACTAAGCCCGTGCGCCACAACTACTGAGCCTGTGCTCTAGAGCCTGTGAGCCACAACTACTGAGCCTGCGTGCCACAACTCCTGAAGCCCTGCGAGCCTAGAGCCCATGCTCCGCAACAAGAGAAGCCACCGTGATAACAAGCCCGCGTACCGCAACTAGGGAAAGCCCACGCACAGCAACAAAGAAAGACCCAACACAGCCAAAAATAAATAATAAAATAAAATTAATTAATTAAAAAAATTATAATAAAATAAAATAAATCATAGTGAGTTCATAGCCACCATTAATTGAGTACCTACTATGTGCTAAGCTCTGTGATGAATTCTTTAAATAAGTGAGATTTAATTATTAGAGCAATTCCAAGAGGTAGGATTGATTCTGTTCATTTTACAGATAAGAGTTTCAGAAGGGTGAAGAACTCCGCCCCAGATCTCCCAGTGAGTCCAGCCTGGGTCTCCAGACCCCAAGTTCAGTGCTCTGCCCGGCGGAGACGCAGGCTGGCTTCATCTCATGCGGCCTGGAGGCTGGTGAAGCTGGCACAGGGTGGAGGAAGCAGGCGGGAGGCAGGCTGAGGTGTGGGTCTCCCTGGCGCCTGTCACAATATTGCCGGGCCGGTGACGGAACAGGAGGTGGCCACCATGCTGGGAAGACTTCCTGCTGTGACTTTAGAGTAATTATTTCTGGGGAAGCCAATGAATCACTGGCAACGCAAGCAGATGAGCCTCCTGGGCTGCCATAGAGGGCGGGCCAGCCCCCCTGATCTCTGAGGACTGAGCTCTGGGGATGGGGAGTTCCTGGGTTGGCAAATCTAGGCTGGGAGACCTGGGGGTGAGGGTGGGGGAAGGGATGGCGAGCTAGGAACACGAATCGTTACCTGTCAGGCACTTTCCATGTGATCTGATTTAAACCTTGTGACAACCCTGCACGATGGAAACCGAGGCTCAGAGAGGAAAACTAACTTGCCCCAAGTCACATAGCGAAGCCAGGACTGGATGTGGGTCTCAGACTCTAAGTTTCAATGCTCCTTTTGTCACGCCCAGTGCCTGAGCACTCCCGGGGCAGTGGTCAGGGGCTCTCACTGCCTGATGATGAGCAGGAGAGAGCAGTAGACATTCTGGTGGCCGGAGGGAAGCTGGCCTCCACCCTGGGCTCAGGTCTGACTTTTGCTTTCGGTTGGTGCTGTGAACTTTGCCAGGGTATAGGGAACTTGTTACAGTCATTCTGTGCCTCTTGTTGGGGAAGATGAGCTTGCTGGGTGTGGGTGTCTGAGAAACCAAGGTTCTGTTCTCTGGACGGTGGCTGGGCACCCACCGTGTGCCAGGCCCCATGCTGGGCACCGGGGTGAAGCAGACACAGCCCCTGCCCTCAGGAGCTCGGTGTCTGGGGACACAGGCAAATGGGACAATGTCACATGACAAGTACCTGCCCAAGTAGTGCCTATGCATACTAGAGGCACAATAAATAGTAATTAATTTTAAAAATATTTACATACCATGTACCCTTTGCCAGGCTCCATTCAAAGCAGTTTACGAATATTTAATTTATATGATCTCATAACAACTCTATGAGTTGGATACTATCATTAGCCCATTTTAGAGATGCTGAAACTGAGCCATAGAGACATTGAGGGAAGCCGGGCCAAGACGGGAAGCGGCGAGCCAAGATTCGAACCCAGGAAGTCAGGCTCCAGATCCAACCTCTTATCCTGTGTGGTACCCAGGAAGGGGCATGTGCATTGCAAGCAGCTTTCCTGCTCTGAGCCTCAGTTTTCCCTTCTGTGTAATGGGGGTAATAAATCTGGCCCCATGAGGCCGTTTGGAAGATTAAGCTAAGTGATACCTGTGGAAGCATCTTATAAACTGTTGAGTGCTGTGCCCGTGGTGACTAAGTGATTGGAAGCCCTGGGCCACACCCACACTGCTGTTTCTTTTCCAACTTCCCATGCAACCTGGGGCTACTTGAAGTTCCATGAAAGGTCTTGTCCTCCCCTTGCCTTTATATCACATCTCCCCTAGATCCCAAGTCAAAGGACAAAAACCTTTGGAACTAAACAGCTCGGAGCAGAGCGTTTGTGTGGAACTTGGAAGCTGGGAAGAGAGGAGTCCAAGAGTGTCTCCACTGCTTATCAGCTCCGTGACCTTGAGAGAGTCCTTGCTTCCTTATCTGCAAAATGGGGATGGATAGGCATATTGCACGGGTGGCATGAGAAAGGGACTGAGGTGACGGCCCTCAGACACTGGCAGCTGCTGTGATGATTTTTTAAATTAATTTTTATTGAAGTATAGTTGCTTTACAATGTTGTGTTAGTTTCTGCTGTACAGCAAAGTGAGTCAGCTATACGTATACATATATCCCTTCTTTTTTGGATTTCCTTCCCATTTAGGTCACTACAGAGCCTTGAGTAGAGCTCCCTGTGCTATACAGTAGGTTCTCATTAGTTATCTGTTTTCTACATAGTATCAATAGTGTATATATGTGCCATGATGATTCTTCAGTGAGACTGGGGGTCCTGGGGAGAGGAGCAAGGGGGCACTCCGGTGGCACTGGGGCCCTGGCCTGGGCTGCGCTGGGTCGGGGCTGTCTCCGGGGCGGCTCTGAGATGCTTGCTCAGCGCTCTCTGGCCTGCGTGCTCTGACTTCAGGATGTGCAGGTGCACACAGCCCCCTGCTCATCTGCTGCGCGATGGAGAGACACCCCCGCAGTGGAGACACTGCCTTCCACCCTCTTAATTGGCATTTTTATTACTTGGGTTATTTAAGGAGTTTCTTGGCTCGCTGCCATCTGTTTGCCGTCTAGGGGGAGGGGAAGAGCTGGGTCTAAGTGGACCTTGTGAAATTCCCCAGCAGACAGGCCTCTGTCTGGGCAGAGTTGGTACATCTTCCCGGGGCCCACTGGCACCCCCATTTTGTCCCCGCCTGCTGTGGTTAATGGGAAGAAGGCCATCCCGGGGCAGAGTGTGGGTGGAGACTGAGACTGGAATAGATGTGGGGAAAGCTTGTTGCAAAGTCAGAAGAACACTGGACCAGAGAGAGAGCCTTGGAGCACTAGGCGGGACCCTGGTGGGACCCTGTAGTGCCTGAAATCCAGGGATTCTGGAAGACAGCTGAGCCAGCTTAGGGCCAGTCAAGGAAGGCTTCCTGGAGGAGACATCAGCTGAGTTGTGTTTTGAAGGTCCAGTAAGAGTGGAAGAGAAGGGGGAAGGGTGCTGCCGGTAGAGAGAACAGCTTGTGCAAAGACCTGGAGCTGAGATTGCCATGCTGGTGCACAACCCAGGCCCGGGCTGGAGTCAGGACACAGCCAGAACCTGGCCTGCCTGCTCTTTCTTCTCCCCCTTCCTGGCCTACCTCCCTCCTCATGGCCTTCTTGGCTCTCTTTGCTCTGTTTTGCTGTCTCTCCTCCTCTCTCCTTTCCCTCTTTCCCTTCTTTCTTGTTTTGGTCTCTGTTCCCTATGGCTGGAGGCAGGGGAGGGCTGTGAGGGGTCTCTGTCCCCCACCCCCGCCCAATGCCAGGCCTTGGTGGGGGGCCCTTTGTTTGCTGCTGGGGCTTTGTGAGCCCGTGCGTGAGCCCATGGGTGTGCGCGTGTGTCTGTGAGTATGGGGCTGAGAGCCTCTTTCTACCCCCTGTGGACTTGGAGGCTCCGGGGTCAGGACCCCACCTCTGTCCACTGCAGACCCCTTGTACTACGGGCCTGGGGTCTTGACATCAGGTTGGGGGACAGGGGAGGTTGCCTGGTGAGAGGGATAGCTGCCAGGTTAGAGGTCAATGCCGTCATGGGGGCCTCAGCCTCGCCCGCCCCCGTCTAGGTCTGGGCCTATGATTAGACACTGGTCGGGGAGTGAGCTGGGGAGGCTAGGCTGTTCACCTTACCTCTCCCGCCTGACTGCCCCACCTGCCCCTTCTCCCTCACACCTGTGCCTTCCTCATACCCCCTGGTGGGCCCAGAGGGTTTGAGGCTCTCTCTGAGGTCATTTAATCCATCCCCCTGCTTCTAGGAGACGTCGTTCCCCTGTCATCCCAGATGACTAAATGTGCCTGGTGTCTTTTGAAGAAGACCTTCTGAGAGTTCGTCCCTCAGTGTTTTATCTTTTTCTCTCTACCCCCACCCACATACCCATGACCATTTTACAGATGAGAAAACTGAGGCCCAGAGAAGGAGAGCAGCTCCCTTGAGGTCACACAGCACAGTAGGGGCTAGAACCCAGGTCCCCTAAACAGGATTCCTTTGAAACCCTTGGGCTAAGGGATCCTTCTGGAGGCTGCTGGTCCTTTAAGGAGGGCTTTGGAAAACTTCCAGAGCCAGAGAACGTAGAGTGAAGAGGCCTCGGAGCCTGTCAAAGTGGAGCCCACACAGACTGAGCCCTGCCCCTTGGCCAGACATCCGGGTCCTCAGTGCTGCAGATGAGGCTCTCTTGGCCTACAAAAGAGACATCTGAGGTCACCTTGGGTTTGTCTCCTTGTAACAGGAGGCAATTCCCTGAGCTCGGCCTGGCGTTGGCGCCTTGGGGTGTTGACTGACTGGCTGACTGTCCTACTGTCCCTGTCTGCCAGCTGTGTGCTCAGCTGTGCATTTCTTTGTGCCTTGGTTTCCTCTTGTATAAAATGGGATGACGAGACTCACAGGGTTGTTGATGAGCCTGGCCCACTGAGGGCCATTCCCATCCCCTTTTCTCTGGGGTGAGCCCTGGAGTTAGAGGTCTGAGAACTTTGCCCACAGCGAGGAGTTGGGTGAACCACAAAGGCCGATCCCCCAGTCTTTACAAAGACCATGTTTCTTGAGTCCCCAGCCTGGGGCTGGGCCCTAACAAATAGTACGTTTGGATCTGTACACAGTTTTATATGGAAAGTCTTAATATTACATTGCAACTGGTTTGACACTTGCCTTTAAAGAAAGTATTGATGTTTAAAACATCAGGATTTATTCAAGTTGGGAAAACTGGGGTCAGAGCTCACCAGGCTACTGACAGAGCCATGATTAACCTACGCTGAGTTCAGGGAAGCCCCGACGTGTAGGTTGTTCCTTTCTGGGCCTTAAGGCATAATACACCCATGGAGAATTAAAAAGAAATTATTTGTTCACTCTTCCTCGGTTGCATTGTCAGCCTGCGATCAGGGCCTTCACTTGGGTGGGAGCTCTGATCCTGGAGTGAGATCGCCTGGGTTCCCATCACCACCCCGGGCCTCAGTTTTCTCATCTGTAAAATGGGGATGACAACCTTAGCTCACGGGCTGTAAAGAGAGTTCAGTGCGATGGTGCATGCTGAGGGCTAAGTGTGGTGCTGGCCCCTGAGCTGTTATTTCTCTGTCCCTTCCCAGCCTGGCCCTCACCAGCCCCCAAGGCCCCACACAGTGAGAACTGCCTCTTTCCTCCCCGTTCGGGCTGCAGAGTGGCCTTTGTGTTCAGAGCACTTCCTTTCCCCAGCAGAGCTGCCTGCTTGGCTGGCAGGGAGGAGGTCACATCCCCTGTCCTCCCCAGCAGACTGTCAGCACAGGGTCACTGGTAGGGCAAGACCTAGCATTCGAGGCTGTGGCCAGCACAGTGTGTCACCTGGAGCCTGTGGCTTCCAGTGGCCTTGCTGGAGAGTGGTCTTGAATGGGGAGTCTCTCTGTGTCCCTGCCTCCCTGGGGAGGGGCCCCCTAAGTCCCAGCATCCTTGTGCAGATACGGAGGCAGCCTTGGGACCCATCCCTGGCCTGAGGTCTCACCGTGAGGCAGGGGCAGAGCTGGGATTTGAACCTGAATCTGGTGGACTCTTCCAGAATAATTCCGGCCGCACTCCCAGGCTCAGTCTTTCAGGTTGAGGAATGGGCTGCATGTTCCTGGCTCTGGCCCTTGGGCTGAGATACAGGAGTTCAAGTCCTATCTTACACCTCAGGGATCACCGGGGCAGCTGTTCTTCCTGAAGGCCATGGGAATATGGCTCCCGGGTTCTTGTCCAGCCCACTGACTATCTCTGCGAGGCCTTGTGGGTGAAGCACCCGCTCCCAGACCTTGAGAGAGAGGTGACGTTGAAGGCTGTCCTGGCATTGTTTTTCCAGAGTTGATGTCAAGGCAGCTGGTTTAGGGTTTCGCCTCTGAGACAAAGGCTGCTTTGTAGCTTCTGCTGGGTTTAAGTCCAGGCATATCACCCTCCCAAGGTAGGAAACGAGGTGGAAGGGATTGCAGAGAAACTCTGGGAGGCTTCACTCACCCTCAGCTCCTCCAAGAAGGAAGCCAGGATCTCATAACCCCATTATACTCCTCTCACCGTTCCCCGAGCACATCCCATGTGCCTGATGCTGTGCAAAACTTCACGGATATTTCGAACTGCACAAGAGTCTTGAACCTCGCAAGACTCTTGAAGGGTAGCTGTGGTTAACGCCCACTGTACAGATAAGGAAACAGTCTCGGCAGGTGAAATGACTTGTTGCTTGTCATGGCCAGAAAGTGGCAGAGCTGGCATGTGAACTTGGGTCTTAAAAGATCGTCACTGGGGTTCCATCACTGTTCAGTCTCATTTCAAACCCAGCTTTGGGAGGGTGCTTCAGGAGGTTGAGGCGCCCCAGGGGAAGGCTGGAGCAGATAGGTCTCATGGCTTTGGGGATCTATAGCTTCTCTTCTCAGGATTCAGAGTTGGGTCATGGTGCTTGGAGCATGTGTTGCATATTTAAGAATCTGTGTGTGTGTGTGAGCACGAGTTAGAGAAGGGGGTTGGACGCTGGAAGGTCTACAGTCACGGGAAGGTGATTCCAGGGAGCCCTTGAGGGCAAGTGTAAGGAGTCATCCCAGGGGACACCTAGGACCTTCTGCTCTTCTTTTTGAGGAATTACTCCGCTTGATCATTCACTCATCCATCCATCCATCTATTCATTCATCCACCTATTCATCCATCCATCCATCCACCCATCCATCCATCATTTTTAGGGTGCTTGTGCTTGGCCCCATGCTTGGGCCCTGGGGATGATGCATCATGGACTGGAAAGGCAGACTCCTGTCCCTAGGGAGCTTGCCAAATGACTGTTAAATCAGAGCTGCAAGAGTCCTTAGAGATGTTCGATTTCTCCCCCAGCACACACTTTTCAGAGGGGTAGTGACTTGCTAAAGGTTACACAGCAAGTAGGTGGAAAACCTAGGACTCAGAGCCAGGTCTGTGGATCCCAGCCCCATGTTCTTGCATCTCTGCTGTGCTGACAGACGGCTCCACTCCTGGCTGGCAGCCCTCTCACCTGGCCCTTCCTTCCTTGGCTATTTTGATGTGTTCTTGGGCTTTTCTGGAGTCCTCTGCAGACTCTCTCCTGAGAGACATCCAGAGATCCTGGTTGGACCAGCGTACAGGCCCCAGGCTGGAGCTGGGCCTGGCTGTGCTCTGCCCTGAGATGACACCATTGTCCACTTGGAATGTCAGGTTGGCTGGGCACCCGAGTGCAGAGACTCTGAGGCCCTGCTTTGCTTGTGGACTCCAGCTTGCTGTCCCCACAGGGTCTCCAGAGGTCATCTGTTCCTCCCTCGCCTTGACGGTAGGACCTCTGCAGATCCCACTTAAAGGTTTTACTGCCTGGGAAGGACATTGCAGGGCCTTCTAGCATCCTTGTAGGCTTTTCCATTGGGAAATGCTTCCTGGTCTCTAGCCATAATCCCATACGCTGCATTTCCCCTTGCTTAGCCTTCCATTGAGTAGGGGAATGGGTGGGCACTGCCTGGTGAAGACCCTTCCTGAGTTCTCCAGGCAGCATCAGTCCCGCACTGAATCTCAGAAGCTTACCTTCTTCCTGCCTGAAGTTCCTCTTGACTCATATACATGCTCTCGTTGGGACATGCTTTTTGTGTAGAAAGGATCTGGCTCGTCCCTCTAGGATTCCACAAGTTCCTGGGGGAGCCGGGGCGGGGGGAGGGGCAGGGGGAGGAGGTACATTCCTTCTCCTGGAGTCACGGAGCCCTCTGAGCCGGAAGTGGCCCTGGAGCCCAGGGATCACCCTGGCCCCACCTTTCCTGATGGGGAAACTGAGGCCCAGAGAGGTTGAGCAGATGTCTGCGGCCATTCAGACAGCCTTCACAGGGCAGTGCTGTTTCTGGGGTTTGGGTCGGGGAGTGGGTTTTCCAGCCTGATAAAGGTAGCTGGTGGCCTTCAGACCTGGCAGTCCCTGCCCCAGATGGGTGTCCTGGAAGCGAGGCAGCTGGCTTCATTGCGCTCCGCAGCCGGGAGCCAGTACCCGCCCCGCTCACTCTCTGGGTTGGCAGATTCCTGGTGGGCCAGGCCTCCCCTCGGAGCTGGGCGGTGGCACCTCCTCCACTCCCACCTGCTCCGTGGTTCCCTCACACCCCACTGCCTCGCTGACTCCCTTTTGGCCCCTGGGAGGCCTCTCACCTCCAAGGGTGGAGGGCAGGAGGCCTAGTGTTATGACAGGAATTAAGTTGCCAGGGGGATGTTAGCTCCCATGCTGGGGCAGGAAGGGTTAATAAGCAGCTCGGTCTGCTGGGGCAGGACTCCCAGCTGGTGTCCTGGCCCCTCAGGCCAACCAGGCCATCTGGCTTGGCAGACATCACACCAAGTTTCATCTGTCCCAAGGCAAAGTCACCAGGAGGAAGCCGCCTGCTGCCTTTGTGGGCCTGCTGGGGTGGGCGTGGACCAGCCGTCTGTCCCTAGGAGGCCAGGCAGGTTGGGAAAGGGCCCACCATTGGCAGACTGCCCTGGCGGGGTGGCGGGCGGAGGGAGAGCCTGAGCTCCCAGGGATGGTCAGAGCTTCCTTGTGCAGATGGGTCCCGGGACGGGCTGGAACGCAGGCAGAGCGGGACTTGCACCCAGGCCCTGCTTGCTGCTCTGCCCCGGGGCTTCAGCCCACACGCTCATCCATTCATCCAGTGCATAAATACCAGTTGAGGGCCTGCATGTGCTGGGTACTTGGTATCCGAGTCTACCAGACAGCGCCCCAGTCCCAGTGCGGGGGAGAGGGACCCAGAGAATGAAGCCTCTGAGGGGCAAAAAGGCACATCTCAGCCAAGCCCAGGACCCTGGACCCTGGACCAGCCCCCCAGCCCCAGCAGCTGGAAGTGGGGTCTGCTCACTAAGGTGAGCAAAGTAACATGAGATGCTTGGTACTCATGATCTTGTATAATCTTCACAACCCAGTGAGGTAGGTACTGTTGTTACCCCCATTTTACAGATGAGGAAACTGAGACTCAGTCACTTTTACCAGGTCACCAGCTGGGGCATGGCCATGGCTGAGTCTTTCTCTCTGACTTCCAAATCTTTTGAGATAAAGGGGCAGCAGTGGGGCTGTGTGAGTGGCCTCACCCCTTCCCCCAGGCGTCTCCTTCTCGTCCCTCTGTCTTGGACCATCTCCTTTTTGGCTTCTTGCTGAGTCCAGGCCAAGGAGTGTGTGGCTGGAGGACCAAGTCTCAGGGGGAGAGAGGCCCCGATTGGGTTTGAGTTGAGAAGGGAATCTGTGCTGGTCCCTTGGCGGGGCTGGGATTGGTGATCCTCTGCCTCCTCCCCCTGGGCTGGGCACCTGGCAGGATTCAGGCAGCTTGGGGATCTTTAGTGTCTGCAGGATGCCTGCAGGATGCCCTGCCCATCTGAGGGTCCTCGGGGCTGGGCCAGGCCTAGGAGAACCTCACTTCAGGGACCCCTCTGTTGGGGCCCAGTGGGGCCCAGGGTAGGGCCTCTGTGCTTCGCTCTTACAGTTTGGAGGTGATACCACTTGAGGTCCATTCTGATCCCCAGGAGACTGAGGTACACGCTCCCTGACCTTCTCCATCATGACGCCACCTGGCACAGAGAAAGGAGCCTAGGCTTTGGGGTCAGAGAGACCCGTGTTCTACTGCAGCTCCATATGGAGAGCAGAGGCAGGCGAGTCTGCTGGTTATGAGTTTGGGCTCTGGAGCCAGACTGCCTGGCTTTAAGTCCTGGCTCCACCACTTCTGAGCTCTGTGACCTTGCACACGTTGCTTCAATTCCCTGGGCCTCAGTTTCCTCATCTGTAAAATGGGCATAATAATAGCATCTACCTCATAAGGCTGTTGTGAGGATTAAATGAGTTGATAGTGCCTATCACATCCTAACATTTCATATTGTTAACTATTATGATTAGGGAACCTGGACAAGTCGCCTTACCTCTGTGAGCCTCAGTTTCCCCATTGGCAGAATGGGGGTGAGGAAACTAGAGGCTCCAATAAGGTGCTCTGCCAGGGGTGTTACTGTCGCAGAAGGTTCTCTGGGAGTCTGCTATTTTTGACCTCTCTCTCCTCTAGAGGCATACCCCAGCCCTGTGGATGGATGGGAGGAACGCTGTGTGTGCGTGCGTGCGTGTGTGTGTGCGTGTGTGTGTGTGTGTGTGTGTGTGTGAAGTGCCCTTCCCACTGATTCACATCATGTTGAATGTCAGGGCTGCATCGTGGCAGGAGGTTGGTATTAAGTCATGAGTCCATCCCCTTGAGCTGTGTGTAGTCACTAATCCCGCTCGGGCGTGGGTGACTGCAGTCTAATTACCTGTCCCGCTGTGCCTGCAGCCTTCCCGGCCAGTTATGACACTGATGGCGCTCCACATACAGGTGGTGCCTGCCATGACCCATCCCTTGTTGCATCAGCTGCACATGTAATTGGTTCCCGGGGTCCTTGTCACTCTTCCCTCCTTCCTTCCTGGTGATTGCTCAGGACTGTCCTCCTTCCCTCAGCAGCAGCATGGCAGGAAACACACAGGCTCTGGGCTCCAGTCCCTGCTGTGCCGCTGCCTGGCTGTGTGACCTTGGGCACGTCACTTCACCCCTCTGAGCTTCGGGCTTCTCATTTACAAATGGCCTGGGCTTCTGAGCATCCCCTTCTGAGGTCCTGAGGGCCCATGTTCTGTGATTTTTTTTTTCCCCATTACTCCTGGAGCCTGATGTGCTTGCCAATCCTCATTTAATCCAAGAGGGGGGCCATTCTCCCCCATTTCACAGATGAGGAGACTGAGGCACAGAGAGGTGACCTGCTCAAGGCTGCAGGGCCTTGGTTTAAACCCAGGATGAGGTGTGTGCCAACCCTTGCCTGGTGGGGTCTGCTTGGTTGCTGACCCCTCATTGGTCCAGGTGTGCTTAGCTCGGAGTGAGTGACATGGCTGTGATGGGGAGATGGCGTTGAGCTGCAGACCAGCAGTGCCGTGCATTTACCTGCAGGGCGGTACGGTCACTTGAAATAAACAACAGAGAGATCCAAAGCGTACATTAGGTTTCCAAAATAGCCTTGGAAGTTGCTGATTTTCCTCAAAGCTATAAACATATCCTTGGGGTGGGGCTCCCCCAGCCTCCTGGGTACAGACCCCCTGGACCTCCAGCTTCTTGGCCTGGTGTCCAGACCCCCTCCTGGCTTCTGGATTTGAACAAGAGATGGAGTCCCAGAGGCTGAGAGCTGCTGACACCAGGGATGGGGGTTGGGTGGAGGGTCCCTGGGGGCTTGGCCAGGCCTGGGCCGAGAGGTTAAGTCCTGGGGATGGAGAGCTGTGAGCACTAACTTGCCCATCGGGGGCCCCGTGAGAGGTAGGCCCAGGCGTCAAGGTGAGGGAAGGGGATTGTTGGAGGAGAGTAGAAGAGCTGGCAGGGATTGTGGAGGTTGTCTGGGAAACTGAGGCTGACAGGGAGGGGTGGGGTGGGCAGGGAGGTCATGTCCAAGGCCACACAGTGAGTTGGTGCTACACTGACTCCAGATTGGGTCTCCTAAGGAAGGCCCTGGAGGGGACCTTCCATGGGCCCTTTATCCACCGAACATTTATTTGGTGCCTACTGTGTACCAGGATCTATACTGCACTCTGGAGTTGCAGCTGGGAGCCAGAGATGGGTCTCATCTTACAAGGACGGAGTTAAGTAGAGGAAACGAACAGATGAACAGATAACCTCAGTAGCAAGTGACCAGTGCCTTTGGGGTACAGAAGAGGGGCGTTTGACCCTGACTGAGGAGCCAGGGAAGGCTTCCTGGAGGAGGGGGTATACAAACTGAGGCCTGAAGTTGGCATAAGCTTCAGAAAAAGCTTCAGAGAAAGAAATGACAAAGTGGCGTGTGGAGGGAGGCTTCCGGGCAGAGTATACAGCACAGGCAAAGGCTTGGAGGTGTGATGCAGCTTGTCAGGCCCGGGGCTGGAGGTGCCCTGGGGGATGCTGTTTTATCTTGCCCCACCCTAGCACGTGGCCACTTGCTCCAGGGCTCATCACACACCAGGTGGGAATGTCTACCCTTTTGGAAGAGAGGTGACGGGGCCCATTTCTCATATAAGCCTGATCGCCCAGCCCTTGCTCCTTGGGGAAGGCAGAGTGCCACCCAGTGAGGGCGAGGAAGGACAGTATTTATGGTGGGGTCTTCCTCCACCCATGGGAGAGTCAGCCTTTTGACTAATGGGGAAACCGAGGCACAAAACAATGTTGCTGCCGAGCTGGAGTCAGGACCCAGGGACCCTGCTTTTCCTTGGCTCCCTGGGCGGCTTTTGAGCCCCATGAGAGTATAGCTTTGTCACACCCAGTGCTTTTGAGGGGCACAGAAGCCTTTTCCATGTCCATATCCTTGAGACAGCAACCCACTCCATGGAGGTAACTGGACAAATAAGCAGATATGTATGTACTAAGATCCTTTTCACAGTGTTGATTAGATTACCAGGACTTGGGAATGACAGTGCAGGACCCATTAGATCAATGGTGCCATGGCCACCCGCTGTATCACCTGCTGGGAAGGATGCTTGCTATGTGTTGTTAAGTGGGAAAAGCACACTTGAAAATTGCACATGGTCTGATCCCATTTTCACTATTAAAAGATCTCATACAAGAACAAAAAATCTCATAAGAAAGCATTGGGAAGGATGTGCAGCCAGTGTTAATGGCGATTCTCTCAGGGATGGAGGATTGGGTGGGTTTTTAAATTCTTTTTTTTCTTTGTTTGGCTTACCTGATTTTTTTTTTTTTTTCTGTTTCTTGTGTAATCGTAAAATACTCAGGCAATTTAAAATAAGGGGAGGGCTTCCCTGGTGGCGCAGTGGTTGAGAATCTGCCTGCTAATGCAGGGGACACGGGTTCGAGCCCTGGTCTGGGAAGATCCCACATGCCGCGGAGCAACTGGGCCCGTGAGCCACAACTACTGAGCCTGCGCATCTGGAGCTTGTGCTCCTCAACAAGAGAGGCCGCGATAGTGAGAGGCCCGCGCACCGCGATGAAGAGTGGTCCCCGCTTGCCGCAACTAGAGAAAGCCCTTGCACAGAAACGAAGACCCAACACAGCCAAAAATAAGTAAATAAATAAATAAATAATAAAAATAAAGGAATTCCTTTAAAAAAAAAAAGTCCTTAAGAAATTGGCTGACTTCTAAGTCCTTTCCTATAAAAAAATAAAAAAATAAAATAAAATAAGGGGAAAACGAATGGGTATTTTTGTCTTAATGGCTTTGGTTTTTTTGACTAGGAGATACATTACATGATTCGAAATTTAAACGATACAGAAGAAATTTGGATGCATGCTACAACCTGGATGAACCTTGGGGACATTATGCGAAGTGCAATAAGCCAGTCACAAAAAGACAAGTACTGTATGATTTCACTTATATGAGGAAACTAGAGTAGTCAGATTCCTGGAGACAGAAAGTATGTAGAATGGTGGTTGCCAGGGGCTGGGGGGAAGGGGAAATGGGAAGTTATTGTTTAATGGGGACAGAGTTTCAGTTTTGCAAGATGAAGAATTCTGGAGATGGGTGGGGTTTACATAACAGTGTAAACGTACTTAATGCCACTGAACTGTACACTTAAAAATGGTTAAAATGACAAATTTTATATTATGAGAATTTTACTACAATTTAGAAAATGGTACAGAAGGGGACAGAGTGACGAGTCTCCCTCCCACCCTGTCCCCAGCCACAAGGCTCTCCCTCTGGAGGCAACCGCTGTTTTCAGTGTGGTGGTGGAGACTACTTGCTTTCCTTCCTCCTGCCCTGGGTACCATGGGCAGGGGCAACTCGGATGAGGCCCCTTCACTGATGGGCAGAGCAAAGATGCCTTCCACTCCAAGAGCCTGGGATGAGCACCCCCTCCCATCCCCACTTCCAGGGCACGAGGCAGTGGTGCCCAGATCTTCTAGCCCTGTTGGGTTGGGGGATTGAGGACCCAAGGCTGTGGGGTGGGGCAGAGGTCCTGCCTGGGGAAAGCCCCGGAACTCGCTGTCCCTCTCGCGGTGGGAAGAGAGTGCTCTTAATTCAGTCCTGTGCCTCTAAGTGGGCACTTGGGAAATGTTTGTTGAATCTGTCGTGGGGGAAAGAAGACGGAATCTAAGCCAACAGCCAGAGGGGTTGGGCTGCGGTGGACGCTGAGGCTGCTGGGCTGGGCGTCCCAGAAACACCCCACACTCACTCACTGGTGCGTCCTCGGTGCCGGGTCTCATGCCAGCGCTGGAGTGTGGCGCTGGATTGGACACGAGGGAGGTGAGACATCCTCCTGAGATGAGACAAGCCTCCAAAGACTTGTTTGACGGGCCCATGTGTCACCAGGTGTTGAGAGCAGGGAGTCTGGTTTGGTACCCGGGGATGCTGCCTGGTGCCTGGGGCCCTGGCCATCCACTCAGCAGAGCTGCCACCCCAAGCTGAGCTGCCCGTTCTCCATGGCAGGAGAGACAACATAAAGACCACGTTCCGTGGCTAATCAGTGCCCACCTATTGAGCGTTTACTAGGAGCTGAGCTCTGTGCTAAGCGCGTAACGGATGCCGACTCATTTAATACACCAGCCCCACAAGGCAGGTGCTTCCACTGGCCCCCACCTTAAAGATGGGAACCAGGAGCACAGGAGGTTCAGTGCTTTGCCTCAGCTGTGTAGGGGTGGGACGGGTGGCAGGGCTGTGGGCAGGTGTGTCCTGGCCAGTGGAGGTGGAACGCTAGGGCCTTTCTCCACCTGGGTTCTAGGGCCCAGGAAGTGAGTAAACAGGCAAAGCAAATGCCCTGGCTAAGCGGCTCTCTTCCAAGTCAGTGACTGTGACCCAGGGGTACACATCGGTGCTGACCCCGGCAGGGTAGTTTAGGGGTGTTTCCTGAGCAGCGTGCTGGGAGGCATGGTAGGCAGTGGGGTTTACGGAACCGATGAGATGCGCTGACTACCGCGAGGCTGCTCAGACATGGGAGTCAGATGGACCTGGGCCTGGAGCAAGTCATTTCACCTGGGCCTCGGTTTTCTCACCCGTAAAGTGGGAAGGATAACGCCTGGTTCACAGAGCTGTGGTCGGAGTAAAGTGACTAGACTAGCACAAAATAAGCATTTTACAGTGAAAGCAAGTCCTCCCTTTCTCCAGGAGAGCAGAGTCTGATGAGAGAGGCAGAGAAGTGAATATTTACAGCACCTGGATGCCATGAGGAAGGCATGTGCTGGGGCTGGAAATACTAGGATGGGTGTAGTGACTCATCCTGGGGAAGTCCTGAAGGGCTTCCTGGAGGAGGTGATGAAGGTGTCGCAAGCCTAGAAGAGGTTGGAAATGGTGCCCCAGAAACTTGACGGTGGCCTGCACTTTGGGACACAGATTCCTCCTCACCATGAGATGCTCATTGAGCCACTTTCCTTCTCGGAGCGGCCTGCTTGGTGGGGGACAATGCCCACTTGGGTGTGGTTTCTAGACAGAAGCACTGGAAGGACGGCAACCTAACCCTCCCCCCTCCCCACCCAGAGTTCTGGGTTACCGGCATCCACAGAGCTGCCGGGTCTCTAAAGGGGCTTTCAATAAATGACACCAAAGTGGGAGTGATGCTGGGCACCTGGGCAGATATGGACACTGGGTAACTGGAACGGAAGACTGGTGTAAACAGCTGGAGCCTTGGATTGGCATTGGGACAGGTGACCAGGGGCACCTCTGGGGCTGGGAGAATGGCCTTCAATGCCTTGTGCCTGCTGGGGTGGCCCCATGAGAACATCTGGGCTCTGGCTGGCGGGACCCCTCCTGCGTTAGTCTCATCTGCTGTCATGGCGGCCCTTGTCAGGACAGACTTTAAAGCCTGAGCACGTGCCCATTCATTCTTGGGGCACATTTGGGGGCATGGAGGGCAGAAGCAGGACACTTGCTGGGTTTTGCTGGCAGTGGAATCGGCGGTGTCAGCATCTGGCTCCCTTGGCCACCCCCACCCCCCTGTGCCCCTGGTCCCCCAGCCAGGTGACGGTGGCATCTAGCTCTTTCCCATCATCATCATCAACATGATGGTTATGGCAGCATAGAGGCTGTGGGGTCAGCCGGTCCTGGGTTCAGGTCTGGCCCTGTCACTTGCAGCGTGGTCCAGGACCATTCTCCCAGTGTCTCTGACCATCTGCTGTTGGGAGGTCACGGGGGCGAGAATGATGTCACTGACTGCACCTGTCATACACGAGTCCACTGACTATTTGCAAAAAACCCTGTGAGGTGGGTGGTCTTACCGAGGCTCAGAGAGGGTCGGCAGCTTGCGCCAGGTCACAGAGCTGCAAGATGTACAGCTGGGGTTTGACCCCAGGACCTTGTGGCCCCAGAGCCCCTGCCCATCCCTCCACTACACACACTGGTTTGAACCCAAAGGCTGATGTCCCAGCTGGCTTTGACACTCTATGGTTTATCAGATAGCTTTGCCGTCAGCATGGGGTGTTTATCCAGCCACTGTGGAAATTGTTTTCTGGCCTGGCTGGGTGGGCCCTTCGAATTTATCCAGTTTGACACCATTGCATTAAGAATGGGAAAGTGATGCTAGAGGAGGGGAAGGGACTTGCCCAAGGTCGCACAGCAAGTTAGGGGCAGAGACAGGACCAGATACAGGGCTACCTGCACAACGCCGGCTGCCTCGTTGCCTGAGGGGGTGTGGGTCTGGGGAATGCGGTCCAGGGAAAGGCTTGCGAGTCTCTCCCTCCCTCCTCTCTCAAGGCCTGGTGGCTCCCCGCGGAGAGCCCCAGAGGCCAGCCAGCTGCCCTGTAAAGGGTACCCGTGGTCACTGAAACAGGTAGGGAGAGTGGGGATGACTTCATGCAGCTCAGCCCCGCTGTCCATTGGCCAGGCTTGCGATCAGCAACTTGCTGGGAAAATTCATTCGCCACCTCTCTCAGTTGCTTCTAGATCCCCAGAGGGTCAGGATGGAGAAATGTCCCTGCTTAGGTGGTCCGGGCCTTACGCACCCACCTGTTCCTGCCTCCCCCAGACAGGCGTAGGCAGGGCAATGCCAGTGATGAGAATGGCCGTCCAGCAAGGGCGCCTGTGTACCTTCGCTTGAGCTCGTTTAATGTCCATGAGCCCTGCAAGGTAGGATTGCTACCCCCATTTCACAGAGGAGGAAATTGAGGTTTCTAGCTAGTGGTAAGCAGGCCTTCCGGGGACCACATAGTGGCAGACGGCTTTCTCAGTTTGCTGCCCTTCTCAGTGGGGCTGGTGGAGACTCCTGTAGCCTTTGATTCTATCAGGCCCGAGCAGCTCGTGGCAAGTGCTGCAGAACCAATCATGGAATGAGTGAGTGGACAAACGTTGAATCAGTGCATGCTGCCATCCCACCCCCTGCTTGCTGGTCACTGGTGATGAGGGCAGGGGCCAGCGGCCTGATGCTGTTACCCAGGGTAACTCTGGATGGCGGTGACGTCCCTGAGGCTGTCTCCTCTTTCGGGCTCCAAGGAAGGGCCACATCCAGGGTCTGCACATCATATCCAGAGGGACTCTTAGAGATCATATTACAGATGGGGAGACTGAGGCCCAGGTGGAGAAGGGTCTTGCTGGGGTCGTGCAGTGAATTAGCAGCAGAGCCGGGACTTGAACCAGGATCTCCTGCCCCCTAGCCCAGAACCCTCTCCTCCACTGGGTGCTTCCCCATGGACCTTAGACCCCCACCCACCCTGAGTATCCTTGCACAGACCTCTCCGCTGCGATCCCTGGAGGTGCCTGGTGTTTCAGGTTGAGAGCAAGTCCGTGTGTGTGCGCGCGCGCGCGTGTGTGTGTGTGTGTGCGCGCGGTGGCAGCATGCTGGGAGAGGTGCACACTTGGTACGGTGGCTGCTCAGCCCGGCCCATCACCAGCTCACAGCCTGTGCTCTGGCCTGCCCGGGCCGTTCCTGCCCGCCTGTAATGGAATCGGCTGCCCTGGTTAAGTGTTCACATTAAATTAATACCTCCTCTGCAGAGACAATCAGCTGGCATTTAATTTGTGTTTCCTTCCGAGCAACAAAGTACAGCTGGGCAGCTGGGCCTCTGATCGGCACGTCTGGGAGGAGTCCCTTCCCCGGATGAGGGGGCTGGGTGCCGATGGGAGCACCGGAGTCCACAGGGAGGGGGCCGGGAGGTACCCGTGAGAGCGGGGCTCGGGGGGATGGAGGGCCTCTCCGCTCACAGGCTGGGCGGCCCGGCCCTCCTTTTACTGGAGAGAGAAGATACAGCAAAGCAGATGAGAGGAGGCAGTCGGGAGATGAGGCTGCACATGTTTCAGCGGTGGGCTGCCCGGGAGGAGGATCTCCCTCAGAGAAAAGTGGGTTCTCACCATGTATCCCTGGCTCCACCCCACTCCCACTGCCCTTTTGCTCATCTGTATTTTTTTATTCTGCCACAAACATGAATTGTTTGTGATTTTCAACAAGGGTGGTGGCGTGGAATGAGCAAGTTGACCCAGTTGTGATTTGTAAGCTCTCTAGGGGGGCTCAGCAGAAGCTAAGGGGTGGGGGCCCGCCGAGTGCCCACTCTGATCTGTTACCCATCGGCTTCTGCAAAACTGCATTTGAAGAAGGGTCCCCCTGGTCTGCCTCATCCTCCAGCTCGGATGTAAGTCTAGAGAAGGACCTGCCAGTCAAGGCCCCAGCTCAGCCCCAGCTCTGCAGCGAGGGTGGGGCAAGGCACGTCCACGCGGGGAGGGGAAAGGCACCTCTGCATCTGTGGGTGGGCTCGCACAGAAGCCAGGGGCAGCGCAGAGCCCCGGGGACAGGTGGGCGGAATGGCTCTACCACACCCCCTGGCAGCCTGCAGCCGGCTGTGCTGCTGTGGGGTGAGCTCCCCGTGCCCGGGTGAAAATTGCCCTCCGCCCATCTGCCCTCCGCCAGAGGCAAGACCCATGCTTGGCCCAGAATGAAGTTTTCCACTGACAGCTCTGTCCTAGCCTCACCTGAGTTTGCTTTCCATCACCTGAGTGGGTCGGCCTGGGCGTGCCGGCGGCTCACCTTCCCTGGAAAGGTGCGGAACGTTCCTGTGGGGCCCTCCCAGCTCTCTGTGGTCTGGCCACTGGAGCCAGCTGTGGGATTCTGCAGTTTGAGTTGAACCTCGGAGCATCAGTTGTCTGCTATGTGCCAGAGGTGGGACTGGGTGTTTTCACCCACACCACCCCACTTCATGTAGTTCTCACAACCCACCCTCGGAAGGGGTGGTGTGCTTCCCATCTCACAGATGAGGCAACTGAGGCCCAGAGAGGGTAATTGACTTTCTCAAAGTCACACAGCTGGGAAGCGGCAGGGGCAGTATTCGAACCCAGTCTCTTGCTGCCCAGGAGTCTCTAGGACTTTCTCTTCAGAAGCCCCAGGGCTATCCCAGGAGCCTAAGTTGTTTTCCTGGGGCTGCACCCACTTTCCTCTGGAGCTAGAGCCCCGGAGCTTCTTTCTGTGAGTGCACAGGAAGTGAAAAATCTGTGAGTCAGTCCGGCTGCCAGTGACTTCAGCTTGGCTTTCCGCCCCTCAGTAAGCCAGGCTTTGTGGCCCCTTTCCGGTGGGCTGTGTGTCATCCTGAGCTGATGGGGGAGGGGAGACACTGGCCCTGAGTGTTAGCTGGGGGTGGGGGCTGGCAGTGAAGCTGCCAATCCCCTCCCCCCAGTGGCTAGCGGAGACTTCTCGTCTGTCACATGGTCCAGCGGTGGCTCCTCAGGAATGCGGGGAGACCACATCTGGCTGAGGCGGGGCAGCTACCTCCCCCTCCTGGCCACCTCCTCACACATGTGCCCCTTCTGCTAAGATGGTGGCTGAACCCCGCCGAGATCTCGGCAGCGGTGTAGGGCTGGGGAGTCATTTCCTCTCCCCGCTCATTGCCCTGACATCCCTGCTTTCCCATCCCGGGCCTGGAGCTGTGGGAAGTGGGAGAGGGAAGCTTTCTCCTTCTCCCTGCCCGCTTCCTGCCCTGGCCCATCCTCCCGCTGGCCTGGCCTCTCCCAGGGGAGGCTCAGGAGCCGAGTGGACGGAGCAGCGGAGTCCCCCAGCTGGGGCTGTGCAGATTGAGGATGTCCAAGGGGCCCTGGCTGGGGAGGGGCAAGCAGGG
The DNA here is from genome assembly GCF_949987535.1 of Balaenoptera acutorostrata. NCBI lineage: Eukaryota > Metazoa > Chordata > Mammalia > Artiodactyla > Balaenopteridae > Balaenoptera > Balaenoptera acutorostrata. The sequence goes on along the minus strand of NC_080064.1, from coordinate 14,611,198 downwards.
GGGCTGAGGAGTGATTGCTGCTTGGATCATTCATTCATTCAACAAATCCATTCAATAACTGTTTGACTCCTTACCAAGTGTGGGTGGGTTTAGGTGTAGGGAGAACAGCAGTGAGCACAGAAATGGTAATTATAACCGGTTCTCCGGCTGGGGGAGCGGGCAGACCCCCAGCTTTAGACCCGACTCCTCCGATGACTTGTATGGTGGCAGCCCTCCTGTGCCCCTTTTCCCACCTAGAACAGATGTCTCCCCCATGTTTCCTCTGTGCTCCAACAGGCCAGGGCACGGGGTGCCTGAGACCTCCTGAGATGGGTGCTACCTGCACCCACATTCACATTCCCGATTTGTGGGCTCCCCAGTCTGAGCCCCTGCTTGTCCTTTGCATTGGCACAGAGGCCCTCCAGGACTATCCCTTGTCCAGCACTGCCGTGTCGTGGATCACACCCAGTGGATTTGGACACTGGTAAGCAGAGGGATTGGAGTGACTGAGTCCAGGGGCAGGAGGCTGGGCTGGGGCCGGGAGGTGGGCCCTGGGGTCCAGTCCAGCCAGAACCAGCCCGTGACTGGGGGCCAGTCACATGACCGTCAGAGAGTGCGGGAACAGAATGGCTTTTCTGGAGCGAGCCTGGGGTATGCTGGGCTCACACCGTGTCTCATTTACAGATGGAGAGATCGAGGCTCTGAGTGGGGGAGGCAGAGCCGGGGTTCAGACTCGTGTCCTTCCACCTCGCTCCTCATGAGCGCTGCTTGGGCTGGGGGAGGGGAGGGCACTCTGCTGTCCACTCCCTGGGTGACCTGCACCTCAGTTTCCTTATCTGTACACTCAGAGGCGTGGTCTAGGGGAACTCTGGTCCCCTTTTCAGCCTTCGCTTCTGGAGATTCTCTGAGTCTCTTGTTTCCCTAAAATAGAAACAACCCCCCCTTGCTGGCTGTGTGATTTTGGGGGAGGTGCTTCATGCTTTTGGACTTTAGCTTCTTCATCGACGACGTGGAGGTAATAATAACCCAACTTAGAGGTTACTGTGAAACTAAAATGAGGCTCTGCCTGTGAAGCCCCCGAGGACGGTGCCTGGCACGTCGTAAGCACTCAGTCTGTGTTAGCTGCCCTATCACATCATCATCGTCATGGCATCAGTATCACCACCACCATCATCCATCCCACCTGCTTCAGAGGCTGGCGTGAGCATCCATAGACCGAGAGCATTTTGAGGAGCTGGCACGCGTACAAGGCTGCTGTTGAAGGGTGTCTGCAGATGGGGGGAGAGTGAGAGGATGCTGGGGGGAGATGCTGGGGGCGAGAGAAGGTCCCTGTGATGTGGTTGGGGCACGAGCTAGATCTGGGGCCTGAGCACTCTTTGGAGGTAGAGAAGATGGAGGGTGGTCCATCGCTGTCCCTGGCATCGTGGGCCGGCTCTTTGGGTGAGAGCCATGCTTGATGAGATGCCACAGCCAAGCCGCCTGGGAAAGATGGCATCCTGAGGTCTGCTGCCTCAAGCCTGAGCTCAAGGAGGGAAAACAATGGAAGTGGCTGCGGAGGCTCAGAGAAGAGATGACATTTGAGACAAGCCTGGGAGAATGGATAGATTTCAGGAGGCTGAAGAGGAGGGAGGGAAAGGGGAATCGAGTTACCTCTGATTCTCTGTTTTCTCATCTGCAAAATGGGGACCATCCTTAGGGGAGGGTTAAGTGATATTTTATCTTTTTTTATTATTAATTAATTAATTTATTTTTGGCTGCGTTGGGTCTTCGTTGCTGCGCATGGGCTTTCTCTAGTTGCGGCGAGCGGGGGCTACTCTTCGTTGCGGTGTGCGGGCTTCTCATTGCAGTGGCTTCCATTTGTTGCAGAGCACTGGCTCTAGGTGCGCGGGCTTCAGTAGTTGTGGCACATGGGCTCAGTAGTTGTGGTGCACGGGCTTAGTTGCTCTGCGACATGTGGGATCTTCCCGGACCGGGGAACGAACCCATGTCCCCTGCATTGGCAGGCAGATCCTTAACCACTGCGCTACCAGGGAAGTCCCTTATCTTTTATATGTATATGAAGGCCCAACATGGTGTACACCACCCAGAAGGTGACCAATAAATGTCCCTCTCTCCACTCCCTTTGAAAGAAAAGAATCTGGGGACTTCCCTGGTGGCGCCCACCACCAGGGAAGCCCGCACACCACAATGAGGAGTAGCCCCCGCTCGCCACAACTAGAGAAAGCCCATGCGCAGCAGCAAAGACCTAATGCAGCCAAAAATTAAAAAATAATAAAAATAAATTAAAAAAAAAGAGAACAGGATTTGGAAGTTTTATGAGCTGGTGGGTCAGGGCGGGCAGGGGTGGATCTAAGTGATTCAGGCTGTCTTGGCCTTGGCTAGAGCTGTCTGTGTGCACTGGGCCTTCATTTTCCCACCTGTAAAATGGGGAGGAGGTTTCTCTGCAGCTTCACAGCCTGCTGTGTGAGCTCCTGTGCTCAGCAATGGGCCACACATGAAAGTCAGGAGGGCAAAGCCTTAAAGGACATGACATCCACCAGCCCCTGACCCATTGTAGGTGTGTCCCCTCTTGGTGGCAGCTGGCTACTCCCTGGCCTTCCTGCTGGCCTGTCTTTGCTTATGTTGGTCCTGCTGCCTGAAACTTCCATCCTGCTGAAACCTTACTCCTGTGGGCAGATCCAGATCAGGAGAGGGGGCCATGCCTGGGAAGCAGGTTTTGGAATGTCAGAGCCCACAACTTGGTTGACCAGTTTTTGGTTAAGCTGCATGCTCCCTCTCTCTGGGCTGAGTTGCAATAAATGCAGGGCATCTGGGGCGCCTTAAGAAACATCACTCATCCATCCTTTCACCCCAGTCAGCCAGAGCAGCTGAAGGGCAAAGCTTTTCTGCACTGTCAACATTGAAGCTGGCAAAGCCAAGCTTTCCCGCTGCGGCTGGGAGGGGAGGTCAGCGTAGGCAGCGGGTTTGGTCTGTCAAGCCAGCTGCTGTCAACACACAGGGGTCCTTCTTGGGTCTTCTGGGGGCAGGTGCACTGGCTGCCCACCCATCCAGCTCTGGTAATAAAAGGCCCATGAAGTCATTTGTGCAAGCTCATCTGGGGTGCAGCTTAGAGAGGCGAGGGGCCGCCAAAGTGCCTTCTGCAGGGGAGCTCATTAGAAATGAGCCCCACCCCAGACCTGCTGAATCCGGGTCTGCACGTGAACAAGCTCCCCGGGTGATTCCCATGCAAATCACAGTTGGAAACTGGATGCTTTAGAGCATGAGCTTGGCTTGAGTCCCATCCTTGCTTACTAGCTGTGTGACCCTGGACAAGTTACCTCACCTCTCTGAACCTCAGCTCTCTCCTCTACAAAATGGGTTTGGGGAAAATTTCTTTACCCGAGAGTGTTAATAATTCGCATGAAAGCCGATGAGATGTGTACAAGGCACTGAGCCCAGTGCGTGGGACTCAGACTGTGCTCGCCAATCAGTGGCTGCTGCTACTACAGCTAATGTGTCTGGAGATCCAAAGACGTGGCTTAAGTTCTCGCTCTGAGTTGACTTGAGACAAGTTGCTTTCCTTTGCTGGGCTTCATTTTTCCCGTCTGTTCAATGGGTCTGTTGACCCCTGCCCCACCTACCTCACAAGAAGTTTGCTTAAAGGAAAAGTGAGGAGGGGCTGGGCCTTATCCCCAAAAGCCCGTCTTGGAAATGGGTGTGTGTGGGGGAGAGATGTCCCTGGGTGCCCGCATCTTCAACCCTCACTGCCCCCTCCTCTGCTGCCCCTGGTGTTGCTGCAAGATGCAGTAGTGAGGCTGGCCTCAGGAGCCAGGCTGCAGCCAGCGCCACACCGGGCTCTCCCTTGTCCCTTCTCTGCTCAGCGGCTTTGGAATTGAGCCCCCTGCCCCACTCAGGGCAGCGTGGCCAGTAAAGATGATTCAGCTCGGGGCCTGTGTTCTGGGCCTTGGCCTCCCTTGAGGAGAGCCCCAGATGCCCCATGCTGCTGGGCGAGGTGAGGGCAGCCTTGAACTTCTCCCCACCTGGGATTCCTGTTCCCCACACTGGGCCTGGGGCTGGACTCAGTTTTCCTATTTGTACAACGAGGGTGTTCAGTGAGATGATCCCACCTGGGTTAGATCCTTAGATTCTCTTGCTGCCCCTCCTTAGCTTCCTCTGTGTTCCTCATCCCTGCCAGGACCCCTGTCCCAGCCCCACTGCCCACTGGGTTCTGAACTCTGCAGCCCACAGAAGATCTAGGCCTGGCCGCCACCACTGGGGACTGGTAAAGACCGAAGGGAACGGGGGATGGGGGGTGAGTGGCGAGTGTGTCCTCTGGGAGCCCTGGCCAGGGCCGTCGTGTCTCCTGTGGGAAAGAAGAGGAATTTTCCTCTGTGTGTGCAAACAGTATCCGTTTTCTCTTGCTTCCAAAAGCTGGTGACGTAACCCACTCTTCAGCCATCCCTCCCCTCTGGCCTATTTTTAGCTGGCCCCGACAGCATCCTAAAAGGCTTCCAGACCTGCCTGCTCTGAGGCCATGTAGGGAGGCAGCCGTAGGGTGAAGAAAGAGAGAAACTCCTGGTCTGTCTGTCCCAGGATGGGGGGTGGAGAAGGACCTGTCCCTCTGGGGAAGGAGGGGCATCTGGGTGGGAAGTGGGTTAGGGCTCTGATGGGTCCTGGGTCTACAGGAAGCCTGGCAAGGTTACAAGCACTCAATCTGGAGCCTCCAGCCTGGGTTTGAGTCCTGGCCCCACTTGTCCTCACCCTGACCTTGGGTACCTGACTCTGCCTTGCTTGCTTCACCTGTAACGTGGGGATCATGGTGGCACCTAGGCTAGAGGGTTGTTTTGAGGATTGAATTACATCACGTAGAATGGTGCCTGGTACAAAGTAAGCACTCAGTTAAGGTGGGCTGGTATTGTTGTGGTAACTCTAATTATTATCATCCCATCCTGCCTCCGGTTAATGCTGGGGGTACACTCAGAGCCCCCATGTGCCTTCTCCCCTTTGTCCTTTCCTGTTCAGCTTCAGCCCACGTATACACAAACGAGATGACATATGTAACGCCCCTGGAATAGAGCCTGGCATTTAATAAGCATTAAATAAGTGAGAGTTATATTTATTTTTTGTTTTAATGTAATAAAACAGACCTGGGTTTGAAGTCCAGCCCCATCCCCTAACTAGCTGTGTGTCTTTGGGGAAGGTGTTTAACCTCTCTGAGCCTCAGTTTCCTCATCTGTAAGATAGGGGTGATAACAGCTAGGTGGGAGATGTCTTTGTTGGTTAGGGTAGGTGGTAGGACAAATTGACTCCGAGATTGCGATGGTTGGCACAATGAAATTTGTTTCTTGTGGTTGCAAAGGAGAGCCTGAAAGTGGTGCTGGCTGCAACCTTGTTCCTGAGAGCAGCTTCATCTTACAGGAACGGAAAGAGCAGTAGCATTTGTACAGTGCTTCACAGTTTGTGTGGGGGGCTGGCGGTCCCTCCTGCCGTCATCTCCCGGTGGTGCTGTGCTCATGCCTGGAGCCTGGCACCCGTCACCACCACCTGGTATCGTGGGTCACCTGGCTGTCCCACACATCTAGCTCCCTAGACTGGGAGTTCCCGAGGGGCAGGCAAGGATGGAGTCGCTGCTGCACCTTCCTTGCCCAGCCCGGGGACGGGCCCAGGGTGGGTGCTGGCATTGTGTCTGAGGCTGGACTGGCCTGGAGAGGCCACCCTCTGACCACCTGTCTCTCTTGACTCTTGCAGATGGGAGGAGGAGCTCGCCAAGCGCATGAACCTACAGACCATGGTGGACACGCTGCAGGAGGTGAGAGGGCCCGACCAGCAGAGGCTCGGCGGGAGAACCACGTGGCCAAGGGGCAAAGCCGGGGGCAGTTCCCAGCACAGCCTCTGTGCTCTGCTACCTCCTGCTGCCTCAGTCTCTCCTCGATGGAGCCGGAGGCCTTTCCCGCCTCCCCTCCTTCGGGGCTGGGAAGGCACCAGCACAAGAGTTGCAGAAAAGCTTGGGCACAGGAATCCTGGTGCTGCCCCCGGCGTGCAGGAACGGACTCGGGGCTGAGTGCCCTGCACAGGGCGGGTGGCCACGTCATCAGGTGGGCTCCCAGCCCTGGCAGGTGCTCAGCAGCGGGCATGAGGACATTCTTTTGCTCTTCTGGCTCTGTGGCTCTGTGTTCTGGGCCCTGCTTCTCACTCGCCTGCTGTGTACGCCAGGCAACAAACTTTACCTTCTCGGCCTCTGTTTTCCTCTCAGCCAAATGGGCATAAGAATGGCAAGCCCATGAGAAGGCATGGAAAGCTCTTTTAAAAAAGAGCTTTAAAAGCATTTTTAAAAAATTGCCTTCTGATATTTAAAGTATTGATCCTCTAAATAAATAAATAATTAAATAATAACCAAAAAAAAAAGAAAGAAAGAAGAAAGAAAGAAAATAAACACTGATCTTCTAAGGAAGTTAGAGACAGATTAAAATAATGTCAATATGCAGAAGGAAAAGGATGAATGTCCCCTCACCCCGCTTTCTTTTATAAGAAAAGTACTTTTTGCTTTACACACATAACATGCTCATGGTCAAATACCTGGAAAATTCAGAAAAACACAGAGAAGAAAATAAAACTCACCTCCAGTTCTCCCCCCTCCACTGTTGATAAATTGGTGTGTGACCTTCTGGTCTTTTCTGTGCAGACACACACAAGACCGAGGTGGGCATGTTCGGTTAGGCTGGCACGTGTGACATTGCCATTCTGGAGATCGGAGACGGTCAGATATTTTGGCAGTTTCACGTGAATTGACCTACTACTGGGATCCCTTTTACATCCACTTTTTCTCTTAATGTCTGCCATGGATTTTTCCATACAATAAATAATCCTTGGAGAAGTGTTTTAGGCTGAGCGATGCCCTGTGCTGAGCGAGGGCTGAGTGGGGACCCAGGCTGGGACGAGGTCCTTGGCACCCCTTCCTTCCCTGGCACAAAGGCACCCGGCTTGGTTGGATGTCAGGTGTCCGGGGCTCTGGACCCAGGTGTCCATCCCCTCCCCTCCAACAGGGAGACCAGCCCCCCTAAAACCTCCCCCATCTCCATCCCCCATAGGCAGCGCAAGAGGCAGAAGCCATCCAGGAGGAGATGAGCGAGAAGATTGAGCGTCTCAAGGCCGAGCTGGTGGTGTTTAAGGGGCTCATGAGTGATGTAAGTGCCACCGACCGCCACCCCCAGGCCTCATGACTTCCGCCCACAGCCATCATGCAAAACGCTTCATTCACTCCGAGGCCCCGGAGCTCGGCTTCTAGTTAGAATCCTGGCTGGCTGCGTTTGACCCGTGAGGATGACAGATGCATCGGAGACCAGGCCCCCCTCCCTGCCCCCTCCCCACTTCCGCTTCCCTTGGTCTGAGTAGAGATGCATTAATCCGCTGCTTTAACCCATCCCGCCCTCCCTGGGGCTCTTCTGATGGTCTGTGTGCGTTTGCTCCATCTCCTGCCAGCTCACCATGGTGAGGGCGGGTGGTGGCAATGGGCCTCTGTGTCTGGGCGCAGTGGCGGCCAATGGCAGGTTGAAGGAGACCCCGGGTCTGATCTGCGCCGGCCTGAGAGGCTCCCCGGGCCAGCGGCCTTCAGCAGGGTTTGCTTTGTAAAGTCGGGACAGGCCAGTGTGGGCATCCTTGGGACGATCAGAGCCCCTCTGAGTAACCATGGGCAGGGGCAGCTGATGGCAGCAAGGGCCTCCTTCCTACTGGGGACCTGGTTTCCTGCCACCTTCAAGCAGCGGGTAGTATGTAGAGAGAGTCTCCACAAAGGAGAAGGAGCCCAGTACAGGTGACTCAGCCTGGAGCAGTTCTGGTCCTGAGAGGCGTGGAGCTGGGGTGGCTGGAAGAGGCCATGTGGCTTCCCCTCACCGGGGTCCAGGGGACCCCCCATCCTAGGCAGCCCCAACCATCAGCCGTGGGAGGAATCTCTGTGTGGGGGACAGGTGGAGCAGGCCCGGTGGGAAAGCAGGGGGGTCTTTCAGCAGTGGGACTTGTCTTTCTTTTTTCTCTGCTCTGACAAAATAAACACTGACGCTGTATCTGCTGAGAGGATGCCTTCCAGCCCTTAGGGTGACCGGCAAACACACTGTCCACTCGGCGCCGAAGCCCTAGGCTCCCACAGTCCCTCCGCCCCCTGCCCTGAACCCGAGCAGCTGGCCCGACCCTTCAAGTCCAGAAAAGGCTCAAGGACCCCCTCGGACTGCGGGGCCTCCCGCCCGACACCTGGGGGTCTCCCCACCCCTCTGTCCAGTCGGAGCCTGGGAGTGCCTCCCCACCCCCATGCTTGCTCCATCCCTCGCTCACGTAACCCCCTGCTGTCCTCCCTGCAGCCCATGACAGACCTGGACACAAAGATCCAAGAAAAGGCCATGAAGGTGGACATGGACATCTGCCGCCGAATCGATATCACGGCCAAGCTGTGCGATGTCGCACAGCAGCGGAACTCGGAAGACGTGTCCAAGATCTTCCAGGTGACTAGGGCTGCCCTGCTCACCAGCTGCCACTCCCAGCCGCCCACCGCCCTCCACCCCTGCCTGGCCACCCAACCCCCGTTTTCCTCGCACCCTGCCCACGCCCCTCCCCGCCCTGAGGTAGCGTTTGCCCAACCCTCTGGCCTCCCCAGGAGAATGTAGAATCAGGGACGCACAGACTCATAGGCACGTCTGACTCCATCATCAAGGCTGACCGCTTCATCCAGTGGCTGAGGACACCGCTCACCCGGGCGGGGCGGTGGGCGTGACAGGCTCCAGGACGGACATGGCAGAGCTGGGAGTAGGACTCAGGTCTCTGGACCCTCCAGGGCTCAGTCCATCCATCCACCCTGGGTCCACTGCCCTGCTTCCTGCCTCTTCCTCTGGGAGCCGGAGCTGGGTACAAATGCCATGGTCGGGGAGCCCTGGCCAAGCTTTGGGAGCGCTGGGTGAGCTGGCCTGAGCCCTGGTCCACGAGCCTCAGAATTCAGAAGAGGGGCTGTTGACTCTTTTCCAGTCCCACATCGAGACTCACTCCATCCCCCCCTCCCCCCGTCCAACCAGCAAGCGTGTGTGTCCCAAGCGAAGGCGATGGGTTAGCACTGGCAAATGTCCTCCAGGGAGGGCTTGGGGGCTGGTCCAGCTGCCCAAAGGGCGTGCGTCATTCTCTGAAGGCTGCTTCTTGAGTTTTGGGTTGTGGTTTGGCTTTTGCTTGAGCCCAGGGCAGTATGGCGTGTTGTCGCTTTAAGTATGTGACTTTGGATGGAGTGGGGTGAGGTCTGGGCTTCTCTGGGGCCCATTGTCCACCTCGTGCCTTCTTGCTGCCCCTTTGCGGGGAAGCAAGGGACCATCTCAGCCCTCGTCTGGTTTGTCGTGTCTTGTCTGCTTGGAGTGGAGGAAGCTTGTTGAACCTGGGGCTGCCTGCCTGTCAACTCTGCATGGGAGCAGAGGGCTCTGGGAAGCGTGGAGCCGTCTGCGCCTCTGTAAGGGGTTCTCCGTCTCTCTGGCTGCCTCTGAGACATACCAGGCGACTCAGTGCCCCAGTCTGGCCCGCTCTTCTCCCCACATGGTGGGGCTGCCTCTCTGGTGAAGGGGTGAGCTGAGCCAGCCCAACCACCAGGCGTCCCAGGGCAGGGAAGGGTCCAGGCCATCTGTTCCTCCATCCTGCATGTCTCCCCACCTCACGCTTCCTGCTAACGCCGCCTGCTTCTTAGAGGACCCGGCATCTTTCCAAACAGTGGCTGCCCCAGCCATGCTCCATCCATCCTGTGGGACGCCGGCTCCCTTCCCAGTCCACCCCGCCCTCCATCCCAGCAGAGCCTCCCAGTGACCTTGATCTTTTCCTCTCCGGGTCAGGTGGTCCCCAAAAAGAAAGAGCGTAAGGTGGCTTCGGACGATGACATCTCTGAGCAGGACGGGGAGGTGAACCGGTTCTCGGATGACGAGGTCGGCTCCATGAACATCACAGACGAGATGAAACGCATGTTTAACCAGCTGTGAGTATCCCTGCTGCCTTGGGGGCTCCTCTCCGTTTCCCCAGGTTGGGCAGGGCCGGGGTGGCAAACCGGTGACCTGGGCCGGAAGTAGCCTGCAGGTGTTTTGTTTGGCCAGCACGGTGCTCTGAAAGAATTTGGATTCGGAGTTTCACATTTTCAGAAAGGGTCAGATTGGTAATGGTGGTCATATTTGTGGGCAATTCTTTTTTTTTTTTTTTTATTGAGATAATATAACTGACGTGTAACATTCTGTTAGTTTCAGATATGCAACATCATGTTTTGGTATTTGTATATGTTGTAAACTGCTCACCACAATAAGTCTAGTTAACACCCATCACCATGCAAAGTTACAATTGTTTTTTCCCTTGGGCTGGGCTGCTGCCCGGGTTAGTGGCAGAGCTGGGCTGGGTATGGTCCGTGGTGGGCTGGAGCTGGCTCGCACCGGCTTGTGAAAGCTGATTGTGCGCATGTCTGCCCACTCCAGGTTTAGCGATGGCATGTCAGTAGCTTAATATTTGCCACGATGGGAAATTGTCAGGTGCTACCAGTCTGGGCAGCCCTCTCCCACCCCTGCGGACGGCCGATTTACTAGAACCTGGCTGGGGACAGTCATCTGGGGCAGGGATGCGTTGTAGCCTTGGTGTACCCAGTGCTATACTTGCAATCCTGATCCATCTTTGGCTCTAATCCGTAGAGTATCCCGGTGTGGGCTTGGGGAGGGTAGGGGTGCAGCTGTGGGCATTGGCTGACTCATCTAAGGGCCTTGAGTCAGAGAGCAGGCTGGGACTGGGTCTCTGGAGTCCATCTTTCCCCCTGCCCCACTGGCCTGCTCTTGCCTGCTCTCTCCCCTGAGCCCTGAGGACTCAGCTTTTGCCCAGGACTGGAGTCCTCCCTCTCCACCCCTACCTTCCCCACCCCTTGCGTCTGAGTCTCAGGGCCCAGCACACTTTGTGGCCTGATGTCCGTTCTCTGGAGTCCTGAGTTTCCAGCAGCAGGGCTGGCTGGATTCGAGTGCTTGCCTCTGGTGAGCCATCACCGACCTTCCAGGCCCCTCCAGGAGGGCACCTCCTATTAGCAGGTGCTCCTGCCATCATACTCATTTCAAAAGCCAGGGGCACAGGCCTCTCCTAATGCTTCCTACAGTGCTCGGGGCTGGCCTAGCGTGGTAGAGTCCCAAGATCACTCTGCCCAGCCCCTTCATTGCACAGGTGAGGCTCAGAGAGGGCTGGGCAAGTTGGGACAGAGCCGGGCCCCTGACTACCGGTCCAGCACTGTCTTCGTGCTCAGAAGAGATTTCCCTCTCCTGTTTCCTTGCCACACCATCCCCACCCTGGTGACTTGTCAGGAAGACGGGAATCGGACCTGGGTGGTATGGGTTTGCCCAGCACTTACCTCTACTTGCTGTTCCCTTGAAACAGCATTGAGATGGGGCTGTGTTTGGGACTTTGCTGTTTTGAGGGTGACAAGGAGATTCCTAGACTCTCGATTCATCTTTCACCATCTCCCCCCACACCCAGTTCTCATAGTCTCATCTTTCGTTGATGAGAGGGGCTTTGGAAGAGAACCCTTGGTCGGGTCTAGGTTTTCTGAACGTTGCTGTGGGCATTTCTGAGTGTAGGGCAGGGTTGTATGCCCCAGAGACCCAGGCTGGGTTCATTTGGTTGAATTAAAGGGCTTCTTTGAAGAAATTGTTGTCCCTGGTTTTCATTAAGTCACCAGGAATCCATAGGCTGCCCAGGAAGTGGGGTGAGCTAAAAAGCTGTGCTCCCAGGAGTATGAAAGGGCTTTCTTTCCAATGCTGCTAAAATGGGCACCTGAGCGTTGACAGGTCTGAACTGGGTTCAGTATCCAATTAGGTTGATCTGGTTGTAAAGTTGCCTAGTTCAAAAAAAAAACGGCCCACCTCTGATCACCCCTCCACCCTTGTAGTTCTAGCCAAGGCCACGCAGACGGCACCAGGGCAGGGCCCTGGCCCCCTCCCGCTGACATCTCCGCGGGCTACGGGCTGAGACCCAAGCCAGAGCCCCCACCGCCCCGGGCCAGCTCCTCGGAACTCCTCGAATAATGCACCCGTGTCAGGGCTGTTTTGTTTTGATCAAAATCAGTTGCTTGGGCTTCAGGCCGAGAAGGGGAGAAATTTGCTACTTTCTCTGCACAATGGCCAACCCTCCTGCTCAGCCCTGCCCTCCAGATCTGGGGGGAGGGGCGCGCCTCTTCCGAGCCCTTTCTCTTTTGCAGGCAGCTTCCTATCCTTTCTAGTTCCCCGTTACTCAGCTGGGGTTTCCTTCTTGTCCCAGCCGCTGGGAAGGAAGTGAGGTCAGCAGTCTAGTATGTGAAGTGGTGATGGGTCGATGACGCTTGACCCAGGGGCTTGCCCCGGAACTGTCTTGCTTGGGGGGGGGGATGGGCAGCGCCTCACCCTGCAGCCCTCCCCCAGCTCTGGTCCCTGGATGCTGGGAGCCACCTGCAGGCTCCCGCAGGAACCGCTTCTTGGTGGGGAACCTGGCTCCCGGGGGTGCTCTTGGGCTCTGCCCGGTGGCTCCAGCCTGGTCCACTGTCAGCAGGTTGGGAGCAGTGCCCTGTAGGATCCAGAAAGTAGTTGAAGGAGTGAGCGTGGGCAGTGGGGAGAGCCCTGGGATGGGAATCAGGACTTGGGACCCACATCTTCCTCTGCAGCTGATTCACTGGGTCAAGCAGTTTAACTGCTGCAGGCCTCAGCCTTCCCATCTGAATAATGGGCATATTGGGCTGAATGATTTTTACGGTCCCCTCCAGTTGGGGTAACCAGTACACCTCCAGAACCCCTTCAGTCCCAGGCACACCTGTATGGTCCATCACCCAACTTCCAGTTCTAGTGAATAGGGAAGCCCAGAAATCACTCAGGCTTTGCATTCAAATCTGATTTCCAGCATGTATTATTCTAGAAGTCCACCTAATCCCTCTGAGCCTCAATTTCCTTACCTGTAAAATGGGACTAACAATCATGCTCACCTCACAGGATTGTTGTGAGGATGGAATGAATTGCATTTTAATACATGCATGGTGGCCTGTCCCGTGCCCAGCACATAATAGGTGCTTGGTGATGTTTTGATGGGCAGGAAAAAGCCATAGGAAACAGAAAGATCTGGCTTTCAGCCCTAGTTTCTTTTTTTTTTTTTTTAATTTTTATTGAAGTATAGTTGATTTACAATGTTGTGTTAGTTTCAGGTACACAGCGAAGTGAATCTGTTATACATATACATATATCCACTCTTTTAGATTCTTTTCCCATATAGGCCATTACGAAGTATTGAGTAGAGTTCCCTGTGCTATACAGTAGGTTCTTATTAATTATCTGTTTTATATATAGTAGTGTGTATATGTTAATCCCAATCTTCCAATTTATCTCTCCCTCCCTTACCCCCTGGTAACCATAGTTTGTTTTCTACATCTGTGACTCTATTTCTGTTTTGTAGATAAGTCCATTTGTACCCTTTTTTTTAGATTCCACATATAAGCGATATCATAGGATATTTGTCTTTCTCTGACTTACTTCACTCAGTATGACAATCTCTAGGTCCATCCATGTTGCTACAAATGGCATTATTTTGTTCTTTTTTATCAGCCCTAGTTTCTGGTACAGCCTAGCTTAGTGTGGCTTTGGACAAGTGAATTATTCTTTCTGAGCTGCAGTTTCCTCATCTGTAAAATGGGAATAATAATAATACCCACCTTTCCAAGTTGCAGAAAAGGTTATATGAATCACCTCAGGCATAGCAGGGGCTCCAGGAATGAGTTATTAAATGAAAGGAAAACAGTCACAAGATTGGACTCAGGAGGAAAATATCTTTAGTCTCCATTAATGAAAGCCTGGCATCTTTAGGAATATACATTTTAAATTGTATAAATAATATGTAAATAAACTCTGCATTTGAAAAGAGTTAAACTCCAAGGAGAAGGCATGTGTCCCCTTTGGCCACCGCCCCTGCCTTTTTGGATGGCCACCTGGCAGGAGCCCAATCATCAGGGCAGTGTCCCTTGCTCTCCCCTGTCCAGGCCCCTGGAGCCTGGCTTTGTTCACTCATGCCCTCCTGTGTCCCCCCCAACAGGCGGGAGACCTTTGATTTCGATGATGACTGTGACAGCCTGACGTGGGAGGAGAACGAAGACACACTTCTGCTTTGGGAGGACTTCACCAACTGCAATCCGAGCATTGACCTGCAGGGCGAGGTGAGCCGGGCATGGCTTCTTAGAGGCTGGGAGGTAGGCACTGGGAGCACCTACTTTCCACGATCCCGCATCCCCCACTCTTTCCCTGCAGCCCTCACCGCCCAGCTAAGTTGTCCCCTCTGTTCTGTTTCCCCAGCAAGAGGAAAACCTGGGCAACTTGATCCATGAGACTGAATCCTTCTTCAAGACGAGAGACAAGGAGTACCAGGAGACCATAGGCCAGATCGAGGTGAGGCGTTAGCTTGTTCACATCACCCGGTTGTGACCCCCGAGACTCACGGTGATTAGGTGCCCGTGTGGACAGGGGCTGGGAGAGCGAGGCAGACACAGGATCGGAAGTCAGGAGATCTGCTGATTCCCTGCCTAGTGCTGGGCAAGTCACACCCCTCTTAGGGCCTCAGTTTCCTAATCTGTGAAATGGGGGTGGTGATCCATGTTTGCCCCAGAGAGGTTTTTTTTTAAAGTTATTGACTGAGATGATGATCTCAAAATAATGAGAACTGACATTTGAGTGACATCAAGTGACACTGGGCACTCAGCCCTTTAAAAATACACCCTCCATGGTATCCGCATACCCTATGTATGTACCTAGAGGGACCTGGGTGCCTCCACGCTATGCAGTAGGTACTGTGTGCCCCATTTTACAGAGGAGGAGATGAGGTTAAAAGAGACCAAGTGACTTACCCAAGGCCACCCAGCCAGGAAGCAGCCTGTAAGCCCAGTTCTTCCAGCTCTGGAGCCTGTGTGCTGGGCCACATCTATCAGTGAGAGTCACTGCTGTTGTCACACTGGAGAAAGAGAAGGCCAGCTCCTTTCCTGGGGGATGTATCACTTGGTAGAGGAGAAGGGTCAGAAACATGAGAGACTTCAGGACTTTTCTAATCCAATCCACATAAAGGACTGCAGGGATGCCGGACAGGGTGGAGTTGCTAGGGCTGCCCCAGTGGTTGCTAAGCAACCATTCACCTTCCAGCAGAAGTGGTTCTGGGGCCCTGCACCAGTATGTAGAGAGCAGAGAGCAGAGGGAGGGCCCTGAGGGCGTGGCGTCCTGGGGTGGCCCCAATGCTGCCACCACCACTGAGGACGGGAGGTTGCTGAGTGGTCTGCCATGAGGGAGGATGCCTTGGCCTCCCCTTTATGCCACGTTGGTTCCTCTCAGCTGGAGCTGGCCACGGCCAAGAGCGACATGAACCGACACTTGCATGAGTACATGGAGATGTGCAGCATGAAGCGGGGCCTGGACGTGCAGATGGAGACCTGCCGCCGGCTCATCAAAGGCTCCGCAGACAGGTACCCAGCCTTGTCCTCCCTGGCAATGCAGTGGTGGCATCCTTGGGGTGGGTGGCGGGATTTGTGGGGCTGCAACTTATAGCCTGGTGGTTTCACCTGCCCAGGCCATCGGTCCATCCGTCCATCCACCTGTCTGTGCATCTGATGACTATTAGCCTCCTACTGTGTGCTAATGCCTTACACATCTAATCTCACGTGACCGCTCACAACAACCCTGCCCCCATTGACTCAATAGCTACTGTTGAAGGCTTGCTCTGTGCAAAGCCATGGGGATACAGTGATGAGCAGAACATTCGCAGCCCCGGCCCTCCTGGAGCCCACGCCCCACTTCCTGCTGAGCTGGTGGGTGGGGGAGGTGGCCGGGGCTCACCTGTGTCCTTAGGAAGCCATTTTCCTTCCTTTCCCGTCTTCCAACCCAAGGCCATATGGGTCTGTCCCCGGGAGACTGACATGCATCAGGCCTCTTTTATTTGCTGGGGGGCACCAGAACCAAGACAGAGCCCCTGCCCTCAAGGAACAGGCAGCCTTTCGGGGAAGACAGGCATGCTAAAAATAAAATGAGATAATACACATAAAATGCTTGGCATGAAGCACAGATATATTAATTATAATTGTTTCTCTTATCATGACGATATTCTTGCAGGCTGTTGTTTGGGCTGTAAGAGAGGGAGAGGCAGGGGGAAGTTGCGTGTGTGTGGCCCTGGGCTTATTAGCATGTCACCTTTAGCTCATTGATTCCCAGAAGCCACTGTTGTTATTTCCATTGTTTGGATGGAGGAGTGGGCCCGTAGGCAGGGAAAATAGCTTGCGCCAGGCCCCCCAGCTCAGCAGTGATAAAGTGAGAATTCAAAACCAGTGCTATTAACCACTGTCCTGTGTGGCCTCCCTTTGGGCTCTGAGTTAATTGTCCAGACGTGTGTTAGGTGATGGGAGTGTAAAAACTGAGCTTGACCCGTGGTTTCTGCTCCCAAGGAGCTCTCAGCACCAAGCAATTAGAGAGGCGGGTGCAGGGCCTCCCAATAGGTCTCTATAAGCCACGTTCAACTCCTGGGCTTTGAAGATTCTAAGGCACGTGGTGCAAGGGCGGGCCTCGGGGCAGGATCCCCCTCTGAGGCTAGGTTTTCCAGGAATGGCCGCTCCGTCTTTCCAGCTCTTTGAATCCCTTCAGAGGTCCTCAGGCTGCCCTCTGATGTCCCCCATTCTCTTGTGCCTTCCAGGAATTCACCGTCCCCTAGCTCCATGGCCAGCAGCGACTCAGGAAGTACAGACGAGATCCAGGATGAGTTTGAGCGGGAGGCGGATGTGGAGCCCATGGTCAGCTGATGACTGATGTCCCCCAGCCCGTGCCTGGTGGTCTTGGTGATGGGGCCTCTGCCCGCCTCTCCCCACGGGGCCAGGAAGTGGGGCTCCAGCCCTCGCCACGCAGACTTCCTATGCCCTCCCTTCTCTGGAGGCCCCAACGGACCGCTGCTTCCTTCCTTCCTTCCGCCCACCACCAACCAGTGCCCCTTCTCCATCCACCCACCCAAGGAATGGTGCTGTCAATTTCTATTGTTCTCCACATTACAAATGCAGACTTCTGTCCGGACGATGCAGTGTTAACTGTGCCTTTTCCCTTAAGCTGAGCCACTTTGAGCTCCAAAGAATTATTCCTAGCAGGTGTTTTTATACAAAACTCTAAGGTGAGGGTGCGGGGTGGGGGGGGCCCTGGCGTGGTACAATGCCGTTTTCTACCCTCCCACCTGCTCCTCTGATTGGCCATAAGCTCTGCCCTCCCTCCTCTGCTGGAGTTGGACTTGGGATGGCCCACCTCCCCCCAGGAAGGAGCTGTTTGCCTTTGCGAGCTTTCCAGGCCTGGGTGGGGGAATTCCTGAGGTTTTTCACTTACTGAAAGAGAGAAAAGATGGAAGGAGGGAGGGAAGACAAATTTTTCTTTTCTTTCTGGATCGAGTGGCAAAGCAGAGGGCCAAGGCACTGTGGGGGAAGGCGGAACCTCACTGTGTTTAAACTACTATGCAAAAAACAAAACAAAACAAAAAGCAGCTTGCCTTATACCATTGTGGAAGGTAGGCCCTCTCCTAGATCCCTGGTTTTCCCCTGGAGCTGGGAGGGAGGCAGAAGCTAGGGCGATCTCTCTCGCAACCTCTGAGGGTGAGCACTGACTTGGGAGGGAGTTTGGTCAAGGTCGTTAGCGAGGCCTGGGCCCCGTAAGGCCCTCGGCCACATGACTGCTTGCTTTCTTGGGACCTCTGTGGGTTGGGGTTGGGGAGCGGGTCTTTTATTGCCCTGATGACTTGATGTTTTTCCCAGCCAACAGTAAGGGGTTATAGATCTGTAATTTCTCTGTGAGAAAGTCTGGAGGGGGCCAGGCCTGGTATCTACCCCCTCCACCTCGGAGCTGGGTCGGTACCGCCCGCCGCCATCTTGGTTCTCCACTGTGCCGCAGTGGCCCACTCTTTGGCCACTGGCAGGCATTGGGAAGGGAAGGGGAGGGAGCCAGCGGGGGCTGCTGGCAGAGAGGAGGTGGTGAGAGTAGGAGCTCGAGTAAGAACCGTCCTTGTTCTGCTCATGGACATAAGCTCACCTTTTTCCATAATTCCCTGATTGAGCAGTTGGGGAGTTCAGCTGAGCCATATCTCCCCAGACTTGAGAGGGCCTGAGTCAAAAGGCACTGTGTGGCGGCCACCCCCAGATCTCAGCTTGGAGCCAGCAGAGCCAGCTTTGCTCGTTTTTTAAATTTCTTTTTGGACCCACTACTGTGGGTGTGATTGCTGATTTTTGTTTTGGTTGCCCCAGGAGCTCCCCCTGGAGGTCAGAGGAGCAAAATGTGCCCAAGGCCCAGAGCTCCTTGCTACCCACTGCTTGTGTCTGCAGGCAGAGGGGGAAATCTGGCCTTGTGTAGATCAGGCCCCCTGTCTTTCCTCCCAGGGTACCAGTGATCTGTAAGGACCTCCTCTCTCTTCTGTTTTCCCCCACCTGTTTTGCAGTCTTAAAATCATTGTACATAATATTCATATTATATAAATATATATATATATATATATATGGAGAGAGAGGAGATTGTTAGTGATTGTGTGTAATTTTATTTATCAGAACTTGGTGGCCTTTATTGTGAGTTTTTTCCTTTTTTGTTGTTGTTGTTGTGGAGGAACCTCCTGCTGTTTCCCTGTGAAAGTCTGGCTGAAAGTCTTCCATTCCCAGAATCTCTTATTAGCCAAATAGTCCCTTGTTGGGTACGTGGAGGGACGAGGTTTCGGAGGAGAGATCACCCCTTCTCCTCCTCCTCACTGACCCTTGTTCTCAAGGTTACAGGGTTCAAACATATCAGATTATTATTGTCGTTATTGTTATTGTTGTTTTAGTTTTAGTTTTATTTTAACCAAAGGTTATCAGAGCCAGTTGGGCTTGGACCTCAGCTGCTGAAAAGATTTTCCGTTTCTGGGAGGCCGGGAAACTGGCCGCCTCTCTGGCCTCCTCTGCCCAGGGTGAGGGAGGCATTGAATGCCGTGGACAGATAGGCAGAGTGGAGGCCTGCCCCAGGTTTTTCCTCAAGGTGGTGGGAGGGTGACAGACCTATCTTTAGAGTTAAGGCAGTTAGGCAACAATGTAAGTATTTGGGGGTAACTAAGGTTACCATGGTGATTGCTGTCCAATGGTATTATTTTTGCTTTCCCCCTTGGATACATAGGATATTTGTCTCTGGGGACTAGCGTACTCTGAATTTATCTGGGGAGTATGGAAATGGCAGGAGCCAGAGTCAGATGCTGGCCAGAAAGATCCGTCTTGCTGGTTTTCAATAGCTGTTCTTGCTGGGGAGCAAGGACTTGGGGCTGTTGGATGGGGGGACAGCAAGAGTGTTAGTGACCTGCCTTCAGGGTGCGGTCCTGGTTTTGGCCTGGCTGCCTCCCTCCCCACCAAGTTCTTTTTTGAGTTAGTTGCCAGTGGGCCCCGCTTGTACCCTTGCCATGGGCCCACAGCTTGCCGAGAAAGACCCCAACGCTCGCTGGGGCAGCACCAGGTCCAGTTGGGATGAACTGGTCCATCCTTTGTAAAGATGTAAATACTGAATTTTGGTTTTCTATTTCTCAGCCCAGTGTCATATTGACATTGGTATTTTAGAATTGGTCTCAGATGGGCTCTCCTGTGCTGCCCTCTCTCACTCTCCTATTTTGGGGGGGTTTATAAAAAGAGAGGATTGGGGAGGGACAGGGAGAATAGCTTCCTTTGGGCTCCCTGTTTGTGGAACACACACACACACACACACACACACACACACACACTTCTCTGAGACTCTGAACAGGGAAAAAAATGATTGGCAAGTAAACACATTTTGTTTTCTTGTGGCAGTATGTCTAGAGGTCTCTGACAGGCCTGTCCATCATGGACTTAGCTCTATGGATGTAGCTCAGATGACCTTTGGAGAATCAAACCACTTTGGCTTGGGATGGGGGAGAGGGTGTGGGGCAGGGGATCATGTAAGGTGTAACTTAAGCTAAATGTAATCTATTTATAAAGCAAGAGACTCTCATCTATTTTTATGAAAGGAAAGTTTTTTTTTTAAATCTAGGGTAGGCAGTTATGGTAGCCCAGCATTTTTCTGTGGACAGATGCATGTTGCTGCTGGATTTAATGTAATCAGTACCCCTCACCTGTCTCCGCATCCTCACCACCTACTCATCCACACCCACGAGCGGCTTCAGCAGAGTGTAGGTCACCCCTCACCTCATTTCCTTGTCCCTTGATCCCCCAGCTCCTTGGTCCTTTGAAGTCCAGGGGGCTGGGCACTTGTGGGAGTGGGTGGGCAGTGGGGAATTCAGAACGGAGGTGGGTGGTGGGAGGGAAAGGGGGCACTAGGTAGGGGACAAGCTCTGCTTCAGAGGGTGGGCTCCGATTAGTTGCTCAAACTCTGGTCTGCCAAGATCCATTGCCAAGTCAGCTGTGTTTGGAGAGAGCTGAGAAGCAGTAGGGTGTGGGTGGCAATGGGCTGTTGGTTCATGGAGCCCACAGCTTCCTTGGGGCCTGGGCCTCAGTGGGTCCAAGGTTGTCAGGCAGCTGGAGCAGGAGTGCAAATGCCATGAGATGCCTACAGCCCAGCCCTGGCTGTGCCAACCCCAGGCCAAGGCCTGGGATGTAGTCCTTGCTGTGCTCTTCCAGGGACCTGGATGAGGAACTAGGGTGCTGGGAGCTTCCTGGGTCCTCCACCTTGAGACACTAAGCTCTGGTTCTGGAAGGGCACTCTCCTAGAGTGGGGAGTCTGGAAGCAGCCAGGTGGGTGTCGGTAAAGGCAGATTCTCCCTGGAAGGGAATTTTCCATGAGTGGAAGATTTCCAGGCTCAGGGTGGGCTGCGTGTTAGTCTCAGGCTAAATCCCTCACCATTCCCTCTGCCAAGCCCTCAAAGAGATGAGGCAAAGGCAACCCCACCCACAGACCCCTTCGTGGACATTTTAGCATCTACCTGATTTTTAGCCCCATCCAGGGAGACTTTCTATTCCGAAGTCCCATCCCACCCCACTGTTGCTGTTTGTCTGCCAGCTGGGTCTAGCATCAAGGGGAAGGGGGGGTTTATATTCATTGAAAGACTACTGATCCTACCGGAAACCAACCTGTTTACTGTACTGTTGTAAATATCATGCCCTTTATATCCTGTATATTGGCTTCTTTTAAATAAAGTGAAATGTCTTAGAATTGATGGTGCCTTGTTTTTTTTTAAATTAAGGATAAAAAAAATTAAGGATAAAGAGGTGATGGGGAGGGGCAAGAGGACGGTGGGCCACATAACCACTAAAACAATTAGCTGATTAGTGATCAAATAGGGAAATTTCACATCACCTGTTATATTTGCATCTCACAATAAAATCTTTGGAAGCAGTTAAAGCAGGAATTATTATACATATTTTACAGAAGGGGAAGAGAGCCAGAGAGATCACAGACTGAATAACTGGCATAGCCTGGTTTGAAGTTGAGGTCCTGTTAATCACATCGACCCCATTTCATAAACCTCCTCACAGTGCCCTTGAAAGGCTACCTCCTAGGCTCTGGATTTGACACTGTCCAATATTCTAGTTTCTTTCTGTTAATGGCTGAATTCAGGGAGACATTGACCTGTGTGAACTGGGCCCATGACTAGGGTTTTCTTCAAGGATGAAGAGAAACAGCCACTACCAATTCCAATTAACGTTTTACCATCTCTAAGACTTGTGCTTAATGTACAAATGGCTCTCCGAATCTGCAAGTTTCTCATCCTTGGATGGGGAAGGCTGACTGTACTGTGCCGTCTTATGTAAGTGACTTGAGCATCGTGGATTTGGTATCTGCGGGGGCTGCTGGAACCAATGCCCCACCAAGACCGGGGGACGACTGTAGTTTCCTTTCCCGCTCCCCACTCTGTTTAAATTCTCCAAAGTGCCTTAAAGAGTGTGCCCTCCTGGAGAAAGGAGTAGCATGAAATAATGAGGGCGTTCTAAGGTGGGTATTATTACCCCCACTTTACAGACTTGGAAACTGAAGCCCAGAAAAAATTACGTATTTCGCCCTTGTCATAGGGAGAAACCATGATCAGCAACTGAACTCTGACTCCTAAGCAAGTTCTTGGTACACGCTGCTGGAGGAAATATAAACAGATATATTAGAAGAGAGCGTTAGAAAAGCTATAACAGTACTTTAGGAATCGAATGGGTCCCTAAGATTCCATCCTCTGGAAGACTTCAGAATCTGAGTTTTAAATAACGTTCACGTGTTCATCATGCAGAAAACTTCCCCGAAAATTCAAATTTTGGTGCGGGGCACAAAAATAAAGCACAGGAGCAACTAGTTCCGCGTCCATAGGCTTTGAAGGAAAGCCTGAGCATAGACTGGCTCCGGTTTTATCTTTTATTGATCGTAATTTGCAAAGAAGCAGGCTGATTTATCTAAGCGCTAGGCCTCAGGAAGCTGGGTGGCCCCGCGCCAGGCCAGGAGGTGGAGGGCGGCTGAGTCCCAACCAGGGGGCTAGAGCCAGGGGCAACAGGCTCACTCCAGGGGCTGCAGTCCCCGAGTTGAGGTAGGGGGCTGGCCGCTATGCGGCCCTGCACGGTCGAATATTCTGGCAGCCACTGGCCAAGGACAGCGTGAGTGGTAGGGCTGGAACTCCAGCTGCACCTGACTGGCAGACCCACTGTCCTTCCGCGCCGCCTCACACGTGTCCCATTCCCGCTCTCTTATTGGCTGCTTCAGCCCCTCTATCCCGGCCTAAGAAGGCGGCTACATGACCGCCCCTCTGATTGGTCCAGGAGCTTCCATGTATCATTCTGATTGGCCGATGGAGCTCACTCCCTTTTGCCCTCGGCCCCCTTTGGAGGGCGACTGGGTCATACCATAAAGAGAGGAGGGGGAAGTGTGTACATTTCAAGGCTTCTCTTTTGGGCAATTTTGCCCTATGTCACATAACGTCCTTTATCATGCCCTCAAAAGGGAATTATCTTATTAGCAGAAGGTAAATACAGAGGTGTTTCGGTTGAGCCTGGCTTGGAGGACGGCTGGGGTGACATGTTGCCCCCGCCAGCCGAGGTGGTGCGCTCAGGGCGGGGCAGCGCAGTAGAGCCGCTCCGGGGGCGAACGGTCCAGCGAACTGCAGTGCCGAAAGCTCAAGATGCTGCTGCCGCGGCTCGCGCTCCGCGGCGCCCTGCTGGCTCGCCCGTGGAGGGCTGCCGGGTGAGTGAGCACCGGGCCTGGGGAGGCCCCTTGCGGCGCCTGCTGGCCCGGGGTCCCGGGAGTCACTGGGCGCTCCCTCGCCCCCGAGCCGGACTCCCTCCCTGCCATACCCTCGCCGGGTTTCCCAGGGTCTCCGCTCCGCCGGGGGTCACGTCCTCTGATGCCGTCCGACCCCCACGCAGGCCTTCCTCCCATTGCTATCCCCCCGTCTTCCAAAGGTCTTCCTTCAGCTAGGGGGAACCCCTTCCCGAATCCTGCAGCGGGGTGGGGTGCTTCGGTGCCCTGTTGGCTCCCACGCTTAGAAAGTAGCCGCTTAATCACTCGTCCTTCTCCTGATACTGGATCTCCGAAATTTGCCCACCGCCGGAGTGCAGTGCCTTCCTCCCAGGGCACCTCTTTTTAGCACACCCCGCTTCTCACCTCCCCACCCTCGGTCTCACATTCAGGACCCTACCTGGGTCTTCCCTCTCTTCTGTCCACCGGCATTTCTATTTCTCTCTTTTCTCCTTCCCCTTTTTTCAAGTTAAGTGTTGGGCAGAAAAAAGGACTCCTTTCTTCTGATAGGTGGAATAATAATACTTATGGAGTGCGTTGAACGTGCCAAACCTGTGCTACGCACTTGGGGTATGTGCCTTATTGTGATGATTAATAAATAAGTTGCTACATGTAAAGTGCATTGAACATTGCCTGGCGCATAGGCAGTGCCCAGTTGCTATTAATCATGACCGTCATTATCACTCTCATTTAAACTTCTCCTGTGGGTAGCTGTTATTCCAAATTACAGATGAAGAAACCAAGGTGCAGTTTCAGAGTGGAGCTGCCCTGCAAACATAGATTTGCAAACCCCCGCACTGTGGAGTTGGGTTCCTGGACCCTTGCCCACTCAGCGACAAATGTTCTCAGAGCCCCTTTCTGCCTCTGGGCTTGGTGGAGAAGGTAGGTAGCACACAGATCCTGCCCCAGAGGGGCTCACAGTCTGGAGAGGCTGCACCCCTATGGACCCGTGTTTCTGTCCACCTCCCTTTCAGAGCTGGGCAGCTCCTGCCCCCAGTGTTTGCCTGACCTCTAGGACTCACCAGTTACGTCTCGCCTGCTGAGCTATGCCCTTTCTGAGTTAATCAGTGTCCTAAGGGATGGTGCAGGGGTGCCCTGGGCACGGATGAGTCCCAGCGCTGCTGTGTATTCTCTGTGGCGGGGTGGGATAGGGAAGAGGACATGGACAAGAAGGGCTCTTTTTCCAAACTGAGGACGGGGGTCACGCTCACTACACCCTCAGCGTGGTCCCATTTGCAGGCCTCTCCCTGCACTCTGAGACCATCCCTCTCAGACCCTAGATGGAAGCCACATAGATTCACCTGTTTGCTGAGTACCTACCGTGTGCACGTGCTTTGCTAAACACTGCAGGGGGGGGGGGGGGTGGTACCCAGGGGATTTACACGTGGATGGGAGCCTTCCAAGAGTTTTCAGTGTAATGGGGAAGAAAGCCTTAAACATTAAACAAAACAAAACAAAAAAAAAAAACCCTCTAATATCTGGTAGAAAGAAATCCCTATTCTGAAAAAAAAAAAAATAAAAGCTCATAACAGCAATAGTTATCAAGCAATCAAGTACCATAGGCCTGATTGTGCAGATAAGCCCTGTATTATTACCATTTTACAGATGGGAAACTTATCTGCCTGTTAAGACAAATGTGAGACTAAAATCGCAGTCAGTCTGACTCCAAGACTCATGCTCTTAATTACAAAGCCTCCTGAGTGGAGAAAAAGCATTTTGCAATCAGAGAAAGCGTTTTGCAACCAGATCTGCCGGTTCAGGTTACTTCTTCAGATACAGCAGCTGGCCCGCTGCCCCAGACCGGGTTTCCAACCTCGGCAGTATTAACATTTGAGTCTGATAACCCTTCGTTGTGGGGCACCGTCCTATGCATTGCAGGATGTTTAGCAACATCCCTGGCCTCCGCCCACCAGATGCCATAGCATCCCCCAGTCGTGACAACAAAATAATGTCTCCAGACGTTGCCAAATGTCACCTGGGGGGCAAAATCACTCCTAGTTGACAGCCATGGTTCTAGGAGAACAGTTTTGGTGTTTGGTCACTTGTTCATTTAGTCGACACATATTTAGAACACTCCTGTGGCACGCCATGTCTGCATTTATGGAGAAACAGCTTTAGGACGTTTTCAGTGATATCTCTCAGTGTCCTGTACGTGAAGCTCTAGTGCTGAGAAAAACCATCTCTTGGGGAACTGGCATGGGTGATGTTCTGTAGTGTTTCCCTTTCTGCCTGGAGTGCCAGGAATCTCAACCAATTTTTAAACATACTCTTGATTGTGCATTTTCTTTTTATTTAATTAGTAGGTGTCCATTGTACAAAGTACAGATAAAGCAAAAAAGGGTTACAAAAAATCGCCTGGCAGCTCACCACACAGAGGGAACCACTGCTGTCACTTTGATTACTAGCCTTTTAATATTCTAGGAACATATATGCTTTAGAAAAACAACATAAAAATGGGCTCCCCTGCAAATCCATTTTTGTAGCTTGCTTTTTCACTTGAGACTTCTCTACCATATTATATGTCCCCAGGGCCTAGAACTGTGACTGCCACCTGGGAAGCCCTCAGCAAACATTTGGTGAATGAAAGAACGATTACGTGATTCCTTCCTTGCCAACAGAGATTTATCACAACCAGTCTGGGAGACAGTCACGACAAACACCTGGCCTTTACGGATGGCCTGGGGATGGTCACTACGGGCTACCATTTACCTTTTACGTGGATGATGTTACTTAGCTCCTCAGCAACCTATGCTGTGGGTGTTACTATACCCACTTCACTGATTAAACAGCTGAGGCCTGTGGAAGTTAAGGAAAACTTGTCCAAGGCCTTAAGCTGTAAACACCAGACCTCCCAAATGATTGCCTTTTGTCTCCTTTGGCCCTGACCTGCCTGCCCTTTTCTCTATTTCATTAACTTTGTCATGGGTGTCCTCTGCAAATTCTCTTTGGAAAGAGCCACAATACACATTTATATATAAATTTAATAAATAAAAGAACTAACCCAGGCTCATAGGAAGCTTACAATCAATGTTAATTTTTGTCCCTTACATACTCTTGTATCTGACCTCGCTGGGTGCCGGGGTCCAGAGGTGACTGCAGTTCAGCCCCATCCCCCAGTGTCAGGGGGCTTGCGGGCTGGAATTCCCCTGCAGAAATCCTGGTTACTTTGGACCCCTCTCAGCCCACCAGCCTGTCTAATTTTCCCAATTTCAAAACCCCCCAGTGCTTGTCCCAGCCTGCCCGCCCCTGGGATGGGCAGAAGCTGTGCTGGGCTGGGGCCTGGTACCTCCCACCATTCCCTGGACATACTCTGCCCTTTCACTCCTCCAAGCGGTGGCCAGGGCAGTGCCTCTTGCCTGGAATGTCCTCCCCTGGTGAACCCATGCTCACCCAGCACTTTGTGGCCTTGCCAAGGCAGCTCTCCTTTGGCTCTTCAGTGCCCTATCTGTAAAATGGGAATAATCCTATTAACAGGCATGTAGCACAAGGATTAGAGATGATGTGACAAGTGGCTTGGTGGGGGCCTGGGACTCAGTGTGCGCTCTGTGAATAAATTGAGTAAAAGAATAAGTAGAACCTACAATGATCATAATACTTGCTTCTAAAGGTGTCAAAATCCCCACTCAGGCAGCAGTCAGCACCAGCACACGGACCCTGGGGAACTTGGCTTCCGGGGCCCAGCACCTGGCTCGGCACACAGCAGGTGCTGAACAGTTGCTGTTGGAATGGCCCACAGGACAGCCTGGGGTGGATCCTGGCTCTACCTCTTAGCAGCTGTGTGGCCCTGGGCAGGTTGCTTGACCTCTCTGTGCTGCCTCTTGTTCCCACGTGGAAAAGAAAGATAATAGTCGCTACCTTGTGGAATTGTCTTGGAGAGTAAACGAATTCATACACGAAAACCACTTTGAAGAGTGGCCAGCACCTAGAAAATAAGTGTTGCTTCAAGCATTATTTTGATCCCCTCCCCCACTAGCGGGTATTGTTATGCAGTGAAAGCCCTGAGCTTCACTTCCCACCTCAGGGTGGCCTCTTTGCTCAGGTGGGAAGAGAGGAGGTGCCAGCTGGGCATTGAGGAGGATGAACCTGTCCCATTCAGCTGGCCAAAGGTGTCTGAGATGCTCCCCATGTTTCTGCCAAAGTGTGTCTCCCAGGTGAGGAAACCTGGGTTCAGATCCTGCACCGTCACTCCACCAGCTGTGACCATGAGCTCTTAATCTCTGAACCTCAGCTTCCTCGCTGTACAATAGAGATAATAGGAGTTTGCAGGGTAATATATTTGTAGGGTGGATTCAATGAGGTCATCACTTAGCACTATGCCAGGCATGCCGTAAAAGCTTCAGAAAAGTTCTTTGAACTGGGCTTCAGGCCCCTCCCTTCTGACCCTGCCCTGGGCTCTGTACTTTCTCTCAGCTCACCTCCATCACTGGTCCCTTATCTCAGTGATAAGGAGGATTGGTCTTATCAGGTCCCAGATAACAGCCGAAAAGCCCGGAAGCTGCTGAACGAAGCAAAGGCAATTTCCTTTCTAGTCCTCTCCTTGGCCTTGGCTGCCCTGACCCCAGGCGCTGGGGACCTGCATCCAGCAAAAGAACATTGGCCTGGGAGTCCCGTCCGTCCTGGGGGCCTGGTGTCCACTTGTGTGTTATTGTTTTAAAGGTATTTCTCAGATGCTTACTGTGGTCTGGGCAGTGTGGGAGCACAGACAATCAGAGCTCTGTAATGAGGGTTGTCACCTGTGAGATGATCTGATAGGGATCCCATCCAGGCAGGGCAAGGCTGGTATCCCCTGCAGAGGGAGATGGGGGTGGGGTGGAGTGGGGAGACCAGGGTGGCAGGATTGCAGCAGATGAGGTGGGAGGGGGTGAGGGGTGATGGGAAACGAGTCTGGAGGCCTCAGTAAGGATTCTGATTCTTTTCTTTTTTTGGCTGCGCCACGTGGCATGCGGGATCTTAGTTCCCCGACCCAGGGATTGAACCTGTGCCCCCTGCAGTGGAAGTGCGGGGTCCTAACCACGGGACCACCAGGAAGTCCCAGGATTCTGATTCTTTATTGTAGAAGAAATGGGAAGCCAGTAAGTTATGAGCCGAGCATTCACCCTCCGTCTCTCTGTGTTGATCATATTTTCATGTTAAGACTATGAAAACCAGTAGCTGCTACCTTTTAAGCTTCTGCGCTGGGTGGGACACAGGACTAAGTTTATTCCAGCAGTTTTGAGAGGAGCTTGGAGTCAGTGGGGCCAGAATGACTGTTGTAGTTGTCCAGGCAAAAGCTGATGGTGCCTTGGACCAGGGTGGAGGCGGAAGGGCGGCCTGGGAGCTCAGCCCCTGGCAGCTCAGCCCCTGGCAGCAGCACCCTCAGTTTTCCCCTTTGTAAATTTCAGAGCTTGCAGGCTCTGTAAATTTCACCCGTTGCAGGCTATGTTTTGGTGTTGCAGCCTTTTTAGCTCAGATCCTGGTACCTGCCGAGAGTGGGGAGGGGCAGCTGGGGTCTCAGGCCCAGGCCGTGAAGTCCCCAGGTGCGCAGAAGGGGCACCCCGGGTTGTTCGGGGAAACTGAGTCAACTTCAGACTCTGCCTTATGCTTCTTTCCTGAAGCGGGAGGGCTGAGAGCTGCCCTAAGAAGGTTGGGTTGGATTCACCTCTGTGTCCCAGAGCCAGGCACCTGCCAGGTGTGATGAACATACGGTTTGGGTGAGCCGTTTGACCTCATCTGAGCTATCTCTGCATCCTTGCCATGTGGGATAGATATGTGCTGACTGACTGAATGAATGAATGGGAATACAGTCCTGCCTAGAAGGGACTCGCAGATCCTTGTAGAGGCCCCAAGTCCTGCGAGTGGTTTACGCTGCCTTTCCCTGAGCCAGAGAAAGGGTGCTCATGTTATCCCAAAGGGCACATGAGCCAAAAAAAAAAAAAAGAAAAAAAGAAAGTTTGTCAGGCATCCTTGGATTATTTTTGGCTCTAGTTGACTCAGGCTGATCTTTGAACTAGTCTCTGTTCCCTAAGCTACGTTCGGACTGGTGGACCGTGGGGCCAGGGCCTGGAGACTTTCCAGGCAGAGAGAAAGCCACAGGGGCATGTGATCCTGAGGTCACAGTGGACCTCTGCCCTGGGGAAGGTAGGGGGAGACCTGTAGGATTTCTGTTTCTGACGTTGCTTGGGAGGGAACAGGGAGAGGAGGGCTGGTAGCTGCTACCTCTTGAACTTCCGCCCTGGTGGGACACTGGGCTACGTCTATTCCAGCAGTGTTTGCTGAGCCCCCAGGCCAGCCCCTGATCCTCGGGGGTGTCTGGGAACCAGTTTGCCTTTGAAAGCCTGGCCTGGTGGAGTAAACATTCTGGAAGACCTTTACAGTTTCTTAGGAAAACCTAAGAGCAGGAAGGGTGAGGAGAGGCAAGGCTTGTCATCCTTACAATGACCCTGTGAAGAACATGGTGTCACCCATTCTTCAGGTGAGGAAACAGAGGCCTGTGGAGTTTGTAATAATGTGCTGAGGTCTCAAGCAGGTGTGGGGGTCCGTCCGGGCTCTGTCTGCTTCCAGAGCCTTTGCTTTTCACACCCACCAGGACATGGGGTCAAGAGAGGGCTTGGGCCACCCCGCTTCTGGCTCCCAGCCCAGCACGCAGCGGCTCTCTCCTGGCTTGAAGAGGACCAGGTGATATGTGATTCACTGCTTTGTGGTGGTGTGCTGCTACTGAGGCCGAGAGAGAGGCATCTGGAACCTTCCAGATGGTAGGGGGTGGAGGAGTAGACGCCACCCTCCCCTTTCCTGCCGGGCTGTTGAGACCTGTGGCCACTGAAATTTTCTGGCCTCTCCATTCTTCCCCACCGCAGTAGGTGGAAGAGGGCCGTGTGGATTTTCAGTTTTTGGGCACACGTGTAGCTTTGCGTTATTATTTCTTCAGATCTCCAGAATAACTCCAGGAGATGGGTGTCTCCGTGTTATACCGAGGAATCCAGCTGAAGGTCACACAGCTCCACAGAGGGCGAAGGAGCCTCGCATTTCTTCCTCTGTTTGGGGAAGGGTGGGGCCTGAGGCTTGCTGGCTTCCTTGGGTGTGGTGGGTAGGGCTGGGGTGGACCTGGAGGGAGGAGCAGGAGAAAGCCCCAGGGCTCACTTTGCCCTCCTGGGCAACCGGCCCTGCTCCCTCCCCCATCCGTTCCCTCCCCTTCCACTGCACAGGCCCCTTTCTGCTCTTCCTGACTCAGGCTTCCTGCTCTGGACCTTTCCCCTCGCTTGTCCCTCTGTCTGGAACGCTCTTCCCAGCTCTTCTCAGACCTCCTTCAGGTCTCTGGCAGAGGTCATCTCCTCCGAGAAGCCCTCCCTGACCACCCCCGCTGAAGCAGTCCTGCCCTTCCCGGTCCTCATTTTCCTATCCCCTTTGTCACCGCTGTGTTCCTTTCTTACCTGCGTCCCCCACTGGAGGTCAGCTGCATGCAACCACAGGCCTTGCTGTCTTGGTCACCGCTGTGTCTCCAGAGACAGAGCAGGTGCCCAGTAACCTTGTAGAATCAATGAAGGACCCGCCCTCACGGCCCCCGCTTTTGTGTCCTTCCTCCTGGCCTCCCAGGCTGGGTCTCTGAGCCCCCAGACCCGGTCTCAGTGAGAAAGAAAAAAAAGTTCCCAGTACTCGTAGCCGTTCTGTTTGGATCTCTTGGTATAAGCAACCTCGCAGAAACCCAGCCTCAGACAAGGTCACCGGAGGCCATGATGAAATGGACAGAACAGGCCCTCTTTTTAGTTTTGTCTAAGCACAGAGGTCACCATGCCACCCCCAAAGTACCAGGTAAACCCCGCCTCTCGCCAAATGAGAAACTGCTACTCTCTCACCCCACCGTAGAATTGCCGAGCTTCCTGATCCAGAGCCAGCCCCAGCTTCCTTAACCCTCCCCAAATTACCCTACTATAACCCAAATCCTATAACAGGTTCTTTCCAACACCTTCATCCCTGGAGGTCCTATGGTCCCCCAGGTGTGTGTCCTCCCTACCTCGGCGACCAGTTATCTGACTCGTCCACCCACAGGTGCTGCCTGTGGGGTGTTGACACCAGGGGGAGATAGATCTGGGTTTTTCTGGATTCAAATCCAGGTTTCTCTTGATCTTGATCTTGACCTAGTCTTTTTACTTTTAGGATCAAAATTACCTTATTTCTATCACGGTGCCACTGGCGAGGCCCTTCGGATGCCACGACGGCGTTATCAAATCTGATGTACCCCCTGTGCCCTAGGTGGGCTTTGTCCTCATTATTTTCCTCATTTACAGATGGGGAAACTGAGGCCTGGAGGGGAAGTCCCACCACTGGGGTTCCTCCAGCTCTGGAATGACTGACTCTTTTTGTTTTGTTTTGTTTTTGAAAAAATTTAAGGCTGTATTTACAACTCTTTTCATTTAAGTATATGTTATTTTGTTTATATACCATTTTCACCAGTATTAAGACAATAGAATACTGTGTGGCTTATTTGGGATCACTTGTGAACAATAATTCTTCATTAACAAAAAAATTTTTAATTGAAGTGTAGTTGATTTACAATGTGTTAATTTCTGCTGTACAGCAAAGTGATTCAGTTATACATATATATACATTCTTTTTTAAAATATTCTTTTCCATTATGGTTTATCACAAGATATTGAATATAGTACCCTGCGCTCTACAGTAGGACCTTGCTGTTGTTTATCCGTATATCCATACGGTAGCTCACATCTGCGAATCCCAACCTCCCACTACATCCCTCCCCCAACCCCCTTCCCCTTGGCAACCACAAGTCTGTTCTCTACGTCCATGAGTGGAATGACTGACTCTTACCCACCTGTCCTCCCACCTTGGGACCCCCAGACACATTAGGTGTGGAGGCCACTGGTGGGCACTAATCAGTGAGGTCATACAGGTTAAGATTGAATGGGGTCTGCAGAACAAGAAGTTCTTGGAGCGCAGTACCCAGGAATCGGACCTCATACCCCAACAGCAGCTCTCCCTGTGTCTGTAAACCGAGCTCAGAGCACTCCTCCAAGTTCACGGCCCACCTCTTGGCCCTTCTTGCCCACCCGGAGCTCAGCTCTTTGTGCCAGGGGAGTCTCAGCTGTTTCACATTCTGATGAGGCTGAGCTCTGGAATGCTCTGACTCTCCTGCTTAGAGAAAGAAGTAACTCGGGTCTGTTTGGAAGAAAGTCTGCATTGTGGGGAAATAAAGGGAGAATAAGCCTTCTCTATGTGCAAAACACTAAGCCATGGTTTTGCACCTATGAATTTAAACTTCAGGCAACCAGGGACTTCTCTGGTGGTCCAGTGGTTAGGACTCTGTGCTTCCATTGCAGGGGGCACAGGTTCGACCCCTGGTCGCAGAACTAAGATCCCATGTGACGTGCAGTGCGGCCGGGAAACAAAACAAAACAAAAGAAAGCAAAAAAAACTTCAGGCAACCATGTGAGTTTCTATGATTATTCTCACTTGATAGGTGGAGAAATAGGCTCGGAGGAGGCAGGTCACATGCCCGAGGACCCAAAGTGGCAGGATCTGGTCTTGAACTTGGGTTTTGGATCCCAAGGCTGGTTCTCGTCCCCCAGTTCTATAGTTGCCCTGGATTTCAAGATGCTGGGCCAACCTAGGACCCCCTGTCGGAGATAGAAGGGCTGGGGCTGGTGGTGGCCGCTGCTTACCTGTCCACCTCTGTTCCCCACCCTCGCTCCCCAGGCTGTGTTGGAAGCACGTCTCCTCCCTGAAGGTGGCCAACGAGCCCATCTTGGCATTCACGCAGGGCAGCCCTGAGCGAGATGCACTGCAGAAGGTAATGGGAGGGTGGGGGGCACCCAGTGGTGTAGGGCCTGGGGAAGAGACGGCCTTCAGCAGCCCCCATGATACCTCTCTGTGCCGACAGCCACCCATGCCCTCCTGCCTCTGCTCCCAGCCCCAGAAGGAAACTGGGAATCTGGGGAGAGCTGTGCATCTGGAGGGGGGTGGGGGACCTGGGAGCAGCAGGGTGGCAACCTGGGTCTCTTTGGGGTGCCAGGTCAGGGGTCATAAGTCCACAGATATTTTATGCTTAAACACATTCTCCTGGGAATTCCCTGGTAGTCCAGTGGTTAGGACTCTGCGCCTTCACTGCCGAGGGCGCAGGTTCAGTCCCTGGTCGGGGAACTAAGATCCCGCAAGCCGCAAAGCCGCAAGTTGCGGCCAAAAAAAAGAAAAAGAATTCTCCCATTAATTGCCAGTGTTCTAAAATTGTGAGATTTCACATAAATTTCAGACACAGGTTTTTAAATCTTATCTCTAATGGGAAGACCTGGCAACACTGGCCTTACGTTCCTGCAGGACAGGAAGTGACAGTGTGGGAGCTGAGTCTGCCCCTGCCCCTGGGGAGGAAGCACAGCGGCTCTGACCACAGACCCCGCCCGGCCCCCTCCTCATTTCTGTTCCTTCCTGGGTGTCCGCGTTGGCAGACTGCATCGGGGTTTTAGGCGGGAAGTAGAGGGGAAGGAAGTGCTCATCTGACCTCTCGTCCTCTCCCCAGGCCTTGAAGGAGCTGAAGGGCCGGACAGAAGCCATCCCGTGCGTGGTGGGGGACGAGGAGGTGTGGACTTCAGACGTGCAGTACCAGGTGTCGGTAAGTCCAGTGGGCGGGCAGGGCTCAGCCTCTCCCCTGAATCTGGGGTCTGTCTCTCGGGCAGCACATAAGCATGCAACATGGGGTCTCTGCCTCCAAAAGGACTTAGAGTCCCTGCAAGATTTTGAATTCTGTGCACCGGTATAAAACTTCCAAAGGCAGTCTTAGGGGACTCTCGTAGAAGGTGCCAACATCGCGCCTGCCAAGAAGAAGTTAAAAACAGCAGCTGCCCCCAGCTTTGCCATCGCTTTGGAAAAGTTGACCCACTCACCAGCCTAGGGAGTAGGAAGCAAGGATAGAATGTCAGAATCAAGGAGAATCTTTCCGTTAACAGATACACACTACTATATATACAGTAGATAAGCAGCAAGGATTCACTGTCTAACACAGGGAACAATATTCGATATCTTGTAATAGCCTGTAATGGAAAATAACTTGAAAAAAAATATGTATAACTGAATCACTTTGCTGTACACCTGAAACTAACACAATATTGTAAATCAACTATACTTAAAAAAAAAAAAAAAAAAAAAGATAATCCTTCCAAAGAAAGACAGTCACCAAAGTCCTGGTCTGTATTTGGGAACCAGTGGTCTAGCTGACAATGAGCTCAGCAGAGGTAAGCACCCAGGGCGTGGCCAGGTGTCACCTCCTCCTAGAAGCCCTCCTGTTGGAGCCCAGACTCCATCCACAGACACATCTGTTGAGACCCGGTCCCCTCTGCACAACCTCCTCCCTCAGTCCCTGCCACCCCTCTTGGAGGCTGGAAGAGCAGGAGGTTAGCTGCCCATTTTACAGATCATGGGAGAAGCTCAGAGGCAATCAATGACTCTCCTGGGGTGGCACAGTTAGATATGGAACAGGGATGATGGATCCAGTTTCCCCAGAACCATATCCCCTTGATTTTGATTCAAATGAATTCATTCACACCCTGACTATTTCTAAAGGGGATTTCAAAGCAGAGTGTTAATTAGCATATGGCAGCAAGATAATATTCTTGCTGTGACCTGCTGGTCACAAAATCCTGAGGCCCTAGGTGCTTGCTGGAGATGGCCACAGATTTGCCTTTAGGCCTCCTGGTCTGCAGCGGAGAGGAGAACACATCACTTGCCCTAGTCAGAGTGTTCCTGAAATAAATCCCCCACTGTGTGGTAGGAGAAGCACAGCCATTTCTGATACTGGGCCCAGAGAGAAATTTCTCCTGAAAGTGTCAGAAGGACACAGTGATGTGACAAGTCCCCACAAGAGTCACGCATCTCATGCACGGATGTTTCGTGGGGCTGCTTCTCACACACTGTCGTGTGGGCCGAGGATGTCATCAAAGCCCAGTGCCTGAGGATGCCCAGAGGTCACCCTGCAGGCCCCATGTCCACGGCTGGGGTGGGTTTTCCATCCAGAGCTCAGGCTGCAAATCGATAGCTGGTAGCTTTGTTTCCAAAACCTAAACATGGGGCGATTTCATGTACAAATTCAAATGTCTGGCTTCTCTTGAGAGAAGGAAGATGTGGCCACGCAAGTGGCCTTCCTGTGAGCCCCCATGTGGGGTGACCCTCTAGTGGCTGCAGTCCCCAGCCCAGCCCTCTCCACTCATCCCTCTTGCCTCTCTGGCCCTGGCAGGCCTCTCAGAGCCCCGGCCAGAGCAGTAGCTGGTCTGCGTGTTCCTCCTGCATTCTCCTTAAGTCTTTCTCTCAGTGGGGATTTTGCTAGATAATGAGACAGTGATAAGACAGCCTGCCTTTCCTAGCAAGTCCCTGGGAGGCATCTAGTCTGGCTTGACAGTTGAGAAATGGCACCCATACCGGTGCCTCAACTGTCAGTCTGTTCAAGAGTGAGAGTGACATTCTTTGGTGACAGTTGGGGATCTTGACCAGGACTCACGGCTGAATGGGAGTCTGCGGTGCTTCCCCACAAGGTGGCCTGAGGGTGAACCCCTGGGTCTGCTCCAGCCCCAGGCAGAGGCACCACCCCATCCCTTTTTATCCCTTGTTATGGCCATGACAATTTTAGCCCAGAAAGGCTTAAAGCAAATATGCGCCTTGGCTATGAACAAAAGGGAAGTGTATGTGTGTCTTTGTGTGTGTGCACATATATATACGTTTTGATGTTATGGATACATATGGAGTTTCCAGCTTTGTGCAAATGCACCCAGTTGCAAAATAAATGCCACGGTATGTAAACGAAGTGGTTTACTCTATGGCATTATTAGCTAGAAACCTGTTTAAAGTTGGAAAACCTGTTTAAAGTTCTAAAAGGATGACTTTAGCTCTTTCTAGGAGGGGTACTTGTAAATCATGATAGTAAAACCCACCCATCCATCCATTCATCCATCCAAGCCTCCTCGGCCCCAGACCTAGGGCTGGGTGCTGGGACACAGCGGTGAAAATGGCACATGGCTCTGCCCTCACGGTGCTGACCTAGGGGAGGGTGAGATTGGTGTACATGTCAGCAAAGAAACAAACAGAATTCCAGATGGTGAGAGGGGCTGTGGAAGGCACAGGTGATGGGCTGGAGATGTGAGGCCACATAAGGCGAGGTGGTCCACAGGCCTCTCTGCGGAGGTGACATCTGAGTTGAACCCCAGGGATGAAGATGGGCTGGGGACTCATTGCCAGCAGAGGGGTCTGCGGCTGCGGAGTCAGGAGGGGGCTGGGTGAGCTGCAGAACAGAGAGGAAGCCAGTGGGGCCAGAGGATTTGGGTGTGGTTCTTTTACTTATTTATTGATGTGTTTGTTTATTTATTTTTGGCTGCAGGTCTTGTTGCTGCACGCGGGCTTTCTCTGGTTGCAGCAAGCGGGGGGCTACTCTTTGTTGCAGTGCATGGGCTTCTCACTGTGGTGGCTTCTCTTGTTGCAGAGCACAGGCTCTAGGCTCGCAGGCTTCAGTAGTTGCAGCACGCAGGCTCAGTAGCTGTGGCTCGCGGGCTCTAGAGTGCAGGCTCAGTAGTTGTGGCACACGGGCTTAGTTGCTCCGCAGCATGTGGGATCTTCGCGGACCAGGGCTTGAACCCATGTCCCCGGCATTGGCAGGCGGATTCTTAACCACTGTGCCACCAGGGAAGTCCCGGGTGTGGTTCTTGTTGGCTGTGGTTAAGAGCCTCTTCCAAGAGCCCAGGGAGCCATTGGAGGGGGTTAAGGAGGGTGAGACTTTCCGAAAAAGCCCATTGCTCGCTGGAATGCTTTCTGATATCAGGATAGAGGAGGGATTAGGAGTGTGGGCTTGGCAGAAGAAGTGAGTCTGGACATAGATGTTTGGAGGGCCAGGTGCCCGTGGGCAGCCAGGGAGCTGGGATGGGAAGGTGGGTGGAGGGCCACGATGAGGAGTCCACAGCAGGTGGGGGGCCTGGGAGGCCGGGGAAGGCGTTGTGTACGAAGCCTTGGGAACAGCTTGGAACAAAGCAGTGAGGATTCCATGCGAGGTGGAGAGGCGCAGTGGGTGTCTGGGGGGGGGCAGTGTCTGCTCAAATTGATGAGCCCCTCGCCCGCCCCCACGCGGTGAGCCAGGGCAGCCTTTGAAATCGTGTGGTGCTGCTCCCTGAGGGATGCTGGGTCCAGGGATGGGCACCTGACCCCAGCTGGGCCAGTCGGAATTACCTGCCCTGGAAACTTGGAACCGGCAACAAGCATCTTTCTTTGCGGGGCTGGGAGCTGTGGGGAGGGCGTTGAACACCTCCCCACAGAGGACGAGAGAAACTAAGGAAGCGGGTCTGTTGAAAGATGCAGGACACCAACTCTCAGAGGAGCAGAGGCAAAGGAGAAGGAGCCTCAGGGTTTTCAGGCTGGGCCTCTCGAATCTTCCTAAGACCCAGCCGCATCCCACCCTAGTCACCATGAGGAGGCCCCTTTCTGCCCACTTGCTGGTTATGTATCTTTGAGCTGCTTGACCTCTCTGTGCCTCAGCTTTCTCACATGTACAATGGGGTAACAGTCACGCCGTGGAGGGATGTTGTCAGGGTTCAACGGATTAATCCGTGTCAAACACTTGGTGCCTGCACGCAGGAAACTAATGTTAGCTTTGACAGTAACTATCACTGTTCCTTAACCAGGGGCCTGCAGCTAGTTCATGTAAAAAAGAGCTAGTTAAAAAGAAGGGAGAGGCAGAACTGTCTTTAACCACTGGCAGTTGTTCTCTACCTTGTCAAGGACTTTCTGCTAACCCACCCCGGTTCTCACGCAGGTGCCATGTGGGGGTTTGTGATATCACCGAGTCCTGCCCACAGGCAAGAAAGATCCTGAGGGGTCCACACAGCACCTTCCATTATTCCTGATGGATTTCTCCACAAGGCGGTTTAGGGGCTAACGGTGGGCTAGGGTGGGAAGCTGGGCTCCAAGCCCCATGATGACATTGGCCTAAGAAACCCACCTGCTTGGAGTTTAGGAAGCCAGGACCTGGCATGTGCTTTGGACGGATCAGGAAACTCACAGGTCCCTGATTTAGGGGAGTGAAGGGCTGGCCCTTTTGCAAATGGGCTGAGCACACATCTGTCCAGATGGAGCCCTGAGCAGCACGTGCAGGGTTAAGGGGGCGGGCCCAGGGCCCCTACTCTGAGGGTTCCGAAGATGGCCTGGGGCACGGGTCACCCACAGAGGCATCCTAGAGCCCCTGCGGCTGGATCAGCAACCGGAGGGCCCACACCTGGAGTGTCAGCACAGCCTGGGGTCTGCAGGCTCTGCAGGTCTGCACAGGTGTGTGCCAGGTGTCAGCCCAGAGCGGCTCCCATGGCCTCGCTCACCTGGTCTCTGTAACCGCCCAGAGCCCGACCTCACCTGCAGCTCCCCCGGCCTCCATGGCCACTGCAGCACCTGAATATTTTTCCAGACACTGGGATTTTGATAACCCCCTGGTGGGCACTTCTGGTTTTCATTTCCCATACCACCTCACTGACCTGGCCACGTGTCATCCTTGGAGCCCTGGCATTTGGGGCCGTGGCGGCGTGAGGGCAGGAGCTCTGTTACCGGGATGTATTGCTGACTTGGGGTGTCCGCAGTCCACTGGGATTGGATGTGCTGAATCGAAGGGCCCGGGTCCCCAGCTTCTCGGCCCCTAAGGGTCACAGGCCAATCTCAGGTATAGACAGGATACAGGTGACCATGCCAGGGGGGGCCACTTTGCACTCAGACCAGACCAGTGCTGCCCAGTAGAACTTTCTGAGATGATGGTGGAAATGTTCTGAATCTGCTCTGTCCTCTTCGGCAGCCACCAGCCTTATTGAGCACATGAAACCTGGCTTGTGCCACGTGAGTTGAAGCTCCAGTAGGCATGTGTGACTAGCAGCTGCCTCATTAGATAGGAAGCCCCTAAACATTCCATTGGAAGACTTACAGGTGGCGAAAGTGCTGATAATTATGGTGTAAAAAATAGGTCGGGAAAGAAGTGGTGTTCCCCCCGCCTTGTCGCCCAGGCTGACGTTCAGCACTGCTGGGTTCTGTTTGTAAACGTCTGTTTGGCTTCATCCCTTTTAGACAAGTTAATCTGGGTCCCAAGCAAGAGGCTCGAGAAGTAGTTGCTCTGTTCCTTTAGGGCCTTGGGGGGTGGCAGAAATCCTGAGTGTTTCACGACGCAGTGCATCGCCTAGGGCCTCCCGTGGTGACAGCCCACCCCCGAGCCTCACGCCAGACCCAGGTGTAAGGGCAGGATCTATGTTGGGGAACTTTTCACCTGTGACCCCATTTGGTCCTCCTCTCCATGCTTTCCCTGATGGGGAGACTTGGAGAAGGAAAGTCAGTTTACAGAAAGCTGCACAGCTAGTAAGGAGGGGGCAGAGCCGGGATTCGAACCTGTGTCTGACCAAAACGTCCATGCTTTCCCTCAAAGACTGTTCTGTTCATACCTTTCTCCTGCACTGTGAACCTTCCAGAGCTCATCAAACAGCAGGTGCCCCCGTAACTCTCAAGGTGGAGAGGTCATCGTGGGCCCGGGCGATTGGAGAAGGCATCATGGGGATTGGAGGGCAGAGAGCGAGTGGCCTGGAATGCCAGCTCTGAGCCCGGCTCCATCCCCACCTGCCCTGGCACCTCCCTCCTGGACAGCGGCCTCACTCTCCTCTCTTCTTTCAGCCCTTTAACCATGGACACAAGGTGGCCAAGTTCTGCTATGCAGACAAGGTGAGTCCCTGGCGACTTTGGGGTTAGGGTGCTACCCCGTCTTGTCTGGTTAGTTGCTGCCATGGGGGTAGAGGTCAGTCACTGCTCCCCTCTCGGGCCATGGAGGGTGGGGGCGTCTGGGGGGCGGCTGGCACTGAGGGCATCCCCGGGCACGTGTCTTTGACTGGGCCAGGCGTGCCGGGGTTAACTTGAGCCTAATGAGAGCTGCTTTGGCCAGGGCTGGGACATGCCCGCACATGCCCCTTGTGAGGCTACCCTGATTTAGGGAGGGGGAGGGGGTTCTGGAAGGCTGAGTCAGGGAAATTGGAGGCATTGTGGATGGAAAGCCAGGCAGAGCCTTGGCATCAGGGAGGGCCAGCGAGAGGCCACGGCGTCAAGGCGCTGGTGTCACGTGGTGATGAGGGCAGTTGGCAGCTGGGATGCCAGCGGCAGGTGTCTGTCTCTGGCTGCAGTTCTGGCCTGGCAAGGGCAAGGTCAT
This sequence comes from Balaenoptera acutorostrata, assembly GCF_949987535.1. Classification (NCBI taxonomy): domain Eukaryota; kingdom Metazoa; phylum Chordata; class Mammalia; order Artiodactyla; family Balaenopteridae; genus Balaenoptera; species Balaenoptera acutorostrata. The sequence continues at coordinate 14,570,833 of NC_080064.1, read as the reverse complement.
ACCCAGACCTCAAGGGCTGGAGGCTCTGGACAGCGTGTTCAGGAGCACCAGGCCCCAGGAGTAAGAGGAGGCCCTGATGAGACCACGAGAGAGAACGGAGCAAGTCCTTGGCCTGTTGCCCTAGCTGGCAGGCCCCTCGGACTCCTCCAGACTGTAGCAGGGCAGGATCGGAGCCTGGGGCAGCCCAGCTGGCCATGGGACAGGGCATCTGCCGCTGTAGGGGGAGGGGGCTGAGGGCCGAGGGAGCCAGGGGTCTTTCCTGGGTGAAGAGTGACCTCCAGATCTCTCCTCCCTCCCTCGCTCCTCTGGGACCCTTCCTGTTGCAGGAGGAAGCCCCCAACCTTTCCCTCTTCATCAGGCCCTGCTCCACAGAGCCATCGAGGCCGCCTTGGCCGCCAGGAAAGAGTGGGACCTGAAGCCTGTTGCAGACCGGGCCCAGGTCTTCCTAAAGGCGGCAGATATGCTGAGTGGGCCACGCAGGGCAGAGATCCTGGCCAAGACCATGGTGGGACAGGTGAGATGCCCACCGGCACAACCGGGGATGTAGGGGAGGCAGTCGTACCCCATCCAATTCAGCAGGCGTCAGCTGAGCGGCTTCTGGGTGCCCACACCTGCTCTGCGTGCGGGAGCCCAGGAGGTGTCCTTGAGGCACCAGTCCTCGGAGAGGGGACGGACCTATATACTTTGTAGACAAGGTGGATTGAACTACTCTTGCGTGTCCTGCTCTGGAAATGGCCCCTCCCATCCACTTCTGTCCCCGCCCTGGACCAGGCCCTTGTCGTGCTTTGCCTGGACTGACAGTTGCCCTACACGGTCCTCCAGGCTCCATCAGACCTCTGCAGCCCTCAGAGCGGTTTCTGTGACACCTCCAGCAGGTCAGTCTAGCCTTATGAACCACCGAGATCTCTCTGTCTCTGGCTGAGGGTCACGTCCCAAGTCCTGAGCCAGCCCCCAGAGCCCTTCCATTCCAACCTCTGTCCAGCTCACCAGCCGCTCTGCCCTTTCCTGCCAGGCCATCCCGCCCATGATGTCACCAGCCTGGACCTAGCAAGGCTCCTGGACACCTCAAGCATCCCATCTCCTGCCTCTGCCCCGGGTCCCCTGCCTGGAATGCTCCCTGTCTTCTCTGCCTCATAAACTCTTAACTGTCAAGGTCTAGCCCAGATAGCACCTCCTCTGTGAGGCTTCTAGAACCTTCTTAGTCCATAACGATCTGTCCTACCTCTGTGCCCGCCCCCCTTCCCCAACATGCTGTTCCTCTGTCGGTTATAGCTCAGATTCCATCGGGGTGTAATGACTTCCTTTGTGTTTGTTTCCCCTTTACAAGTTTTTTGGGCATAGTAATCACATGTTAGTGTTCTCTGTCTTTCTGCATCTTGCACCGTGTCTTCCTGGAGTCACAGAAGTGCCTGATAGATGTTTTTTGAGTTGAATGCATGTTGAGCCAGGGAGTGGCATTAGCAGTTGAGAGGGTTAATTTCGCCTTAGGGGGTTTGGGTCACCCCAGCGCTCTTCCGGTTCGCCATCACGTAGTGAGAGCGCCCTCTGCTGCACGGAGCTGGTATGACAGCTCCACACCCGGCTAAGTGTCTCCTGATTCAGCAGAGCCCCTGGGGTGGGTGTCGGGCTCCAGAGTGTCCCAGGTGAGCCACACCTGGGCAGGAAGAGGCGCACACACTCCAAGACCAGGTGAAGGTGCCTCTTTATTTGACTTAAGACTCAGGAGCTTGTCGGAAGCATGGTGGCCACGCAGAGCAGGAGGCAGTGCATCTTAGCTCAGCTTCCCCTGCTGTGCGTCCTGAGCAGGGTGAGCAGCTGCCAGTGACCCAAGGAGGGGCCGCCCGATCCGAGAAAGCCCGATTCTTGCTGCCCAGAGTCCTTTCCCCACGGCTTACGTTCGCCGTCAGGAGGATCCGACGGTCTAAGGAAATGTTTACAGTCCTCAGGTCTCCTGGTTCTTGGCCCAAATGCACCTGCAACCCAATGTCACCATGGGCTCAGGGTCCAGTGTCAGAAGAGGGCTATTGGGAGGCACGTCCTCCACCACTGACCCCCCGGCCCTCCCGCCTCACAGGGGAAGACGGTGATCCAAGCAGAGATCGATGCCGCGGCCGAACTCATTGACTTCTTCCGATTCAACGCCAAGTTTGCCGTGGAGCTGGATGGGGAGCAGCCCATCAGCGTGCCGCCCAGCACCAACAGCGTGGTGTACCGGGGGCTGGAGGTACCCCCGGTGGTGGAGCGGGCGTTGGGGGCTGCTGGAAGCCCTGGGCTCGGCCTCACCACCTCCTCCCTCCCCAGGGCTTCGTGGCCGCCATCTCCCCCTTTAACTTCACTGCGATCGGCGGCAACCTGGCGGGGGCGCCAGCCTTGATGGTGAGCTGTGGGCAGCAGGCGGGCGTGGCGGGAACGGGTCATCACTCCCCTGTCAACAGACAGGAGGCCACGTCAGAGCCCCTGGGGTCCCAGCCCTAGTCGCGGGGAGAAGCACAGAAAGTGGAGGCAGCTGGGGGCTGTGGAAAAGGCTTGGGGGTCAGAGGCTGGTCTGGGTCCCAGCTTTGCCCCACTCTGTCTGGGGGACCCCAGGCAAGTCCCGGCCCTCCTCTGAGGCAGTTTCCTCATCTACAAAGTGGAAATAAAAGAAAAGCTTACATTACAGGGTCATGAGGAGCAAATGAGACCATGCTTGTGACACATCTAACGCCAGGCAGGTCTGAGGCAGGTCTGGCCCAGTGCAGGCTTAGCGTTACATAGGGGCTGCTACTAATGATGATACTTATAGCTCACCTTTGAGTGCTTGCTCTGTGCCTGGTGACTTATTTTTCAGGGTTGCAAGGCTAGCAAATGACGGAACAGGTATGGATTTGGGCTTGGTCTGTCTCTGGGCAGGTGGTCTCGAAGTCAATGGGCTCCACTCGTTATAAGGGTGAAGGTGGCCATCGGCTCCCAATCGATGGGGGAGATGCAGCCCTACCCTCAGAGGTCCTGGGTGGCTCAGGGCGCAGCAGGAGGAGGGCTGACAGCTGTCAGGGGCAGCTGGGTGATCTGGAAGGGTGCTCGTGCACAGGGCCATCCTCGTGCATCTGCACTCAGACAGATGCACACACACCTGGCACCCACGTGCCCTCGTCCAGGACACATGCAGACAGAGCCCTGTGAGCACTTGCCCAGCCTCGCCCTGTGAGCACCCAACGAGTTGGAAACACCCAGAACAGACCTGCCCGAGGGGTGCTGGCAGGATCGGTGGGCACAGGCTTCCGGAGGAAGGGAGCCTTTCGTAGCCAGAATGTGGGAGCAGACAGGGCAGGATGTGAGCTCACTGACAAGGGCTTCTAGGGCCTGGGGTGCAGCACCTGGGCACCTGTAGGAATGGGGTTGGGTAGGGGACATCCTGGCCTGCATGGGGTCCTGGTGGCTCCAGGTGAGGGATGGCCATGCTTCAGGGTAGGGTGGGAGTTGGGGCTGGTGGCCCCTGACCTCATGAGTCATCACCGTGCCTCCCGGGCAGGGCAACGTGGTCCTGTGGAAGCCCAGTGACACTGCCATGCTGGCCAGCTATGCTGTCTATCGCATCCTCCGGGAGGCCGGTCTGCCCCCCAACATCATCCAGTTTGTGCCAGCTGACGGGCCCACGTTTGGGGACACTGTCACCAGCTCGGAGCACCTGTGTGGCATCAACTTCACAGGCAGCGTGCCGTAAGTCCCCGAGGTGGGATGGGCAGGGTGGCCTGGGGACGCTCACCAGGCCTCGTGACCTCTGTCCGGGAGCTGGGACTGTGAGCCCAGAGGTCAGGCGCTGTGTGGCCCTGGGTGAGCCACTTCACCTCTCTGAGCCTGTTTCTTCACCTATATGACAGTAGTCATGATTCTTACCTTGCAGAGTAATCGTGAAGGCCAAACTAGTTAATGGACAAGAAGGTGTGTGACAGGCTGGAAGCGGCCTACAGGTGTTTGGTGATATGGATTTCGATGCCACCACTGTCCCTGGAAAGGGCACAAGGGAGCTTGGGATAAATTGGAGGAGGAGAGTCAGGAAGGCTTCCTGGAGGAGGTGGCATCTAAGCAGACGAGTAGGCCAGGCAGAGGTGGAGGAGAACGTTCTAGGAGGGGGAACAGCATATGCAGAGGCATAAGGCTGAAGCTGTTGGGCTTTGGGTGGTGGACGTGGTCCCGTGGGACTGGAGTGTGGAGCTGGGGGCTGAGGGTCAGAGGGTGGGGGCAGGACATGGTTCAATCACAGCTGCTCATTCACTCACTCACTCACTCAGCTGGTGTTGATTGAGCCCCCACGTGTACCAGGCTCTGCTGGTGCTAAGATTGGGCAGTGAACATGTGGAGTGGACAAGGTCCTACCTCTTGGGGGATTTAGTCTTTGTGACTGTAAGGCCCCATGAGCCTGCTAAGGTGTCTGGACTTTATCCTGAGGATGATGGCAGCCACGGAAAGTTACATGCAGGGGGCGTGGCTTAATCAGACTTCTTTTGTTTCAAGCAGGGATTGCAGATGGTAGCTCTCCAGTGGGCCCTGGCAAGTGGCTTTGTGTTCTTTGACTCCTAATAGGGGTGGATCAACCTTGTACCATTGGGACAGTTTCATGTAAAAATCCAAATATTGGGCCTCTTTTAAGAACCTGGTCCCACTGGGCCTGCATTTCCATGTGGCACCATTGGCTGGAGGTGGGCGGGAGGTCTCTGGTTCCCCCCGTCCTGACAGGCCCTGGGTCTCTGCCTACCTGGACGGCCTCACTCATTCTCTGTCCGGCCCCTCCGGGCCCCTGTGTGTGCAGCCTCTGATTCGCTCTGGCTACTCTGAGCACAAGTCTCCAGTGGGTGGAAGCAGGAGACGGGTTAGGAGGTGTCCACGTCTGGGGAGGGATGGCGGGTGCCTAAACTCGGTTGGAGTCGTGGGAACGGGGTGAGGTGGGCTGATTCAAGTGAGGCAGTAGCAGGGAGACTCGATCACCTGTCCATAGGGTCAAGGTCGGGGGGGTTCAATGGGAACATCCAGGCTTGGGGCAGGAGGTGGGCATCGTTCACCGAGGTGGGCAACCCAGATGGCTGGGCACCTGGGAGCCTTGGGAAGAAGATGAATCACATGCTGGTCACTTTGAGTTTGAGGTCCCCATGGGTCATCTGGGTGGAGATGTTGGGGTCTGCACTCCGGGCCTTCCAGGTGTCCTAGGGACACCTGCGGTGGCTTCTCGCCCTCTGCCTGGCCTCAGGCTCCCCTGCAACAACAACCCCTGCTAAGGTTTGCCGGGTGGCGATGGCAGCGTTAGAATTGCTGAGGAGGGCTGTTTTCCAAAAGGCCCGCTCTGCCAGCCACGGGCCGCATGGGTCTCTGCCTGTTAGCGGGCGGAGCGGGCCTGGCCCCCATTTGCCATGCTCTGATGCGCAGCGGGCTTAAAGGTAGGAAAGTCATAAATTAGTATTAGCTACTGTGTCGCCAGCTCCCTGGTGATTAGCATTTTTATTGTTTTGTGGTGCTGAGGTTGGTCACACTTGGAGCCCAGGGAGGAGGTAGGGGCCTGAGCTGCCTCTCCCAGGACCCTCCTTGGTTCTCTGGAGCCTGGGCGTGAGCTCGTGGTGCCCCTCGCAGACCACGGTGGTGCCTGTCCCCCATCAGGCATCCATAGCATACCCAGCACTGTCCTAAGCACTTGACTCACACTAGAGCCTCACAAAACAGCCCTGCCAGGTGGAATTGTTCTTTCCAGTTCCCAGATGTGGCACAGAATTTGAGGCTCAGAGAGGTTAAGCGATGGGCGCAAGATCACACAACCGTGTATGCCTGAGTCAGGACTCGAACCCGGCATCCCCTGGCCTCAAAGCCTGGCCCTTCTCTGCACTGTCTTGCCGCCAGGCCTCCCCTTGCTCCCTCCTTGTAGGCCCGGAGTGCAGCCCATTTCCAGCTGCTACCACCTACTCGGTTCCCCATCACCATCACCACCACCACCACCGCTGTGACCCCTGCCCACCTCCTGCGGGGCTGCTGACCCTAGCGCTCCTCCCTGGGCTTTCCAGCCTCTTCCTCTAGTAGGGCCTGCTCCCTACCCCCCGGGCCCCTCACCCTCTCAGGAGCCTGAGCCCGGCTCCCTAGTCACTGCCCTGTCCTCTGGTTTTAGCACCTTCAAACACCTGTGGAGGCAGGTGGCCCAGAACCTGGACCGGTTCCACACCTTCCCACGCCTGGCCGGAGGTAAGGGCCCCTCTCCCCGTGCCCTGCCCTACAGCCCTAGGGACCCCTCCCTGCCCTGGCCGCCATGAAAGAGGAGGAGGCGGAGGTGATGCCCCCCAGAGGTGGGGTGGCCCTGCAGGCGCAGAGAGCTCCTTCAGGGTGGAGGCCCTGCTCTGGCACTTATACAGAGCATTTATGCCTCAGAGTGTGCATTTTTTCTTCATTCATTCATTCATCCATCCATCCATCATTCAGCAAGTAAATTATTAAGTATGTTCATAGGCACTTTTTGGACATTGGGGATGCAAAGGATGATGAGACCCAGAGACCCAGCCGTTAACGAACCTCTATTCCAGCAGCAGGAGGCAGACAGTAAACAACTAGATAAATGATGTCAGAGAGTGAGAAGGGCTGTGGATAATTAAAGGAGGGCAAAGAGGTGACAGGCAGGGACCCTCAAGGGCTGGGCGTGGTGGGTGACTGTGACTTAGGGTGGCTGGTGGGGTGGGAAGCCTCTTCAGGGAGGGAACATTTGAGCTGAGACCTGAGCAATGAAAAGAAACCAGCTTCGCAAAGGTCCGGAGGATGGACCATCTTGGGCACCCGTACTGTCCAGTAGAACTTTCTGCAGTAATGGACATGGGCTATATCTGTGCTGTCCAATAGTATAGCCACTCGCCACGTGTGGCCGCAGGGCACTTGAAACGTGGCTGGCATGGCAGAGGAAGTGAAAGTTTTGTTTCATTTAATTTTAATTAATTTGAACTTAAATAGCCACGTGTGGCTGGTGGTTACCCTGTTGCACAGCCCAGATCTAGGCCGAGGAAATGGCAAATGCAGAGGCCATGAGGTGGGAATGAGCTTGTGTTTGAAGAGACAAGGCCAGTGTAGCTGGGGAAGGGAGGGAGGGGGGTGGCAGGAGATGGGGCTGAGAGGTCAGCAGGGCCAGGTCTTGTCAAAATAATAATTTTCCCATAAAGAAACAGTTTCACGGTCAAGGTCATTTGGCGTGCACTGTGTTTAAAGTAAAACAGATTCCTCACCTGCAGGACTTCTCAGAGCCTTTAATGCACTAATATATGCATTGCTTACCTTCAAGAGCAAAGGCTGATGTGCATTGTTTCCCAAACTCTTTGGACTACACAACCCTGTTTTGACAGAGGACCCCCTGGACCATGTTTTTCATGGAACACACTCCGGGAAAATGCTGAGACCTCTCGAGAGGGAGGGCTGTCCAGGGTCACACAATGCAGTAATGGCAGAGCTGGAGCTGGTGGTTCAGCGTTCTTGCTCCTGGGGGTGAAGGTGGGGTCACGGGGAGACTGGACCCCACGCCTGAGCGGGTGGGAACTTTGTAAAATTTTATTGAAGTATAGTTGATTTTATAATACTGGGTTAATTTCCACTGTACAGCAAAGTGATTCAGTTATACATATATATTTTCTTTTTCATATTCTTTTGTATTATGATTTATCACAGGATACTGAAGCTAGTTCCTTGTGCTATACAGTAGGACCTTATTGTTTATCCATCCTATGTATAATAGTTTGCCTCTTAAGCTGGTGGGAGCTGTGATGGGGGTGTCAGGGCAGGTGACGCTCCTCAGGGCCAGCTGTTGCATTTCCGATTTCCAGTTCCCCAGTGTGCCCCAGTCCAGCCTTCACGAGATGGGCAACAGTGAGTCCCATGTGTGAGCTGTCCATGGTTTTCTGTTCTGTCTCCTTCCCACCATCTCCCTGAGGGAGAGAGACCGCTACTTACTCTACCACTTCCCCCCTTGAGTATGAGACTTTAATCTCTCTGTGCCTCAGTTTCCTTGTCTTTAAAATGGGATAATAATGGGAGGTTGCTGTGAGGCTTCAGTGAAATGGAGCTCAAAGTGCTTTGACCTGAGTCTGGCAGTTAGTGCTTTGTAACATGAGCTGCTGTTAGCTGATGTTTAACCGAGTGAGGAAGCCGAGGCCCGGAGGGTGGAGTGATCTGCCGAGACTCCCTCATGCCAAGGAGATCGAGGAGGGGTGTCCCCACCGTGGATCAGGAAGAGGGGCCAGCCCTGGCCGTGGACCTGGGGTGGCCCCCTCTCCTCTCGCTGGGTGGGGGTCAGCGGAAGGCTCAAAGGAAGCCGTGCCCACTGCAGGGAGTGGACCAGCTTTGGGGAGCCTTGGGTTCTGGTCCTTCCTCTGCCTTTATGTTGGGCAGCACCTCCAGGGCTCAGTTTTCTCATCTGTGAGATGGGGGAGCTGGTCCTGATGCCCCCTGGTACCCTTCGCCCTTGCCTGGGCCTCCGTTTTCTCATCTGTAGGGAGGGAGGACAGGCCTGGCTGATCAGTTTCTGGGAGGTTGTCGGGCTCCGACTCTGCCTTCTCATGCCCTTGTCCTCCCAGTACTGGGGCTGGTCGCAGGGCCCTGCGGACGGGTGGAGGCAGTGCGTTGGGCCCCTGGGCTGGCCTGGGGAGCCCACCCCCTACTCATGCTCCTCCACCTCCCCGCCCCACCCCTGAAGAGTGTGGCGGGAAGAACTTCCACTTTGTTCACCGCTCGGCCGACGTGGACAGCGTGGTGAGCGGGACCCTGCGCTCAGCCTTCGAGTACGGCGGCCAGAAGTGCTCGGCCTGCTCCCGCCTCTACGTGCCCCGCTCGCTGTGGCCGCAGATCAAAGGGCGGCTGCTGGAGGAGCGCAGCAGGATCAAAGTGGGCAACGTGAGTGGCGCAGGCCTCCCCGCCACGGCCCAGCGGGGGGCTGATGGGATTGGAGGCTGGGGGGTGTGTGCGGGGAGGGCGCTCCCTTTGTCTCCGACTCTGTCTCCTCCCATGCCTCCCTTGCTTCCAGCCTGCAGAGGATTTTGGGAGCTTCTTCTCCGCCGTGATTGATGCCAAGGTATGAGCAGGAAGCAGGCCGTTCCCGGGGTCCCGTGCCTGGACTGGGTGGGAGGGGTAGGAACAGCTATAGGGGCGACCCAGACCTGCTGCTTCGAGCAGGGCAGCCTGATAGCCATGCACCACCCCTGCCAGCTCTGAAAAGGGCAGAGGCATCCGTACCCAGAGGGCAACTCGCCTCCCGCACACCCTGCCCCAGGCTCGACAAGCCCCCTTTAAGTGCCTGTGTTCACACGCACACATACAAATAGGCCTGCACACCGCGTGCATCAACCCGAACACGCACGTACATGCACAGCCGTGAACACATTCATTTAGATCTCTGAGCGGGAGCATGCCTGTAGATTCACCCACGTAAACACACGCACACCCGCATGCACACATATCCTATACAGAAACATTTGTGTACAGGTTCATATGTGTATATAGGCACGCTTGTGGGTCTGCATGCCCAAGCACATACACATAACAAACATCCATATAATGCAAGCATATGTGTGCCTACATACGTAAACCTAAAAATTCATGGCCATACATTTATATGTGTGTTTGTGATGTTTGTAGTTCTAACACACACATGCACACACACACACACACAAGCGTGCACATCTGCCCTTGTCTCTGCCCTGGCTCAGCCAGGCCCCGACTTTTGCTGTCAGGGCCCCCTCCCCCGCCTCCCCCCACTTCAGAATTTGGGCCCTTCAGGGACAGGTGTTTGGGGCGAGTGTGTCAGGGGGCTGCTGCTGGGAATGGCCTCCAGCCAGCCCTTGACGCCCCCTACCCCACCCCACCCCCCCAGTCCTTCAGCCGCATCAGGAAGTGGCTGGAACACGCCCACTCCTCGCCCAGCCTCACCGTCCTGGCCGGGGGCCAGTGTGACGACTCCGTGGGCTACTTCGTGGAGCCCTGCATCATCGAGAGCAAGGACCCCCAGGATCCCATCATGAAGGAGGTGATGGGACAGGCGGCCTGGGGCCGGGAGGAGGCAACCTTTCCCCCGAGCGTGGCGCACGCACAGGGCCCTGGTGCTTCACGGGGCGTCATCCCATCTCACAGATGTGGAAAGCGAGGCCCTATGAGGGGACTGTCTTACACCCGGTGAGAGCAGAGCCAGGCCCTGAGCTTGGGCCTCCTGACCGCAAATCCAGTGCTCTGTCTTCGACACTGCTGACCCAGGCTGGTGTCATGGCACTTGCGCTGTCCACAGCCACCGAGGCCCCTGCGGCCATCTCAGTGGCTGACACTTGTAGACTCTTAACTGTGGGCCGGGCATTTGACAGAGATGAGGTGGGCATATCGTTCCCATTTTACAGATGAGAAACTGAGGCTCCGAGAGGTCAGGGCGCTTGCCCAGGAGGACAGTGCAGGGGTGGGGGTCTTCCCCCAGCCCCTCGATGGCAGAGGGGACGGTGATACCATCAGGCAGTTCCTGGGCCGGCTGTTGCCCGAAGTCTCTCCTTTCCAAGGGCCTGGGCCCTTGGCTCTGGGTGTGGGTCTGGCTGGCAGGGAAGCCAGAGACCCCTTGGATCTTCTGCCAGGTTGGGGTGGGTTGGGCGGGGTGGAAGCCATCCTCGAGGGAACCCAGGGGGAGGCAGCGCCTGGCCCTTCCTGCAGGGGCTGAAGAGGGGGATGGGGAGAGGCGGAGGCCAGAGCAGGGAGACGGGAGGCCTCGGGGTGTTGGTCCAGGTGGGGCCTGACCCTGGGGCTTCTCTCCCAGGAGATCTTCGGGCCTGTGCTGACCGTGTACGTCTACCCGGATGACAAGTACAAAGAGACGCTGAGGCTGGTCGACAGCACCACGAGCTATGGCCTCACGGGGGCAGTATTTGCCCAGGATAAGTGAGTGGCCGCAGCCCCTCCACTCTAGTCCCGGTGTCCTGTCCCCACAGGACCCTGCTGTCCCCGGAGACTGCCCTCCTGGGCGCTGATCCTAGTAATAATGCTGCCCTTGCTTCTCTCCATTCTCCTCACCTCCGCCCTGACCGGCAGGTAGACACAGGCAGTGGGCTCTTTGTTAAAATGCAGATTCCGGGGCCCCACTATTGGCTGCTGAATGTAGGTGTCTAGGGGTGGGGCCGGGGAATCAGTGCCTTTGACCTGCTCCCTGGGTCTGATGGGGCTGCAGAGTGGAAGACAGAGGCTCGGACCCAGGTGCACTGCTTGTCTGGCAGAGGCAGGATTCCAACTTGAGCACCGGGACACTAAACCTGAGGCTTTGCCCTTTCCTTTCTCCGTGGTACTGCTTGTCTCCCCGTGTCTGCCTTTAAGAGTGGAGGCGGGATTGGAACCTGAGGGGCAGGCTGGGGGTCTGGAGGTTCCCCATCTCCCAAGGGCAGGAAAATTGGACCGAGATGGGCCACTCCCTCGCGTGCGTACAGCGTGACCCTCATCCAGCCCTCACAGATGCCCTGCGAGGGAGGCGTGCTAACCCCCTTTTCAGAGGAGGGGGCTGAGCCTCAGAGACTCCTGGGAGCCTGTCAAGGGCCTAGAGCTGGCAGCTGGCCTCATGCTCACCAGGGTGGCCCATGTGGGCTGGGACGGGGGTGTTGGAGGTTGGCCCTGGGTCTGGAACGAGGGTGAGCTGGCCGCCCTCTTACCGCTGCCCTGCCTTGTAGGGATGTTGTCCGGGAGGCCACAGAGATGCTGAGGAACGCTGCCGGCAACTTCTACATCAACGACAAGTCCACTGGCTCGGTGGTGGGCCAGCAGCCCTTTGGGGGGGCCCGAACCTCTGGTGAGTGGGTCCCCCTTTCCAGAGGGGGGCTGAGTTCCTGGCGGGAGACCCTCGATCCTTCATCTCAAGGGTGTTAAGAGGAACAGCAGTAGCACCATTTACTGAGCACTGTGGGCCAGGCCCTCTGCTAACTCAGAGTCCTGCCAACAGCCTCCTGAGCTCAGGTGCTGCCATTCTTCTTCCCATTTTATAGAGGGGGAAACTGAGGCCCAGGGAGGTGAAGTGACTTGCCCAAGGGCACATGGCTAGAGAGTGGTGGAGCCGGGATTTGGGTCCCAGCGCCCACACCTTTTACTGTCATACTCCAGGCCACCGTAGTCCATCCCCCTCCTGTTTACAAATAAGGAAAGTGAGGGTCGGCGAGGGGCGGTGACTTGCCAGAGTTCCCAAGGGCCGGAAACCAGGTCTCCCGACTCCCAGTCCAGTGCCCTCCACGGTGCTCCCCTGCCTCCCAGACACCTCTTGCAGGTGGTGTGCAGGGACCTGGGGAGCATGGGCGTCCTGCCTGCTCGCCGGCTCCTGCCTTGCTCGACCTCTGGCTGAGTGCCCTCCGCACAGATGCGCTCGGGAAACCCTGGCCGCTGTGACTGTGTTAGGGTTAGTTTGGCAATTTGCTGCCCGTGCTGGTGCCCCATTTATTCCATCAGCTCCTCCCCACTCCTTTTCCCTCTGCCCAGAGCCGTTGTATCTTTTTGGAGATAAACAGAGCTGTCTTTTCCACAGGGACTAATGACAAGCCAGGAGGGCCCCACTACATCCTGCGGTGGACGTCACCCCAGGTCATCAAGGAGACCCACAAGCCTCTGGGGGATTGGCGCTACCCGTACATGCAGTGAGCCCTGCTCGGCGCCTCCGCTGTCCACTCGTCTGTCTGTCCAAACGACTGACCTCAGTGCACTGACCCCACCCCAGGCCCTCCACCCTGCTCCCCACAGGACGACCCCCTTTCTAGGGCCGAGGCCTGCCCCCTGCCCGCCACTGGCCTTTCCCACCCTTGGAGTCAGATGCCGGGCTCTGGTTTGAGATCATGCTGTGGGGAGAACAGGGCCGCCACCCTTGACCCCATCGGCTGTCCTAGAAATTCCATCTGGTAGGTGTGACCTTGGTGCCCTGCTGGTTCTCCATCTGTCCCCTTCCCTTTCCTCTACACTGTGGCCCAGTGGCTCAGGGACCTGAGGAATGGTGGTAGAGTAGCTCACGGATCCGTGGAGGAAAAGGAGGCAGCTCTGGGGCCCCTGGCAAACCTCACCACCCACAGAGGCCCCTGGCCTTGGCCCCGGCTTCTCCGGGTCTCCAGGATTACGTGTGGCCACAATGGCCTACAGGGCTGGCAAGTCGTGGCTGTAGGGCATGGGGTCACCAGCTGGCCTTGCCCTCTTTAGTCCGGGCGGCTCACTAGCTCTTTGCCCAGATACGCCTGTACCAGCAGGTACCTGTGCCCAGCCAAATGCCTTAGACCCCGTGTGCCTTGCTCCAGAGTGCCTGAGCTCACCTGAGACCCACGGATTCCTGGCTATCTCCGTTTGGGGGTCTGGGGGGACTGCTGCAGGCCACCTGCCAAGGTGTGGGATGTGCTAGTCCTTCCTGTTTGGGCTGTGAGATTGGCAGACTTTGGGGGGCCCTTCCTGCTGCTTCCCTTAGCTCTCGGGTCCTGCCTCTAGAGCCTGGGGTTTCCTGCAGGAGCTCAGCACCCACTGGCTGTGGTTGAACAGGCCCGGGTACATGTTGCTCCCACCTTCCCCAGCACCCTGAGACCTCTCCTTGGGTCCCCGTCCAGCCCGGGCTGAGGCTTGCCTCTAGAATCATCCCTCCTTTGCATGTTAGTGGCTCTGTGTGGACTGGCCCCTAGGAGGCCTGTTCCTTGATGCAGCCAATCGGTGGACACTTGCAAATGCATCCTGGGTAGATTCTGGGTGGCCAGGGAACGAGAAGTGGTGACTTTGGAGCACAGTTTTTAGGGGGCCCCGAAAGGGCTGGGCCCTCCTCAAGCACAGCTGGCATGGGGCCCCCGTGGGACTGGAATGGCCATTCCCCAAGTGCACGGTCACACACCTTGGCCCCCGGTCAGGGGTGGGTCCTGATGCTGCCCGGGTTGTTTCCCACAAGGGGCCAGGTCAGGCGGCGGGGGCCGGAGGTGTTCCTGATTCTACTGGTTCTACACTGTGAGGTGGCAATAGGATCTGCCTGATGCCACCTAATAAAATGCCTCTTACCTAACCAAGTCGGTGGTCTTTCTGGTGGGGTTAGTGGGGACTGGCCACCTTCTACGTCCGATGGAGTTGCCAGTGTGTCATTAGGTGTCAGGAGGGCAGCGCCCTTGGTGTGATGGAAGGAAGGGTGAGCGCTGATGGCCGGAATCCCTGCTGTGGGTGGCAGGAGCTCTGGTGCCGGAGGGCCTGGGTTCAAATCCCGGCTCCAAAAAGTTGTGCAATCTCTCTGACCCTCTGTCTCTTCGTGTCTTAGATGGAAATAACCACACACACACACACGCACACACACACACGCACGTGTGTGCACTCACATGCACACAGGTTGTCTTGAGAATTCAATGAGTTAATTCATATAAGTGCTCAGAGCAATGCCAGATAGGTAATTCATGATTCAACAGTGTTACCCATTTACCCATTGTTATAACAACCACTGTTTGTGCTATGATAGTTAAGTTTATGGGTCAACTTGGCTGGGCTATGGTGCCCAGATATCTACTTAAGCATTATTCTGGATGTTTCCATGGAGGTGTTTTTTTGGATGAGATTAACATTTAGATCAGTGGACTTTGAGGAAAGCAGATGACCCTCCATAATGTGAGTGGGCCATATCCAATCAGTTGAAGGCCTTAACAGAGCAAAGGCCGGTCTCCCCCAAGCAAGAAGGAATCTGCCAGTGGCTGCCTTTGGACTCAACTGCAACTTCCTGCGTCTCTGGCCTGCTGGCCGGCGCTACAAATTCTGAACTTACCAGCCTCCATGATCACGTGAGCTACATTCTTACAATAAATCTCTCTCCCTGTGTCTGTCTCTCTCTACGCCTCATAGAGGTTCCGCTTCTCTTCAGAACCCTCAGTCATACATGTGCCAAAGTCTATGCATATGTGTTTTTCACTCACAAGTCTTATGAAGGAAGTACTGCTGTGCTCCCATTTTGCAGATGAGGGTACTGGGATGTAGAAAGGTGAAGGGACTTGCCGAGGGTATGCTATCAGTGGGGTGGAAACCCAGGTCTGTCTGATTCCAAAACCCATTCTCTCTCTTCCACCCAGATGTCCACACATGGCTCGCAAAGATCTGCTCAGTTGGCCAGGTGACATGGCAGGGAGCAACCGTGGCCAGTTAGCTTGAGCCTGGAATCCGTGGGTCCAAACCCACCTGGGCCAGCTGACTTGGAGGGGAAGACACGTGTGTCCTGACCTGTCTCCACCCACAGATAATGTAAACAGAGCTGGTCCTGAACCACGCAGACACCACCCTGTCCGAGGGTCCATTGCTTAGGGCTGTTGGCTGGAGGATCTCAGAGCTGTGGGGAGGGGAGGGGACTCAACCCCGGGCAGAGCCCCTGCCCTGGCTCACCCAGGGGCTGCTACTGATTTGTGCCAAAGGGGGCTTGAGTCAGGGACAAAGGGCAGCACCCAGAGTGCTCTGGCTGGAGCTCACGGAAGGGAAGGGAGGCAACTGCCTTTTGTCGTCAGGGGGTACATAGGCCTCGCTAACCTTGCTGAATGGAGTGACTTACTCAAGGTCACACTGAGACAGCCGCAGACTTGGCTGATGACTGGCCAAGTGTTTTACCTACCTAGTCTCAGAGCCTTGACCTTGACCTTACCAGGTAACTATTACAGCATTCTATGGAAGGGCTAGTGGAGGTCAGAGGTAG
This sequence comes from Balaenoptera acutorostrata, assembly GCF_949987535.1. NCBI lineage: Eukaryota > Metazoa > Chordata > Mammalia > Artiodactyla > Balaenopteridae > Balaenoptera > Balaenoptera acutorostrata. The sequence goes on along the minus strand of NC_080064.1, from coordinate 14,555,175 downwards.
AATGATGAGCCCAAGGTCACATAGCTGGTTAGTAAAGGGCCGGGTTAGAACCCAGGGCTGTGGGTGCTGCAGCCCATGCTCCTCACCACCTGCTCCATCAGGTCCCCGACTCCCAGCTATGCCTCTACCAGCGTCATTTTACCCTGGTGCCTCTGACTCCACTGAACGAGGTCAGGGGGTGGCTCAAAGCTATCGTTCCCTCCGTTCTGTCTGCCCTCCCTTGTCCCCCAGGCTTGGGGCTGGTGGCTCCCGAAGGCCCAGTGCCCACCCGGGTGCCAGAGGCCTCTTTGCGTGGTCACCGCAGTAAGTCCCCATGTCCATGGTGGCCCAAGGAGCCTCTTCATTTCCCTGTTGTGGCCGGAGGCCCAGCCGCAGGTCTGGGCTGGAGCGTGAACCATTTGACTGAGGCTGGATGTCCCTGCCACCGCGGTGCAGCCAGTGGGGTGTGCACGCGAAGGAAATGAGGGGCCACCTGTGCCCCGGTCACCAGGCAGACCTGGAGCTCCTGGGGGGCAAGAGGAAGCAGCAGGGTGCAGACCCACGCTCTTCACAGAGTCACGCCTTCATTTTCATTAATTCCCCTACTGACACATTCATCATCAAAGTTCCTGTAGGTCCTCTGTCTAGAGGCGCGTAGGAAATAGTAAGAGTCACCATTACTTGAACGCAGGCTGTGTGCCAGGCGTTGTGCTAAATGCTTTAGACGTCACACCCTCGGATCCTCACTGCAACCCCCGAAGGTACATTCCGTTAGTCCCATTTTACAGATGAGGAGACTGAGGCACACATGGGTGAAGTAACCAGTGTACCAGTAGGAGAGGACTGCCTGGGTTTCTGTTCCTCATGTCTCCCTGCCTGGGCACTGAGCACAGCCCTGATGTCCTGCCTTAACCCCTCTTACCTGTGCCTTGGCCTCCCCAATCTCAGAGTTGACATTTCTGTGGGAGCTGAGGATCGAATGACATGTTTTAGAACAAAGTGCCAGGTCCCGTGCCCTGCACAGAGTGAGATGCTCAGTGAATGAGAACTTACCTTCACCCACCCTCTCAATACCCTCATCCTGCATGCCTGTGCCCGGGAAGGAGATGAAGCTGGGCTTCCCTGAGCACCTATCCATGGGCAGGTGCTCCTGCTAATTAGCTTGGACCACACCAGCCTGGGAGGGAGGTACTATTATCTTGGCCCCATTTCACAGATGAGGAAACTGAGGCTTAGGGAGCCTCAGGGAGACTTGTTCAGTAAGGGACAGGTACAGGGACAAGAGCTGGCTATACCAGCACCCCCTTGTCCTGGTCTCTCGAAGGAATGCAGCAGCTTCTAGGTGGGAGCCATCCAGCAGGTGGATGGGAGTAGGTATGGCTGACACTGGCTCCAGACATAGCCAGCCTTGTCCCCCTCCCCCGGGTTGTTGACAGCTACCCTGGATGGTGGAGCGGGTACCATATGACCCTAGGTGCCGGGGTACATGAGCTTTCTGTTCTGGGACTCTGCCATGCCCTCCCTCCAGGCCCCAGGTGCCCGGCAGGTACTCCTCAGCCTCGCGAGCATTTGGCACACAGAGGCCGGGGCGAAACGAGGGAGCTGATGTTCTGCTGGGCACCTGCTTGGCGAGGTGCATCCGGGCAGGTGTTGTCGGAAGGAGAGTGAGGCTTGTGGAGAGATCTGAGTCTTAGGAAGGAGAGTCATACAGAATCATAGACCCTAGCCCTTTACTGGGCCTAGAATCAAGGGTCTCATGCCAGTTCCATACTAGGACAAAAGCCATCAACGCTGTAACGTAATATTCACTATCATTTATTAAGTAGGTGCTTGATGTATCCATCCCATTTAATCACCCTTGTTTGAGGTGGCTGTGTGCATTTTACAGGTGAGGAAGCTGAGCGGAGTCAGGGCCTGCTGGTTGGCCCCTGTCCGGTGGTGCAGGCGGGGCCCTCCAGAGCCCCACAGAAGAGGACCAGCCCCCTTCCCCATCCCAGCCCTTTATGCTCCCTTTAGCGACTATCACCTTTTTGGCTCTTATTGGACTTGTGGTCATTTGGAATCTTCAGATCTTTTTCTGAATGAGACACAGCTGGCTTGAGTGGATCGCTGGACCCAAGAAGGTGTCCCAACCACAGCAGAGTCCCTCCTTCAGGCCTTAGCTGACCCCCAGGTCCCCAGCTTCTAGGGGTCACCCTACCCACTACACTTTTGACATCTCAGAGGGGTGACCAATGAGGCTGGGTCCTCTGATAACCAGCTCTGAGGCCTCCCCCGTGCCCTCTTCCAAGGTGTCTCTGAACCAAGCCAGCTGGCTCAGGGGCTGTGCAGCTCCCAGACCCTCCTTGGGGAAGCCTTACCTGCCTACCCCTGCTCTACCCTCAGCTGGATTGGAACTAGGTTTCCAGCTGCCCAGTTTTGTCCTGGAGGAGGCAGTACTGGTAGGAAAGAGACAGGGGAAATGGGGGGGGGGGCAGAGAAGCAAACAGAGGATGTACAAAGGTGGGGGAGGGGAGAGGAGCCGATGCAGCCCCCAGTCCCTGGGGTCATGCCCCTCTTGGGGGCTCCCCCCTGCGCTCCAGGCCCCTCCAACCACCATGGCAGGGGGAGGAAGGAAGTTCAGGGCAGCCCCCTCCAGCCTAGAGCAAACATGGCCAATTCCTTTCTGTGAGCACCCAGGGAAGCAGATGTAAGGCAAATGGGCAGCATCTCCCAGGCCCCCATTTCCATGGCTCGCCCCTGCCCCATGAACTTTGCATAAGTCTGTCATGGTTCTCCATCACCTTGGCAACCAGTAGCCACACAGGTGTGATCATGGGGACCTCGGGCCCTGGACTGGGCCATGAAGGTGGCAGTGTGTTCAGCCTGGGCCACCGTGGGGCCTGTGCTCTGGGTGCAGCCCTGAAGGAGAACTGCAGGGCCTTGGTGTTCCTGGACATTTGTTCTCAGGGCAGCCAGTGCCCTGGCCTCACTCACTTGCCCTTCTTAGGTGATGTCAAGGCTAGAGGGGACCGCGGAGATCATCCAGCCCAGGGCATCTCAAGGGTCACGGACTGAGCCTTGTGTCATCCTGGATCTGGGCGCACGGCTGCATTTGTAGGTGTGTGCATTAGTGTCCAGGGCTTTCATCAGAATCCCAAAAGGATCCTTGCCCCTGAAATGTTAAGAAGCACTGAGTCCATTTTACAGGTGGGGAGACTGAGGCCGAGAGAATGGAAGCCACTTGTCTGAGGGTAGCCTTCGGGTTGGGGCAGAGCTGAACCAGAAGCCAAGACTTCTGACTTTCCATCCAGGGCTCCTTCTTCAGATTTTACTCTTCAGAGCAGATCATCCATCTGGACTAATAGCCCCCACTAAGCAGGGGGACCCCATCATTCCTTCCTCATTGGAGCGCCTTGGTCAACACCATTCCCCTGAGCCCCCATTAGGGTCTTGGATTCCTTCAATCCACATACTTGCCATGTGGCTTTGAATAAGTTACTGTCCCTCTCTGAACCTCAGTCTCCTCATCTGAAAAATGGAGAGATAATAACAGCACCTCAAAAGGTAGTGAGAATAAAATGGGATGGCAGCCTGGCGTAGAGTGAGCCCTCCAAACGTGTTAATGATAGAAATAACTTGTGCTCATTATCACCATCCTCCTCCCATGCTTCGTGGCACAGACACTGCCTCCCCCATGGAGCTCTTGGCTGGCCCACGCCTTCCCTCCTCCTTACCCCTTCTTGGCGGCCAGCACAGCGTGGGTCATCATAGAGCTGTCCCGACATGCTTTTGATTTGATTGGAGTCCAGGGGAAATCCACCTGCTTTTCTGGCCCTTTGGCGACTGGCCCTCTCTGGGCCTCAGTTTCCCCATCTGTATAATGGGTAGGTTTGTGGAGCTCTGCAGGCCCTCTTAGATCTGATACAATACGCCACACTATGGGTGGCCCTGGTGCCCCTGGCATCTTCCAGCATGTGCTGCCTTCACGAGGGCCCTGATTTCTGTCTCCAGACCGCAAGCCGTATCCCTTGTGTGTCCTGGCTGTGTCCCTTGTGCCCCACCCAGCCCTGGCACATAGTGGGCTCTGCTAGTGCCCTCTGGATGCATGGCTTTCTCAGCCACTCTTGTCCTCCACAACGCCACACCCAGGGGGCTCCAGTTAACTTAGATGCTCTTTTTCTCTACCATCCCCTTACCCCCAAGCTTTGCTAAATAATCTGACTTGACTGGGAGTCTCCAGAACATTCCGGCGCCACCCAGCAACTGGCATCTTTATTCTCCCTCTTCAAACTGACGCACACACTCATTGTGCCTGGAACTGGTCCTTCACCAACACCTTGGCCTTGAGGTGGGACCGGCATTGGGAGAGGGCGGCACCAGTCCCCACCCCCGTGGTGGGTGTAGCGGTGACAGCTCCTGAGGGCAGAACACACCCGAATCAGACAGTACAGGGTTGAGAGCTTGGCAGCCTGGGTCTAAATTCTAGTGTGATTGGGAATTCCCTGGCGGTCCAGTGGTTAGGACCCGATGCTTTCACTGCTGTGGGCCCGGGTTCAGTCCCTCGTCCGGGAACTAAGATCCCGCAAGCTGTGCGGTGCAGCCAAAAAAATTAAAATAAATAAATAAATAAATTCTAGCGTCACTACCTATTAAATGTGTGATTTTCGGCAAGTCGCTTAACTGTTCAGCCTCAGTTTCCTCACTTTAAAAATGGGAGTAATAATGGCTGCTTTGCAGGGTATCTAAACGATATGATGCATAAAAAGCGCTTGGCACCGTGCCTGGCACATAACACACCCCAGAAAAGTGCTGTTTAGTTACTGTCCTCACGACTCCCTAAGTAGCTGGCAGGGCAGAGGACAGTGGTCTTGGGGGCTCCTAGAATGCCACCAGGGACCGCGTTCCAAGGAGGCCAATGTGGCTGTAGTTTGCGGCACACAGTGCAGGAGAGAGCCGGGAGGGAAGGATGGGTGAGCCGGGGTCAAGCTGGGGAGGCCTTGAAAGCCAAGAGGCCAGGAGCTCAGCTGTGATCCTGCAGCAATGTGGAGTCCCAGGGGGTGTTAGAGCCAAGGAATGATAGACTCAGAGCTGTCCTTCAGGGATTTAAACTGTCAACCTGAGGCAGACGGGGAGGTCCAGACAGGAAGTTATAAGGGTCTGAGCTTGGGGTGTGGCAAAAGGGGGAGGAGTCTGGAGAGAACCGATAGACACGGTGAATTAGCGCTGGGGCTTTTGACCTGCTGACACGGAGGGTGAATAAGGGCAGTCCAAAGAGGACCTCCCCATTGTACAGATGAGGAAACTGAGGTCAGGAGAGGGGAGAGCTAGGACCAGAACCCACACCTCCAGACACCCCGTGCAGGGCTCTTCTTTTCATTCTATGGGTTGGGTCTCCCCCACCCCCCACTGGTTTACATACACCCAGAGAGGGCCAGGGCCAGGCCCCAAATCACGCAGCAAATCCTGCATCTTTCCACAGCACCCAGAGGCCTCTCCCTGTTGTTTTCAATGTCTGTGGGTTGACTCCACCCCGGGGGAGGTCAGGGGCGAGGGAGGGGGTGCTCCCTCTGGAGTTGCTAAAGACACAGCCAGTATCTTTCAGGGTAACTTCCAGAAGATTTGGGCTCTTTCAGCTGGGCTCAGAGCCCGGGGTGCCCCCCGGGGCAGTTCATTTCATTACAAGAAAGGACAATCTCGCACTCTGGCAAATTCACCTTTCTCCAGGGTCTGCCCTGCGCCCCGCAGTTCACACATGCCTTTTTATTTAATCCCCACACCGATCTCATGAGGCTAGAATTATTATTCCTATTTCAGTAGCAAACAGAGGCTCAGAGAGGTTAAGTAACCTGCCCATTCTCACACAGCACACAGAGCTGATGTCCAGTCCAGGCCGGCTGGAGTCATGCTGCCTCAATGTTCCTCGAGTGTAGACACACACGTCAGCAGGAGCTGGTCAATGATGTAGGTCCGTTACCAGGGGCGCAGTGCTGATACAGATGGAAGAGTCACTGCAGCGCAGAGCAGAAGTGGTTCCCGTGAACTGGGGCCAGGAAAGGGCTCTAGGAGGAGGTGAGGCTCCAGCTGGCCCTTGAAGGAGGATCACGGCTTGGCAGGGGTGGGCAGGGGGACAGTACTGGGTTTCCAATCCCCTTTTGGTCCCTTGGAGCCTCCTCCTCCCATGAGCCTGGGCCCCAGGAGCAGCATTCAGGCCTGTGACATATCCACCTAGGCTGGGCATTTTATAGCAGGCCCCCAAGGCTCCTGCTAGGCCATACTGTTGCGGCAGGAAAGGACCAAGGCAGCATTCCGTGGACAAGGGTCTTTGATTAAAACAGGTCCCTGATTTGCTGGAGCTCTCTCCCTCCATTCCACTCCTTGGGGGCAGTCACTTTCAACGTTAGGAATTTTCAACTTTCTATTCTGCCAACACCCTTGCCCCTGGGTCCTGGATCCCAGGGGGGATACCTAGAGGGGGGTCCCTCTGCGGAGGTGATGATGGATTATTGGGCTGACAGATGGCCCCCCTCCCCCACCCCCACTTCCCAATCTCTTTGCTGCTGTTCTGCTGCTTTTACCAAAAGCAAGGTGCTCGCGATGTAATATGGCATGAAGGTTAAGAGCCAGGCCCTGGGGTCTGGCTGTGTGATTTGAATCGCAGCTCTGCTGGTTGTGCAACCGACACTGAGTTTCTTAACTTCTCTGTGCCTCAGTTTCCTCACCTGTGAAATGGGGTTAGTAATAGTCCCAGTTATTGTGAGTGTTAAATGAGATGGTGAGTGACAAGCACTCAGCGTGATGCCTGGTTCTTAGTATCAGTGGCTGCTGTTTTGGAACAACTACTATGGGTCAGGGGCGGGACACATGACCACGTGCCAGCCCCAACTTGGTCAGGCTCTGAAGTGTGGGCTCCATTTGCCCCCCGACTCTGTCTCCTGATGGGAGCATCTATGTCCTTTACTCCCAAATGTTTGAAACATCAGAGAGATGTGACCTGACCTCATCTAAATGGCAGAAGGCGTAGGTGTGGCCAGGTTAGCAGGACATGCTCTGTCTACTGCCAAATGGGGTTCTCCTGGACCACCCAGGCTCCGCTGTGCCCTAAGAAGGGTCATCCTAATTCCAGCCTCCTCCCCTTCCTCCAGAGCCCTCAAACCTCTCTACCTGTGCCAGGTGCTTTCCTGCTCCATGGACAGCGACAGCACCCATATGTAAATGTCTGTGCAAATCCCCTGGTGTTAGGTTGCCAGCTCTCCAGGGAGGCAAAGCCGCCTCTGGGACCTCCACTTCCCAGCCATGGGAGCCCAGGGCAGGGTGGTCTGCTCCCTGATCTTCCTGCTGCGGGCCCTGGCTGAGCTGGCTGAGAACTCGGAGTTCTACTTGCTTGGGGATTACCTCCTGGGTGGCCTCTTCACCCTCCATGCCAACATGAAGGGCATTGTCCACCTCAAGTACCTGCAGGTGCCCAAGTGCAAGGAGGGAGTCTCCAGTGCGAGGCTGGAAGTGATGGTGTGGGCGGGGTGGGAGCCGAGGCTGGTCCTGTGGTCCTGGGGAGGCCAAGCCAAGCCCAATGGGTCAGAATGCGTCTCCTCATTCATTGCCAAACCCCCATCCTGGATGCACACCACTGGCTCTCAGGGAGGCCCGGCACAGTCCGTGTTATTAAAATCTATGGCGACTATGTCCTGAAATTTTGAAACCTGGTGTCTCAATGTCACGTCTCTTACTAAAGAGTTATGGGATGTTTGAGCCTAGAGGGGTCTTAGAGACCATCAAAACCAACCCCCTTCCCTCTGGCAGCAGCGGGACTCCCAGTGAGTCCATGCCAAGGCCCGGCTGTTATACCTTTGGGAGGCAGGTTCTCAGACTGGAAGGAAGGTTTGTATTTTCCCAGGGCTGTGGTTGGGTGGGCAGGGGTGTTTCCAGGACCGGGGGGGCTTTCCTCTGCACTCCATCCCCTGTGAACCCACTGGGGTGGCAGCATCATTCAGAGATTGAGTGGGCCACCTTCGGGCAGGCATGAAGGCTGAGATACTGGAGCCAGCCTGGGATTATAAAATAGTGATCTTGTGCAGAGAGGGCGAGGCATTCTGAGAAAGAGAGAGAAAGGAAGGAGAGTGCAAAGATGATTAAAGCCTGACTGTAAGAAATGAACCATTTATAAGATGTTGGGGAAGATTATATGTTGGCTTGAGAATGGTGAGGGTGATGGTACTAAGCATGATGTTGGATATTTTGATGCTTGTGATGATGGTGGAGAGTCTAGAGAAATGATGGTGGTGATAGAAGTGATGGTGATGTAGATAACGTTGGTAGTAGTAATACTGGTGATAAGGAAAATGGAGTACGGTGATGATGGTGGCGGCAGTGGTGATGGTGATGGTGGTGGTGGTGGTGATAGTGAAGGTGGTGGTGGTAGTGATACTGGTGATGGTGGTGGTGGTGGTGGTGATAGTAGTGATGGTGGTGGTGGTGATTGTGATGGTGACAGTGATGGTGGTGGTGGTGGTGATGGTGATAATAGTGATGGTGGTGGTGGTGGTGGTGATGGTGATGGTGATAGTGATGGTGGTGATGGTGAAGTTGATAGTAGTGATGGTGGTGGTGGTGGTGGTGATGGTGGTGGTGATGGTGATGGTGATAGTGATGGTGGTGATGGTGAAGTTGATAGTAGTGATGGTGGTGGTGGTGGTGGTGATGGTGGTGGTGATGGTGATGGTGATAGTGATGGTGGTGGTGGTGATGGTGATAGTAGTGATAGTGATGGTGGTGGTGGTGGTGGTGATAATAGTGATGGTGGTGGTGGTGGTGATGGTGATGGTGATAGTGATGGTGGTGGTGGTGATGGTGATAGTAGTGATAGTGATGGTGGTGGTGGTGGTGGTGGTGGTGATGGTGATGGTGATAGTGATGGTGGTGGTGGTGATGGTGATAGTAGTGATAGTGATGGTGGTGGTGGTGGTGGTGATGGTGATGGTGATAGTGATGGTGGTGGTGGTGATGGTGTTAGTAGGGATAGTGATGGTGGTGGTGGTGGTGGTGGTGGTGGTGATGGTGATGGTGATAGTGATGGTGGTGGTGGTGGTAGTGATGGTGATGATGGTGATGGTAGTGGTGGTGGTGATGATGGTAGTGGTATTGATAATGATGGCCACAGACATAGGGTGACTGTGATGGCAGTGGTGATGATACCCATAATAGGAATAGTAGGTGATGATGGTCACAGTGATGATAGTGATGATGGAGGCTATGGTGGGTAATGGTGGTCACATTGGTGGACATTGATAGAGTGATGACGGAGGTCATAGGGACGGTAGTACTGGTGGCAGTGGTGGTGACTGATGGTGGCCACAGAGATCATAGTGTCAGAGGTGGTCATAGGGACGATGGTGATCTCAGAGCTGTGAAAATGATGTGGTAAAAATGCCAGAACCCTCTGGAGTGGTTCCTTCTTGGGCGATGCCTTGGCTTTCCTACTGCAGGCAGGAGGAACAGGCTGGCCCTCCCCTCCCCTTCTCACTCTGGACCCGTTGCCCACTCCACCCTACTGCAGCCTCTCCAGGTACGAGATGAAGGTGCTGGGCTACAACCTCACGCAGGCCACGCGCTTTGCGGTGGAGGAAATCAACAATGACATCAGCCTGCTGCCCAGTGTGCTGCTGGGCTACGAGATGGTGGACACCTGCCACATGTCCAACAACGTCCATCCTGTGCTCTACTTCCTGTCACAGGACGACTATTTCCCGCCCATCCAGGAGGATTACAGCCACTACGTACCCCGCGTGGTGGCCATCACTGGCCCTGACAACTCCGAGTCCTCCATGACCGTGGCCCACTTCCTCTCCCTCTCTCTCCTTCCACAGGTGAGGCCCCTGGGCCCTGGGAGAAGGGGCTGGGCAGGAGGGCAGCCGAGTGCTTTTCCTGAGGGCTCACCACCCCCACCCGTCCCGGGGGTGTTGGATCGGGGAGCGGAAGCAAGGTCAGGACATCCACCCCAGCCCTGGCAAGGTAGCCAGCCTATTGGTTCAGAGCTCAGGCTTCGGAGGCAGAAGGACCTCGGTGTGCATCTTGCCTCTGAGTCTTGGCCATTGTGAGACCTTGAGCCAACCTCTTAACTTACCCAAGCCTCAGTTTCCCCATCTCTAAAGTGGGATGATAAGAGTCCCATCCTTGGACTGTCTGAAGATGAAAGCGTTCAATTTAGGTAAGAATTTCTAGTGCACAATAGGTAGTCAGTAATGTTACTGTTGTTACGTAAAGCATCTTGCGCGAGAATAAAAACTCAGAAAGTGCTCAATATTATCCTGTATAATTGCCTAGCACAGAATCTGCCTCACAGCAGGTCCTCAAAAAAGTGCTATAGAATTACTGCTGCTATGCTAACTATTTTCACCATCATGATCAAAAAGGCGTAGTCCAGAACTGGCATAAAATATCTGCTTGTTAAAGAGCAGCTAGCACAAGACTCGGCCCACAGTGGGTAGTTACAAATACTGTAAGTTTTGCTGTTGTTTTTATTATATCAAGCACCAAGGATCTGACTCAGAGTAGGTGCTCAATCAGTGTTAATATTCTTATGTGAAGAATCTAGTCCAGGATTGAAGTGATTCTTTCATTCATTTAACAAATATTTATTGAGTGCCGACGGTGCCAGGTATTGCTGTAGGTGTCGGGGATGCAGCTGGGGAAATGCACAGAAATTTGCCCTCAGAGAGTTTATCTTCCAGTGGGGAGAGACAGACGATCAATGTAAATAAGTATGTGAGATAGGATGATGGGAAGTGAGAAGTGAAATGGATAAAAGGAAAAGTCAAGTCAAGGTTAAGGGAGGTGGGGCGTGTCGGGGGACAGGCGGAGTGGGTACAGGGAGATTGGATGGAGGCTTGAAGGAGGTGAAGGAGGAAGAAGAGCACCCACGACAAGGGGTCAGCAAATGCAGAGGCCGGGAGGTGCCTGGCGTGTTCATGGAACCGGGTGAGCAGAACTGGGACTAGTGGGAGAGAAGGAGGTGAAATCAGAGCGGGAAGGGCTGGGGTCAGTGATGGTGCCCCTTAGGGACCACCGATGGACTCTGGCTTTTCCTGAGTGGCATTAGGAACGGTTGGAGGGTCTTGAATATGTGACTGGTGTGTATGTGTGAGCAGGACCGCCCTGGAGCCATGCTAAGTGTAGATTGGAGAGGGGCGAGGGGCGAGGATATTGGGGTAACTCGTAGCAGGAATGATGGTGGCTGGACTAGGATGGTGGGGGGGGGGTGTAGGCACTGAACGGACACACTGTGAAGGTAGATCCCATGGGGTGTGCTGATGGCTTGAAGGCGGCATGTTTGAGAGAGACGAGCCAGTGAGGACTCTACAGTTCTGGCCTGAGTAACTGGAGGAATGGATTCACCATCAGGGGTGATGGGGAGATTGTGGGCGAAGCAGGTTCAGGGGAGACAGGAGTTCAGTTCTGGCTACGTTAAGTTTGAAATGTCAAGGAGGCAGTTGCAGGTATGAGTCTGAAATTTAGCAGAGAGGTCCAGGGCAGGGCTATTGGGAGTTGTCAGCATGGATATGGTATTTAAAGCCAGGAGCCTGGATGAGATCACCAAAGGAAGGGGAGCAGATGGAGAAGACACAAGGGCTGAAGGCTGAGCCCTGGGGTCCTCCAAGGTCAAGAGGTCATAGAGGAGAGGAGAAGAAGCAACCAGTGAAAGGGGAAGAAAACCGAGACTGTGCCATCCCAGAGGCTGCGGAAGGAAATGTGACTAATCTGAGGATGATGATGGTGAGGAGGAAAGCTTTATGCTCAGGGGCACACAGTAGGCACTCAATAAATGTTACTAGATCATGAGAATGATAATGATGGAAATCACCGAGCCTAGGGCTTGGCACACAGTAGGTGGTCAACAGTGTTGCTAAAGGGTGAGGTGGGGCTGACGTCGATGAGAAGCATCTTGCCCAGGGCCTGGCGTGTGGTGGGTGCTCACGAAAGGCTACCATGCTGATGACCATCGTGAGATGGTGTACATCACTTAGCCCAGGGCATGGCACACAGTAGGTGCTTGGTAAGTGTTACTACAAGGATAATCACGATGATGTTAACGTAAAGCACCTAGCCTAGGGCCAGGCCCATGATAGATTCCTGTGAAATGTTATTTCAGTAATGACCATGGTGATGATGGAGCAAACCACCTAGTTCAGGGTCCAACACATAGTAGGTTCTCATTCATTGTCATTACTGTGATGTCCATGATGACGGTGGACTAAACCACTTAGCCCTGGGCGTGGCTGGCGCTGTGTGCTCCTCAAACGCCATAAGGATGATGGTGGTGGGTGGAACCCCCTTGGGGGCGGGGGCCCTGTGAGGCCCTCGCTAGTACCTGCTGGACCCTCCCCTCCGGCGGATCACCTACGGTGCCATCAATGACCAGCTGCGTTTCCCAGCGGTGCTGCGCACGGCGCCAGGTGTGCACCACCAAATGGAGGCCATGGTGCAGCTGATGCTGCACTTCCGCTGGAACGGGATCCTCGTGTTGCCAAGCAGCGATGACTACGGCCGCGGCAACAGCAAGCTGCTCAGCGAGCGCCTGGCCCACCGTGACATCTGCATCGCCTTCCGGGAGACGCTGCCCATGCCGCAGCCCGACCAGACGATGACGCAGCAGGAGCCTGAGCGCCTGGAGGCCGTCGTGGGCAAGCTGCAGCAGAGCACGGCGTGTGCTGTGGCCGTGTTCTCGCCAGACCTGGCCCTGTTCGACTTCTTCCGCGAGGTTCTGCGCCAGAACTTCACGGGCGCAGTGTGGATCGCCTCCGAATCCTGGGCCATCTACCCGGTCCTGCACCACCTCACCCAGCTGCAGCGCACAGGCACCTTCCTGGGCACCACCACCCAGAGCGTGCCCATCCCGGGCTTCAGCGAGTTCCTCGTGCGCCGCTCCCAGGTCAGCCGGCCCGCGCTCAACAGGAGCAGCCTGGGGGCCGCCTGCAACCAGGAGTGTGACTCCTGTATGAACACCACTGAGTCCTTCAACTCCATCCTCACACTCTCCGGCGAACGCGTGGTCTACAGCGTGTACTCCGCCGTCTACGCCGTGGCTCACGCGCCGCAGAACCTCCTGGGCTGCAACCAGACCGGCTGCCACAAGGAGGTGGTCTACCCTTGGCAGGTGAGGTCTGGCCTGTGGAAAGCCAGGGCCCCACGGAGCAGGTGCAGAGTCCGTGGTTGCCATGGAGACCGCAGAGCTGCCCACTGCTCTGCTCTATCCTCCCCTTCCCTTGGTGGGTTCTGGGCAAATGGGTGGGAGAGGCCATGGATCACGCCCTGCCTCCAGACACATAGGAGTCCTTCGTGGTGACAAAACAAAATTCCTTAAAAAAAAAAAATTAACTTAATCATCACCATCCATGATAGTCTGTCCTTGCAGATTTGGGTGAAATTCCCTAGAAGGAAGCCCCGCAGGCCGGAGCCCCAGGTCTCCCCACAGCCTCTCCAGGGTGGAGGCCCTGGGGATGAGCTTGTGTATTCCCATCAGCTCTCAGGTTCATCGTCCCAGTTCGGCATCACCTTGATTCAGGCCTGGAATTTAAAGCTGCGTTTTCCTGGTTTATGCACAGGCACACACACCCTACCTTGGGCCTGCGGAAGGTGTAGAAGGTTTTACTGAGGATCCAGAGGAGCAGAGGAGATATACACCAGGGACATATGCTTTCTACTCGTCATTAGACATCTCTGCTTAAACAGTTCACTGACTTTTTCATAGTTTGGAGCCAGCTGCCTACTCTATTGCTCAATCGCCCCCCACCCCCGTCTTTATCCTCCCCTGATACCCCGCAGGCATCTCTGATACAGCCCATCCGTTAGGAGGCAGGTGGTGATGATCTGAGCAGAGCTTTGGAATCAGGCAGCCTGGGTTCAAGTCCCAGTTCTGCCACCACTAGCTGTGCAACTTTGGGCAAGCTATTTAATATCTCTGAGCCTCAGTTTTCTCATTTATTAAACACAAGGAGTAATATGAATGCTGCTGAGTTATTATGAGGATTAATAATAATGTATGTACATTACCTGGTGCAGAGTAGAAGCTGAGTGTCTCCTCCTCTGTTTCTGACACCAGTGTCTGGCCTTAGGAGAGAGGGTGGGGCCTGGGGGTAGAACCACTGCTGGGGTTGGGGGTGGGGCTAGGTGAGGAAGGGGAAGCAAGGCTCAGACCCAAAAGGGGAGCCCGGAGAGACCCAGGCCCCTGCCAATAATAGGCCCTGCCTACTCAGGAGAATTACAGGGAAATGCTTTCTGGCCCCATGTATTGGACCCCTGGAATCCAGGCTGCTCAGCCCAGCTTGGCCAGGTCGCCGCAGGAGTGTGACATGGACACTAGTGCTGGCTCCCCAGGGGCCGTTGCCATCCTGATCCTCATCCTCAGGCTGACCACTGGGATGGAGCCTCCCCAGTCTCAGCTCCCAGGACCATTGCTCTCAGACCCAGCAACCTGTGCATATGCGAAAGAGACTTCAGCCAGGTCCTCACTCTCCCGGCAGGGCAGGGAGAAGGCTAGAGATCAAATCCCTGGGCTATCTGTCTGTCAGTTCCTGAGATGAGGTGAGCTCTGGGCCCCCAAGATGTAGTCCAATAGACTCTCTCATTTATGGAGGAAAGACCTACGAGCCAGACTGATTTGATAACTAAGCTGGAAGCCCTTTTGGGATCAGCCCAGAGAGGTTCAGTGACTTGCCCAAAGTCACACAGCAAATTTAGGACAGAGCTAGGACTGGAATTCAGGCCGAAGGATGTCCTAGCATGTTCTAGTTCATACCAGCTTCTGCATAGTGAGAATGATGGGTGATGGGGTGGGGAGAGACTGAAAAAAGAGTTGGCTCCAAAGTGTGGGGCAGCAGGCAGGACCCAGGGGGCAGGGGAGACCCCAGTAGGTGGGAGAGACAGTGGACTCTGGACCCCCCATATTGGATCCCAGAAGGATGGCCGAAGTGACTTCCAGGGAAAAGGAATAATATTGACATCTCAGTAGGAGGTGAGAGCTGACTATTTTCCAAGCACCGTTCTGAGCCCCTAACGGAGATTCACTCATTTATTGCTTCAGAGCCCAGAAGGTCAGGCCATTTTGGCCCCCACTTTGCAGAAGAGGAATCTGGGGTTTATAGAGGTTAAGTGCCAGGTCCAAGGCCTCACAGCAGGTGGTAGATCTGATGCCTAAACCCAGGTGCATCTGACTCTAAAGCCAGAGCTCTCAGCCACTGCCTCCAAACTGCCACATTTTTCAAAGTTTTGGAAATCAAGGCCCGTGGGCTGCTAGCATTTCTCCCAGGTCTGGCCCAACCTCTGATGCCAGCTCCACTTCCCTTCCCTCCGGCTCCTTTAGCTACTTCTGGATATCTGGAAGGTCAACTTCACCCTCCTGGGCCACCAAATCTTCTTCAATGAGCAAGGGGACCTGTCCCTGCACCTGGAGGTCATCCAGTGGCAATGGCACCTGAGTCAGACCCTTTCCAGAGCATCGCCTCCTACCAACCGTCGAAGCGGCAGCTGAAGGACATTTGTGACATCTCCTGGCACACCCCTAACAGCACGGTCAGCTCTCAGGAGGGGGTGGGGGAGGGGGCTGGAGGCCGGGCCCCAGAGCTCATGCTGGGGTGGCAAGGACCCTTTTACCTGGGATTCGTTCTCGACAGCTGGTGGCGTCTCTGTTTGTGGGTGTACTGTCTGGGGTCCCAGCCTTCCTCCTCTGACGGAGAACTGTACAAGTTCAGGGCTTTCTGGCTTCTCAGGACCGAGGGGCTCAGGACATGTGTGTGTTAAAGACTTCAACTCTCATGCCAACCCTGGGAAATAGATGCTACTCTTCTCCTTATCTTATGCGTTAGAAAACTGAAGGCACAGAGTGGTTGCATGACCTGCCTAAGGGCACACAGCTTGTCCATGTCTTTCTATACAGCATTCAGGCTACACCCCATCAAGGAATACTCACATTTTGGGGATAGTTCTTCTTTCCACCATGTCCGACATCTGTCAGTCCAAAGCTCCTTTGTTTTACCCTCTTTCTATAAAAAGCTGTCAGAATGCTGCTGGGGAGGGCAGGATAGAGACCCAGCCCTGTGGGGTGAGGGAGGGAATCTAAAAACTTTTCAGAGTCTTTGTCACTCTCCCCACCCCCACTTGACCCCTGTTCCAGAGGCATTTGGTGCTGCTAGTTTCTGAGCTTCTGGGGGATTTTTATGGAGTACATTGGGTTGGTGTCTTTTTTAGTTTGCTAGGCCTGCCATCACAAAGGACCACAAACTGGGGGGCTTAACCAACAGAAACATATTGTCTCATAGTTCTGGAGGCCAGAAGTCCAAGATCAAGGTGTTGGAGGGTTGATTCCTCCTGAGAGCTGTGAATGAGACTCTGTCCCAGGCCTTTCTTTTGGCTCCTGGTGATTTGCTGGTCCCTGTTGGCTTTCCTTAGCTCCTGCTGCATCACCTGATCTCTGCCTTCATCTTCACATGGTGTTCTCCCAGTGGGTGTGTCTGTCTCCAAATCTCCCCCTTTCATAAAGACATCAGTCATATTGGAGTCGGGACCCACCCTCCTCCAGTGTGACTTTATCTTAACCAATTACATCTGCAGTGATCCTATTTACCAATAAGATCACATTTTTAGGTCCTGGGGTTAGGACTCTAACATAGGAATTTTGAAGGGACACAAGTCAACAAATAAGTGTCTTAGCCTGGCTTTCCCCCAGAAAGCAGAGCCTGAGACAAGGGCTGACGTGCAGAAGGTTTATCCCAGGATATGATCTGGGGGAACAGGAGTAGGAGGCTGGGGAGTATTTAACAGGGAAAGAGGAAAAGGGAATGTTCTCAAGCTGGACCCTGCTGTGAGTAATGGGATCTCAGTCTTACCTGAACCTTCTCAGGAGTCACTTTAGAACGGTCCCCAAGGGTGGGAAGAGGATGGCACTGATCCGTTGGCTCCGTATCTCCCAGTGGTCAAGGGTCGTGCCAGGGGGTATGAGTTCCTTGGCATTTCCAGGTCGCGCTCGTGTGACGCCCAGCAGCTCCCTGCGGGCGTCTCACCCTGCAGCCCCTGGGCAGAGAGTGGCCAGTTTGGTCTCTGCACGAGGGGAGTCGAGTGAACCCAGCCACGGGTCCTGCTGCTGCCCTGGGCCCCGGGTGGACCTGATTCATCCCTCTCTTTCTGCCACCGTCCATTCTGGATTCCCTCACCCTCAGCCACTGGCTGCTCTAGGTCATTGGCATATGGGGTGATCCAGACATACATCCCCAAGGTGTCAGAGGCTGTTGTCACCTTGTCCTTGCTGGCTTGTGGTCCGGTGGCTATCTAGTAGCAGTCATCACTGGGCTAGAAGCACCAAGTGCCGCCTTGGGGAATCGCCTGGATCGCAGTCTTACTCCTTCCTACCCCTAGCAGCACCCCTAGCCCCTCCCGCTAATCCAAGTCATTTACCTCTCCTTTCTTGGCTTTCTCGTTCGCTGGCATGAGACCCCTTAAATGACCAGGTGGTAACCATAGAGCCCTATTGTGTCTGCTGGTGGGAGTATTCCCCCTTTGGATCTCCATGCTTTATTCTAGCAGAATCTAAGGTTCTGGAGATGAGAAGCCCCGATTCTACAATGGGCCTCTGCAAAGAATGGTGAGTGTGGCCAATCCTTTTTCCACCCTGTGGTTGCTGGACCCACGTCTTCTAGAATGATCAGGTTCCATGTGGATTCTGTCATGACAGACAGTAGCAGAGTACACAACTCTGCAACAAGGTAGTGAATGTGATTTGAGATCTTTCTTTTTTAATGTGGGCATTGACAGCTAGACACTTCCCTCTAAGTACTGCTTTCATTGTATTTCATAAGTTTTGTGACTTAAAAAAATTATCTTTAATTATTGTAAAAAAAACCCCACAAATGTTACCATCTTAAATGATTTTTCCCAATGTTTTAATTGTGGTAAAATACACATAACATAAACTTTACCGTCTCAACCATTTTTTTTTTTTAGTAAGCGGTACCTTATTTTATTTTATTTTATTTATTTATTTATTTATTTATGGTTGTGTTGGGTCTTCATTTCTGTGCGAGGGCTTTCTCTAGTTGCGGCAAGCGGGGGCCACTCTTCATCGCGGTGCGCGGGCCTCTCACTATCGCGGCCTCTCTTGTTGCGGAGCACAGGCTCCAGACGCGCAGGCTCAGTAGTTGCGGCTCACGGGCCTAGTCGCTCCGCGGCATGTGGGATCCTCCCAGACCAGGGCTCGAACCCATGTCCCCTGCATTGGCAGGCAGGTTCTCAACCACTGCGCCACCAGGGAAGCTCTCAACCATTTTTAAGTTGACCGTTCGGTAACATTAAGTACATTTATACTGTTGTACAACCATCACCGCCATCCATCTCTAGAATACTTTCATCTGGCAAAATTGAAATGCTATGCCCATTAAACAGTAACTCCTCCTTCATTCCTCTCCTCCAGCCCCTGGAAACCACCATTCTACTTTCTATCTCTGAATCTGACCGCACTAGATACCTCATATAAGTGGAATCATACAGTATTTGTCTTTATTACTGGTTTATTTCACTTAGCATAAGGTCCTCAAGGTTCATCCATGTTGTAACATGCATCGTAATTTCCTTCCTTTTTAAGGCTGAATAATATTCCATTTTATGGATATATAATATTTTGCTCATCCATTCATCCATAAATGGACACTTGGGTTGCTTCCATATTTTAGCTATTGTGAAATTAATACTGTTATGAATAAGAGTATACAAATATCTCTTCAAGACTGCTTTCATTTCTCTTGAGTATATACCCAGAAATGTAATTGCTGGATTATAGGTTAATTCTATTGTTAATTTTTTGAGGAACTACCATGTTTTCCACAGTGACTGTACCATTTTACATTTCCAGCAGTGCACAAAAGCTCGCTGTTCCAATTCCTCTACATCCTCACCAACACTTGTTATTTTCTGTCTTTCTGATAGCAGCCATCCTAATGGGTGTGAAGTGGTCTCTCATTGTGGTTTAGAGTCTCACTTTCCCAATGATTACTGATACTGGGTATCTTGTCATGTGTTTATTATCCATTTGTATATCTTCTTTGAAGAAATATTTGTTCAACTCTATTTTTTTAATTTTTGAATCAGGTTGGTTTTTTGGTTGTTGTTGAGTTTTAGGAGTTCTCTATATTCTGTGTATTAATCCCTTGTATATCTTATTTGCAAATATATTCTCCCACTCTATAGGTTGCCTATTTACTTGGTTGATAGTACCTTTTGATGCATAAATTTAAAATTTTTCATTAAGTCCAATTTGACCATTTTTTTCTTTTGTTGCCTGTGCCTTTGGTGTCATCTCCAAGAAACCATTGCCAAAGTCAGTGTCGTGAAACTTTTGCCCTGTGTTTTCTTCTAAGAGTTTTTATAGTTTTAGATCTTCCATTTAGGTCATGGATCTGTTTTCAGTTAATTTTTATATATGGTGTTATGTACAGGCCACTTCATTCTCTTGCCTGTGGGTATCCGGTTTTCCCAGCATCATTGGCTTAAAAAACTATCTTTTCCCCATTGAATGGCCTAGAAACCCTTGTCAAAATCATTTGACCATATATGTGAGGTTTTATTTTTGGACTTTATTTTATTCCATTCGTCTGTGTGTCTCTTTAGTCTGGTACCACGCTATTTGATTACTGCCACTTTGTAGAAAGTTTTGAAATCAGGAAATGTGATTCCTCCAGCTTTGTTCTTTTTCAAGATTGTTTTGGCTATTCAGGGTCCCTTGAGATTCCATATGAATTTCAGGATGGTTTTTGTATTTCTGCAAAAAAACCTCATTGGAATTTTGATAAGAACTACATTAGGCCTTCCCTGGTGGCGCAGTGGTTGAGAATCCGCCTGCCAATGCAGGGGACATGGGTTCGAGCCCTGGTCTGGGAAGATCCCACATGCCACGGAGCAACTAGGCCCGTGAGCCACAACTACTGAGCCTGTGCGTCTGGAGCCTGTGCTCCGCAACAAGAGAGGCCGCGATAGTGAGAGGCCCGCGCACCGCGATGAAGAGTGGCCCCCGCTCGCCGCAACTGCAGAAAGCCCTCGCACAGAAACGAAGACCCAACACAGCCAAAAATAAATAAATAAATTTATATAAAAAAAAAAAAAAGAACTACATTAAATCTGTAGATTGCTTTGGGTAGTATTGACATCGTAACAATATCAAGTCTGCCAATCCGTAAACATGGGATGTCTTTCCATTTATGTATGTCTTCTTTAATTCCTTTTAGAAATGTTTTGTAGTGTTCATTGTACAAGTCTTTCCCTCCTTGGTTAATTCCTAAGTATTTTATTCTTTTTGATGCTATTGTAAATAGAATTATTTTCTTAATTTCCTTTTTGAATCATTCATTGTTAGTGTGTAGAAAACAACTGATTTTTGTTTGTTGACTTTGTATCTTGATACTTTGAAGAGTTCACTTATTGGTCCTAACAATTTTTCTGCAGAATCTTTAGGATATTTTACATATAAGATTATATCATCTGTGAGCAGATAATTTTATTGATTACTTTCCAATTTAGATGACTTTTTTTTTTTTCTTGCCTAATTGCTCTAGCTAGGACCTCCAGTACTGTGTTAATAGAAGGGGTGAGACTGCACATCTTTGCCTTGTTCCTGATCTTAGAGGAAAAGCTTTCAGTCCTTCTCCATTGAATATGATATTCACTGTTGGCTTTTCACATAGAATTTTTATTATGTTGAGGTAGTTTTCCTTTACTTCTTGTTTGTTGAGTGTTTTTTTTATCATGAAAGAGTCAAATACTTTTCCTTCATCAATTAAGATGATCATGTGTTTTATTACATTTATTTATTTATTTATTTTTGATTGAAGTATACTTGATGTACAATATTATATAAGTTACGGGGCACAATATAGTGATTCACAATTTTTAAAGGTTATACTCCATTTATAGTTATTATAAAATATTGGCTATATTCCCTATGTTGTACAATGTTTCCTTGTAGCTTATTTTATACATAGTAGTTTGTACCTCGTAATCCCCTACCCCTGTATTGACCCTCTTCTCTTTCCCTTTCCCCATTGGTAACCACTAGTTTGTTCTCTATATCTGTGAGTCTGTTTCTTTTTTGTTATATTCACTAGTTTGTTGTATTTTTTAGATTTCACATATAAGTGATACTATACAGTATTTGTCTTTGTCTGACTTATTTCACTAGCATAATACCATCCAAGTCCATCAATGTTGTTGCAAACGGCAAAATTTCATTCTTTCTTATGACTGAGGAACATGTGTTTTTTTCCCCTTCATTTTGTTAATGTGGTGTATTACATTGATTGATTTTTATATGTTGAACTATCTTTGTATTACAGGAATAAATCCCACATGATCATGGTGCATAATCCTTTTAATATGCTGCTGAATTCAGTTTGCTAGTATTTTGTTGAGAATTTTTGCATCAATGTCCATAAGGGATATTGGTTTGTAGTTTTCTTTTCTTGAGCCTTTTTGACTGGCTTTGTTATCAGATTGATGCTGGCCTCATAAAATGAGTTAAGGAGAGTTCCTTCCTCTTTAGTTTTTGGTAGAATTCACCAGTGAAGTCATCAGATCCAGGACTTTTCTTTGTGGGGAGATTTTTTGATTACTGATTCAATCTCCTTACTAGTTATAGGTCTATTCAGATTTTCTATTTCTTCATGATTTAGTATTAGTAGATTTTGTGTTTCTAGGAATTTTTTTCATCTAGTTTATCCAATTTGTGGGTGTATAATTGCTCATAGTACTCTCTTATAATTGTTTTTATTTCTGTAGAATCAGTAGGGATATCCTCACTTTCATTTCTGATTTTAGTAATTTGAATCCTCTCTTTTTTTCTTAGCCATTTTAGCTAGAGGTTTGTCAATTTTGCTGATCTTTTCAAAGGACCAACTTTCGGCTTAATTGATTTTCTCTAATATTTTTCTATTTTCTAATTTGTTTCATTCTGCTTTAATCTTTATTATTTCCTTCCTTCTGCTAGTTTCGGGTTTAGTTTGATCTTCTTTTTCTAGTTCCTTAAGCTGTAAAGTTAGGTTGTTGATTTGAGATCTTTCTTGTTTTCCAATGTAAGTGTTTATAGCTTTAAATTCCCCCCTTAGCACTGTTTTGCTGTATCCCATGTTTTTGTACATTGTGTTTTCATTTTCATTCATCTTTAAATATTTTCTAATCCCACTTGTGGGTTCTTTGATTTGTTGGTTGTGTAAGAGCATTGTTTAATTTTTACAAATTTGTAAATTTCCCAGTTTTCATTCTGTTATTGATTTTTAACTTCATCCTATTGTGGTCAGAGAAGATACTTTGTGTGATATCTATCTTTTAAAATTTATTCAGACTTAATTCATGGTTTAACATAAGGTCTGTCCTTATCTGTAAAATGTCACATGTGCACTTGAGAAGATGTATATTCTGTTGTTGTTGGGTAGAGTGTCCTATGTATATCTGTTAAATCCAGTTGGTTTATTGTGTTGTTCAAGTCCTCTATTTCCTTACTTATTTTCTGTCTGGTTGTTCTATCCATTATTGAGAGTGAGGTATGGAAGTCTTCAATTATTACTGGGGAATATTATGTGTTGAATTGCCTTTTCTCCCTTTAATTCTGATGGTCTTTGCTCCATGTATTTTGTGGATCTCTTGTTAGGTGCATTTCTGTTTATAATTATTATATCTTCTTGATCTATTGACACTTTTATTGTTATAAAGGTCCTTCTTTTTCCCTAGTAAACGTTTTTGTTGGTATTTCCGCCCCCTCCCCCACGCCCGGCTTCCTTTGAGACATTATCTTTGTTTTTTTACATTTTGAATATTGTATACCTAAGAGTAATTTTTTAAAAGTATTTATCCCACTTGGTGTTCTCTGAACTTCCTGGATCTGTGATTTGGTATCTGTCATTAATAATTATAAAATTCTCAGCCTATATTCCTTCAAATATTTCTTCTGTTCCTTTCTTTCTTCTCCTTTGGGTATTCTCATTAAATGTATGTTACATATTTTGCAATTGTTCTATAGCTCTTAGATATTCTGTTCTCTGTTTTTCACTTTTTTTTTTCTCTTTGCTTCACTTTGGGATGTTTCTATAGAGATATCTTCAAGCTCACTGGCTTTTTCCTCAGCTGTGTCCAGTCTACTGATGAGCCCATCAAAGGCATTCTTTATTTCTGTTACCATAGGTTTTTAAAAAATGTGTTGCATTTCCTTTTGGTTCTTTCTTTCAGTTTCCATTTCTCTGCTTACATTACCCATCTTTTCTTGAATGTTGTTCACTTTTTCAGTTACAGCTCTTAGCATATTAATCATAGTTATTTTAAATTTCCTGTCTGATAATTGCAAAATCTCTACCATATATGAGTCTCATTCTGATGCTTGTTTTGTCTCTTTAGACTTTTTTTTTGTCTTTTAACATGCCTTGTAATTTTTTGTTGAAAGCCAGACATGATGTATTTGTTAAAGGAACTGAGGTAAATAAATTTTAGCATGAGGTTTTATGTTTATTTGGGCAGGAGTGAGGCTATGTTTACTCTTTGCCATAGCTGTGGTGTCAGAGGCTAAAATTTCCTCTGATGTCTCCCTTTTGGGGTCTCCCCTGCTGGCTTTGGGTTTCCCTAGAGACTCTTTCTTAAACAGAATTTGAGCCTTGCAGTTCTTTTGGTTGTAATCCCCTGTTATTATACAGGAGCCTGAATGATGTGGTCATAAGATGTGGGAGGAGGGGAAGAATTCTGGAATCATCTATGACCAGGTTTTATTCTTTTGGTAAGCCTCTGCCCTGGGCGGTGCCCTCCACAAGTGCCTCTCAGCTCTCCCCACCTTCGGTGAGACAGGAAGGCTAGAGGGGGGCTGCAGTTGGGTACTTCCTTTCCCCTATGTCAATTCAGCTGTGGTAAAATAGTTTCCCTTGAGGGCAGGCCTTTGTTAAGGAGAACAGAATGCTCTGGGTGTATTTCAGAATGGTTGCTTTTTCCTCTCCCCTTGCTGGAGAGCAGTCTTTACCCTGAGAAGCTGGTGGGGCTCCTGAGGTTAAGGATGCACCCCTAGAGGTCTCTCTCAAGCTAGTCTGAGCTCAGTCCCAGCAACTGGTCATTTGCTGTCTAGCTGCTCCTACCGGTTTCTGCCTCCAGCAGCATTTCCTGCTCCTGCTAAGCTGTGACTCTTTGTGTGCACCTGTCTCCCCAGTTTTGGGATCTGTGGTTTGCCCCATGACCCCAATTCTCTGATGGACCTAAGAAGGGTTGTTGATTTTTAGCTTGTTCAGCCTTTTTCTTGTTGTGAGGATGGAGGAGATGACTTCCAAGCTCCTTACATGCCAGACCAGAAACCAGAAGTTCCCCATTCTCTCTTGAACCTACACCAACAAGGCTTTCCACCACATCACTCTTCTGAAACTGCTTTTGTGAAGGTCACTGATGTCTAGATATTGCCAATCCAACCATCATCATCGTAGTCAACCTGTGAACAGATGTGACACAGCTGATTACGTCCTCTCTTTGGAAACAATATCTTTACTCGAATTCTGGGCCAGTCTATCTCTTGGTTCCCCTACAGCTATGACTACTCCTTCTAAGTCTCCTTTCCTGGTCCCTCCTTATCCCCTTGACCCTTAAACCCTGGAGGGTACAAGAGTTCAGCCAATGGACTTATTCTCTTCTCTGTCTACATGGCTGGAAATATGATCCATAGGTTTATAACTTCCACTTTTATATCTTCAGACTGGACTTCTCCCCTCAACTTTAAGTCAAATATTCACCTACTTACGCAAAGTTGGTCCCCCAAGGTCTTCCCATTCCAGTAAAAGGCAACACCATCTTTCTGTTGTTTGACCAAAAGCATTGAGTCATCCTTGACTCCTTTCTTTCTCATCCAACCCAGCAGTAAATCTTGTCCAGCCTACTTTCAAAACACATCCAGAATCTGACCACTTCTCACCTCTTTCACGGCTCTCTCTTTAGTCA
The DNA here is from genome assembly GCF_949987535.1 of Balaenoptera acutorostrata. NCBI lineage: Eukaryota > Metazoa > Chordata > Mammalia > Artiodactyla > Balaenopteridae > Balaenoptera > Balaenoptera acutorostrata. The sequence goes on along the minus strand of NC_080064.1, from coordinate 14,530,233 downwards.
GAACCGCCACCATTTCTCAGCTGGGCTATTACAATGACACCCTGCCTGGTCTCCTGTTGTGCCATTACCCCTCATGATCTCTATTCAGACAGGGCAGTCCTGTTAAAACGAAGGTCAGATCCTGTCACTCCTCTGCTTGGGATCCTCCAGTAGCTTCTCATTTCATTCAGAGTAAAAGCCAAAGTATTTTGACTCCAACTCTTTGAACAGACCCGCTGTTCTTCCTCTTGCTCATTCTGCTTGAGCCACGCTGACCTTGCTGCTCCTCGACTATGCCAAGTCTCCCAACCGCAGGACCTTTGCACATGCTGTCCCTTCTGCCTGAACAGATATCTTCATGACCTGCTCCCTCCCAGCCTTTACATCTTTGCTCCAATGTCACCTGATGGATGAGGCCTTCCTTCCCCTCACCCAATGTGAAAGTGAAACCAGCTCCTCCATCATTTTCCATATCCCTTGCATGGCTTTATTTTCCTTCACACTATATATCACCATCTGTTGTATCACAAATTTATATGTGTGTTGTCTCTCTTCCCCATGAAAATATTCATTTCATAAGAACAGAGACTTTGCCTCATTTGGTTCACAGCTATATTTCCAGTGCCTGGCATCGGTATGTACTCAATACCTTTTTGAATGAATGAATGTGTAAATATCAGGTTGAGACTCCATGGGTAAGAGGTAGGATTAATTTGGTTACTTAGGGGCTCAGAGTTAGTGAAGAGATGAATTTGGAGGAGGGGGAGAATACATGGCAAGGGAGTGGTAGGGTGTAGGTCTGGATAAGGTGTGTGTGTGCGTGTGTGTGTGTGTGTGTTGGTGTGCATATGCCTGCACATGTGTGGCCCCACAGGAGGCAGAAAAGACCACAGAGGGAAGGCTGGCAGGGGATCAGACTTAACTTGGCTGATGGAGAGGCTCTTCCATGAGGTTTCAGGGAGAGAACAAGACATCCAGAAACATCATCTGATGCATGTGCAAGAGAGACTAGAGGGGTGGAACAGGAAAGCATGTGATCTCTGAGAGGCCAGAAGAGAAGGGCTCTGAGGTCGAGTGGTCCTACCATGGCTCCTCGTGTCTGGGCCCTGGGTCCTTTATCTGTGTTCTCGTGCAACGCCCTCCTCATTGGTTGTCAGAATGATTTTTATATAACCCGAATCTAATCAGGCCACTCCCCACTCAAGAGCCATGGTTGCTTCCCACCGCCCCTACTTTTTTAGTGTCATAGTTCAGTCTTCCACCCTCTCCCACCCTCTCCCCATGCAGCCTGACTTCAGCCAGGCTCAGACACACCCTCTTCCCAAGAATGCCATCCCCATCCTCTCCTTCACCTCATTGCTCTTACTGTTTCCTCGACTTGTAATTCATTCATTCATTTAATAAACAATCATTGGAGGCCTCCTCTTTGCTGGGCACTCTTCTAGTTTCTAGAAATATAGCAAGGACTTCCCCGGTGGCACAATAGTTAAGAATCTGCCTGCCAGTGCAAGGGACATGGGTTCAATCCCTGGTCTGGGAAGATCCCACAGGCTGTGGAGCAACTACTACTACTACAACTACTACTACTACTACATGTGCCACAACTACTGAGCCCACATGCCGCAACTACTGAAGCCCGCACGCTTAGAGCCCGTGCTCTGCGACAAGAGAAGCCACAGCAATAAGAAGCCTGTGCACCGCAATGAAGAGTAGCCCCCACTAGCCACAACTAGAGAAAGCCCGCGTGCAGCAACGAAGACCCGACACAGCCAAAAATAAATAAATAAATAAATTTATTTATTTAAAAAAAAAGAAAAAAGAAATATAGCAGTAAAAGCAATAGACATGGCCACTGGCTACCTGCTCTTGCTCACCTGAAAACCCCTGCCCCTCCATAAAAGATGTGTTAATTGGGACTCTTGGTGGGAAGTGACAGAAAGCAATATAAGCAAAAAGTTAGTTTATTGCTTCACATCATTGAAAATTCCAGGAGTTGACCTGAAGGGGAAGCTTCAGGCAAGGCTGGATCCAGGGTCTCACTCTCTCCATCTCCCAGATCCTTCCTCAGGCATGTTCTCCCCCCGGAAACCAGCGGGCTGCTAGCAGCTCCAGAGTCATATCCTATTCACTCAGCAACCTCAGAAAGTCTCCGTCTCTACAGCTGGGTGCTGTTACCCGAAGAAGGTGGATTAGGTCTTTGCTGGGCGAAACTAAGAAGGTGCCTACAGAGGTCCAGTTCTAATGGCAATCCCAGCACCCCTCCCCCTCCCAGACAGAGGCCAGTTCCCCTCCCCTGAGCATCCTGCTGGGGATGAATTAGAGAGGGTAAGGGAGCCCCCAGAGAGTGGGAAAGAGGACTCAGGGTCTTCTGCTCTCCTCCCTCCAGATCCCTGTGTCTATGTGTTCCAAGGACTGCCAGACTGGGCAAAAGAAGAAGCCAGCTGGCATCCACCCCTGCTGCTTCGAGTGTATTGCCTGCCTCTCTGGCACCTTCCTCAACCGAGCTGCAGGTATGATTCATGGGCCCACATGCTTGCCTTGCCACTGCCCTGCCCTGGGAGGGGGGTGGTCTCCAGGGCCCTTCGCCTTTGGCAGGGTCTCTGGGGTCTCCCCCATGGTACATAAGTGTCCAAAGGCCAAGGATTATGTCTTTCCCACCAGAGGGTGAGGTCGTGGGAGGGAGGAATTATAGTTATTAGACTCTGAGTCAAGGAGACCTCGGTTCAAATCCTGCCTCTATAACTTCCTGGCTTTGTGACTTTACCTGGCTGGGCCTCAGTTTCCTCATCTGTGAAATGGGGTTGTTGTGAGAAGTTGATGAGCCAGTGGGTGTAAGGGACTCAGTGAGCGTTGGTCGCCCTTAGCTCTCTCTCTCTCTTTCTCCTTCCCGGGGCCTGGCCCAATGCAGGCCCAGAGGATGTAGATGCTGAGAAGGCAGGTTCGGCTGATGGGAGCTGCTGTGGGGTCTTGCAGGTGAATTCGACTTCCAGCCCTGCCCAAGTTATGAGTGGTCCCGCAGGAAAGACACCTCCTGCTTCAAGTGGCAGCTGGCCTTCCTTGAATGGCATGCGGCACCCACCATCACTGTGGTCGTGCTGGCTGCCCTGGGCTTCCTCAGCACCCTGGCCATCTTGATAATCTTCTGGAGGCAGTTTCAGACGCCCATGGTTCGCTCGGCTGGGGGGCCCGTGTGCTTCCTGATGCTGACGCCGCAGCTGATGGCATACATGGTGGTCCCTGTGTATGTAGGGCCGCCCATGGTCTCCACGTGCCACTGCCTCCAGGCCTTCTTCACGCTCTGCTTCACCGTCTGCATCTCCTGCATCACCGTGCGCTCTTTCCAGATCATCTGCATCTTCAAGATGGCCAGACGCCTCCCACGCACCTACGGCTTCTGGTCCGCTACCATGGGCCCTATGTCTTCGTGGCATTCATCACGGTGCTCAAGACGGTCATCGTGGGGAGCAGCATACTGGCCAACCCCACTGCCCGCACTGACCCCGATGACCCCAAGATCACGACCCTATCCTGCGACCCCAGCTACCACCGGGGGCTGCTGATCAACACCAGCCTGGACCTGCTCGTCTCCGTGCTGGGCTTCGGCTTTGCCTACATAGGCAAGGAGCTGCCCACCAACTACTACGAGGCCAAGTTCATCACCTTCTGCATGACCTTCTACTTCACCTCCCTTCCTCTGCGCCTTCATGTCTGTCTACGAGGGGGCGCTGGTCACCATCCTGGACCTCTTGGTCACTGTGCTCCACCTCCTGGGCATCACCCTGGGCTACTTCGGCCCCAAGTGCTACATGATTCTCTTCTACCTGGAGCGCAACACGCCAGCCTACTTCAACAGCATGATTCAGGGCTACACCATGGGGAGGGACTAGCACTCCTATCATCTGCCCATTGGGATGAGGGCCTCAGCGTTGGGAGATGGAGGCCGGGGGCTTGCTTGTTCAACTCCAGATGGATGCAAGGAAGCCACCCCCAAAGATTACCACCAAGCCCTGGTATCTGATTTGGCGTTCCTCCGAGGTTCTCTGTGTCCTGGCCATTTTTACCCACCTAGCGATGGATGCCTAGAAACATTTGCCCTTCGTTCCTTTCCCTCGAGCTGTTTAGCTTGCCAGGCAATGCCACCCCATTGTAGAAAAACAACCCAAGGTGACCTATTGGTCTCCAAGGACGGAGTCCAGTTTGGCAGCCTACAGCCGCCATCTGGTGGTCACTGTGGGTACCTGCAGGTTCACGGTGAAGGGACGCCTGCTGGAGGGCTGGGCGGGGGTTGGAGGATGTGAGATCAAATAATGCTGCCCTGCCTCATTCACTAGCTGCCCGTGTGTCTGCGTCTCATCCCCGAGATTCCCCCAGAGCACGAATCCCCGGCTTCTCTGTTGTCTCTGAGTACGGCTGAGCCCATAAATGCTCGGGAATAAACCTCCCTTGGGTGAAATGAATGAGATTCCTTCTTGTTTTCCAGAGGTCCCCTAAGAAGATGTGGAATCGGAGACCTCGGTTTCAATCCCAGCATTGCCACTTCCAAGCTGTGTACCTTGGGCCAATTATTTACTGCCCCTGAGCCTACACTTCCCGGTCCCTAAAATGGGGACATTGAAGGATCAGAGATAAGGGGTGCAAAGTACGTATATTAGGTACTCAATAAATGCCAACCGTTGCAAATCCACACATCCCTGGAACCATCAGGGGCAAAATAAGGCTGTGTTTCCTTTTTACACCCTGATGTCCGTGGCATATCTTCTAGTCCATGGCACTAGCCTCTGCTGGAAACTGGCCCCCACCCAGTAAATTCTGGGTGTTGTTATGGGGGTGCTCGAGCCTCTCATGTGCTCCAGAGCCACTGTGTACCATGGCACTGCCAAGCCTGGGAGAGGCTGCTCTGCTGGGTGTGGCCGTGTGCATGTCCACCACCCCCGATGGAGGGCTCCAGCTGCAGGAGGGGCCCTGTCTTCCCTGTTCAGGGGTCAGACCTGGCCTCTGACAGCTCACCAGGGAACCAGAACTTCCATACTGAGGCCTCCAAACTGCTGCCTGCCCAGAGAGGTTGAGCGACCGGCTCAGGTGCACCCAGCTCCAAGTTGGGAGAGGGAGTGTCAGAGCCTCAGTGCACTCAGGCAGAGAGATGGGGGCCCTGAAGAAGCCATAGCTGCGGTGACATGGTGGCCTTCTCAGAAATCCCCTGGGAGTGACTGAGAGCTTGGCCAGCGCCAACCCTGGAAGGAACAACTTCCCTAAGCTTATTTGCAGCTGGGAGGGCAGGACTGACTCCTCCTTGTCCTGAATTTACCTCTTTCATGCTTCAAGGTGGTGGGTGGCAGGATCTTGGCTTGAACCATCTGGGATTTGGGGCAACGGCCTTCATATTTTGGGCCACTTCTCCGTGGACGGTCCCTGTTTCTCTTCCCTAAGCCTCTTTCTGGAGCCTGGCACAGAGCAGGTGCTCCATGGATACTGATGAACCGCTAAATCACTGTCGGCTTCCTCCACCATCCCCTCCACCACCCCTTCCCCAAACCATCACATCATTCATTCAGTTCATCCTTCGTGGCCTTGGGTACTGGAAAGACGCAACAAATATTTGTACTTACAACTGATGAGGACAACAGCTAACATTTATTGCCCTCCCTAAGAACTGTACTGTAATTTTATCCATTTATTCCTCACCAAACTCTATGAGTTGGGTGCTGTTAGGGTCCTTATCTTACAGATGGGGAAAAAAAGAGACTCAAAAGGGTTATGAAACGGCCCCAGCCCCACACAGCTCACCTCTGTGGAGTGAGACCCAGACAGCCCTGCCTGGAAAGCTGGTGCAGGGGAATAGCAATCATGGTTGCGTGGAGGGGATGCAGTGTCCCCACCAGGGCGCTGTGGTGTGCTGGGGGGCTTCAGATTTTAGAGAGATGGCTGGTGGATGCAGTGACCAGGGAAGACTTTGGGGGAAGCTGGCATTTGAAAAGAGCCTTGAAGGACAGAGAAGTTTGGGAAGGCAGGAAGTATGAGTGTTGAGGGAGGAGCGGGGTGGGGGAGGGGCGGGGTGGGTGGGACAGGCAGCAGAGCAAAGGCAGAGTGGAGGGAGGCCCGCAGGAGCAGGCGGCTGAGGGTGGCTGGGTTGTAGAGCCGAGCGTGGAAGGATACCTGGGGCTACATGTGGGGGACCCTGACCTAGGGATCTGGACCTTGTCTTCCCTGGTGGCCACTGTCGGCGTCCCCTGCACAGGCTGGCTTGCCCTGCTCCTGGGGTTGCCTGAGGTGCTGTCCCTGGATGTCCCTGACCTCTGTGACCAGCCTCCTCTCTGGCTCCATCCTCTTCCCACAGTCTTGGGTGTTGGCCTGGTGGGCTGGAGACTTGCTGGGACAAGACCCCAAGGACGGACTATTGGTGGGACCATCCCTTTTCTGTCCCCTCTGCTTGCCTCGCAGGGGAGCCCGGAGCCTCGGCTGAGACCCCATCCAGCCCTGAGTTTCTGGGGAGCAGCTCTGTGCAGTCTGTTCCTGGATGTGCCTGTGTTCCGTCCCCCTCGCCCTTGGGACCAGCTTGTCAGAGGCTCAGGGAGTTTTAAGCTCTTAATTCTCTTTTCTTGCAAGCTTCTGATGCCTTGGTTTAAACATTTTTTTTTTAAGAGATAATGACCTCATTTTCCTGGTTCTGCCTCACAGACCACCATTAGAGAGAGAATCCTGGAATCCCACTGACCTCAGAGACATCTGCTCCGCACCGCCTGCTATAGCCACCCCGAGCTGAGAGCTTAATCCCTTCTTGTTCCCCTCCAGTGACGGGAGGCTCACTGAGGACCACGCCAGTTACTATGTTGATAAAATTCTTCTTAGACTGAATCAAAACCTAACTCTCCAGGATTTTGAAACATCTGTGGCCACTAGTTTTATTTTGGGGGACCACAAATTAAATCTCATTCCTCTTTCTCATGAAGGTCTTTTATATGTAATAACAAAAAGCATATCGCCTTTGAAGGAGCACCTACTGTGTGCCATGTGCTTCATACACATTGTCTCTAATCCCCATGATGACCCTGCCTGATGGGTACCTGTGACCCTCGGTGGCCACGTGCTGATACCTCCCAGCATCCCCTTCCCAAGGGAGATCTATGTGGTTATAGGGAAGCTGCCTCCCGTGTCCTGGCTCCAGGGGATGGAGCAGGTGACCCAGGCCAAGCCAATCCACACACACCCTTCCTTTGGCTGCAGTGATTGGCTCAGGGGTGGGCACATGACCTGGGTTGGTCCAATCAGAGCGACTTTCAGGATGCTTGCTGGGATAGCTTCTTTCTGAGGAACCAGCAAGGCTGTTGACCCAGGAGCTGGGGGCAGCTCTTACAGGACCACAAGGCAAGTCAGCCTTAGAGGCAAAGTGGAAGGATGGACAAACTGGGTCCTTGGAAACCTTTGAGATGATGGATCTTGCAGGCAGGCAGCCCCACATCTGAAATCTCCCATTTCACGAGTCCATTAATGTCCACTATTGCTCAAGACAGTTTGACTTGGATTTTCTGTCCCTTGCAACCCAATGCGTCCTTACCCTAGGGAAGAGGAAACTGAAGCTCAGAGATGCTGATTAACTTGCCCAGGGTCACCAGCTCATAAGTGAGAGAGCTAGGATTTGGGCTCAAAGGATAATTGGGGTGGGGTTCAGCTATTGTGCTCTCCTCGGATCATTTCTTTTTTTGGTCTAAAGGTTCTCAGTTGCTCTTAGGACCTGATTGTGACCACCGACCCGGACCTCTCCTTTGGTCCTCTCCTTACCCTCTGACCCGTAACCATCTCTCCTAGAGGACCCCACCAGCTTTCCTCTCCAAGGCCCCTGTCATCCTTCCCAAATCCACACTCTGGCCAGCTGATTGACGTCCCCTTATTCCAATCACAGTCACAGGTCTTCCCTGCTCAGAAACCTTCTGCGGTTCCCCAGTGCCTACACGATCCTGCTCCAACCCCTCCGTGTGCCAATCAGATCCTTCAAAATCTGGACCCTGCTTGCCTCTCCAGCAGCCCCCCACCTAGTCCCCAGACACACTGCCTGGTTTCACACCTTTACTCAGGCCCTTCTGTCTTTTCCCCAGTGGACTTACATTTGTCCCCTACGGCCCAGTTCATATGCCTCCTCCCCTGGGAAGACTTCCCTGCCTTAGGCAGGGGGCTTCCTTCATGCTCCCATAGCTGCTTGAGCTTAACCTCTGTTGGTCCAGCACTTGTGACATGGCTACTGCCTTTCTGGTCTGCGACCACCTGCGGGGGAGGGCAGGAACTGTTCTCTGTGCAGCCTTTTTCTCCCCTGTGGTCTCATCTCCAATGCTTTCGTTGCTCAAGGCATTGCTGGCTGAGCAGTGAGATGCCCGGGGCCTTACGCAGGGCTGGAGTGGACCTGGTGGGAGCTGGCTGTGATCTGGGGCCGGGCCAGGAGAAAGGTGCTGCCTTCCCCGGTGGCAGGGGCTGCGGGGGAATGGAGAGGGTGACAGAGGGCAGCCAGCAAGCTGGAACTGAGCCTCCCAGGCAAGCACAAGTCTCTAGTGCTGCCTAGTCTCCAACAGTTTACTTACCTCAGGTATACTTTATATAACTCTTAACTTGGAAAGAGAAAAATCCCAAAGACTAAATTCCATTGTTTTAAGAAAGAAAAAGCAAATATCTGTTCCAGTTGCACCAGTTAACAGTTTTACTTGGGAAATTTCATAGAAATAGTAGGATATCTTTCTCTAAATCTTACTTTTTGAAGAAAAAACAAAAATGGCAGCATCTCCATCACTCAGACCAGAACCCTCTGCATCATCCTGACTTCTCTTTATCTCTCATCCTACATCCTATCTGTCAGCAAAACTGTTGGCTCTACCTTCAAAATATATCCTGGTTTAAAACTACGTTCCAGCAACAGCCTCCTAATGGCTTCTGCCCTCGTCCCCATAGTGTCCAAAATGGTTCTCTAAAAACCTAAGTCAGTTCATTGCCTTCCTCTGCTCAGTACCCCATGGCTCTGCAGCACCCTCAGACGAAGAGCCAGAGTCCTTATGTGGGCGTGTGTCAGACCCACAGGGCTCCCCGCCACCTCCCTCCTACACTCCTCTGCAGCCACAATGCCCTCCTCACCATCCCCCAAACATGTCATGTTTCTGCCTCAGGGCCTTTGCACTGGCTGTTCCCTCCTCTTTATTTTTATTTTTTATTTTATTTTTATTTCATATTTTTGGCCACGCCGTGCAGCATGCAGGATCTTAGTTCCCCGACCAGGGATCGAATCTGGGCCCCCTGCACTGGAAGAGCAGAGTCTTAACCACTGGACCTCCAGGGAAGTCCCTGTTCCCTCTTCTTGAAATGTCCTTCCTGATAGTCACATGGCTTGTTCTCTCATGTATTTTGTCTTCCTGTTTAAAATTTTTTCTTTAACACTGGCCACTAACACACTATATATTTTACTTCTTTGTCTTGTTTATTGTGTTTCTTCCCCAATAGACTATACATTGCACAAGGGCAGGGAGATTTGTCTGTTTTGTTAATGGACGTATCTCAAGCATCTAGGTAAGTGCCTGGTACAGAGTAGGTGCCCAACAAATGCTGGTTGAATGAATGAGTGAAAGAAACAGAACTGTAATGGGTTGTGAGGTCAGAAGCCAGAGAAGCAGGGGCAGGTCGGGAAGTGTGGACGGTGACGGTCAGGCTGAGCAGTTCAGGTCTGTGAGTGAGGTGCATTCACTCGTGCACCCCTTCTCTCACTCCCTCGTTCATTTATTCACTCCACAAATGCTTACAAAGCACCACTAGGGTCAGGCGCTGTGTGGCCCCGAGGAGACACCACCCCAGACATCAGTCCCTGCTCCCAGGCACTCATGTTCCAGTGGGGGACCCAGGACTCCATGTGACACTGTGTGAGGGGTAGGCTCCAGGTGCTACAGGGGCACCCAGAGTAGACGCCTCGCCTTGGGAGGGGGAGGAAGGTGCCCCGAGAAGGTGACATCGGGCCAAGACCTGAGGGGTGTGCAGCCATCAGCCCAGCAAGGGGGGCTCGGAGGGCGCACCAGGCAGGGGCCAGCCTGAGCAGAGGAGGAGCCGGTAGGTCCAGAAAATAGAGAGAGGGGGTGTGGAGCCGAGCTTGAGTGTGAGGGTGAGTTGTGGAGGGGGGAGGGGAGAGGAGGAGGGATGGAGATGGAGAAAGAGAGAGAGGGAGAGGAAACTAAGAGGATAGAAGAGAGGAAGGGAGGAAGGGAGAGAGGGAAGGAGAGAGAGAGACAGAGACAGAGAGATAGACAAACAGAGGCAGAGACAGAGACAGAGAGACAGAGAGAGAGAGCGCACCTATCCAGCTGTGTGGTTCTGGGAGAGTGAACTCACCCCTCTGTGTTGCAGTTTCCTCTCCTGTGAAATGGGGGGATGGTCACAGGACCGCTGTGAGGATGACACGAGCTGCCCTTGTGAAGCACTCAGCAGGCTGCCTGGCACAGAGTGAGTGGCCGGCAGGTGTAAGCCGTTCGGTCCTAAGAGGGAAGTTTGAAGGGTTTCTGAAGGGAGAAAGCAGGCTGTGTGGTGTGAGACAGGAGGCGGGGAGGCCCCTTGGGCATCAGGTCCAGGTGAGTGAGGACACAGGCGTGGACCTGCGGCGGCCGTGGATGTGGGGCGGCCATGGACCTGGGGGCAGCTTGGCCCTGCAAGGAGGAGGGGGCTCCTGATTTGGGCAGCCGCTGGCTGGGGAAGCTGTCAGGTGGGTGGGTCCGGCCCACTCAAGAGTCAGAAGGGACCCCAGAGGGCATTCACACCTCCCCCCTTGCTTCTGGGCAGGCCTGGGGCCCAGCCTGGTGGCCAGCGCTGACCCGCTTTATAAAGGTCTCCTGGGCAGGCTTAGAGCACTAGATGCAGAGAACCGGCAGAAAGAAGCTTGTAATATCCGGGAACTTGGGACCACTTGGGTGGGTCCCCATACTGGCTCACTGCATAACGAGAAGCAATATTTCCTCCATCTCTCTGGGAGCAGGAGATGAGGCGGATTCTCCTTGGGCCTCAGATCTCCCCCATAAGACCCCCAAAGGAGACCCTCTGAGCAGCGACCATGGGGGATGTCCAGGGTGGGCCGGGAAGAAGGGCCGAGCCCCTCCTGCCCTTTCTGCAGGGAAGATGGGAGTGTGGGGTTTTCCATACAATAACGCATAGGCCCATCTGCTTCCAATTAGCAGCTCCGGGGGAGCCTAATTGGCAGATCAAACCATTCGATGTTCCACATTAGATAAGTAGTCAGAAGAGCCCCAGCAGAGTCTGATACTTTTTGGACAGAGCCCAAGCCCTGTGTTGACCACCGTGGGGCCTGGGGTGCTAATGCAAACCAGATCCTCATGCACAGAAGTGGCAGGATATTAACAAGTGTCAAAAGGCTTTGAAGAGCCTGGGCAGATGCGGCTGTGCCTCTGCCCCTGCGCTGAGGAGGGGCGCCTGGGCTCCTGAAACTTAAGCTTGAACTTCAAGGAGGCGGGAAGGGCTCTTGGAGAGTGGCATCCTGACCCTGGCTGTGGCAGGGATGTCCGAGAGCCAGTGGGTCCTGCCCTGGCAAAGACACATGGTGGAAGGCTACGGGCTCAAAGAGGGGAGACCTTGGTTCTCACTCCCTGCATGACTTGCTGTGGGCCACATGACATAAACGGACTGGCTCTAGCTGTGTGACTTTGGGCAGGTGGTGTTACCTCTCAGAGCCTCAGCTTCCCCATCTGTAAAATGGGAGAAAACCGTCTAGGCTTATTCAAGGTGGATGGATTCCATTCAGATCCCAGCTTTGCTCGTTACTACTTTGGACATGATACTTAACCTCTCAGAGCTTTACTACCCTCATCTGTAAAACAGGGTTAATAACCGGAACCATCTTATCAGGGTTGTTGTGAGGGTCAAATGAGATTTACACATGTAAAGTACTCAGACTGTGCCTGGCCCATGGTAACTGCTGTATAAATGCTAGCTGTTGTATCAGTCAGTGTGTGCTAGGTTATGCTAGCATGACAAACATCCCCTGGATCTCAATGGTTTACAGAAGCAAAGATTTTCTTTCTTTCTTGTGTGGGCTCACTGCAGCTCTTCTCCATGTGTCTTCTTTCCAGGATCCAGGCTGAAGGAGCAGGCCTGCCTTGAAACACCCTGCTCTCACAGCAGAGGGAACAGAGCGATGGTAAAGGCACATCATGCCTCTGAGGCTTCTTCTTGGGGTGTCATATGTCACTTGTGCTCACATTTCATGGGCCAAAGCAAGTCACATGACCTGGCCTGGTGTTGATGGGCAGGGAGATAAATCCTCTCAGGGGGTGGGGCAGTGAAAGTGAGGACGGGCAATGTGATGGATCACAGTCATGACTATTGTTAATTCAGGGGCCATGGGGATGTGGAGGCGGGGATTGTCATTACCCAGATGTTTTATCTCAGTTTGGTTCGAATTGTGGCAAAATGGTGAGTTTTTCAAACTTTGTTGTTAGCGTGCCTCCGCTCCCTTGTTGGTACCCTCACCCAGTCTGTCTGATACCTCCTGCTGAAGGGAAAACCTCACAGAATAAATTCACAAAAGGTGAAAGTCAGTATTCATCTGAGAGGAACACTGAGGGTGATGTTTGGCATGCTGCTCGTGGTGGAATTAGGCATCAGCCAGAAGGAAGAGAGTTTTGCCAAGGAGGTCTCTCAGCACATGGGCAGAAGAACAAGCCTGAAGAGGATTGATCGGGCCTGGTTACACCAGGCATCTGGCCTCGGAGCTGAGCCATCAGTAGCAGTGAGGCCTGATTGGAAGGGTCACCCCCTTGATTTTGCTTTGAACCATGAGCCGGACTGTCCCAGCTGGAGACCTTTGAGACCTGCCTTTAGGGGGACCTCTGAAATGCACCTGTGCATTCTGTAGCTCCTTTCCCTATGGCTGGAATCTCAGGCTCCTGGGGAGGGGCAGACTTGCCCACCCGTGGGCTCTGGACTCTGTTAGTCCTGCCTCATGCCTGATCCCAGCCCTGGGGCTCCTGCCCAGCTGTGATGTCGGGGCAGGTTCCTTGAACATGAGTCATGAGCCCCCACGAGTGGGGGTGTCTTGCATCCCGCCCAGCACATTTCCAGCCCCAGGGAGGATCTGGTTCATGGCTTTCTCGTGTTGGTGAACTGAAGGTGTTTGATGAAGGTAAATGGCAACCATGATAGTGACAACAGGTGCCATTTAAGGGTGTTTCCTGTGACCCAAGAGCTGTGTGGAGCATTTTACACCCATCATCCCATTTCATCCTCATAGTCACTACCTGAGGGTTGTTATTATTCCCATTTTACAGACGGGAAAACTGAGGCTCAAGGGAGTCTTGAGTCATTCATTTGATAAAGGATGGAGTTGGGATTGGGATCCAGGTCTTCTGACTCTAAAGTAAAAGTGGAAGTGACGCTTCTAGTGGGTAGGGTGGGGATAACATTGTAGTGGCCTTCATAATGATGCTGTGTTAACAGGTAATATAACAGCAGTACAAATCGCCACCAAGGAGACAGCTCTGGATTCAGAGCTGGTGGGGAGGTGTGGAGGAGGGCAAACCTTGTATGTTAATACATGGGGTTCCTTCACACATACATCATTTTGTTTCATCCTTATGACACCCTTGCAATGTATACAAAATTATATATTATAAATTACATATTTTCTGAAGAGGAAATTGAGGTCCAGAAGGGTATAGTGATATGTCCAAAGCCTTAGAGCAAGTGGGCAGCAGAGCCAGGGTTGAATCTGGAGTTGAACTTGGTGTTGGTGATGGTGGACACAGTGGTTATACTGTTGTCAGAATAGTAATGTAGGTGGTTGTTACTCAATTGGGGTAAAGGAGAGTAGACTACAACAAAGAGACCCCCCCGAATGCTTATACATGGCAGAAGTTGTTTCTCTGCCATGTAACAATCTGGAAGTGTGCAGGTGAGAACTGGTGGGCAACTCTGCCACACTCCACATGTGGATCCAACTCTGGGCCCAGCGTGGCTGCTCCAGCTCCCACCATCACATCTGCATCACAGCCAGTGAGAAGGTAAGTGGGAAGAGGATTACATGCTCATTCCTTTTCAGGCACAACCTGAAAGTGGCAGACATAATTTTCTCTTACATGGCATTGCCAGAATTTAGCCATCTAGCCACACCCTGCTACAAGGGAGGGTGGGAATGTGGTATTTAGTGGCATCTTTGGTGGACACGGAATGCATCACGCAGATCCCCTTTCAGGACTGAAGAACTTCTTCCCCCCGCTTCCGGGAGGGCTGCTGGCTGATAGTCCTCAGTCCTCCCTAGAAATGGCTCTTGGCTGGAGAGAGCTGTCTTGCCTAAAGTTACATCCCCATCCAGTGGGGAGCTTGCAGGCAACGACTGTAGGCTGTGGGAATCTCGAGGAATGTCAAGGCCAGTCTCTCAACTGTAGAAAACCATCCAGTCTTCAGAGGTCCTTGTGGGATCAGCCAAGACCTTTGTTGAGCTGGCTCTGCATCCAGCTTCTCCCTCTGCCCAATCCCATTTCTTTTGCTTCCTTTCCGCAGGTGTCAACCTCGAGGGCACTCCCCAGTAAACCTGCCCACTAATCTCAGAGTCTGCTTCTGGGAGAACCCAACCTGCATCCATCAAACATATTTGGGAGCGCTGTTGTAAGGGAAGTAGGGGAGAAGACCTACTGATGGGCAGCAGAAATCTGCTTCGGGAATGGTGGCATCATGGCGGGGCTAATTGTGGGGATGTGAGAGTGTTGATAGCTATGATGGTGTCATTCGTGAGGCTTGTTGCCATGGTGATGGAGGTCATGGCCATGATAGAGAGTGGGAAGCCATGGTGTTACAATGTTGGTATTCATTCACGTGGGGGTAGGCTTACCTGGCTGCTGGACCCCAGCTCTGAGAAGCTGCTCCCTCCTGCGCTGCTCCCTCACGAGCGGGCTGCTGTAGGGGCTGCTCTCTTCCTCTCTCTGACGTTCCATGTAGATGACGGTCAACCTGCTTCCTGGCTCCTCAGACTCCCTAGTCCCTCTTCCTTCTAGCCAGCCTTGAGAATTACCCTGCCCTGGATGGGGTCCTGTCTACTGCTTCTAATCTCCCGTCCCAACTCTGGGTCCCTCCAGTCCTCCCAGCTCTACTTCCCTGATGACTAACTGAGCCGTTTGGCCCTCTCTGGGGGCTGACACTCAGCCTCACTCTCTTCAGCTAGATTTCTGAGTTCAATGTTAGCTGCAGGGGATCCCCTTTCTTCCCCGGTGTAACCCAACCTAGATCTGGCTCAGTGGTGATGGTAGAAAGGCTGGTGAGGTGTGGAAGGTAGTGATGGTGATGATGGTGGTGGTAATGACGGTGATGGCAGGGTTTATGTTGGTGGTGGTGCCCTTGATGGTGATGGTGTTGATGGTGGTAGTTATGGTGATGGTGATGGTTTGCTTGTGATGGTGTTGATGGTGGTGGTAGTGGTGGTGGTGATAGTGGTGTTGGTGTTGGTGTTGGTGATGGTGGTAGTTATTATGGTGGTGGTGATGGTGTTGGTTGTACTGGGGATGCTGGTGATGGGCAAGGTAGTGAAGGTGGTGGTGGTGATGGTGGTGGTGGTCACAGTGATAAGGATGTTAATTCTGGTCCTTTCCTTTCCAGATGAATGCCTTCATTAAGTCTCTTTTTTTAGAGGCCAAAAGCCAAGATCACTTGTCCTTTCTTATACCAGCAATACCTAGACCTCTCTCTTTGTCAGACCTGGGTCATCAGGGGATCCATCCAGATTCTGGCTGAAGTGGAGCAGACCATGGGATAGAAGAGAGTGAGGACGGAGTCTGGCAGATAGAGCTATGTTCCTCTTCAGCCCCTCATCATCCACCCCCTTCTCTAGAAAAGGGTGGGCGGGTCTCACCAGGCCCCTGACCCTCTGTCACCACAGTCCTAAGGGGCAGGCCTTGGGCTTGTGGCACAATATAGAAAGAGCACTGGACAGGGAGTCAGGAGACTGGGTCCGGTTCTGACTCCCTGAGTCACTGCGACCGAGTTTGCTGCTCTGAGCCTCAGTTTCCCCACTTGCATAATGAGGGGTTTGAATGGGAGCTGAGGGTTTCAGCTGTTTCTTACAGTGGCACAAGGACTGCCTCTGGGGCCGCAGTGAAGCAGGACGTCCACACCGGGGTCCCTTAGTGACCCGGCCTGGGTGGGTCCAGCTGGCCCTCTGCCCTGTGTGCAGTTTGATCACCCAGGGGACCAGGTGGGAGAGCATGAATGGTTTGGTGTAGCTGACTCCTTTACAGCTGAGGGTGGGTTCGCTCACAGCTTCGCCTGTGAGTGTGTGTGTGTGTGTGTGTGTGTGTGTGTGTGTGTGTGTGTGTGTATCTATCTTCAGAACAGATCACAAATACGACCTCTTCTGGCCTGACCCATCCTGATCTTACCCTGGGTTCCTGGGTAGCCCCTCCCTGGTCTCCGACCTTCTGCCCATGCTGCCTCTACGGTTTATTAACTACATATTGTCCAAAGTGCACTTCAAAACTTGTCAGATCTTGCCACTTCCCTGCTCAAAACGACTCCCATCCCATCAAAGGGAAAGCCACAGTCCTGCCAGGGACCCACAAGGCCCTGCCCGATCTCCTTGTTCCCTCCCTGACCTCCCTCCTCCTCCTTCCCCGTCTGCTCGCTCTGCCCCAGCCACACCGGACGCCTCAGTTTTCTCCAACACATTAACCTGCATGGCCCCACCTCAGGGCCTTTGCACAGGCTACTGGCTTGGCCTGGAAGACACATCCATGCACCTGGTTCCCTCACCTCCTTCAGGTCTCTGCTCAAGCATTCCCTCTCAGTTACACCTCCCGAGCCTCCTTCTGTTCCTAGCGGCACCCTCCATCCCATACACACACACTCCTTATCCTGCCTCTGTGCTCTTTCTCTCCACAGCCTGTATTGAAATTTGGCGAGATGTGTCTTTTGCTAATTCACCTTATTTATCTGTTTCCTCAGTAAAAGGGAGTTTTATTTGTTTTATTCTCTGCTGTATCTTCAGCACTTGGGGTGGTGCTTGGCCTATAGTAAGTGCTCAGTAAATACTTGTTAATGAACTCCTGGGGTGTTTTCAGATCCGTGTTGCTGTGGGCCGTCAATACTGCTGAATGGATTCAAGATGCAAACACTGCCCTGGCCAGTATCTGGTAGTGGGGGCAGAGGAGAGGGGCTTGGGCTAGGGGCCACTGTCCCAGGAGTGAGACCTGGGGCAGTCACTTGGGGGTGATGTGAAGTTGGGCAAATTAGGGCACTAAGCTGAGCCTTGTTTTCCTCATCTGTAGATGGGATAAGAAGGATCCATCCTGCAGGAGGATGGCCCCAAGCTCCTTAATAAACTGTTAATAGGGGCTTCCCGGGCGGTCCAGTGGTTAAGACTCCACGCTTCTACTGCAGGGGGCACGGGTTCAATCCCTGATCGGGGAGCTAAGATCCCGCATGCTGTGTGGCGCGGCCAAAAAACCCCAGAGAAAACCATGATTCAAAAAGACACACGCGGGGCTTCCCTGGTGGCGCAGTGATTAAGAATCCACAAGCCAATGCAGGGGACACGGGTTCGATCCCTGGTCCGGGAAGATCCCACATGCCACGGAGCAACTAAGCCCATGCACCACAGCTACTGAGCCTGCGCTCTAGAGACCGTGAGCCACAACTATTGAGCCTGCGCCTAGAGCCCGTGCTCCGCAACAAGACAAGCCACCACAATGAGAAGCCCGCGCACCACAATGAAGAGTAGCCCCCGCTTGCCGCAACTAGAGAAAGCCTGCATGCAGCAACGAAGACCCAACGCAACCAAAAAAAAAAATAATAATTAATTAATTAATTTTAAAAAAGACACATGCACCCCAATGTTCATTGCAGCACTATTTACAATAGCCAGGTCATGGAAGCAACCTAAATGCCCATCAACAGAGGAATGGATAAAGAAGATGTGGACATATATACAATGAATGGGTTATTACTCAGCCATAAAAAGGAAATAAATTGGGTCATTTGTAGAGACGTGGATGGACTTAGAGAGTGTCATACAGAGTGAAGTAAGTCCGAAAGAGAAAAACAAATATGACATATTAACACATACATGTGGAATCTAGAAACATGCTATAGCTGATCTTATTTGCAAAGCAGAAATAGAGACACAGACGCAGAGAACAAATGTATGGATACCAAGAAGGAAAGGGGGGAGGGTGGGATGAATGGGGAGATTGGGACTGACATATATACACTATTGATGCTATGTATAAAATAGATAACTAATGAGAACATACTGTATAGCACAGGGAACTCTACTCAGTGTTCTGTGGTGACCTAAATGGGAAGGAAATCCAAAAAAGAGGGGATATGTATATATGTATAGCTGATTCATCTTGCCGTACAGTAGAAACTAACACAATATTGTAAAGCAACCATACCCCAATAAAAATTAATTAAAAAAAAGAAAATCTACCTCACTGTAAAAAAAAATAAACAGTAGCTACTAGGATCTGACCATTACTATTATGAAGATCTATGACATCCATGACTTAAAAGGAGGGAGGCAGGGGTAGGGGTTGGCCTAGGGCTTGGCTAAGGAACCTGGTAGAAGCCACCTTGTCCCAGGCATCCTGCGCCTCCGGCACTGCCCTCTGCTCTGGGAGGAAGGCCTGACAGACCCTTTCAAGGCCTAACTCAGCCACATCCACCAGGGATGTGAAAAGAGCCCCCCACCTTAGAAAGGGTAATTCTGGGCCCAAGGCGATGAAGGAGCCGGCCACGGGGAAGACAGGAGTGCTGGGCTGTGACACAGAGGACCTGGACCAATTCCTAGCTGGCCATTGGCTCCTGTGACCTCGGGGATCCTTCTTCCCTCTGGGCCTCAGTCTCCCCATCTGTAAAATCGTGGACAGGTCACCTCCACTCTAAGGCTGCTTCCCTCCTGCATTCAGCAGGTGTTCGCACGGTGGGACGGGAGCATGGTGACAGAGCCAGCCAGGGCCACCTTCCCAGCCACCTGTGGTCTCCCTCGCAGCCCTCATCCCTTTGCGGTTTCTTGCCTGGGCCTCCCCGCCTCTGCAGCCCCCTTTCACAGGGGGTCAGGTGTGGGCATTCGTGTGGGAGAACACGTGATCTGTACAGTGGGCCTTCCCGTCCTGGGCAGGACTCAATGTGTCTCCCATTGCTTCACCCCAAGAATTTGAGAAAAACACTCCATTTGTGAGATGGCCGTGCCCCTCTTCCTGGGGCGACCAGTGGATCTCATCACTCCCTGACTTGGGGCCCCAACTTGGGTACCAACCTTCCCAGGAGGTTCTGACCAGGAGCCCCATTCTGGACCACAGGACTGGGGTGTCCCTGTAGTCTCAGCTTGTTCTCAGGATCTCAGGTCCTTTGGGAAAGCCAGCTGAGGGCCAGGCGCGCTCTCTGCGGGGCAGGTCCAGAAGCCGGCGGCAGGTGGTGCTGTTGACCCCGTTCCTGGGCAAGGGGAAGGCCAGGAGTCTCCCGGGCTCCCAGCTCCAGGGCCTGGCAGAGCTGCTGGGGCCTGGGGTCCCCTCTCCTAGGAGGCCGGACTCTCGGGCACACCCTCCATGGTCCATCACTTGCCCTGGGGAAGCGCAGACTCACATAGACACATGCGCACACCAGACACACAGGGGCACACACAGGCTGTTCACCTCTGTCTTCCTGGTGCCAAATGCCCAGCCTGGTGGTCTTCACGGATCACACGTGTGCTTCCGTGTAGCCCACGTGGCAGGGGGCCTGCCTGGCTGGGGGTGTGTGAGGGGAGGAGGGCTCATGGCAGGGGATGCTTGTGTGGGCTCCTGTGGGTCAGCGTGAGTGCACGAGAGCTTGTGTCTGTGGTCTGTGTGTCTGTACGTGCACACGTGAAAGGTGTAGCATGTGGGTGTGGGTGCACACGTGTGTGAGTGGGTGTTGTGTGTGTGTAAGCCCTCCAGCGCCCTGTCCCTCTGGGCACGACTATTCAGCTGTGTGTGGGGAGACGTGTGTGTCTACAGCTGCCCACACAGGTATCTGTGCACACGTGTTTGGCTGTGTGTGTGTGCTTGTGTGGGCGAATCTCAAACTCCTGGCAACCTCTGGGCTGGGCTGATGGATGAGAAGGAATAATAAGTGGTCTGAGGAATAGAGAGGGTATAGACAGACAGGCTGCAGAGACGAATTAACCTCTTTGTTGGTGCCCAGAGACCCTGGCCCGGTGGGGAGTGACCCAGCGGTTCTCAGGCTGGGAGCAGGCAGCGCTGCCACCATGATTAAGTGCACTGAATTATGTGTGATGAATTGCCAGGCTCTTTCACACACTGTCTCACCTAACATCCTCCTAATGTCCCCCTTTTACAGATGAGGAAACTGAGGATCAGAGAGGTAGAAGAATTTGCCTGTGGTCAGACAGGGCTGGTGGAGCTGGGTCTTGAGCAAAAGTCCAGCCCTAAGACTTGTCACTGAATCTCCTCTACGCCAAGCAGGTCTGGCTGATGGGCCGTGACGCTGATGAGTGTCAGACCCCAAGCCTGGGATGGGACCGGAGGACATTTTCAGGGTCAAGGGCGAGATGAAGGAAAAGAGCCATGACTCCTGGTGTCGAAGGAGGCAACTCAGACAGTGGAAAATTCCCAGCTCTGTGGCAAGAGTGGCCTGGGAGCGTTGGCCTCTGCCTGCAGCGAGGGGTCAGCCTCTGGGAGCCTCAGTTTCCCTGCGTGCTGAGCCCCGACCTGGTGCAAGAAGCCTTGTTGGGTACTGCCCGCCCCCACTCATTCAGCAAAAGTTTATTGAGTACCTGCTATGTGTCCCGCGTGGTTCTAGATGCTGGAGATACAGCAAGGAACAGGAAAGACATGGTCCCTGCGCTCATGAAAGCTAAGTGCCATGAGAGACAGGAAAAAAAAAAACCAGCACAAACGAGACCTGTTCAGACCCAGGTAAGTGCCGGGAAGAATGGAACTGGCAACGTGACAAGCAGTGGCCGGGCCGCTCTGCACAGTGTGGTCAGGGAGGGTCTCCAGGGGACGGCCCTGGGGCTGAGGTGGGGGTGGGGGCCAGGAGGGGCTGAGCCGAGGCAGCAGCAGGTGCTTGACAGGGGCTGTTGGGATGGTGGCCGGAGGATGGAGCCGGCCTTGCAGGCCATGGCGAGCCCTTGAGATTTTATTCTCAGAGCAACGGGGAAGCCATGGAGAGGTTTAAGCAGGCGAGATCTGATTTGCCCTTTAAAGCTGGTCTGGATGCCATGCAGAGAATGTTCCACGGCGGCTGATGATTCTGCAGAATGGGACTTGCATGGGTGTGGCAGAGACTCCCTAACCCCTTCCCTGGGCCCGCAGGTTTGGAACACAGGAGGCCTGGGAAGTTGTGCTTTGAAATTTGGATCCTGGAGCAAGCCCTCCTCCTGCTCTCTTCCTTCCCATAGGTCCTGTGTGCCCTGTGACTTCCAGTTCTTTCCTTGAACCGGGAATTTTCTTATGCCTGGAGATGTTTTCTTCGCCACTGTGGATCCTGGGAGTGAGGTCTCCAGGTGCAGACTCTATCCTGCACAGAGGTCAAATCCCAGATCGTTTCTTATTGGCAGGATGACTTTGGCCAAGTTACGTCTATGCAAGCCTCAGTCTCCTTGTCTGTAAAATGGGGATGATGATGCTTCTTAGAGTATCAGACAGTGCTGAGGCTTAGATGTGATGGAGCACGCAAAGGGCTCAGTACAGGGCCAGGCACGTGGCCGTCAGAGCTCCCTTAGTGTTCGCTGTTGCTATGGTGTTGATTACTTAGTTACCTGAATGCCTGGCGTGGGTCCCTTAACACTCTGAACTGCAGTTTCTCCACCTGTAGAATCAGACCCACTTTGAAGGTATAGCCAGAAATTCAAATGAGATGTGGGAAAGTGCGTGGCAGACTAGGTACTTGGAAATGTGGCTTTGAGGTGCTGCCCAAGCTGGCCCAGCCTTCTTTGGGGGGCAGGCACCTGGCCACCTCTGCACAGAGGTGGCTTCCGGGGACAGGGGCACGGCCAGGAGGCCTCCACGGGCCCTTCTCTGACTCATCTGGGCTCTTCCTCTATCTGCCCTCCCTCCAGCCCCCTCCTTCATCCTCCAGTGTGTCCCCAGGAGTGAGCCTTTGGCAGTCTCCCTGAGTCCCTTGCCTTCCCCCAATTTGCATGTTTAAAATATATCTGCAGACACATCTTGCAACTAAGGCCCAGCCTCCCTCCCTCCCTCCCTGCCGCGTCTCTGGGAGCTGAGCTATCTGCGTGCACAAGAGCCCAGAAAAGCATATCCACTTGCTTCTCCAGGTCAGCATCTTCTGAGATGCCCTGCTCTTATTTGGGGGTGTCAGGTTTTTTTTAATCTCCCCATCTTTGCCTGTACCCGTGGGCCGTGCTCACTCATTGGCTGCTGGGTGATGCTTTCAGATCACAGGCCTGACACTTCAGTGTTTGTGTCTCTGTGCTAGGCAGGCACAAGCCCGAGCAATCGATTCTCCCTGCGTAATCGCCAAGCACCGTCCATAACACTTCATCAGCCCCCATCAGCCCTTTGGGCTGCTTCCTCTGGGCCTCACGCTGGGTTACCCATGCCCTCTCTGCTGTGACTGGGTGCCCTCTTTCCAAACTCCAGAAAGAACCACCCCCCCCCACCCCCGCTCCCTACTCAATTCTCCTTCTACTCCCCATGAGACAAGTAGGGATGCCTCAATTTCTGGTCACTTCCACCTTCCTCTGTGTCATCTTGTACCAGCCACATTGTGTTCCCTTCAATTCCTCTAGGAGGAGGTGCCATCCCACCTCAGGGCCTTTGCACATGCTGTGTCCTTCACCAGAACTCCTTCCCAGTAGCCTCAACACAATCTCCTTTCTACCTAGCTCACTGCCACTTGGCATTCAGGTCTCAGCTTAACTGTTACTTCCTTCAGGAAGCCCTCTTGAATTTCCCAGCCTAGGTTAGGTTATTCCATTCCACTCCTTTTTACCTTCAGCCTGTTTCTTTCGTGCTCTGTCCCTCCTGTAATGATTTATTTGACATCTGTCCTCCTCACTCCATTTGAGGGGGCCTTGCCTCTGTTTTGTTTGCTTGTGTATCCCTTTGGCTCACATGGTGGTGCTCAATAAATGCTGATTGAATTGAATGAATGCTTATTAAATGCAGTCTAACAAAGGCCTGAATTTTTGGCCAAGAAAAATTTCCTTCCGTAATCATGGGGAAAATGCTCCTCTCCAGGCCATCCTTCATATAATGAGGTGGCAAGGCTGGGGCAGGAAGAAGTGGTCCTGATGATGGATGTGATCATGGCTCCCAGGGCTTACTCCTCTGTCTTAGGCTAATGTTCACTGAGCTGAATCTAAAAATGATGATGTGTCTGGTGGTGATGGTGGAGTCAGTGACGGGGAGGTTAATGGCAATAGCTCTTGGCAGTGATGGTGCTGGTGATGGCAGTAATGATAAGACCGATGCTGATGTTGGTTACTTTTTTGGTGGTGAAAACGATGACAATTTTGCTGTGGTTTTGGGGTGGTGATACAAAGCATGTTTAAGAAGATGGACTTTGGAGTCAGACGCCTGGATTCTTCCCTTGTCTCTGTCACTTTAGAGATTCAAGAAACCCTTCAGTGTCTTGGTTTCCTCATCTGTTAAATGGGTATAACAAGAGTACCTACCCCATGGGTGCAGGGCTGGGACTAGGGTTGTCATGAGGATTAAATGAGGGGATTGCATGGAAAACCCTTAGCACAGAGCTTGGCTCACGTGAGGTTTTGGGTAAACATGTGTGGAAGGAAATCACGGGGACGATAGCTCTGTGGTGACGGCCTCTGGACTGTTGCTGTTGCTGACGATGACGATGGTAGCATTTGTGGCAAAGGCGTTGAAGACGGCAGCATTGGTGCCTTTCCTGCTGCCGGTGTAGTTGATGGTGGTGAAGTGATGGTGCTGATGGTGACAGAGGGGATTACAATGTATTAATTCAACCTGTCAGTTAAAGACACAGCGATGTGTTTAGTGCCAGCACATTTTTGGGAAAAAAATAAATAGAAGCCTTGATTTTCAGGCATCATCAATAAAGTAGCAACTACACACACACACACACACACGCACACACACACACACACCATGGTATAAAACAGGTGGCCAGATGTCAAGTGGATGTTTGCGTCAGAGGAAAGCCAGGGGATGGAGGATCAGAGAAGGCACCAAGCAGGAGGTGGTTTCAGGGCAGGAAAGGTGTGGTGCTCAGAGACTCAGGGAACGGTGAGAGGCAGGGGGGAGAGGGAGTGGAGAGGGAGAAAGAGAGAAGGCTGGAGAGATAAGAGCCATGGCCAAGGTGTGAAGGATGACGGTGCCTTGTGTCCCCACGACGTGCCGAGTGCCACGTGAGAACCCCGGTCTCTAGTCTGGAGCCCTGGTTCCAATCCCAGCTCTGCCACGATCCTCTGTGTGATCCTGGGCCAGCTCTTTCCCTCGAAATAGTCCCTGGGTTCCCTGTGACTCCTAGGGGATTTAGCTCCCATTTTAAAGATGTACACACTAGGCACATTTGGACTCTTGGTTTAGAAGGCCGGTGGTGACCTTGCAGAAGGCACCCTTGGGGTATCAGGACCACACGTTTCATGGCAGCGTTGAGTCAATTTGTGAGGAATGTCTGAGCATCCTTCCCTTCCTCCCATTTGCATGTATGAAATGTATCTGCAGATGCACCTCGGGCTGCCAGCCTCCCTCCCCGCTCTGCCTGCATCTCTGGGGGCTGAGCTTTCTGCATACACAAGAGCCCCCAGAAGCGCTTCTGCTTGGCTCCTCCTCACCAGCGCCTCCCATTCTGATGTTCACGTCCAAGATGTGAGTCACAACCAGAGAGGGCAGTGCCTTGCCCAATGTCGCACAGCTAGGGGAGGCAGAACAGTGGCTTAAGGGGCACAGGTGAAAGCCATTGTGTGACTCCCACCTTACCCAGGGCTCTCCCCACACTGGATTGACCACAAGGGTGGGGAGAAGGTGAGGAATTGGGAAATAGGGACGAGGGGAACCCTTATCTACCAGACACTGTAGTGTAATTAAGCCTGTGGACTTTGGAGCCAGAAAGGCCTGGGTTGGAATCCCAGCTTTGAATCCCATGGACTAGCTGTGTGGCCTCAGACAATCCACTCAGCCTCTCTGTGCCTCAGTTTCCTTGTCTGTAAAATGGAGGTGATAACGATGGGACCTACCTATCTCTGAGGATTCTTGTGAGGATTAAATGAGTTTGTACATAGCCCCTAGGACGGGGCTGCCCGGTGGTGAAGGTGGCTGGTGTTACGTGCCCTGTACTTCCTAGATTCACACCTGCCTCTTTGGATGTCCCCCTCTTTGACTACCCTCGTCTCTACTTTACAGGTGAGAAAACCGAGGCTCAGAGAAGAGAGATGGGAGACTCGCCTGGCCAGGATTCATGCCCGGGCCTGGCTGGCTCCAAGCCCCCTGAGCTGCCTTGGCAGAGGGACATGCAGGGGTGGGTCTGGAGAGCTGGTGGCGGGTGGAGGGGTCTAGAGAGGGGAGTGGAAAGCATTGAGCCTGACATAAGGCCCTCAAGAATGTGATCCACTTCCTCTGGGGTCCCTGGGAGCCTGGTAATCCTGGGGCGGCTGGGATGTGGGGAAACAGCTGTGCTGGGTAGGGTGGAGGGGGGGAGGATCGAGGACCATGGGCCCCGCTTCTCCGCTTTTCCTGCAGGGGTGGAGGCTACGGGACAATTTATTCTGGCAGAGCTAGAGCCAGGAGGTGGGAGAGGAAGCAGGGAGAGGAAGGCTCGAGGTGGTGGGGGAATCAGCCAGGTCTGAACTAGGCCAGTGGTGAGCCCACCCCGGGCAGCCCGGTCCCAGCTGTGGCCAGCTGGCCCTCCCGGGGAGGCGCTGGGAGACCAAACTTATGAGCGTGACAAAGGAGGAGGGGAACAGGCTTTTAACAGTGTCTCAGCTGGAAGGGCCATTGGGAGTCCTCTAGCCCAATCCCCTTGCTTTACTGAAGGGGAAACTGAGGCCCAGAGAGGGACAGCAACTGGCTCAAGGTCACACAGGAGTCAGTGACTGAGCTGGGAATAGGCCCAAGGCCTCCTGGCTCCGAAGCTGAGAAATTCTCTGCTGCCCAAGCGGCACCCTATCCCTCCAACCTGCCGCAGGGCAGGAGGTTAACTGGACGGTGGA
This sequence comes from Balaenoptera acutorostrata, assembly GCF_949987535.1. Classification (NCBI taxonomy): domain Eukaryota; kingdom Metazoa; phylum Chordata; class Mammalia; order Artiodactyla; family Balaenopteridae; genus Balaenoptera; species Balaenoptera acutorostrata. The sequence continues at coordinate 14,504,111 of NC_080064.1, read as the reverse complement.
CACAGAATCCTTGGATTCATCTGAGCTGCACCAAGGGTGCCCCCTGCAGGGTCACGTGTCCACCACACTGAGCTGAGTCTAGAAGGAGGGAAACGTGTGGTCCAGCGGAAGTGGGCAGGGAAGGGATTTCTGGCAGGAGGCTCGGTGAGCCCGGGTGGGGAGGCAGGGAAGAGTAGTCATGAAGGTACTGAAAGTATTTTGTTGCTTTTTGATTTTATACATGGTTTCTAGTTTTTCTAGTTTCTATTTTACCGTATTTTCTAGTTGAGCAAGCCCTTCACATCCTTTGTCTCATACAACCCTCGCCACACTCCGTGTGAGTAGACGTTCTCACTCCCATTTTACAGGTGTGGACATTGAGCTTCAGAACGGAAGTGCTTTACTCAGTCACATGGCAACTGATAATAGCAGCGAGCCTTTATAGACACTTGCTGAACACAGGCTCCCACCTGCGAACTCGTCCACAGACCCCGTGGCTCCTGCGGGCCGTGGGCATTTGTCCTCCGTTCCTCCCTTCCCTGCGCCCTCACACCCCATCCAGCAGCCAGGGGATGGTGCCTCCTGCACGTTTCCCAAATCTCGGCCCCATCTCGTTAGTGCCGCCGCGTCCTTTCCCCTGGATGACACCTACGCCCCCCTTGCTGGTCTCTGCCTCTGTTCTTGCCCCCTGCGGTCCATCCTCCACAAAGCAGCCAGGGGCAGCTTGCCAGAGTGGGAATTCGATCCTGTCACTCGCCCCACCCCTCCCGCTACAGCCCTTCAGGACTTCCCATCCTCTTAGAAGAAACTCCGTTTCCTGAACACGGTCCCCAGTGCGGCCCTGCTTCCCACTGCTCTGATCTCATCTCCCAAGGTTCTCCCCCTCACTCTCGTCACCCGCTCCTTGCTTCAGACTCAGGGTCCTCCTTCCTCTTCCTTGAACCCGCCAAGGTTGTTTCCACCACAGGACCTTTGCACATGCTTGTCCTCCTGTCTGAACTGCTTTGCCCACATCCAAACACGGTTGTCTCCTTGTCAGTTCAGCCGGCCTTTGCTCACCACCCTGGCTAATGCTGATCTCCAATAGCCTCACTGGGCTTGACTTTCTTAATAGCACTTTCCAGCATCTGAAATCATCTGGCTTGTTTCTTCTGTTTTGGGGTTTATGATCTGTTTCCCTGACTTAGAATGTAAATATTCTGAGAGCAGGGACTTCATCTGTTCTGTTCACTGCTGTAACCCCACTTCCTAGAGTAAAGCCAGCACATAGTAGGTGCTTGATAAATCCGTGATAATTGACTGACTAGGTGACCAAGATTGTTGGGATCTGAAATGTAAGACATTTCCTCTCTATCAGCCTATCTGGCTTTCTGACCCTGATTCACTGTTGCTGTCAGAGAGCAGAGGACACTTTGGGACCAAACCCTGGTGCACTTCGACTCATGCTTCTTCACGTAATATTCAAATTATGGACTCCTTGTTATGCACCGGGTGGCCTGCGAGGCCCAGAAGCAAAAAAGGCAAACAAAAAATAAGACCCTGCCTTCAGGGAGCTTAAAACGTAAAGCATAAGATAAGAGAGGTGGACAAAGGATCCTAACAAGCTGGAGGGCTTTAGTGAGCACCTACTATGTGGTCGGTACATTGCAAACCTTGTTACATTGAATCCTCACGGAATGAATACCTGTTTGAGGGAGGATGGGATAAATCCTCACAAAATCCCAGCACAGTGGGGACTCGCCTCCGGTGACAGCTGGGGAAGGGGAGGTATGCTGAGGACAGTGACGTGCCCGAAGTCACTCAGCGGGTGAGCGGCAGAGCTGGATTCAAATTCAGCTCTACTGAAATCTGCTCTGAAATCTATATCTACCAGAGAGCAGTAGGTCAAGCCTGATTGGAATGGGGAGGATGCAGTTGAGCGGAGTCTAGGAGGGGAAGGTGTGGGCCAGGGGAAGTGGGCAGGCAGGGGATTCCTGGCAGGGGGCCCAGGAACTGCGGTGGGGAGGCACGGAAGAGCAGGACAGTCATAGCAAAGGGAGTGGCTTTCCTGGGGGCATTTAGGGGAGGAAGGAAGGGAGATGAGGGGGAAGGTGGCCTGGCCAGACCCTTGTCATTTGTCTTAGCATCACGGTGGCACCGTGGGGTGACAAAGGGAGTGCAGGGTAGAAGTCAAACCCCAGAAACTTCCCAGCAAATTGGTCCTGAGGGTCAGATGCTGGTGTGTTGGGGGGTGTCTTCTCTAAACTCAGCTCCACTCCAGGGGTTTGGGGGAATGGGGAGGACAGGAGAGGCCAACGAGAAAACAATGTGATCGGGAGAGAATTTGAGGCTTAAGTCTGTAAGGCTGGGAAGCAGTAGCCTTGCTTGGTGCTTTGAACAAGAGGTGGTGGGCGCTCTGGCTTTTGGAGTTGCCAGACCTGAGTTCTGATCCTGCCATTTCTGGACTGTGGTCTTTGTGTGCCAGACGGCTCTGAGTCTGGAATCTTCATCAAGAGAATAACAGGAATTCCCATTGCTATGAGGACTAAAGATCTTAACAAACGTAATGTGCCCAGAACAATGGCTGGAGCAGCATTTAAACACTCAATAAAGATTAGTTTCTAAGTCCACCCCCCATCCCCTCCCCTGCCCCATGGGAAACCCTAAAGGGGTTGCAAACAGACTGACTTGCCCGAGGAGGCCAGGTTGCTCCTGTAAAGGGGCAAAGTGGTTGGGTGGGGCTCTGGGGAACTATGTAGCCTGAACATTTTTTTCAAGAGAGGCTAGAAATATGGATTGTAAACCTCCCACAGCTACGGTGCGAGACCCCTCACCTCCCCAAATAAAACACCCATATGGTCCCTGAGGCTGCCAGTCTACAAACCCTCTCTGAGCACTTGGCTGAAGAGACGTGGGGGCACCTTCTGAGATTGGGGTGGGGAGCATGGTGGGTGGGGGATGAATCAGTCCAGGGTGTTTGAGGCATAGAGGACTGTTAACTGTTGAGTTAATGAGGGAGAAAAGCTTCATAGACCTGGTCAAGGTCACAGTCAGAGCAAGTCAGGGAGTGAGATTGGGACTGAAAGATGATGAGGTCTGGGAGCAGAAAGCCGAAATCTGGCCTTGGTTCTGGACAAGATTGCTGTGTGACCTTGGGCAAGCCCCTTGCCCTCTCTGAGCTTCTGTGACATGAGCGAAGAGGCTCTATCAACCGTTCTGGCATTCTAGGCTTTGATGGGGTGGGCACCTGGTCTCCACCCCTGAGCAGACGGTAGGGGAGAACTCAGGGAGAGAGCCCCGCCTCTCTTCTTGGGTCCTGGGAACAACAGGAGGTCTAATCTGCTGTTGACATTCCGCTGGGTCTAGGGGCTTGGGTTTCTCCTGGCCTGTGTGATCCTCCAGCCCCTCGCAGCAGGCGAATGCTGGGATGGAGCACTTGCTCCGTGTCACTCTGGGGTGGATTAGGGACCCTGGGGCCAGGGGATTGGGGGTGCTGAGAAGAGGGGAGTTGGGGGCAGGGCTGAGGGCCAGCTGCTGGCTGGGGGCTCTTCTTCCTTCTTAGTGTGTTTGTGGGGGATGTGCTCAGATAACCAGACGGGGCCTTGGAGATAACGATTGCTCATACAAGTCAACAGATGCTAACTGAGCACCTACTATGTGTCAGAGTTAGTAGGAACTCAACAGTCTGCACTATCTCACCATTATTATTGCCATTTAACAGAGGGAGAAAATGAGGCTCGGAGAGGGGGGATGACTCACCCAAGGTTGTTAGGTGATGGTGGGGTTTGAATCCGGGTAGCCAGGCTCTCAAGCCCACACATTTAACTCACATGTGCTCACGCGGACCAACGCCGAAGGCAGAACACAAGAGCAATGGATGCAGCCAGAGTGGCGTGGCCTGGGCTACGAGGTGGGTATGTGATGGGGTGGTCGGTGTAGCCCCGAGGGTCCCCCCGGGGAAGCTGGCACTGGTGTCCTGGTGAGCTTCAGTGAGGGGTGGGGGGCACTGAGGGGTCTTCAGTGGGGTCTGGTTTGTGCTTTAAACAGCTTTCTCCCAGCATGGTTCCTCGGAGGCAGACCTGAGTGGGGCTGTTCTGAAGGCCAAGTCTTGCTTTTTCAGGCGCTGACCCAGGTGTCCCCATGCTGGGTTCTGAGCATCCGTGGCTGGCATCTGCAGGGTGAAAAAAGGACCCGCAGTGGTCTGCAAAGACAGTTTCTCCTTGGGCTGCTGAGCTCCACGGTGTCCTCCTTTTCTCTCCCCTCCTCCTTCCTCTCTCTTCCTTTCCCTTCATCCCTCCTCTGGTCTTGGTGCTAAATGAGTGACCGGAGGTCCCAGACACAGATGGGCACCACCTCTGTCCCCAGGAAACTCATGATTGGCTGGGAGGGCAAAGACGGGGACTTCAGTTACGGGGGTGCTAAGTCTCTAGCTGAGGCATGCAGGAGGCCGTGGAGACTGCTGAATAGCCTAGGGCACGTTGCTTCCTGAGACTGAGTATCCCCGTATCACACCTTCACGGTGGGAGTGAAATGAGATGTCCTGTAGAGAGCACCTCGTGCAGCCCGGCACACCAGCTTCCTGCATGCACTCATTCACTCATTCATTCATTCCCGTAGAGGGCCAGGCACTCTTCCAGGATCTGAGAGCATCATGGGCAACATTAATTATTTGATTACTCGATGCCAGGCATGATGTTAAGATGCTATATTCATTACCTCATTTGCTATACACCGGTACTCCAAGTGGCAGATACTATTTTCATGCCCATTCTATAGATGGGGCATGGAAAGGTTAATTCCTAAGTGGCAGAGCTGGGGTTTGAGCCTAGGTCAGCCTGGAGGCAGAGCTCAAGCCCCAGTCCATACTTCAGCCTTGACCAGGCCCTCAATCCCACATGCCCTGTGTGGGAATGAAATCTCAGAGTTGGTCTTTCCTGGGCCTCTAGATTGAAAGCTCCATGAGGCCAAGGACTATGTCTGGTTCTGCTCACCTCTGGAGCCTCTTGACCAGGCACATTAGGTACTTGAGAAATGAATGGATGGATGGATGAATGGTCGCAGAGGTCAAGTCTCTCGGGAGTCCTGGAGGGGACCCTGTGGGCCATTCTCGGGGCAGGCCCTGGCCCCAGGGACCTTCTGCCTTGTGGCTTGGCTGTGGAGGACGATCTGTCTGGCCTCTCCACTCCCCAGCCTCCTCCAGGACTTACGGGGCTTGTGGATATGGGCCCGTGGCGGGATCCAGAGGGCCTCAGATAGAATATCAGTGGCTGAGCCCTTGAAAATCTGATCTCACCCCAGCCCACCTCCCCAAGTTTCCCCCCAGACCATCAATCAGCAGCAAGACACGATCGTATTTTATAGCCAGGCCGGGGTGGAGGGGGGCATGAAACCCAAGCCCCCACTCTGCCTGGGCTCCTGCTTGCTTATAAGGATCAAGGCAAACCCGGGCAGAGCCTTAACCCTTTGTGATCCTGTTCCTACCAGTGGTGGGCACAGCTCTCCCACAAACCCTGCCAAACGAGGTCCCTTGGGGTAATGGAGGGACTTAACAGAAAGGTGGGTAGGTGTTCTGGGGTCTTGACTGCCCCCAGAGACTTGCAGGAAGGCCTCTGGATTAGAGGATGGTTTCTGGCTTAAGGTCTGCCAATTTGCAGCTGTGTGAACTCAGGTGGGTTGCCTCCCCTCTCTGGGCTCACTCGTCAGCTCTAATCTGGGAATCCCAACAGCTTCCTGCTTATCTTATTAGGGGTTATCCTACTGTCTTTAACAAGGGTGAAAATTGATTCTTGGTCTTGGACCCCACGGTCTTTATAACAGGGTCCTTCCTGGACCCCTGGAATAGTTTATCCATAGTAAGAGACTCTTACCTCTCTCAAGGATTGGTATTTCCGTTTTACAGACAGGGAAGCTGAGGCCCAGATAACAGTTTCCTTTACCCCGGATCACAGCCAGTTGCACAGCTGGTGGACTTGGGTTGAGGGAGTTGAGAAACTTGGAGTTGGCCTGAAGGTGTTGCCCCAGCTCGGAACCCTTGGGAGTGACCTGGGATGAAGACCACATGGGCTTCTGGAGAACCAAGGCTGGTGGGAGAAACCCCAGGGTGAAGGGACGTGTTAACATTATGAAGGAGGTCTGGTGACACCCTCCCAACTTTAGGGTGAGCCAGTCCTCGGCTGGGAACCTTGCCTAGGTGACCTTGGAGCCTAATTTTATCATCCTTGAATGAGAAGAATAATATCACCTTGCCTAGTTATCTTGAAGCTTAAAATAATGACCATTCCCAATTGCTCCCTACTCAATGGACCCTCAGTTATCATGGGGCTATGCCAGTAGGGGCTGAGCGCCCTGTCACTGAGGGGTATTCAAGCAGACTATGGTTATGAGGTAGGGAGGCATCTTGGGGAAGGGGGTGAACGAGGTGACCCTGAAGACCCCTTTCAGTCCTGATGTGGGCAGGGGGGTGAGTGGCAGGGGAGGTGCTTTCTCTGGTGTCCAGTTACCAGCTCCTGGAATTGCAGAGGTCATTTTGGCAGCAGGGGGCGAGGAGGGCTCTAGGAGCAGTTTCCTCATGGGGACGAGGCTCTGGGGACGCGAGTGTCACACCAACAGCTGGACGTGCTGGGTTGATGGATGGCTGTTAGAAAATCAATTTTCTGAAGCCCAGTCAGTGGGGCGGGCGGCTGGCCTTGGGGAGACTTGGGCTGGCGTTGGGAGGGGCTCTGTGCCCTGCAGGTGGAGCTCAGCCCCCTCCCCAGCTCCAGAGGCCCTCCTAGGGGTCACCTCCCCTGCCTCTTCACTGGGGCTGGACCTCAGGCTTAGAGACCCTGTCCTGCCCCCTTTCTGGGCTCATGGGGAGGAAAAGAAACCAAGTCCTCGTGGGAGGGTCAAGCCATCTGGCACCTAGTTCCGGCTCCGCCTCTGATGGGCTGTGTGAGCTGTCTGGGCCTCAGTTTCCCCATCCGTAAGTAGAGGGAATAGGGCTAAATTCCCCCCACTTCCCAGGGGCCAGTAAGCCAGATCCTCCTATGCTCCAGTCTCAGTTTAAACATCATCTCCTCATTTTAATTTAATTTAATTTTATTTTATTTTTGGCCACACCGTGTGGCATGCAGGGTCTTAGTTCCCCCATCAGGGATTGAAGCCACACCCCCTGCAGTAGAAGTGCAGAGTCTTAGCCCCTGGACCACCAGGGAAGTCCCATAAACATCATCTCTTTAGAGAGATGGCCCCTCCCCTCCAACCACCCTAAGGCAGCCATCCTGAGCAGCCTGCTGGCTTTTCCCTGGCTCTCAGCACAGACCCAGGGGCTTTATCCATGCCTGTCCCTCCCATGAGGAGACGAGCTCCATAAGGAAAGGAGCTATGTTGAAGGAGATGCTGTTATGTCTCCAGGGCCTACACTGTTGTGTCTGGAGCATAACGGGTCCTCAATCAATGTTCGTTGAAGGAATGACTCGGTGGCAGGCCCTCTGCTAAGCGCTCTGGAGGCCCAAGAAAACAGTGACAAGTTTCTGTCTTCAAGGAGCTAAGATGGGGGTGGGGGGGTGTTCCCAAAGTGCTTTGATTCTGAAGCAGCGAACAGGCCAAGGAGGGAGGTGACCTGGAGCGCGGTGTGGGATGATGGGCAAGAGCTGATGGGAATGGGCTTGGGGGGACCGCTACATCTCGGCCCCTGGGGTTTTACGGGAGCATGCGCATTGTGATGGCCAAGTGGAAGTTCAGCCCTGGATGCAGGGCCGGGAGTCACAGGTCCCTCCTGCTGGACCAGGTGCTCCTGGCTTTCTTCGGCTTTTGCTCAGAGCCTTTGGCATTGCTTGAGTTCCTTCTTTTGGGAGGCCGCAGGATAGGGCATAGCATCTGGCCTGAAACGCCCAGGTTTCAATCCCACTCACTCTGGGTGACCCTGGGGCAAGCTGTTAATTTCCCTTTTACACCCCCTCTGTGACCCCGCAGGGGGTTGTGAACAGAGATCCAGAGATCCACGTGTAAACCATTGGCAGGCATTGTCTCTGGCACTTAGCACTCAGCGGTCCAGTTCTCAAGGATCAAAAGCACATTCACACCCATATCTCAGCAGGGAAAAGTGAGTCCCAGGAAGAACTCCTGCATTTATGCAATATTTACTTGAATGCCTGACTCAGTGGCACATGAGTTGGGGAAAAGCCCTCCTCCCCCTCTGCCTAATTTCTCTGATTTTGACTCAGTGTTTCAGCAACTCCACTGGAACCCCTCCTCCGCCCTTGATAAACCCAGGCTTGTAGAAAACAGACCTGGAAGGGGCCTATCTTAGAGGTCTGTGGCCCGTCGATCCATTTGGCATATGAGCAAGTAAAGCCCGGAGAGTTCCGCCCGGCCAAAAGTGGACAGAGCCCGGGGGAGACAGAGCAGGTCACGATGTCCCCTGAGCAGGAAGCCACCTCGGGGAGCTGTGGGTGTCTCCTGACCGTGACTGGGGACAGGCAAATGAAGGCGGGGGACGGGCAAACGGAACGGGGGCGGGGGCTGAACAGCACTGTGGAAGGTCTGTTCTTCTTCTCTCTCTCTTTTGTCCTAAAAAAGAAAAAAAAAGAAAGAAAAATCCCGGATCTCCCACGACTTGGAAAAATGGCCTGAATCCTGTGTCTGGCTCCGGAACATTTTATGGCCCTTTCCAGCCAGGGATGTGAAGCCCCTGGTGACATGAGCTCCCTTGTTCCACAGCCCTGGCCGGGGAGGGCCCATCCATCTTCCGCAGCTGGCGGCCGCGTGTGGGAAAGGCCCCGCTGGCAGGGGTGCCACCTGTTGCTCTCACTCTCCCTAAGCTGGCTGGTTCAGTCCTTCGTGGAGGCCGTGATGGGGGAGGGCCCTGGGGGGACCTCTGTCCCCGTTGCAGACTCTGAGCACCACCAGCATTGCCCGGGTGATGAGGCTGCCATGGGAGTCAAGGTCTGTCCAAGGCCCGGGCTCTTCGGCGGCTGTGCCCCACTGCATCCCTCCCAGAAAAGGTGGTGGGCCCTGGAGCGTCCCCAGAGGGGGAGGGAGCCAGCCCTGGCCGGGTAGGGGAGGCAGACATGTCGGTGGCAGTGACAGTGGGAAGCACAGGCAGCGAGGGAAGAGCAAGCTAGGCTGAAGGAACAGCCTCTGTGAAGGCCCAGAGACCCAGCAGGGCAGGGTGTGTTTGGGGAACTTTGTACAGGGTGCGAGGCAGGGAGGGACGCAGTCTCGGCCGGGCATGTAGGAATGGCCTTGACCATGCACTTGGACTAGTCCTGAAGACAATGCGAGTTACTGAGGGTTCTAAGAGCAGGAGAGAGACATGCTCAGATCTGCACCAAGAACTGCTCTGCTTCCAGGGTGGAGGAGGGATTGAAGATGGATGACGAGGCAGAGATTGAATGGAGCCGGATGCACATGGGCGCACGCCCAGCCTGGACACCCCTAACCGTTGTCCCCTCGGCCAGCCACCTCTCCTGTTTCCCCACCATTGGAGTGAGGGGGTTGGACAGGCAAGGTGTGGAAGACCTTGGACCAACGCAAGCTCTTCCCCAGAGGTGCCGTCGCTCGGCGCTGGGAGCAAGTGTCTTGCCTCCCTGAGCCTCAGTTTCCCTATTTATAAAGCATCAAACTCACAAGCAAGTTGGAAGCACCAGCTCACTGATTGGAAGGTGCCTAGCACCGGGCTTGGCACATACTAGGTGATCAAGGTTGGAGAATTTCATCTGCTTTAAGCCCCTCCCAGGTTGAAATTGCTCTATTTCTGTGATGACTGTTATTGGGGCTTTCCTAGAGAAACAAGGCAGGGGCGTTGAAGGAAAATGGTGCCCCAGGGAGCCCTGAGTGGGGTGGAGGGAGAGGGCCAGAGCTCTGGAAGGGCCACTCAAGTTTCAGAGATCCGGGGACCTGCAGAGCTCCTAGGAATTTTCCCAGGCCAGGAGTCAGGCAGCTGGAAGCCATCCGTCCCAGGGAAGGAGAGAGGATCAGGGGTTCTGCCAAGGTCTTTCGCTGGGAACAAGAACTCGGGAGGGGAGCGGGATTCTCCCATCCAGCCTGGAAAGACGAAACCCTTCTGCCGGGGCAGCTGCTCGTGGGGATGCCAAAAACCCAACGGCCGGCCCCTGGGCTCTCCTGGGGCTGTGACCGAGTTAAGGGGGCTGTTTGGAGCCCTGACAGCCCCGACAGCCAGGGGAGCAGACCTGGAATCTGCCACCTTCTGAGTCTGAACAGCCTCTGGCATAGACCTGCCCTGGGTGGAGGCCCAAGGACATTGCCCCTGGGGTGCTGAGGTTTCTCTTGGGTAGCCAGGGTGCCACACACTGGGAGATGGGGAGGTGGGAGACAGTGGGGGTGAGAGTCCCACTTTGGAGCCGGCCAAAGTGGGGAGCCCAAGTTCAAGGTCATCACAGGGTCAGTATTCTCTACTCTGCAAGGTTGTTGTGAAGATTAGAGATAATACATGGGAAGAAACAGCACACAGTAGGTGTTCAATAGACGCTAATTATATTACTGGAGGGGATATAGACTAGTGATTAAGAGCGCAGGCTGAGACTGATTCTCTGGGTTCAAATCTCGCCCCTGCCACTTCCTCGCTCTGTTAATCAGTTACCATTCATGAGCCTCAATTTCCTCATGGGATGCACTTGAGACACTGCCTGGCAAGGCAGTGAGCCCTCCATAAGCACTAGCTGTTATTGTTATGCTTGTTGCTACGAACGCCCTATGAATACTTTGGGCCCGGATCTACAGAATGAGAACATTCTTTTTTTTTCTTGCCAACCCTAGTAACAATAACAGCTGCTACCCACACCTTGCCTTCTGGGTGCTGGGGGCCCTGCCTGATGACTTACGTTATCGCAGGAGTCTGCTTACCATGCAGGGATATAATGATTTACTGTCGCATTTGGACAGGGGAGGAAAGAGAGATCTTAGGTCTGGAGAGACTCACCTAAGGTCCCACAGCCAGGAAGTGCCAGGGAGAAGAGATTTCAGGCCAACCTCACACAGTACGGGAGCAGAAGCAGGGAGGACTTCCAGGCACAAAGACAGCGGGGAGAGCACTGGGCTGGGAGTCAGGAGCCAACACTCTTTTTCAAACACACCGTTAACTTTCTTAGTCTCATAGTTAAAGAAGAGGTGATAATAGCAGGTACTGCGTGAAGTCGGGATGAACGTTGGTTGAAATCATGTGTGTAGAGGACCTGACACAGTGCCTGGAACAAAGTGAGTGCCGCCAGTGGTGGCGTGTCGGTAGGGAGTTTGCATTGTTGATGTTAATGGCGTTGTTGGCTTTTCTATTAGTGTTGACATAGTTGCTGCTGGGCTGATGGGGTAGGTGTGGCTGTTGTTGGGATAATCGTTGCTGTTGTTGTCGATGGTGGAGATGGTGTTGGTGGTATAATTGGTGGTAGTGTTGGTGACGGTGACACTCTTGTTATTGGCATTGGAGTTGGCGGTGATGGCGGTGTTGACGCTGATGGTGTTGGTGTTAATGTTGTTATTGGTGGCAGTGTTGTTAGAGAGGAATAGTATTGTTGGTGTCGGCAGCGTGGAATTGCTTGGTGTTGGTGCTGAGGTTGTCACTGTTGGTGGTGGTGGTGTTAATGTTCTGACTGGTGATATTGGGGGTGCAGGGACTCACTGTGGTTATAGGTGGCATTACTGCTATTGGTAATGTTGAAGTTGTTGGTGCTGAGGTTGTTCTTTTTGTTGTTATGGGGAGCGGTCAGGTTCATGTTGGTGACGTCAGTGCCCATGCTGTTTCTGGTGGTATTGGCATTGTTGGTGGTGATGCTACCATGATCACTGGTGGTGTTAGTGGTGTTGGTGCTGATGATATTATTAGTGATATTGGTGTTGGAACGGGTGTTAACACTATTGCTGGTGGTATCAGTGTGGACGACGTTAGCCTTGGTAGTGTTGATGGTGGTGATACTAACATGATCACTGGTGTTGGTGTTGGTGGTAGTGGTATTAACATTATTACTGGTGGTATTGGTGTTGCATATTGATGGTGGTGATGCTAACATTATTACTGGTGGTGTTGGTGTTGGTCCTGACATGATTACTGGTGTTAATGGTGGTGGTACTTACATGATTATTGGTGGTGTCAGTGCTGTTGTTGGTGGTGGTTCTAGAACGATTCCTGGTGTTTTGTTCGTACTCACATTGTTCCTGGCATTGGGGCTGGTGTTGATGATGGTAGTGCTGACATGATTGCTGGTAGTGTTGGTGGTGGGATGGTGGTAGTGCTAACATGTTTATTGGTCTGGGTGGTGTTGCTGTTGGTGCTAACATTGTCACTGGTGGTGTTGGTGGTGGTGTTGTTTGGGGGATGCTTTTGTTTTCTGGGTCCAGCGCTCACCCAGCCAGACTGAAACAATGCCATGGCTCGTGACTCTTCCGCTGCTCCAACCAGACTTTCCTTAAGGAGTCCGTGCCCTGCAGACACACCTGTGTGCTTTGCCATCTGGCTTCCTCTGCCTTTCCTTGTTTTCCTTTTGAAAAACTCTAGCCTGGCCTGAAAGAGCATTGCTCACTGTTCAGTTGGGATAGGGAGGGGATCGGGGTATCTGGCAAGGCCTGAAGGAGAAAGGGGGAACAACATGGGGTGGGGTTAGACTGGGGGAGGTGGGGCCCACAAAGCCTCTCCTACCAGGGCTTTCCTGTTCCCCCACTCCAGCCCTCAGACTCTCCTTCTTTCCTTCCTTCTTTCTATCTACCCTCCTTCATTCTCAAATTCACTTATTCAGCAAAGACTCCCTGAGGTCCCTCCATGCCAGGCCCTGGGTGGGCCCCTGATGTACCGTGATGAACAAAACACATTTTAGACCATGAGTCCTGTGAGAGCAGGGAGCCCCTCTAGCTTGTTCATCACAGTGTTCCCAGCTCCTGTTGGATGAGTGAATGAATGAATGAATGAATGCACAGATGAATTCCCATTTCTCAGGGGGCTCACAGACTGCCAGATGATCAGCTGGTGTAGTGGGAGTGGCACCCAGGGTTCAGAGCCTGAGGGAAAGAGGGAGGGATTATTTTGCCTGGAGGGGTCTGAGGAAGCTTTACTAAGAGGTGACAATTGATCTGGGCATTAAAGGACCAATAAGATCAACAAGAGGAGGGAAGTGAGAAGCGCTCGATAGTTGAAGGAGCAGCCTTTACTGGGGGCCACCCTCCCTCACTTCTCCGGCCCTGCCTCCAGAGACTTGGAGGAGGTCTTGTGCCTCACGGCTGGTGAGCTGCCCCTCTGGGATGGAGGGGGGTGGGATGGGGGCTTAGTCAAAGCCTTGCTTGTGGGTGTTAGCATGGGCCAGAGTGCCGCTTGGGGATGTCTTAAAATCCTCACAGAGCCTAGAATGTCAGTGCAGGAAGGGCCCTTAGAGGATGGCCAGTCCAGTGGTTCCCAAACTGGGTTTCTGGGAACCCTGGGGTTCCACTGAAGCATCACTGGGAATGAGAGGGGGACAGAGGGGCACTAGCCTCAGGCCCAGCGGTACTTCTTTCATCGGATCTATCCACTTGGGTTCTGGGTAGAAACTTTTCAAAATGCGGATCGTATTCCATCTTCACCTTCAATGGCCCCTGTTGTTCTTAAAGATCAAAATTCTTACCTTGACCTACAGGGTTGGTACGTTCAGCCCCTGGCATCCTTTGACCCTCACCACACGCCAGCTGTCCCTGTCTCACTTTGTCCTCGAAGGCAGCATCCTCTGTCCCACCCCTGCTGCTCCGTCCTCTGCGACACCTGGCCAACTCCTACTCCTCCAGGTCTCTGCTTCCCCAGGGAAGCCTGCCCTGGTCCCCAGGGGCAGTGCTGACTCCTGTCACTCATGCCTTCTCCTCGGTCCTTTCGCCGCTGGTCTCACACTTCTCACTGAACTCCTGTGATGTCTGCCTTCCCCGCAGACCATCAGCTTCCAGAGGGCAGGGAGGGGGCCCGTTTCCTGCACTGCTCTGTCTCTGGGGCCCAGCACACAGTAGGTGCTCAGCAAATACTGTGAAGTAAACCATCTTTCCCAACCCTCTTGGGTGGCAGATGGAGGCATGAGGCCCAGAGAGGGCTGTGCGGTACCTGGGGTCGCACAGCAGGTCAGCGGTGGAGGCTGCCTGTGTCCTCCTGCCTTGCCTGTTCCATTGTCCCCTGCGGCCTCTCCAGGGCTCTCCCCCATCCTTCCTGGCCACATCTCCCTCCCCTCCCCCCGCCCCTGCCTTAATCCCTGTGCTTCCCCTGAACGCTCCCTTGAACATCTGTAAACTGGGATGGGCATGGGAAGCTGGCAGTGGTCTCATCTCCCCTGTGAGGGCAGGAAGTCTCTCTCGCTGCCAGCGCTGGCTGCTTGGCCCGGACCACGCTCCTCTAAGCCCCAGCCTGGGAAAGGCACTCCTGGCCCCAGTGTGGCATTCCTGGTCCAGGCTTGCCAAGGGCCTCAGCTGGTGAAGGCCAGGATATGGGGCGAGTGGCTGAGGTGCTGGCATCAAGACTCACAGGGGGGTGGGGGCATTTACGGGAACCAGCCTTCTGCCCAGCTGCCCTTCCACTTCCAGGCTTCAAATGCAAGAAGCAGTGAGAGGGGAGAGGATTGGGCCAGGAGGTGGCCAGCAGCCAGGGAAAGATGAATAACGACACCAGAGAGGCCAGACGGCTTCTGGGAAACACCCTTGAAAATTGATTCTCAGTGTGGAAAACCAATGGGTGAAGAGGGGTCTTTTGGGGTCTTTTGAGCTTGTGGGCTGTGGCCTGCTCCCCTGAGTCCTCTGGGGCCTGCCATTCCCAGGGAGGCTCCATCCTGCCGGGGTCCACCCAATTCCCAAGGCACCGCGCCCATCTGGATACACAGGGCTGCGGCCAGCTAGACTGAGACAATAACAGTAATAATCCCTGATGTTGTTTGCTCGGCTCTCTCTACCCCATCGTGTTGCAGGCCGGATTTGAGGCAGATCATTAAATTCAGGCTCTACTTTTCAAACAATGAATGCTCTCACATAGTAGGTGCACAGTGAATGGTCTTATTCCACTAGGTCTTCATAACAATGCTGAGAAGTGGTAAGTGTTGTTGATTCCCATTTTGCAGATGAGAAAACTGAGGTTCCCAGGTTACAGTCTTGCCCAGAGGCTCCTAGCTGGTGTAGAGCAGACCTAGGGCTCTGTCTGCAGACCCCACTGTCTCTAACTGGGAAGTGTGTGGGACTCAGGCCAGAGCACCCTAGGGGTGGATCTCATCGTGCCAGCAGCCAGGATAGAGTGTCTTTGAGACAGAAACTGTAGACTTGCGGTGTCACAGGCTCCAGAACAAGCAGGCAACCCACCAAGGAACACTTTCTAGTGTTTGCTTATTTTTTCTTCTGATTACTGCAGTAAGACACGCTTATTAGAGAAAATATAGAGATGTATAAAGAAGAAAATAAACCCGATCTAAGGTGGAGGCAGTGGGGGGACGTTGAAAGTCATATATTCTGGGTTCATATCTCCATTCTGCCCCTGGGACAGGCACTCAAATTCTCTGTGACTCAGTTTCCTCTTCGTTAGATGGGGATAAGAATCCCTTTTACTGTCATGAGACAATTATGGGAATAAGGTAATGTTTGAGCAGTGGTCAGAGCTCATCAACTTTACCAGCTTATGGCAGGGTGGCTCCCGCTTCCCCACAGCTATTATTCCATCACGAGGATCATGCTGTATATACTTTAAATCCTGCATTTTAAAAACCTTTCTATTGTGAAATAATTATAGATCCTCAGAAAGTTGTAAAGATAGTACAGAGATTCTGTGTACCCTTCACCCAGTCTCCCCCACTGGTTACATCTCCCATAGCTTCAGTGGGATATCAAAACCAGGAAATTGACATTGACATTGAAAATGACATTGAATTGCCTAGTTCTCTGCCATCTTATCATGTGTAGGTGTGCGTAACCACCACTGTAATCAAGATACAGAACACAAGGGTCTCCCTTGTGCTCCACCCAATTTCTTCTCAGCCACCAGCCCTAACCTGACAACCAGGAATCTGTTCTCCGTCTCTATGATTTTGTCATTTCAAGAACGTTATATAAATGGAATCATACAGTATGCGATCTTTTGAGGTCTTTTTTTTTTTTTTTAACTCAGCAAAATTCTCTAGAGGTTCATCCAGCTGTTGAATGTATCACTAGTTTATTCCATTTTATCTCTAGGTAGTATTCCATGGTATGGATGTACCACTGTTTGTTTAAATATTCACTTATTGAAGGATAGTTTGGTTGTTTTAAACTTTTGGCTATTACACATGAACATTCACGTGCAGGTTTTTGTGTGGACATCTATTTTTATATCTCTGGGATAAATGCTGAGGATGGTAATTGCTAGGTTGTATGGTAAGTATATGCCTAGCTTTTTTGAGAGACTGCCAAACTATTTTCCAGAGTGGCTGTATCACTTTACATTCCCACATGAGAGCTCATTTTTCCTCATCTTCACCAGCATTTGGTGTTGTCACTATTTTTTATTTTAGCTGTTTTAATAGGCACATTGCGATATCTCATCGTGGTCTTAATTTGCATTTCTCTAATACCTGGTGATGCTGAACTTCTTTTTATGTGCTTCTGTGCCATCCTGAATCCTGATTTTTTTTACCCAGCATTAAACGTTAGCCCTTGCTGCCTGTGTTATTGCAAACCCTTTATAAACATTATTCGTGATGACTGCATAACCCTTTATCATATTTAATTTCACCATTCTCCTATTCTCCCTGTTATAAATAATGCTGTGATAAACATCATTGTGCATAAATCATGGTCCACATAACACACCACTCACCTAGAACAGATTCCCAGGAGCAGAATTCCTGGATCAAAGAGTGTGGACCACTCTTAAGGCTTTGCTGCACATCACCGACTGTCCTAAGGGAGGTTTCTTCCCACTACCCTCCCCAATTTTCCCATAACTTCTTTGGCAACAACTAAATGTTTTAGAACACAGGGAAGCATATAACATTCTCAAAAGGAGATCATATCCTGTGGCCAGGCTTTTGGAGGTTAAATCCTGGCTCTGCCATCCACTTGCTATGTGACCTTGGGTAAGTTACTTAATTTCTCTGAGCCCCACTTGTCTCCTTTGTACAATGGGGGTAATTAAAGAATCTTCCTTTATAGGGTTATTGTGAAGGTAGAACGGAATGCTCTCATAAAGAACACAACATAGCGCCTGGCACATAGTAGATGCTCAACAAATCAATGTTTACTACTGTTATCATCATCATCGTCGTCGTCAGGCCCTTTGCTGGGCACTGGGGACACAGAGATGAATGATGTAAAGACTGTGTTGTGCTCATGATAACAGTCAAGAGAAATGTGAAGTTATGTGGTTGGTGAAACAAAGTGCTCTGGGAGCCCAGAGGAGGGAGCGATTCTCTTTGTCTGGATCTGGGGAGCAGCAGGAAAGCTGAGGGGAGCTGGGGAAAGCATCGCAGACAGACTAAGAGTGGAGGATGCTGAGGCGCCCACCGGGAGGAGGAGGGCGTTCCTGGTGGAGGGAAGAGGGGGCACCGGTGGGTTGTGAGAGACGAGGCAGCAGAGGAGGCAGATTTTTGACTCTGCTGCAGGGTGGAGGCTGGGTCAGAGAGAAGGGAGAAGAGGCAGGGAGATGGTGGAGGCTCCTGAACATTCCGACAAGGTGTGAATCACAGCCAGACGCAACCTCAGAATCCCTCAGCTGGGAGATCCCCTAAAATGTCCAGGGACTTCCCTGGTGGCGCAGTGGTTAAGAATCCGCCTGCCAATGCAGGGGACACGGGTTCGGTCCCCTTCGTCCGGGAAGATCCCACATGCCGCAGAGCAACTAAGCCCGTGCGCCACAACTACTGAAGCCTGTGTGCCCTAGAGCCTGCACACTGCAACTACTGAAGCCTGTGCGATTTAGGGCCCGCCTGCTGCAACTACTGAGCCCGCAGGCTGCAACTGCTGAAGCCTGTGCACCTAGAGCCCGTGCTCCACAACAAGAGAAGCCACCGCAGTGAGAAGCCCGCGCACCGCAACAAAGAGTAGCCCCCGCTCGCTGCAACTAGATAAAGCCCACGCACAGCAACAAAGACCCAACGCAGCCAAAAATAAATAAAATAAAATAAAATATCTAGTCCTCTCACTTTGCAGTCGTGGAGGTTAGGCCCTGAGAAGGCAAGTGACCAGCCCAAGGTCACACAGCATGGTGGTGGCAGAGACAGAATTAGAGCAAGGAAGGGGGTGGATGAGTGAGCTGCTCGCCCTGTGACAGAAGACTAGGCGACATCCCAGGCTGTGGACCCCACCTAGCCCCTAACCTTTGTACCCCTTCCCCACACTGCGCCCAGCCTTTCCGCTGGAGCTCAGACAATCACATCACTGAGACCTCCCAAGCTTCCTCCCCCACTGGCCTCTCTGGAGACCACCTTCTTGGCCATTAGCCAGACTTCGCAGCTAAAATCCGAGTGACTAATAGAAGTTGATGGCTGAAAGGCCTCTCTGCTAATTGAGGCCTAATCAGAGGTGGCTGCAGCCAGAGTTGGGCTGTGGGAAGGGTGCAGCCTGCAGTGCCGGCCCCCTGGTATCCCTCCTGCCACCGTCACAGAAGAAGAGGACCAAGTCCCATGCGGCAGGGTCTTCACGGACCCCCATTCATTCATTCATTCATTCCACCAAGATTTATTGGGGCGACTACATGCCAGGTGCTGATGATATAGCTGCCACCAAGAAGGACATGCGGCAGGCAGCGACGCCCTGCCTTCACAGAGCTAACTGTCCAAAAGCAGAGTCAGATGGGAAGCAGGGAGATAAGACAATGTTGGCTGGTGACAAGTGCACTTGGAAAATAAAGCAGGGAAGGGGCTGGAAATTTCTGGGGAGTGGGGTGGGGCTGTGTTGGAGATGTGTGATCAGGGAAGGTGACATTTGAACTGAAACCTGAAGGATGAGGAGGAGGGAGCCAAACAGAGATCTGGGGGAAGAGCATTCCAGGTAGAGGGAACAGCAAGTGCAAAGGTAGAACTTGGAACCAGGAGTCAGAAATCCATGACTTGCTGGGTGGCCTTGGGTCAGGCTGTGGCTCTCCAGATAGGGTTGGGCTTGCTTATACTTCCAAGCCTTAGCTTTTGTATAGGTGGAAACTGTGAGGGCCACAGGGGGTTGGGAGAGGGTGGAAGAGAAGCTGGGATTTCGTGTGGGAGCTGGCAGCTCTGGCAGAGGTGTGGAAAGTCCAGCCAAAGTCCGCTGGGCTGCGATTGCAGGCAGACTGGAGGCCCCAGCTTCACACTCTCTGGCTAACTGAATTAACTCTTTAGCACTTTGGCAGCCAATGCCCCCAGCTCCAGGCTTCTCACATTTGCCCAACTCTGGCAGTAATTTAGGAAAGGGTATTTAATTTCTTCAAGGTGGCTGGAGAAGGTCACCCAGCAGATGGGGCCCCTGAGGAGGTAGACCAGATGTCTCCAGGAATGACTGGCCCTTAGAAACTGGGGCAGTTAAGGACAGTCAGGTGCAAAACTGGGGTGAGAACCAGTGCTCTCCTCCTATCCTCACCCCAGAAACTCCCAGAATGATGGGGAGAAATAGTCCCTGTTTTGAGGGACTCCCTGTCTGATGGGAGAGATGCAGCACCTGCCCTGGGAAAATCGTCTAATGGGGGAGGTACAGCCCTGACCCCAGAAGAGTTCTGGTCGGATTTAAAAAAACAAACAAGCCAACAAATGTAAAAACACATACCAAGAAACTAACGAAAGAAATCAGACCTGGTTGCTGAGGACCTCAAAGGAGCACTGCAGGTGCCTTGTTTATATGAACTTGGTGGCAGACGTAGGGGTGCCTGGTCATTTGGGCCAATTGCTTATGGACCTCAGATGTGGCTGGAGGTGAGAGGTGGTGGGGCACGAGGGGTGAAGAGAGCAGGCTCTGCGGCTTTGTACTTGGCTCCAGCACCTGCCACTGTGTGACCTTGAGCATGCTATCTGACCTCTTGCGTCTCAGCTTCTTTCATTTGTAAAATGGGAGGTGGTGGGACTTCCATCAATTTACACCTGTAAAGTGCTTAGACCAGGCTCATAGTAGCAAATAATTCTTATTTTGATGATTTGTATTCTCCCCATTTCGCAGCTGAGCAGACAGGCTCGGGGAGGGGCAGAGATTTGCCGAAAGTTCGTCAGTTAGCTATGGCTGCCTGGGACTTGAACTCAGACCTCCTGACTCCATGCTGGGTCTTCTTTCCACTGCTCCCTCAACATGGCCACATGAACAACTTCCCAGGATCCTCACAATTGCCCTGTGAAGTGGTCCAGGGAGGTATGGGTGTCCCATTCTGCAGATGAGGAAACTGAGGCCCAGAGAACTTTGACCACCTGGAGGTAGGAACCACGTCTTATTCACTGGAGCATCCCCCGCCCTTGGCCTGCAGTGCATGATCAGACAACATTTGTTGAAATGAAGAAGAAAAGAGGCGGGGATTGGTGGGGGCAGTGGTTGGGAGCTTAACATTCCCCTGGGCTGGAGCTGAGACTCCAACTCAGATCTTCTGCCCCTCGGGTCAGCGTCTCTCTCTCTCTCCATCTCACGGCCCATCCCAGATGCAGACATTTGAATTAGCATCCTGCCCAAGGCCCCTCTTCGGGCTTAATAAGTCTCACTTGCAGCCCATCTACTTGAGCTGGGGGAGGTCTATGTGAGGGCAGAGGTGGTGGCGGGGGTGCCTCTGGGCACAGACGCTGAGACCTCATGTCCAGGGCCTTGGGAAACCTCACACCTGGCTGGGGAAGATGACAAACACAGCAGAACAGTGTCTGTGACATCCTGTGAATTAATCTGAGCATCCTGGGCCTCGGGCAGTACAAGCAGTGGCAGCAGGGGGATCCTGTCTCCAGCCTTGATTAAATCAGAATGTTCTGCCAGCCTGTGTCTGTTAGTACACCCAGGAAGGGCAGTGAAAGTGGAGAAGATGTGGCTGACACATGAGGGGAGAGGGGCACCAGGTTTGTGGGTGCAGGGCTGGGCCCAGGCTCTGAGCAGCCTGGAGCAGAGAAGGCTTTGGGCCTTGGAATCCCCATCTGGTCATTGGGGCTGCTCACTCCCACACGCCCTCACCTGGTGATGCGAGCTGCCTCTGGGGCTCCCAGCGGAGCACTGGCTGAGCAGGTCCACTTGGTCTCTGTAGATCCCGGAAGTATTCATTATTCTGTGTGTGCAGAGGACAGCTCTTGAACTGGGTATTGTCGGCTGAGTAGGAGTTTTCTTGGCTCCTTCCCACCACCCTCATCTCTAATCTCTGCATCCCCTGTGGCTGGCTGATTCACGCCTCTATGCCTCTGCACATACTTCTCTCTGAGCCACCCGGCAAACTCCTGCACATGGTGGAAATAAGCAAGTCCAACCAAAGGAGACAAACAAAGGCTATGTATTCCGAGCTTGCTATAGCAAGGAGTCAGCCACTGTCACTTGTGTTTTGGCAGAGACTCAAAGGCAGGCAGAGAAGTGGGGAAGATTTATAGCGGGAAAAAGTGAAGACTTCAAGTGTGTCCTGATTGGAGGCCATTGGCACAGGGAATCTGCAGATGAACTAACCAGAAGCAGGGCATCCTATGTCATGGTCAGTGGAGCAAGTCTGGCTTTCTCTGGTTGCTCCTAAGTTGGAAGTGAGGGCAAAAATGAGGGAAACTGCCAGTTATTAATCATGTCCCAGCCATCTGGGGCCGACTGTTATAAAGTTCTTGTTTAGTGTCATGAATTGTCACTCAAGATGGCAGGCTGGTTTCCTGCAAGGCTGACTGATGGCAGGCTGACTTCCTGGGCTGTTTATTGTAGATAAGGAGTTGGTTTCCTGGGCAGGTTGTGGGTCAATGTTCTATTTTTATGTATGGTGTGGCCATTGTGCATTTGTATAATCAGTCTCTCAACATCTTTAAGAACAAGATCAAGGGCCACCTCCTCCAGGAAGCCTTCCCTAGACTCCACCATGATCTGTGCCAATGTCCTTCCTCCATGCTTCCAGACTCCCCCACTCACATGGAGACGTCGAGGCTCTTAGTCCAGACAATTAAGGGTTTGAATCACTCCTTAGCTGTGTCTGCTTTGAGCAAAGTGACTTAACCTCTCAGCTTCCTCATTGGTAAAATGGAAGGTAATGATAGTATTATCAGGAAGATGAGTTGAGATAATAAATATACAGCGTTTAGAGCACGGCTGTTGTTATTCGTAGTATTATTATTACCTCCACTCCAGCAAGACTCAGCGCGGATGGGATCATTTGTTTATGAATCTCTCTCCCCCTTAGACTGTCATTTCCAGGTCCCCCCTCCCCTTCAACCACCTGGCTCCCAGTGCAGCCAGGCACTACACAGGCATCTTTACCTGCTGGCCTCATCCCTACTGAACTCTGAGCACCTTGAGGGCAAATCGATTTCTTATTCGTCTCTGTTCTTAATGCCTCATTCAGCGTCTAGCCAGGAACGGGCGCCCAGAGAGGTTTGCTGAATGAGTGACTACACGAGTGAGTGAATGAACACACAACGTGGTCTCTGAACCACCCTGCCTTCCTTTTCCCACCCACCTGCCTGAGCAAGCCCTCCTCTTCCTTGGTTCTGACAGGTGGTGTGTGTGGGGAGGTGGCTGGGACTCATGTCCCTGGGGGAAGTTTATGCTTTAGGGGGGTTGGGGAAATGGGAGGAGGATGGGGAGAAAGGTGAGAGCTTCAACCCAGGGCAGCCTTCTGACAACCAGAGCTCTGCAGTGGTCAAGCTCCCTCCAGAGGGGATGAGTTCCCTCTGGGGGTGTGTAACCAGCATCAGAGGTGCTACGGATGGAGCCTTTGTTTAACTCATTCACTTACTTTTATATGCATTTTTTCACTTATTGAGCACCTCTATATACCAGGTACTGGGGTGGGCTCTCAGGGCAGAAGGGTAAGTAACACTGGATGGAAAACTTCAGATTAGTGATTCCCAAAGTGCGGGGTATGTGGAACAAGAGCCCCACATACCCTTCCTTGGCCAGAAGTGTCCACAGCCTCCCACTGACCCCATGTCACAAGACATTTCTGATGCAGCCCTCCATCTCTCTCTCTCTCTCAAAAACCATAGAAAAAAAAAAAGAAAGCCATTCCTGGAAAAATATACCCCTAACTACAAAGACAGCCAGTTCTCACTAAAAACTCAGCTACTAAGAGTGTTTGGAAAAGTAGATGTCACCTCAAGGTGCCAAGGAGCTGGTGAGCTGAGCCTGGCTGTAAGTGGCCAAATTGTGACTTTAAAGTTAAATAAATTTTGTTTTATTGACATAAGACATAAACACAGAAAAGAGCACAAGTCATAAGCATACAGCTAGAAGGATTTTCTCCAGGTAAACACACCGGTGTAGCCAGCACTCAGATCAAGGAACAGAGCGCCACCACCTCCCAGAAGCCCCCCTCATGCCCCTGCTGGTCACCACTCCCCCTCCCCCGAAGGTAACCACTTTCATAGAAATGGAATCACACAGTGTACACCCTTTCTGTCTGGTTTCTGCAGCTGTACTCTGTTCATTCATTCTCATGGCCCTGTAGTATTCTACCCCGTTGCATGAATAGACCTCAATTTATTTATCTGTTCTACTGTTGATGGACATTTGGATAGTTTCCAGTTTGGGGCTACTATGAATAGTATTGCCATGGGCACACAGGCTTTTGGTGACCGTAAGCACTTGTGTTGGATGGGTATCGAGGAGTAGAAAGGCTGGATCCTAGGGAAGGCATATGGTCAGCTCCATGGACACTGCCTAACAGTTTTCCAAAGTAGTTTTACCAATTTCCACCCCTGACAGCAGAGTAAGAGCGTCCCAGTTGGTCTACATCCTCAACAAAGCTTGGTGTCTCCTCCCCACTCCCATTCTGCCATGTAGTTTTAATTTGCGTTTCCTTAATGACATTGAGCACTTTTCATATTTTTTAATTTAATTTTTATTTTATACTGGAGCATAGTTGATTTACAATGTTGTGTTAGTTTCAGGAGTACAGCAAAGCAATTCAGTTATACATATACATATATCCATTCTTTTTCAGATTCTTTCCTCATATAGGTTATTACAGAATATTGAGTAGAGTTCCCTATGCTATACATTAAGTCCTTGTTGATTATCTATTTTATATATAGTAGTGTGTATATGTGTGTGTGTATGTGTGTGTGTGTATATATATATATATATATATTTTTTTTTTTTTTTGGCTTTGCCACACAGCATTTGGGATCTTAGTTCCCTGACCAGGGATCGAACCCATGCCCCTTGCATTGGAAGCATGGATTCTTAACCACTGGACCACTAGGGAAGTCCCAGTAGTGTGTATATGTTAATCCCAAACTCCTAATTTTATCCCTCCCCCCTCACATTTCCCCTTTGGTAACCGTAAATTTGTTTTCAAAAAAACAATACACACTTCCTGGTGGCCATTGCTGAAATAGAGAGAGAGAGAGAGGGAGAGAGAGAGTTTGATTGGATCACACAGTGATGGGAGAGGTTGGGGGAAGCTTTCCTGGGTATTAGCCTCCCAACCTATCTCAGGATTGTCTTTCCCCTGAGTGGATTGACAGGCACTGCGCTAAGGGCTAAAGCAGGTCAGAGCTTAGGATTCCTCTTCCTGCATCTTAGCATGTGCCTTTGGTAACAATGATGAAGTTCAGGGTGAGCACAGACCCAAGTGCTAATTTTATGTGTTTTGCTTCAGTGACACACTCTATCGCGGGGTGGGCTGCAATTATAGGAGGGCTTGGACACTTCACTTATACTTCACTTAGCAAGCTAATTCTAATTGTCTTTGAATCAGAAATGAATGAGAACTTTTAAAAAGTCTTCAGGGCTTCCCTGGTGGCGCAGTGGTTGAGAGTCTGCCTGCCAATGCAGGGGACACGGGTTCGAGCCCTGGTCTGGGAGGATCCCACATGCCGCGGAGCAACTGGGCCCGTGAGCCACAATTGCTGAGCCTGCGCATCTGGAGCCTGTGCTCCGCAACGGGAGAGGCCGCGATGGTGAGAGGCCCGCGCACCGCGATGAAGAGTGGCCCCCACTTGCCGCAACTGGAGAGAGCCCTCGCACGGAAACGAAGACTCAACACAGCCATAAATAAATAAATAAATAAAAATTAAAAAAAAAAAAAAGTCTTCAGTAGTGAAAAATATAACATTTAAATTTAGTCTTTCTGGGAAAAAAGCAACTACCATTGTCAGGTCACATGGATACTTTCTTTGGTGAAGTGTCTGTTCAAGTCTCTTGACCATTTTTCTATGGGTTTCTCTCTTTCTTATTTATTGGTAGAAAAAAAATTTACTATTCTGGACATGAGTCTTTTGTCATATATATGTAAATACCTTCTTCTTCTCTGTGAGTTGCATTTTTACCTTCTTAATGATGTCATTTGATGAACAGAAGTTCTTGATTTTAATATAGTCTAGTTTATAATTGTCTTCTTTCATGGTTAGTACTTTCTGTGACCAGTTGAAGAAATTATGCCTACCTCCAGGTCACAGAGATGGTTTTCCCTTTTCCTGTAAAAGTTTTATTATTTTACCTTTCACACTTAGACCTGCCGTCCGTCCAGAATGACTGGATATGGTGTGAGGCAGGGTTTAAGAATCACGTTTTTTCCATGTGGATTTCCAGTGGTCCCAGTGCTATTTATTGTTGTTGGGGAGGGTGATGTGGATGGAGGAGATGTTTGTGGAGACAGTGGGGTTGGGGGAGCAGGGTGAGCAGGTGGGGGCATCTTTTCCCCTAATTAGCAGAGCAGTTATCTTGGGGCGTCTGTCCCATGATGCCTATCTCCGAGACCGTGGGACTTAGGATTTGTCCTCACGCTGCTCCTTGTCAGAAGCCCATGCAAGAGGCTGTTCTCAAGTAGTAACTGCCCCTGCGCCTCCCACGTTGGAGGAGCTTGATTGCCCAAGGCTCTGAAGCGCTGGGTGGTTGAATGTCCGCTGTGAATACCCCTTTCTGGACAACACATGGCTTTTATTCACACATTTCTTCATTAATTTATTCACCCATTTCTCCCTCCCTCCATCCTTCTCTCTTTTCATCTCCCTTCCTTCCCTTCCCTTCCTTCCCTCATTCCTCCCTTCCTCCTTTTTTCCTTCCTTCCTTCCACGGACATCCTATGTAAAATCCCAATCTCCCAACCGCAATTTCCTTCTTTCGTTTCCTCTTAGCATTGAGAACCATCTGATACCATATATTTTTTCCATACATATATGTTTTACTTATTTTTTATTGAGGCTTAATTTATATACAGTAAAATGTGCAGATCTTACATGCATGGTTTGAAAAGTTTTGACAAATGTATACAATCATGTTATCACCTCCCCAGTCAAGATATATAACATTTCTATCACCCCAGAAAGCTCCCTCGTGCCCCTTCCAGCCAATCCTCCCTCTAGAGGCAACCATTGTTCTGATTCCTATCACCATAGATTAGTTTTGCCTGTTCTTGAGCTTCATATAAATGGAATCCTACAGCAACACTATGTGTTTTACTTATCTTGTTTATTGTCTGTCTCTCTGACTAGAACTGTAGGAGTGGATTTTTGTTTGTCTTGTTCATGGCTGAATTCCCAGCTTCTAGAATAGTGCCTGGCGCATACTTGGAACATATTTGTTGAATAAATGAATAAATGTATAAATAAAGCTATAGAGTTGCCCTTTCACTCACCCATTTACTCATTTTTTCTCTAATAAGAGTCAGAATGAAGTTAAGCAAGAGGGCCCCAGAGACAGCCTGCACCCTGGCTCCAGCATCTATCTGCTCTCTGAACTGGGAGAAGTTGCCTCAGTTTGTTCATTTGTGAAATGGGGATACGAATGTTCCTACCTCATACGATAGGAATCTTACTCATAGGGTAGGGTCGTAGGAGTTGATATATATAAAATGATTTAGTAAGCTTTCATTAAATGTTAATGATTGTAATTAATTGATTAATCAACTGTTTGTTAACATACACTTAGAGGTCATCCAGGGCATTCATTCATTATTTGTTCAACAAATATTTATCGATGACTTGACTGGTGACACACACTGGTATTATAACAGTGAATAAGTCTAAGTCCCTTCTTCATGGGGGCTGACATTTTAGTGAGAGAGTATTTTAGTATTACATATTAGTATAAGCTACTAGAAAAAATAAACCCAACAATACAGTTTCTTAAACAACTTAGAAGTTTTTTGTTTATTTAATTTTTTTTCACCTTGAGTAATACTCCAGAAATAAGTGGTTCAGCCCTGCTAGGGCAACTCTGCCATCCTTAGCATATGGCTTCTACCTCTGGGTCTATAATGGCTGCTGCAGCTCCTGCTATCTCATCTGCAACCCAGCAAACAGGAAGTGGGAAAGGGCAAGAGAAGTGTCCATTGTTTCCTTTTAAGGCATGACCCAGAAGGGCCCTATGTCACTTTTATTCACATCCCACTGACCAGAACTTACTCATGTGACCACATCTCATCACAAGGAGGTCTGGGAAATAGAATCTCTAGCTGAAACTTCTAAGAGCTTGGGAATTAGTGGTTTGGAGCACTGACTTCATATCCCCATGTGAGCCAGACCCCTTGTGGGGTAGTTTGGGATATCTCAAAGCTAGGACTGCCAGATTTAGCAAATAAAAATACAGGATACCCAGTCAACCTGAATTTCAGATAAATTATATTTGGGACATATTTATACTAAAAAGGTATTCATTGTTTATTTGAAATACTGTATTTTATCCATCAATCCTGTTCAAAGCTCTTCCTTGGGTAGGGCCCAAACCAGTCTTCTCTGGCTCTCCCAGTCCATCCTAGCTCTGCCTCCGAAGCCTATGAGACGGTTAAGCCAAGACTTAACTGTGTACCTAAAGGGTGCTAGACGCTGCAGAAGGATGCAGAAAACACAGCTGATGGGGCATCTTCTGCTTGGGGCATAGCCGTCAGGACAGGCAGCTGCATCTTTCCCATGAAGGTGCATTAAACAGAAGTCCATGGTTTGTGCCGTGGGACAGCTGATCCGAGGCAGCCTAGAGGTGCCCATCCCAGGAGTCTCATCACAGTGGGCTGAGGTCTGCCTGAGAAGGCTTCTTGGAGGAGCTGAGCTTTGAACTTGGGGTTTTCACGTGGTGCCAAGGCAAGACCCAACTCCTAGAAGCACCCTAGCCCTGGTTCAAATCCCAGGTCTGCTCCTTCCTAGCTGTGTGACCTTGGGCAGGTCCCCTCACCTCTCCAAACCTGGGTTTTCTTATCTGTAAAGTGGGGATCAAAAGAGAACCCACCTCAGAGCATGGTGGTGAAGATCAGGTGAGACAGTGTCCATGCGATGCTCCCGGGACACCCTTATCTTGCAAAATAAGATCTGGACTAATGTTCCTTGTCTGGTTGTTGTAACTGTTTTTGTTGAGGCTTTGAGGGAACAAAGGATCGGGATGGTTATGCAGGGGGCAGCAGGACTCTCACAGCAGGATGGGGGTGGGAGGGAGTGCAAAGGCATATATGTAAAAGGGGCGGGGTTGTCTTCCTGGCCGCCCAAGGGGATTTGGTACCCCAGGGCTGGGCTTGGTGTCGTGGGTGACCCGGTTGGGGACGGATCAGGGCCAGCAGGACCCCGAAGGCCGGCAGCACTATCCATCCTCTTGTCCCCAAGCCCCTGCCCCTCGGTACCCCCTCACTCAGTTCAGTGCGCCTCTGGTTCCCACGGCCCGCTGCGTCCTAGCCCACCATAGCCACGGCCACGGCCACACTGTGGAATTTCCAATTTTCAGCTAATGTGCAGGTCGTGACAGAGGCTCAGAGGCCCTGGTCGGACATAATGGCAGAAGAATTGTAAATGTCGCCCCAGTGAATGGCAATGAGGAAGGGCGGGGAGGAGACATTTTCCACTGGCCACGCGCAGAGCCCGGGAATACATTTGCTCTCCGAGTGTGTCGCATTAGATTTCCAGAGGTGCTGGGGCTCCAGGTACATGTCATTAGTAACAGTTTGGGTGATAATGAATCCTTTTATTTCTTTTCCTCACAGCTCATGAATACATAACGAGGCCCCGCTCAGGCGCATCTGGCCTGGGCCCCGAGCCTCTGCCACCTAATCTCGTCCTGCTCCAATATCCAAGCAGCCCAGCTGGGGCCTGCCTTAAAGGAGCCGTGTGCCCTTTCCTGCCTGGCGAGGCCCAGCCAGGCCGGCCGAGGGGCTGAGCCCTAGCTGAGAGTTTGGCACCACTGAATCCCAGGACGTGGAGGAGGGTGGCAGAGCCGGGCAAGGAAGGCACCACCAGATCCTGACTCGGTTGTGAGCATCACGCAGTGCATCCAGCAGGCACTCAACAATGCTGCTTAGTGCACAGTGCCTGCCTGGCGAGGGGCGAACTGTCTGAAGGCTTTCTAGAGACCCCCTTGTTGAGCCTGGCCAGCTGTTCTATCAGGTGGGGTTGTGAGGTTGTGACCCCATGTTATAGCTAAAGAAACTGAGGCTTAGAAGGGTGGAGGGTTCATCTTGGGCTTAGCAAGGCAGGCCAAAGCAGAGCCCAGCTCCTCCCCAGCTGGCCATCATTTAGGGAGGTTCCCAGGAAAGGACATTTTATCAAGTGATTCTTGGTTTTATAAAATGTTCCCTACCAAGAATTTGGTTTCTGTATTCATCGTAAATCTGTGTAGTTTTATCACTTAACCGAGCAAATGCTTCAAGGAAGAACAGAGGGTTAGTTTTTTAAAATTGTTTTCCGAGATGTCTACAACCTTCTTTTCCAAAAAACTCCCTCCTCCCTCCTCCCCTCTTTGGCCCACCCTGTTTTCTTCACTGCACCCCGTCAGGTCCTCACATGCTCTCCTACATCTCACATTATATTTGTTTACTGTCCCATGGGGATGTGAGCCCTGTATGAGCAGGGACTTTGTTCTCAACTGGATCTTCAGGACCAAGGACAGTGCCCACCACACAGTAGGTGATCAGCCTCCAGACGCAGAACAACTAACCAGGTTGCGTCCCAGTCGTGGTCACCCCAAGGCTGGGCTCTGGACTCCATTGGCTCCAGGAGGAAAGACCTCCATGGTGACAGGCCTCCAGGTGAGTGTGTGGCCTCGCAGCTGAGGCTCTCTGGGACTTTCAGGTGTGGTCAGACCTCGGTGGCCTGGACACTGTGGAGGGTGGAGATAGAGCAGGCAAGCACGGCTCCTGGCTGCGAGGGTGTGGAGGGAAAGTTCAGACGCTGAGATGACAATGCCTTTGTGATGGCCTGGGTCTCAGCTCTCTGATGGTCCCTCCTCAGGCGGGAGGCACCCGCCCCCAGAGCCACAGGGATCTGACAATGTGAAGGTCACTCTGATGCTGGGACCCAGGCCAGGACATCCATCTATTGAGGGCTTGTTTTCTGCCAGGCAAAATTACAAACACATTAAAAACATTACTTAACAACTTAACTCTTCTGAGAGGCAAGTAGGTATTATCATGCACCCCATTTCCTCGTGTAAGGAAACAGAGGAAATGGGGTGCATGAGAAACTTAGGCAACTTGCCCAAAGACACACAGCAGTAAATGGCAGAGGTAGGATCTGAACCCAAACTGTTTGGATTCTGCATGCAGTTTCTTAACTACAAGACTATTCTGCTCTTCTGATATGACATTATAAAAAGGCAGATAGCATTATGAGGACCCTCTCTGCAAAGCCAGCCAACCCGTCTTTCTGGATCCACTGAACGCTGAGAAACTCTCTATGATTCCACTCCTAAATCTGAGCTGTGTTGGTGTGAAGTCTCTAATGGACCAGGGCCTGGGAGGCAGTGTTGCAGTGTTACAGTGTTAGGTGTGTGGGCCCTGCAGTCAGACAGACCTGGGTTGGAACCTTGGATCTGCTACTTAGTGCTCTGTGATCTTGAGCAAGCCACTTTCCCTCTCTGTGCCTCAGCTTCCTCATCTGTAAAATGGGGGTGATATAACACCACCTCGTAGGGATGCTGGGGGGATCAATGTGACAATACATGTAACACTTTTAGAACAGTGCCCGTGATGCTCAAGGAGTGTTAGGTTTTTCTAGAAAAAGCTTGAGGGGGTGCAGGGGAGGCACTCTGGTTAGGGCTCCACCATGGTCTCGTCATGGTGATCACCTATCATGACCTCTTACCTCACCTTTCTTCCATCTTCCCATCTCTGCCTTCTGCCCCTGAACTTCCGCCCCGGCTAAGAAGTCTTCCCAGATTAAAGGACAGAGGGAGAATAAACGCCACCCCCCTGCCATCATCTGCACGCACTTGCCCATGGTCTGAGGTTTGTCTTGCTCAGACTTTGTGTCATAACTTTCAGGGACACGCCTTAGGGCTGAGTGTCTGGTGGGCAGGCTCGGCCCAGGGAGGCTCCGGAAGGCAGGAAACCGAGTGTCAGAGCCTTGGTATCCAGCCCTGCTCCGTATGGTGTCGGAGCCCTTGACCTTAGCCTCACCGCCCCGGCTTTGCCATCTCCACCATGCACTTGTGGGGAGGCAGTGTGATCTGGGGAAACTATATCCTGGGCGGAGGGAGAAGGCCTCGATCCCAGCCCGAGCTCAGCCACTGACTAGCTTTGTGACCTTCTGGCCAATGGCCCCTCTGATACCCAGTTTCCTCATTTATAAAATAGGCGCAATAATGCTACTTCCTGTGTGGATATTGCCTGTGCTCAAAACAGTGGTCGGCACTTGGAAGTTCTCAGTAAACGTCAAGCTATAATTATAAGGATTATTTTATTTCCTTCTCTTGGGATGTCTCTGTCCTGTGGCCCATTCATTCAGGGCCCTGCCTACACAACCCTTGCTTGCCTGCCTTGCTGTGTTCACTCTTTAACCCATTTTGTGAGAGTTGCCCTGATGAGTCTTCTGAGAACACCTCTCTGATCATGGCAATGCCAAGCCCAGGAATCTTCAGTGGCTCCCTATTGCCTCCAAGACAAAGACCAAAGCACTTACTCTGGCATTCACAGCCCTTCACAGTCCTCAGCTTCCCTCACAGGGCCCCAGGCAAACCCTCCACTCCCCACAGGCACCCACCCCACATGTGGCCGGTCCTGCCTCGTTCGTTGGCTTTCCTCTCGCTGTATCCTCCTCCTGGAATGCATTCCCCCTTCCAGCTTGAGTTTCACCTCCTGCAGTAAGCGGTCCTTTCACCTGACCTCCCTGAGCCTCTGTTTTCTCATCCGTCAAGTGGATGTCCACCGTGCCCGTTTTGTGGAGTTTCCATGACAACCGAATGTTCTAAAAGCACAGTAAGGACTTTGAAAATTGTCACCGTGGGACATCTTCTCATGATCCCCCCCCTCTGCCCCCACTCCCGATTCCCCAGCACACAGCAGGGCGTGCCGAAGAGCAGCCTGAACAGCAGTGAAGCCCCTCGGATGCTGTCTGGTGAGGACTGCCACCCATGCCCTGTGCAACCTCTCCCGGCCTCGCTGTTGACTTTGGCACACAGCCCTCACCTGAGCTGCCGTGACCAGCCTGGAATTTCAAGCTGAGTTTGATTTGACCTGTTCCGCAGGTCTGGCCCCTAAACCAAACCATATTCCTGCTGAGGCCCCAGTGCCCAGTGTTCCCTGGGGAGCTGGGGATGAAGCCTGGCTGGGCTACCGCCTGGGGCCGCCTTCACCAACCCCTGCCCGGCGCTGCCTCCTGAACTAATTCCATAATCCTACCTCCTGCCTGGCCCCGGCGGCTCAGGAAGGCTCCTCTGGCAGGCTCTGATCCCACCTTCCTGCTCAGCCTGGGCTGGCAGCCCCTCGGCCCCTCGCCAGCCCACACTAGGGCCCTGCTGGGGCTCTGAAACTCATTTAGGCCCTGTGCTCTGCTGCCTTAGCACCCCGCCCTGGACCCCCAGCCAGGCCTTGTAACAGGATCCAGATGTTCCTTCCCCTGTCCCCAGGGTCCCTGGGATAATCCGTGACAGTCCGGGGGGCCAGTGGGGGCAGGCACAGCTGCTGGGATAGAGGACAGAAACCGGGTATGAGGCCCAGGGCCCAGGGTCAGTGGAGGGATAAACATACACCCCAACCCAGGCGCCCTCGGTCTACACAGCTCCACCCTCGTCCAGAAAGCATCCTCATGTCCCCAGCTGAGGGTGGAAGTGCTGTGTGACCTTGGGTGGGTTGTAGACCTCTCTGTGCCTCATCTGCCTCACCTGTTTGACCAGCTCTGACCTCACAGCATTGCTCTGCATAGATGAAGGGCTGATTTGGTGCAGGAGCCTGGTACCTAGTAGGTACTCACCAAACAGTCTTGGGGAAGTCACCTCATCACTTGGGACTTCTTTCCTTGCCTTTCAGTGTTTCAGGGAGAACTGGCACAGAGCAGGGGTTCAGCAAATGGCAGGGGCTCCCCTCTCACGTTCCAGGGTCTCTGGCCAGCACACATGTGGCAGAAGGAGGGGCCAGCCATCTCCTGGAATCTGCCTCAGAGGCCTAGACTAGCTCGGGGAGCCCCTCATCCAATGGGGAACCCAGGTCAGGAAGACCCGGGTTCCAGTCCGAGGTCCACCCCCAGGTGAGTCCCGTCCCCTGAAGGCCTCAGTTTTCCCATCTGAAACATAAGTCCTTTTCCAAACATCTTCGAAACACAGTTGATGCTCCATGAATATCTGTTGAATGATACTCAGGATGCCCTCCATCCTTTTCTCTCTTCCACATTTCTGTGCCCACTGCTGCCCACCCCCCAAATGAGGGCCACCCCTGAGGCACCCCTGGGCCTGACCACCTTTCCCAGACTCTTACAGCCACCCCTGCTCAGCAGAGGAGGGATTGAGGGCCAGGTGACAGGCCAGGAGGACAGGCCCCGGAGGGACCTCCTGGCCTTTCCAGGCTCCCTATGGAAGCCGCCGGGGGGACAGAGTGGGAGACCAAGCTTTGGGTCGAGGTTGGGGTCTCAGCAAGTCATTCAGCCCTTTTGTGCCACAAATTCTTCCTTGGAAATATAATAAGAGTAGTTACCACGACCTGAGGCATCACAGGGGTCAGGCACCGAATCAGGGCCTTTATGAGTCTGTTCTCCTCCACCCTTATCTGGATCAGGGATACTCAAAGTTGTTGGCAGCAGCTGGGAACTGGTTAGAAATGCAAATTTTCCAGCTCCATCCTAGACCCGCTGAATCTCCACCTCTGGAGGTAGGGCCCAGCAGTCTGTGTTTTAACAAGCTCTCCTGATGATGCTTGTTGGGAACTCAAGCAGGAGAACCACAGATCCACATCCTCCTCCTCCTCTTCCTCGCCCAGGCCCTTCTTGTCCGCAGTCCCTCTGAGGCATCCTTTCACAAGCCCACCCCTTCCCCAACAGGCCACAGGGAACTCCCCCTACTTCTCAGGGTCTCCAGCGTTACCAGCTGTGCTCTCCTCTGGTCCGGAATCAGCGGCTTTTTGCCACACACCTGTGAGGTCCCTGCAGGCAGATGCCCCCCCCCTCCCCCCGCGCATCCCCCGCTGCACATGTACTCCGGTCTCTGAGATGGGTCCGCTGCCAGCCTACCTCTTTATACGTGGACAAATGCCTGGCAGCCATCAACAGACCACTCACCCTGTCCCCCTGCCCCATCACTGTGACCTAGTGAAATGAAGTGATTTAAAGCACTCACAGCCTGGGTTTGAACCCTGACTCCTTCGCTTACTAGCAGTGTGTCCTCAAATTCGTTTCTTAACCTCTCTGTGTCTCATTTTCTCATATTTAAGCAGAGATAAGAATACCTATTTCTAGGATGGTTGCAAGAATTAAAGATGATAATATGGGTAAAGCTTAGGCCAACACCTATCATGTAGCATGTACCGCATACGTGCTAGAAATTATGGTTCACTGGGTCCTGTCCACACCCCACCCCAGGCTTACCTGCTTCTCCTTCCCTCCATGTACCAGGTCTACCAGCCAGACTGGGCTACTGTGACTCCCTGAATCTGCCGTTCTTTTCCATGCCTCCCTTTGTATACGCTGTGATCTCTGTCTGGAGTGTTTCTCCCTCTTCACCTGGAATACTCCTGCTTGCTCACCCTTCCTGTTCCTGTGACTGATGCTTCTGCATTCACAGCCTGATTGGCTTAGCTGCCTGCCCCACCTCACCCCGCACCTCGCCCCCATCAACATACACTCTGATCCTTTCCTCCAAGCCCTCAGTTCGCGGGTGCTTAAATGCCTAATTTGATGTTTGGCTTTTCTCCTACCATGTAAGTTCCTTGAAAGCACAGTCTGCGTCTTATTTATCTCTGTATTCTGGCTGGCTTTTAGTGGGTGTTTAATAAATGTTTATGGAGTAAAAATTAAGAGTGAATTTAAAAAGATGAATTAGAGGGGCTTTCCTGGTGGTGCAGTGGTTGAGAATCCGCCTGCCAATGCAGGGGACACGGGTTCGAGCCCTGGTCTGGGAAGATCCCACATGCCGCAGAGCAACTAAGCCCGTGCGCCACAGCTACTGAGCCTGCGCGTCTGGAGCCCGTGCTCCGAAACGGGAGAGGCCGCGATAGTGAGAGGCCCGCGCACCGCGATGAAGAGTGGCCCCCGCTTGCCGCAACTGGAGAAAGCCCTCGCACAGAAACGAAGACCCAACACAGCCATAAATAAATTAAAAAAAAAAAAAAAGATGAATTAGAGTTATAGGGACTGACAAAGAAAGATCTTCGAGATATAGCAAGTGAAACTGGCAGAAAAATAATGAACGATATGATCCCATGTAATCACCCACCCCAAACTGCATATCTGTGTATATACTGAATGCCTAGAAAGGAATCTGGAAGAGTGAACACCAAAGTGACAACAGACATGGACTTGGGCAGGGAGACTAATTTCAATGGTGGGTGAAGGGGTCTCTGTCACCTTGTCTTGTTTGAACTATTACAGAGAGAAAAAATTGAAGTGTTATCTGTGTCTTAAAAACAAATTAAATAGTTCTCCTTCTCCTGTAAAAGGCTGACATGGAACCCTTGCCTCACTCTGCTCTAGAGTCAAACTGGACATGCCAAGCCTTTTCTGCCGCAGGGCATTTGCACTTGCTGTTCCTTCTGCCCGGAATGCCCTTCCCCAGCTTCTGGGTGGCTGCCTTCTCTGGATCATTCAGGTACCTGTAAATATAGCATCCTCAGAGGCACCTAATTCAGCCTGTCATCCTCTGCTCTTTCACCATGCTGAGTCCACCTGCAATTATTATTTTCAATCTTTATTTGTTCAGTTGCTTACTGTCTGTCTCCACTTACTAGAACATAAGCCCTCTGAGGTCAGGAACTGTGACCATGTTGTCCCTGCTACACCCCAGTGCCCAACACAGCTCTGGGATATAGTAAGAGCTCATGTAATATTTGTTGAATGAATAAAATCCTCTTTAATGGTCTTTTTTTTTTGGTCCAGTGTTCTTGAGCTTTTGTGGGGGTGTGTGCATGTCTCTCTCTCTCTTTTTGTGTGTGTGATGTGTGTCTCTTTTTTCTTAGCTTCTCTAGGTCAAACCTTGACCATCTAATACATTCCCTGTCCTTGGAATCCTGGGGCTCTCACTAACTTAGGCTCCCTTAAAGAACTGCCCAATGGTCCAAATAAGCTTTTCAAGCAATGACAGCGAGGAAATGCAAGGCTAATCCTGTGAAACCCCAAAGCTTCTCAGAAGAAATGGTTCAGAGACTGTTCTGATGAGCACGTGGTTGGTGATGACAGCATATCTGTGCTTTCAAGACCAATGTGTTCTTTGTTTTCCTTAAGTGTCACAATTTTTAGCTATTGACTCATACATCCACATGATTCAAAATTCGAAAGGACAAAGGCATCTCTCCCTGTCCCCCTTTCTACACGACAACCCACGTAACCAGCTTCGTATGTAGCTGCCAGAGTTTTTATATATGTTCAAGCAAGCACATGTATACATGTTCTATTTTTCCTCTTTCATACACATACAAATGGTGATATACTATACACACAGTTCTGCATTTTTTTAACCTAACTGGATCTCTTGGAGACCTTTCCGTGATTAATAACTAAAGGGCATCCACATATTTCCTTATGGCAGCAGAGAGAGACAAATGCTTTCTTACATGCAGTGGTCCAGCTGATGTTTACCAGGCTCCTGCCTAGTGAGCCGAGCCTGGTGGTAAAGGTCAAGAAACCAGGGTTTGCGTGTCAGCTCTGCCACTGGCCCTTGAGTGAGCAGCTTAAGTGGAACCTCCGTGCAGATCTGCAAAGGGGACAATCCCAGCACCTGCCTCGTGAGTAGTGAGGATTAAGCAAGGTCATGTGTGTAGGGGTCTTAGTTCTTACACATAAGGTGCTCAATAAATGGGGGCTGCTTTGACAAGTATTATTAATTATAAAAATAAGTATTATTGTTCAGTCCCAATTGCTAAGCCAGGGGGTGAGGACTTTGCATACTGTGACATGAGTGTCCTGTTGAAACTGGAACCCTCTGTTTATTACTATTTTTTTTTAAATAAATAAATTTATTTATTTATTTATTTATAGCTGTGTTGGGTCTTCGTTTCTGTGCGAGGGCTTTCTCCAGTTGCGGCAAGCAGGGGCTACTCTTCATTGCGGTGCGCGGGCCTCTCACTATCACGGCCTCTCTTGTTGCGGAGCACAGGCTCCAGACGCGCAGTTTCAGTAATTGGGGCTCACGGGCCTAGTTGCTCCGCGGCATGTGGGATCTTCCCAGACCAGGGCTCGAACCCGTGTCCCCTGCATCGGCAGGCAGATTCTCAACCACTGCGCCACCAGGGAAGCCCTATTACTATTTTTTTAATTGAAGTGTAGTTGATTTACAATGTTCTGTTAGTTTCTGGTGTACAGCAAAGTGATTCAGTTATACACACACACACACACATATATTCTTTTTTCATATTCTTTTCCATTGTGGTTTATTATAAGATATCGAATATAGTTCTCTGTGCTATACAGTAGGACATTGTTGTTTATCTATTTAATATTTTATATATACTTGTGTGTATCTGCTAATCCCAAACTTCTAATTTATCCCTCCTCCACCCCCTTGCCCCTTTGGTAACCATAAATTTGTTTTCTATGTCTGTGAGTCTGTTTCTGTTTTGTAAATAAGTTCATTTGCGTCATATTTTAGATTCCAAGTATAAGTCATATCACATGGTATTTGTCTTTCTCTGTCTGACTTACTTCAGTCAGTGTGATAATCTCTAGGTCCATCCATGCTGCTGCAAATGGCATTATTTCGTTCTTTTTTGCAGCTGAGTACTATGGAATCCTCTGTTTGGAAGAAGCCATGCTGATGGCTCATGGGAGGTGGCCTTGGTGCATCTGGGCAAGAAGGGCCCTGGGAGGCCATCCACACTCCGCCCCTTTCATGTGAGAATGGGAAGAGGAGCAGAGGCCACCAGATGAGCCCAGGAGTCCTCCTTGTGCATCGGGAGACAAAGGGCTGAGAGCTTTCCTTTGCAGCCTCACAGCCTTTTTTTTTTTCTTAGTCACTGGACACATTTAGGCTTGAAGCTTTTTGGATTTTGTTAAATTCCTTTGCTCCATTTTCCTTTCCCATGTAGAGGCAACTTCTGCTTTCCTTGGAGAGTAGTCATTAACAAGAGGTGATAACCAAGAAGAGGGCATTTTTTTCCCTCTTTCGCCCACTGACTCATTGTCTGTCTTTTGTTTTATGAATTTCTAGTTATCAGAGTAATAGGGCGTCTTTTGGAGAGTAAAAAGCGAATCCCCATAATCTCGTCCTCGATGGCAATTTCTATGAACACTTTCATACTGTCCCTTCTGGTCTACCTTCTACGCACTTCAACATACTCGAGATCATATCAGAACGCCAGTTTTCTATTCTAAGTTATTTGGGTCATTGTTGGAGCATCACCTTTCCCCGTGTGGTTAAAAATGTCGTAAATGTCCATTGTAATGGCTACAGAATAGCTTATTGAGTGGAAATACCATATTTCCCATTACTATCTTCCTATTGTTGGACCTTTGGGTTGTTCTCATTTTATTTCAGTTTCCTGAGCATTCACTTAAAAGAGCTTTGCCCCCATCACAGTTTCTTTTCTCTGAGGCTTGGATTCCTAGGGGTGGAATCCCTTGGCCAATGATTATGAAGGAGTTTAAGGATCTTGATTCTCCCTGCCCCCATGATCCCCAATCAGTTTTATTTTAATATGTGGCTTAGCAATTCCTGCTTCCATAACAGACAGGGCTCTGACCTGAGTGACATAAATTTCACATTTGTTTCCCCGAAAGCATCTCCGAAGTCCCTGAATCCAAAACCATTAGAACCTGGTGCAAACGACTTTCCAAGGCATCCATGACGGCCCTGCCCAACTGTCAAAGCAGCTAAGGACAGAAAATTCTGCCACGTGCAGCAGACCTGTGTTCCAACCATTCCCACCTACCACCCCATCCCTGTCACTTTGTAGCTGTGTGATCTTGCAAAAAAGCTTAGCCACTCTGAGCATCTGTTCTCTTTAAACTAGAGTTAATCCTCCACTCATCTGAATATTGGTTGGTGATTTCCTAAGGTCGCTACAGTTCTAAGAGGACCGTACATTCACTCATTCGTTTACTCAATACATATTTAATTAATGTTGTGTCAGGCTCTGGATTTGATTCCTCATTCCCCACAGTTCCATCTATACTCATTGTGTCAACAGAGACATGAGCTGAGGTCAGACAGTCATGAGTGTGGTACTTGGGCAAGTCATTGAACTTCTCTGAGTATCTATTTTCTTACCTGTGAATTGGGAACAATAATGATACCTGTAAGGTGGCTGTGAGGATTAAATGATGTACCACATGGACTTAGTAAGCATCCAGCGAATGTTAGCTAGAATAACAATTGTTAACCTGCTATTACATTGCATAAGAGGGTTTCAAACAACTTACAAGATAGTCATCTTGCTCCATATTCAGGATGACCAATTGCCTTAACTCTGTTCCACTTGTGTGGTGGAAGAGGGAGGGAGAGGCTGATATTGCCTGGGTACCTACCAGAAGGTTCTCCAGGGCTTGTTCATGGGGCTTGTTTGCACCCTCCCACCGAGGGTCTGGCCACCACCTTGTCCATGACAGAATCAGATACAGGAGAATTGAGGATTAGAGGGCTTCAGTGGAGACCAGACAGATTGAATGTCTGAACGAGGCAGTGCCTGCATGTTAGAATAATGTTATAATCAAGGGTGACAATGTCATAACGTTAGGATGTTAAAATGACTCAATGTGTGGATATTATAATAACCAGTAGAACGTTATACTAGAAGAACTTTGGCTTTGGAAGGGCCTACT
Organism: Balaenoptera acutorostrata; assembly: GCF_949987535.1. Lineage (NCBI taxonomy): Eukaryota > Metazoa > Chordata > Mammalia > Artiodactyla > Balaenopteridae > Balaenoptera > Balaenoptera acutorostrata. Next base: position 14,464,008 of record NC_080064.1, on the reverse strand, counting down.
GAAGAGGATCTGGTCTTTTGCTGAATCTGTAGATAGGCAAAGCCATAGCAAAAAGGCAGTATAACTTTTCGGGGGCTTGGTAGTAGTAATTATAGACAGAATCATGAGGGGGAGAATTCAGAAGTGAACTGGCACCATTTTTATATTACAGCATGCACGTGGAAACAGAATGCAAAATTAGAATGCATTTTAAAAATTATTTATTTATTTGGTTGCACTGGGTCTTAGTTGCGGCTCACCGGCTCCTTAGTTGCGGCACTTGGGCTCCTTAGTAGTGGTATGCGAAATCTTAGCTGCAGCATGCATGTGGGATCTAGTTCCCTGACCGGGGATTGAACCCGGGCCCCCTGCATTGGGAGTGTGGAGTCTTATCCACTGCGCCACCAGAGAAGTCCCTAGAATGCATTTTTAAGATTAAAAAATGTGACCATTTAAACTAATGTTGGTTTGGGGTGGGCTGTTTGGAGTTATTTGCCTTCTCCAAATGCCCTGGGCACAGTACCCATGGTCCCTCTTCTGTACCTTGGGAGGCTTGTGGAAATATGAGCAGACCATTGATTTCAGATCAGACCTTCATTCTACAGATGAAGATGAAGAGGCCTAGAGATACACAGTGATCTGGTCAAGCCACATGGGAGGCTGTGCAGAACCACAAGTGGAATCTGACCTCCTCCTAACTATGCATCCCCTATCCTCCCACACCTACTGCCTCAGCTGCTCCCTGGGTCATGGTCTGACCAGAGTGCCACGGGGGTGCTTGGTAACACTGCCTCCTATACTTGGCATCAGTGAATTCTGTCTTGGAATAAAGCTAATTGTGCACATGTCATTCTCAACCCACTAGCTGTTGACATACCTTTGTTTCCTGGGACAACCACAATGTTCATTGCAGCTCTATTTACAATAGCCAGGACATGGAAGCAACCTAAGTGTCCATTGACAGATGAATGGATAAAGAAGATGTGGCACATATATACAATGGAATATTACTCAGCCATAAAAAGAAACGAAATTGAGTCATTTGTAGTGAGGTGGATGGACCTAGAGTCTGTCATACAGAGTGAAGTAAGTCAGAAAGAGAAAAACAAATACTGTATGCTAACACATATATATGGAATCAAAAAAAAAAAAAAAGGATATTTGGTCATATCTTTTTACTGAGAAAAATAAATAGTTGGGAAAATACAGTCATCTGGTCTACCTAGAACACTTGACTATGGCAGTTTTTAAGAGCCAGGTCTCCAGTTCTGCCACTTCCTAGCTGTGTGATCTTGGGCAAGTAACATAACCTCTCTGTGACTCAGTTTTTCCATTTTGTTAAATGCGGCTAAAAGTAGCCTCATAATATTTTTGTGCAGATTAAATGAGAAAATGACCCTTGTGCAGTGCCTGTAACAGAGAGCAGATACTTAATAAACATTATTCTATTTATAGCGATAATTTGTAATAATTTAAAATAATAATCTTTCCTTCCTGCTTCCCCTCAGTTCCTACCACCCCTCCCTGGACGTTCACACATTCATCTTTCAATATGCTGGTGTCTGCTTCGGCGCATAGTAACTTGACTCACTCCCAAATACCAACATGTTTCTAAGTGATAAACATTATGGGGCTTGGGGTTTCTTGATGAACTGGAAAGATTTTTTTTTAATATCTCAAAATCCCTTAGCAAGCTGGGAGCCACTGCATGAGGGCAGGAAGTTCACACCTGCCGAAAGCCTGCCGCATGCTCTCAAAGTTAGTTCTCACAGCCTCCATGTAGAAGTATCATTACCTCCATCTTCTAGGTGAGAAAAACAGAGGCACAGAAACCAATTTATTTGGCCAAGGTCAGAGAGCAAGAAACAGATGGAGGTTAGATTCTGAAACTCTGAATGCTTGACCCTAAAACCCATTCCGTTTCCACTAGGACAGCCCATTTTGCTTTCTGAGCTGGAGTATGACCCAGTTTTCATCTGGCCCTGGGGTCAGAAGGCAGGTTAGTGGGTGGAGCATAAGGTAGGATGGAGTCAGAGGAAGAGGATATGGTCCAAGTTCACAAAGTTCCATGAAGTAGCTTCCAGACAAGCAGCTGGGAGACATGGCAACGGGTATGGAATTGCTTTGGCAATTTCCTGCATGGGTCTAGAATACCTGGTTACTTCCTCAGTAACACACTATGTGTGTTCTTTGTGGGTGACGTCCTCCATGCAGGGCAGTTGCAAGATGGGATGGAGCTGAAGCAAGTGAAAGTGCTTGGAAAACAAAAGCAAACATGCTAAGAAAAAGCCAGCGGCTCTAAGCCCTGCATCTTATCATCTGTGTTTCTCCTCAGGCTCCTTTTACGTCTCAAAGAGAAGGCAGAAGGATGACCATGCTGAATGGAGGACACTCGGGCCAGGCTCTTGACTAGCCCAGGATGGACTGCTGGTGAGCCAGAATTACCATCAAGGAGGGAAAGGCAGGACGCAGCTGGCGGAGAGAGTGAAGTGAGAACACACAACTGATGGGAACCAAGTCTTGAGGGCAGCGGCTGGGGGTTTGGGGGTGCTGATGTCCCCACAGCAGACGATGGGTCAGAGCAGGAGGCTCAGAACCAAGACCGAGAACCAGGTGAAAGGTTGGAGGTCTGCTCTTAGGTGATTTGGATGCAGACCTAATGGTCCAAGAGGTCCATCCACCCAAAGCTCAGACCAAAGGGATGGGTTGTTCAAGATGACGGGCTTACAGACACAGGGAAAAGACGGATTAGCGTAGGAATGACCTTCATCAAAGGTACCCAGCTTGGGCATTGAACAGAGAGCCACACCCAGGAACTAAGACCCACTGGCTGCCTCCCTTCTCCACTCCTGCTGAACCCCAAAGTTCTTTATCTAGCCTATGGGGGCTGGAGCAAGCCACAGGCAGCGGTTGCTCATCCTTTCGTCTTCAGCCATAAAGAGACAAGAGGATGGAAAAATAATTAAAAAATAAGACTGGAGGTTGTGGAGGCGGGTGCATTGGTAGGGGAGAGCGGGGGGCTGGGGAAGCGATTTCCAGAGAAGAGAGGGATGGAGGGTCGGAGTGGCTGTCGTTGAGATAACCAACAGATGCGATTCTTCAGATAAGCGTAGCAATTTAGATAAATCTCAGGCTTTGGAGCGGGTCGCCTGCGTCCCCTCTCCTCCGTCTGCCTTTTTTCAATTTTATCTCTGAGCCAAGGCAGGGGGAGGGGGAGGGCAGGGAACTCTGAGGGGTGAGGAGATGGGAGATGGGGGGGCAGCGAGGGGGGCCAACTTCATCTTCGGGGACTTTGGCTTTTCTTTTTAATGTGGTTTTCCCAGAAGGTGGGAAATGCCAACACACACTCGGAGACCTAGAAGGCGGCCTATGTTTTTTAAAAAGCGGCGGACAAAAATCAAAATATTTGAAAATGTATTTCATGGTAATTATGTCATATTTCATGGGCTGGTGCCACTACTGAAAGAGAGGCTGAATGCCTTAATTTGTATAGAAATTGTAATCATTTGTTCATTTCAAGGTGAAAATTGCATTTTTTAATTTAAATTGTATCCTGCATGATAGTCTATTATCTAGTAAAATTGTCTCCATGTCTGAATGCCTTATATGCAGCTGCAATGCTTGTTACAAATCCACTTATATTCATAAAAGCAGGTGGACATCTCAGGAAATGGAAGCCGTTGTGTGTGCGTGCATGTGGATGTGTGTGCGTGCGTGTGGATGTGTGTGGATACGTGTGGATGCCGTAGCTCCTCTTGCCCATCTCACTTCTGCCTCCTCCCGCGCCCCCCCCACCTACGACTCTCATGTCAGCATTTCCAGATCTGCTTAACAAATGATAATTAGTTGGAATAAATGAGGAAGCTACACAATGTGGAGGAACAAGCCTGGGACTGAGTCAGGGGGCCGGGCAGGGCTCTCTCTCCACCTTACTTTGCACCCCTGAGCAGGTTGCAGCCTTGATCCCCACTCTGGGCCTTAGTTTCCCTGTCTGTAAAATCGGAAGCTTGACTTCCCCCAAGTGAAGTTTCTGTGCTCACATGGCAGCAGGGTGGTTAAGAGTCTGGTTGTCTTTGCCTGATTGTTTTTGTCAATAGCAAGCTGTGTGATCTGACACAAATTCTTTAACCTCTCTGAAACTCAGTTTCCTTATCTTTAAAATGGAATAAAAACGAAATCTACTTCATCTGGTTGTTACCAACAAACGATGGCCGGTGGACCAAATCTGTCCATCACTTGTCTACACAGCCTGCCAGCTTACAATGGTTTCTGAATTTTTTAATGGTTGAAAAATAAATCAAAAACAGAACAACATATTGTGACATAAGATTATATAGATTCAAATTTGTGTCTATAAATAAAGTTTGACTGGAACACGGACACGCTCCTGGGTTTATATATGGCTGCTGTCACCCTTTATCAGATTGAGTAGTTGCGACAAAGCCCACATGGGCTGCAAAGGCTAAAATATTTACTGCTGGCCCTTTATAGGAAAAGTTTGCCAACCCTTGAAATAGCATAGGTAAAGTGCTCAGTCCAGTGTCTGGGATCTCAGAAGCATCAATTCTTGGTAGCAGTTACTACAGGGTGGGAGATTTAAGGAAGTTTGGGTGTCAGGAAGAAAATCAATCAACCAGTATTTATACAATAGTTACCAACAGTTTACCATCTGCCTTATAGACACAGAATTTCTCTTTGGGGCCAAAACCAGAACTGGGGCCTTGTTTTTTCAGAGGAATTTTACCCAGAGTTACAAAAAAAAAAAAAATTCTATAGCATTTAAAATAAAAAACGGAAGTGTCAGAAGGGGCTCTGGACCAGAAGTTAGATGCTCTTTTCCATTCACTTACTCTGGGCCTTAATTTTCCTCGTAAAATGGATCCCTTCTAGCAAAGGTACAACTTCAAGTGCCCCATGCCACGTGTAAAGGGTTAGCATGTCCCTGGGCATATAGCAGCTGCCCAGATGGTTAATTCCTTGCTCTTCTTTCACTGGGACATATTCCTTGGTCATTGGAGAACCCTGTTTAGAAGCACCTACTCCCATCTTTTAGCCCAGCTCCTTCCTTCCATTCTCCCTCCCTCCCTCCCTCCTCCCCTCCCACCTTCCCTTTTTTCCTCCCTCCTTCCCTTCCTTCCTTCTTCCTTCCCTCCTTCATCCAACAATTTCCAAGCATCTCTATGTCCCAGTCACTATCTTGGAGGAGACTATATGTGGTTCCTCTTAATTCCAGGCTCCCTTTGACAAAGGAGAAAGACACTTGCACTCAAGCCCAAGCTGAGTGTCCTTTGGTGAGTGACTTTGTCTCTGAGCCTTGTTTCCCCAACCAGAAAATGGAACTAATAATTTCCCTCTTCCTCACAGGATTATGGGGGAGAATTCAAGGTGATGGTGTGTGTCAAAATGCCTTGTCAACTGTAAAGAGTCATGCAATTGCTATTTAAGGATTTACCTTTTCTAGGACTCAGGTTGGGGATGACTTGCCCAAGACCACACAGCTAAAAAGTAACCTAGATGGGTTTTTCATCAATGCTTCAGTTATGGACTGAACGTTTTTGTGTCCCCCCAAATTCATATGCTGAAGTCCTAACTCCCAATGTGATGGTATTTGGAGATGGGGTCTTTGGATAATTAGGGTTAGATGAGGTCATGAGGGTGGGGCCCCATGATGGGATTAGTGCCCTTATAAGTAGAGGAAGAGACCAGAGCTCCAAGTGCACAGGGGACAGGCCATGTGAGCACACAGTGAGGAGGCAGCCTTCTGCAAGCCAGGAAGAGAGTCCTCACCAGAACCTGACCACACTGGCACCCTGACCTCAGACTCCCAACTTTCAGAACTGCATGCAAGTAAATGTCTATTGTTAAAGCCCCAGTTTATAGTAATTTGTCACAGCAGCCTGAGCAAATGAAGCCACTTGGACTCTCACCACCCAACACACTTCCTCCCCGGACATTAATTTATGAAGGGAAGAGAATGCCATCCTTCTGTTTGTAGCCTGGGGGAATTTCGGGTAGGAGAGAATTAGGGTTAGAGTTCCAGGATCTCAGTTTCCCCATTGATTGTCAATATTGGCCATGTGACAGAATCAACTGGGGAGCTAAAAAGAAAAAATCATAATAATAGCAGCAGTAGTAGTAGTAGTAGTAGTAATAACAATGCCTGAGCTTCATTCCCAGAGGTTCTGATTTAATGGGTCCAGGGGGGGCCTAGACATTGGTATGTTTTATCGCCCCACCCCACTCACCCATCCCTCTGTGATCCACACAGAATAGTTGTTGGGTGGAGGCCCTTCCCCAAGCAGCAGCCGTCTGAACATGTGATGACCCTCATACTCTCCCATCGGCCCAGGGGAAGTGAACAGGTGCTGGGGTGGTGGGACCTGTTCGCATGGCAAGTCCATCCGTGCCTCATACACATCCGGAATTCCTGTAGGGCTCCCAACGCTCTGTGCCAACTCCTGAGAGTCCGAGGATGTTGAAATGATTCAACCAGAGTGGATCCTGGGGCTGGAGGGCTGGGGCCTCAAGCCTGCCTGCCTGCCTGGCTGGGGAGCATCTGCATCGTTGAAGAGGGGCTAATAGTGGACTGATGGGCAGTGGCGAGGAGTCTGCAGATGGGGCGCTTTCTTGGCAATCTTCCAAGCATGTTTAAGCATTAATAACGATATTTACCAATTACTGCCGGCCTAGAATCTTCTAGAGGCTTTGCTTACGTCATCTCACTGAGGACCTACTATGTGCCGGTGTGTTGCCCATCCCCTGCCTCTCCTCTTGGCTTCTGGCTCCATCCTCCCCTGCTTGTCCTCTTGTCCCCAGCTGCTCCTTCACTGATTCTTTCCCTGAATTCTTCTTCTTCTTTTTTTTTTTTGAACTCTAAAGGCTGGAGTAACTGCAGCCCAGTTCTTGGCTCTCTTTTCTTTTCTTTTCTACCTCACTCACTCCCTAAGTGGTCTCAGCCAAACTTTAATACCAACCAAACTTCCAAAGTCACCCGTGGAGCATCACCCACCCCTCCAGATACAGGATTGTCAGGCGGTGTTTTCTCCACCTGGGAATTCTCGGCTCTAGCGTGGCTGAACAGGCCTGTTGAATCTCTGCTCCATATTTTATTAAAATAAAATCCAAACTCTTTGCCAGAGTCTACAGGACCTCCCATTATCTGGCCCCAGCCCATTTCACCCGATTGGCGGACTGAACAAATGAATGAATGAATGAATGAATGTTTTGGGAAGGACCTGGACTGAGATTTAAGACATGGACTCAAGCTCTGGTTACTCTGGAACTTTGGGCAACCACCCTTGTCCTCTCTGGGACTTTGCTTTTAATATTTGTTGGAATAAATTCTCCTATGAAGTAGGTATTGTTACACCCATTTTATAGATGGAAAAAAATCATCTTGGAGGGGTTAAGTCCCATGTCAAGGTCACCCAGTGGTAACTGAGAGGGCTAGGATTTGAACACAGGTCCATCTGGTTCCAAAGCCCACGCACAATTTTCACCGTGCTTCTGCTCTGATTGTGCCTCCCATCCCAGACCCCTCCCCTGGTCTCCAGGTTGGGACCAGAGACACATACAGCTGCTAATGGAACGTCTCCTCCCCCTTCCTTCTGGCTGGGAGCTGGGGCCCCTCATTCTGCAGCACCCTCCATCCTCCAAGACCTGGTCACTCCCAGACCAGCTGCACAAGCGTGGAGAAGATACTTTATAAGCCACAGTGTACCCGACTGAAAACGGACACGTAGCCCCATCCATCTGCCTTCTGGAAAGAACCAGATCAACTGCTACCCTGTCTGGCAAGGATGGAAAAATTCTGTTAATTTAGTGAGTCTGGACACAGGGTGGGATGACTGAAGTCTCAGTCTCCCAGCCTCTGTGTGATGGAGCTACCCCCTCCTGATCCTCCTCTAATCCTGAATTTCTCTTTGGCACTATTGACATTTGGGTCAGATAATTCTTTGCTGCAGGGGCTGTTCTGTGCATTGTAGGAGGCTTAGTAGCCTCCCTGGTCTCCGCTCACTAGATGCCAGTAGCAGGCCACTCACCCAATTGTGGCAACCAAAATGATCTCCAGGCTGCCAAACGCCTCCCGGGGGGACACAAATTGCCCCTGGTTGAGAATCACTAATCCTAAGCATAGCTTGATCCTTATCTGTTCTATCTTACAGGAAGATAACCATTATCCTACATGGTTATTTTCCATGCATCAGGCTTCTAACGCCTAATAGCTCATGCTGAGCATCTACTAAGTGCTAGGCATAGACAGACTCAATCCTCACAGCAGCCCTTTGGAATGGGTATTATTATTATCCCATTTCACAGATGATGAGACAGGCACAGAGAAATTAGGTGAGTCACTTGACCTCTGTTCCTGCAGACCACCTGCTTCAGCTAGGCTGTCTGCTGGGCATGTGCCCATATTCATGTTCTTGTTCACGCCTTGCAACTTTGCAAGTCACGGTGTCATAATGCTCAGATTCCGAGCAGGAAGCTGAGGTTCATGTGGTTTCCATGAGCTCACCCAGTGTCCCATAGCCATTGCAATGGACAGAGCTGGGTCTGAACCCAAACTTTATGGTAAAGCCCATTATCTTCCCACCTCTCCCGGCTGCCTTTTAGAGACTTGCAGATATATTTTCAGCTTGATGGGCCCTTAGATATCATTCACTTACTCAACAAATATTTATTGATGCCCATTCCATGCCAGGCCCTGTGGTTAAGAATGTGGGCTCTTCCTCATCTATTAGAGACACTTGCTGAAATGTCTAAGGATAAGATGAGGTGGGATCTGGGATTTGCTCCAAAGTATGGATGTGGAGGGGAAGTGGGTGAGTGTACAGATGAAATGAGCTTGGTGGTGAGTTGATAATTATTGAAGCCAGGTGATGGCTACATCTTTACTCTTGTAGAATTTCCCATCATACAATGCGTTTAGAAGTGTGGGTACTGATTCCTTGTCTGGGTTCAAATCCCAGCTTCACTATCTTTGATATGATCTTGGGTAATTTTCTCTCCCTCTCTAGACCTCAGTTTCCTCATCTGCAAAGTGAAGGGATAATAATTTGTAGCTTGCAGGGTTGTTGTTAGGATTGAATGAGATAATACCGAGTATATGTGATAGTTCCTGAACAGAGTAAGGACCTGGCTGAGAGCAGGGCTCCTCTGGGGACATAGCAGCTTGTCTTTCTTCACTGCAAGGACCTCAGTGTCTGCAAGGGGATGGGGAGACCCAGCCTCATCACAGAACTCCTCCTAGCAGTATCCTTGATCCCCCTCCAGCCCTGGTCACCAGCGAAGCTCTACGCCCTATGATGGCCCTGGAGAGACTCTAACCCCAATTTGCCCACAGAGCTAGGTGAGGACAAAACTCCTAATCCCCATGAAGGACTCTGAGGCCATGCAAGTCCCCTCTCGGCCTCAGCTGTGACAAAGCCTCATCTGGAATTCCTAATGGCCAAACTGCCAGCAAGATCCTTGCCGAAGCCACAGTTGAAAGGCCGCTCCTGCCCATTCAGCCCTCTCCCCTCACTCCCTCTGTTCTCCTGGGGGGACAGCCCCATTCCTTCATCATCAGCTGTCTGCGCTGGTTGAATTATTTCGATGTTCTCAGGCTCTCAGGAGTTGACACGGGGTGTTGGGAGCTCTCCAGGAATTCTGGCCGGTAACAGGGCGTGGATGGACTGACTCCGTGAGAACTGTTTCCCAATCAGTGCCCATCTACTTCCCCTGGGTTGATGGGAAAGGGTGGGGATCATCTCATGCTCAGAAGGCTGCTGCTTGGGGAAGGGCCTCCACCCAACAGATATCCCAAGGGTGGCCCTACATCTCCCAGACTGCCTTACAGCAGTAAGTTGGAGCCATGCAGCCAATTCCAGGAGAGGAGACGATGGGTAGCTTCTGGGCTGAGGCAGTTAAGAGCCAGTGTGCCTCAGCCCCACTTCCCTTCTCAGCTACAGTGACCTGGGGGCCCATGCATTCTAAATGGTGTAGGAACACGAAGGAGAAAACAAACCTTTATTGTGTAGGGCCACCAACCTTTGGGGATTGTCTGCCTCTGCACAGAGCCATGTCTCTCCTGGCAGATATAACAGGGGCTGTCCAAAGGATCAGCCCCACCTCCAGTGTCTGGGGACTGCAGGTAAGCCACGTGGGCAGTCAGCCTTGGCTTCCCCAAAAAAACTCTGCACAGCAAGGCTCAGGTGAACTTTCCCGGTTGGCAATAGCCTGTGTGCACAGGTATTGTCATACCTATTTTCCGGAAGGAGTTAACATGATCTGTGACTCCACAGGGCAAGGAGCTCTGTGTTTGGAGCCCTCCTGGATTCTGTCCGAGCATCTCTTTTCTAGGCTGTTTTTAATCTGCATCCTTGAGCGTCCTAAACCATAATCGTGGGTGGAACCACTTTCAACGAGTTCTGTGAGTCCTTCCAGCAAATTACTGAACCTAAGCATGGTCTTGACCCCCAAAGTCTGAGAGGAGTGAGAGTCAAAAGCAAGGGTGATCTTGTGGCCTACACCCCTAACTTCACCGTGTTTGTTCTCCTGTCATGGAGGAACTATAGCTGAATGTGACACTGGGTGAATGGACTTCGCGTGCTCTGGAGATGAGATTCATGGGCCAATCTGTCTTCCTGGGACAAAATCACCAATGTGGAAAATGGCAGTGAGATCCCCCTTGGACAGCCTTGGGCTATCCAGCCGTGCTTGATGGCCTCACAATCCCACTGCTGGGTGCTAGGCCAGCTCTGCAAGGGGGCTGGTGCTGCGATGTTCATTTAGCACTGTCTGTGGAGGTGTGGGGTGTGTGTGGAGCTGGAGGCCACCCGGGCGTGCACCCCTCAGGGTTTGGAGAGGTAACATCTGATGGAATGCTACATAGCACACAGAGCCGATGCTCCAGCACGATCACGTGGATGAAGTTCAGTGTCACCTGAGGACGGAAGAAACAGAAGACAATCCACAGCACAAAGATATTTATGTAAATTTGTAACGCACACAAAGTTATTTTTCAAAAATCTGTTTAAGGATGTACATTCAGCATGGAGGATGCTAATGGATGAAGAAAATGATAAAATAAGACAATGAAAATTAACATCTGATTGGAGATTATAGAACTATTGGAGATTATAGAGCTATAAACCATAGTTTATAAAATTACTTGTGCAACTTCGTGGCTTATTTGTCTTGGTCTCTTTGGGGGTCTTTGCATTGCACTGCCCCCCTTTCTTGACTTTCATTTCAAGCACGCATGGCAGCCAGCATGGATTTCAATGAAGTTCCTATGTCTTATGTTTCCCTGGTTTCCCACCTGCCTTCAGCACCCCATGAGCCTAGATACACTGTTGGGTAGACCTCAGGCCTCCTCCCAGAGAGTCAGGGGGTCTCAGTGCTGATTGCAACTCAGAATCGTTTGGGACATTTAGAAAATTACCCACCCCACCCCACCACAATGTTGATGTAATTGGCTGGGGTGGGGTCTGGTATTGGCCCTTTAAATGGCCATTATAAGTTATTACAAGATATTGAATATAGTTCCCTGTGCTATACAGTAGGTCCTTGTTGTTTTGTGTTTTCATGTTGCTTTGTGTTTTCATCTGTGTTCCATGCACACGCAGCCTGAACAGGTGCTTGCGTCAGTTCACACGCAGAATTAGGTTTTCCCCGTCCCCATTTCTCTCTTCTTGGAGATTTCCGCCATATCCTCTGACTCCCAGGGACCCCCTTTTCTGGTCCTTCCGACCAGAAAAACAGGGTTCTCTCAATGTTTTAGCCTCCCATGATGTCACATAGTTGCATGTGACTTCACCCACCTTCAGGGAAACAGCACAAAAGATATAACCACTATTCAAGTCCCAGACCAACCCCTGAATGGCATGTGAATAGGGCAGACCCAAACAACATAGCAAAGGCTTTGCTTTGAACACTGGAGCGAGGTTGAAACCGCCATTCACAGAAGACAAGACAGATCTTGAGATCTGAATTTAAATGGGTTGATTGTCTGCTAAATTAAAACAACAAAACAAACAAACAAACAAAAACCCCTATTCTCCAGAGGATTTTTAACAGGATCCAGAGACTCAATGTAATATTCAAAAAGTTCAAAATTACTTGACATCTAAACCAGTTCTCAAGGGAAAAGACAACAAATGCTAACTTCTAGATGACCCAGATATTGGAATTATTGAAGACTTTCTATTTATTATCATACCTCATGAGGTGAAGTAAACATTCTTGAAATAAAGGGAAAGGTACAATAGAAATTCTAAGCAGAGAAATAGAAACTACAAAAAACAACCAAATGGAAATTTTATAAAATACAATATCAGAAAAAATTTTAAAAGTCACTGGGTGAGTTTAATAGCAGAATAAAGATAACAGAGAAAACAGTCATTGAAGTTGAAAACAGATCAATAGAAATTATCTAATCCAAAGAGCAGAGAAAAAATTTTTTAAAAATTAACAGAGCCTCAAAGACCTGTGGGACTATAAGAAAAGATCTAATATCTATCATTGGAATCCCTGAATGTGAGGAGTAAGAGATAATAGGAAAAATATGAAATAAAATATAATGGCTGAAAATGTCTCAAACTTAAGTGAAAAACATACATTTACAGGTTCAAGAGGTTAGTGAGTCCCAAAGAGGATAAGCCCAAAGAAAACCATGCCCAAATACAACCTAATCAAACTTCTGCAAATAAAAGATAAAGAAAAGTCATTAAAGCAGTCATAGAAAAACTACATGTTACATAAAAGGGAACAGCAGTTCAAGGAACTGTGAATGTTTCATCAGAAACCATAGAGACCAGAAGACATTGAGACAACATCTTTACAGAAAGAAAATATCATCAACCCAGAATTCTATATCTAGCAAAAATATCTTTCAGATACGAAGATGAATTAAAGATATTAGATGAAGGAAAACTAAGAGAATTCTTAACCAGCAGACATGCGCTAAAAGAAAGACTAAAGGAAGCCCTGGCTGAAGGAAACTGATATAAGAGGGAAACTTGAAACTTCAGGAATAAAGGAAGAGCAGCAGACATGGTAGATATCTGGGTAAATATAACAGACCATTTTTTTCCTCTTAAGTTCTTTAAAATATATGCTTGTTTAAAGAAAGTATTACATTATTTGGGAAGGTTCAATGTATGTACATGTAACACATACAACTATAATATCAAGGGTTGTAGGCGTCTATGTTTTATAAGAAGTTGTAAAATATTAATGCTAAGTAGACTGTGAAGAAGTTAGGTATGTATATTATAATCCCTAGACCATTCACTAAGAACTAATATAAAGAGATAGAGGGACTTCCCTGATGGTCCAGTGGTTGGGACTCTGTGCTTCCAATGCTGGGGCGAGGGTTCGATCCTTGGTCAGGGAACTAGGATCCCACATGCTGCACAGCACAGCCAAAAAATTTTTAAAAAATAATAAAATAAAATGAACCTTTTGAACAAACACTTCGATGTGTGGGGAAAGGCCATTAAAAAAAAGAGAGAGAGGGCTTCCCTGGTGGCGCAGTGGTTGAGAATCTGCCTGCCCATGCAGGGGACACGGGTTCGAGCCCTGGTCTGGGAGGATCCCACATGCCGCGGAGCAACTAACCCCGTGAGCCACAACTACTGAGCCTGCGCGTCTGGAGCCTGTGCTCCGCAACGAGAGGCCGCGACAGTGAGAGGCCCGCGCACCGCGATGAAGAGTGGCCCCCGCTTGCCACAACTAGAGAAAGCCCTCGCACAAAAATGAAGACCCGACACAGCCAAAAAGAAATCAATCAATCAATAAATAAATTTATTTTAAAAAAAAAAAGAGAGAGAGCCAAAAGCCAAGAGATAAACGAAAATGAAACACTAAAATATATTTTAAAAATCCAAAATAAGGCAGGAAGAAAGGAACAGAAATTAAAAATGAGGTTACAAGCAGAAAATTAATGAAATGGCAGACCTAAATCCAACTACATCAATCATTACACTAAATGCATTTCAGGAGTTTATTCTTGAGTTGTTATTTATTATATCACACTGTCCTATTTAGGAAGATACCAGGGAGAACCTTCCTTTAGCAAGTTTCTTAGTTCTCATTGACATTGGTACTTGGGTAACTTACCAGGTTTCCCATGTTCCATTGGCTGTTAGGAAGCTACAGGAACCTCCCCATAATGTTAATAAGCACTCCTACAATAAAAGATTCTGTGGTCACATAAGTCTGTGAAACACAGGGCTAAAGAAGTTAAATACATTTCTTTATTCTGTCTCATTTAATCTTCGTAACTACCTTGGGAGTTGATATCATCATTATGCCAGTTTTATAAATGACAAGAAAACTGAGTCTTCAGAGAAGTTTAGACTACTTGCCCAAGATTAGCTGGTTTTGACATTAGGTTGGGAACATAGGATGTCTGACTTCAGAGTCTGCCCTCTTAAGAATGTAGAAAAATTATGTATATAAAGTCCCTGGCACGTAGGAAATGCTTATCCTTATGGCATGGGTAGCTCAAGGGCTGGCCTCAAGCCTGGCTTCACAAAAGGAGGAAGTTCTATAGGGTCAGACAGGTGTGATGCAGCCCAAAGAATCAAGGAGTCCAGCCATCCCTACCCCACCACTTACCTAAGTCCTTCTGCTTGGGGATGCTCGTGCCGACACGAGTCTTATCCAAAGCTGCTCCTGATGACCCACAAACCTCATACTGATCCCCTAATCCTCACCCTAATTTCTCCTAGATCCTACTTTCCTCTCTTTGAGGTTTTCTTCAAGAGATAAATTTGCAGGGCTGGGGAAGGGGGCTTCACAGGCTTCAAATACATGGAGGTAACTGCTTATTGGTCACCTGTGTACCCATGGAAGTAGAGGAGGTAGAACCAAGCAGACAATTTTTTTTTTGGCTAAATTTCTTGTATAATGGGTCCCAGTTCTTAACTCCCCTGTGATAGAATTCAACATCCATACCCTTTCTGTGCTTCAAGATGTGTGGAATGGACCTCCCCAGCCCTTGACTTTGGGCTTGCCCATGAAACTTGCCGGGGCCAATGGGTTGTTAGTAGATCTGATAAGAAAGAAGCTTGAAGTGGGGCTTGAAACGGGACCCCCCCCTCACCCACAATGCCCTTAGAACTCTGGTGATCTGTAATTATGGCCCAGTATCTGCCTTCTTCATGGTCCTCCCAGAACAGTTATTGTCAGACTTAGAGCCTGAAGCCCAGCTGCCCATCTGTATTATTTTTCTATTGTTGCATAAAAAATTACTAGAAACTTAATGGCTTAAGGCAACTCATTTATTATCTCATAGTTTCTGCAGGTGAGAAATTTGGGCACAGCGTAGCTGGGTCCTCTGCTTAGGATCTCACCAGGCTGAAGTCAAGGTGTTGGCAGGAGCTGTGATCTCATCTGAAGGCTTGATGGGAAAGAATCTGTTTTCAAGCCCATTCAGGGTAATGGCAGAATTCAGTTCTTTGTGTAGGACTGAAGTCCCCATTTTCTTGTTGGCTGTCAGTCAAGGGTCACTCTCAGCTCCTAGAGGGTAACCTCACATCCTAGCAATGGCCCTCTCATAACATAGCATCTCATTTCTTTAAAGGCAGTAGGAAAACCTCACTCCAGTTTGCTGTGATGGAGTCTTATGTAATGTAGTGTAACCACATGAGTGACTATCCCATCACCTTTGCCAGATAACATAACCATGTCATGATAGTGACCATCTCATCACCTTCACAGATCCCACCCACATTCAAGGGCAGGGGACTATATAGGTCATGTACAACAAGGGGCAGGAGTCTTGGTGGAGAACAGAGAGTTATGCCTACCACACCATCCAAGCCAAAATTAGCCAGACCATGGTCAACCTACCAAAAGGTGAAGGTGAGAATGAATGCTTGTTGTAAGCCACTGGATTTTGAGGCAGCTCATTATGCAGCATTATTGTGGCAATGGCTAGCTGATACACTTCTTTTCAAGAAGCATTGCCCTCCTAGGTCATATTTCCATTCTGGGGAGGCAGCTTGCTATGATGGGCAGGGCACTGGACCAGAGAGGTCTGGGTTTGAATCTCTGCTCCTCCCCCTCCTGGTTGGGGGGCTTTGAGACAGTTACTTCACTTCTGTGGATTCATTTCCTTACCTGAATAGTGGGACCCACAGTGCCTACCTCATCTGGATGTTGGGAGGGTTAGCTAGAACAATAGATGAAGATCAGCTGGCACATAGTAGGCGTCATAAATGTTAGTGTCTTATCTCTCTAAAGCTCATAGCCAACACGCCCCTATTTTCAGAGGATGAATATGATATGGATTCTGGGAGGGGCCACTGCATTGCTGATACCTGTGCGTTGCCTGGGTGCTGTCTCATCACCAGATGAGGGGCTGACCTGCAGGGCTCTTTGACCTTGAAAGGACTCTCGGTTTGAGCCAGATTGTAGAAGGCAGCCCTCCCTGGTTTCTGTAGGGTAGAGACTCTGGGCATCCACCCTCAGACAAGACCCCAGCTCTTTCTCTCTTGCACTTTAATTTTAAATTATTTTGAAATGTGACATGGAAGCCTTCTTTTGGAGAGCTCGGTTTCTTCCACTAACCAACAGTGTGAGCTTAGGCAAGTGATCTTAACTTTCTGACACTTGGTTTCTTCCCCAAACATTAAGGGTGAGATCCACACCTCACAAGGTTTTTATGCAGATGATATGACAAAAAATTGTGTGCCTGGGCGCATCACAGAAGCTTCGTAGACTGTGCGCCCATTCCCACAGAGCAGAGGCTGTCTATGTCTGTCCTTTTAGCGCCACTCCCTGCCCCTCCCTTCTTCCAGGAGAAGAGCACAGAGCAGGTGCTTAAGGAAATGTTTGCTTTCGCTTTCTCATCTTTAGCCTCATTTGATCCTAGTGTAAACCCTCTGTGGCAGGTAGAGGTGGTGGTCCTGAGAGCTGCTTCCAATAGTTCCGCTTCCCACCTCCCAGGCTCAGGGTGGACCATGCTTCCCTGCTCCCTTTCAAGTTCACGTGGCCATAGGACTCGCTTCATCAATGGAGGGTGAACAGAAGTGTCCTGTGTCACTCGGGTGGAAGCTTTAGGAGGCACAGCATGATTCAATACCTCTCTCTTTCCTTCTGGTACCAGCGACAAGTAACACTCAAGATAATGCCCATTCTCTATCAGGCTGACTCATCAGAGTCTTGAACATGAATATGAACAAGAAAAAATGTAAACCTTTGGGGCTTCCCTGGTGGTGCAGTGATTGAGAATCTGCCTGCCAATGCAGGGGACACGGGTTCGAGCCCTGGTCTGGGAAGATCCCACATGCCGCGGAGCAACTAGGCCCGTGAGCCACAATTACTGAGCCTGCACGTCTGGAGTCTGTGCTCCGCAACAAGAGAGGCCACGATAGTGAGAGGCCTGCGCACCGTGATGAAGAGTGGCCCCCGCTTGCCGCAACTAGAGAAAGCCCTCGCACAGAAACGAAGACCCAACACAGCCATAAATAAATAAATAAATAAATAAATAAAAAAGTAAACCTTTGGTATTTTAAGCCATCGAGATTTGGGGTCGTTGGTTACTGCCTTCCAACCTGATATAGTGGGACAGACTTTATCTCTGTTCGAAGGATGATGGGAAGTGGCTTGCCTACAGTCACACAGAGGGCACCTAGGACCAAGGGCAGGGCTTTACCTGAGAAAGCACATTTGATTCATTCCAGGGGCAAGAGTGGAGGTGACTGGAGGCTTGAACGCACTCTCCCTGGTGTCTCCGGGAAGTGACTCTCTGCTCCCTGCCATAGCTGTTTACATGATCAGGAGCAGGAGTGATTCTCTGCTCAGAGTAAGTCAATGACAGCCTGGGGAGTGGACAGGACAGAGTTCTGGAAGCTGTATTCTTGGGAGGACTAGACATTCTAGACTTAACTTTGTAACAGACACGATTATACTCAGAAGCCCCAGTCTCTGTTCTGTTTCCCTCCCCATCTCAATGGCTCCATTTATCTCCTGTCTCAGGAGACTCTTTCCCTCACTAGTAAATTTTCTCAAGGAAAGGCAGTGAAACTCACCCACCATAAGGTGTGCCTGATAAATGAGACCAGGAACAGAGATGGCTATGTTACGTAGCATTGCTGTGGCAGTAGCTGACTGATACACTTATCTGATTAATATCCATTCTTCTCTTTTCTCTTAGGTACAGAAACCTGACTTTATTCTGGATATAGTAGTGTGCCTGGGCAGGGGACTATGTTTCTCAGCTTTCCTTGGAGTTATAAACAAAGGTTGTTGAGTGGGATCCATAGGAAAGCTCTCTAAGAGGGGGTCAGAGAACTCTCTGGGGGTCCCCAAGGGCAGGTCTGTGTCTGGAGCAACTTGGCATCCTACACTCAGCACTCAGCACATTGTGTTGCTTCCCTAGCACCGGTGATGGGCAGCTCCAAGCCACCTGGGCACTGTCTGGGCTGCTTCAAGACCAGCCTTTGGCTCAGTTTATTGTCATGGTAACCTGGAAGATCCTTAGATATCATCTAGCCTGCTTTTTAAAAAGTATACTGAAATAAGGCCTGAGAAGGGAAGAAAATTGTCTCAGGACCCACAGAGAGTCATATGCAGACGTCAGGATAGAACTTGACTAGTTCTTGACTCTCCCCCATATCTTCCTGATTTACTGAATGACAATTGCTTGGTTGGGGTGGTAGGTAGGGAGACAGACCTGGGGTGAAACGTAGTTGGGAGCCTTGGTTCTGACATAAACTGCCTGGATTCCACGGGGGGCTGGTACAGAGCTCATCACACTGCAGGGAAGGCTTGGCAGCCTTCCCATCGGTCTGAACTTGGGAAGAGAACTTGGCTGGATTGGATGGACTCAGGTCCTTCCTTCCCACCCACCTTACCAATGTTTCATGTACACTTTCTCCCCAAAACTCCTCCACCTCGCTGCTGCCCCGTTCAGATTCCCCACGTAAACCAGCACCCTGGAACGACACAGGTGCCCTGGTGTAGAGCCAGGGGAACACATGTGGAGTAGCTGGTGCTGGTCCTGCCCAGAGGCCCTTTTACTGGGCCAGCGCATCTGTCCCCTAACTGATGTGAATGTTGTTGCTAAGGGCTCACTTCCACACCTTTCTCTGGAGAACTGCCCTCAGCCCATAGGAGCCATTTTAACTAGAGGTGCTTAGCCGTATAAGTCCTTTACCCACCATCCACATCCCCAGAGACAGCCAGCAGCCAATGAATGACTGAATTGCGCAACAAGAGTCCCCTGGTCTTAAGGTGAGACTAACTCACAATGCTACGATTCACACTCCAGAGCTCCCTGCAGCATCAGGTTGGTGCTAGACTCCAAGTGAACCCTCCTCTTTGCCAGCTCCTTCCCCTGCCCTATCTTGCTTCCTTTACTCCCTTATGGATTTTTCTTGAGGGCTTTCCCTCAATAATTCACCTGCCCAGAATCTCCACATCAGGCCCTGTTTCTAAGGCAACAGGTAAGCTTCTGAGCTCTCTCCCACCTTCCAAATTTTATATACTGGGACATGACCACAGAGGGTTCTAAGTTTAGTGACAGGAAAATTTGTCCTGGTGAAGAGAACTGAGGCTTCCCCAGAGAGATACTTGAGAATGGCATCCATTAATCAAATACTGATGAGGCTTTCGCTATGTGTCCAGCATCTGCTTAGCACTGGGGGACCTGGTGGGGCGCAAGAGAAATGCAGTTCTTACTCCTCCACACCCTCTAAATTACGTCAAAGCTCTTGACCGCCCCCACCCTCTTTTTTTTTTTTTTTAAACATCTTTATTGAAGTATAATTGCCTTACAATAGTGTGTTAGCTTCTGCTTTATAACAAAGTGAATCAGTTATACATATACAATATGTTCCCATTTCTCTTCCGTCTTGCATCTCCCTCCCTCCCACCCTCCCCGTCCCACCCCTCTAGGTGGTCACAAAGCACCGAGCTGATCTCCCTGTGCTATGCGGCTGCTTCCCACTAGTTATCTATTTTACATTTGGTAGTGTATATATGTCCATGCCACTCTCTTACCCTGTCACATCTCACCCCACCCCCTCCCCATATCCTCAAGTCCATTCTCTAGTAGGTCTGTGTCTTTATTCCCGTCTTGCCACTAGGTTCTTCATGGCCTTTTTTTTTTTTTTTTTCCCTTAGATTCCGTATATATGTGTTAGCATACTGTATTTGTTTTTCTCTTTCTGACTTACTTCACTCTGTATGACAGACTCTAACTCCATCCACCTCATTACAAATACCTCCATTTCATTTCTGTTTATGGCTGAGTAATATTCCATTGTGTATATGTGCCACATCTTCTTTATCCATTCATCCGATGATGGACACTTAGGTTGCTTCCATGTCCTGGCTATTGTAAATAGAGCTGCAATGAACATTGTGGTACATGACTCTTTTGACCTATGGTTTTCTCAGGGTATATGCCCAGTAGTGGCGCACCATGACGATCAATTGAGTACACGGAATCTTGGAGATGCTTTTAATTTCTTTTTAATGTATATGTAACAGTTAACGCCTGAGTTACAGAGGAAGCGCTTACAAGCAGGTAGTTAAAGCGAATGCCAGTTTCTCTTTCTAGTCTACTACTTCATATAGCTGAATAAATTATGGTGCGATTATATTTAAACACACACCCTCGCGCCCACACACGCCCACGCGGACGCCCCACTCACACTCTCATGCACACACACTCACCCCCACATGGAGGAAAATGGCTGTGAGTCAAACACGGAAGCAACCAGTTACTAGGAAGAAGGAATGATCTAGAGTGCTATGCACATAGTTCCCAGGTAGGGGATTGGCCTTGCTAGAGCTGGCAGAGAAAGCATTCGATACACAGATATCTCTGAGCATTTCAAGATGGCAGCTGAAGGACCCCCATTTGGCCTTGGTGTGGTGTCTCTGCAGGAGGGGAGAAGATCTGTTGACCTCAAAAAGCATCCAATAGTGAAGGGCACATTCAGGAACTTGAGGAGAATATTAACCTGAGAGAGGCCCCGGAGCATGTCTTTTTGGGGGCCATCACAGAGTTTCCCAAGTCCCAGGATCCAAATCTCAGAATTCTTCACCCGCTCCATCTCAAACAGCATAGAATTTCGGTGGAGTGATCGATGTCTGGGACCCACGATCTTCTCAAGCCATTGTCAGATTGGAAATCTGACCTTCTCGTTTTTCTTCTGGGCAAACCTCTCCCTTGATTCTTCTCTCCTTCTCTCTCATTCCTCTATCTCTCTTCTCCTTCATGTTCCTCTGGCAAAAGAACGGCAAATGTAAATCAAGGAAAACGTAAGAGTATAAAAGCATAGCTTGGTTCTTACATATCACTTCTTTTTTTTTTTTTTTCCCCAATAGCAAGAGAGAAATACCAAATGAAAAACAAAGCAATAAAAATGAAAGAACACAAGAGAGCCCGGAATGTATAATTTGAAACACACGATATGCAGATATATCCCTACAGATGGTCCCTGGCACTAGCACGACACGCACTGTGGGGGGTTTCGTTCCTTTATATATATATATATATATATATATATATATATATATATATATATATATATATATATATATATATATGTATATATATGTCAACTTCCTATAAACAAATAGCACATCACATTTCCAACTAATGTACAATGAGTTCAGAAGAGGGGCCCCATAGGTAGGACCAACAGCTACTTGTGATAAGTTGGGGGAAACATCTTTTATTTTGCTATGGAATCTATTTACAGGGATGGATGGGGATTGTGTCCGGGCTGGCCTACCCACTGGGATTCAGGCCTTCTTCCTCAGCCTGTGGTCAACCCTCAAGAGTTTGAGGCCTTGTAACTCTCATCCAATATCACCTTTCTGGTGAAGTTGCAAGCTGCCAACACAAGACTGAATTTTATAGACTGAGTTGGCTAGACACGTTAATACACTGGGTTTTAGGAAAACCTGTCAGGGTCAGGGTCTCTTTCTGAGGAGGGTGGAGCCCCTGGGGGAATAAGACCCATTTTCTACCAAGATGGTGGCTTGGGAGAACTCCAGAGACAGTGGACGTAATGAGAAATCATTTGGTTTATTCCCATTTCGCCATGGGGGGCAGATACTTGTCGTTGGTCCTAGCATTGGAATGTCACTTCCTGGGGGTAGGGCTGGGTGGTTTTGATGTCACCTGCCTGAGATCCCTGCTCCTGGGTAACCTAAGGAGGCTCAAAGGATTTCTGAGACAGGCCTCCAGGGGGAAAGATTGACCATTTAAGGAATGTGGATGAAGATTGTGGTTGATCTTAAGGAAGAACTGCTTCCTGGCTGTGACAGCTACAAAAGCATGGACCGGGTCACCAACACACAATACGCCCTTCCTTTTTGTCCAGAGCGTGAAGAACCCAAAGTCTCCTGCCGTGGATGCTCCCACTGAAACCTTGGCTGAACTTGATGGGCCACACGTGTCTGGGTGTCCGCGGCTACCAAAGAGTCTGTTCGTCCCCAATTAATAATAGGTTCCTCAAAACCAGAGATACAAGCCACCTTGGTCATGGTCCAGGACGGGCTTGGTATTACTGAGTCTGAAGATGAGAAGCAGGTGAGCATTTGTCACAGAAGTGATGTCCATGCAGGAAAGTGTCCTAGTATCTTGCCAACCCAGCTCCCCAGTAGGGAGGAACTCAGGTTGATTCCCAAAGCAGCAGCCCTTCCCTCTGGGAGTGTCTTGTTAGCTGAGGGCAAGAGGCATGGGTTGAGCAAAGAGGTGGCCTCAGGTGCCCAGGTAGGGCCAAGCAATTTGGTCCGGTCTTCGTGGATTCAGTGCTGTGTCTCCCATCTCAAGTGCCTTTGACCCAGCAACACTTGATACAGGTGATCTAAGTGTAGATTATAATGATGGCGATGGAGAAGATGAATATAATTTTGCTCAACAGGTGAAGGTGGTGAAAAGTTCCAGGGAGGCTGCAGTCAGGGGCTGGAACCATTCCCCAAAGGTCTCAACTTGTAAAGAGAGGGGAGCTTGGGAGAGCAACTGGAGTGGCCAAGGAAGGTGACTTTGCCCCTTTCTCCAGAACCTTTGGTGTCTCCCTCTGCCCAGGGGTGGTGGTTCAAAGTTTGGCCACATCTCTGCACCCAGCTGTGCTGGATCAGAAGACAGAGGCATCTTGGCTGAGAATGTGTCAACACTGAAAGATGCACCTCTGGGTGGGACAGGGACATGCCCCCCCCCAAATGCCAAGGAGAATCTGTGGTCTTGTCTGTGGGGCAAGCAGTCCCTGATGATCCAAGAACCCTCCTCCAGAGCTCCAAGGGAAGCTCTCTGCACCCCCAGCAGCTTAAAGGGACTCCCGGACAGATGGAGGCCCCATTCCTAGAGGGTAGGGCATGCAGGGGATAGGCCTGGGTCTCTGAAGGAGGTTCTGTGAGAAATCGAAGCTCCACGGGCTGTGGACTTGGAGGCATAGAGCCGACGCCTTTGGCAACAAAGGTTTGCCGCCCACAAGCAGAGGGACCCCAGTTACAGAAACCCCTTCCGAGCCTGCCTCTTCACTTATGCGTCCTCAAGACTTGATCCCTTCCCCCTGCCATCCGATTCAATGAATGAGAAAACTGGAGGTTCTGTGGGCTCCCCAGGCCCTAAGTGGGGTGGGCAAAGTTGGAACAGGGGCTTCAGTCTAAGAGCCCAAAGCTGCTTCCAGATGCCTGGCTTGGGTCCTGGTACCCTGGGCTGGCCCACTGCTGACAAGCCCCACCCACATGGCCCCACCCCCTGGCTAAGCCTGTCCCTGGTGGTCCCAGTCCCCCTGCCTGGGCTAGATGCCCCCCCAACCCAGAAGAGGTGCATGGAGAGGGTCCTGAAGTCCTCAGAATTCCTGGGTGATTCCCTGGAAATGCCCCAGGGCTAGGGTCCCCCCTTCTGCTGAAGTCCCAGTGTTCAGAGGAAGAATGGCTGTGGTTCTGGCCCTGAGCTGGAGACCCACCCGGGAGGGCCGGCTCCCAGCACTCCCAGCCAAGAGCAGCCCTGTGAGCTCCACCTCCTCCTCTGGCCGGGGGACCAACTGGAGCTGGGTCCAAAGGGCTCCAGGACGTCATCCCGAACACCATCCTCCTTTGGGTGCTCAAGGTACTCTATTCAGGGTGAGCTTTGATCTCTGTGCCTGAAATGGCACAGAGGCCACGACAGGATTTGGCTGGGGGAAGACTGCAGGCTGACCAGAGACCCTCCTGGGGGGACAGTGAGGGGGCAGACTCCAAGGGGGTCACTCCAGGTCCCTAATCACAGGCAAATGGTGGACAGGCTGCTCGTCTCCAGAGCGCTGGCCACGAGAAGGGAATGGGCTCCTTTCCTGGCCTCCTGGGACCGCAGGGCAATGAAGGGACGGCGGCTGGGAGGCTCAGGGATCAGTAAGGGTGAGGCTGGGACTTGGGCTGGGGCGAGTCGCCCCAGGGGCCCTAGTAGGCCTGGCCAGTTTCCACGGGCAGGAGGCCCAGCACAGCCGAGTGTTCCCCGAGCTTCATGCGACGCTGTGTGGAGAGGCTCACGTTTTTGGCCAGGTAATCAACAGCAGCTGGAAAAAAAAAAGATAAACTCCTAGAAATTGAGGTTCTTTTTGCCTATTATTCAATCTGCCCCACATCCATTCACCCATCCATCCATCCATCCATCCATCCATGTATCTATCCATCCATTTATTCATTCATTAATTTACCCATCCATCCTTCTGTCCATCTATCCATCTCTTCTTCCATCCATCCATCCATCCAATCATATATTTATCCATCTATGCATTGTCCATCCACTCTTTGTCTGTCCATCTGTTCATCCATCCATCCACCCATCCATCCATCCATTTCTTCATGAAGCTCTTTCTCTCACTTCCTCTCCAATCATTCAGCACATATTTGCTTAACACATTATTTACCCAGCTCTTTCGTGGATTCTGTAGGGAAGTACAGAGGGTATCACATTGTTTAGTGAACAATTAGTTCCTCTTTCCAACATGTCTCTACCTATCCCTGCTCTGGCGGACATCCAGTGAGTCCCATGGCATCCAGGTAGTAATGAGGGCAAGGTCCTTCTGCCTTTTTTGGACCCTAAGCCCAGCTCATGGATGAGGCAAAGCAAGACCTCGTACTCAAAAATCAAAGGAGATTTTGCCGGGGAGCTGAGGGGTCCACGCAGGAGGAGGAGCTAGGAGCCTGTAAGGCAGGGAGTTGAGACCTTCAGCCTTGTCATTTCTGGTCACCCAGAGGAGAGGGATGAGAGTCTGAGGGTGTGTACTTGTGTGTGTGTGAACCGTGGAAACAAGAATCTCCGGGATGTAGTAATGGGCACGAACAATACTTGCACATGTACGTCTGCACCGATGTGGGTGAGTGGTGTGCACCTGCATGTGTAGAAAAACAGTGGGAACACCTGTGCATGTACAGGTAACTGCACAGGTGAGTTCTACCTAAGCCAGGTCCATATGTCTGGGTGAGTGCGTGTGTGTGTGCAGGTATGTCTACGTGTGTTCTGTCTTGACTGTCCGAATTGTGCCTGCCTGGGGCTGCAGCAGAAATCATCCCTGACCAAATGACTTGACTGGAATGTGACCAAGGCCTCTTGAAAGGCACAGAGATGCCACCTCCCAAACCAGCATCTGTGGCTGTGGTCAATCCAACCCCCTGGACCCCTTGGATCCAGAGGTGAGAGGAAGATGGAGAGGAGACTACAGTAGGAATCACGAGGCCTGGCCCAACACCCTCTCTGTCACTTGCCCACTGAGGGGCCCTGTAACACTTTACATGTCTCCCCAAAGTTGGGGGCTCCTGCCTAGGATGGGTGGGTAGAGCCAGGAGGTGACGGGCATGGCTGGAGGGCAAGGGGGGAGGTGAGATGGGCTGTATCAATAATTGAGCTCCAGTGGGACTTCCCTGGCGGTCCAGTGGTTAAGACTCCACGCTTCCACTGCAGGGGGCTCAGGTTCAATCCCTGGCAGGGGAACTAAGACCCCGCATGCCACCCGGCATGGCCAAAAAAAAAAAAAAATTCTAAAAAATAATTGAGCTCCAGGAGGCTGTATTGCCTAGGGGCTCAAATGACCTAGATGCAAACTCCGCTCCTGTCAACTCTCAGTGTGTGATTTGGGGCATACCATCTTACCTTTCCAAGCCTCAGTTTCCTTGGAAGGTAATAATAGCACCTAGGCTGAAGGATAATTGTGATTAAATGAGAAAATGTATATAAAGTGGTGAGCTAGCACTGTGCCTGGCACATAGTGAGTTGGACAGATGTGGGCTCCTGGGATTGGGGCTTAGTAAGCAGACATGCCCTTTGACGGTGACAAGAAGGAAAGGAACAGTGAATGGGGCAATTCAGAGGCCCAGTTACCTCCTGCTCATGTGGCTTTGGGCAAATCACTTCGTCTCTCCAGCCCTGTTTACTTGTCTGTAAAATGGGGAGAACAAATTCCAGCCTCCTCAAGGGCTGTTATGAGAATCAAATGAGATAATGGGCTTTAAGATGCCAGGCACAGAGGGCTCAGGGCATGGCCCCCTAGATTCCTAAAGGATGCGCAAGAGCCCTGGGGTCTTTCTGGAGTGTCTGGACCCTGTGCCCCTCAGCTTCCCAGGCTCTAGGGCCTGAATTGGGCCCCTTGGGTGCTGCCTCTGAGGTCATTCAGCCTCCAGGCTCCCAGCAGGTAGGACAGAGTGGTGGTGGCCTGCCTTGCCCTGCCTTGGATCTGGCCCTTACTCTGGGTGAGGGTGGGAAAATCTCCCATCTCTGGCTTCAGGGGGACCCGGCAGCTGTGGCCACACCATCTCAGCTACTTGGAGCCAATTTCATCTGGGCTCCAGGTCCTGCCCACGAGGAGGTCTCACTGTCAGGATGATGATAGGAAGGGGAGGAGGGGAAGCTAACATTTCCCCAGAGCTGGCTCCCCGCCAGTCCTGTTTTAAGCACTTTATGTGCATCGTCTCATTCAAAATTCTCACAACAACTCTGTGAGGCCGGTATTATTATTATCATTCCCATTTTGCATATGACAAAACTGAGGCCCTGCCCTGAGAGACTGCATAACTTGAAAGATCCCAGGGCTCCTAAATTATGGAATCATAATTCAAATGCAGGCAGTCTGATGCCAGCTGCTAATCACCCCCCCCACCCCCACCCAGCAGCCTCCTATAGCATCACCCTTGCTCGTGTGCAGCACTTCAGAGTGTATGAAACACTCTACACCCCAAAGCCTGCAGTGGCCCCATTTTCTACTTCAGGAAATGTAAGTGACTTGTCTAAGGGCACAGCTCTTCCTGCAGGTGGGGCAGAAAGGTCTGGCTTTGAATAACAATGATGGATGGGAACCACTAGGTACTAGGCGGACAAAATCTCATCTGATTCTTTCAACAGTCCCAGGCTTTAGATACGGTTGTTCCCATTTTACAAACATGGAAACCGAGGCTCAGAAAGATGGCTGGCCCAGAGGCAAGCGCACGCCACGTGAACTGGAGGAGCCTGAATTTGTCCTGCTTGTGCCTCTGGCCACTCTGTCTCTCCCTCTTTAGCCTCCCCCTGTCACCAGCCACGGCCCTGCGCACAGTAGGTACTTGTTGTCAAGATGAGCAAGGAAACACCAAGCCAAAATTTACCTACGACCCAGCCTACTTCAAGGGCACCCGTCGTCCCGCAGAGCCTGCCTCTCCCTGGGGTCAAGCCGGGGTCCGGCGAGGGGCAGGGCTGTGACATTTCTCATTATGGCCTCTGTCAATGGCCCTTCCCGTCCTTCTGTCTCTCTGCGTCTCCCCTCCTTTGCCTCGCGCCTGAGCCTGGGCTCTAAATGTCTCAAATTAGATTAATCGGGAGTTGGCAGGAGAGGTGGCAGCAATGCCAACCAGTAAACAAATCTCAGCCGTCAGCGTCTCGTCAGCCCGCGGCCCCAGAGGAGGACCCTTCTAGACACAAATTCTTATTAGACTTGTCAGATCTATTAAAATTCTTTTCACACTTCTGCGTTCTATCAGCCCCATCATTAGTACGGCCCTGGCCTCTGGGAACACCAGGGCCATATTAATCTGCCATGTGCCCCGTCCCTGCCCCCCTGCCCCCACCCCCTTTAGGGACGGGGAGAGACGGATGGATGGACGATGGCAGGGAGCAGGAAAGGAAGGTGTGAAGGTGTCCCTGGGAAGATGAGAGGCCCGGGAAGAGGGGGTGGACCCTGCTGCTTAAGAGTTGGGCCCACGTGACTCCAGGCACACCTGAAAGTGATGCTTTCCGTGGCTAAATGTGTGGCCGTGTGCACGTTGATACGTACCACCGGGTGATCTCAGGCAGCCAATCTCTGGGATCCCATTTCCTCATCTGCCCAATGGGAATAATCCTGCACCCTGCGCAGGGTGGCCGTCAGGATGGAATGCCAGACCCATAGTAGATGCTCAAGAAACCATCATTTCTCCTTTCTTTATACACATACATCTTGTATAGTTCTACCTTGAAGCTATGTAGAGACACACATTAGTGAATACACACAGAGAAATAAATCTCTGTCCATGCATAGGTGCATGTGAAGGTGTGCACATGAATCCACACCCAGGTGGGTCAAGGTGTGCATCATTACTCAGCATCTTATACAGGTTTGTGGTTTGGCCCAAAGAGAACTAGGTTTGAAGTTAGATGACCTGGAGTCCATCACTCACTTTCTGTGTGACCTTGGGGAAAGTTCCTAGTCTCTCTGAGCCATAGCTTTTGCATCTGTAACCTGAGGGCAAATAACCTGGGATTTTTGAGGATTACACGAAATGAGGAACATGCATTTCGTCCAGTGCCCAGTGGGCTAACCTCACGCATGGGACAGATGTGAGAAGATGACAGGTGGCCCTGGGCATACACAGCACAGCTTGGAACATGAGGCTGTGGGAGCCCAGTCATAGGTGGGTTCGGCCACCCATGAACATGGGGCAGGGTCAGTGGGAACACCGTGTGTCCCTGGGCTGTCCCAGGATGCCAAAGGTGAGGGGGATGGCACCAGGGGGAACATCAAGACGATGGAGTCTAATCCCTGAGCCCCCATTTCACAGATGGCAAAACTGAGGCTCAGAGAGGCAGGTGACTTGCCCACACAAGTCACGTGGTGGTGGAGGGGCAGACTCTCCCTCAGGCCCCTCCCAGCCTGCCCCTGGAGCCTCTGTGGGGTGGGTGGAGGGGTACGGGGTCTGAGTTGGGAGGGCAGGAGAAGGTGGCCCAGGAGGCGCTCTGAGTGACCCTGGAGGAGCCAGGGGAGCAAGGGTGGAGCTAGAGGGGGAGTGAGTGGGAGGAGGGGGAGCCGGAGGGAGGAGGGATGAGGGAGGATGGGGGGGTGAGTGGGAGGGTGAGTGGGGACAGGGGAGGAAATCACTGGCCAGCTTTTCCCCAGCAAAGGGGAACAAAACTCCTTTCTCGCCTCCTGGGCCCTTTTCCTTTTGATCCCCCCTCCTTCGCGGCCCCCCTGCTGACTTTGGGGTTAATTTTATTTCCGAGTTGGGCAGGCGCCCCTGGAGTGGGGCACAGGGCTCCGGGTGTGACTAACGCCTGCCCCAGGCCAGGGCTGCCGCCGCCGCCACCGCCACTGGAGCTGCTCTAAACTCTTTATCAAGAGCATGTGTGTCCCGCTCCGTGCCCAGGAACACGGGCTGGGGCAGGGGGTCACCCTGGCCCCTCTGGAAACACTCCCGTGCACATGCAGGCACCCTGCTCTCAAATATATACGCACATGTGTGTTCTATGATCCCATGCACACACATTCACACAGACACAGTTATACACACAGACAGCATCATGTGTTCACACCCAGATGCACAACTGGGCACCAGTACACACAGCCACACCTAGGCACACACTCAAGCAGACCCACACCCGTATGTACACTCTGCACACACACATACTCCCCAATACACACACTTACACACTCCAGCGTATGTACATGCTGAACACACGTGTACATACTGCCACACATATTTGTACACTTACACACCTACACACATGCACACATATTTGTCATACATTCCACATAGCGACGCAGGTCAAACACAGGCACCTACCTAGACACTGAGCCACATGTACACACCTGAACACACACTTCAACACACGTGCATATGTGTTGTAGCCACATATACTCACATGACCAAATGTGTACAGGAGTGTTCACATACAAACCCACATGCAATCACGTGCACACGATATGCTCATTTATACTCACACATGTGTGTCATACACACATACACCCACATGTGCCACTCACACATTCACATATATACATATAAACATACCTACACGCAAGATGTGTGCACTTACACGTGCATGCCGAACCCCCCCACACACACAGACTGTAAGGTATCCATGACGCATGTATTCGCACTCGTCCAGATACACGTATGCGAACATGCACACGTACAGGGAAGGGGCTGCGAACACGGCTGGGAGGCGGAGGCCGGCACAGCTGGCCCTCATTTAGCCGTGGAGGCCAAGGCTGCGTGAGGAGGGGTGGGCGGGTGTGGGCTTAGGAAGCAGAGGTCAGCGCGGCCGGGTCAGGGCTACAGTGAGGGCAGAGAAGCCCAGAGAAGCCCTGGGGCTGGAAGGTCACACCCTCTTGTCACATGCCCTTCTGACTGGTTTGACACCAGCAGGTGACACCTTTGCCGGGGGCGGGGCAGGAAGAGCAGCCTGTGACCTCGGCTCCCCGGGCTGTCTTGACCCGCCCTGCTGCTGCCCCGTCCGTCCCCGTCCAGCTGGAGGCTGTGGCCCAGCCTGTCTTTTGCAGCCTTTGGTCTGAGGGTCTGCTGTCTCTGCCCCCAGGCCAGGTGCCAAGGGTGTGGCAGCTGGGATGGGCACCTGAGACCAGCTCACGGTTTGGGGAAACCAAGGCAGAGGATGGGGGCAGGGGAGAGAACTCAAGATACTGCTTTGCCCTATAGCGGGGGTGGGGCGGGGAGAAAGGGGCAGGCTCTCTCACGCGGCTGCCACCAGCACACGTGGCTCTCCGAGCACTTGAAATGTGCCTGGGGCAACCGGGGAACTGAATGTTACCTTTTGATTTCATTTTATCCAACTTAAATTTAAAAACTGAAATTCGCTTTAATTTAGTGGTTGGGAAACTTTTCAGTATATTTGAAACAACTTGGGTGTGTAAATCTACTTCCTCAGTTGTAAATTTGATGCAACTTAAATGCAGATCAAGTATTTCCAATGAAAACAGCATCTGAATGAAAATAGGCTGGATTTCAAAGACAGTGTATGAAAAAAAGAATGTAAAAAAAACCTTATTACTAATTTTGTACGGATTACACATCGAAATGATCATCTCTTGGATATACTGGGTTACATAAAAAATGTTAGTAAAAATCATTCCACTTGTAAACTGTGGCTACTAGGGAATCTTAATGACATTGGTGGCTCGCATTATGTTCCTATGGGGCGGCGCGGCTCTAAGACAGTAGTAGTGTCTCAGCATCATCTTAGGACAGCCGTTCCGCCTTCTTGGAGCTCAGTTTCCTCACCTATGAAATGGGCACCAGCACCCCAGCACCACCTTGCTGTTCTCTACAAATCAGCGGGAGGTCCTTGGAGGCGGGCAGGGCAGGGAGAGGGAGGGGGACGCCCAGGGCGCCAGGCACTCACTCTGGCCGTACTGGCCGTACTGGTAGCCAGCCACGGGGTCCACGCTGTAGCCGGTGGTGCTGTAGGTGGGCGGGCAGTAGGACTGGGAGGTGGGCAGGCTGTCTCCCGGCTTGATGGAGTCGGCCCGCTGGCTGCAGCTGGCCGAGATGGAGGTGGCAGAGTCCAGGCCGCCGTGCAGCGGAGAGATGGAGAAGTCGGCCTGGGGCTGCGGTGGCACTGCACTGGGGTTGCTCAGAATGCTCATCACCTGCGGGGGAGAGACCGTCAGTGCTGGTGCCGCGGCAGGCGTGGGGGCTCGGAGGAAGGACCTGGCAGACGCAAGGGTGAGCAGGGCAGATGCCAGGCTGGCCTTGGACAGGCCTTTGCTGGAGTTGCTCCCTTGAGGTCCCTGCAGACTTGAGATCCTCCATTTACCTGGCTGGCTTGCCTTTGTGGGTAAGATGGTTAGCGGTTTCTCTGGTCAAGTCCTGGCCCATCGAACCTCCCTCCACGGAGAGCTTTTGGGGGCAGGGCAGGCATAGTTCCCCTCTCTATTCCTGGGCCTGGCTCTGAGGGGCACCTTATTTCTGTCTGCTGAATGAATGAATGTATACATGCATGAACGAATGACTGACTGACTGAATGAATGAATGAACCAGCTAATTATGTCTTTCCCATCAGACTGGGATGCCCCCATCTTCCAACACAAAGATTAAAGACTCTGGATCTGTCCAGCTTTACCCCCCCCATCCTGTGCTAGGCCTACCATGCTCTTGACTTTGAGCTTCTGCCCCTACATGGCCAATGCTTTCAAATAGCATCGATTCTGGCAGCTCCCGGATGTCTGTGACTGTCACCCCATTCCTGCTTGGCCTGGTTTAGCAAACAGGAACTCACCATCGGTGCTGGCAACCCCAGCTGACAGGGTGAGGCTTGTCTCTAGAAACTCAGCTTAAAAACCTGGTGTTGGGGGCTTCCCTGGTGGCGCAGTGGTTGAGAATCTGCCTGCCAATGCAGGGGACACGGGTTCGAGCCCTGGTCTGGGAAGATCCCACATGCCGCGGAGCAACTAGGCCCGTGAGCCACAATTACTGAGCCTGTGCCCCGCAACAAGAGAGGCTGCGACAGTGAAAGGCCCGTGCACCGCGATGAAGAGTGGCCCCCGCTTGCCGCAACGAGAGAAAGCCCTCACACAGAAACGAAGACCCAACACAGCCAAAAAAAAAAAAAAAAAACCTGGTGTTGGTTCATTGGTGTGTTCACTTATTCATTCAACAAACATGCACTGATGATGACTATAGCTCTAGGCCTCAGGCCGGGCCCTGGGACTTCAGAGAATGAAGAGCCATGGTCCCTGACCTTGACCGGAGGAGTCTCTGGGTCTGGTGGGGGTGGCAACTAGCAACAGATCATCAGGATATGGAGTGATGAGGGGCATGATAGAGGCAGCAGAGGGGACTGTGGGAGCCCAGAGGAGGGCACCCAGGCATCCCGGTGGCCCAGCTACTGGAGAGAGAGTGGGAAAGGCGGTGCAGGCAGCAGGTGCAGGCGGGGTGAGGTGCAGGTGGGGTGAGGTGCAGGTGGGGTGTCCTAGTCAATCCAGGAGAGATGAGGGGGAGGGGGATAGACCTCCCTTGTGGACCTGACCTGCAGGGCCCGGGACCCTGATGACCTCCTGGTAATGCCACCCTTTATGGGGAGGGAGGCCCCAGGACCAGGGGTGGTCAGTCTTGCTGATAATCTGCTCAGCACGGAGCTGAAGGGCCACGCTGCAATCCATGCTGGGCACACGGTGTGCCCTCTGATGTCCCCACCCCGCCCCCACCCCGGGGAGAAAGCAGGCTTCGGGCATTGGAGCAATGATCTTTTTGCCAACTAGACACCTTGTGAAAATTTTCACCTTCCCATTTTTGACCCATCCCTGCCACAGGCATGAGGCATGGGCTGGGTGGAGGGCATGGATGTGGAATCCTCAGGCCAGGGGCAGACACTGAGCTCCTCCACTTACTGGCTGTGCAGCCGCCAGGGGTGACCTGTAACCCCTGTGACCGCCCGCATCCTTAGAGTGTGGCTGGGAGGTTGAGACAGGCTGTGTGTGTGGAAAGTGCTTAGGTATCAGCAGCCCCAGATCCTCTAATCCTCCTCTTCCCCTTCTCCTTACCTTTCCCTCCTCTTAGCAACAGATTCGTGTGACTCTCCCGGTGCAGAGCCCTGCAGAGAGGTGGGGGGTGGAGCCATGGGGCCCATTTCTCGGATGGAGAAACTGAGGCCCGCGAAGGGCTGCGGCTTCCCCAGATCTCACAGCAGGTCTGCCAGGGAGCAGTCCAGGCCTGACCCCACTCCCCTGATAATGGCAAGTCTGACTCTCAAAGATGGGTTTTAACCACGGTAGAGGTTCTCACTCCAGATGTTTGTTCCCTGGCAGCTGTTGGTGGGGGTGTGCTGTGGGGTCCCTCACCCCTGGGGGGCCTGGTTCCTCCAGAATGCCATGAGCACAGCCTCCCCCTGACTCTTCCCACAATGTACCCAGAACGCTCCCCTCAGCCCTGGGGGTCACCCCTCCTCTGTCCTTTCTTTCTCCACCCTCTTCCAGAGCCAACATCAAGGGCACCAGGCCCACTGGGGTTGGACTTTGTCTCCACTGCAGCTGGTGGGGTTTAGGTGGGACTTCATGGGGTGTCAACCCAGTGAGATGGCAAAGACACACGGGGATGGGTCTGGGAGAAGGAGACACCTGGACTAGTTTGGGTGTTTTTAGGGAGCTGAGTTCTCCCAAACTCACTCTTTGTTGAACACACTTCCGAGGCCTCTCTCACGGCAGGGTCCACCCAGGGGTGCTGAGGTGCTGGCGAGAGGGACCCGGTGAAGGGGGTGGTGTGTGAGGACGTCTGACACCGCTGAGCTGGGTTTGTTGCTCTCTGACTTTTGAGATGGGGTCCTGGATCTGAGGAATTTGCTGGTGTGTGTGTTTGGTGGGCCTGGCGGGGGGTGGGTGCGGTACTCAGGAATCTCACACTGCCCTGGGGTTAGGAGACCCGATTCTCTTCCAGGTTGCCTGTCAGGTTCCCAATCTAGACCTCACCTTCCATCTACATTAAGAAAATCACCATCATCTCATTCCCTACCCCATGTAAACACTAACCCTGCTCTTCCCTTCAAGGAGGCCTGGGCCCCAGGAATAAACTTAGAGCCTCAGGGAAAACACACAGGCCCCCATTTCTCTTCCTTCAAAATGACAATTGTGGGGCTGGGGAGACTCTTGTGAGGGTTTGCCAGCTCTGGTGAGACCCCAGTTTAAGCCTTATCTCCTGCACAGCACCCAGATGCCACCCCCAGAAAGGATGGGATGGAGGGGGCAAAGCGGGCGTGGTTAGGGAGAGGAGATGGGTGCTTTGGGGGATGGGCTGGGAGCTGTGCATAGACCCAGTACTCATCCTGCAAAGCACAGCCCTACAGACAACCGCCACCAAATCTGATGACATGGCTTGAATTATCCGTGGCTCCTCATACCTCCCAGATAAACAGGGCAAAGGCTTCTTGTGACTGGACCTCTACCTGCCTGTCCCAACTCCTCCCACCCATTCCTACCTTGCACTTTATGGCCCAGCTATCCCAAACCATACAGTGTTTCCGGAAGACATCCTTCATTCATTCACTTATTCACTGATCAAATGTTTCACAGACTGCTACTATGTGCCAGGCTAGAGATAGGGCCGGACTGTGAGCTCTTTGAGGGCAGGATGGAACTGTGTTTCATCCATCATTGCAGCCTCAGTGCCTACATTGTACCTGCTACATCCTATAAGCTCAGAAAATCTTATTGAATTCATGCATATTCACTTAGCAAATATTTATTGAGCACCTAATATGTGCCAGACACTAAGCCAGGCACTGAGATACAGTAATAAACAGTAGCAGCTCCACGACCTCCTGGAGCTGCCAGTCGAGTGAAGGAGGTTGACAACAAATAAATCAACAAATAATATAATTTATGATACTGATAAACGCTATGGAAGAAAAACAGAGTATGTGGAGTAGTTAGGCAAGACCTCCCCAGAGAGGTGAGATTCAGCAAGACCAAGAAGAACCAGCCAAGGGAAGACAGAGCAGAGAGTTTTCCAGGCAGAAGAGTCAGCAAGTGCAAAGGCCCTGAGGTTGGAACACGCCTAGCAGGTTTGAGACATAGCAAGAAGGTCAACGATAAGACTGAAGATCCTTGGAGCTGCAAGACTTCCTGGAATGCTTTGTCAGAAGGAGCTCGTGTGGTGCCCAGTGGCTCGGGGGGCTTGGGCCCTGGGTCATTAACAGACAGCTCAGAACCAGCTCAGGCCCAGGGAGCTCTCCCTGTAATGGGATTTGTTCAATGAGATTTGCCCTGGAGCATCAAATCAAATCCACATCTGGGATAGGTGTGAATGGGGGGCGTGCAGCATCTGCCTGCTCTCTTTCAGAGTGCCTGGAGGCCTGGGGATCAAAGGGCTTCCCTTGCATCCAACCCCTGTCTCAAGGCATGACCACTTCCAAGCCAATGGGATTGGATCCACCTAAAGAGAGGTGGGAGAGGGGAGCACTGAATGACTTCTCCAGCAAATGGGCTATTACCCCCGTTCTGCAGATGGGGAAATCGAAGCACAGGAACGTGAAAAGGAGTGCCTGAGATCACACCGCCAGTAAGTGGCAGAGCTGGGATTTGAACCCGTGTCTCCCTGACCCCTAGCTGTGTTCCTTCCCCACAGCAAGCTGTGTTGGAGAGCACGAGAGAGAGAGGCCCTCGGCCACCCCACTGCACAGAGCCCTACAGGCCTACGTGGCCCTCGCCGGCCTGTGGCTGGCCCATGGGCCCCTGGGAGTCCCTCTTTGCCTGCGGAAGCAGGAAGCGTTTGCCCAGAGTTAGGGGCCCAGCCGAAGTCTGGGCCTGCAAACTTTTGAACTTGAGGAAGTCCTGGTCTGATGCGGTAATCCACCCCCCTCCAGTATGCTAAGGCCTCTCCCCCGGTGGGTTTTACTTTTTTCCCGGTGACCTTGCTTTCACTAATGTATTACTTCTTGGTACGTTACCGTTACTAACTCAAAATCAATACCGACCTCCACATCTGTAAGGTTTTATCTGAAGGCAAATCTCTGGGCTGTCTGTCAGGCTGAGTGACAGCCATCCCTTCCTCTCCCCCTCTACCCGCCATGCCCCCCCACCCCAAGCCCCTTCCTTTCCCTCTGCTCTAAATCAGTCCCAGCCTCCACCAGACTAAATCAATAAGGGGCCGGCCTCACCCCGCCACCTTCTGCCGCCGGGGAGAGGCTTCTAGGTTTTGGGGGGTGGAGGCCGCGGGAGCCAAGCACCAGCCCCCCTTCCACATCCTCTGCTCACCGCCCCCTCCCCTGGGACGTGCTGGCGCTCCCCTACTTTAAAAGAAGGGGATGGGAAAAATGTAATTAATTCCCTCCGTTCCTGAGCTGGCCCCGAGGGCCTGGGACAGAGGAGGCTGAGCTGTGAGATCTGCACCCTCTGTGATAACCGAAAGTGGCTTTGGGAGCGAGGCTGCAATTAGAAGGGGTGATCACCATCATCGGGGCTCCAGGTTCGGGGTGGGTGAGTGGGCCCATGGCAGGATGCAGAGGGGGGAGGGAGGGGCAGGGGCCGAGACTGGTGAGGTCAGGACGGTGGACCTGGAGATGAGACTGGGGTTAGAATGAGGCCAAGGACCACGGGACCAGCGACCAGGCAGCAGGTGGGGAGCCCCACCTCTGCAATGCCAGAAGGGGACCCTGAGGCCTCAGAGGGACAGCGGTTTCACCGAAGGCACTCGGCCAGTGAGTGCTCTGAGGGGCTTCCCTGCAGCATTGGGGGCCAGGATTACCTGCATGAGCATCCATGCTCTGCCGCTAACTAGCTGTGACCCTGGGCAGTTTCTTTAACCTTCTGGACCTCAGTTTTCTCATCTGTATAACGGGAATGATAGTAATTGTAGCTACCTATAGGGTTACTGGAAGGATTAAATGAGTAAATGCACATAGGATGCTTACACAGTGCCGGGCATGTTATTTGTTCTCGGTAAATGTAAGCTCTCCCCCTCCTCTTCCTCTCTCCCGACCTTCCACCTGGATTAGATGGGACATAGCTTGAGACAAGGCAGGCCCAGGGACCTCCTCCCTGTCAGGGACCCTGTCTTTTCTATCTCTTCTCCCCCATGGGGCCAGGCACACAGTGGGTGCTTTCTGAATAGCGCATCACTCTGCCTGCACTCTGGAAAGGGAGCAAAGCGTGTGTCATGTGGACAGGTCATACCCCTCTGGGGGATGGTCTGGGGAGGCCCAGGTCATGGCTTGCCTTGGTCCCCAAGGGTCCCTGAATGTGCTCATTTGTAGAGAGTGGCGAATCTATGAAGTCTCCAGCTGAGAACTAGCGAGGCCCAGAATTCACACACCTGCACAACACACACACCGCACAGAGCAGCCCACACTGCACCTCCACAGGGACACACACCTGCATCCCAGAAGGTGAGACAACTCAAAACACCTCTTCTCCAGATCACCACATGGCTTTTCATCAAAACTCCAATAAACTGTCAGGATAAACTTCACGTACGCCCACCTACCCTTCTTAAACTCATCAATGCACTTTTGTGCACACACCTGCCCGTAAGCACATCTAAATACACACATGGAAGCT
Source organism: Balaenoptera acutorostrata (assembly GCF_949987535.1). Classification (NCBI taxonomy): domain Eukaryota; kingdom Metazoa; phylum Chordata; class Mammalia; order Artiodactyla; family Balaenopteridae; genus Balaenoptera; species Balaenoptera acutorostrata. Next base: position 14,425,804 of record NC_080064.1, on the reverse strand, counting down.
GGGAGGCGCCTCGGAGATTGGCACATCTTCAGAGATGGGGAAACCGAGGCTCAAAGAGGAGCAATGGTTTGCATCGGGTAGAGTGCCCCGCAAACTAGTGGCAGTGTAGCCGGTCCTGGGGCTCACGACGGCCACCCCTCCTGCCGGCAGGCTCCGGTTTGGCCCCAAAATGACCGGCTGGCTTGGCACCCTAAGCGCTTTGATCTCCAAGCCTCAGGTCTAATTGCAGCCCTGCCTGGTCCACCCGCTTACTAACTCATCCCCCTGACTTCCACAAGGGTGGAGAGGGGCATGTTTTGGGGGGCAGCCTGTTCCCATTGTCAGGGAGAGAAGGTAAGGGCACAGCTTGTCAGGAATGGAACACAATTTCCGTCTGCATTACATGAAATATGTCTCTTTGGACCACAGACTGTCCCAGGCTGAGGATGAGCTGGGGAAGCCCAGCTCATGACTTGCCTTGGTCTCTCAGCGTCTGGGGTCCAAAGTCCATCTCTGTGTCCAGATAAATCCCGTAAGGGCAGGCTAAGAGCTGGGGAGAAGGCACAGGGCGGCTCCCCTGGGGTTTGTCTGCTGGGAAACTGCTTCTCCATGTTGGCTGCCCAGTGCAATCACCTGGAGAGTCTTTTAAAATGTTGATGCCAGGACCACACCCCTGAGAGCTGCTGATTAGTTGGTCTGAGGGTCTGGTAATCGAGATTTTTAAAAGCTCATTCCTCCAATGATTCTAGTATGCTGCCAACTTTGAGAACCACTGCTCTCAGATCATCACTATTGTTGCTACACACACAATATGACTACACCTCCACACCCATGTGGGTGAAATCACAGGCATGCACACAGAATACACACAGACACTCATACCGGGATAAGCACAGCATTATACAGACAAGCCAACATGGACACACAAAGAATGAGACACGTGAACAACTGCCTGCCCTTACGCCATCCACACACTTCACAGATGCACACGGGCAAGCAGACCTACACACACCGCACACCGCAGACACACATCACACAAACGCACACCCGCCCGTCCCGCCGCCTGTCCCCAGCTCCATGCTGGGATTAGTGCAAGCGAGAAATCACCCACCCAGAGAGACGCCCACCACCGCTGCTCCCCCTCTCTCGCGCTCAATTCTCCGCTAAGAGGATCTGGGCCCCCTCCCCTCTCCCTGCCTCCTGTGGACAGCGGTAATGGGCTTCGGGTGCTGACTCTGAGCATCCAAACAAGATTTCCCGCAGGTCTCCCTGTCACCGCCCCCCACTTCGCCTTCCATCTTTCTGCTTGTGGCCCTCGCCTGCCACACCCTCCACCAGCCACATCTCACACAGCAGCCCCCCGCCAACCAGGAGAGCTGGTGCCCAAGCAGCATCCCTCCCCTGCCCGACCCCAACCCCAGCCCCCTGACTCCTGTATCCCCTCACGCTTGTCCCCACCCAGTCTTCCATGAAGGCCATTCGCTTGCATGAGCACAGCACCTTACAGTTTCCAAAGCCATCTCCCTTTAAGCCTCAGAACCATTCTATGAAGCGCTGTTACCCCCTTTCTCAGATGAGGAAACTGAGGCTTAGGAGAGGCTCACCCAGAATCACCTAGGGGATGAGTGGCAGCATTGGGGCAAGAACCCTTGACCCCTGACTTTTAGTCCAGTACTCTTGCCCTGCACTGGCTGTGGTCTTCACTTACCATACGTGGCTCTGGGTCCTTCTTAACTCTGTGTATGTGTGTGTTGTGTGTGTGTGTGTGTGTGTGTGTGTGTGTGTGTATTATACGGGAGCATATGGGGGATACTGCATGTGTGAGACTAGTGTGGGTGTATATGCATGCAGGTGTACTTGAAAGTATTGTGTGTATGTTTAGTTGAATTTTGTATGTGTGTTTGTGAGTCTGTGTGTCCATGTATGTGAATATGGTGTGTGCATGTGTGAGTGTCACGTATGTGCACGCATGTACACATGAGAGTACGTGTGCAGGTGTGAGTTCTGTATGTGTGCTCCTGAGTTCGTGTGAGAGTATTGTGTGTGCATGTGTGTGAGTATTGTTTGTGATTCTCACGTGTGAGTGTTGCTAATGGGTACAGCACGTATGTCTGGGCACATGTCCAGTCTGCCCCTCTAGTTGATCTCACCAAGGGCACACACTGGGGCTTGGGGACCTCAGAAGCTCAGAGGGCACTCGGGAAACAGCTGGCCACTGACTGTCATCTCTGGCCCAGAGGGCCCTCCCCACCGCCAGAGTCCACCAGCTTCTCTCCTCCCTCCACGTGGGAGTTCCACAGACCAGACCCAAAAAGACTCAGGAGTCAGGCTCTGTTTGATTGGAGAGGAAAGCAGGGAGAGTAATTTCTGCAGAGGAAGGATTCAGCCAAGACTGTGGTAAGAACCTCCTGGTGTGTGAAGGGAGACACTCTGAGAGACGAAGCCAAAAAAGGGCATCACTGAGAGAAAAGTTTCAGCCCTGCCGTGGTCCCCCTTTCTGCCCTGGGCACAGACTGACCTTGACCTTGGATTTGACCAAGAGCTGCTAGAGGCACATTTGCTGTCCTATTTATTCCCTGTGCCCATCACACAGTAGATGTCTAACAAATATTTATTGAGTGAGTGAATCCATGAATGAATGAATTTACTTATCTTTTATCCCCAGCACAGGGCCTGGCACAGAGTTGGGTGGATGAAAATAAATGGAAGGTCCCTCCTCTCCCCTCAACTCAGTGGGTTTCAGAGCCCCCTCCTCACCCCAGAGGTCCTTGACGGCTTAGCTAAAGGCTGTTTCGAAAATGGGGGGGATGCACAGAATGACTTCCCACTCATTGTCCAAGAAGCTAAGACTCTCTCTCTCTCTCACACACACACACACACACACACAAATTTCCAGTGTTTGGTCTACAAGATGTCAACCTCCAAATATCTGGAAACATCTAGAAGCATCTAGAAACACTGGTGGGGCGGGGGCTGACTTTGGCTTCCCCCTCCCTAGGCGGATCCTGGGTTGGCCCAAGTCTGAAGGGGTCTCTGCCAGGATGGGTCCAAGGGCTCCTGGTCCCTGGCGGGTGCTGGAGCTGATGGGGTGCGGTGGGATTCAGAGACCATTTCTGATGGCCTGATAATGGCGGATGGGGATTAGCGCAACTCCGCTCTCAGAGCGGCGGTGGGGTTGGAGAAGGAAGGGGCCGATCGCCGGGAAAGATATGACTATTTAAAGATAATGATTGCATAAATTTAATTAGCACACTTTCACGCGGCAAATGGCCGTTTTGTAATTAATGTATCTGGCCTTACTAAGCATGAAAGATCCCATCTCCTCCCCCTCCCCTCCAGCTCCCCCTCCTCTGCGGCCCTAATGAAAGACAGAGAGCAAGTGACAGAAACAGTTTGTCAGTGGCTCCAGGTGTCAGGGGCCTAATTGGCTGAGCTGAAGGGAGGAGGGGGAGCCGGGAGGGCTGAGAGGGGGAGGGAGGGGGGCCTCCTTGACTTTGGCCGGGCCCAGGTTGGGAGAGGAGGAGGGGGACACGGTGGCCTGGGCTCTCGGGCACCCTGGCGTGGTGGGAGTGCTCCCCCTCGGTAATTACCAGAGACGAGGACGCAGATTGGCCATGGCAGGGAGTGAGTGGTGGCAGGGAGGCCTCGTTAGTACCTGGGCAGACAAGCTGGCACGTATCACAACGCGTTAGGGACTCACGGCCATGACGACTCAGGCCCTGCTTGGTCCTCTCCAAGGAGCAAAGTCCCTTAAGTGGAAAGAACGAGTGAAAAAAGGAACAAACCTCAGTGTCCTCTTGTATAAAACAGCCCCTGGTTATCAAGAGGCTCACAAGGAAACCCGATCATAGCCTTCCATAATTAAGCACCTACTACGTGCCAAGCACCTATTATGGGCGGGCAGCGCTGCCATTCACTCCTTACCACAGCTGTCAGAACAATGTGGATTTTCATCTTTCTAGAATTGGAATGCATTTCACCATCCATAGCACCTTGCTACGGCTGTGGTAGCAATGACACCAGCTGTGTGCAAAGGTTTTGTTGACGTCTTCTGAGAAGATCAAGAAAGGGCCACCATCAAATCATCTTAGGTTCAATGAAATATGAGTATTGGCTGTTCCATGTTACAGATCAGGAAACTGAGGCTCAGGGGAGCTAAAAAACCTCACCCAAGTCTGTACAATCAGGAAGTGGTGGACTGGGGCTTGAACTCGGAAGGTGTAACTCCAAAGTCGATTCTCCTTCCAGCATCTATCTCCAGGACCCACTGCAGGGCCAGCTCGGCACCTTTCCTACACGCATGGTACCACCCCCTGCAGGCTGCCTAAGGTGCTTGCCGGGTCCCACAGGGAAGTCTTTGCTGGTGGGTATAGCAGTCAATTGCAATAACGTCCCCCGAAGTTAGAGTTGCCTGGTTTTCTTGTAGGGTGAGCAGGTAACGGGGTCGAGAGGGTTCCGGCCGCCGTGCCTGACCCTTACGCCGTGGCCGCCTTGGTGGCTGCATCCTCTCCCACCTCTCTGACAATGACCCTCCACCGGCTTCACCAGCTGCCCTCTGCCAGCCTCAGCCGCCAGCCCCTGCCCAGTTTTCCTGGAGAAAGGCAGGGCAGGGAGGCCTTGAGCCAGCCTCAGCCGGGTGGAGCAGGGCCCAGCCAGCCCTTTCCCGGACCAAATTCAATTTCGAAGTTTAATGAGTTTGCGGAGGAGCCGGGTGAGCTCACTGACGCCACTCCTTGCCGGCTGGGTGGTTCCGGCCCGGCCACCGAGCGAGCAGAGCAGCGGCCCGGGCTGGGAGAGCCCTGGGCTCCATCAAGAGTGGCGGGGGCACTCAGTGAGTGAAAAATGTCAGAGCAAATTGCTCTTGACAGCGTTAATATCTGCACCTCATAGCAATAATTACATGTAAATAAATAGCAAAATCACACTCAGCTGGAGGCAGCTTGGCGAGGACAGACGCTGCTAAGGACCAGCTGGGGACCCGGGATGCTCTGCTCCATCCTTTTCTTTCCTTCTTAGAGTCTCTGCTCCCCCCCTCACCCTCAACCAGATTCTTGCTGCAGCACAGAGCAGGGACCTCAAGATCCCGGCCACCCATAGTAGAAACGGAGGGGGAAAAGAAAACATGTGGGTCCCCCTGTGTTCTCATCCAGCCTAAAGGAACAGCTGGACCAAGCATCCTCCCAGCCTCTTTCTCTCCTCTCCCCCTGAGCATATTATTCCGTCTCCGGGTCTCTATAGAGAGAGGCCTCTGAAATCCACATCTCTGCCCTGAGCTCTCTCCTGGGCAGCCCCCTGGCCTTGACCTCCATACATCTACCCTGATCCAATCCTCCTCCTGTACTCCCTGTATCTGTCTACGATTACATCAACCTCTTGGTCACCCAAACTCCACACGTCCAGTCATCTTTGCCTCTCCCTCAGTCTCAACATCCATGATGTTGCATGGCATCGTGTACCATGCCAAGTCACAAGAGAACATGCCACAACTTCCTGGAGTGTCGACTTGCCCTGATGCTAATTAATTTTATTGTGATGGTCAACAAATATAGCTCCACAGTGGCAAAGCATGCAAAATGAGCCTGCATTTTAAAGCTAATACATAAAAATCTGTTAGAACCCACCCCCAGGGCCTTGGGGGAACACACTTTGGACTTTGGAGAGAACTTTGAGAAGGCCAGTATGCAACCAGAGTTGCCTCTTGCTGCCATGTTCGGAGGCTTCTGGGTTTGGTTTTATTCTTTTGTCTGTAAAAGCAAGGACCACGTCTCATCCACGTCTGGGTTCACAATACTTAGCAAAAAGCCTTCGGAGGTATTTGAGGGAGGAAAGAAAAGAAACAAAAGGGAAGCAAAAGGCTAGGAGGAAGGAGAGGAGGGAAGACAAAGGCATCAGAAGGTAGGAGATAGGGAGGAAGCTGCCGCCCAGGGAGCTGACACTCTCCAAATGAGCCCAGGGATGACAGGTAGCTGGATTGAACTCGGGGTTCCACTCTCTCCTCCCCAGAGGGACCCTGTTCTCCGGGAACCCAGCTTCCCTCCCACTTCCTGCTTGCCCTGTAGGGAGTTCCCAAGAGTTAGGGTTCCCCTGCCCTGGGAGAAGGAGCTCAGAGGGCCGGCCCTCCAGCTACTTCACCGCCCTGCCTGCCTCGCCTGCACAGGGAAGGCAACGCAGGCTCCATTCTTTGCGAAACAAATATCTTCTCCGGAGCAGCCCCTGCATCCCACAGCATCTTGTTTAGCTCGCCAACTAATCCACTTATCGAGGATAAAGCGCCTGTGAATCCCCATTTGATAAAGGCAGCCACAAAATTAGCAGAAACGTGCCCACGGCTCCGATGTACCAAACAACAAGAGTCTGGGGACGGTCACGGAGAGATGCTGTCTCTTTGCAGGCCCCAGGCTGGGAGAGATGCGGGAGGAGACAGCAGCTTTCTGCTGGTGCTGTGGGCTGGGAAGGCGATGCCCTGGGTTATTTGAGAAGGGGGTTGGGCAAGGTGGGGTAGGAACCAGAATGGAGTGCCCACCCCATCCTCTACCGCATGCACCCCAATGCAGCCGGTTTCCCAACTCCCAATACAATCCAACTCCATGACCCTGTGCTGACTGTGCTTCCAAAGGTAACCAACCATCTGTAATCCCAGCTAACAGGCTTCAGTGCTTACTCCATGCCAAGCAGGGTCCTAAGCATTTCCCGTGTTAACCTATTTTCTCTCCTCACAACAACCCTGTGAAACAGGTACTGCTGTCATCCACATTTTATAGATGAGGACACTGAGGCCCAGAGAGGTCAAGTCATTTGCTCAAGATCACACAGCTGGTGACCACCCATCCCAACTGGAGAGTTATTATCTAAAGCTCTCCCATTCGACCACGACCAATTTGAACTCAACCTGCATCTCCAACCGTGGTCCCCAACTCTGACAGAAGTCCCCAAAACCACCTGGCAGTACCCCCAACGATCCACAGTCCCCTCCCCTGCCACTAGGTATAAGAGCCTTCAAATGGCTGAAGCCTGTATGCCCCCTACATGGTTTGATGACTGTCTAATTCACCTCCCGGGGTCACTGTCAGAGCCAAAGTTGTTCTTCTGTGCCCTATGTCCACCTTTAGTGCTTCTGTTATCAGGGCTTTAGGGTCCTCCCAGCAGGCTCCCAGAGGTCTCTCTGCTTTGCCCCGAGGGGCTCCGGGCCCTTTGCTGACACAGCCTCCTAACCATGGCTGCAAGATTATGAATATCACACAGATGAGAAAACGGGGACTTGGATGAAAACTCAGCTCATCTGAGTTGAACTGGCTCCTCTGAGGGTGGCTTTGAGGAAGGGTCAAGGAAGAGGGAAAACCAGGAGGGGATTCTGGAAGGTTCGGTCCCTATGCTGCCCACACACCCACCAGCTCTGGCTTGGGGAAGAGGGGCAGGTCCCAGGCCGTGGGGGCGGGGACATTAATCACAGGGGAGCCCCTGTCAGGGTGGCATCTGGAACTAAAGGGAAACACTCATCAAAAGGCCAAGACTTTTCACCCTGGGCTCTGGGGGCTTGGAGACCAACCACTGCCACACCAGGAGGCCAGGGCTGGGAGCAGGGCATCTGGGGTTCAGGCCTGGGCTTGAGAAAAGGTCCCTGCCATGGACACCGGGACCGCAGGGGAGAGAAGGAGCATGGAGAGTAGCTGTGCTCTGGCAGGTTCCCATGTCCCACTGATCCTTGGCAGGATCCCAGGGTAAAGTTCCTTCCCTCCCCAAGGCTGCACAGCTAGGAGGTGGTGGGGCTGGCATTCAAACTGGAGTCTGACTGCAGAGCTGGGTATGTGTCTCCCTCAAGCCCTCTGCACCTCCCCTCCTCCAGCTTTGGGGTCCTCCTTCCCGGCTTGGCTCCCCGTCCCCGTCCCATTTCTGTGCGTTCATCTCCCTCCAACTGTGTCTCTGACTCTCCATCACTGCCGTCACCCCAGCCTCTCCCTGTTTCTGCCTTTTGCTTCCTGTCCCAGCCCCTGTCTGCACACTCTCTCTGGGTTGCTCTGTCTCCTTTTCTTTCTGTCTTTCTTCCCATTTCTGTCTCTTGGTCTCTGGGTGTCTCTCTGTTTCTCTCTGTCTCTTCTCTCGTCCTGCCTCTCTCCCTCTGCCTCCGCCGCTCCTCCATCCCTCCCTTTCCCTGACCATTCTGCATATCTGTCTGGACTGACCTCCCTTCTCTCCACCAGCATCGCACACCCTGATTCTCTCTATGGGTCTGTGGGTCTGTCTGTCCACTTTCATGCCCCTCTGCCCTCCACTCCTACATACCTCCAACAGGGGGCACCTCCCAAATCAGCCCTGGAGCCTAGTGTGCCAGAATTGAGGCCACTAGGCTGGGAGGCCAGGCCAGCACCCTGGTCCAGCTGGTTGTCAGCCCAGCACTGGACTGCAGGCTGGAGGAACCCTCAGCCGACCTCCTCTGCTCCCCTGCTTCTTCCTCTGAGGGATTTCGGCGGCTTCCCTCCAAGGCCCCTTCCTTTCCCCTTCCTCTGCTGCCCAGAGTGGTCCATTCTGAGTCACTCAAGGAGCTTATGGGGCATCTGAGAGCTGGGAGGGCATAACGAGGTCATTTCAGCCAGTGCTTCTCAAGCTTTCCTGAACACGGGAATCCCCTGGGAGCTTGTTGAAGTGCAGACCAGACCTGGAGAGGCAAGGGTTCTGTTCTGGTGGCCCGGCACAGAGGACAGAATTTAATCTCTGGCATTGGGCAGACCTGGGTTTTGGATTCCAACATTGTCCCTTGCTGCTGACCTTGAGCTTTGCCCCTCTGTCAATTCCAGGCCCTCAGGGCTCAGTGAGGACCAAATAGCCAATGGGGGCAAAAGCACATCGTTGACTCCTTTGGTTCTGAACAAATCGGGGATTTGTTGTAATTATTATGAACAGTAAAGGTGCTAGAGAAGTAACCCCATTTCTTTGGGGGCCAAAGCAGGGTGGGACCCCAGCTGGGACAGCCGCTTCCTCCAGAGGCCTAGAGAGGAGACTGGAGTTGGCTGGGGTGGGAGTCAGCATCCAGGGGGCTCAGGGAAGGATGCCTGGGCAGTTAGGGGTGGTGGGGGGCATTATCTGTGATAGGGAAGGGAAGGCAGCCCCTGGGGGAGGCTCAGGAACATCTGCCCTCAGGCATCACGTCTCAGTTTCAGCCTGGACCGTCCCCTTTGTGCAAGACACTTGCCAGGGCTCTCGTGGGACCTTAATCCTCCGATGCCTCAGGTCACACCCCGGTCTGGCAAGAGGGTCGCCCGCATGCTGCGCCTCCACGCTCTCTGCTGGCCCCCAACAAACGAGCAGGATGGAGGGACAGCAGCCAGGCAGGGATGGGTGTCCCCCTCCTTGCCTGGTGGGCGATCCTTGGAAAGGTTTCCCAGGGCTTTGTGTCAAAGCAGGGATTGCCCGTGCCACTTGGAGCAGAGGCAGAGATGACTGTGAATGCTGTCCACCGACCCTCTGGAAGGATCCGGCCATTGCCACACCCACCATGCCCTCGGGAAAGCCCTGCTAATCCCTGAGTCTTTCTAGGCAGTGAGAAGTGTGGAGGGCTACCGCAGGTGCCTCTATTATAAAAGGAGGCAGTGGGTTAACTACTTCAAGGGAGCCTTCCAGCCCAGAGATTGCTGGAGAGGGGTCTCAGTTCAATTCAAACAGCCCTGCCCCTGAGTCACTTCCTAAAGAAAGGGGGTTGAGGGTCAAGGTGCTGATGCGATGTTGACAAGGTGAAGGCTCGCTAATCCGGTGCCTTGAATGTGCCAGACCTCACACCAGCTGCCTCGGATGGTGCCTTCTTTAAAATATAGATTCCCGGGCTTCCCTGGTGGCGCAGTGGTTGAGAATCCGCCTGCCAATGCAGGGGACACGGGTTCGAGCCCTGGTCTGGGAAGATCCCACATGCCGCGGGGCAACTAGGCCCGTGAGCCACAACTACTGAGCCTGCGCATCTGGAGCCTGTGCTCCGCAATGAGAGAGGCTGCGGCTGCGATAGTGAGAAGCCCGCGCACCGCGATGAAGAGTGGCCCCCGCTCTCTGCAACTAGAGAAAGCCCTCGCACAGAAACGAAGACCCAACACAGCCATAAATAAATAAATAAAATTTTTTAAAAAAATTTAAAAATATATATATATATATAGATTCCCCTGCTCCCACAGCAGAGCTACTGTATTGACCTATCAGGGTGGAGCCTGGGAATTTCGATTTTTAACAGGCATTCCAGATCATTCTGATGCACAGCTTTGGGAACCACTGACTCTAATTGAATCCCCTACCCTTCTAAGAACCCACTCTCCAACAGTCTTGACAAAACCAGATCCTGCCTGCACCCCCAGAGATGGGGATTCTGCCTCCCCATGACCTCTGGCCCCTGCCATCACCTGGATCATGCTGGCTCTCTCTGTCCCAAACAGACAGCGCCCTGGGGCTTTAGGCTGGGATTGTGAAGGTTCCCTTTTGCTCTCCCTTTACATAATCTGACCTCTTGTCACCTCTTGAACCTCCAAGGTAGACCCCAGCTTGCCAAGGAAGGTGGTGGGAAAGCAAAGGTGGACCTCCAGGTGGTCAGTCCAGTCCAGTCTAGCTTGGGATCCCTGAGAAACATATTTCCCTTGTCAGGTGGGTGCGGGGGCCACAGATACTTCCCTACCTCCCCACACCCTCTTGTCTGGGGCATCCTCTCCTCTCTGGAGGCTTCTGGCTCCTGGTTTCCTTGCTTTCTTCTGCCAAACTAACTTGGAGGTCTCTGAAGGCAGGGACCGTGGGGCTGGGCATACGATGGATGCTGTGACCAATGCGGGCCCACCGCTGTTTATCAGACCCCTACTATGAGCCAGGCTCCATGCTGGGGCCACGCGCCCCCAGAAAAGCCTGGTTCTTGCTTTAGGGGGAGAGAGCAGTATCCAGAAAGTTAGAATTCAGAGGCAAAACTGCTACCCTGGGAAGGAGTGCGGCCACCCAGACTGGAGGACGGGAAGCTTCTCAGAGGAAGTGAAGAGGGCTTGGCTGAGTGATGAGAAGGGAGGGTGAGAACATCCCAGCAAGTGCACCATTGGCTAAGAGGAGCGACTGAATGGAGGATGGCAATGAGGGAGGAAGCCCTCACTGGGGGCGCTACCAAGCAAGGAAGTGCCTGTCTGCGGAGCGCACTCGCTCCCCCGGCCCTCGGCCACCGGCCACCGGCCACCACCGTGCGCGCGTCGGCTGGGCCGGCGGAGGCAGAACCCGCAACCGCACGCCCCGCGCCAGGCCCGGCGTTCCGGGCGGCGGCCAGGCTCGCTGCTGCTCCCCGATCTCAGGCCCGGGCCGCAGGAATTAAGCAGGCCGCCGAGCCCGAGCGCGTCCTTATCTCGGGGAGACAGTTGTTGGGAATCACTTTGACTGAGTGGTTTTGTCTCCCCGCATTTTCCACTGTCAGGCGGCCTCGGGCCATGGATCAAAGGCGCGCGGCGGCGGCGGTGGAGGCGGCGGAGCGCGGGGAGGGGGCGGCCGCGCGGATCCGGCCCGATCCCCCCACCTCGACGCCCCCGCCCCGACCCGGGTCGGCCGGGCCCGGAACCTCGCTCAGTCCCTGCCTGGAGCCCACCATCAGCGGGCTGGAGAGGAGAGAAGGGGAGAAGAGGGAAGACAGAACGGGAGGGGCTGGCGAGAGGGGGCAGAGGGTGAGGGGCGGGGAGGGGCTGGAGAGGGAGAAAGAAGAGGTGTTTCCGGGAGAAGAAAGAGAGAGATTAGGGGGAAGAGAGTGGGGGAGGGGGACTGGATTTGAGAGAAGGAAGGATGGCGCAAAAGAGGGTCGGATGCAGATGGGGCTAAAAGGGGAAAAGGAGCAGGAGAGCTGGGGATTGGGGGCAGGAAAGGGGAAAAGGAGAGAACAAGGAAGCAGAAGAAAATCAGTGCAGAAAAGAAAGCAGCGGTTAATTTCCCATCAGCTGGGCCCAAGAGCGCGTTCTGGGCTGAGGCAGGGCACGCGGAGAGGAGACTGGCTGGAGGAAGAGGGGGCAGGGCAGCCTGCCAGCACAGGGCTTGGGGTGGAGACGGTCCTCCCTCCAAAGAAAGTGCTGGCCCTCGTCACTGAGAAGGAAAGGGAAGCAGAGAATGGTGGTGGCTGGCTGAATTACCCCACAGGAGCTGGGGTGGCACTCAGGCCTGACCTTGCAAAGGTCGCTCGCAATGCCTGGGGGACACTAGCCCAGGTCTTGGCTACTCCCAGGAGCCCCAGGAGAGGGGCCTCCTCTGCCTGTTTCCTCCCCATCAGCCCCAACCCCACAGCAGAACTCCCAGGGGCAGCTCGGAATACCTGTCCCAAGCCCTTGAAGGTGTTGGAGAAATGTTCCCAGCTGGGGCGAGGGCCAGCAGAGAGAAGGGACTGGTGGGAGGGTCTGGAGAGAGGGGGGAGCCCTGGGGCTGAGGCTGGGGCAGGGCAGGAGGGTAGACAGGGAGGCAGGAAGGAGCAGGGGAACTCAAAGGTGCTGAGAAGAGTTAGTTGGGGGCCTGGCCCTGCACCAGCTCACTGTGTGGCCTTGGGAGCCCCCATCTGCAAACAGCTACCCGGCATTGTGCCAGATGCCAACCTGCTCTGCATCTATCAGCACGCTTACTCCTCAGACTGGTTCTATGAGATGGGAACTATTTATTAGCTCCACTTTACCGAGGGGGAAACTGAGGCAGAGAAGAACCTGTTTGGAAGCACCCAGCTAGGAAGTGACAGTCCTGGGGGTTGGGCACAGGCCCCGGGGTTCCAGAGCTGGTATCCTGACGCCTCTCCTCCCCTGCCTCTTAGGGCACTGGGAATAGCCGAGATCAAAGAATTTGGGGCCCTCAAAGATCTCACCAGCGAGTGGGAAACAGACCATTTCTGTGACATGTACTGGCTAAGAGCGTGATCACTGGGGCCAGGCAGTCTGAGTTCAAGTCCAGGCCCTGACACTTGCTAGTTCCTGACCTTGGACAAATTGTTTAAACTGCACGATGCCACTGTCCACCGCCTCATTTGCAAGACAGAAATAATTCCAGGCCCTCCCCTTCCAAAGGAGATGTTATGAAGATTAAATGGAATAATCCATATAACGGGTTTAGCACAGCACCTGGCCTGTGGTATAAGGCCTCAAATAAATTGAACTATTATTATTATTACTTAATATTTGTCTAGCAATACAGGTACTTTTAATATACTGATAAAATGTGATAAATGCACAGGGAAAGCACAACTAACCCAGCATAAGGGGGTACAGGAAGGCTTCCTGGAAGGGACCAAGTCTTTAAAAGTAAGTAAGAGTGAGTCTGAGGTGATGACAGGATGGTGGAGGAGACCCAGGCAGGGGGAGCAGCAGGTGCAAAGGCCTGGAGGCAGGGGACAGTATGGCCCCCTGGGGACCCTCAAAGTCACCCCTGCCTCTCCTATCTGGGTACATGCCTGGCCTCCCAGGTCCGGCTGCCCTGCCATCCCAGAGGCCTCCCTCCTGCTGGGGACCCCAGGGACGGACCTGAGCAGTTCTGAGTCTGCCTGCTGTATTAAATACTAATCTCTCTCATTTTCTTCCCTTCTATCTGCCGGGACTGTCTCGTTCAGAGCCCCCAGCCCCGTGCTAATCAGAAAGAAGGACAAATCCGCTATTTGCATTCTTTCCCACCAAGCCAGGCAGGTCTGGTTGGCTAAACCCCCAGCCTGTTGGGAAGCTCACCAGGCCCAGGCTGGGGCCCCAGGAGGGTGGAGAGGAGGCGCAGGGTGGAGAGGAAGGCTGGCCCCCACCCGGAGACCTAGAGGCTGTGACTCATGTGCTCGTACAAAGAACCCATGGGAATCATGGACTCTGAGCAGGAAGGTTCCTTTCTAGAAGTTGGTCTCTCACTTTCATTGCACCGCTAGGGAAACTGAGGCCCAGAGTGGAGAGGCATCTACCAAGGTCACACAGTGCGTCAGAAGCAAAGTCTGGAGGGAACTCAGATCGCCTGACTTTCCAGCCAGTGACCAGGCCTGGCCTGGGCTGAGCCGGACCTCTAGTCCCAGAAAAGAATGGCTAATTCAATTTTTCCCTTTTCCATTGTGGTTTATTACAGGATATACTGTAGTTCCCTGTGCTCTACAGTAGGACCGTGTTGTTTATGCATCCTATATATAATAGTTTGTATCTGCTAATCCCAAACTCCCAATCCATCTGTCCTCCCTCCCCTCGCCCCCAATTTCTAATTAGAGCAGGGAGAAGCAAAGAGGGAAAAACTGTCACTTATTAAGCTCTTCCTCTATGCCAGGCATAGTTTTAGGTATTTCACATGAATAGTCTCATTTATTTCTCAAAATCCTACAAGGTGACCAGTATTGGCCCCATCTTCCAGATGAGGAAACTGAGGCTCAGAGAGCTTATGTAACTTGCCTGTGGTCACATAGCAAGTAAGTATAGAAGACCTGGGATCCAAAACCTGGTCTGTATGATCATTTCACTCAGCCCATGATGTATCTGAATTAGACACTGTTTTAGCATTTGCCATATTATTTGCTGCTGTCCAGTCTGCACCAAGCTCTTACCCCTTCCCTTATTTTCCCCTGAGCAAATGCTACCTTGCCCTTTGAGACTCCTCCTCCAGGAAGCCTTCTTTGACATGCCCTCCCTTTACCAAACTCCTCTGCTCTTCCTATCCTGTCTGACCAGAAAGCCCTCTAAACTGTCAATAACTGATTCTCTCATTGCTCTTTGGTGGTGAGCGGGGGTAGTACTGTCTCCCCTAAAACATACTTGGTAAGAGCAGAGACAGCCACGTGTTATTTCTTTTTTTGCGCCTCCCTATACATTGTGTTAATAACAGGAGCTAGACAAATGAATTTGAAGGCAATTGAACATACTAACATTCAAACTAACTGATCAGCTGCCTCAAAAATCTCTTGGGTACGGAACACAGCTGTGTGTAGTCAAGCCTGCAATACTCCTGGGGGTTCACCAACACTTGCTGGAGGCCTACTACGGGCCAGACACTGAGTTCTGTGTGTCACTAGAATGAATCACCATGCACAGAGTACCACTGCCTCGCCTGTGGTCCTACTGAAGACCTTGGTCCCTGACATCAAATGGTGCATAGAAACATCTAGGTCTCCTCTTTCCCACTTGTTTATGCCAGGCCTTACTCTGCCCATGGGGAGGGACAGAGGTCAGCTCCTGCCCACATCTTCTCAAGGTATAGGGTCTTGATTGCTATAGATGTATGAGTAGTGGACAAAAAAGAGGCCCAGAGCATCCCTTGAGGGCAGCCCTCAATCCACAGCCCTTGTCCAGACTCAGGGAGATGGGCTCAAAATGCCGTCTTCCCAGAATCCCATTCAGTCCTCTAAGGAGAAAAAGCCAGGGTTGCCCTCAATGGTAAAAAGACCCCAAAGTTGGGGACTTCTCTGGCGGTCCAGTAGTTAAGACTTCTCCTTCCAATGCAGGGGGTTCAGGTTCGATCCCTGGTTGGGGAGCTAAGACCCCACATGATGCCTTGGGGCCAAAAAACCAAAACATAAAAAGCAGAAGCAATACTGAAATAAATTCAATAAAGACTTTAAAAATAGTCCACATCAAAAAAATCTTTAAAAGAAAAAAAAGATCCCAAAGTCACCCAGAAGCCAGGCAATAAGCCAGGCCCCCCAATTCCTAGCAGGGCCTGCCCATAGGCATGACCCGCCTCCATCACCAGTATTCTGAAAAGTTCCTGATCCCGGTCTCGTCTTTCTGTCCACCACCCCCTCAGTCCCCTCCACCCAGGAAAAAGGGGTGAGAAAGGCAGAGACATAAACACGAGTCTGTTTTCACAGGAGACGAGGCTCTGCCCAGGCCTCTCCCTGTGGGCTGGAGCTGGGCCTCTGATTGATGTGAGCAGGTGGCTTTGTTTGGCCAGCCGCCAGCGGGGAAATAACTCAGCTTTTCCCACTGAGGTAGGTTAACCATGGACAAAGGCAGAGCTGGATATGAGAGCAGGGTCTTGGCAGGTCTGTCCGCCCAGGGGCTGGAGGGACTGAGGATGCCTGGGACCCCATGGCTGATTGTCTGAGCCTGTAGCTCATCCTCGTCCTGGGGTGGGCCTGGCCGGGAGTTATGGGGAAGGGGCACTGGGGGTGTGCGGAGGCCTGATGAGGTGAGTGGACGCTCCTCACGACCTCCAGTTGGTACCCTGATCAGGGCTGTGACTCAGGCTGGCAGATGTGGCTGGTTGATGTGGGGGAGGTCTGGGAGCTGGGCTGTTACTGGTGCAGTGAAAGCCAGTCAGGGAGGGCAGATACTGCAAAAGGGCATTTGGCTTCAAGTCCAAGAAAATCTGGCCACAGGTTCTTGGTCCTTTCCACAGCTGACCCCTGACCCCACACCATCACCACTGGTCACCATGAGCAATGGGTAGGTGGGTGAGGTGATTCAGTTAGCTTTCCCCTAATCCTGGGAAAAACCAGCGTCAGAGCCTGTCCTTCCAACTGGAGCCGGTCACTCCTTCCATCCCAGCTCATCTTTCCCCGGGACCTGAGGGCGGAGGGAGGAAGATGGCCTTTCCTGTGCTTTCCGCAGAGAGGGGTGCTACCTGCACCCTGTCAACCTCTCTTCCCAAGACTGGAAACCAACTCAGGCATTTTCCAGGTGGGAAGGAAAGGGGGAAAGAGATAGAAGAAATGAGGTGGCAGTAAAACAGAGTTGGGAGGCCAGGGCACAGACGGGGGAGGTGGGTGGAGAATTTATTAAGCACCTACTATGTGCCAGGCACTGTACTCAAATCTCCCTTAGTCCTCACAGCACCCCCTGAGAGGTAGGGATTATCACTCCCTTTTACAGATGAGGAAAAGGAAGCCCAGAGAGGTTAGGCAAGCTGCCCCAGGGCCACACAGCAACTTAGATAGTGGCAGAACCAGAACTCCAACTCAGGGCTGCTTGTTGCCAGAGGC
Source organism: Balaenoptera acutorostrata (assembly GCF_949987535.1). NCBI lineage: Eukaryota > Metazoa > Chordata > Mammalia > Artiodactyla > Balaenopteridae > Balaenoptera > Balaenoptera acutorostrata. Next base: position 14,408,934 of record NC_080064.1, on the reverse strand, counting down.
CAGGCAGTTTCTCTTGCCCCAGGCTTCCCAGGAGAGACTTCCCGGGAAAGGATGAGCCTGGAAGAGACCCTGAGAAGGCGAAGGGAAGGAAGCTGGAGGCAAAGGGGCCGCTGGGAAGGGAGGAAAAGGAAGGGCTGCGCGGGGCCCAGAGGCGCGCTCACTCGGCTGGGGTTAAAGCCTCATGTTCCTACAACCCGCTAAGCCGGAGAAATGAATTCTGATCCTTCCAAAACCCAACCTTGGAAAATGTGCAAGAGAAGGGTCTCCTTTCAGGGGAGCAGGAAATCCTCCACACCTCCTCCCGACGCCCCAGTAATGCCAGGATGTCCCCAATCTGCTTTGAGGAATGGAGAGATTAAGAATAATAAAAAAATTGCAATAAAATATGTGTGAAGGAGGGGGTAATTGTGGACAAACGCAGCATTCAAATTCATTTTTCAGCTCTTTTACACACCATTTCAATCTTATTTTCTGCTTGTTAATGAGATCTTGTTGCCTGGGCTAGGCAAAACCTTCCAATATCAGGACGTAATTGCACATAATTTTCTCTCCTACCAGTGATTTGCATCAGTTTTTAAAAAATTCTGGGCTATTTAACACCCCACGATCCCCCTCCCCGTCTTCCTGCCGACAAATCTCTTACGCCCTCCTCCTTCCCTGTCCCTGGTCCAGCAAGACTCATTTTAAATGCTTATTATAAACGCAGTGTCGCCAATAAAGGGAGAAAAAACACACAGAGGAAGTGAGGGGAGAAAAAGGCAAAGGGAGTTTCCAGTGGCCGCTGCGTGAAGGGCCCTGGCTCAGTTCCCCAGCGCGAGGGGTTTCTCGATCTTATCCCGCTGAGGGTGATGTGAAGGTGAAGTGCGTGGGTCAGGCACGTCTGCCTTAGAATTGCATCGCCACCACTCACCTGCTCTGTGGCCTTCAGCAAGTTACTTAACCTCTCTGAGCCTCTCTTCCAAGTTCTGTGGGGCCAGAGTCACTTCACAGAAGCAAAGTGCTGACAGGGGATGTGGCATCCCATAGGTGGTCAGCTGATGGAGTGTCTTTCCTGGCTGGATTGGCTCCCCTGGAGGCCTCAAAGGATGCCAGGAGGGCAGTGGTGGGACTCTACCATGGAGAGGCATTCTGGAGACCCCATTCATAAAGAATTGAAAAGCCTTGAGCTTTATTCCTACTGGTCTAGGGAGGAAGGGGAAGCTTGACTTTTAAAGGTGTAGACCATGAACCTGACCATGCCATTAACTGCCACTGTGGCCTCAGACCTCAGTTTCCCCATATGGACCACAGGACCAATCTTACGGGGCAGATACAAGAGAACAGCATAGTGGGCTCTGGAGCCAGACCATTTGAATCCTAGCTTTGCCACTTTCCAGAACCTACCATGGGGCCTGGCATGTGGTAGGGGCTTAATTAATATTTGTTAGATGGGCGGATGGATGGATGACCCTGGACAAATCCATTTCCTCATCTATAAACCAAGATCACAAGGTCACCGCCAAGACTGGCTGAGTGAAAGCTGGTATAACATTTAGCCCATGCATGGCTGGCCCACGGTAAGCGTTCATTCTACGTAAGCCGTCACTGTAACTATTACAGGAGGGAAAGGACGAGGCTTGGTGTACTGTGATCACGGCCGTGTGATTAGCTTCACACTTAGAGAATATCTTTCATTAATTCCACATGGGGGAAACTGTAAATATGTAAATCCCTTTACAGGTTCCTCCACGTTAAGCTCCAGAGAGGAACAAAGGGGGACGATGTGCAAGGGACATCATGAGGAAGCAAGAGGAGGGGTGGTGGCAGGAGAGAAACGCCCCCTTCCCATGAAGCAGTGACAGGAGCTGTGGGTGAGGCGTCTGGAATCCTGGGTGCGGGTCCCAGCTCAGCTGCTAACCTGACAGTGTGATCTGGGCAATTTTCTCCCCCTCTCTGGGCCTCAGTTTCCACTGCCAACTCTGATAGTCTGCATCTAAGAAAGCCTGGGGGAGAAGGCAGCTCCGGCTTCGGGCTGCCCCTGGGAACACATCTGCACAGGCCCCGGAGAAGACCCCAGCACAGGGCAGCCTGCCTGTGGCCTTCAGCTCAAATGACCCTGGAAACAGCAGAACCTTGCTCCTGATGCTTTGCTTGGGGGCTTTGACTGGTCAGTGCTGCAGCTATGAATGGCCTCCGTGGCCTGTCTCCCCCATCACATTGGGAACTCTCCAAGACAGGGCTGTGCTTCCACCATCAGACTGGGGCGTCTAAGGACAAGGGGTTTCTCTTCCAGCAGACTATGGGTTCCTGAGGACAGAGTCATGTCCCTCATCTCAGACTGAGAGCTCCTCAGGTTGGGGGCTGTGTCTCTCCCATCAGACCGGGGAATCTCTAAGGACCTGAGTGTCCCCTTTCTATCTCTGCCCACCGCCCTTAAAATTGTGCCCTGCTTGTGATTCCTACACGTGGGCTGGTATGAACTGATCCACCTGCAGGAATCGGATCACTCAAAGTGATGTCACAAAAGGGTCCTTTTGTCCTAAGCTGTCCTGAGCTGGTTTCTAAGAGTTGTTTCCAAGCAAAGCCAGGGCCGTCCACGTGCTGAGTCCCTAATCCTACCAGGCTGGGTTCTAGGGGTGGGTGAGGGCCTGGGCCCCGAGGGAACCAAGCCTCAAGGTCATCTAAGCCTCTCATATGACTCAGCTCTGCCTGTTGGCCCCTAACCTGAGTTAGGCCTCAGTGTTCTCATCCATGACATGGGCTGAAGGAGCTTTCCCTTCCACTGAGCTGGGGGGACTGGCTTCCCGAGATGATTTCTCCTCGCCGCCAGCCAGTCTCTCAAAAAGAGAGCATGTGTGGGCGTTTCTGAGAGGCAGGAGGGCAGTGTGAGTGGGTAAAATCTCAGGCTCTGGAAACGAAGGTTGAACCCAGGCTTTGACGCTCAAGTAGATTAGTATATAGGAAACACTGAGAACAGGGTCAGAACATCACAGGGGCTCAGAAAGCTTAGCTGTCCTCATCCACGTTGTTATTAAACATGTTGCATGCCTTGCTGTTTTATTGTTTACTGTCTGTCTGTCCTGTTACACTGCCAGCTCCACTAGAGCACGGACCTTCATCCCTATGTTCACTGATTTATCCCAAGTGCCGAGAACAGTGCCTGGCCCATAGCCGGCACTCCATAACTATGTGTTATATTAGAGCCAGAGGACAGGCCCAGAGCTGAGATGAGTAAATGGCTTTTCTGTGAGATTCTGCTGGGCAGACTCTCCGGGGAGGCTCTGAGGCTTGGAAGCACCCACTTCCCAGGCTGGGTCTGAGGCCAGGACCCGGGTCAACCCGCGGGGAGGAGGCAGGTCCTCTCCAGGCAGCGGCAAGCCGGCCGGTGTGACAAGCAGATGCTCAGCAGAGTCCCAGCTGGGTCCCCGACTGCATCCCCTTGGGCTTCTGTAAGAACAAGGGCCGAGGCTACCTGGGCGACCGTGGACCTGCGATCCTGGAGGAGGGAGGGGTATGCTGGCCCCGCAGCCCAAGTGGGGCCCATCCTCCCCCTGTTGCCCAGGTGAGCTACGGAGAAACCCCTCCTGCTGGGAAGACAGACATGGTAATGAACCTCTCTTGGTGGAGAACCCGCACGACCCCCAAGACCACAGAGATTGCTGACCATGTGTAACTGGCCTGTCAGATGGGGGAGGGAGTACAGAGAATCAGAGCTCAGAAATGCCAGGGACTTCTGTATAAGACCCTAAACACCCCCTCGCTGCCCCCTTCCTTCAGGAAGTGTTTGTAGCCTAACCCGGAGGTTCACACACACAGAAGCACACACAGCCTGACCCTGCCCTCATGTCCGCCCTGCACGCAGCCCTCTCCCTGCCCTCCAGCAGCTGTTCACCTCCTGGTCCCCTCGGCCCCCGTTAGACCCTCCATCTCTCTTCACACCTTTGGTGGGAACCTCCCGATGGGTCTCCGAAGTTTGCACAATCCGTCACGCCCCGCACAGCCTCTCTGCCCTGAGGAATGGGGCGGAAGCCTTGAGGGTCTCTCAGAGGAGGGGTGAGGGTCCAACTCAAGTGGGGAAAAGGTCGGGTTTGGTCTGGCTGCTCACGGTAGTGGGGCAGGCTCTCTTCCTTCTTCTCCTTCCCTCCCTGAGGTTCAATTCTGGACTCAGACAGTGCGTGGAACATCGTCTCTTTAATACCATTGCTGAACCATGCTCCAGAAGCCAGGGGCCCCTTGATTTGCTGGCTTCTCCTCTGTCTTGTGACAGAAGTGCTGCTCTGGGGATAAACCTCAGCCCGCATGGAGATGGGTGGACACGGAAGAGCAGTGGTCAGGGAGCCAGGTGCCCTGGACTCTCAGGCCCGGCCCAGCCAACGTGTCCTGGCTCTCCATCTGTAAAGTGAGCTGGAGGGCCCACTTGATCTCAACACCCCTCTCCAGATTTCCTCCAGTTTGTTTTGTACCATAAGGCCAGGCCTGGACCACATTCTCGAGTGTGGGCACTGTGGGTCTCTGCATCCATCCTTACCCAGCCAGCTCTGGATCCTGTCATGTCTAAACCTGGCTCTGGAAGGTTAGTCCTCGGCACTAATGAGATGGAGGTGGTGGCCTTGAACCCCAAAGAGGCCAATTAGGTTCTACCGGAAAAACATTCTGGTCTACAGGCTGCATCACCCTCACAATGCGGGGCCCACGAGGACTTGGTGCTTTCCCACTGGGAGCTCTGCCTTCAGCGGCTTCCATTCACTGGGCATTCAACTCTGCACTGGACCTGGCCTAAGTGCTTTACCTCGGTCATCTCATTCAATCCTCAGCAACCCTATGAGGTAGGGGCTAACATCATCCCATTTCACGGATGAGAAAACTGGGGTGTAGAGAGGGAAAGGGGTCTTACCCATAAGTAAATGATGGAACTGAAATACAATTAGTCCTCAACGACACACATTAGTTGAGGCAAATAGGAATGACCCCCAAACATGCAGAAAATTAACATTTGGGGGAATATTTTAGACCAACGGTAGCCATTTTTTTCTATAAGGGCCAGATAGTAAATGTTTTAGGCTTTACAGGCCATGTGATCTCTTTTGAAACTACTCAACTCTGCTGTTGTAGCACAAAGGCAGCCATAAATAAATACGTAAATGAACGGACATGGCTGTGTTCCAATAAAACTTTACTTACAAAAACAGGTAGCTGGGTGGAAGTGGCCTGGGGGGATGTAGCTGACCTTCTCTTTGGTCCTTTTCTTTAGGTAACACATTTCTCATACTAACTATATTGTCCTGGCAATGGCGGGGGCGGGGTGGGGCAGGGTGGGGGAGAGCTAATGTTTATTTGGCCCCTATTCTGTGCCAGGCTCTGTGCTAAGTGCTTTGACCTGTTAGCACATTGAATGCAGAGAACACCCCTCTTAGGAGGTTAGCAGCTCTCTGTTTAATTACTCTTTTGTTTAATGGGGGATAAACTAAGGCTCAAAGATGCTTACTAGCCTAACACCCTGAGCGGTGGAGCTGGGATTTAAACCCCCTCCAAGCCTCACCTTTTCTACCACGTTACAGCTGTTCAGATAAGTTTGCATCCCATGTGTTCTCACCACAGACGTGACAGAGGTGTCTCAGAAAATGGGAGGCAAGGTAAAATGAGACTTGGATTCAATTCTTTCCCCCACGGATATTTGAGAACCTGTTATAGCGACAAAAATGGACTCAGCAGTTCTTCCAATTTACTAGGATTTGGAGCATCACTGAATCCTATTCCCCAAACCCACCAATAACCACGTCAGCCTCAGCCTTGTCTTTCTGGCTTCATCTAAAGACGGTCCCACCACTTCTAATAGCACCAACAGGCAATGCGTGACTTAACCAGCAACCAATCACATGTGAGTAAACAGAGTTCCAAGACCCAATGAGCGTAGAGTTCCCAAGCTAGAACCATCCCTCCCCTCCCCACCCATTGCCACAGTTCTCTCCACCAGTAGTACGTGATCCTTCCTTTCACTCATTGGTCACTCCTAGTGACCAAGGTGGGAGATGGAGCCCAGGATGGAATCCAGGAAAGACTCCCGATTCTAGAACAAAGGCCCAACGAGTGAGCATCCCATAGGAAATGGTGCAAAGCTTCCATCAACGCGCTGAAAATGCCTGACTTTTATGGACTGAACAGCCATGAGGTGGGTGATGGGCCAGTTTAATAAGCTCTGGGTGGTGAGAAATATGGAAACCTGTGATGGAAACCTTTTCTCTGCATCTGCCCGCTGGGTCACCCAGGTCTGTGGCTTGAAGAAGATAAACCCAGGGCGAAGGGGTCACAGAATAGTGACAAGTGAAGGTGGAAGGAGCATCCGCGCCTCCCACTTAAACTCTCTCAAGGTGTCCAACAGCCATTCTTCCCCAAGGGAGAGTCAGCCTGTGTCCCCCAGAGCCCTTGCTGGCTGGGCTGGCGATCATCTGGTGATGGGACCCTGGGCAGGGGGCGGGGACACCTACCTGAGGAGACAGGCCATTGCTGACAGGGTTCATGTGGTTGGAGGGCGCTGCCGGGTTCATGAAGCTCTCGGAGTAGCTGGAGAAGCTGTGGCGAGCTCCGTAAGCAGAGCTGGTGTCTGCAGCTGCAGCGGCCGCAGCCAGGCCCCCCTGGTGCATGGTGGACGGCGGGAGGGGCTGGGGCCGGTGCACGGTGCTGCCTCCATCTGTGGAGAGACCCAGGAGAGGGCCTGAGCAAGTGGCCTCACCCCAGAGGGCGAGGGAGGACAAGTACTTCCTGTTTGGAAGGCAAGACCTGAGCCTCCTCCTTCTCCCAGCCTCCGTCCATCGGATGGAGGGGGGAGGGGACCACCTTCTCTTGCTACTTGGGATGGGACGACTGGCTTCTGGGCAGGACACTACGGACTGGCAAGTCTTGACTGACCGTCAATCAACATTCCAGACAACCTCTAGGCACCTACTACGTGCTGGCCTTGTTCTCAGTGGTTGGCACATAGTAGGTGCTCAATAAACATTATCTGGACTGAAAGTCAGATCTCGTTGAGGACTGTGTCAATCTGCCCAGGCCTGTCCCGATAGCACTTTGAGAGCACCGACCACTCACCAGGTGCTTTTACAAATAGTGTCTAAGGGTATGAAGCAAGAGTGATTCCCATTTTACAGATGAAGAAACTAAGGCTCAGTGGGCTCAGGGCCCTTGTGCAAGGTGACAAGGCTAGTGAGTGGGGGGGTCAGAGTTTGAACTGCCGTTCTGTTCCTAGCTGCTGGGCTGCTCTTCCTCTCTGTCACGGCCCCTCCACGTAGCCTTCCAGCAGATGGGACCATCACCATTGCCAACAGTTCAATTTCTCATCAAAAATCACAGGGAGGCCTCTCCTCAGCTTCTAGAACTCTAGCCTGCCAGTCCTTTAAGAGGAGGCCACGGGGCTCCATGAGGCAGAAGTCAAGTAGCAGGATTCTTAATGTGTGCTGGGGGCGGAGGGCGGGAAGGGGAGGGCAGACTGGGGGCCAGGAGCCAGGGAGGGAGGGGAGTTACTCTTCTCTGCCCACCATCATCTCTTCTGCATTTTAATAAGACCCAGGAGATGCATGTGACTTTACAGTTTGAGAAGCTCTGTTCTAAACGTGTGCATGGAGGTGACCTTGTTTATCTTCACCTGGATGCAGAGCCAAGTAGTTCAAGGGCAGGACCCCATCTCTTTTGCCTTAATAGTCTGTCCACATGAAAGCAGACAAACAACCATTAAAAAGAAACCAGGGGCTTCCCTGGTGGCACAGTGGTTGAGAATCTGCCTGCCAATGCAGGGGACACGGGTTCGAGCCCTGGTCTGGGAAGATCCCACATGCCGCGGAGCAACAAGGCCCGTGAGTCACAACTACTGAGCCTGCGCGTCTGGAGCCTGTGTTCCGCAACGAGAGAGGCCGCGATGGTGAGAGGCCCGCGCACCACGATGAAGAGTGGCCCCCGCTCGTCTCAACTAGAGAAAGCCCTCGCACAGAAATGAAGACCCAACACAGCCATTAAAAAAAAAAAAATTAAATTAAAAAAAAAAAAAAGAAAGAAACCAAACACCCTTTTATTCCTTCTTTGTTAAGGAAGGGAGGAGTGGGTGGGGGTGGAGGGGAATGGAAAGGTGTGGCTGAGATGCCAGGATGGGGCCGAGCACTCACCTTGGGAGATGGTGGTGGTGGGGTAGGTGGAGTCTGGCAGCTGGTAGGGGGGCAGCGTGGGCATGCCGGTGGGCGGGAAGCCGCCTGGCAGAAGGTGGTTGAATGCTGCCAGCTGGTTGGCTCCTGCCTGTTTACGCCAGCGGGCACGGCGGTTACTGAACCAGACCTGGGGGATGGAGAGCGGAGGATGGAGAGCCCTCAGCTTGGCTCCTGGCAGGGAGCTGAGGCACGGCTACACCCTCCATCCAGCCAGCATTCTCTTCCGTGGGAGGAGGTCCCCACCTCCCTGCAACTCGGAACAGTTTGCAAAGTGATTTCATAGGTACAATCCTATTCTGTCTTCCCGACTGCCCAGTGAGGAGGTCGTTATCATGATTCCCATTTTACAGATGAGCAAACTGAGACCCAGAGAGAGTGGGGGACTTGTCCACGTGACAGGGTGGGTCGGAGAGGCACAGCCAGGTCTGAGTGACTCTCAGTTCAGTGCTCTTTCCCTGCAGCGGCTCCTGCCCCCAAAGATGTATGACCATCCTTGTTCGTACACATGCTCACTCCTCACCTCCTCCAGGAAGCCCCCAAGGAGGAGGCCACATATCCGGAACCCACCTGAATTGAGACCCACCTGCCACACTCAGATGTGAAAGCTAGTTCTTTGTCCGGAGCCTGAGGCCCTGCTTGGCTTTCGCTGCATGGGCCCCCTTGATTAGGAAAGCCCACCTTCCACAGACACAGGGATTGATTAAGCACCAGTGGGAAGATAACCTAACATCTTTAAGTCTCCCTTTCCTCCGAGACCTGTGCTAGCTCTTCGTACGTCTGTCCATACATAGACCCACGAGGCCTGCCCTCCTAGTCCCATTTACAGGAGGGGAAACTGAGGCTCAAAGAGGTCAAATCACTTGCCCAAGGCCACACTGCTAGTCTGTAATAGATGTGAGGTTCAAACTTCAATCAGTGTGACTTCCTAGAACCTTCTTGTCTGGATTTGCAGCAAATTCCCTGGGACAAGCCAGAGAAATATGAACACAAGAATGAGTGTGCAAAACGGGGCTGCTGTGAGAGAATGCTTCTCCACCTCTGGACTTTGCACATGCTGTTCCCTCCAACCTAAACACTCTTCCAGGGCTGGCTCCTTGGCCTGCAGGGCTCAGCAGAAATGCCTCCCCCCCTGCTCCAATGAGGAATCCCCTGCCTCAAAAGTAAGTCTAGGCAGGTCCCCATCCCCTTCTCTCAGGAGGCCTCCAGCTGTGAGATGCCTCATACAAACAATTATTGTCTTTATCTGTTTCTTTGTTTCCCCTTCAGGCCCTAAGCCTCACAGGCAGAGGCCAGGAATTCCTGGCCCACAGCTCACAGCTCTATAGGAATACTTGTTGAATGAATGAATGAACGAACAAACAAATGAACAGTGGAAGGCGGAGATGGCTCTGGTGTGCCTTTGCTGGTGCTTGGCCACAAGGCTCAGTGGGGAGTACCCCCCTGGTGGGTAAAGACATGGATTCCCTGGCATGGATCACTTAAGACACCCAAACCTCTGGACGATGTCTGCTGACCAGAGGGCAGTCTCAGCAGGGATGGAGGGGTGTTTATGGCCCCTGGTATCGGTTGTCGTTTCTCCGAGGGGAGAAACGGTGTTCAGCTTACCAAGCTGGATGAACAGAGCAGCTGGCTCTTACCCGTTAAGGATTCACAGAAAAAGGAGATACGGCTTCCCCAGGGGCGTCCTGGGTGGGATGGATGCCTGCCAGTCCGACTGAGGCTGCCTCTGAACTGGCGAGGAATGGGCAGTGTTACCTGCTCCCTGCTTCAGAGGGAGGGTGTGGGGAACAGCTTTGTTTTAAATCAGCATTTCCCAAAGGGTGGGGGTCCTACACTCCGAGGTGGAGAGACATCCCCAAAGGCGAGTGACACGGATGTTAAATAACCCTGAACCACTCCCATCTCTTCTGGGCCTGGGGTGTGTGGAAGAGAAAGTCTCAGCTTGGCGTTCAGCATCCTTCGTGCCTTCCTAACACTTGCCAATCTCCCTGTTTAAAGCACAGACAGGACGCCCTGGTAGGTGATGTTTTCCGGCAGGACTTTCCTATGTTGTCTTGTTTTCCCTTGTGTGAGTGATTCCAGTTGCCTTCCTTTTTATGACAGTGATGTGCGTGTTTATTTTAAAATACACTGATCTTATTTTTAAAAGTAAATGACAATACAGATAATATGCAAATGTGGCCAAAATCCTGAAGATGGTCAGAGAATGACTTAAGTTTGGGACACCGTGCTCTAGTTTTGCTGCATGCAGCTGTTTCTTCGGCATGGGTCATCTGTTCCTCAAACAAAGAGGACTCAAACAAGTTGGAAGCGTTCTCCCCCTTTCCCTTCCTTTCCCTCCTCCTTCCCGCCCTCCTTACTTCCCTCCTTCCCATCTCAAACTGTTCCTGGGACTCCACTCTGTGTCAAGCAGGACAGTAAGGATAGAAGGTGAGCAGGACACAGTCCCAGCCCTCAAGCTGCCCTTGGCCTGGGCACACGACAGATAAGTCAAAGGACAGCTGCTCTCTGGTGCAGTCAGCTCAGATGGGGTGGCATGCAAGGTGCTATAAGGAGGTCTGAGGAGGGGTTTCCAACTCCTCTCAGCATCCAGGAGGACTTCCTGGAGGAGAGGACACGTCTTATGCTTTTTTTTCCTCTCCCCTCTTCTTCCTCACTGTCCTGTCTCCCCAGGGCTGCCTCCACCACAGCAGGCACCTCCGTCCTCACAAGATGTGACATGATGGTTAAGAGCAGGGACTCCGGAGTCCAACTGCCTGGCTTTGAATCCTGCCTCTGACTCCTAGCTAAGATGGGCAAATTCCGTTATTCCTCTGGGCCTCACTTCCTTTGTTGCTAATAACCACCTACCTTCTTGGTGGTTCTGGACCTCAGAAGAGTTAACACAGGCAAAGTGTTTACTTAGAACAGCATCTACAACTCTTATTCTGCTGGAAAGCCTCCGATGGCTGAGCTGGAAAGGCTCTTAGCCAGTATGTACTGCAAGCTTCCTATTTACGTATGGGGAAATGGAGGCTCCAGGAGGGACAGTGGTGGCCCCAGTGTCCCACCCAGAATCCCTGATCAGGGTTGAGTTCTTTAAAAGTAGAGGCTGCATTTTATTATTTACTTTTGGTCCTTCCCTCAACACCCAGCCCTGGTAGCAGGACACTGTAGGAAGCATCAGTTTACCGAGTTGAACATTTCATCTGGCCCTTCTTTCAGTGTAGCACCGAGGAAAAGAACACGACGGACAGACTTGGGCTCCGGTCCCAGGACAGTCACTTATTACGTGTGTCTTTAGGAAGTTGCTTCTCTTAGTGAAATCTCAGGTTTCTCACCTACGAAATGGAGAGACTAATCGTCCCTACCTCCTAGGATTACAGTGAGGATGATGAAGATAATGTATGTAGGGTGCTGAGCATCGTGCCTGCCACATAGAAATGCATCATAAATGTCATCTAGGGTAATGAAAAGATTTGGCATAAGTTATTACTTAGCCAGTCCCTCTAGCACCTCCAAAATGGAATTCTGTTCAGAATGCGCCCAGCTCACCCCCAAGCAAATAGCAGGGTTCTGAATTGGGGCCATATGTAAAGAGTTGCACACAGCCCTGGTCTCTTGGTGCTGGTCATCTGAAGGATGAGATGTTTTCATAGGCAGTTGTGGGAGACACCTGGGGTGGCCTCGGGACCTATCAGACCTGCAGCCTCTGTTTCTAGAAGAAACGCACAGGCTCAGGGATCTTGGAGCTCAGTGCGAAACAGATTTGTTTACCTGCAAGGAAGATGTATGCAAGGTTGGCTTCGGGACCCCAGTTGTTTAGAAATGAAGATTCTTCCAGGCCAAGGAGTCATTGGTCCCTAGGCATGTGTCCTCCTGCCTCACGCCCCTTTCCTACCCTTCATGGTGGTTGGGCTTTCTGTGGGCTGAGATGGGGCGTCTCCACCAGCCATCGGGGGTACCATATAACACCATATAATGCCCTGCAGGCTTCAGAAGGAGGCTCCCGACCCTCTGCTGGGGAGCAGGGCTGGAAGGGAGGCAGAGGGAGTGACACAGTTGACTGATAGAACCCCATCTGACCTATATTTACCTGCTTCCTTGCTTATTTGGGCATCAGCCCCATGACAGCAGGGATTTCTTGTCTGCTGAATCCCCTGTGCCTAGAACAGTGTCTGGCACATAGTAGGTACCCAATATGACTGCCAGATGAATGAACCTGGAGTTTCAAGGGTGGCCAGAATTGGAACCACTAAGAATAGGTGGAGTTTAATAATAATGGCCCCTACTCAGGGCACTTCTGTGTGACAAGCACTTCCTGACTCTGTGTCTGTGTATTTACATGCAATCATTTAAATCCTCAGAACAAAGTGGACCCTATTTTTGTCATCTCCATTTTGCAGATGAGGGAACTGAGGACCGAGGGAGTAAGTGATGGAGCTGGAATTCACACATGGGCGTCTGGCTCCGAGACCACTCTGAACCACTCCAGTATCCCACCGTCTCCCAGCACCATTGAAATGTGATGGCATAGGACTGCAAAATCCCCGAATCATAGACTCATAGAATCAGACGCCAAGACCTTAAAAGTATACAGCCCTAAAATCAAAGCAGTGCTCAGAGGGCTTCAAGGTCCCTGCCCGCTTGTCCACAGCAGGAACCCTCTCACCAGGGTCTCCGATCCACTGGACATTGCACTTTTCCTTGAATACTTCCGGTTACAGGGATCTCATCACCTCACAAGACAGCTGTGATCGTCAATAAGTCAGGATCCTAGAACTTAAAGGAGCCTTAGTGCTCATTTAGTTTGATCCCTTTATTTATAAATGGGAGACTAAGTCTCAGGAAAGGAAGCTGACCTGTTGAAGGTGACACAGCTGATCAGAGGCAGAAACCGATGGGAACCCGGCCTGTGGCTCCCAATCTTGTGTTTCTGACCCTGCAGACCTTTATATGGGATTGAGGACACTGTCCTATCGGCCCTGGTCTCCCCCCCACTCCGAGGGGCCTCTCAGAGCAGCTGTGTCCTCCAAGCCTTCTCTTCTCTGGGACAAATATTCTGTTATTCCTGTCTTGATTTTTGGGTCTGCCTTTGTTCATTTTTTAAAAACTCAACATGTATTGATCCCTCCTCTGCTGGGATCAGGCCAAGTTCTCAGGCTAAGGGTTGTGGGGAGACCCCGCCCCACCCTGGGGGAGCTCAGAGTCTGAGGGAGGAGACCCCACCCCGCCCTGGGGGAGCTCAGAGCCTGATAGAGTAGTCACCACGTGGAGGACGGCGGCCTTGGTCCCCCCACCGTGGGTTTGCCTGGGCTCTGGCTGCCCCCCCTGTTCCCAGGCCCCCCTCCATCCTTGGACCTTGAGTGACACCTGTTTCTGAGTCCCCTGGGCCAATAAAAGCACTGCCCTGACAGCCAGGAAATTTTACAAGGAGCGGTCAGGCTTCCAGGTGGTGGGAAGCAGCCGTGGCCACCAGACGTGGGAATGAGAAAGCACCCAGGAATGTGCCCAGGAGAACAGCTGCAGGAAGATCAGAGGCGGGGGAGGGTGGCGGGGGGCTGGGGGGCAGGCTCGGGTATCACCCGGGAGAGGAGGGGAAGGAATGAGATGAGCTGGCTGCTGCCGCCTGCCCGCTTCCCCTCAGGCTCTCCCTCAGTGGCAGCCAAGGGTCCCCCACTCCAGGATGGGGGTGGGGAGGGCAGAGGGAGGTACGCTGGTCCCCCGATTGCTTAAATGCCAGTTTGCATTGCTTTCAAGTCCCAGGCTCTGAGTCCATTTCTTCCTTCTGGATGGCTAGAACCTGGGCTTGGCATCCATCAGGCTTGAGTTCCAGGCCCAGCTCAGCCTCTGCTGAGCTCTGTATCCCCCCCATGTCGCTTCTCTGAGCCTCGGTTTCTGTGCCTGAGGCTTGGGGAGTGGCCATCCCGACCTGAGACGGTGGTCTGCGCTTCCACCAGGTCACGTGGGAGTAGCCCCCAGCACTGCAGCTGGCATAAGGTAGGTGCCCAACAAAGGCTGGTCCCCCTTGGATAAGATAGAAGCGCCCCCAGTGAGCAGTTGGGGGCGGGACCTCTGTAGACCCGCCTCCCCCATTCACGGAGAAGCCAGGCCAAGAATGGGCTCCCACTGGAGCTGTTCATCAGACCCCTCTCTTCCTCCTCTGCACCCTCCCCGACCCACCCAGCCTGAGCCTGTCCCAGCCGGGCCCCTAGAGACTGACTTAGAGAACTGTAGACCTCGAATCTGAGAGCTCAGCTTGGGGAGCAGAGGCGAGTCCCCCCACCCCACTGCAGGCCTTGAACCCCAGACAGACTCTGCTCTTTCCATGCCCTTCCTTCCCCCAGGCCCACTGATTAGGAGCCATGCACTCTGAGGGTGTGGAGGGGGTGTTCTAGGTCTGCCCACCCTCCCCCGCATGCTTCTAACTCACCAGGAACATGCTCCTAGTCGGCTTGCATGCTTCCCATAACAGGAAACTCATTACCCATCTTAGGAAGCTACGTCTGTTCTAGAATTTTTGTCCTGATTACTTCCTCCCCTCCTCAGAGATTTGGAGATTTTTCTATTCCCTGAGCTCCCTCTCTTGTGGCTGAACCAATGTCCTTCCTTCCTCCCTCCCTCACCGTTTTCTCCTCTCCCTTTCTGTCTCTCCCTCCATCCCTCCTTCCCCCCTTCCCCCCCCCACCATGAAGTTCTTGTCGGCAGGAGGATGAAGGCAATCCAAGTCCTCACTGCCGCTCCTGGCTTCCCTGGGACTGTCTAGGGATTAGTTAGTCAGTCAACATTCGCTGCCCATTTACTCTGTACCAAGTGCCAGGGCAATACTTGTCTACACGGTTCCTGGATCACTTGCTGCAGAACCTCCATCCCCACCCTGGGGGGTGCCCACTAAACCCTCTGACGCTGGCCACTCCCACCTTCCCAGTCCTGGTCTCCGGGTGATGCCCACTGCACAAACCCCCAGGCGCCCCCTCACCTGCACTCGTGCCTCCGTCAGCTTGGTCCTCTGCGCCAGTTCCTCCCGGGTGTAGATGTCCGGGTAGTGAGTCCTCTCGAAGGCCTTCTCCAGCTCCTCCAGCTGTTCGGCTGTGAACGTGGTCCGACTGCGGCGCTGCTTACGTTTCAGAGGGAGGTCGGGTTCTGACTCCACGTCCGAGCCCTCATCCAGACGGTTGCCTACAGCCAGGTGAGAGGGAGGAAGAGGGTGGGGGCCCAGTGAGATGGAGGGGTGCTCTGTGCACACCTTCAGGCCACCACGGCACTGAGGCTCAGGTCCCTCCTGAGCGTAGGAAGGATGTTCCCCCCGGCACCATTTATCGGCGTGAAGGCTGGGAAGCAACCTCTCTGCCCAGCCTTAGGGGATTGGTTAAATACCTTATGGCCCAGACATTCCTTTAAAAAAATAACCCCTGTAGTTGGGCATTTAGGTTATTTCTACTGACACGGAAGGATGTCCATGACATAGCACTCAGGGGATGGTTTCGTGATGAAACACACTGGTCAAAATTCCTAGAACTATATTCTCCAAAAAGGGGAGAATTTTACCGAATATTCACTGCACCTCAATAAACCTGACTTTAAGAAGAAGGCAAGGTACAAACCAGGGTGTGGAGATGAATCCCACTTTTGGAAAAAGCATGCATAATACATTACGGAACACTACACCCCAAAGACTAACAAATGTTAACCTTCAGGGTGACAGAATTTTTGTTTTCTTTTTAAAACTTATTTATGGTTTAGTATTTCTTAAATGATGATCATTTAAACAATGACACTATTGCATTTTTGGAAAATATTGCAAAAACTAACGAAAGGAAGAAGCAGGAAGAAAGGAAAGGATGGAGGAAGGGAGCAAATGCTTGTGCCCGGGGCTGGCAGTCAGGAAGCTTAGATTCCAGGCTTGATTCTCTCCCAAATGCCCTGAACAGTGACCCTAGGAAGGCTACCTTCCCTCCTTGGGTCTCAGTTTCCCCATTTACAGTATGAAGGGTTTGGACGATGTGACTTCCACACCCAGGCCCTTCCTGGGATGTTCCAGGATCACTGAGTGATCTTACAGGCTGGAGGAGACCTCACCTGATGACCTTGGCCATGTCCATGACTTTCACCACATCATCCCCATTAATTTCCACCCTGGAGCCTAGGGGTAGGTGAAGGCCTTTGCTTCCTGTGCAGAGAGAGCCCAGGAGTCTGGCCCTGGATGGGCTGTCAGGACAGGAATTTACTTCTGTCCCAGGTCCAGGTGATGGAGGCTGCAAGAAGGGCTTGATCAAGCTCCTCAGCAGTCAGGGCTGAAGACACCCTGGGGGCTGAACTGACTCTCCACCCCCATCAAGCTTGGGCCTCTTGCCCATCCCTGATCCAGCAGAAGGAATGCCAGCAAGGAGCTCCCTAGCCAGGGCTCTGAAGCTGCACTCTCAGGAGCCCTGGGGGAACTGTAGAGAGCATGGAGGAGGAGGCTGGTGAGAAGAGGAAACCAAGGAAGGGAAAAGAGAAAGCGGGCAGAGATGATCTTCCTCTTCCCCACTCCTGCTTTCTCCCTTTTCTTGTTTCATTTCTCTCTCTCTTCCCTTTCCATCTCCATCTTTGGTATTTCTGGAAGCACATCTATGTTTTGTCATTCATTCATTCCCCAGAGCATTGACAGAGCACCTGCTATGTGTCATGCACAGACTACGTAAGCTGTGTTCTGGAAGCTCACCTGAGTCAAGCTGGAAGAGCCTCAGAGATCTTGTGCTCACACTACAGATGGGAGAAACTGAGTCACAGAGTAACATCACACACCCAAAGTCCCTCAGCAAGTGTCCACACCCACACTCAGACCCTGCTCTCCTGTCCCCCATCCTGTTCTTACCCAGTGGCTACAAATGTTGGTTATACAAATAGGTCTAGGCCCTTCCCACAAGGGACAACTGTCCCCCATCCCTGAAAACAACAAAACACCTAATGCAACCTCTTAGATGTCAAGTGAAGGTGAAGGGAAAGGCATTCCAGGCGGGGGGAAGAGCATGTGCGAAGGCCTGGCATATCAAAGGGCATGATGCGTGATGCTGTCATAGGGCTGCATCCACAGCTGGCAGATCATCCAGTCTTGGGCAATGCTCCTCTGCCCCAGATCCCCTTTCCCCCATCCTGCTAACACGGCCATTGGGAGGTCATCCCTGCTTTTCACTGGCCGCTGATTGTGACGCCACACAACAAGGGAACCAATTGATAAGGAGACCTGCCTTCATCGCTGCCTGCCTCACCCCTAAAGGCAGAGACCTGGGGTCGGATCCAGCCACCCCCCCTGCCCTTTCCCAGCTGCCCAGCTCCCTGTCACTAAGAGGAGGCCAGAATGGTCACAGCTGGCATGCTGGGGTGCTTTCCCCAGCACATCCGGGGCTCAGAGCCAAATACAACTAATCCCAAGGATTCACTTCCTGAAACTCACTGCATAACTTCGATTTTCTGACGTTGACAAGGAGAGAGCCCTTGGGGCCTCAGAAGGAGAAAGCTGAGATTGGCAGGCAGGAAGGGAGGCCAGCCTGTAGATGGGGAATGGGACACCGGGCTCCGTCCTCCAGTGGGGACCCTTTGGCTCGGACAGGAGCTGAGATGGGAAGCAGGGCTGTTGGGGGCAAAACCTATGGGTAGAGATCGTACTCAGAGCTGTGAGGTCAGACTGGGGAGGAGATGGAGAGCCCCAGTCTGATGGAGAAGGCACAGCCCTGTCCTGGGAGAAACCCCTGCCTGATTAAGTCTCAGCTCAGTTTAGAGCAGTGCCGTCCAATAGAACTTTCTGTGATGATGGAAATGTTCTAGGTCTGTGCAGTTCAATATGGTAGTATCAGCCACGTGTAGTACCGAGCACTTGAAATGTGTCTAGTGCAACTGAAGATCCGAGTTTTTCATTTTATATCATTTTCCTTCAAATTTACTTAGCCGCACGGGGCTGTTGGCTACCCCACAGGACAGCGTGTCTTTAGCACCGCTGGTCTCTCTTTTTAGCAAGGAGAGGACAGGCCTCAAGATCTTTCTGCATGCACTAGTCTCCAGGTAGAATTTAATGACATTGTTTGTTTTTAGGATATTCGTTTTTATGGTTCCCATCTGTTTATAGGACATGATAGGCGTATTTCATTTACAAGAGAATTCGTTTCCTTGAATTCAGGTTTTAAAGATACTTTTGTACCAAGTTAAATATTAGGGAAATAATAGCATAGGCTGAAGGACCGTAATCAAAATCATGAGTGCAGTTAGCAAATGACTGACTGGAGATAAGTTCAAGGTGCTTCTGTTACTAGACCTTGCCTAGCCTCAGTGCCCACTCAGGCCCCATGTGCATCGGATGCTCTTGCCATCCAAAGTACTTCTGGCTTTCTAGGTGCCTCATGGAATCCTGTGTTTATTTCTTCCTCATCTCCCTGTCCCTCAGGCCCCTTACTGAGCACGGATCTGGGATCTCCTCGAGCCCAGAGAGACACCCAGATGGAAACCCAGACTAGAAAAGGCAGAGCAGGGCCCACAAGTCTCTGTTGATTGAAAAGATCTGGAACGATCCACTAGGATGATGGTGGTTGCCATAACAACCTTCTGGATGCTGAGTGGGGAGAGCAGGGCCGTGTCCCAGTAGCTGGGAGATCCAGAGAGATCTCAAGAGAGCTGGACTACAGTCTGTGACTTCAGGCCCCTGGAAAAGATCTCCCACCTCCACCCTGGCCCATCCCAGGGGAAGAGACCCCCCCATGCTAGGTTGGAGCCATTCTTTGGTGTACCATCCTCATGGCAGGTCTATGAAGCTGGCACTATTGGTTCTTTTACAAATAGGGAAACAAAGCTCAGAAAGGTTCAGTAACTTGAGAGAGGCCACATAGCCAGTAAGCCCATGCTCATTCCTGGAGAGGGATGGGGAGGAAGGACAGATTGAGAGGGAGTTTCGGGGGCCCTCTGGGGCAGCTCTGGTCTAGTCAAGAGTCCTTTTCTGGGAGGCCTGACACCTGGATTCTGAGCTCTGTCTCCACCCTTGCTGTGTGGCCTTGGACAAGTTGCACCCTCTCTCTGGACCTCCATTGTCTCAGAGGTAAAAATGAGGATAATGATACATCCCTGCATGCCTCACTGGACTGCTCTGAGAACAGAATGAAATGAAGACTATGGGAGTAATTTGGAACATGTAAAGGACACATGAAGGATTATTATTATTATTGATGAGGATAATGATGATAATAACAGAAAAAAGGGGCATCGACGCACTCCTGCTCATCCAGCAGAACCCAGACGGTGGGTGTCCTCCCCCAGGAAGCCTTCCTGGGCCCATACAGGCCAGGCTGGTTTCACTGCTCATCCTTGGAGCTCTCAAAGCTCATCAGGAGACATCAAACTTGCCTGTTTATGGGTCTCTTGGTCCCACTGGACTGGGAGAAGGGACACAAAGAGCCCTGATGCTACCACATCACCTTCACTTCGGTTTCCCCTGTGCTGCCTCTCCCCCTCCCCACCCCTGGGAACCCTTTAGCCTCAGAGTTAAATTAATAGGATTAGGTGGACTTGGCCACAGAGAGGCCCTGCTGGCTGGGGCTGAGTCCTCCATGCATTGAAAGCTGGTTGCCTCTTGGTGAAGCCTGGGCAGCTGGCACAGGGTGGGGGACACATAGGGAGGGGGACATGGGCTCACCTCCATTCAACAGAGGCTGGATTTGGGGTGACCAGTGGGGGAGCAGCCTCCTGGCCATCTGCAGCCCCTGCCTTCCTGCTCTGAAGCAGCTCTGGAGAGAAAGGTCCCAGTGGGGGTGGGACAGAGCCTGGAGCAGGTCTGGATAGCCCCAGGAGAGGAATATGATGAGGGACCCTCTCTCTGGGTTCCCAGATCCTGTCTTGCTTAGGGATGTGAGGAGTCCAATACAGAGCAAGGAAGAAACAGCCCCTCCCTTGGGGCCCTCCCAATCTTACAGGGGGAAAACAGCCTCTGGCTTAGGAAGCTTCCGATCTGATGGAGGAGGCCTCACCCCTGTGATAGGAATTTCCCAGCCTGATGGAGGAAACACCACTTCCAGATGAACTGGGGCCAGGACAGGCATAAAAGAGGAAGACAGCTCCGTGAATTGAGAGCAGCCTGAGGATAGAATAAGGGATGAGAGGGTGACAAGAGCTGCCTGGCTTGTCAGAGCTTTAGGGCGGACAGGACCAGGTCTGGTCAGGTCAGAGCCCAGCTCAGGCCAGGTTGATGGAAGTGGAGAGAAGATCGCTGGAGGGCACCTCTCCTGTGCTCTACCCCAGCCTCTGCCCCCTCCTTTGAAGCATGCTGAATTGCACAGCCACTGACATGGGAGGCCTCAGTTACACCAGCGAGGCCCCACCATTACTGGCCTTGCCCACACGTCCAGACTCACCCCACCACTCCCTGTCCAGCTCTCAGCGTCCTAAATGACCCAGCTGGGCTGTCTCACACATCCCTGCCTTTGAACTCCAGCCTCCTCTGCTCGGAATGCCTCACCCTTTCATCGGTGCACTCCTGTTCATCCTGCAGAACCCAGCTGCTGGGTGTCCTGGGTCCATCCAGGCCAGGCTGGTTTCACTTCTCATCCTAGGAGCTCTCAGAGCTCATCGGGAGACATCAAACTGGCCTGTTTCTGGTCTCTTGGTCCCACTGGACAGGGAGATCCTTGAGTCCAGCAGAGACTGTGCCTGGCACACAGCAGGGGCCTAATAAAGCCTCCTTAAATGAATAGAGCTTGGCAGAATGCTCAGAAAGTTCCTTTCAAACTCTGACACACTGCAGTAGTCACGACCCTATACTTGTGCATGCACTCTACAGTTTATAGGCCCTTTCACAGTTCCAACACTAATCTCTCCCAATGGACGGTCAAGCAGACAGGATTAGCCCCATTTTACAGATGGTCAGTGAAGTCTCAGGCCAGTGAGGCCGCGAAGAAAACCCAGGACTTGGGACTCCCAGCCCAATGAAAGCCAACTTTGCTATAATTCCCAGGTGATGGAGAATTCCATTTCTGATCATGAAAACCCAGGTGGCTTCTTCTCCATCCCACCCTCCCAAACTTTCTCTGTTCTCCCTTTTGCCAAAGAAAAGCATGGAAATGAGATGGTCACAATTTCTGGACCTACCCACCTCTCTCTCAGAAGGCGGGAGGGAGCTGAGCCATCTCCAAACCAAGTCCTTGTCATGGAAGATCCGTGGAAGCCAGCAGTGGTCCTGAGGTTTGGGGTCCTTATCTCAGCCCCCCAACTCAGAGACGCCCTCCCACCCCGCTCCTGAGCTCCCCCGTCCCCGCAGCCTCCCAGCCCAGCCTTTATTACAGTTTAACATAGGCCGGCTCACAGCCGCAGCAGAGAAATGAATCACATAATAGTTGATATGCGTTTTAATCAAGTAATTCGGGCAGAGCCGAGAGCCAGCGAGTGTGGGCTGGGTGTCCCTGAATACCAAACAGGCCTGGGCGCAGGTCTTGGAAAATGGAAAAGTCATTTACAGCTCAGCTGGGGGTCCAGCGAGCAGGGGCCATGGCGGGCGCCCTCCCAGCCCCTCCACAGGAACTGTTCATCTGTAACCAGCGTGTGGTGCGTGCAGCTCAGTAGGGTCAGCAGGAGCTGGACCAGATGGCACACAAGGCCTGGGTGAAGGGGCTGGATGCAGAGGAGGGAATCAGACCCCTAGTTACACCTCCCTGGAAGCAACCCCTCCCATTCACCTTCTCTGCCCAAACTTCTCTTGGGTACCCATCTCAGCACCACCACCCAGGCATCCAGGTCACAGACCTTAGGAGTCCTTAATAACCCCTTTGCTCTCCCATCACGCCTCACAGGCAATCAGCCCAGCACCAAAAGCGGGTGATTCAGCATCCAGGTTTGCTGCGAACCCACCCTGCCACTCCACCCTGGCCCCGCCCCAGAATCTGTCCATCTCTCCCTGGACTCCAGCAGTTGGCTCGGGCCCCAGCAATCGTCTCCAGCCCCAGCAATCGTGGGCCTTTGCACAGGCTGTGCCCTCCGCCTGGAACACCCTTCCCATTCCCCTCTTGGCCTTCAGTTTGCTGCTGGCTGGAGCAGGGCATTGAAAAGCCCTGCTGGGACTTCCCTGGCGGTCCAGTGGTTAAGACTCTGTGCTTCCACTGCAGCGGGCGCGGTTCGATCCTGGTCCCGGAACTAAGATCCTGCAAGCCGAGCGGCGCGACAAAAAAAAAAAAAAAAAAAAAAAAAAAAGCATAGGCTCCTGACACAGTTTGCCTGGATTCTGTAGATTCCACACGTGTAAAATATGGATAATGATGGGAATCCCCTCCCCCCAAGAACCACTTTCCTTGCTTTGCGGTTTTTCCACAGCACATAGCACAGTCAGATATGCTAAATATTCCATTTTATTCCCCGCGCCCCCCCAACCCCGCATCATCCTGGCCCTCACTAGAGTGCAAGCTCCAAGCAGCTGGGCGTTTTTGTCTCCTTTGTTCACTGCTGAATCTCCAGTGCTTGGCATAAAGTGGACACCCAAATATTTGTTGAATAACGGAAGGAATGAGTAAATGAGTGAGTATATTAAGGCCAGGAAAGAGTGCCAGGGACAAGCAAGTGCTCAGCAAGTGTAGGCTTCCATCAAACCTCGTCGTTTTCCCACTCAGTTTGGGACCATTCCTCCAGGAAGCCTTCTGGAGGACGGCACCCTCTCCATCTAGGTCTGGGGTGCCCACCTCTGTGCCCTCACGGCTGGGGCTCAGCCAAACTGTCCCCGTGGATTCACTTCAGTCCTGCCCTCCAAGAGGCCTCCCGAGGGGTCGGGAGGCATTGGTGAGGTAGGGGTCCAAATAGGTTCTGTCTGACTCCAAATCCTACGCTATTTCTCAGCGACTGACGGAGACCCAACTTCACTCTGCCAACTCCAGGAGGAAACGGAAGGGAGGAGAGCATCTTTAGGACGCCTTGGTGGAACTCTCACTTTGTTCATAACCTAAACGTGAGAAAATTTTTCCTTCTCCCGGAAGTCCCCATCACACCCCAGCAGGCTGCCTTTTTTTTAAAACTCTGAACCTTTGGTAGCTGATTTGCATTACAAAATACGAGGCCCACATGGGGTATTCTCTGATTGTGGCTTCTATGCTCACAGTATGGTCCTGTCCTCAGGCACTAGAGGGCACTCTTTATACATTCCTGCCAGGAAGGCGAATATCTAGGAAGAAGGAAGTAGTACTGTTTGAAATGGTACTGTGTAGTTGCATCTCCAGAATTCAGAGCCATGTTTTCTCACGATGGATCCAGAGCTCTGTCTGCACCAAACTGTGAACCAAGCCCAAGTCACGTGTGGGAGAGAAGAGTGGGTTGGTAGAGGGCTGGAACTATCTGAGCCAGCACTCAGTCAGGGAAGACTTCCTGGGGACAGAGTTCAAAACTAATGTTCGCCTGCTTAGGGCAAGAGGTTGAAGCTGAAGAGTGGTGATTAGTCCTGGGTAGACAGCAGAGCCCGCTCTGTCGGCTCCTGAAAGGGGGTGTGCCAATAGGGCTCCGCCTCACAGAGCGTGGCCGAGCCTGTCACCATCAGACACTGGGAAGAGGTGGGCAGAACAGAAGCTGTGAGATCAGAAGCACCTGAGTTTGAATTCTGGATCTGCCCCCTACCGCTATAGACGCTGAACGTGTGATTGAATTCCAAGCTTCATTCTCATCCTTTCTAAAATGGGGGCAGTGGTGGGAGTCAAGGAGGAAAAGAAGAGAGAAAACTATGTCTGGAAGCTGAGATCCAAGAGTGGGGGTGATGGGCCCCCCCCAGCCCTGGCTGAGCAGACCCCATCTCTCTTCTCATTCAGGCAGAAGCTGGGCAGGCGGGGAGCCGGCACTCTGGGCTCAGTCCCCGACCTGCTGTGTGACCTTGAACGTGTCACTCGTCCTCGTGGCATCTCCATTTCCCCATCCACCCACAGGGAGTAAGAACTGCCATCCACCTGCCCTTCAGGGTGTTGGTGTAGCTGCACAGATGGAAACCTTGAGAAATCACCAAGGGGCGCCTCTGATGCAGTGATCACAGCCTGCTGCCCTACTCACTCAGGAAAGTTACTTCGCTCCTCTGGGCCACAATTTCCTCATCTGTAAAAGGAGGAAAATCACATAGTGCTGACCTCACAGAGTCGTCATACGTGAAAATTAAATGAACTACTGCAAGACAAGGCTTACAACACTGCCACGTATACAGTAAGTGCTCAACATACGTTAGTTGTTATTATTATTGCTATTACGATTGATGCCCGAATACAATGAGAACTTCATCTATCTCTGGAGCAAGCACATTTGCCTGGCACAAAACACGAAGGCAAGGAATGCATGCATGCATGCATGAACAAATGAATGAATACCCCTTTGTCATTCCTTCCTTATTCTCCTACGGTGGAGGCTTTGCACAAACCCAGCCACACCCACAGACCCCGCATCCCATCCCCAGGGGGAGCCATCCCAGGAGCAAGCGGTGCCCATGGAGAGGAGAGGTGCAAGGGTCTCAAGTAAGCCATCCAGCTGGGGCACCAATGCTGGCAGGCACGAAGGGGCCAAGGCAGGCACTCAGAAAGCTGGGCTGGGAGAGGCCTGGGGTGAGGTCTCCAAATCAGTGAAGGAGAAATGACAGCAGCTGGGGCCCCAGTGGCCAGACGAAGCCGCCCTGCGTGGCCGCAAGGAAGAGGCAGCCTGGTTACCCGTCAGAGCCCCACAAAGCCACTGTGAAAGGACCACATGCCTGGGAAGTCAAGCCTGCCCAGACCCTCCTTCCTCCACCTCCCAACCCCCACTCCCCCTCCTCAAAGCTGGAGCCTGGAAGGCTGCAGCCACTGGAAAGTCGTCACAGGAGGTGGGATGGAAAATGGTTTCAGAACCCCGGCTCCATCCATCAATCCTCCTGCCTCCAGGCTCAGCTCTGAGGAAGGGCTTAAACCTGGGGCTCATTGAACCCCGAAGACTGGGCTATGCGACCACACAAAGTCTCCTACAGCAGGACTGGGCAGGAAGGCCACAGGAGAATAAACATAAAAAGAGCTGCTGATGTGTTTTGAGCTATGTGCCTTTCCCGTGGTAAGTCATGTGGTCCCATGATAGCTCTAAGAGGTGAGTGTTACTATGAGCCCCATGTTACAGATGAGGAAACTGAGGCTCAGAGGGACTAACTTAGTGGCAGACTGACAATTAAATCCAGGCAGCTTGCCCCTGAGTCCCTGTCTTCACCATCAAGGTGACCCCTGTGAGCCTGGCATTCAGGGTCCTCCCTGCCCTGCCCCAAATGTGCCTCCCCTGAAGGTCACTGCCAGGCCTTTGTACCCTGCGGTGGCCTGGGATGGTGCCCTCACACTACTTCCTACTGTCTCACTTCCCCCATCCTTCAAGTCTGGACTTGAAGTCCACCTAGTCCAGGAAGCCCTCCATGACTGCCACACCCTGAGCACTCTCCTGGAATCCCTGTGGCATTTGCCCCCCGTGCCACCCTCTCAGCACATGGCCTCGACTCCTGCTGGGGGCTGACAATTAAGTTTGTGGGTTTGTTTGTTTGTTTGTTTTTAGTTTTTCACCACACCTCCCAGCATGTGGGATCTTAGTTCCCCACGACCAGGGATCGAACCCGTGCCCCCTGAATTGGAAGCGTGGAGTCTTAACCACTGGACCACCAGGGAAGTCCCAGTGTTTGAAGGCTTGTGTTCTGTTTACCTTATCATCCAGTTCGCGAAAGGTTTATTTGAACTTCTCGAGGATGGGAACTAGGTCTCCCCCATCAAGCTGGGGACACTCTGGAGTAGAGGTTTCGCCTTCACAATAAGACTGGCAGCTTCTTAAAGTTGGAAACTATATTTCTTCTGTTATAACTGGGCATTACCCCAGGGTGGGGTGACTGGGCATAGCTCTGAGTTCCTATCATTCTAGAATGCTCTTAATAACAGTCTCCCATGGGAACTGCAGCTTGTCAGTTAAACGAAGAAACCATGGACCTTGCCCCCCCAAACACAACAAGGAGAAACGACTCAAGCTTCCTCAAAGAAGTCATAGGTTCTCTCTCGGGACTCTGGGCTGATTCCTTTTCCCTCGGGAGCCATTTCTAGCCATCCAACTTCCATCCAGCCCCACCTCCATCTTTCTTTAAATGGGCCTCCCAGAAAACCCTGAAACCTAACATCACATTGCATATCAAGGTGCACCTACTGGGTGCCCCACAGACCCACACGGACAAAAGCCATAGCAGTTACTATGCCCCACCACGGAGACGAGCGGATTTCTCAGAACCCTGCCGCCTTCGAAGAGAACCACGCATACAGGTGGGCAGTGCTGTGAGTGTGGGCTTGAAAGTGAAGCAGGATCAGTGGAAAAACAAGTCAGACCTTTAATGTCGCTTAGGGGAGGCCAGCCTTCCTCCTTAGGAACAGAAAGCTTTACCTGGGAAGTCCACCTAACAGAACAGACTTCCCCTCTGTAGACCAACACCCAAGCCTTCAACTTGAGTTACCTCTCCACCTATTGCTGCCTCCGGGAACTCCAGATTAAAATACAGACAGTCACTGCGGACGTGACACCCCCAGGCCTGCTACAGGCAGCTGGCACCCCGGCCAGAGGAGGGTCTCCAGGGAGCCTGTGGGCTGCTTGGAAAGACTAGGGGATTCCAGACTGGAACCCTGAAGTTTGTTCCTGACTTTGTCTCCAACTTGCTGTGTGACTTTGGCAAGTCTAAGCCCCTCTCTGGGCCCCCTTTTCCCCACCCCTGAAAACCAGAGGTCCTCCTGGGTCTCTAAGAATGACCCTGAGAAGGGGGCCTGGGCTGTATCTGATTTATTCATTACTTCCCACTCCAGAACCCAGTATAGTCACTGGCATACGTAGGGCTTTGGATAAATGTCTGTTGCTGGATGAAAGAGTGATGATGGATGGGGCTAGTGAGGAGCTCCAGAAGGGATTGGGATTCTAAGCTAGGAGTGCAGTGTGGGCTACAAGACACCCCAAGATCATCTGATTCCTGTGGGGGTGAAGGAGAATGGATTTCATGACCCTCGTATTCTGCCCAGGGCCAACCCTGCTTGCCAGTAGTCCCCAACCCTTCTTCCTCTCTTAGGGGAAGGCGGTGGGGGAAGGCTTTTCCCCTCCCTGCCCCTCCCCCTCCCCTCCCTGCCCCTCCCCCCTCCCCTCCCCTCTCCCCAGCCAGTCGTGGGCCCCTTGTGTCTACGGCTGGTCGCTGGGCAGCCCGGCCTTTCATGGTGCATTCTCCTGCTGTCCGCTCCCCACCCTCGCTCCCCAGCAACCCCATCCTGTCGTGCCCCCATCAATCTACGGCAACCCAGCCTCTCCAGCTGGCCTGGCTGGGCCGTTCCCAGGCAGAGCAGGTCCACAGTGGAAGGTGGTGGAAAAATGTGGACAAATTTCTGATTTGCAACACTCTGGGAAAGAGTTTATTGCCATTGTTTGAGGACGAATGTATAAATAAAGCAAGGCGAAGATTGCAGGGGGAGGCTGATGAAAGGCAGAAAACGAGAAATTTTATGGCCATAAGGAGCGTACTCTAATGGTGATTTTTGAGGCACTGGACCATGGTAGTTACTTAGCCAAATGATCACTGTGAAGCTGGGCAAGGCGGCTTATTTCTTAATTACTGTTACGTATTATGTCAGGGGGACGCCCCAGCCCTGGAAAACTTGGTCTTGAAGCAGACACCAGCTCGGAGCCAGGTCCCAGTGCTGGGATGCTGGTGGGTCCACGGCAGGCCATCGCCTGCACCCATCAAGGGCAGGGGGTTCCCAGGGCCCGATGACCTCTCCTCCTGTCCAGGCTCCTGCCCTCAGATATTAATTCATCCACTCAACACATAGGTGTAGGTTCTGAGCCAGCTATGGGTGATAGAGCAGAGGACGAAAAGGACAAGATGTCCAGTTTGAAAAGATATTCGCAAAAGGCAGCTAGGGGCTCATTTGGGGCTCCTCCTGCAAAATAAGTGAGCAGGCAGGACAGAAGGGGGAAGGAGGCAGGCTGTGTGATCGGAAGGGGGTGGAGAGAGAAGAGGGACGGCTCTGGTGTGCTGTGTCACCTGGGCCAGGTACACAGCCTCTGTGAACCTCTGTTTCTTCACCTGTGAAAAGACGGGCAGGACTAAATCATGCCCTTTTGGCTCTAACACACTATGGTTCTGAAATTCTAAGATGCTGTGATTCTGTTGCTGTTGGAGTTGGTGAGGTTGATTTTTCAAAGGTGATCAGCACTTGTCCTGTTAAATACTTTCATCTTCTTTTAATTGTTTGTTTCTGTCAAGTGATGCAGTAATAGAAGGGGGTGGGGGTTTCAGTTTATTTAGGGTCTGCTAGGTGCCAGGAACTCAACACGCATTGTGTCCTTTCATGAAATCCTCACAAACATCTCTTAGGGCCAGTGCTCTTTGGTAAATGCTCAGAAAGGTGTGGAGACCTGTCGGATGCCAAGTGGCAAAGCCTTCCTTCAGCCGAGGTGGGTTCCAGGCCAAAGCCAGCGAGTGCATTTTAAGTCAATCAAGCTGCCTCCCCAGCACCTCCTACAGGAGTGGTTCTTAGGGCATCAGAATCCCTGGGAGGGCTTGTGGAAACACAGATTGCTGCCCCCCCCCGGGGGGAGTTTCTGATTCAGTAGGTGGAGCTTAATAAGTTGCATTTCCAACAAGTACCCCAGTGATACCGCCTCTGCTGCTAGGGGCTACACTTTGAGAACCACTATTCCATAGAAATTCAAAGAAGAGTAGCAACAGCTAACAAACAAAAACCACGGTGCTCCAGGGAAAGGGAAAAGCATACAACTTTTCTTGCTATTATTAGAATGGAGGTAGAGGGGCTGAGAGTGCCAAGCCCACAGCCCTTCACCACACCAAACCCTAGATCATTTTCACAGTGATGGGGGAGAAGACACTCACCCAGGGGGACCCAGAGGGGGGCCAGTTTGGCAGGTGAACTTTCTTCTCTGCTGTCCTTGCTCCTGCAGCTTGCCATGGTGGCTGGGTCATCAGACTCAGGACCACCTGCATGTCTGGAACCCTGACCAGGGCCCAGCCTGTCCCTGCCCTGCCCCAGTCTCTGGACCCACCTCTTTCCACTCCTTCTATCTACCCTGGCTTCTGTCCTAAGTCCTACTTCCTTCTCCCACCATCTCTCCCTCCACGATCAGCAATCAGATGTGCACTGGTATTAAAAAGGGGAAACAGCTGCCACAGCATCAAAACAGTGACTTCAAAAGGCTGAAGTCAGGGACCACGCCTGACACATGCCTCCTCCCTGACCCATCTTCCAGCCCCCCAGCTTGAGTTATTTGAAAAGGCGATGTTTCCGCTCCAGAAAAACGAGGACCTTTATCTGTTCTGTTTACTGCTTTATTCCCACTGCCCAGAAGAGGGTCTGGCCCATGGGAAGAGCTCAACACAGATTTGCTGAATGAATGAATGAATGAGTGAATAAATGCACATTTATGGAATGAATGCACCGCCCCCCGCCCCCACATGCTGAGATCTCTGCAATAACTTTTAACGTTCCGACAGATGCTGATGAACGTTTGCTCTTCAGGCCAACGTGCTTATTGGCAAGTAGAATCATCCTGCACAATGATCTCATTAGAAATGTATTTATGCATCGCCAGACACCTGGCACCACGCTGAAAGCCCCAGCTAGCCAGCTGAACGGTTCCAAGAGGTCTGGAGGATTGACGCTCTGTAAGCCAGCACACAGGTACTCCACTGAATCCCCTCATCCTCATCCAGATGTTTGGTCCACTCAGAGGCGGCCCAAATGCTAATGTGGTGTCTGAACGATGGTCGCAAAACAGCCTCCGCTGCCGAGGAACCCCTCAGGTACCCTGGACTGCAAGCACCTCCCTGCAAAGCATCAGACGTCTCTGGAAGTGGGTTGTCGGAGGAGACCGTTTTTAAAGGAGTTAAAATCCAATTTGATCCCGCTGCTTACGCCTTTTCTAGTCCGATGTGTTTTCGATAAAAAAATTTTTTTTTGATCAATAAAAATAAAATCTGTCACTCGCACCCTGGGGCAATTATTGCTCTGGGCCCAGTTTGCTGAATCTTGATAGAATAAATAATGTTATTTTCCCCAAATGCGGCCAGCTATAGGTTAGTTACGTTAAACCAGCAGGGAGGGGGTGGAATCTGAAAACATAGTGGTTCTCAGAGGGCAAAATCATGCTTCGAGATGCTGAGGGACTGGGCTTCCCAGTTCTGGGGAACAAGTGGGGATAAAACTCCATGGGGATAAAACAGTGATAACAGGCATTTGTGATGCTCTTACTGGTGCCAGGTGCTATGCCTGGCACGCATAACTGGCCTCATCCCACAACACTCAGAGCTGGCAGGCACTGATATTGAACTGGTTCTAAGAATGAGGCTCAGAGGAGGGGCAATGACTTATCCAAGGTCACACAGCTCTATGTGGCTGTATCAGGACTTGAACCCAGGTCCATCAGGAGTCTGAACCTATGGTCAGACCCCTTTGCCCCTCCATCTGCCTTCCACTAAGTGAGGGCAGTGACAAGGCCTTGGAAACTATAGAACATTCACAATCCACTGCCTCTTTCTCTACACTCCTTTGCTTTCTTCTCCTCTCCCTGCAATGCCATACTGTGTTTGCTCCAAATCACCCTGATAGAGTTGCTGAAAAGACAAGTGCTCTCTGGCATGGGGTGGCATTGGTGGGAAGGGATGCAGCCCTCGATAAGTGGATGAACATCATAGGAAGGTCTGGATCCTGTGCGTTGTGAAATACACGTGGAAGGACCCACATCTACTGTAGCCATGGTCCCGCTGGGTGTGTGCACGTGTGCTTACAATTCATGGAACTTATACTTTCTGTTATATATTTCTGAACAAAAAAGTTGATCTTACACTAAAAGAATCTGAAGTACCCTTCAAGAGGTCGAGGGAGGAGGTGAGGAAGGGAGGGATGGCTTGGCGACCTCAGAGGCTGAGCTAGACGTGTGATACCAGGAGTCTAGGGGACCTGGAGGCTAGATTCAGAGGGTCAATGGTGAAAGAGAGGGAGATGGTGGAGGGAGATTCTGAAAGTCAAGGGGATGATCAAGGTGCCTGGAGATTCGGAAGGTGTCAGTGACGGAGGCGTGGAGACGGGTAAGGCGGTGGATGAGGAAGGACAGAAATATACAAACCCAGAGGGCCCAGTGTGGGTCCAGCTCAGCTCATACATGCCCTCATTTCATCCTGACAACTACAGCAATAATGAATTTTATCATTCCCTTTTTTTTTTTAAACGCACCATGCAGCATGCGGGATCCCTGTTAGCCGACCAGGGATCGAACCCATCACCTCTGCAGTGGAAACGCAGAGTTTTAACCACTGGACCACCAGGGAAGTCCTTTCATTCCCATTTTTAAATGAAGAAACAGATGATCATATCAAGCCTCTAACTCAAAGACATACGTCAGAGCCGAGATGCAAGATTCGAATCCAAGCAAGCCGAGCCTCCCGTGATGCTGGGAAGGGAAATGCATCCCCCAAACCCCAACTTTTACCCTCACAGCCCTCCTCCCACACAACCCATGGGGCCTCCCAGACCCAGCCTCCAGCTTTCATTCCCCCCACAGGCTGGGCCGCCTGCCCTCTAATTAGATTCCCCTGGAAATAAGAGTGCATTGTACCGTTCTGCTGAAGGCAAACTGATTTTACAATTTCTTTTCTTTCCTCCTCTTTAATAACTCACAATGTCTCAAGGAGGTTTTACTTAGGGCCTGCACACTGGAAAATTATTCTGTCTCTCGTGCACTCGTTTTTCTCTCGAGGAAAATTGAAAACTGGATTTCTCCTCCATCACCAGCCCCCTCTCTTGGCCTATCTTGTGCCCAGAATATGCTAGTCCATCCCCAAATCCCTCCTTGGCCCTTCTCTACCTCGAAAGCAAGGCGCCCTGCCTTCCTGACCCACAGCTTGGAAAGGCTCGCAGCCCCACTGATCTTGGGAACAGTGAAGAGTCTTTTCAAAAGTTGAGAGAGCGGGTAGGCGGGCAGGCAGGGGGAGGGGCGGGGCAGGCGGGAGCAAAGCCGCTCGCTCCACTTTGAGATACTTTTGCCTCCAGAGAACTGGACCGGCTCCAGCACTTTTGAGGTGGGAGTTGGGTGAGGGCAGGGCCTTTATTGGTCCCATCGGGTTCCCGTTAAGTGTCAGAGAGTAAATTATAAACAAATGGGTCCCATTTCCATTTCTGAAAGCATCCCCGGCTCTGCCTTCGCCCTCCACATTTAAGGGTACATCCCTTTAAGTGGAGCCTGATGGGACCAGGAGCCAGGTGGATGGTGTCACACAGGCGTGGGCTGTCATCTGTACAGTCTGCAGCCCACACCGGCTGCTGGGCACCCACTCTTCAGACACTGGAGCCAGACCAGCAATGACGTGTGACGGACGGACAGACCGACGGACGCCCCCGGGGGACTGCAGATCTGGGCTTTGAGTGGACAGGTTTCATAAATTAGGGTTTGAGAGCTCTGGCCCAAGGGGAAGCAAGAGGGCGGAGTCGGGGAGCTGGCTGCAGAAAGAGCCCCGGGCTGGGGCTGCGCTGAGGGCGCGGCTGGCGTGACCACGGCCCCACGTGGGCTAAGAGGGTGGCAGAGCACAGCAGGTCCCCGGGGCCCGGGCACTCAGGACATGTGGGACGGGGTGTCTCTGGCACCCTGAGCAGGGCTACACCCCCTATGTCCCCCCACTTCCCAGCTCCTACCGCCCCTGCTCCCATTATGGGGGCTGGAAATGGGAGAATGACTCAGCTGCGCCCACACACATAATTCGTTTTCCAATAACTGGGACCATGTGCCAGGCACCGAGGTCCAGGCACTTATTATCTCATTTAATCCTGGCACTATCCCCACCAGGTAGGCACTGTTACCCCCACTTTACAGAGGAGGGCTCTGGAATGCAGAGAAACCATTCCCAGTGGTCATTACCACTCCCAGGAAGCGCTTTCCACGCGCCAGGCGCTGTTCAAAGCCTTTTTGCGGATTAGTGAACTCACTTAACTATGGCAATATGTTGCAATGATTATTATTCCATTTACAGGTGAAGAAACCAAGGCTCAGAGAGGCAGAACGTGAGTTGATCTCAGGTCTGGTGCAGGCACCGACCTCCCTGTTTGGGAAGGGGAGGCTTCCGCAGATGAACTTGGTCTCTAAATGTTTGAAATCTCCTTTTTGTTTCAAGAGAGTCCGTTGGTTCAAGCTAGGAGCAACCTGAGAGATCATTGAGTCCCAACTCATTGGGACTCAACTTACAGTTGAAAAAACTGAGACCAGAGACGGGGTGTGACTTGCCTGAGGTCACACAGCAAGTCAGTAGGAGAGCCGGGACTGGTGTCAGGCCCCCCTCTAGTCCCAGAGACCCACAGACACTCTCAGGGTATGTCAGCAACGGGAGGAGGGGTGGTCGACAGCAGGCCTCCTGGACAGGGCTCTGGAGAGGGTGCTGCCAGTATGGCCATTGTTTTAGTTAAGTCCTGGGGCCACTGACTTGGGATGCAGGCTCTGTGTTCTAACGATGCCCTGAATTCCTCCTGGCCCTCCCCTGCAAACCCGGAAGCAATGCCATCGGCTGCCACCCCCAGTCTGAGGGTGCTCCAGGACTGGGAGGAGGGAAGGAAAAAAAGGAGAGTGAGGCCAAGTGCCAGGAACTGAGTGGTGTCAGCCAGGCTGGGGATCAGAGCATCATTCTTTTGTTCCCCAGGTGGAACTAGAGGCTGCCAGCAAGATATGGCTTTGGAGACCGAGAACTGGGGGTCTGAATCCTGGGTGAGCTCGGGCTGGTACTTAGCCTCTCTGAGCCCCAGCATATAGGAGGCAGGTGGGTGCTCAGGTAAAGTAAGCATCTGAGGATGGGAAGGCAAAGGAGAGACCCGCTGTCCTTCACTCCCATCCCTCCCAAGGGCCCCCAAGGAAAACAGACACAGGTGCTTGCTACATCCTCATGGGCCCTGACATGTTGCAGGAAGAAACTTGAGGAAGACAGGCCTGGCTGGGGAAGGGACTCGGCTACAGCTGAGTCACTGTTTGCCGAAGGTGACCTAAGGTGTGTCCAAACGAGAACCAGCCAGGGTCCTACTCCTCCAGGGCCTCCAGACATACCCGCCTGTCCAAAACCAGGACAAAGGCAACCCTCCCCCTGGGAAAAGACGTGCCAACCCAGGAATCATCCAGGTCCAGAAAAATGCTTAGGTAAATGCACGCAAAAAACACACTGAGTGTGTGCTCCATGATTGGGAGCCGTTATTATTTTAACAAGCATTTAATGAGCACCTACTAGGTACCACGTGCTTTCTCACATGCTCTCCCTTCTAAGCTGCCTTCCGGTCTAAGAGGGTTCTGATGGTGTCTGGTTTTTGCAGGTGAGGAGGTTGAACCTGAGAGGGTGTGGCTCAGGCGTCCATGTGGCTGGAATGCCCCCAGCTCTGATTCTGGGCCAGGGGTTTTCAACCTGGGCCGCTCATAAGAATCCCCTGGGGAGCTCTTAAAAATACTGCCCCCCTTCTGATGTAATGGTCTGGGGCACAACCTGGGATTTTTTAAAGCTCCCCCATTGACTCTCCTGTGCAGCTAAGGCTCCTGGGCTTTGCTGCAGAATTTCTCATCTCCTATTTAGCTCTTGAGGTGGCATGGTTAAGAGATGGATGGTTAAGAGATTTCAGAGGAAAGGGGAGAATCAGGACCATGTGTCCCATTGACCTTGGCTGGGGGAAGAGAAGAGCAAAGATTGGACCCTCCCCAAGCCCTGGTGCTGGCTGGGCTGGCTCAGGGGTCCCAGCTGAAGGTGACAGGTGGGTAAGAGCTCCTGGGCTGGGGAGGTCATTCATACCACCCCCCTGCCTCTACCACATTCTCAGAGTAAATCCCACCCCTGTCCCCCAGCTAATCTTCCTCCTCACCCCCAGGACCTCATGACTTGTAGAGACGAATGAGCGTGCATTTCCTTAAATCTAACCTCAATCCCTCCAGCCGCATCCTCCAGAATCTGTCTCCTGGAATTTGTCCTCCTTGTGCTCCATTATTGTGTGAGGATCTAGGCTTCTTGGGAGAAGGACTTCCCTTTATTGGGCTGCTGCAAAGTCAGGGGTGTGTGTAGTCCCAAGCATCCTTCCTTCCCCTGCAAGTCTCTGAAGGATGTAGATGAAGCCCAGCCACAGAACAAACTTCTCCCTAGCCCTTCCCTTTCCGTAGGACTTTGCACTTGACCAAGAACCTCAGAGTGGGTATTATTATTCTCCTCCATTTTACAGATGGGAAACAGGCACAGGGAGGTAAAACAGCTTGCCTGACAGCACACGCATCTAGCTCTGATCTGCAGCAGGAGGGAATAAAGTCAGACCAAAGGAAGAACTGGCCCAACCTTAGCAGTCCCAAACCCTAGAACCAGCTGTTAGGGCGAAGCTGTAGGATGTCTCGAGGGCTTTTCTGGATGACCCCAAAGCACCCCTGGCCCCTAAGGCTACCACTGGAGCCAGGCTCCCAGGTACTCCCACCACCAAGCAGTCTGAATTGTCCCCCAGGTGAGTCGGAGGGGAAATTCAATCCTGTTTCCTTTTCTCTGAACTTGCCAAAAGCTTGTTTGCTCTGAGAGGCCCGTGAGGCCTTGGCTTCCTCGGTTTCAGATAATTGACTTTCAAAGCCTGTCTTCAGGTGGAACGCTGCCATGCACCACCTGGGCAAAGGGCTGAACTCCGAGGACTTTGCCAGGGAATGAATGGGGAGCTATCCGAGCTCCGAGATTGGCTGGATGCCTCCCAGAGTCATCTCAGGGCCCCACCAACCCCTTCCTCCACCCCAAAGCCTTGCCCACAGTCACCGGCTGCCATGGAGTTGACTGATTGGGAGCCAAGATGCGTAGGCAGGCTGCAAGCCCCGGCACACCCTGGAGCATCTTACTGGGCAGCTATTAGAGGGAATGCGGCACTTGCAGGGGTGTTCACCTGTGCCCTTAGCCCTTCTGGGGCTGGAGGCGGAGAGTACACCTCCCCACACCCAACATCTTTTCTGGAGGGCACATGAGGTCCCCACAGGCCAGCGCGCTCAGGGTCCCCCTGGGCTGAAACCAGACCACTGTGTGGGGAGGGGCTGGGGACAGGCCCGAGGTTTGGAGCTGCAGATTAAATGATTATTTTGAAACAGAATGAGTCGAATTAGCACAGTGTCTGGATGAAGGAGGTGCAGGAAACTTCACCAGTTCTGCGGCATTCCCCACCCCAACCCCGAGCCTGCGCGTGCCTGCATCTGTCTAGCTCCAGGCACAAGACACCTGGTCCCTTGGCCTTCTGTGTTGGCTGGAGACCTGGGAAGGGCACGTACCACAGGTGTGTTGTCAAGGCCACTGGGGCCGAGAGCTGGGCCAATCTCAACCCCTCTCAGTCTGTCCTGAAAGTAAAAATAATCAGCGGCCACGTTTATCAAGAGGTGTGTCGAGGCTCTCTGCTGAGCTGTGTG
This sequence comes from Balaenoptera acutorostrata, assembly GCF_949987535.1. Classification (NCBI taxonomy): domain Eukaryota; kingdom Metazoa; phylum Chordata; class Mammalia; order Artiodactyla; family Balaenopteridae; genus Balaenoptera; species Balaenoptera acutorostrata. The sequence goes on along the minus strand of NC_080064.1, from coordinate 14,372,356 downwards.
CGTGCATCACGTCATGTAAACCACTCAGCCATGATCTGTAATGAAACTTCACAGTGAGGGAATTAAGGTTCAGAGAGATGAGGTCGCTTCCCCAAGGACACACAGCACGGCACAGTCAGGATTGGAATTCGGGGTCTAGCTGACGCTGGAGCCTGGGAGCTTAGCCACCACCTTACACTGCCATGTTTAGAATCACTGGAAGTAAAGGATGGTATCTCAGGCTGGGCCTCATCAGGAAGCTGGCATGGTTCCTGGGGAAGGTAACGCATTGTCCTGGTTCCCCACAGGATTTGGGGTTCACCTGTCATATGTCTAGGGGAACAGTATGTGTCTAGGGGAGCAGGTCCTAGAATAGTGAGCTCCTGGCCTCCCCTCCTCTGGGCCTTACCTTTCTCATCTGTAAAATGGGGGCAGAGAGCTAGATGATCCCAAAGCTCCATGCCCCCCCCAGCCCTGGACTGACACTCCATCACTCACTGTGTGGTTCTGAGCTACTGATGTCACCCTTTGGGCCTCAATTTCCCCATAGGTAAAACAGGGTGACAAGGCTACTCCACAGAGGGCTGTAAAGGTCACAGCCTTGGAGGAGCTTTGTAAACTGTAAAGTAATGGCCAAAGGAGAGGGCTGTGATAACTTCGTAAGTGGACTCCCAGCATGGCAGCCTCACCCTCAGCCCTGGGGGCAGCTCCTCTCCCCCACCCTCCCCCAAACAGGCTTTGTCTTCCTTTTTCCAGGTCACTAGCTCCCCATTTGTTATGCCTCCTGCCCTCCTGCGGGTCTGGAATACTCTCAACGGTTGGGAAGGAAAAACCCAGATGTGGCTATAGGCCGTGTGGGGGCCAGGAGAGAGGTCACCACTGCCTCAGAGAAATGAGATCATCTTTCCAGGAAGATGGAATAGGTCCCGATGCTGCCACTAATTAGCTGTGTGACCTTGGGCAAGTCACTTAAAGTTTCTGGGGCCTTTGCCCCTCCATCTGTGAAAGTGAGAGGGTCAGACTAGATGCTTCCAGAGCTGATATATGAGATGGATCTGATGTAGGAGAAGCTTCTTTCAGCTCCAAATCGCAATCTTAGTGCAAGGATCTGGGGGAGCTGTGAGTTTCACAATCCTAGATGGGAAAAGGAATTGTGGCCCCAGGAGCCCACGTTCTTAATGCCAATGGATGAGATGTGGGTTGACATCTTTTTTTCTCTCTGCTCTCTCTTAATAAGAGGGAGAAGGGAAGGCTGTGGTATTAGTGAGCCATCTTGGATGGGCTGGTACCAGCCGGCCTTAACTTCAAGGCCATGTTAAAGTCTCGTAACAGTTCCTGGCCTGTTGGGAGAATGTCAGCACTCCTTATCTTTCGCCATGGGGCCAGGCAATTCTTATCTGGAGTCTGTCCTCTGAACTCGACAGTTGTGTATTAGGATGGGACCAACTCCTCCGCACACCCCAGAATATTCCAGAGGACTTAGAATCAGAAAAATTCAAATTCCAGCTCAGCTACATTCTAGCAAGGGGCTTGAAGGAACAGTCTACTTCTCTGGTCCTCAGTCTTAACCATCTGTAAAATAGGGGCCGCAATGGCTCCTGGAGTTAACAGGTGAGAATGACAGGCACAGGGCCAAAAGCACATCAGTTCTCACTTGTCAGATCAACAGTGACAAAACAACTGACAAAGCCCATGGCTCGTGAGGTATCACAGAGGAAGCAGCTTCTTGTACCAGTCTCCAGAAAATGATGTTTGACATTGTCTTGACACCCAAACTGTTTAAGCCTAGAACAGTGCATACTGCCCACTTCGTCAAAATAAACGAAGTGTATTTTGCAGCTGTAGCCTCTCTTACAGGGCAAGAGAATAAGTGAATGAATGAATGAACTAAAGAAAGAACAAAGAAGCCACTATAAACTCCACGACTTCATAAAGATTACCTAATCTTTTCACGTCACTGAGCATCACTTAGCACATCCTACAAGGGTGCTGGGGCGGGGTCATCATCTTTAGGTCTGTTTTGAGGACAAGATCACTGAAGCTCAGAGAGAATGAATGACTTGGCCAGGGCCCCGGTCACACGATTCAGAAGTGCTTACTTCAGGCTCTGGGAAGCCAAGGCTCCTGCCCCCCCACGCCTGACTCAGCGTCCTCCCCAGCCTGCCAGCAGCTCATGGAAGAGAGGCTGCCCCCTTGGCCCTTGAGTGCCCAACCTGTCCCTGGCAAAGCACCCACCCCTGTTGTCCAGCCCCAGAGCAGCCTCTGAGGACATCGGTGCAGGCCGAGACCAGGCTGTACTCCACCGGGGACCAAAAAATAAATAACACCACTCTCTGGGCTCCGGGAGGCTGGTTTCTACCCCGTCCCTGGAAACGTCCTTTGATTTCAAAACAGACTGGAGTGTAAAACCAATAAAACTTCCTGGGCCCATAAACAGTCAGCCGCTTAACACCCTCCTCCCAGAGCCCTCCGCCTACCCCCTGCCACTGGAAGGCGCAGGCAGAGGGCAGGGCTGAGCGCCATTGTCCTGGGTAATTAATTGCGGTAATAAGGAGCTGCACTGAGCTTCAAAGGCTGGCCCGGCCACGGGAGCGGGAGCCCTGGCTCCTGTGTGCAGCTGGAAGGCAGCTTGGGCTCCAGGCCCACCTCTGCACCTGCACCCTGAGGACCCACTGTGTGCAGGCCTGGTACCAGGCACTTGGCTTTTTCCAACACTGTACTTTGGGTGTCATTCACCCTGTTTTACAGATGAGAAGACTGAGGCTCAGAAAGTTTCGGAAAGATGCACAGGAAGTGTGAAAAAATAAAAACAAATTCATTTCCACCTCTTGTTTTCTTATTCTACCGTTTTTTTTTAATTAATTTTTTTTTGTTTATAATGTGAATGATATATCTAGTATAACATGCTGTGGTTTTTTCTTTTTTCTTTTTTTTTTAAGAGAGTGGTTGCTTGAGGATAAACAACTAGTTTTTTTTTTTTAATTAATTAATTAATGGCTGTGTTGGGTCTTCGTTTCTGTGCGAGGGCTTTCTCTAGCTGCGGCAAGAGGGGGCCACTCTTCATCGCGGTGGCGGGCCTCTCACTATCGCGGCCTCTCTTGTTGCGGAGCACAGGCTCCAAACGCGCAGGCTCAGTAATTGTGGCTCACGGGCCTAGTTGCTCCGCGGCATGTGGGATCTTCCCAGACCAGGGCTCGAACCTGTGTCCCCTGCATTGGCAGGCAGATTCTCAACCACTGCGCCACCAGGGAAGCCCCTAAAATTAATTTTCATTGGAGTATAGTTGCTTTACAATGTTGCATTAGTTTTTGCTGTACAGCAAAGTGAATCAGTTATATGTATACATATATCCCCTCTTTTTAAGATTTCCTTCCCATTTAGGTCACCATAGATCATTGAGTAGGATTCCCTGTGCTAAACAGCAGGTTCTCATTAGTTATCTACTTTATCACAGTATTGTATATATGTCAATCCCAATCTCCCAATTTGTCCCTCCCCCCTTCCCCCCTTGGTAACCGTAAGTTTGTTCTCTACATCTGTGACTCTATTTCTGCTTTGCCAATAAGTTCATTTCCACCTCATGAAACTCAAAGCCTGAATCTCTCACGGCCCCTGTGCCCCACCCCAAGCACCTCTCACACTGAATGTGGGGGGGGGCATATCTGTATGTCTGTCTGTCCCCCATGCCAAACAAGGGGCCCCTGAGGGCACGGATGTTCCCATGTTGTTCCCTGCTTCAGCCCAGCGCCTGGCATTTAGTTAGAGCTCAACAAAGACTAATTGATGGACTGACAACCGAGTGTCAACTATTTCAATCCTCAATCATCCCCCACCCCCATTCTGAGCTCCTGCTTTATCACATTTTTCTTTTCATCTTTCCCTTCTAGCACTCTTGAGCCCCTATTGTGCTCCAGGCTCATGCAAGCTCCTTTCACCCACATTATTTCACCGAATCCTTACAAAAACCCTATGAGGACAATATTTTTAGCTCCATTTTACAGGTGAGAAAACTGAGGGTCAGAGAGAAGAAATACCTTCTCATTTGGGGAGTCGGCTGCCCACTGCTTCTTCCCTAACTCTCTCTACCTCCCGATTATCCTCCCACCCCTCCACCCTCACCCTCTCCATCCCCACACACCCCCTCCTCGGCCACGTGCTCACAGCCTGGGTCCCGCCCCACCTCTGAGCTCCCTTCTGTTTTTTCACTCAGGATTCCTGAGCCCAAGGAGCCGTGCTTGTTTATAGCCCTGCCTGCCCCGTTGCCTGGGTCCCAGCCCAGGTCAGCTCTCTGGGGCTAGTAGGGACTTTTGAACGTGCTAAATACAGGTTACAGGGGTCAGAGGGTCATGGCCCTTCCTTGGTGGAAGTTTGACTTGAACCATCCATGAAATAGTGACTCTTATCTTGGGGGGCGGGGAAGGGAGGAGAGGCAGATTTCTTAAATGTGATGATACTTCAACCACTTCCCCACCCCACCCCCGCTATGCCTCACTCAACCCCACCCCGCTTTGGTCTCTGGATAGATTCGGCATCTGGATTTCCCGTTTTCTTCCCTCTAATTCTGTCCTTAAGCCAGAAAAAAATAAGGGGTCTGGGGGGACGAGCAGAGCAGAAGTGAAGGGAGGAGTTAACATTCGTTGGAGGCCTGCTTTGTTCTGAGCAGATTGGGATTTGAGGGGTTCTCACCTCCCTTTCACAGGCCGGGGGATGAATCGGCTGAAACCACCCAGGTGGCAAGTGGCAGAGCCCGGACTGGAACGCAGTCTAAAGCTAAGGGCCAAATCACCAAATGGGAGTCAGGCCCACCCGGGGGGCCCCTCCCCGGGAAGGGGCTCCCCCCGCAGGCTCTAGCCCCAAGCTCCACTTCCACGCACCTAGGACCCCCCCTCAGCCACCCAGCACAAGGGCTCAGGCCCAGGAAGCACCCTCTAGATACAGCCTCACGAGCACACAGCTCTCCATGCTTTTCCAAGTCCCTTTGCGGTCCCTCTTCTCTTCCCACCCAGCCCCTTCTCAAAGCTGGGATGAGGCTGAGATAACCCTACTTGATGGTGACATATCTGAGCCTCAAGGCCAAAGAGACTTGTCCCCTGCACCCCAGGGAGTAGGGTGAGCAGCCGTCCCAATGTGCCTAGGATTGAGGGTTTCCTGGGAATATGGGACTCTCAGTGCTAAAACCAGGACAGTCCCAGGCAAGCCAGGGCAGTCTGTCGCCCCACCAGGGAGGGAAGGCACGATGCAGAGGCGAGGCTCTGAGCTCCCAGGCAACAGTGTTTTCCTTCCACCTGCTACTTGCCTAAGCCCCCTTGCCTTCCCCTGTCTATCCCTTTCTCCAGGGAAACACCACCAGGGAAGATGACTGCAAACACCCTCGCTGGCATTGCTACAAGGGAAGCTGTTCAGGAGGAAAAGGCAAATAATCCAGGTCCAATTCTCTGGCCTATGATCATAAGGGATGCTCCCTTTTCAGCCTCTCAGTACCCAAATTAAGACAGGTGTGGGATGGGGAGAGAGGGAGGAGGAGAAGCGGAGGGGGAGGAGAGGGAGGGGTTGGCCTCACCCTCAGCAGAGGCCCGGCTGCCCCTTTCCCCTCCGACTGCTCACGTGTCTCAGGAAAGTTCCAGATTTAGGAAGCATGTATTGAGCACTTACTCTGTCTACAGCATCGTACCGACCAGACGAGATCAAAACAGAATAACACACAGTTAACCAGCCCTTGTCATCCAAGAAAGTTCTAACCTGGCACAGGAGACAGAAGCATGGAACGAAACCCACTAGGACAGTGAGTCTGCGGGACACACACACATACACACGCACACACACATACGCACAGGGCACACACACTACTGCACACATGTACCCGCATACTTACACACATGCACACACACATACGCACGAGGCCGCACACACTACTGCACACGTGTACCCGCATACATACACACACGCACACACACATACGCACGAGGCCGCACACACTACTGCACACGTGTACCCGCATATATACACACACACACACATACGCACAAGGCCGCACACACTACTGCACACGTGTACCCGCATACATACACATACGCACAAGGCCGCACACACTACTGCACATGTGTACCCGCATACATACACACACGCACACACACATACGCACAAGGCCGCACACACTACTGCACACGTGTACCCGCATATATACACACACGCACACACACGCACAAGGCCGCACACACTACTGCACACGTGTACCCGCATACATACACACACGCACACACACATACGCACGAGGCCGCACACACTACTGCACACGTGTACCCGCATATATACACACACGCACACACACATACGCACAAGGCCGCACACTACTGCACACGTGTACCCGCATACATACACATACGCACAAGGCCGCACACACTACTGCACACGTGTACCCGCATATATACACACACGCACACACACACGCACAAGGCCGCACACACTACTGCACACGTGTACCCGCATATATACACACACGCACACACACATACGCACAAGGCCGCACACTACTGCACACGTGTACCCACATACACACACGCACACACACACACGCACAAGGGCACCCACACTACTGCACACGTGTATCCGCATATATACACACACGCACACACACATACATACAAGGCCGCACACACTACTGCACACGTGTACCCGCATATATACACACACGCACACACAGCCAGACCCATACACAAGCACATACACACATACACACTCCCCATCCTAGTTAGAAGGAATCTGGAATTTTTCCCTTACAGTGGCTTATCTGAGTGATAATCAGGAAAGGATTCTCCCGAGGCCACTTCCAGCCCAGCACCCCCGCCAGGTCTTCTCCCACAGCCCTGTGTCCTGGGGCTCGGGCCTCTTCCAGACAACTGCCCTCTCAAAACACACGGATTCTCTCTGAGCTGAGCTATAGCCTCCTGTTCACAAGCCCGCTGCCGTCTCACTGGGACTAAGATTTGCTTTGGGCTTCAACCCCTGTCCTGAATGCAGCCCCTGAAAAACAGGGCAAGGCCCTAAGCATCAGTCCGGCCTGGAGTGCATCCCAGCTGGATTCTTCCTTCTCTCTTGCCTCACTTTCCCGTCCACAACTTGGGGGAAATAACACCATCATCGACATTAAAGCCCACCTGAGTGATGACACACATCCCTCCCCCCTCCAGCCACCGGGACATAGTAAGTGCTCAATAAAAGTGGTTAGGATGATGGGGACAGACAGGAAGAGACCCTGGTCTCTCGCTCTTCTCCAGAAACACCCACCCTGGGGTCCCTCGAAGACTCCAGCAGGCTGTGCTGGGCAACATATGGCTGGGGGGAGGGGCTGGAAGGTTGGGGGAGGAGGGGCAGGTGGGGGCAGGGAAGAGGAGGAGGAAGGGTGTACTTAGGAAAAAAGAAAAACCCACACAAAACCGATAGAATTCCAGCCGATTATTTCTCCTGCTGCAGATGTACATTAATGCAGGAGAAGCGGGGACGGAGCTCTGGGCTGGGGAAAGAGAAACAGTTCCTTTTAACAAGCCGTTGTCTGGCTTGATCTTGTCACTCTAAAGAGGGCCATTGAGGGGTATTCATGCGTCGGCCCTGGGGGGACAAAAGGGCCCAGTATATATACTGACTGCTCAGTTGCCCGCGGGCCTTGGGGCCTTTGTCTAACCTTCTCTTAATAAACTTTTGGGAAGAGTTCATCAATCCGCTTCAATAGCTGATGTTCTCATTTTCAGAGAGAGAAGAAAAATAGCAGAAGGCTGGCGTGGCTTTTTTTTTTTTTTTTTTTTTTAAGGAGGCATTCTCAATAAGAAGGGGAATGGGAAAGAGAGAGAAAAGGAGAAAGCCCGCAGACACCCCACTTTAAAGGGAAAAAGAACACATCACAACTACAGCCACAAATCCTAGATGGGAGCCCAGACAAAACCGCTATTCATGGGGCCCCAGGTCTGCCTCCATCTGAGTGTCTCTGGGCCGCTGGCCCTGGGTCCCCTTGGTGGAGGCCAGAAAGGCTGAGTTCGTCGCTGGTAGGGCGGCGTCAGGGTGAGAGAAGAAATTTCTTATAAGGAAAGTGTGGCTTAGAAGGGCAGCAGGCAGGAGCCTTCCGTCCAGGTTCTGTGTTAGATCTGGGGTCACTTGGTTTCCTTCCCATCAGGCAGTTTTTAAAAACTGGAGGTGGTGTTTTTTCAGTCAAGGGGGTGGCGGGGTGAGGTGGGTGGGCAGCTTTTTCTCCTCTAAGCAGTTTTTCCTCCTGCGGTTTCAATCCCCAGCCCCAGCCCCCTAAAAAGCTCTGCTTTAGGTTGTAGGAAGTACCCCCCATGCTCCTCCCCAAAGGAGTAAGACCTAGAAATTCCCCCCCCATTCCATGCTGCATGGTGAGGTGGGGGGAGTGGGTTGAATTGGGGGTGGGCAAGGAAGAAAGGATATTCCTAATATTCCTACCGTGCCAGACACTGTACTAGTTTTGACTCTATATGTGTTAACTCACTTCTCACCACTATCCTATTTTCTAACACACATTTTTTCCCTCACTTTTTCTCATTTACTTAGGGAAACCAAGGCTCAGAGAAATGATCCCTGATCCCGAGTCCCATAACAGGAAGCTGAGGTCCAAACTCAAGTCTTATCAAATCCATGTTTTCAAGTTCTAAACTAAGCTGCCTCTTACATTTTAAGGTATTATTAAGTTGTAATAGCCACAGAAGTCGTGCTTTTAAAATGTGCCGGACATTGTCATAAGACTTTATGGACACTGTTTTCCCAAGAGCCCAGTGATATGGGTCCTATTATGATAACACCCATAATACAGATGGGGTGACTGAGGCACAGAGGAGAAGGAACTGTCAGACAGCCAGATGGGCAAAGGCAGATTCGAACTCAAGTCTGTTCTGACTCTGGGGCTCCGCCTTGGTCCCTACGCTGCTCTGCTTTCGATGAAAGGCAAACGCAGGAGGAGGGAAGCAGATGAACAAACGAATCTGACTTCCACCCCAACAAGCCTGGAAGTGGGTCTCCCAGGTCCTGGTTCAGCTTTGCAGTGCAGGCTCCCAGACACACACATACACACACACACACACACACACATACACACAAATCCTCCAAGTCTCCCCAGTGGCTCTAGTTCAATGTTTTACAGGCCTAATGAGTGTTGACAAGTTTAATGAGTTTGTTTTAAAGAAGGGAGGGGGGACCTGGTCAAACTGAGATTTCCGAGTCAAATGAATTAGTGGAGGCCGCCAGACTTCAGCTGACAGGCCTGGAAACCCTCCCGCCGACTGCAGCCTTGAGCCATGGACCCCGGCCCCCTCAATGGGAGCAGGGCCCCAGGCCAGACACTGGGGGCTCCGGGAGCCTCGGAGCGGTCCACGGGTGCCTGGGTCCCAGTCAAAGCCCCTGTCTTCATCCCGCAGCCCCGCTCCCTGCCAGCCCACCCCGGTGGGCCCCCCTTCTGCTGGACTCTCCTCCCGCACTGCGTCCCCAATGAGAAATGTGATTCAAACCCAGTTTGGCACTTGTTTGCATATTGATTGCGTGGTAATTAAGTGGCTTCATCTGAGGAGGGGACGCACCACCTGCATTTCTAAGCTTCCCAGTCGTGGGCTGGGACAGGGCGCAGCCCTTGTGTCTGACCGTGCAAACCAGAATCCAGGGAGACCGGCTTCTGGCTGCTAGAAGGGACTTTCATCGTCCTTTAAAATAGTATTGTTTCATTTTTTTGTGGTGTGGAGATGAATTGGGAAGGAGCTTGCACAAACCTGACCAGCTGCAGATGAAACAGCAGAGTTAAAATTAAATCATAATTATACCAAAAGGAAAGGAATACATATGTGCTTCTGATGTCACTGTGTCATGATAGTCACGTGCAAAGCAAGATTAGTTCTCCCTTTGATTGGCCCCTCCTGAGCCATGGGGGGCGCTGACCTGAGTCCTGGACCCAAAGCCAGAGAGGCCGGGATCCAAACTCCTTCTACCTCTTTTTCTAGATCTGATCTTGGGCAAGTGACTTCACCTCTCTGACCCTCAGTTCTCTCATCCGTAAAATGGGTTTAATAAAGCCTGTGATGTTCTCAGCGTTGTGGGCCTAAAGGGGGCTATTGCCCCCAACACACAGTAAGTCCTCCACCATCCCAAGTTTGTTTTCCAGAGCTGCCTCCCAGCTAGAAATGACCATGATCTGTTCATCTCAAATTATCACAGCCTTGCAAATTAGTACATGCTAACTTCCAGCCCATCCAATGGTTTTTCCCCCCCCCTCCACTAGCCCCAGTAGCCCCTGAAATTCTCAGGGGGCATCTGTCACCCTCATTGCTCGCCAAGAAGAAGTGGGTGAGTGGAGATTCAGGAAGGAGAAAGGCTTTGCATCCCTGTGCGTTGGTTTTGCTTTATTATACTGTGTCTTGTCGTCCATTAAGGAGAACAGAGTTGGAGCTGACACATCCCAGGCTGGGTCACAGCGTCCAGCTGGGATTCCAGACCCACCCCGCCCCGCCCTCACCCAGCTCTCTCTCTCTCTCCCTCTCTCCCACATGTGATTATTTATTGGATATTTCCCTCTGGGAGGAGATGCCCCTCCCCTTCCTTAACTTTCCCCTAATCTCTGGTCTAAGGCGGTGAACTTGTGAGAAGTGTTCTTTCCAGTGAGAATTTCTTTACAGACTGTTTTCCCTTTCCAGCTGGGAGCATGGCGTTGGGCCGGGTGGGGGGGTGGGGGGAGGGGAGCGGGGAGGGGGGGATGGGTCACTCCATGTCAAGTGGGCAGACGCTGTGAACCGCCTCTCTGGACAGCGGCAGTGGTGCCTCTCTGGTGATTTCTTCACTTCCTAGGTCTTGCCATTGTTCAGTGCTACAGCCAGCTGCGGGTGTTAATCTTTGGCGTATTTGCAGTCCCAGGAAAGAAAGGCCCTGCGTGCAACAGGGCTGGGCTGGGGGCCCAGGGAATGGGCAGAGGCTGAGACGCCAGAGTGAGGAGGGGGACACGCATGTGACCGCACACACGTCCATCCGCCAGGCCCCGGGACAGAAGGCAGCATCTAGGCTCGCTGGCATGTGAACCTTTATGTTGTCACTTAAACCCTTCCTGGGGAGCAGAGGAAAGAGGCTGGAACTCAAGGCGGCCCTGGTTTTCCTTCCTGGCTCAGCCACTTACTAGCTAGGTGACTTCAGGCAGATGACTTGGGCTCCCTAAGCCTCGGTTGCTGTCTGTAAAATGGGGGCAAGTGCATTTAGACCACAGAGAAATGCACTGACCTGCGCCCGTGCACGGTGGAAACGATGTAGCCCCACGAGTACATAAACACCCAGGGCCATCCACCTCACAGCGCCAGCAGACGCACACCCATATCTACACAACCACACAGCCCTGAACATGTTCGCACTTGGTCCTTACACTTCATATCACAAGGACATACCCACATATACCAATAACCCAAGACAAAGCCCCCCACCTAATCTAACCAGGACCCACTCTACCTCTGCCCTGACTCCCAAAATACGATCCATCAGCAACCATGTAAACACAGTACACTGTACACAGTACACAGTGTACACAGTACAAAATACACACAAGAAAAAACACTCCCTTAACAGCAATCCCAACATCTACCTTCCAACACACTCCCAAGGCCACTGGGGATTTCTCAGTTCATAATCCCAAATGCAAATCAGAAATGTGGGCACGGTACCCCATTAAAAAAAAATCAAGCCCTCTTCTTGCTGAATCTTCTGTTAATGACAAGCCCTTTGCTCTAGAGACAGGGGAAGCCACTCCCCAGGGACACAGGACCCTGTGAGTCAGTGGAGAGCATTCCAAAGTCAGATGCCTGCCAAAAGTTGGTGCATCATGGCAGGAAGAGTTTGTGGTGCCCGGATTCTATTTCTGTCTCTGCCATTTGCTGGCTGTGTGGCTCTAGGGAATTGAGCAAACCTCTCTGAGCTCTGCTTTCAACTGCAAAATTGGGATAACAAATACCCACGGGGCAGGGCTGGGGGTTAGGTGAGATGAGACACCTGACACAGTGTCAAGAGGTGGACGGGCTGAGAGCACAGGCATCCAATCTTCCAATGAGACATCCCTGCCTGTTTGTGCCCAAAGAGCTGAGCACCTCCTTGTGCCTCAATTTCTGTATCTATAAATGAGCATCTTAATAATCCCTCCTTCAAGGTGCTCTTGGGAGGATTTCATGCATTCATTCCTGGAAAGGGCTTAACCCAATACCTGACCCACAGTCAGCTCTCGGTGGGCTATTCTCTTAAGTAGATACTCAATAAATGGCTGCCTCTTTCCTGCCATCCAGGTCTCAGGTCAAATATCACCTCCTCCAGGCAGGCCTCCCTGATAACCCACCTACCATCACTTCCCTGGTCAGCCACTTTCTATTAGCACTCTGCTTTATCTTCTTCAAACCCTTGTCCACCTTCTGAAAGTATTTCCTTACTTGAGGACATGCTCATTGCCTCCCTTCCCCCAGGTGCCAGCCTCGGGAGACCAGGGCCTTGTGCGTTCCAGGCTGTTCTCCCAGCCCATGGAACAATGCCTGGCACATAGTGGGTGCTCAGTACATCACTGTGGGAATAAAGTGGTAGTTCCAGCTCCACCCTCCTGGGGCACTGGTGGTGGGGGAGGGGAAGGAGGATGGTGGAGGTTGTAGGTGGAGGGGCCCTCCTTCTCCTCCCTGCCCCCCCTGGGGAATGTGATTCCAGGCTGCTGGCCCAGCTTTTCTGCTGCCTGCTGCCAAGGGGCCGGTGAGCCTTGATGGGTTTACCTGGGTGTTAATCCCCCCAACAATCCCCCTTGGCCTGACCCGAGAGTCAGCCTCCATTCTTGTCCTGGGTCTAATTAAGTGCCTGAATTGCCACTTCCCCCTTTCAAGCCAGGCTGCCTTTCTCCGAGGTGAGTCAGGTAAAGCCCAGCCTGCCGCTTTGAAGCAGAGGAGGCCGGAAGCCCAGGCAGGTGCATGAAGGGGAGGCGGGGGAGGCACTGAGGGGCCTGGGGGGAGGGGGGACTTCTGCCTGCCCCATCTCAGAGAGGACAGACACCTGCAAATCTCCTAACTCGGGATGCTTAACCTTTTGAGGACCCTGAGCCCTAGGAGACCCAGGAAAACTAAGGCTTCCTCCCTAGGGAAATGCATACATACATACACATACCCATGACTGAGAATTCAATTCTGGGGCTTCATGGTCACCCCTGAAGCCTCTATAGTGCCTGGGTTAAGTTGACACGACGCCACTTTCCTTTCAATATATATCTGTATCTAGATGGATGGAGAGATGGATACTGATATAATCTAGATATATATATGAGACAACTATACCCCCAATCTCAACAAGATTATCTCTGGGGAAGGAGAGGATTCTCAGTTTTTATTTTATATACTTTTTTTCTGATTTGAAATTTTACAAGTATATATTACTTTTATAATGTATCTTTCAAATTCATATGAAAAAATATATGCAAATATATTTTAGAGCCCCTGATAAAACAATGTGTGTTTGTCTTGGGAAACTCTCAGCAAACTTTATGGATCCCCTATCGCACACAAATTACTTTCAGGTCTTTTATCTCATGTTAATCACATTCTCCCTATGTGCCAGCCATCTTTTCTGTGTTTTAACTCCTTCGCTCCTTCTTTAATTTTTAATGTCCATTGGATGGATGGGAAAACTAAGGCTCAAAGATGTGAAGTAACTTGCTCAGGGGACACAGCAGGGAGGCAGCACCTGGGTCTCACTGATTCCATGTCCAGTGTTCCTTTTGTGGCCCAGCAGCGGCTGCCTTTGGATGTAAGGGCTGAGGGCCCAGAGCTGAGATGAAAGTGCGTGTCTGAAGGCCATCCCTATGGTGTGGGCAGGAGTTGGGGACAGCAGGACAGGCAGGGGGCCTTCCCTGTCAGCCCCATGGTTCCTAGCATGGTGCCCTGGCAGATCACACCCTCAATAGGGACAGGTGACACTAATAAAAGGTGAGGGACCCAGAGACTTTGGAAGATGTTCCATCCATGGTTCCTGGTCTAACAGTGTGGAGATCGGGTCCCTGTTCTGACTCTGTTCTCGATTTGCTGTGCAACAAGGAACAAGTCTCTTCCCTTCTCTGGGTCTCAATTTCTCCATCTATAAACAGGGCGTTGCACTAGACCAGTGGCTGTCAGGTGGGGTGGCCATCAGAGTGACCTGGGCAGCTTACCCAAAAGCCACTTCCCTCAGATGTCCCAAATCGAGAAAGTGCCCAGGTGCACAGGCTTGGCAAAAACACCTGGGTGACTCTGGGGCACACCCTTCTGCCCTCCTGGCTCACGGGTCTTTCCATCTCCCCCACCCTGCATTGAATCCTCCTTCCAGGACCAAGCCAAGATGCTGCCGCAACCCAGCCACACCACCAGCACCCCAATCAAGCACAGAGAGGGTAACTGCCTCCCCCTGGCCCAGCAGCAAGTTGGTCAGGGACTCAAGAGGTAAACCCCACTGTCTGGAGACCAGCCCAGCTCTGCCTGTTCTCCCAGAGAGACCTCCCAGCCAGGAGAGAAAGTTCTCTAATCAGGGGAATGGAAGAGGAGGGGAACCATTTGTCACCAGATAAGCAATATCAGCTTATCTCTGAAGACCAATAACCACAGCCCCCGGGCTCTGATTCCAGGCATAAACAGAGCTGGTCCCTCCTCCCCTCCAGAGTAGCTGAGGATAGTAGTCTCAGCTCCTCCCTAGGACAAAGCCCCGTCTCACCAGAGTTTCCTCTATCAATGGGAAACAACGCTGGTTTTGACTTCTTCCCCTCCAACGCAGTCATGCCCAGAGCATCAGAGCCTGAAGGATCCTCACGGGCCATATCACCTCTGAAGCTCTTGTTTGGAACCCCAAGGCTCCATGGAACACAGTTTGAAAACCACTAGGCTGATTGCATCTTGCCGTTGTTCAGACAACAGAGCAAAGACCAGAGAAATTGTGTCCAGAGTTACACAGCAGTTGTGTTGAAGCCAGGGCCTCTTCATGGGAAGATCTGAATTCTAACCCTAGTCAAGATACTGTGGTTACTTTTCCTTGGGGCTTTATTTTCTTTTTTTTTTTTTTTTTTTTTAAATTTATTTATTTTATTTATTTATTTTTGGCTGCGTTGGGTCTTTGTTGCTGCTGGCGGGCTTTCTCTAGTTGCGGTGAGCAGGGGTTACTCTTTGCAGTGCATGGGCTTCTCAATGTGGTGGCTTCTCTTGTTGTGGAGCACGGACTTCAGTAGTTGTGGCTCACGGGCTCTAGAGCGCAGGCTCAGTAGTTGTGGTGCACAGGCTTAGTTGCTCGGCGTCATGTGGGATCTTCCCGGACCAGGGCTTGAACCCGTGTCCTCTGCATTGGCAGACGGATTCTTAACCACTGAGCCACCAGGGAAGCCCGGGGCTTTATTTTCTCTTGCTGCTAAAAGGACTCTTCTCAGGAAGATGAAGAGACCCTCAGAGGACCAAATCTTCAGCATCTGTCAAGTCCCAAGATCCCAGTGGGTGCTTATGGGTGGCAGTGGGGGGTACTGACTTAAGCTATAGTCTCCCTGGGGCCTGAGGATCTAGGGTTCCTGAAGGATGGGGAGGGTGCTGGGGGCTGCATTGTTCAGATGGGGCAAGAAGCACAGCTGGATCTGTGCCCTTCGGGCTTCTTAGGGTAAAGGCATCAGGGTCCTGCAGACCCTATTAGGGAAGAACACCCCTCTCCCTTCTTCCTTGGGCTAATTTCTCTGTGCCTCAGTTTTCCCCTCTGAAATGGGACTTGAAAGCGTGTATCATATTACACACAAAGAATGACATACTGTAGAGACGAGAAAGGGTTGTATTCGCCCTCACCCCAAGCCTTCGAATTCCTAGAAACAAGACTTCCACCAGCTTATTTTTCTCCTTTACCAGTGCAACTGCCACCAGACTGGGGTTACTTCTCCCTCCTTTGGGCTCACTCAGGCCACGCCCTCTGGACCTCAGCTTTTCAATCTGTAAAATGACCCGATGACCTCTAAGGCCTATACAACTCTGTCTTTGGGATCTCAGCGTAGAGAGGAATCCCAAGATCCCTTTAATTGACCTAGCCAGCCACGGGCTCAGTACACCTGGGCATCAGGTGGAAAAATCTGGAAACAGCTGCTTCTCTCCCTTCCTCTCCATCTCAGGCTGGGGCTGCCCACCCTCTTCTAAAATCTCTCCACTCATCCTCTGCTCTCCATCCCCTCTGTATCTCTCTCTCTCTCTCATTAACTTTCTAGCTGGTCTCTCCACACCTTCCAGTACATTCTCTGCTCAGTCCATCGCTTCCCTGCCTTGGCTCCTCACTGCCCTTAGAATAAGTCCTAACTCCTTCACTCAGCCTTGAGGAATCCACAGCTGAGGCTCTGGTGGTATCATCCCCAGAAGAGCTCACAGAAAGAAGGGTTTCATAAATACTCGTGAGATGAACGGATGAACAGCCTTCAAAGCGTTTCCAAGTCATCTGGGTCAGGGCCTGGACCTAGCCTATTTGGGAAAGGGGCAGCTATGATTGGGGATGGGATGTGACTGGGGGCCTGTGTCACATACCCACACCTGCCTCCTTTACACCTGGAGGATGCTTCCACCATGTCCTCAATCAGCACATGGTGCCCACCTTCCCACCCTACCTGCCAAAGCTGCCCAGCCTTTATCTGGGAGTGAGGGTGGGGCAGAACTCATTAGGTGAGGAAAGTCCCTCCACACCTCCACACACCTAACAAGTCTGTTGGGCTCTGTTTCTGCCTTCTTCCCTTGGCCGCTGTTGAATGAGGAGCTGCCCACAGGGCCCCCTGATTTCTTTCCGTTAAGGAAGAACACTATTCATTGGCACCGGCTGAGCACCTGCCCTCACGCCCCCCCCGCCCCACCCCAGTCCAGATATGGTGATCACTTATAGATTTCCAGCCCCTATTATTTCTGAAGCCATAGTGGGGTGGGTTCTAGATTGAAAGAAGCCTTGGAGAAGAGGAGGTGGAAGGGATTGCGGAGGAATATTTATTCAGTCTCCCAATCGGTCCTGTGTTTTATGTAATTATATTGTTGACCCTTCCCAATGCACTGTGAAGTTGTCATCCATGGGACAGTTTTGCAGGTGGGAACACTGAGGCTCTCAGGGGACCTCACTCAAAGTTACCCAGATCTTTCAGGCTCCAGGACTTCCCCTTCTCCTTCATTCGTCCCCCTTCCCACCTCCCACTCAGGTACCACCTCTAGAGCATCTCACAGGGGTGGCCTCTGCCCACCAAACCTCACTGATCACAGGCCCGCAGGTGGACGCAGCTGGGGGTGACTTTTGGAGGTCTCTGGACCCAACTCGACGGGTTCAGGAGGAGGAAAGCAAGGCCTGAGAGCCAGAGGCGCGTGCCCTAGCCACGCAGCACTTTGCGACAGACACCTTTCTCGCCTCCTCCACCACCCCCTCCCAAGAAAGCCAGCGACTCCAGGCTCTTTTGCGACACTCCCATCTCTGGGGGCCGCCGGGGGCAGCTGACCCAGCAGAGGCTCAGCAGCCCACCGGGGTCTGGCTTCCCCTGGCCCGGGGCTCGGTTTTGTTGTGGGGTTTTGTGCGTCCTGTTTTGTTCGGTCTCCCCGCCCCTTCCCGCGCGGGGCCGGCCCCCACCCCCTCCCCGTCCCTGTCCCCTCCCCCTCCCCCTCCCGGGCTCCCAGCGTGCCCGCTCTTGACTTCATCCACTAAGTCAATAGCCCGGGCGCGGGCGGGCCGCTCCCCCCCGCTCCCCCGCCCCGCGCCGCCCCCCGGTTTTCTTCTCGGGATAATGGGGGCTCTTTGTGGCCTAATCAGCCTCCTGAGGGGCCGGGAGGCCGGGAGCGCTTCCCCCGCGGCCGTCGGTGAAAATGAAAGCGGGATTAGGCCGGGGCCTCGGCCCACACCATAGTAAAGCGCCACCAGGCATTCGCCCCTTCAAAGCCCCTTTCGGGGGTTTGGTTACTTTATTTCTAAAGTTGTTTGTATTTCTAAAGTGTCCATTGAGGCGCGAGCGGGGACAGTGCCGGGAGGGCGTTGAGAGGAGGGGGCGGCCCCGGCGGAGGAGAAACTCTCGGAGCTTCCCTCTCCCCCCTCCTCGGACCCGCTGACCAGTTTCCAAAGAGCCTCTCCAGGCCCTGATTTCCTCCCGCCCTGGGAGGTGGGGAGAGGCTCTTATCCCCACTAATCAGATCGGGAAACTGAGGCTCCGGCACTGATGCAAGGCTCCACACTAGAAGATGGGCTCCCGGGATTCAAACCCACCACGCAGCCAGAAGGGGAAAGGGGGTTTTATTTTTGTTTTTGGTTTTTTTGGGGGGGAGACGCCAAGGGGCATTGATCGCGTTAATCGCCCACGGCGCACAGCTCTTGAGTGCACCAGCTAAACCTCTTGTTGTCGCCTGCCTGTACAGGCCATCGAAAGGAACGCCCCAACCCGAACACGATTCGACCCCCTGAGGGAGGGAAGTTTAGCCCCACTTATTAAAGAAAGTCCCAGAGCCTCTTTTCTTAGGGTTCGCTCTCAACACCTCCAGTAAATCCCAGAAATGCCGGCGCAATAATTCAGAATCTTCTCCCACCGCCAGAGATGGGAGGGAGAGAGCAGAGATTCTGAATTTTGGCATTTGCAGGCAGCTGGAGAGGAAGGGGTACAGAGGGGGTGTGTGTGGGGCAACAAGCAGCAGCAGAAGAGGGTTTTCCCTAGCTGCGCCCCTTCTCCCACACGCGTACATTGCAATTTCTTTTTTTCTGTCGTACATTTTAACCCTCCGAAGGGTGGATCCGAGCTCAAAAAGTCCAGACGTGGAGATAAACTGTAAAGAGGAGGATCGCAAGGGCGGGGCGGGGCGGGGCGGGGCGGGGCGGGGCGGGGCAGGGGTGGGACTTAGTGCAAATTCGGGGGTCAGGTTCTGGCCCTGCGGCTGGACCAGCGTTGTCAGTTGTATCCGTGGTTACAACTCCGGGTTACAAGAGAGCTCCGGGAGATAGAGGCGCTTCTGCAGCCTTTCACTGGGAATGAGAGAGTTCCAGAAGGTTCCTTAAGACTCCCCCTGACCCCTCCCAACCCCAAAGTTGTCGCTCTACAGAGAAACTCGAGCTTCAATCTGATGCTCTTGTCTACACAGCCCAGATAAATTCGGTGCGGACTTCCTGGACAAGTTTCCAGGGAACAGGAAGGTTTGATCCCATCTCCACGCAAAAGTATAAACAACACACCAGGCAAACACATGTCCACCCCACAAAACCTCGGCGGAATGTTGCCCTCTTTTCACCTTCCTCGGTCACCTAGAGACCCGCGGTCTGAATTCGAACTCGAAGCCATAATAACATCTTCTTCACCTGTCACCCCGCGCGACCGTGGAGAGGGGCCCGAGGAAAGGTGGCCGCCCTCTCGTCTGGGGCTCTGTCGGGTCTGGGTCCCACGGAAAGGACCCCAGAAAAGTTCAGGGGGCGGTTTTCCAAGCTACTTCTCGTGCGGACGCCCCACCCCCTTTTCTGTCCGATCCCGGGGCCTCTTTGATCTTTGGTCAGACAAAGAGCGCAGTGAAGGCCAGAGGCTCCGGAGCCCCGCGGCCGGGCTGCTGCTCCCTCCTCCTCCCGCTGGAACCCGCGGCGCTTCGAGGCCCTGGTGGACGCCTGAGATTCCCGAGATCAGGTTGGAGGCTGCCTGCCAAACTCGGCAAGGGCCCCCAAACACATCCTGCTGTTGTGCTCACCCGGAGAGTTACCCAAACACACACACTCGGACACTTCCTTTTCCCCTCCCCCAATTCACAAACACCCAGACACACACAGGTAGTCTGGCAAGGAGGCAGGCGCACAGGGAGACATGATGGGTCAACACTCACACAAACACATGCACTGAAGCACAGCCTGTTTATTTTCTGTCTCCACCACCTGGCTCAGAACTCCACGAAGGCAGGCACCTTCTTGATATCTCAGGTATTCCTGGGCACTTAACACAATGCCCAGCACATAGTAGGTGCTCAACAATATTTTTATAGGATGAATGAATAAACTGACCCCCTGAGAAAATGTTTTTTTCTTCTTCTTCTTTTTCCTTTTCTTTTCTCTCTCCATCTCTTTCTTTCAGACATACAAAAGGGGAGCACAGCATTTGTGCTTATCTCTGCATATAGCAACCTCATAAAGGACCCCTCCAACAACCAAATGGGGATGGGAGGGTGGGATTCACTGCCTCTGTCTTGGAAAGAGAAGGAAGCAACAAGGGCCAGACAGAGGTCAGGCTCTCAGCCTCACCTCTTCCCCCACCCCACCCCACCCCATCCACCATCCATCTCCCCCTCCTGGGCTCGGGTTCCTACTCCTGGACTCGGACGCTCCCTCAAGGATACCAGAGTAACCAGAAAACATGTGTACGTCAAGTTCTTAATGGGGTGTGGCCTCTAGAAGCCCACACACCCCTTTGTACGGCCTGTAAAATTCCTCCTGTATGAACCTCTGTGAATAGCCAATTTCTTAGGTTTTATCCCATTCTCAAAGGGGTCCAGGTTCCCCCAAAAGGATAAGAATCTTTGTCTTAGTGCAATTCTCTGGTTTTTCATGGAAGGAAACTGAGACCCAGAGGGGCTAAGAGAGTTGTTCAAGATTGCATTGTTAGTGAGTTGGGGACAGGACGGATGGTATACTTCCTGGGCCCAGCGCAGTGCACTTCACCCCTCCCGGATTCGTCCTGTTGGGCTCAGCTGGAGATCGGGAGAGCAGGCCATCAGAGGCAGGGATCGAACACTCAGCTGGGAACTGGATCCAGAGCAGCATGAAGCCGTCACCTCCTCCAGTGTTGTAACCTCACTCTTACCCTCCAGTCTGCAGCGTCCCGAAGCTGGGGAGTGGGGATGGTGGCCTGCGCGCCACCCCTTCCCCAAACTGGTAACTTAGAAGGGGCGGCTGCTAAAAGCCGGAAGGCGGTGAGCCTCACTCTCCGGGCAGTGAAACCGGGACTGGGATATTTATTTAGCGGCGCTCTGAATAAGGGTTCTCCGCCCCTCTCGCCGCTAGTCCCGACGGGGCCAGGCTCACGGGCCGGCCCCTTTCCAGCACCCCGGTCGGAGCGCGGACCCGGGGCCCCCGCCTCGGGGTCGGCCTCCCGCCCGTCCCGCCGGCCCCACTGGCTCTCCTCTAATTAAGCGGCGGGATCGCAGCGAGCCGTCCGGCCGCGCTGTAATATGATGAACTGTCTTTGTGACGGTGTCACCGAAAGCGCTTCTGATAAGGGGAAGCAGCGGAGGATCAAAAGGACGACAGCGGCTCGTCCGCCTCCCGCCGCCACCCGGCTCTGCGCGCTCGCCCTCTCCGCCCGCGCTCTCCCGCGGGCCGTCTCTAGGTCCCGAGGTCTCTCCTGATCTCCCCGTCCCAGGCCAGCCTTTCGATGCCTCTGCGTCTCTTTGTCTTTCTTCCTGCTGCTCTGCGCCTCCCTCGGCCCCGGCGCGTTTCTCAGCGTCCTCAAACGCTCTAGGCAAGGTTCTCCCGTCCCGCACTGGGTCTTTCTCTGAATTTTCTCGTGCACGCGCGCTCTCTCTCTCCTGAAGCTCTCCTCCTCCTTTCTGACTCTCTCTCGTCCCTCCTCTGTGGTTCTGGGTCTCCCAGGCCTCTGCCCATCCCTGCCTTGCTCTCGACCCGGGCTCGGACCCAGCACACCTCCAGAGCCCGGGCAACCGAATCTTGGAAAGGTTCACGAGCTGACCCGCAGTCTCAGAAAGTCGAACCAATTCACCCTCAGCAGGCTCGCAGGGCCCCCCGGCCCCTGGCAACCCGCGCTCACTCAGCTGCCGAATAGAGGGCTGGGCACGAGGGCCCAAGGCGCCCTGGCCTGCCCTCGGGGCCTCTTTGGAGCGGGACTTAGGGTGCACACAACTTCCCCTCATCCCTCTAGAGGCTACTGCGACTCGCGACGCTTTTCCTCTCCCCCGGGGCTGAAGTTCCAAGTGCAGCCCACCCCTCTTTGGCATCCCCTTCCCTATACCCCTTCCTTTGGCCCTCACCTCCCCTTTGCCCTCGACCCCTTCTCTTCCTTCTTCAGGCCCCTCCCCTTTGCCTGCTCCTAGTTCCCCCTGCGCTCTCTCCAGACTCCCTCCCTGCCTCGCCTCTCCCTTCCCCCCACTTTGTTTGAAGTTCTGGAGAGATCTATCTACTAATGGGGAAGTTTCCCCCTTAGGTCACCGTTCTGCCTTGATTCGATTTGGAAAGGCAAGTTCCCTCCCTCCCCCGCCCGACCCCAGCCGGGGCCAATCGCTCCAGAGCAGGTCAGAAAGCGCTGACCCCATTTCCACCTTTCCTCTTTCAGCCAGAGTTGGGGGAAGGGGGAAAGGAGAAGAAAGGCCAACGACAGCAAAAATTGGGGGGGTGGGTGTCCCAACCTTCCACTCCCTCTCATCCCCATCCCCAACTGGGTTTCCTAATTACCTCATTAGTCTGGAGTGGGAGAGGGAGACGAGTTATTTTTCTGGAATTCCTGGAATGTGCCCCCCTTAGTCATGGCCTTCAAGGCCCCAAAGCCCCTGGAGAACCTCCCCTTTGGGGTGTCTCTTCTGTGTTCTTCTTGGTAGCAGGAAGGCTCCCCCTCACCTGGCACTGTCTATTATGTGGTGTGAGTTCTATCTGGCTTTAGACTATGCGCTTCCAGGACAGAGCCAGGGGTCTTGGACGTTTCATGCTTATATCCTTAGGTGCCCATTAGGAATGAAGCCTCATCAACTTTGCTGATGATGGTAAACAGAAACTCCAAAGAAGCAACCTAGAAGGAAATCTCATTTGCTCAGTCCTCTTTCCCTATATTAAAAAAAAATGTTTGTATAGATTATTTATATAAAATGTAGTGTGTGACAACTATCATTTTCAGAAAGGCATTCTTCAAAAAAAAAAAAAAAAGCCCAAATAATCACCATACTGCTTTAAGGCTACTGTTATATGTGCTTTTAAATCCTTCCATGTAAATTCCACTGAAAAATTTGGAGAGCTGTGACAGGGGAGGGGGCCGCGGGGGTAGGAGGGGGGAGGTTAATCCGGGTTTAACGCTGCGATGCCGTCTTAGGACCAGGGTTAGCCTGATTGCGTTATCTCTTCCCAACATTTGAGACGCCCATATTTCACCCAGCCAAATAGCTCGGAGAGCAGCGCAGATGGCTGCCGTGGTCGCGCCTCAGGAAAATGTGTTATTAATATCTAAATAACTTCCCAATACTGTCTGGTAAATCTCCCCTCCACCATTCCAAATGATGAATTCGTTTGAAGTCTTCCCCCAGCCTCATCTTTTCAATGTCCCTCTCTCTTCTCTCTTCTTAGCCAGGCTTATTTCAAACTGGTAAATATCTAATTCCTTTAACGGCTGTGCCGTGCACACGAGTCTCTTAGACGCCTGGAAACAGCCGGTGTGTGGCAGTGCGTGCCCGGAGGTGAACAGAAAACCCGCATGCCCTCGCAGCGGGGGACCCCACCCTGTTTAGAAATGCGTTTGGGAGACTGGGGCTGCGCGGGAACCTCAATCTGGGAGCTGAGCCCTTCCTTTGCGCGCCCCGGACACCCTCTCCTGGTCCCCCGCGGAGTCCCAAAGGCATCCCCCCTCCCTAACGCGCAGCTCTTCCGCGGCTCCGGTCTCCGAGACCCCACCCGCAGCCCTCCGAAGGCGTCCCTCGCTCTCTGGGGCGGATAATTACCCTCCGCTCGCCTGTTCTCCCTTGTTTAAAGTTTGTTTTCTAAATGTCTTCTATTAGATTATGTTCGTTCATTCCCCCTCCAACCTTATCTCCTTCTGTCTCTTCTCTCCTTGCCCGTCACACTCGATTTAGGCGCGAGTTTATCTGGCTAACAGTTTGCCGACTTTGTTTATTTACCGCGGGTTCTGGGGCTCCGAGCGCGCGCGCGCCAGTGTTCGCCTTTGTAATAGTTATCTCATTGTTGTTCTTCGTTAGTCCCAGCTCCCTCCACCCTCTCTCTCTTCTTCGGTTGGGGGGATGGAGGAAAGAAAGGGGGAGTCTTGTCAGCCCAGTGTGGGTTCGCCCCCTCGCCCGGAGCCCCCTCCCCCGGGATATCTGCCTCAGACCCCCGCACCCCTCCTCTCCGCTCACCCCATCCCCCCACCACCCCGGCGCGGCGGAGCCCTCACCCCCTCCCTCTCCCCCTCTGGTCTCACTGAATATCCACCGCCGAGCTCTGCCTAAAGCCGGGGAATTGCCTGACACCCTCCCATCTTCCTCCGAGCCCCCATTATGCGAAGCTGATCCCACTCTGAACAGCCTCAAATCCCGCCTGGACTCTGTTTGATTAGATTGCCAACCCGGGGTAATCCTTTGATTTGGTGGAGTGTCAATTACCTTTCTGTAAACACACATTTACAGAGGAGGGAACTTGTTGGTATAAATCAATGCAGATTGTTTCTTGATAAATGGACTATCTTCGACCCCTCCCTCGCTCCCTCTTCCAAGGCCCCTCTCCCTGGAGGCCCCTCCCCTCCCCTCTCCCGTTCTCGCCCAGCCAGTAAACAATGCCCCTTCCAGGTGTGAAACCGAAAAAACGGTGTGGGCTGAGGGGAGCCGTGCCCCCCTTCCCCCATTCATTCGCTCCCCCGGAGCCTAATTAAATTTGGCAGGTTCTTGTACACACAATCAAAACAGCTTCCTCCAGTGTAGCAAACGACCGAAAACCGCATTAGCAGCTATCGCAGCTCTGCCAAATTAAATTGTTTCCCACCTCCTTTTACAAGTGTCTAAAACCGACACTTCGGGCTCTCCCCTCCTTTCCGATCCTTCTCCGTCATTTCTCACTCCACACCTGTAAGTTTGCTGCTTTAAAAACAAATTAAGGGAAAATGCAAAGAAATACAAATCTGCCTTTCACGCACGCACACCCTTGGCCTCCACCTCAGATGGTCTTTCAGAGCGGGAAGTCAGCATATTCCCGGATGGACTTTGACGTCGCCACTCCACCCCTCCCGAAAATGCACACTCTTCTTTTTCATCTTGTGAATTTCCACCTTATTTCATATTAATTGTGACCTGGCTGGGCTTCTACCCTAGAGACCAACGTGGTCTGATCTGGTCAGTTTCAGCCTAAACTGGAGCCTTGTCAGATGCAAGAGGCATTGATGCTCTTACTCTTTTACTGTTGTTACTGCTTTTCTAAATTATTGCTTATTTCTTCACACTCACTCCCTCAGCTCCCACGGAGGAATGGTTTGACTCTTTCCAAACCCCTATCAAATTTCCCACAAGAGTCTCCCTGGACTCAGGTTGGGAAGATCTTTTTCTTTCCCCATCCCTCCTCAAATCCTTTACCAGTCGAGTCCCTGCCTATCTCTCCCCTGATCCTCGAAGGGGTGAGGAGGAGAGAGTCCAAGTGGATGAGGGCAAGGAACCTTTCCAGGTGTGCAGAGCATGGCCGGAGCCCCTATCCAAAGCGGTCTGAGAATTCTCACAACCAACAATCCTAATAACTCAGTCTTAACAAGGATAAGAGCAAAAAAAAAAAAAAAAATATGAACAGCCTCATGAATATCAGCCCAAGGGGAGCAGGAGTGAGCTGCTCAGAGATGAAAGTGCACAGAAATAAAAGCTCAATTTAATCTGCTTTAAAACCCTTCAACTTAACGTTTGTGCTTCAAACTCTGAGAGTGAGGACTGATTGCGGATAAATAGTTTCTTACCATGCCTGGAAGCTATTACACCCCTCTCCAACACAGTTTCCTATTCAGCAGTCCCAGTTTTCATTACCAGCTCTAATAAGTCTTAACATTATTAAATGCCAAGCGGACGATAGGAAAAAACGGACTCAGGGAGGGATCTCTCTTTAGCGCTTAAAGAGGAGAGCTCTTAAACCCCTTCTTCGGCGGCTCCCCGCCTTGAGAGAGGCAACCCCCGGAGAAGGTATTTGTCAGGAGCAAGAAGCCAAAACAAAGTTTGTGGGTGTGCACCCCTCCCCCTGCTCTGCCCAAGGGTATCTCTGCCTCTCCCCATCTGGCCCACTCGGGTGGAGGTTGGGAGGTCTTTTCACCCTTAACTTGGCCATGAAACTGACATCCAGGGCCTGGGAGAGAGATGAGAGTTTCCAGCTGGGTGGTTCACCGGGATGCCAGCCACTGGCCAAGGTACTCAAATCCGGAGCTGATACCATTTGCCCACAGATGGAAAGACAACCCTCTCTCATCCCCCCTTGTCATAGTGCCCATCACACCCATCTACAATCATACTGCATATCCACACAGAATCCACGGCTCCGATCCAAAGGCCCGTGGGCAAACCGCCACACCGAGAGACATGCGCTTACACTGCCATCCAGCTCCCAGTTACAGGGCCCAACATGCCCACTGTCACTCAAAAACCACGGGGCTTTCTGGACATCAGGCCCACCACTTTCATTTCATTTCTGCAACTCCTCTCCAGACTCAGCACCAGTACTTTCAGCCTTCCCATCTGGAACCTCCAGCCTCCTCGTTAAACCCTTGGAGACTTGGAAGTCCCTGGTTCTACTGCAGGGAAAACCTCTATCCAGCGAAGTTGCCTTTCTGCTGGTTTTATAAGCCCAGATCAGCACCGGAAACCCCTGGATTCCTTTGAGCCAAAGGGTTTTCCAAACCGAACTTGCTACCCTTTTCCTTTCCTTTACTTCCCTTCCCACCCCTTCCCTTCTCTTCCCTTCCCTTTCCTTCTTCCTCAGAAGAAATTTATCTATTGTGCTTCCTTACAGACTGAATTGGACATACCCCTGCCACACACACACACACACACACACACACACACACACACAGTCTCTCCAAATAAAACCAAACTTCCTTCGCTTCTCCTGGGGTACCTCTCAGAAGCTGTGTCTGCTGCGCTGTATTTCGCAGGGAAAGATTATTCAAGTTCTCTCCCCCCCAACCCAAGTAAAAGAAGTTCAACTAAGTCCCTTTCCAATCTGAACTGAAATAAGGAGTGGGTATCCCCCCCGCCCTGCCAGGGATCCCCGGGCTCTAGGCTGCCTCAGCCGAGCCAGGGGCTTACTTGGAAGCCCCAGGCCGCCTCCCGCTGCAGCCCCGAGGCCCTCCGGCAGGCCCGCACAGCGGGGTGCCAGGCACAGCTTGCTCACTATCTTCCCTGCCCTTTTGTCCCCGGTGGAACTGGGCTCCACTTGGGGCCCTGAATGTCAATAGCCCACTTCTTCCCCAGCTCCAGACTGCTCCCACACCGGGCTGCCCGTACCCCCCCACCATCCTTCCCCCTCAGACCAGGCCTGCGAGGGCTGGGCCCCGCTGGGAGTTGTCTTTGGAAGCGGGCTTTGTCTGTGAAGTTCATCTTCAAGGTTGGGAGAGACTACTGAAAGCTGGAGGGAGACCTAGGCTAGGAGTTCCAGGGAGGCGAGGAGAGGAGAAACCCCTGGAAGGAAACTCAAAGAAAACTGTGCTCTTTTACAAGTTTCAGGGTTCAGAACACTCCCCCACCTTTTCCAAATCCACCATTTTTTTTTGCAGGTTATAGTGGCCACTGCCTTTCCTGTCTTCCTGCTGCCTCCCTGCGCGTGTGTTTGGAGGCTTAGCTTCTCTTCCCGTCAGTCTATGTGACTTTGGGTCTTCCGTTTTTCTTTCTTTACCCACATCCCCCCTTGAAGCACACTTACCAAGTCTCAAAGAGACCTGCGAGGGGAGTGGTAATGAGGAAGGACTTTCCCTTCTCTTGAAACTTACCCCGTCAATAAACAAAAGCACAGTCCCCTTTCCTGGGCGCGCAGGCGCTTGAAAGATAAATGCCTTCCCTAGTTCATCTCCAGAAAAAGCGGGGCTCAGACTCCAGACCCGCTCGGCAACCACGCTAAAAGCGGGGAGAGGGCGTGTGGAGCCTGAATCTCTCTCCCGCACTGGGATCCTCCGACCCTGGGCATCTGAGAACTCGGCCTCAACTCCTGGCCCCGCCTGCGCGTGCCCAAGACGAAAGCACCTAAAAAGTGCACCCTTCTGCCCTCTCTCCCGCTACCTCCGCGCTGTCTCGGTTCAGCCCTGGCATCACAGGACGGAGAATTAGGCAGCGGCCCACGCGGCCCTCGCTAATTTTTATTGATTGCAGCGGTCAGTCAACTGTCAGGCGGGGTTTCAAGGGACCGTTTAGAGAGCGTGTGCGGGTCTGCTTAACAAATTCATTTAGGGAGCCGCGGGGCCGGCTCCTCTTTGCTCGCCCCCCGCCCCCTTGCCCAAGTTTCCTATAAATAATAGATCGACACCGACACCGGCACTAGCAGCCAAAACGCCAGCCCCGGAGGACACACGACCCGGAGTCTTCGCCGGAGTGCGCGGTCTGCGGCGCCCGGAGCCCTGACCCGCCGCCGGGTTCCCCGGGGACGCAGAGGTCGCCTGGACCCCGCTCCGCCGCGCAACTGAGTCGCAGGCTCCGCACCCAAGCCGGCCTGGGGGCGCACCGAGGGGGCGCTCTCCACACACACCGAGAGGCTCCCGGCTACTCCGGGGGCTGCGATCCCTCCCGCTAAAGATCTGGCCGCCAGCCCGGGTGGCGGAGGCGCCACCACTGGCTCGCACCCTGGTGAGCGGGGCGACGCGGGCTCGGGCGTCGCCGGCCCCGGGACGGCTCCCTACCTTTGTCGCCCAAGATGCCGTCGATGCTGTGCTTGGCTTTCTTCTCGCCGTCGTCCTCCTTCTTGTCCGCTTCGTCGTCCTCCTCCTTCTTCCCGAACTTGATTCTGAGCACGCGGCTAATTGAACTCACTAAACCTCAGAAATTCAAAGGCAAAAGAGCGAGTATAAGTCGTTGGGGCCGTGGAGCGGGGCCGCCTGGGGCCCTGGGAGAAGTAGCGGAGCCCATTTCCCCCCTAAATACACTCAGGAGGATTCGCACCCATTCCCCCCCCCCACCGTTGAACATTTACACCTACTGGGAGGCACAAGTACAGTCACTCAGGTAGAGACTCACACGTGAGACCTGGGGCACTCACACGGTGGCAAGGCGGTGGCAGAGGAACCCACCTAGTGCATTCCTATCACATCCTTGCACACACTTGTGCTTTCCACTGTCACGTACCCTAGATGCACTCACACCCACACCCACCTCCCCAGGACCTCCCTGGAGGCCCTCCAGCCCCCGATGCTGTAGTCCCCACACTCAGGCGTGCATCCCAGCCCTGCACACTTGAATGCTCAGGTACACCACAGACACCTGGGGCCACTTTCTCCCCCACAGGCAGCAAGATTCAGGGCCTCCACATTTGGGACCCACTGGGGGCTGGTGGCAGCAACAGAATAGAAATGGTGACTTGGAGAAAGAGATCCAGGGAGATCACAATCTACCCTCCTAGGACAGACTCATCTCTCTAGGCCACTTCTCTGAGAAGGCGCCAAGGGAGCTTCCCTTACCACCCAACTTTATAGGATAACTTTGTCCCCATTTCCCTCCCTCTTCCCTCCCTCCCTTCCTTCCTTCCTCTCTCCCTTCCTCCCTTCCTTCCTCCCTCCCGTCCTTCTCCCTTTCTTTCTTCCTTCTCCTCCTCTCTCCTCCTTTCCTAACTTCTTTTCTTTCCTTCTTACCTCTTCCCATCTTCCTTTCAGTTCTGATTCCCTCCTGTGCCCTCACCCTCTTTGCGTTCTGGTTCTTTTCCTTCTCACTTTTCTCTGAGTTCCCTGTCATCCATCATCCCCCCTCCTCTCCCACCTCCAGCCCCACACGACCTGAGCCCTGGCCAGACTGCAGGCAAGTTCTGCTGGCTCAGCTGCCTTCTCACCTGAGGGCACGGTGCTGCGGTCACAGTGCCCATCCTTCAGCAGCCGGTCTCGGATCTCCCAGCTGAACATGCCTGGGTTTTCCCTCTTGTACTCCTCTATCTTTTTCTCCACATCCGGAGTCGCCACCTGCTTCAGAGGTGGAGGTGGGAGAGTAGGAGTGGAAAGATGGGGTAGGGGGAGGGAGATACTTTTAATATCAACCTCCCAAGAGCCCCAGGCCAGGCTGGTGGCTCTGGTCACCATGCCTCCATTCTGAGATTGGCTTTATCCTTTCAAGAAACCTGTTACTGGCTCCCAGGAAGGCGGCCGGGATTGGGGCATGTGGAATAGGGTAGTGATAGGTAATAAAATAGAAACCTAATTAGGACTGGCGTCCCCCCTCACTATTCCAGGCAAGACTGGGGAAAGATTTCCCCCGGTCCGGGATGGTGATGGGGGGTCTGGGCAGATGTAGGGACAGCACAGGAGTGACTCATTGGCCTCTCAGGCAATCTGGACATCAGTTATCCCCATCCCTGAGAAATTCAAATAATGGAGGATGTCTGGGGGTGGGGACCCTCTTCCGCTGTCCTTCCCATAGGAAGCATATAGACCCCCGCCCCGGTGCTACTGGATGACACGGGGTAGAGAGAGGGGCTACAGCCAGGATACCCCAACCACGGGAAGGCTGGCTGCCAGCTCTGCAGCAAAGACACTCACTCTGGGTTTGCTGCCGCCAATGGCGCCAGGCCGGATGGACCCGGTCTCCTGGTAGCGGCAGAGAATCTTGGACACGCAGCCATGGGAGACGCGCAGCTGGCGGGAGATGACACAGGGCCGGATACCATGGTGGGCCATCTCTACTATCTTGTGGCGGATGTGGTTAGGAAGGGGTCGCCCGTTGATGAAGACCCCACCAAGCTGATTGACCCGGCCTTGGCCAAGTGGGGTGGACACTGGAGAAGGAAGGGGGAGATGAGGAAAAAGAGAGGCACGGGGTGAGGATGGGGAGGAGACACTGAGTACAGCCCTTTTAACTCCAGTTTTGTTTGAGCCCCAAGACTCCTGAAAGCAGATCTCAGTTCCCCACATTTGAAGCTGTGGCAGTTCAGAGGTCAGGAAAAAACCTGTCATGAAGCCAAGGGAAGGTCTGGCAGAGATGGAGAGAGGGGTCAGGGTTGGCTGCAAGAGTCCCCACAGATGCTGTGTGTCCCCAGTCCTGCCACACTATGGGGAATGCGGACACACCTGGGGGATCTGAATGCCTCTGAGAAGGAGAGGGAGAGAGACAGAGGTGAGAGGGCAGAGCCTGGAGACTGGCAGAGCCTGGGGACTCTGGGACCAATGGTTCTCTGGACCCACAGCTTGGGTGGCAGGTCCACTTGCCTTTTATAGAGGCCGATAATGGGTGAGATGTGGCCCATCTGGTCAGTTCCATGCTCTAAGTGGTCAAGTCTGATCCATTTTATTGGGGCCCAGAAGGGGTTGGTTGATTACTAGTAGTTACAGCCCTGGCTTGGGCAGCAGAATCGTCCTACCCATAACTGAACAGCCAAGGCACAGCAGAGGGACCAGCAACAGAATGCCGTTGGCTGCTGCTTCTGGGGGCACCTGGCTGCCCCTTGAGGGACTCTCCTTCCTTCCAACCCCTCTCAGAGTTCGAATTTCGTTTTGGGATGATTTGGGGACATGCCCCATTGTCGGCAAGCTTCTAATCAAATACTTATTTGGCCTCAAAAACCCATGAACTGTCCCTGCAGGTTCAGAGAGGCTGGTGCACAGATGGGCCAGAGTCCCTGGGTGTGGGTGACTTTGGGAACCAGGAAGACAGACTCGCCTGATGTGTGCTAGGGAGAGGAGAACGCCTGGGAAGCTTTAATGCAAAGTCCACACAATTTCCTCCCAGGAGGTTGGAGGACACCCGGTGCACTAATCCGGCCTCGATCCCCCCAATTTGGGGACTCGGCGGCTGCGGAGATCTGGCAGATTAGAACGATTTCACAGCCGCCCGAGTGGAGGGAGCTGACAGTATAATTGGAAGGGAGGAGGCGAGAAGAGGCTCCGTTGCCGAGCTGTTCCTACCGCCTCCTCCCTGGCTCTGCCGGTCCCCACACCCCTCTTCGTAAAAGTAGGTGTCTGAAGCCACCCTCGGATTTAATCAGAAATCGTGCGTCGCCAAGTCAGAGTCACTCGGTCTCCGTGGCGGGATATGCCATTAGCGCTGGAGAGCTCTCCAGCGCACAACTTTATATTCAAGAGCCTCTTTAGCGACCGGCACTCGGCTCTCCTCAGTATTCTCCGTCATGTTGGGCAAATATTGTCCTAATCCGCTGCGCGTCTTCGGCCGCCTGTTTTACTTGCATTCGCTACAGGAGAGTGCTACGGCAAATCCCCGGGCTTGTGCGCTCTCCCGCCTGCGGGGTTGCTCGCGCGTACTTGATCACGGAGCCACTCTCCTCGCCTCTGTCTAATTCAGGGACCCGCGCCGTCTAGCTGCTGTAGGGACCCCCTCCCTCCCCAGATCTCAGGCTGCCTGTCCATCCATCCCCTCCTTGCCTTCTCTCTCCTTCTTCACGCACAAGGGGCTCATATAATTATAAGAAGAGTAATTAAAAAATAAAAGTCGCACCTCTCTCTAACCACTTCTGACATCCTGGGCTACCTACCCCCAGAAGCCAAGTGATCCCTCAGTTGACAGGTTGAAGGCCTTCTATTAGTTTACAAAGAAAACAAAACAAAAACGCAGGAAAGGTGCGCTCCCAGCCCTTGCTAGAGCCCGGAGCCGGTTCACCACCCGTCCCTTCTGCTCACCCCGGATGCTGGATATTTAGGGAGGACACACTACAAAACTAACACTTTTCCCTCGTCTGGACATTTCCCTGCCCTCTCGCCGTCTTGAGGTCTCCCCCGAGAGATTTCCAGAGTTCGGAAGCCCGAGTGGAAACTTTTGGGGGAAAATCGTTACTATTTATTGTTTCAAATTAGTTTGTTTCCAGACCCAAAAGCAGAGTCCTAGTTTAGGCATAAAATATCACACATTGTTGGTATTTCGAAATAGAAGGGGCTGGAAGACCATCCCAGAGGTGAAAAGAACAATTCAAAACAAGAGTAGAAAGCACGTAGCTGGCGAACGCAGAGAGCCGAGAAAGTATTAGGTGGAAAGTATCTAAAAATAGTGGACAGAGTTGAAACTCACTAGGACTTGAAATTGACTAGGAGCCGAAATCTACTAGGAGTTCAGCCCCGCGGGTAAAGGCCAGAATCCTGGACCTGTGAAGCTGAGGCCGCGGGTGGGTGAAACCCACGCGAAAACGGACAAGTGTCGGTCCCAGAAACTTCCTGGGTCCGGCGCCCGGACTTGGATCCAGAAGGGAAGGGGACTCCCCTGCTGCCGCTGGCGCCGCCACCACCCCGTGAAGATCGCCACCTCTCCAAGGACCTCGAGGTCCTGGCGGAGGAGGGAAGCGAGGCAAGTCCAGACGCTCTTACCTTCCAGAGGAAATCCCGTGCGGGGATAGTTCTGCCCGGGAGCCGGCCGCATCATCCTCGGTACAGTGCCGGGAAGGGCCGCCATTCTTGCGCACGCCGGGGACGAATCCAGAGTCGGCGAAAATCGCTTCCCGTCCGCTCCCTTTACCCCTGCTGCGATCTCTTTCTTTCCTTCTTTTTTTTTTAAACCTCTTCCCCCTCCCCTCCGCAAACACTCCCTACCCCCATCCCCCCACCCCCGGCTGCGGTCGCTCGCGTCCAGAAGCTGGGGAGGGGGGTGAGGTAGGGGCGGAGGTTGGGGGGGGTGGGGGGGAGGGAAGGTGGCGACAACGAAGTTCAAACAAACAAACACACCAACCCCAAGGCCTCCTCTGCCCGCTCCGCTGGGCCAGAAGTTGTGCGGGCGGATGCGCCGGGCAGGAGCGGGAGACGAGGCCGCGCCGCGGAGCGGGGCTGGGGGGGACGCGGCCGGAGTCAGGGCCCCCAGGCTCGGACTGGCGAGCGATGCGCTCTCGCGCTCCGGGCCAAAGTTTCTGAGCCGAGAGGCTGCGGAGTGGATTTCTTTTTCGAATTTATTTATATATTTATTCCCTCGCTCTCGCTCCCCTCCCTCCCTGTCCTCTCCCACTCCTCTCCACGCCTTCTTTCTCAGACCACACTCGCTACTCCCTTACACACCAGCTTTCACACCCCCGCCCCCCAGAAGACTTGGGGAGGGAAGAAGGTGCCTCTCGGGTTTCTGGGCTTGAGGGGAGGCGATAAGGGGTGACGAGGTTGGGAGGAGAAGAGGGAAAGCGAGGGGGCGAGCGATCCGCCGGGTAAGTTGTGCAAAAGTGCTCACTGGAGTACGCAGAGGAGGAGGAGGAGGCAGCGAATGAGATCTGATAGGTTCGGACTTTTCTTTTATTCATGAGGAGGGAAGGGGGCCAGGGCGGAAGGCAGCCGAGGACCAATAACGAAAAGAAATCTTAAACGAATATTTTTTTCCTCTTTTCTGATCCCCAGCTCACCTCGCTTTTGGGGGAGAATTTGAACTGCCGGTTAAAACAGAGGGAGCAACGGCGGGGCGTGGGGACTGGGGGAGGGGGGAGGGAGGGAGGGGGCCAACTCAGTCCCAGTGTCTTCCTTTGACGAATGGGCCGGGTCCGCGGAGTCCCCAGCCTCCGGTCGCCCACGGCGCCGCTCTACAGTCCGGCTGCATGGGAATGCCCGCCTCCCGTTGGTGGCTCCCTTGGATTCTCGCGTCTTCTCTAGCCTCCCAGAATCAGAGTCCGCTGTGTTTCACGTCTTCACCCTCATCTCACTCACACACTCTGAAGTTTCCGCTGGTGGGCCCCACCAGGAATTGGCCTAGGTGGCTTCAAGGGAGGGGTTTATGACTTTCTCTGGGAAATAGCCTCTGAGCCCCGGTGTCCCATTCTTGCCTGGCTCCCTGCAGTCTGAGAAGCCCAGAATGATGGCCGGGCCTGGTGCTTAGAAAGAGGTTCGGGGAGTGTTAGGGGACCCATCTCTTTCTTTCCTCCCCTCCCCTCACCCATCCCCAGCCGGGATTAAACCCGCGCTCCTCTTCAGGCCCCCGGCCCACATCCAGAGCCCCTCTCCAGCAGGTAGTCCGGTGCCCTGAGGCGGAACAGCAAGTGGGTGCCCAGGATCTGGGGGTCCAGAGGGGTGGGAAGTTGGGGGGACGGGGCGGTCAGGACTTGGTACCACCCTGAGCTCCTCAATTCTGAGCTCCTCCACTGTTGGATTGAGGGGGAGGGTGCCCCAGTTAATCGGTGGGGAGTGGGAGTGGGGTGATGGGAGGTCCTGCAGTTCTCCGCTCTCCCCCTCGCTCTCCCCGTGCCAGAGTGACCGGACGTCCCTGCCTGGGGATACCGAGTCCTGGGGGCGAAACGCCCTCCCAGCGGGGCAGGACGCCATGACTGCAGGTCTTTTGTCTCCCCCGGGAAAGAGTGTCTCCGGCCCAGCGCTGGAGGCAAAATACAATAAAATAAACCCAGCCCTCAAACTCGCCCCCAACCCCGCAGCTTGCCCCCTGCCCGCCCTCTCCCGGTGCTGGGGTCAGCCTCTTCTTGGCCTGGGAGCGCTCCTCAGGCTGGCCCCCGTGTGCCCCTCTCCCCTCCCATTTTCCTCACCTGTGACCTTTGCCCCTCTCAGCATGTGACAAACTCCCTCTTCTCCCCTCTATCCCAGTACCAGGGGCTTCTCCGGCTGGGGGTGGGGATGGAGGGGTCGGGGAGGCCTTCTGGAAATGGGGGCCTGCTGAAAAGCTGTTAAACTCACGCCCCCAGTGGCCCCAGAATTGAGGTGGGGGGAGGCCAAGCCGCTTTAGAATTGGACAGGAGGACATCTGAGTGCCTTTCCCAAACCAGGGTGCCAGGCTGCCTGAATTATAGGGACCCTACAGGTTTTCTGGGACACTTTCCTTTTTGGAGGTGCTACCCCACTGTATCCACTGGCCCCAAAAGAGATTGGAAGATGATATTTAAGCTCTAATGTGATGTCTGGGGAAGATGAGTCAGCCTTGAGTCCCTTTTACATCTCATCTTGCTGGAGAGTCTGGCCTGTCTTGACCTTCAGAGGTGGCTATATATATACACAGATACACACACACAAACCTAAGTATGTAATATACACACATATATATTGTTCATTCATTCATTCATTCATTCATCCATCAGTAATTTCTGTCTTGGCGAGTAAGAATTTAAGGCACCTTTTCTCTGTATCTGTGGGTGGAACGGGCCAGTGTGTTTGTGTGTGAATATAGGTGTATGCCCACGTCTGTCTGTATCCAGGTGAAGGTGGGTTTGTGTGTAGGTCTGCTGTCGGCTTGTATGCCAGTTTGAGTAAGTGTGTGCTTCTAAGTGATGGTCTGTGTCTGCATTTAGGTTTTGGAGTCTCTTCCTTGTTGCCTTAGCAAAGCTCTATGTGCCCATCAAGAAGGTGTGAGCTGTGATTTGGTCCGTTCCCCGGGGTGAGAGAAGCCCTCTGGGGCGCGCCAGGAGCGGCCGCTGAAGACTCAGTCCCTCCTGGAGGACTTGGCCGCTGGCGCGGGCTCGCCAAGCCGGATGGGGCTAACGCAAAGCTGGACCCCTCGGTTCAGGGCCACCACCGATCGGCTGCTGCCGGGGACACTGGAACCCCAGGCGACCCGCGCGGGGGCCACCTAACCGTTGGCCTGGTCCCCGCCCTCCGCTGCTGCAGAAGACTCAAAGCGGCAGGTCCAGTCGCGAGGGAGACCCCCGAGCAGGCGCCCCTAAACCCCGCGCTGGCAGCACCAACCCTGCGTTTCCGCTGCTGGGGGATTCCGTGGCCTCCCACTGGGCAGGCAGAGGGGGAGGGAAAGAGGGGTGTCTGTCGGAATGAGCTTGGCCGTTCTCGCCTGTTGGAGACCAATTTCACAAATGATTTTTGCAACAATTAAGAAGTGTGGCGGAGTGAAATGGCGATTTCACATCCAGCAGGGGAAAGGGGAGTTCACCTGGGAGCTGGGGCGGCTGCAGCTGGAGGGGGGATCTCTCCCCCTCCTCTCAGTTCCCTTCGCTAACCCCCTTGCCCCATTTCACTCCCCATAGGACGTTAATCAACTCCTAAGACCTCCAATCGTTGCTGTAAGCGCGATGGTGTGTGTTGGGATGGAAGTGGCTGGGAAAGTTTTCCCTTCAGCCCCTCACCCCAATCTCTCTCTCCCTGTTTCTTTCCCCCTCCCTCTCCTTCTCTCTCTCCCTTTCTCCATCTGTCTGTCTCTCACACACACTATTCTGTCCCTCTCTGTCCCCCTACAGTCAGTTTCATGGGCTCCTCCATCATTTTGTCGCCCACTGTCTCATTCCCTCCTTGCCTTTCTGACGTCTCCCCGGCAGTTTCCTCTCCTCCACTGCCCATTTTGTCCACTGCATCCCCCAACTCCATGGTTTCCTGAAGTATGTATGGGCCTCCCTTGCTCTCGGTGCTGTAACTCAGACCTGAATCCCTGGGGAGCCCTTTGGTCAGATGGGGCTGGACAAAGACCTTTGGGAAGGGACCCTCCTGTGTTTGGCATCTACCTCAAACTCTTGAAAGGAGATTGTCCGGGCCCAGCCCAGTCTGATTCCAGCACACACACATCCCACACCCCACCGCCACCCACTTCTTGCAGAAATCAGTCGTCCTTGTGCTCTAAAGGCTTGAACCATGGCCCCTACCTCCACCTGTCCCTGTCTGGTCTGAGATCTCCCCCCACCTCTTTTTTAAGGGCCACAACAATGCTAAAAATAGGAATTCTTTCCCCAAGTTCCCAAATGGAACCCTCCAACCCCAATTCAAATGGGAGAGAAAGACATAGGCCCAAGGGTCGGGGCAAGACCCCAGGTTGACTTCAGCTGGGGAAGTTGGCCTTTCTCCGGCTGTAAATTGATGGGAAGTATGAGACCAGTAAGGGCCACCACTGGGGCTCCTTTTCCAGGCTCCCAGGTGGCCAGTGGTCCCTTCCCCCTGCCCAAGGGAGAGGACACTCCTTCTTTCAGATCCCTGTGCTATGAGCACTTTTTGAAAGCGATTACCCAATAAATCTTCCTTTAAAGAGTGATAAATCCACCTTGAAAACCAGCGGTTTTGATTTCGGCGGGGTCTTTTGCATTTTCAGAGGCTGTGGCCAAAGACATCGACAAATGGAATTATTCAGTCTTCAAATGTTTGATAATGAGAGAGGTGGGGGTGGGGAGAGAAATGGGATATCCGTGAACAAAGGCCCCTCTGGAGGCTCCCTCCAGGCGCTCCAGGTTCCGGAAGCCAGAATTCCTCAGGGCCGCATTGGAAGAGGCACCCTTGAGAAAGAACACCTTTCCCTCCCCACTCCCCAGAATCTTTTATTATTTTTTCCTCTTAAGAAGTAGCACTATTCTCAGAGTGACCTTGAAATATTTGCCCAAACCCAAATAGGAAGAAATGGAAAACTGGGATGTGTCCCTGCTTGACATTTTAATTTTCCCCAGAAAAATAGAATCGTATGCATTGCATTCCAGTTCCCAAAGTAAATAAAAACAATAATCATAATCAGGCTTCTCCCAGGCCCACCGTTCATCAGGATCTCAGGCAGCCTCCTCCTCCCCTTCTTCTTCCTGGCCCTCCATCCTCCTTTTCCTCCTCCCTTTCCTTCTCCTCCCTCCCCACCTATTCCTTTTCCTCCCTCTCTTCCTCCTTCCCCTCCCCCCGCTTCTTCTTTCTCCTCCTTCTCAGGCTGGTCCTGGGAACTTCTTACCTCCTGAAATTCTGGGAGGTAAGACAGGCTGAGGCCTAGAGGTGCCAAGATGCCTCTGTCACTCACCTTGATGTGGCCGACTGCTAGGGCCTCCCCCTCATCCCCATCCTACCCCCCCCTTCTCCTCTGGACTTCCCTCTCTTGCTAACTGCTTTTCCACTGGCTTTCAGAAATGCAGCCAAGGCCATCTTTACAGTGTGTTCCCCAATATCTGTAAAAACCTTTCCTCTGCCCATTAACCCCTCTTTCCTTTCCATTTCTGGCTTGGGCAAAGGGCCTCCCCAGGAAGAGGAGAATGCCCCTCTGATCTGGCCCCAGTGGCCTAAGGGGAAGGGAGTGGGATGGAGGTCACTGTGTATCGGAGTGTGTATGTGGGAACATGTGAGGCTGAGAGCATGTGGGTACCCGTATGAGAGTGTATGAGAGCAAATGACTGTGTACATGGGCATGTGTGCGTGTTACGTGTGTGAGGCGCACACGCAGATCTGAGGAGATGGATGTGTGTGTGTGCAACAGAAATCTCTCTTTGCTGGATCCATTGAGGAGCCTGGGGAGGGAAATCTCCTAAGCTCCCAGCTGCCTGAACAAAAGACCAAGTGTCGGATCGCACTGGGCTGCCTTCTCCGGCCCCTTTAGATCATTTCTCCAAGTTCAGTTGCACTGAGTCCAGTGTTAATGGGTTGTAGACTGCGCCCTCAGACAATTACCTTATCACAGCTGAGCATCTATGGAACCTGCAAAGCATTTTCATTAAACAAATCAAAAAGGGGTGGCGGCTCCCAGCTCCGGCTGGCCCGGAGCTCGTGGCTGTGCACACATTCCAGGGAAGCCCACAAGCCCAGGCGAACTTTCCCTCCAGGCCCCCAGGCTTTTGGAGGGTAGAGTGGGACTGGAATGAGGATGAAAAGATCAAACACTGCCGGGTTCCCACCTCAGATGGGCTTGCTGCTAAGGGGAAGCTGATGGGATGGGGTTCCTTTGGTCCCTAGGGCTCCTCTGTCCTCCTCTCCTTGGGAAGCCCCCTCCTCCATCATGGCCTACTCAGTGAGGAGGGGTCTTTCTTCTCCTGGATGCAGGAGCACTTGTTCTGTGTATTCATTCACTGCTGTCACCTAATTTCCCTAGTAGATGTTCAATAAATATTCATTGGATGAATGGATGAATGAATGAAAGAATGAATGATTCTAGCTCAAGCAGGATATCTGGACTTGGGAAAAGGCTGGGAGACCTAGGCTTGAATCTTATGAGACCAGTGATTGGTAGGGATATTGAACATTTGGTGTGCCTTCTGTGTGCTAAGACTTTCTCAATCTCTCGGCGCATGAGGAGGGTGAATAGCCATATATGCATAGAGAAAGATGCTCAAATGGATCTCAAAACATGCCAATCTGTACCATCTTGAGTAGCAGTGGTGAGCTGGGTGCAAACACCTAGGCTAATGTTTGGTCTGCAGTCGGCACTCAGTGAGTGCTGGCTCCCTTGTTTCCTGCTTCCTCTATACAGTTGGCCACTGGGTTCCTTTTGTAT
Source organism: Balaenoptera acutorostrata (assembly GCF_949987535.1). Taxonomy (NCBI): domain Eukaryota; kingdom Metazoa; phylum Chordata; class Mammalia; order Artiodactyla; family Balaenopteridae; genus Balaenoptera; species Balaenoptera acutorostrata. The sequence goes on along the minus strand of NC_080064.1, from coordinate 14,332,439 downwards.
TTGTCTCTGTAGTTCTGGGGCTGAGCTAGAACACAGAGCATGCTAGAGAAAGGGCTAAATTGAATGATCACATTATTCTTTGACCTTGGGCACAAATGTTAATAACTAGTGTTTTTGAATGGCAACCCTGCACCAGGCATTCAGGCAAGCCCGTTTAATCTCAAAGCCACTTGGGGTGGTGGATATCAGCATCTCTGTTCTACAGAGTGGGAAACTGAGATTCAGGGACGTCCAAGGTCAAAATGAGACTGGTCCAAGGTCAAAGAGCTATCAGGTGGTACGGAAGGGATTTTAACTTAGGCTTCCTTGACTCTAAAGCTTGCCCTATTTCCTGCTCCCGTTTCATCTCTTGCTGCCTCTGTTTCCCCTTTTTGTAAACTGGGTAATCACCAGAACTGAACACAGAGACTGGTACATGGCAGGGGCTCAGAAGGTGCTGTTGAATGAATGAATGAAGCTGAAACATCCTAACGACCATAAGATATTATATCTTGTATGGGAGTCCATGTGGGTGGGTTGGGGGATGGGGACAGCAGGACCAGAGCATGCCAGAGCTGGAAGGGAGCCTTTGAGATGACCTTGTCCAGGGATGCAGGTTCAGGAGCCCAGCCCCCTCCTGGGGGCTCTGGGGAAGTCAGAAGGTGCCTAGCCTGAGGGAGGAGGTGGCCAGTCTGGGGGGTACTCTGGAGCCCCCGGCAGGTGCCAGGTCTTCATTGGAATGTATAGATGGAAGGGAGAGAGCACTTCATATTTGTCTAGGTGAATTAAAAGCACAATCCCCATTTCCCAGAGGGAGCATTTGGTTCATATTTATACATTTAGTCTTACAGGTGTAAAATAGGTTTCCTTTATGCTTATATAATAATTTTTCATTTGAATTTCAAGGCTTTATTCCCTTCTTTGGATTCAAGTCTTCCACCTGAACCCGATTCTCTCCATAACCATTAATTCCTTCATCATAAAAATGAATTCCATCTAATTCTCTATAGCGGCAGTTAGAGCAGATCAAAAAGTGCCTTTGCAAAGGGGCTCCCCCCGCTTCCACCATTGTAGTTTTCAGCTCGCCTGTTCACCCCACCTCCCTACCAATGCTGAGTTTCAGAAACCAGAGCTTGGAGCAGAAAAACTTATTTCTCTCACTCAGGAAGTATGTGTGTGTGTGTGTGTGTGTGTGTGTGTGCGCGCACATGTGCACGCACACACATGCCCACACGTGCACGCACACACGTGCCCACACGTGCGCATAGGTGTGCTGTAGAAAATGCTCCTCAATTTCAGAAAGGCAACAACAGCAATAATAATAATGATGACTTATGATGAGCCAGACACCTGCCAGGCACTTTATAAACATTATACTATTGAATGCTCCTACACACTCATGAAGAAGGTTTCAGTATCCTCATATTACAGAGGAGGAGATCAAAGTCCAGAAATGTGAAAAAAGTTGCCCAGGGTCACACTGCTAGGAGGTGGCAGTGTTTAAAACTTTTTTTTTTTTAATTATTAAGTATTTCACACAGACATTAAATAGAATTGGCACCTACAGACACGGTTGGTACCCTCATGCTCTCCTCCCCTCCATCATTCTCTTTCTTTTCCCCTAGAAGAAACTACAGTCACGAATTTGATGTGTATCATTTCTATACATGCTGAAGGAGGCTGAATAACAGCCCCCAGAGGTATCAGGTCCTAATCCCTGGAACCTGTCAACGTTACCTTAAAGTCAAAAAGGATTTTTGCAGAGGGGACTAAGTTCAGAATCTTGAGATGGGGAAGTTATCCTAGATTATCTGGGAGGGTCCTAAATATCATCCCAAGTACCCTTATAAGAGAGGAGAAAAAAGAGATTTGACGCAGACAGAGGACACAGCGCTGTGACCATGGAGGCAGAGATAGGAGTGAAGTGGCCATAAGCCAAGGAATGCTGGCAGCCACCAGAAACTGAAGGAAGTAAGGGATAGATTTGGCTTTGTGACTCCTTGGTTTTAGCCCAGTGATAGTGTGACCCCCAGAACTGTGAGAGAATAAGTTCCTATTGTTTTAAGCCACCAAGTTTGTAGTAATTTGTTACTGCAGTCACAGGAAAGTAATATACATGCTTTTATAATTTTACTATCTTTTTACATTGAAATATGTGGGGTTTTTTTTAAAAAATTAATTAATTAATTAATTAATTTTTGGCTGTGTTGGGTCTTCGTTTCTGTGCGAGGGCTTCCTCTAGTTGTGGCAAGTGGGGGCCACTCTTCATCGCGGTGCGCGGGCCTCTCACTATCGTGGCCTCTCTTGTTGCGGAGCACAGGCTCCAGACGCGCAGGCTCAGTAGTTGTGGCTCACGGGCCTAGTTGCTCTGTGGCATGTGGGATCTTCCCAGACCAGGGCTCGAACCCATGTCCCCTGCATTGGCAGGCAGATTCTCAAGCACTGCACCACCAGGGAAGCCCAAAATATGTGGGTTTTACAGTTTATGTAATGGTATACTGTAGGTTTCACCCTGAAAATTGCTTTTCTTGCCCCACATAATGTTTCTGAGATTTATCCTTATTGACACAAGTAGTGTCGGTTTAAAGGCAGAGAAGAATCTAATCTGCAGGGCAGGCACAGTTGGATCTTGAAGGGCCTCATTTTTGCCTCTGTGGGATGCTCTGCTGGGTAGAAGCTGAGGTGCCTCTGGCTGCAACGTTCTGGAAGGGCAGGGCCACACTTGCCCTCCCTGTACCCCCAGGTATGGGGACTCAGATGAACACGGATTTGCCATGTGTCGGGAAGGCTGGGCTCACTGGAGGAGGGGGAAGGTGTGGGGACCTGGTTTCAAGTGAACTCAGGGATTCCATGTCTCTGAGACCTCAGAAGAGTCAAGGTTCCCAGCCATGAAGAGAAAGACACTCAAAAGGAAAACTCAAATGGAGATGAGAATGTGTGTGCACACGTGCGTGGTGTGTGCGTGTGTGTACGGTGTGTGCATGAGTACGTGTGCATGTGTGTGCGTTAGTTCTGTTCCCTAAAGTTACAGACCCAGTTTGCCTCTCCCCCCAGGACGTGGAAAACAGTGATTATTTGTTGAATGAATGATTGAGTGTGTTTATGAGGGTGAGAAGGGGGTTGGTGATCTGTCCTGTAAATATAAGCATCCGGCTATATATGATGGAGTCAAGTTGATACAACTTGACATAAATTGTAAGGTTGTGAGTGAATGAGTGATTCTGTGGAACTCATCTAGCATTTACACCTTTGTTGAACACTTTCACAGTTTATGGAGTTTTCATGTCCATGTTTTAAAAACTTGATTCTCACCTCAATATGGTGTGGTAGAGGCAGGCTATTATGCTCCCCAGATAAAGGAAAGCTGAAGATGAGGGGGTGAAGCAACTCTCCTGGTGTCATAGAGCAAGCAGGTGGCAAACTGGGGGTTAAATCCAGGTAGGTCCAGTGAGTGGGGCTCTGCAAGAGGACACAGGCTTTAAATCCTGATGAGCTCCATTTTAATCTCGGTCTCAGTCCTCAGGAGCTGGGTTTCCTGGGGCAAGTGACTTAACCTCTCTGAACTTCCATTTCCTCATTTTAAAAATGAGTACAGAAACAACTTGTGGGGATTGCTGGAGAGAGAAGGCACATATAGCGAATGGCACTCAGTAGGGCTCAGTAAGGACAGCTCTCATTGCTTTCCTCAACTGGATAGTATTTTTCCTCTTGCAGTCCTGGGCTATAACCTACATTCCACCAAAAGTTATCAGGGAAATTTAGAAATGCAAGCTGCCAAACCAGTTGGCTGGCATCAACTGCTATCACCAGGGGGACTGAGTTATCCTTTTTGGGGCTCACTGGGGCGTGATGACCTGTGACCTGTGCAGCCAGCAGGGGTAGGAGCCCAGCAGATTTGGGGTCATCTCGGACTTCTGGAGAGATCTGAGAGACCACTCTCCAATCTGGGGTTTTTCATTATGTAGGGGGCAGTAAGTCCAAGGGACAGCCCCAGGCTACAAACTTAAAAGGGCCCTAGGCTGATGGAACTGGGCAGGAAAGATGCTGATGGGGGAGGAAACTATGGCTACCCTGGTTGGTTACCAAATGGACCTGAGGAGAATGAAGTAACACACAAGGTGGAAAAACCCACCAAAAATAGAATTGAGAAGCAAATGACAAACTGGAGAATATACCTTCAACATCTCTGCTGCAAAGGGTTAATGTCTTTGCTATATAAAGAGCTCTTGCAAATCAATGAGGATGATGAACAACACCTGGTCAATGGACATGGACAGGCAATTTATTGAAGACATATGTGAGGGCTAGAAGCGTATAAAAAATTGTCGGTCTTACCAGATACCTAAGAAAAGAAATTAATGAGTTACCATGCTCATACATCACAGTGGCAGTTGTGAGGGGGAAAATGATACCATCCAGGGTTGCTTAGGGTTCTGGAAGCGGGGACTCTCATATACTGTTTGTGGCAGAGTACATTGGTATCAGCTTTCTGAAGGGCAGCTTGGAAAGTATGTTTCAGAAGCTCTGGAAATGTTTAGAACCATCCTCGGGCCATCACTTTGTACTTCTAGGAATTTATCATGCATACGGGCAAAGATACAAGCATGTTCATCACATTTTTTTTACAGTAGGGAAAACAGGAAAAAATCTTTAATAAGAGGATATTGCCAATATGTTATGAAACTTCCATATAGTGGAGTACTCTGGAACCATGACAAAGACACGTAATGAAAGAAGTAACATTTGGGTAATGTTTCTTTCACTCCATGCTAGCAACCATTCTAAATGCTTAGCTCATTTCATTCTTACAACTGTTTGAGATAAATACTAACATTATCATCCCAGTTGGGGAAGAATAGGAGGCACTGAGAGGTTAACTTTTCCTTGGTCTCTTACCTAGTCAATGGCAGACCTCAGTGTGAACTCAGGTAGTCTGGATCCAAGGTCTGTCTGTCTTTTTTTTTTTTTTTTTCCCAGCCGCTCTGCGTGGCTTGCTGGGATCTTAGTTCCCCGCCCGACCAGAGATCAAACCCAGGCTCCAACAGTGAAAATGCTGAGTCCTAACCACTGGACTGCCAGGGAATTCCCCGAAGGTCTGTCTTCTTAACTGAACTATACTACCTCTCAGAATTTTTAATGACTTGGCAAAATGTTCACGAAACATTGAGTGAAAAAAAAGCAGCGTCCAAAACAGCATGATCCTACTTTAAAAAACAAACAAACAAAAAACAACAAAAAACCCAAAAAACTTATGCGTAGAAAAATAACCCCAGGACTTCCCTGGTGGCGCAGTGGTTAAGAGTCCGCCTACCAATGCAGGGGACACGGGTTCGAGCCCTGGTCCGGGAAGATCCCACATGCCGTGGAGCAACTAAACCCGTGCGCCACAACTACTGAGCCTGCGTGCCACAACTACTGAAGCCCACGCACCTAGAGCCCCTGCTCCGCAACAAGAGAAGCCACCACACTGAGAAGCCTGCGCACCGCAACGAAGAGTAGCCCCTGCCCGCCGCAACTAGGAAAGCCTGCGCACAGCAACGAAGACCCAGCACAGCCAAAAATAAATGAAATAAAATAAATAAATTTTAATAAAGAAAAATAACCCCAGAATAACGTTAATAATGTTGACCAAAATGATGAGTAAGTACAACTAAGGGGTGAGATTATGGGTGATATTTTTCTTTTTTTGGCCCCCAGGCATTTTCTGAATGTTCTATAATGAGGATAATAACTTTAAAGAATAAGGACATCCACGTGAAAGTTATTACAAATGAAAAGAAACAGACTTGGGGCCCATGTTGGTGCCTCAGCACCTAATTACCCCCTAAGCCAGTATCAAGGCAAAGAAATGAGATTCATGGGTCATTCTTGATGTTCTCCTAGACCCTTGTCCCTTCCTTTCCACTTAGGGAGTGGGGAAGCACTGGCATAGTTTACGCGTGATTTACCTCCACCCAACAACCAAGACAGCATCCAGAAACACACCTTTACCCTACACCTATGATATGCCAGCCCCAGGGCTGGCACTCCTGCAGTTTATGGTAGAGCTCAGGTACCAGTACCTCTGCTTGACTTGGAGTCTTATGCCCGACCACTGTGTTATTCACCTCCCAGATGAAAGTAGTTTTTCTCACTCTTTTGTCTGGACCATTCCAATGGCTTCAATGGCGGAGAACACTGATTCTCAAAGTGTGGTTCCCCGGACAAGCAGCATCAGATCATCGGGGAGCTTGTTAGAAACGCAGCTTCTCAGGACCCATGCCAGACCTTCTTGATCAGAAACTCTGGGTGGGTGGGTGGGTAGGGGGCAGTGATCTGTGTTTTAACAAGCCTTCCAGATGATTCTGATTTATGTAAAGGGTGAGGGTCACTAAATCAGAGGGATCATGGTGCTGGGTTAGAGTATTTGACGGCGTGAGAGGCATTTCTCATTTTTTTTCAGATGCCCCCAAAGTGACTGGCTCTGCTAAACTCGTTTTTGAAATCCGGAAGACAGGCTCTGGGAAATGCGTTAGTCTCCCCTCCCCTCCCCTCCCTTAGAACGCTGCTGACAGCTGATTAATGGGGAATGCTCTCCAAAGATTTCTTTACATATATTAGGTTAGGAAAATCTTTGAAAACTTTTTGTGGCAATTGTGCCTGTGAAGATTCCCTCCATTGGCTCTCCTCGGGGATGGAGAAGTGTATTCATCTCCTTGCAATTTAGACAATGACCTTGATTCTTGTGCCTCTCTGGGCAGTGCTGGACTGGGAGCCAGGGGACCTGGGACCCACTTGGGCTCCAGCACAGATTCACTAGATGACCTTGGGCCAGTCACTTCCCCTCTGGGCCCCAGTGTGCTCCTCTGTTTAATTATAGGGTCTAAGGGTCCCTAAGCCTGCATCTGTGATTTGGAATCTGAACATTTCCTTCTGTTCTGAATTTCCAGAGCTGGGTTTGATTGAGAAGGTTCCCAGAGCTGTGTTTCATATATTGATTAATTTTAGGGAAGAAACTCACAGAATTGTAAAGAGAGAATGTGTGGGGGTGCACACTTGTGCATGTCTGTGCTCTAAAGACTGATGTGGGCTGAAATCCATAGAAGATGCAGACGGATACAGATAAAAGAAGTGGACTTCAGTTGTCTTTATTCCCTGAAAGATATGTTAACCAAAAAGTGTTGACTGATCCTGGGTTGGTTGCTGTGAGTTGCAAAATATGGACCATTCAGCCTCCGTGTATTTGTGTTTTTTAGTTTTTTTCTTGTAGTTGATTTCTATATCTCATAGCATTGTGGTTGGAAAAGATGCTTGATATGAATTATGGGCTATTCAAATGTGTTCATTGGAAAGTCAAACATTTCTTCAAGTGTTCATGGACACCGAAGCTTTTACACTAAAGCTAGGAATCTGCATGAAAGCAGAGTGTCCTTGGAATGAACTGGGAGTCCTTTAAAAACCCTCCAGAGGCAAATTCTTTATTTTTCCTTCAACTGAAAAGTAAGTCCTAGAGGGTAGGGGTAGGAGAGGGCAGTGGAGGGATGCTCCTGAACCAAGCCTCCCACTTCGTGTGCCAAGATCCGACCCCCCAAACTTGGGGTGCGAGTGGGGGGCTGAGCCAGTTGCCTCCAGCCGCACGTCTGATTTATCCCAAGTATTATCAGTTTCTGTGCATGCCATGTTGTGTGAAAAGTTGGGAAGCGAACACCTACACTTTGCCGGTGGGCCATGTGCTCGGGCTGCAAGGTAAAGAGCATCGTACCTTGTGTTCTTCAGCTAGGTGATGTCCGCTGACCTACAGCGGGGTCACAGTGTCCACCAGTCCGTGCCTGGCTAGTGCTCCCTGCCCCTACAACCTCTGCTGAGTGATGGGAGACCCAGGGTACCAACAGCTTTAGGCCCAGGGCACTGCTGCCCACCTGTAAGCCAGATCCTTGGGTCAAGATTTCCGGTGGCCTTATTGGCTGAACCAACCCAGGGCAGTCAGTTTAGAACCATTACCCCCAGTCCTATATAGATCCCAGCTGTAAGTCCCAAGCCATAGAGCTAATCATCTTAATCTTCTACACATCCGACCCTCTTGAGTTCAGATCCCCTGACTCTCCAGCTGTGTGATACTAGGTGACTGTCTGTGCCTTCATCTCTTCCTCTGTAAAATGGGGATGAGAATGCCCACTGATGAAAGGTTAAATGAGGTGATGTGTGGAAAACACTTAGCACAGCGGCTGACACTTAGTAGTTGCCCAATCAATGTTTATTATTATTAAAGATTTGTCACAAATGTTTACTGAAACAGATGTGACATTTATCGCCAAGCCGCAGCATAGCCAGAGGGACAGTGTAGACACAAAACTGAGAAACAATTCAAAGGGGCTTTGACTCTGGGTCCAGGGATCTGGGTTCAAATCCCGACTCTGCCGTCTTCCAGCTGTGCGGCTTTGGGCAGCTGTTTCTCATCGGTAGAGGTGCACCTGCCTCAGAGCGTTGTCCAGATAGGTGACTAAGTAGACCAGAGTGGCCTGAATGCAGGGTTAAAGTCACAGGCGAGACTGGAGTTCTGAGGGCTTGCTCATTTGAATCTTACTGGAACAACTACGTTTGCCCCTCTTCAGCATGCATGGGGGATTGGTTCCAGGAGCCCTTATGGGTACAAAAATCACGGATGCTTGAGTCCCTTATGTAAAATGGCACAACACAGCAGAGTACAGCCCACCCTCTGTATCTGCGGGTCCGTATCTGTGGGTTCGGCATCCGTGGCGACAGAGGGCAGACTGTATTTCTTTTTAACAGTGGTGATTCAAATGACTTGCCCAAGGACACCCGACCAGTTAAGCGGCTGAAGCAAGAGTGGAAAGCATTAGATAGAAGGCGGCATGGGAGGTGGGGGTGGGGGAGAACCACCTACACTCAGATTGGAAAGGATGGTCCTGATTCTCTCTGAGAAAGAATTCCATCATGGGTGGAACCAGAGAATGGAGAGGACCATGTACTCCCGGAGGGAGGCTATGTGTCCGTCCCCCCCCCCCCCAGACTCCATTGCCCTCTAGGACTGGGTTTGTCTGCTGCTGTCTGCTGAGGCAGCATCTTTGGGAGGTGGCCAGGAGCAGCCTGCAGCTAAATGGCTTCTCTGCCTGTGATCTGGATTTCCCCCACTGCGGCTGCCATGACAGGCATAGAGCAAAGAGTTTAGTCCCTTTGCAAGCTGGAAGCCATCTCAAAGGGAAGGCTGGTCCTTGATATTCCCTGAAAATATTTGAAAACAGTGTTTTTGGATTATAAAAGCAACACTTGCTCTTTGCAAAGTACGTAGAATGAAATAAAGACTGCCTACCACGACATCATTCTCTGCATTTTCTTGTTTTCATGTATTTGCTTCTAATATTTTCCCTGTACCTACATTTGCAATCCTACTATGGGTTCAAGTGCTATTTTTACTCAAATCTATAGGAAAATATATCTTCATGTTCTCAGTTGTTTTATTCTTCTTTATTTTAATCCAGACAGCATATTTAATAGCTGCATCATGTTCCATTGTATGGATAGAGTGCAGTGTCATTAGCTATCCCAGTTGAGACTTCTGTGGTTGCTTTCGCCTACCCCCAGGATAAATAATGCTGTGATGAGCCCTCTGGCACACCTGTTATATAAAACCCTCCTCTCTTGGCCCCAGGGAACAGTGAAGCCCCATGGGCTCCCCTTGCATCATTTTCCCATCGCTTGGAGTGGGACCAAAACTCACTCTGGCTTCAAATGCCTGAGGCCAAATCCTTCAAAGAAAGGACTTTCCCTCTTCTATTAATTGGGCAATTTGGAAACCTGGGCTTGAGTAAAAATATTATTTTTCCTTAGTCATTCTCAAATTGCTTATTCACCAAGTTAAAGCAGCCAGTCGAATCGAGGGAAAAGAAAACAAAACCCCAAACTTCGAACCAGCTGTGCCGTGTTGTGTAGACAAAATAACCCTTTGACAGACCGATCGCATCACCTTTTTGACCTGTTGATTCCCCACAACGTCGGCGAGACTCAGCTGTCCCAGTGGTTTGAGCTGTTGTTTTTTTCTTCTTTCTCCTTCTCCTTTCCCCCTCCTCCTCCTCCTTTTTTGATTGGTTTGCTGTGCAAACAATATTCCAAAATGGAGAGATGGAAGAAAAAGAAAGAAAAAGATGTTCACATACACTCCTGGCCCAGAGGAGTCAGACTGGTTTTTCTCTCCCTCCCTCCCTCTCTTCTTTCCTTCCTTCCTCTCTCTTCCTTCCTTTTTCTTTCTTTCCTTTTCTTTGTTCTCCTTCCTTCCTTCCTTCCTCCCTCCCTTCCTCCCTTCCTCTTTCTTTCTTTCTGTCTTTTTCTTTCCTTCCTTCCTTCCTTCCTTCTTTCTTTCTTTCTTTCTTTCTTTCTTTCTTTCTTTGTCTCTCATTCTTTCTTTACATTTAAAACAATTGTGGGAAAACACACACACACATATATATAAAACACACCATGTTTTAACCATTTTAAACTGTACTATATGGTGGCATTTAGTACATTCACAATGCTGTGTAACCATTACCACTATGTAGTTCTGGAACATTCTCACCCCTCCAAAAGGAAACCACATACCCATCAGTAGTCACTCCCCATTCCTCCCCTGACCCCAGCCCTTAGTAACCACTAATTTACTTTCCGTCTCTGTAGATTTGCCTATTGTGAATATTTCCTATCAATGGAACCATAAAATACGTGTCCTTTAGTGTCTGGCATCCCTTGCTCAGCATAACTCTTTCCTGCTTCATCTGTGTTGTAGCAGGAATCGGCTCCTCATTCCTTTTTATGGCTGAATAATATTCTATTGCATGCATATACTTATACCTGCGGTTTTGAGGCTGGTGTTCCCCTCAGGCAGCCTGTGGCTCGGATGGGAGGGCAGGGAGCACTGAAGACAGGGCTGGCTGAAACATGGGCTGACAGCTTCAAATGTGCTAATCATCTGGGTCACTTAGGTGTGTTGGGTTTCCTCCTCTTAAAAAAGGAAATAATGTAATAATGCCATTTTTTAAAAAAGGGTTGCTGTGAGAATTAATTGGTTAAGTCAGATAATGCATTAAGAGTTATTACTGGGCTTCCCTGGTGGCGCAGTGGTTGGGAATCCGCCTGCCAATGCAGGGGACACGGGTTCGAGCCCTGGTCTGGGAAGATCCCATATGCCGCGGAGCATCTAGGCCCGTGAGCCACAACTACTGAGCCTGCATGTCTGGAGCCCGTGCTCCGCAACAAGAGAGGCCGCGATAGTGAGAGGCCTGCACATCGCAATGAAGAGTGGCCCCCGCTTGCCGCAACTAGAGAAAGCCCTCGCACAGAAAACAAAGACCCAACACAGCCAAAAATAAATAAATAAATAAATTTATTTATTTTTTAAAAAAAAAGAGTTATTACTACTCCCTGTCAAAGAAAATCAATACGATTTAGTCTCCAGCAACTCACTCAATGCAGGTGTAAGTCCCAGCTTCATCATTTACTCCTAAAGTCACCTGGCTGAGGCTGTTTCCTCACCTGCTTGCTTTGCACAGCTATTGAGAGAATGAAATGTTATAAATGAGACTGCAAACCATAAACAACTTTAAAAATCACTTAAAAAACAAACAGAGTTTAGTTTTGGTTTGGTTTATTCACCCTCTTTTCCCTAGAACAATAAAACACAATTAAATGAGACAAAAATCTTGTAGGCCTATTGAAGGAAGGATAAAAGAAGATTGAAGATGGGAGTAGAGGAAGGAGTTGAATCAGAAACCTAGGCTGAGAGAAGCTATGGCAATTGAGAAGTTTGCTCTGAGCTTCCTAGTGGACAAGGCAAAAAGGGAAAGCAAGTGGTTTAATCAATCTGATACAGGGTCTGTCAACCTAGTTACCAGTGATATATTGGCTGGATGACTCTTTGTTGTGGAGGGCTGTCCTGTGTCCTGTGGGATGTTTAGCAGCATCCCTAGCCTCTGTCCACTAGATGCCAGAAGCATCTCCCAGCTCCTTCCCTGCTCAGTTGTCATGATTAATAATGTCTCCAGACAATGCCAAATGTCCTCTGAGGGTGAAATCTGCCCTCGTTGGGAACTGATGATCTAGTGAAAGGAAACCATCCTTGATGTGGGGTCTTCTGATAAAGGACTGGACAATGTGACCAGCAAGGTCTTCAGGATTAGATCTCAAAGTCCACACATTTTTCAGCCTGTGCTGTTCCCAGCCCACGAAGACATCAGACCCGGCTCCAGTGACTTCTGTCATTGAGGTTAATCTTCTCTGGGTGACACTATCTGTTCCTCCCATCCCAGGACCGTTTCCTTGGTTAAGCACGTTTGCCAGGTGCTGGGCTAAGCACCTCATGTGCCCCTCACAGGCTTTATCTCATGGACTCTTTAGACCATGTCTTTGCATACTATTTCCGTCCCCATTTTACAGATGTGGAGACTGAGCTTTAGAGAGGTAAAGTGGCTCACCATATGCTATCCTCTAGTGGCAGAGGGACTTTTGAACCAGGGTAGCCTGGTCCCTGTACTTTTAGCTACTAGAGCAATGGGGCGGGGGGTGATTTTGTCCCCCAAAGGACCTTCAGCAATACCTGAAAACGATTGTGGTTGTCGCAGTTCTGGGGGTAGGAGGTGGAAGCTACTAGCATTTAGTGGGTAGAGGCCAGAGATGCCACTCAGTGTCCTACAATGCACAGGACAGGCTCCCACAACACAGCATTACCTGCCCAACAGGTCAGTGGTGCTGAAGTTGAGAAGCCCTGCCCCAGATGCTGGTGCAGTGGCAGGAGAGGTGAGCCTGGTGGGATGGGGGGGTGGGTCCTGGAGGAGGAGACAAGATGGGGAGCATGATAATAGGGTCCGTGGGCAGGTGGGGCCTCCACTAACTGCATTTGGTGGCCTTCTCCACACCCTCCCCACCTTCTAGAACAAAGACCCAGACCTGGATTTTCCCATCTTTCAGCTGACGTTTGCATAGGCGCAGGAGAGTACTACCCAGCACAGGAAATTCTCGGAGGTCTTAAGAGTCTAGACACATTTCTTTCTTTGTTTTTAATTGATGAGGAAACGTTGGAAGATAAATGGATAATCTCAGACCCGCAGAACCATCCAAGGTGGTTACACCGAGAGTCATGAGAGGAGGCTTTGGAGTCAGGCGGGACGGAGGTCTGGGTACCGTCACTGCCTGCCTGGTGACAAGGCTTTGCTCCACCTCCGGGGGCCACTGCACTTGCTACTTCTGTTCCTGCTCCCTCATCTGCACAATGAGAATAATAATACCCAGCCCACAGTATTGTTGGGAGAATTCAGTGAGATAATATATGTGACAGCACGGCGCCGGCCACCCTTCAGCGCTCACCATGTGGTAGTTCTTATGGCTGTTGTTATTATTACTATTTAATTATTGTTAGGATCTGAATTAGGAATATCTCTAGAGTTGACCTAATCCAACCTCTTGGTTGCCAGATGGGGAAAAGCAAGGCCCAGAGAGGCAGGGACCCACCTGACGTCACCCAGCGAACAAATGGATATGCTGGGCTCTTGCTTCCAGCCCTGTGCTCGCTCTGGGGCCCATCCTGTCCAGAGTAGGAATTTCCACCTGAAGTTGGAGCGGGGATGTGTAAATAGTGTCTCCAGCCTTGCCTTCCCTGAACCAATTTGTAATTAATGGCTTGTGGCCGTGTTTCTCCCTGCGGCAGACCTGTAAAACCTGTATGGGAAGCTGCTGTGGGCAGGGCAGCTGGCTGGGCGGCCAGCATCTCTGTTCTGGCCCCTTTGTCCCTTTGCTCCTGCAGGAAGGGGAGGATGGGCCACCTCCCCATCCTGCCTCCGCCCCCCCCCCCCCCCAGCCCTTTCCTGCTGGCCAGTAATCCACGCTTGTCTGGGCTGTAATTTGTGGCTGGTGCTGAGGCCATTCTGGGGTGTGGGGCTCTGCTGGGAGCGGTGGAGAGACCCCGAGGGGCAGGGGCTCCTTGCTGACATCTGAAGAATTTGGGATGGCGAAGCTGGGGGTTGGACGGTGGCCCAGACAAATGAGGACAGCAGTGGGTGCCAGGTCCAGCCAGGGCCGCCTCCCCCGCTCCCCAAGGTCCCATGGGTGATGCCACCGCAGCCGGAGTTCCGGGAGCTGGGGTGTCTCTGCCGTAGCTGCTGACTTTGGCAAAAAAGGAATCTTCCTACTTAATACACTCTCCTTCCAGATAGACGGGGGTTTGAAGTCGGCTGTGGAAAGGGAAGACAATCTCGTTACTAATGCACCATAGAGTACAATAAATATTCTGCTGACGGACTCCAAACCCAGGAAACAATTCTGAAACTCTAAAAAAATAATAATAATAAACAAAAAGAACCCAAACCTTCCTGAAGCCTTTCTCTTTTGGTAAAATTTTATGAAGATGGGAAGTGAAGTCACACCCCCTCCCTGCCCACCCCTCCACCCAGCATCTCTCTTCTGGGTCAAGATCTTCCTGGGCTGAGAACTGATGCCTGATTTTACAACTTTGAGGTCAGAGCATCCGGCAAGTGGGTTGGGACGCGGTGCCCTTGTCCCAAACCCTCCTGATGGTGGGGAGCCTCCTCAGAGCCGACCCAGTAAATACCTCCCAACCCGCTTCTCTCTCCCTCCACACCCCACAAGTGCACCTAGCTTCACAAGCGTCTCCATTTTTTCATTAAATCCGAGAGTCATAGGGAGGGAATGACCTGGCTACTTCAATTAATTTTTTTTTCCCTTTCAAATCATAAGGTTCAATTTCCTTTGGAGGAGGTGGTATCTTGCAGGGGGAAGAAGGGTTTAAAACGTAGGGCTGCATTTGAATGTTTGGTCTTGATAGGAGATAGGGACCAGCATGGAAAATCATCTTTATCACCCCAATATGGAAGAGAGAGCGTGTGGCCTGGGCTGGCATACCAAACGGCCTGCCAGCCCTTATCGTAATCCCAGTGGGCGGCCGCCCCCCCTGTCACCTCTGCTATTCCAGGCAAGTGTCAGACGTCTTCCCTGCTGTAGGGAGCCAGATAGCACCGAGCTGGGCCAGCGCAGCGGGCATAATAAGAAGTGGAAATTGCTCCCAAGGAAAGTTTTCTGAGGAATTAACTTCTGATGGGTGGGAGAGGTGGTGTGGGGTTGGGCGGGCAGGGAGGGGGTGGGGGAGCGGGAGGAGGAAGATGGGGAGCTGGGCAAAGGCAAGGAGAACACCGGCAGCATCCGAGGAAGGAAGGGGAGGACTTGGGTTTATCCGGAAGGGACGTGTTGCGTCGATGGGAAAGACAGTGGGCCAGCCGTGCTCCTGGGGGACAGGGCAGCCGAATGGCCGATGGCAAGGGCTTTGGGACCCCGGGACCCCCAGCTGCCTGAGGGGAGGGGATCTGAGTTCCCCCTCTGGGTGCCAACTGTGCCGCCCGTTTGTCCCAGAAATCGTGCAGCTTTGGGCGGGAGGGATCCTTGCCCTGATGCTTCTGCTGACTCTCCTTCTCGGAGCAGCTTCCACCCCCATCCCAGCCTCCTTCCCTCGTTCAGGCTAAGTCTAAGATTCCCACCCCTGTGCAGAGGGCTCCTAGGCCTGCAGAATGAATGCTTCCTTCCAACCTTTATTCATAAATATTTGTTGAGCACCTACTGTGTGCCTGTCACTGTTCCAGGCACTGCGGACCCAGCAAAGAATAGGAATGGCGGGGCCGGATGAGGATGCAAAATCGGGGACAGACAAAATAAACACCTTCTTGCACACAAACATGCGGAAAGATAAACTGAGAGGAAAGCCCTGTAAAGGATATGAAATCTGGTGGGGCCGTAGGCGGTGGATCGGCCACATTGCAGCCATGAGACCTGGGGCAAATGCCTCAAATTCTTCACCTGTAAACTGGGGATGAAACACTCCATTTTCCGGGAGGTGAGCTAGTTATAAAGGACCAGCACTCGGCACAGAGCCTGGTGTGTAGTAAATGCTCAATAAAGCTTTGTTCACGTTTAATAAGCAAGGGCAAGTGCGAAGCTGGCAGATGCCCAAGTTGGGAAGTTCTGAGTATGAGAACATGGGGAAGGAGTTAGACTTCCTCTATCTGAATCCTGGGTCGCCTGCGTCCTCGCTGTAGGACCTTGGACAAGGACGTTGCCTCTGGCCTCAGTCTCCTCATCCATAGATTGGGGATGATACTGGTGGGTATGTTACAGAGCTGTGGTGAGGATTAAATGCCTTGCTATGGAAGGTACTCAGCTGCAGTGCGTTAAGTGGGAGCTATTCTGTCACAGATTCTGATACGCATTTGACCATGTGTGCTCAGGGGATGTCTAAGATGCGGGGTGGGGAAGGAGCTTGGGCTGGGAACCAGCTCCCCATCTTCCGTTCTGCGTGGACACCCAAGCATGATTGATGTAGCCCTGGTGTAGCGCTGTGGGCCACGCAGGGGCAGAGGGGCAGGAGCGGTGCATTACTGGCCTGTTGATTTGCAGGGGCCCTCAGGACAGCTAATGAGGCTAGACACCCAGAGAGGGTGTGGGAACTTCCTAAGGCCACACAGCAAGCAGATGGCCCCTACCTGCCCCAGCCTGGTCCTGGCAGGGGCGATGGAGGAGGTCACAGGGAGAGGATGGCTCTTCAGTTTTAGCTCCAGGGAGCTGGAGTGATCATCCTCGAGTAATTGGGTGCTAATACCATTATGCCTCCTATTTCATACTTTCCATGTCCCCGGGGCTCTCTCTCCAAGGATCTCAAAGCCCTTTACAAGACAATGCCGCTGTTAACTCCTAAATCCTCCCCGGCCTGCTGGGAGGAGAGGTGGGTGGTATGTGTGAGATGCTGAGGAATTAACCTCAATTATTTTCCTCTGATTCAGACTTCACAGAGTTGTCAGGTTGGCTCTGGGGTTTGGGGGGCCCCAGTCAGTGCTTGTGGGGCGGAGGCCAGAGGCCGGGCGGGACTGGTGGATTTGCTGAGCAGAGCTCTGTTTTCTGACTGAGCTGGTTGTGGCCGTGGTTTCACTTCCTAATTTTCAGAACAGCCCCAGGGGGGTCAGGAGCAGTGTTCCCATTTTACAGTGGGAGAGATTCAGAGAGGGTGATGACGCACTTAAGGTCGCACAGCGAGTGAAGAGCAAGGCTGGTATTTAACCCCCAGCCGCTGCTTTGTCACCAAGCACAGGGTTGTCTCAGAGCTGGGGGGCAGGGCTGGGTTCCAGGGCCTGGGCCTGCAGGATGGGATGTCTGGCCTTCAGTCACCGAGCTGTGTGACTCAGGACCCTTGCTGCCCGTCTCTGAGCGGGACCCCTGAGCTGATGCTCCAAGGTCAGGGTCTTAGGTCTCGTGCTTGCTTCCAGATTTGAAGGGGCTGCTTTGCTCCACACTGATGGAGAAACACAGGCCCCTAAGGGGACTGGGTGAGAAAGGAGGGTGCTGCAATCATACATTCATTCATTCATTCATTCATTTATAAGTGCGTGTATTCATCAATTACGCTTTGTGCTCCCACTCTATGGGGTGGAGGTTAATCCGATGGGCTCTGGAGTTGGGCTGCTGGGGTTCAAAATATCCTCCCTATGGGACCTTGGGCAACTGACTTTATCTCTCGAAGCCTCTGTTTCCTTACCTGTAGAAGGGGGGGCAATAACGGATACTAGGTTCCCTCCCCAACCAGGTCCTGAGCACCTGCTCTGAGCCAGGCCTGTTCCCCGACCTGGAAGACGGCAGTGAACCGTGCAGACAGGATGGTTGGCCGCAGGCCCCGTGTGACCCGGTGGGGGAGGCAGACAAGCCCCGCACAAGTAACTCTCTAACCATCATGTGATGGACGCACCCGGGGGTGTGAGATGATTGTGGGAATTAGACCAGATAATCCACAGAGATGCTTTATGTGGGGTTTGGTGCATGGACAGTGTTTAATCAGTGTTAGCGGGACTTTTGTTGCGCTGGGCCCTACACTGGGGGCTGGGGACATGTGACACACACAGCCGTGTCCATCAGAGCCTACCTGCTCACCGCAAGTGAGGCAGAAGCAGCATCTCCTGGTGGCAGGTGGCAGGGGCTCTCCTCCCGCCTTCAACCCTCCATCTGACCCGGGAGGAGGGGACGTGAGGCCGTCGCAGGGACCAAAGCCAGGGCCCCGGATGCACAGTGACCTGTCTTTGGACAGGGGGCATGGAGATGTTTCCGGAGCTAAGTCTCTTGGGCTAGGGCTGCAGGGAAATGGGGAACCGGCTCCCATTTCACAAATGTGGAAACTGAGGCCCAGAGGGGTGATAAGACTTGCTCAATGTCACAAGGTCAGGCCTTGGCTGATTCCAAGAGCCACTGGCTGCCCCAGCATGGAGGCCTGGAGAAATTCTGGGGTTTGGAAGAGCATTTGGACTCCCTCCTCTGACGACCCCAGAGAGCTGGGGTGTATATTAGAGATGGCTGGGATTCAACGCTTTGTGGAAAATAATAGTTTCCTGAGTGTTCGTTCAAATGTTTATTCACTGCAGGGCCCAGATTTCCAGGTGAATATAGCCCAGATTGGGAAGGGAGTGACACCGATTCTGGGTTCGTATCACCCCACCTATTCTAATCCTAAAGGATGGGGGAAGTGTGGGCCGTGTCCCACGTAGGGTGGCCAGATTTAGCAAATAAAAATGCCGGATGCCCAGGTAAATCTGAATTTCAGATACACGATGCACCATTTTTTAGTGTAAGTATGCCCCAATATTGACCTGTATTTTATTTGGCAACTCTAATCCTATGGGTGGAGCAGAAAGGAAGCTCAGAGTTATGAAGCCTCTTCTGGGCCTTAGTTTTTCTGTCTCTCCAAGAAATCTTTTGGGTTTTTTTGGCCGCACTGAGTGGCTTGCAGGATCTTAGTTCCCCCACCAGGGATCGAACCCAGGCCCCCTGCAGTGGGAGCACAGAGTCCTAACTACTGGACCGCCAGGGAATTCCCCAAGAAACCTTTTTCTATAAGAGAGATTAGGAACAAGACATTCCCTGGAATTTCCAAAAGACTGCCTAAGTACAGGGGATGGGTCAGTGGTTCCCTGGAGGGTGTGTGATCCTCCCTTTCCTTCCTCTGGATTTCTTCCCGTCCCTGCTCAGATACTGCCCTGTGGGTAGAACAGGGATGAGCCGGGGCTGTGGAGTCAGGCAGACTTGCATCCATCTGACTCCTCCTGGCTCTGACACTTCTGAGCTGAGTCACTTTTGTCCAGTCCTCAGTTTTCTCATCTGTATAATGGGCACCATCATAAAGTCTAACCCACAGGGCTGTGGGGAAGCTCAAATGCAATAGTGGATGAGAGATTATAGTGCTTTTGTTTTAACCAGGGTTGCTGGCTCCGAGTGAGCCTGCCGGGTGAGGCTGGAGTGAAGTCCATGGTGCTCCACCTGGTACTTTCTTTTCTGGAGGCAAATGTTCATTCTGTATGAGGCATTACAGCACGATGGGGAAATGGTGACGGCTCCCAGGGGTGAGAACAAGGTGATCGCAGCAACAGATGGAAACAGAGAAAGTGTGGGAATATGTGGCCTCCGCACGCCTGTCCTCAATGATCAGTAGATTCCCTCTTCCTGACAAGGGGACCCTGAGAACAGCATTTAGCACTGGCTCAGGTATCCTGTCCTGAAGTCCCTGGACCTGCCAGAAGGTTTGCTGTGTGACCTTGGGCAAACATCTTCCCCAATCTGGGATTTGGTTGGGAAGAATCTTCCCTCCCTGGTACTCAGGACTATTAGGACCATCAATCTTGTCTTCCAGGGAAAGACGCTGATACGGTCCCCTTGGCACCTAGGATCTGGAAAATAGATGCAAGAAGTAGGAGGGGCTGTGCTCACTGACCTGCCTGTACAGGTGTCTTAGCCATCCCTCCATCGCCTCCTCTGTTGTCCAGGTCCTGCTCTGTGACTTCTGGTCCTCATCGCTCTGGTTGCTTTGTCTCTCTCTGTCTTTTGTCTCTCTGCCTTTCTCTCTCTCTCCCCTTTCCCTCTCTCCCATCTTGCCTCTCTCTCTTCTCCCTTTCCCATCCCTCCTCCCTTCTCTCCTCCCCTCCTTCTCTCCTTCCCTTTCACTGCTGCATCTGTTTATCCCTGAACCACTTTTCCTGCAGAGAGACATTGGAAAGCCCTGGCTCCAAACCACTGCAATCCTAATCTTCCCAGCAGACTGCCTGAAATGTAATTTATGAGCAAGGCTCGCCCGGCTTCTCTATCCTGCAGCCTGGGCAGGACTCCCAGTGATTGATCGGGCCGGGGATACAGGAGTGGAGATGGGGGCTGGTGTCACTGGGTCATCTCCCATTCTGCTCTATCTGCCCATCAACGGGGGAACAGGTCCAAACCCTGCTGGGGAAGATTTTGACATGGAACAAACTTCAGTTCTGGGTTCATAGAATACAGTCACCCCTGAAGCAGCAACAAATTGCTCCTCTCCTATGGGCTCTGCAAAGCTTGGGGGCAGGGGGACCTCGTGGAGGCCACAGGATTAGGCCAAGACATTCATGCACGCTATCATTCTTTCATGCATGCATTCATTCATGTTTTTTTGAGCTTCTGCTGCATGCTACACATCAGTGCTGGGAGATGAGAATATAGTTTGGAGCACAAAGAGACCAGCTGCTTTCTTTTTGGAGCTGACACTCTGGTGGGGGAGAGAGACATTAATCCAAGAGTTACTTAAGAGAATGTTAAACGGGTCTCCTTTAGATGGTGATAAAGGAGAAGTACGTGGGGCCCTATAATATAGGGTTTGATTGGGTCTGTAGGAGGAGGCATATAGGAAGCCACACCCTCTTTTTGGAGTGATTAAAAAAATACCATTAATTGAGCATTTATAAAGACAACTAGGCAATCACAAACATAATTCCTCCTCCTTTGCCATCACTTTGGATCCTGTTTTAATTTAGCTTGACTTTAGCTACCCCTCCAAGCAGATGTGCTGGGGTTCTGATGGCACCTAAGAGTCCCCAGGAATGTGCACTGCTCTCAACTCCTCTCCTTCCTCATCCTCAGAAGTGCTTATGCCTCCTGGACCCGTAAACCAGGACAGGTAAAGGCAACTTTCCTCCGCTACCTCTGCCCCCACTACTCTCCCTGCCACTGCTTTAGATTCAGGGAGGCATGGAAAGATCGGAGAAGAGGCTGAGGTTCTGCCGTTGGAGGATTTTGTGCCTGCCATACTCCCCTCTTTTGACCTTTGTTCTCACTTGTAAAATGGGCTACCCAAATGGGTGATCTCATAGAATTTTCTGTGGTCACAATTGATGTGGAAGGTATTTATTGTCTTGGAACCCTCTGGAATAATCCTCACACTCACTGCCATCATCCCTGTCAATGAAGGGTCCCTTGGAGGCAAGGGGCAGGGAGAGTTTCAGCTCTCTTCTCTCTAGGACTGAAACTCCCAGCTTCTGGAAGCGCAGCGCCAACTTCTCAGCAGAGCAATGCTGCCACCTAGTGGTCATTCTGTGTCTTTCTCTTCTGGAAGCTGAGGCTCAGCCAGACTTGAGAGCTGCCGTCAGTAGCCGCTCTACAAATTACTCCCCCGCCCCTCAAAGTTCCCAATGGTCAGGGATTCCGTATCTGGTCATTGGAGGGTAAATATTGCAGTGGGGAAAGAAGGGAGTGAGGATATAGGGTCCCTGCTCTCATCAGCTGAGATTCCATGGGGAGGGGAGTGAGAAAGCAGAGGTCTGAGAGGCTCACAGACCTCAGCTGGACCTCAGCAGCTGGATGCCTGTCAGTGTCAAAGGCAAGAAACTCATTCGAGCGAGGCTGACCTTGTTTCTACATCCTGCCTTTCTATAGTCTGTTCTCTACGTGGCTTCCGGGCTGATCCTTTTAAAAATAAGTCAGATTAGGTCACTTCTCTGCTCAAAATCCTACAGTGGCTCCACTTACAGCAAAACCAAAGACAGCATCCTGGCCCATGATGACCCTCCCTACCCGTGTTTATCTCTCACGCCTCACCTTCCCCTTGCTGGCCTCCTTGCCATTGCTCAAACAGACATGACTGCCCCGCCCCAGGGCCTTTGCACTTGCTGTTCCTTCTGCTTGGAATGCGCTTCCCCCAGACATCCACCTGGACTGCCCCTCGTGTTACTCAGCTCTCTGCTTAAATGTCACTTGCTCAGAGAAATCTGCCCTAACTAAACGAGTAGCCTCCATGACTTTTATTTCCCTTTTCCTATTTTCCTTTCTTCATAGGACTCATAACAGACTATAAATTTGTATGTTTATGGGGGACAACAGGAGAAGACATAGCTTCTACTTTTGGGAGTTTTCGGATCTGAAGAGGGAGACATCACTAGGGTCCTTTAGGAAGTCCCAGTCTGATGGGGGAGAAACAGCTTCTGCCGATGGAGGTCTCCTGCTCTGGGAGGAGACTGACGGTGTCTTGTTGAAGGTGGGAGCTGTAACCCCAGAACACGGCCCCTGGAGTGTAGCAGGTGGGGAAGGGCAGATGTTGGGATGACTCCGCAGAATGCTGATGTGTGCTTGTCAGCATGAGACGGCAATTTTCATTTGTCCTCCTGGAGACCATACAAAAGGTGAATAAAGGTCCCCACAAAAAACACCTTCAGCAGAACTAGAAATCAGAAAATGCAGACTCAAAAATAATACACAAAGGCTGCCCATAACAGCTATGATTGGTATAAAAGCTGCGTAGGGTGAAGGGTCACAGAAACCACGCAGGAGGATCTAGATGGCAAGATTGTCAGCCACTGGAGGGCTCAGAAAACACGAGCAAAAACATACTTCCTGTCAGCTAGGGGCTCGCCCTGCGGTGAGAACATCTCTCTCTTGAATATCCCAGGAGCAGGAGGGGTTGCCTACAGACAGCCAGACTAGGAGAACCCGACCTTTCCCCAATCTGCAGTAAAGAGGGCACTGGACCCCAGCGATATTAAGATATTGTAAGACTGTTGAGATGGAAGTGAGGAAAGAAAGGTGAGGCAGGGTTTTACACTGAGCTGAGCCATCCTTCAAGTCCAAGGGCCTCCAACACAATTCTGACCATTTTAGCCAGTGTTGTTCCCATGGAGTCCGTCTTGAGGAAACTCAAGGTGAAGATGAACTTCGGCCACTGAGAAGTGACTGACAGAGAGCTGGGGGTGTGTTGACTGTGATTAAGCTTGGAAAGAAGACTCCACAGGTGTGGGGAATACGGGGGCAGATAGGAGTGTGAATGATCGTTCCCTTGACAGTGTGAGGAACGATGGGAGGGATGGGAGAGAGAAGCGTGTGTTTGCTGAACGCCTGGTCTGTAGTTGCTGGGAACCAAAGACCATCACTCAAAGTTGACAAATCAAAAATGAAATATGAAAACATGTAACAGAACACAGGACATCACTAAGATAGGAAACTTTTGTGCCTAAAAAGGGGATGTAGGAGGAAGGGAAATGGTGGGGGTGAGCAAGAAGAAGAAACACCTTGATTTTCTCACATTCTGAGAAATGGTGGACCAAAAATATTACGTAAAGTTATAATAATAAACAAAAGTATGAAACTCCTTGTATAGTGGAAGAACCACATACAAAAGCAAAGGGAATGATTCACATAGTAAAAGGCTTAAAAAACTCCATAAAATCAGAAAAAATGACATAAAGTAATGTGACAAGAAGAGATGTTAGAAATGTCAATAAATATAAATGGGCTCAATTTGCCCAGTAAAAGGAAGAAAAAGTCCAGTTTGGAGTCTACAACTGAATTCAACTCTATGCTCTAGATAAGAGGCATACCTAAACCAACGTAATTCAGAATAGGTGAAAATAAAAGCTGGGCAAAGGCACCCTAGGCAAATGCAAAAAAAAAAAATCTTAATATATCATCATCTTAATACTAGCGTGGAGTTCAGACTAGAAAAGTAGTAAGATAAAGAAAGGCACTTTAGAACATATGAGTGTGTAATCCACAAAGGAGATAATAAGAGTTATGAACATCAATGCCCTAAATAATATAGCACGTGTATTTATAAAGGAGAAGTTACATGAGATACAAGAACACACTTCAATTCACTTTCTTCATTACAAGACAGATAAAGGGTATAGAATGTCTCCGTCATGTGATTAATCACTCTCATCCACTGACTAACCCTTAGGACCACGTCACATGTTGGTACCCCACCTCAGGTACCAATTCCTGGATTATTGAGGATAAAAGGTCTAACTCTTATAACCAAAAGACCCCAAAATAATTGGCTTGAAGAACAAGGAAGACCTCTTCTCTCACAGCTGCTTGGTTGGTGGGGCAGCTCTACTCCAGAGAGGTTTTCAGGAAGCCAGATCCCACCCACCATGCTTCTCTGCCCTCCCACTGGGCATTGCCATCATTTGCATGGTTGACGTGGGTCACTGTGGGTTCCAGAGAGAGGGAAGGGAGAGGGGAGAGTGGAGGAGGTGCACTCTCTGTGGAGCATGGAAGGGGCCCACAGGGCCATTGGTGAGGACTTGGCATCATATGTCTTATTTAACTGCAAGAGAGGCTGGGAAATGTAGTCTCACCATGTGCCTGGGAGGAAGGGAAGAAGGGATTTGAGAAGACAACTCATGGAGTGGAAATGAGTCCCAGTACTTTAGAAAACTATTAGGTGGTGTCTGGCAAAGCTCTCAAACACACACCCCACGACCCAGCTCTGCTACTCCTCAGAGGGCCCAACAGAAATGAGCTCATATGTGCACCAAAAAACATGGACTAGAATATTCAAAGCATCACTCTTCCTAATAACCCTAAACTGGAAACAATCCAAATATCCACCAGGAGTAGAATGCTTGGACACGGTGAAAAATGATACAGTAATGGAACCGAGCAAAGTACTGCCACGCAGAACAGCATGAATAAATCCTGCCAACACACTGTTGCGTGAAAGAAGGTACCAAAGAGTACAGACAGTGTGATCTAAATGGCAACGTTCAAAACCAGGAAACACTCCTGAGGGTAGAATTGGGGAAAGTGGCTCCTTTTGGGGAAGATGGGCTTGGAGGAGGTGCTAATCATCTTCTATTTCTCAATCTGGGTGGAAATTTCATGGGATATTCTCTTTGTGAAAATTCACCCAGCTGTATCCTTAACGATTTGTGACTTTTCTGTATTCATGTTATATTTCAATACATATTTTAATTAACACAACTATTAAGAGACAAGAAGATGTGATGCACGATGGAAAGAGGGCTCATGTTTGAGGAAGGAGAGTCAGCTTCATGAAATTCTAACTCTCTCAAAGCCAGTTGATAAATATACTTTGATTCTTGGAAAAATATCAACAGTTTTCAGTGAACTGGATGTTTATCCTAAAGTTCACATGAAAAATTAACCAGTGAGCATAGCCAGGAAAACTCTGGAAAAAAGAGGGCACTGAACGAAAGAACCGTATTATGTATGATGCTTCAATCATTAAAACAATGTGGTTTTGGCTCATGAATTCTCAAATGGGCCAATGACATAGAATAGAAACCCAGAAATTGGCTTCAACACAGATAGGTATTTAACATTTCATAATGTTACTACATCACCGATGGAGAAAAGCTGAATTATTCAATAAATGGTGCTGGGACAACTGAATGGCCACCTGGAAAAAATTTTTTGCATCTCTACTCTTTCCCTGAACTAAATTACAAAGGATGCCATTTGCAGCAACGAGGATGGACCTAGAGATTATCATACTAAGTGAAGTAAGTCAAAGACAGATATCATATGCTATCACTTATGTGTGGACTCTAAAAGGCAGTACAGACGAACTTGTTTACAAAACAGACTCACAGGCATAGAAAACAAACGTACGGTTACCAAAGGGGAAGGGAAGGAGGGATAAATTAGGTGTATGGGATTAATCAATACACACTATCTTATATAAAATAGATGAACAACAAGGATTTACTGTACAGCACAGGGAACTGTGCAATATCTTGTAATAACCTATAATGGAAAAGAATGGAGAAAAGAATATATATATGTATATATATATATGTATAACCAAATCACTTTGCTGTACACCTGAAACTAACACACTATTGTAAATCAACTATACTTCAATTAAAATTTTTAAGTAAAACAAGCAAACCCCAAAGGAATCAAATATTTAAATGTGAAAACGAAACCGTAAACATTTTAAAAGGAAACATGGAAGAATTCCTTTATGATTTTAAAGTGCAGGGACTTTCTTTTGTATTTTTTTTCTTTTTCTTTTTTACACTTAATTTTTTTTTCTTGTGATGAGAACTTTTAAGATCTACTCTCTTAGCAACTTTCAAATATGCAATACGGTATTATTAACTATAGTCACCATGCTATACATTACATCCCCATGATTTATTTATAACTGGAAGTTTGTACCTTTTGACCACCTTCACCCATTTTGCCCACTGCCCACCAATCTGCTCTCTGTATGAGTTCAGTATTGTTGTTGCTTATAAGATTCCACATATAAGTGAGATCATATGGTATTTGTCTGATTTATTTCACTTAGCCTAATGCCCTCAGGGTCCATCCTTGTTGTCGCAAATGTCAAGATTTCCTTCTTCTTTATGGCTGAGTACTATTCCATTGTTGTATATACCACATTTTCTTTATCTGTTCATCCAGCGATGGACACTCAGGTCGCTTCCATGTCTTGACTATTGTAAATAATGCGACATTGAACATGGTGGGAGTGACGGGGTGCAAGGAGACTTCCTAATTATGACTCAAAATTCTAGAAACCATTAAAAAAGACTGGTGAATTTACTTACATAAAAATAAAAAATATTCTGCATGCTGAAAAAAATCTTATTATGAGCAAAGTCAAAAGACAAATGACAAACTGGGAAAAAATGTTTGCAATTCATATCAGAGGCAAAGGGATAATCTCTCCCCAGAAGAACTTATAGAGATTGATTAGAGAAAGTCAAACAATCCAGTATAACATTGGGCAATGGTATGAACAGACAGTTCAGAAAAGGAAGAAAAGACAGAAAAGGAAGTCTGGATATGCTTAAATGTACAAAAAGAAGTTCAGCTTACTTGTAGTAGAATCAGTGTCCATGGAAACTACAGCCACGGGTCATTTTCCCTCATCAAACTGGCAAAACTCTGAAGGTAAGATGATCCCTTCTGTCTGTGAGTCTGTGGGAGAAATAGACCCTCTCCTGCTTTGCTGGTGGGACAATGTCTGAGTGTCTGGGCTCTGTGAGAGCGAGGAGGAAGGCAGCTTGGCAATAGCCATCAAAATTTCAAATGCATGTCCTTTCTGACCTAGCAATGCCCTTTTGGGAATTCATCTTACAGAAATACTTGGACACATGTGAGATTACAACTGTATACAAAGTTACTCATCGTTTATAATAGCAAATAATTGGAAACAACCCACACCCAGCAATAAGGGACTGGTTAATAAGATTATGGTCCATCCACAAGATGGAATGCCGCAGTCAAGAGAAACTATTAAGGGAAAAGACAGTGTGTTCAACATTTTACATTTTGTGTCAAAAGAGTCACGACTGAGAATGTATATTCTTATTTGCCTGGATGTGCAGAAGAAATGTTGGAAAGATACATAAGAAACTGTGAACAGTGGTTATCTGTGGGGGAGGGGTGCTGAGAATTGACAGGTGGGGGACAGAGGTGGAGGAGAGTGTACTGTGTACATTTTTATGTCTTTTGGTTTTTGAAGCAAGTTAATGCATTAGTTATTCAAAAATTAAAATGAAATGAAATTTAAAATAAAACTGCCCAAGGATGCACATTATGCTTCGTACACTAGTCTCTGTTCTCAACCGCACCCTCTCAGACACATTTAAAAATATGAACCTGGAGAGTGGCTTCTGTCTGGCTCGGCCACCCTCCTCCCACAAACTGGAAAACTCCATTTCTTCCAAGGAATCTTCTTGGATTAACCAGATATCTGGCTGTGGCCAGTTATGGCAGCTGCTGCAGCTCGCCTTCCCTACTTCCCTCCCCCATTCCTCAGGACTCCCACCCCCACTGTCTCTTTCCCCTGCCTCGAATTCCTAGAGCCCCACCCTTTAGTTCCCAGGGGATATGGATACCTCAGGCCTGCACTTGTCCAGGTAATGGCGTTGCTCATCAGAGAATGCTAGCACCTTCCCTCTTGATCTGGGGATGCCAGGGCAAAGATGCCCTCTTGTTCCTGCAGGGTATGACCAAGGATGCCTACAGCTGCTGGCCTATTGCCAGCCACTATTTGGGACCATGTAAGTTGCCAGCTTTGTGGAGAAATCCACACCGCAAAAGGCAGAGAGCAAAGATGGAAAGAAACCAGTGTCTTGGTCATATCTCTGAGCTGCTGCTGGATCAAACCTTACCTGATCAGACAATGCTGGGCTGCAGTTATGTGAGCCAATGGATTCCCTTTGTGGTTTAAGGCGGATAGAAGTGGGTTTCCTGAAAGCACCCTCAGAAGGCATCCAGCTTTCTTACTCTCATTTACACACGAAGA
This sequence comes from Balaenoptera acutorostrata, assembly GCF_949987535.1. Lineage (NCBI taxonomy): Eukaryota > Metazoa > Chordata > Mammalia > Artiodactyla > Balaenopteridae > Balaenoptera > Balaenoptera acutorostrata. Next base: position 14,304,100 of record NC_080064.1, on the reverse strand, counting down.
ACTGAAGCACAGAGTGATTAATGCACATTGGTCACCTGAGTGGCCCTGGACCAGGCTTGTGCCCAGCTCTGGGTCATGTAGTGTTTTACCACCAATGTGAAAGGTGGGGATGCCAGTAGGATGCACTTCCCACTGTGCTGAACCTGGAGACAGCTGTGGTGCAGTGGACAGGGCCTCAGTTCCCCCTTTTGTACCATAAGGGGTTGGGCTAATTAACTCCTTTGCCTGAAGGCCTCCTGAAATCCCAGGCGTTGTGGTGGAGGCTGGGGTTACGTGGGTCACTGAGGGTCTGTAGGTGCCTTCCTCAGACCACTCTGGTCCAGGGGGGTCTTTCTGTCCCTCTGGGCTGCTTAACACCAGACTATTTTCTTCTTTTTAAAAAAAATTAATTAATTAATTAATTATTTTTGGCTGTGTTGGGTCTTCATTGCTGCACGTGGGCTTTCTCTAGTTGTGGCGAGTGGGGGCTACTCTTCGTTGCGGTGCGCGGGCTTCTCATCGCAGTGGCTTCTCTTGCTGTGGAGCACGGGCTCTAGGCACTCGGGCTTCAGTAGTTGTGGCACATGGGCTCAGTAGCTGTGGCAGGTGGGCTCAGTAGTTGTGGCTCGTGAGCTCTAGAGCACAGGCTCAGTGGTTGTGGCGCACGGGCTTCGTTGCTCTGCGGCATGTGGGATCTTCCTGGACCAGGGCTCGAACCTGTGTCCCCTGCATTGGCAGGCGGATTCTTTTTTTTTTTTTTTTATTTGTTATTTTGCTACCAACACTGAATTTATGTGACCATGTAATGCAGATAGGCTATTTTATTTATTAATTATTATTATTATTATTTTTTTTAATTTATTTTTGGCTGTGTCGGGTCTTCGTTTCTGTGCGAGGGCTTTCTCTAGTTGCGGCAAGCGGGGGCCACTCTTCATCGCGGTGCGCGGGCCTCTCACTGTCACGGCCTCTCTTGTTGCGGAGCACAGGCTCCAGATGCGCAGGCTCAGTAGTTGTGGCTCACGGGCCCAGTTGCTCCGCGGCATGTGGGATCTTCCCAGACCAGGGCTCGAACCCGTGTCCCCTGCATTGGCAGGCGGATTCTTAACCACTGCGCCACCAGGGAAGTCCAACACCAGACTATTTTCTTAAAGAGCTTTATCGAGACACAGTTGACATACAATGAGCTGCACATATTTAAAGCGTGCCATTCAACAAGTTTTGCTCTTTGTATACACTGTTGAAACCATCACCAGACTCAAGATGATGAACACATGCGTCACCTCTAAAAGTTTCCTCGGGCCCCAACCATCCCCAAGGCAACACTGCTCTGCTCTCTGTCACTGTAGATTAGTTTGCATTCCTTAGAATTTTATATAAATGGAATCATACAGGATGTACTCATTTTGTCTAGCTTTTTCTGTAGCATAATTAGTTTGAAATTCATCGGTGTTGTCATGTAGGTTAATAGTTTGTATCTTTTTGTTGCCAAGCATTCCATTGTATAGATACATCACAGTGCATCTGTTACCTGTTGATGGATATTTGGGTTGTTTCCAGTTTGGGGCCAGTTAAAGAAAGCTTCAATGAACATTTGCTTTCATTTCTCTTAGGTAAATACCTAGGAATGAAATGGCTTTATCACATAGTAGGTGCTAACTTAACTTTTAAGAAACTGCCAAGTGTTTTCAAAGTGGGTGCACCATTTTGCCTTCCCACCAGCAGTGTCTGAGTGTCCCACCGCCTTACCAGCACTTGGTATCGTCAGTCTTTTGAATTGTAGCTATTCTCATAGGTGTACAGTGGTATCTCATTGTGGTTTTCATTGGCATTTCCTTAATGGCTAATGAGGTTGAGCATCTTCTCATGTGCTTATTTGTTGTCTATGTACCTTCTTTGGTGAAATGTCATCTAAATCCTTTGCCTGTTTTAAGCATTTAATACGAGATGATGTTAAACTTCTGGCAGACAGCTGCTGTAGAGGTCTAAGACTTCCTCACCAATGCTGCCTTTTCCCTTCCTGCTGACGAAAATCCTTCCGCATCATTCTTGCCAACCTACCCCACCTCCACCCGCTCCCTGGATCAATCAGGTCTAGAGAAGATCGAACTCCATGTGTTGATGTCCCTTCCTGGGGTCCAGGAAACCACAGCCTCAGCCCCCATTCTGGCCCTGCCTCCCACTCACTGTATGACACTAAGCAAGTTGCTGCCCCTCTCACGGCATGTAGGATCTTAGTTCCCCGACCAGGGATCGAACCCGCTCCCCTTGCAGTGGAAGCGCCGCATCCTAAGCACTGGACCACCAGGGAGTCCCCTCTCTCTGGGTCTTAGGCATCATTTGTAACAGAGAGATTAAATGGGGTCATTCTTTAGAACCTTCCCAGCTTCACCACTTACCAGCTTGTGACCTTAGGCAAGTTACTTAACTTCTCTGTGCTTCAACTTCCTCATCTTAACCTCGGGATAATACTGACCTGTTAGCGTCTGGCTTACAGGGTTGCTGCGAAGGCCAGATGAAATGATACACGTGGAGCCCTCAGAACAGAGCTGGAACATAGTTAAGTGCTTAGTAAAACTTGGCTCTTCTTTGACAGTCTAAGGTCTAGTCCTCAACTCCTCAACTGCCAGCCTTTGCAGTCTCTACAGTTCATTCCAGGTTTTGAGCTTTTGCATGGGTATTCCTTTCTCAAGATGCTTGCCCTCATAGTTTTGGCCAGTCCATAGCTTCCCTTGCTCAAAATACAGCGTTATGTTTGCCTCCCCCTTGGAGCCAGCCGTGATTGATTCCAAACCCTTGTCAAACTCTTAGCTCAGACGGTCCAGCCTCCATTTTCTGGGCATCTATTTGCCTTTGTCTATTTGTAGCTTTGGTTTAATGCTGTTTTCATCTTGGGGTCTTGCCTTCTTTGAGGCTGAAGCTACCAAAGGCGGAAGCTTGGTTTCCCCCATCTGACTTGGGTTCCCTAAAGGCAGAAGCTAGGTCTCTCCCATCTGACTGGGGCTCTTATAGTGGAGGATCCAGGACCTCATATTTCATAAAGGGCCTCAGCCAATTCCTGGTGCTGGCTGAAGGGTTTGCATACCCTGTTCCTGATGGCCTTGTTAGAACTTGTGCCGCCTCAATCCCCAGGGGCCCCAGGGGAGGCCCCAGCCAGAACTGCACTCACGCCCTGGCTCTGCCCCTTCCTGCCAGGCCAGCCTGACCCTGGGCTAGAGAAAGTCAGCCCGGATGCCTCAGGGCTCCCAAAGGAGCCGGGCTGTGCCTGGGAGCGAAGGCGACTTTGACAGAGTGCTGCTGGCAATTAAATGTTTTCCGATCCACGAACAAACCCAGGTATTGACTGGAGATCAGAAGAATGAGCTGCCCCCAGAAGGAGCAAAGGCTTGTCCCGGAGACTGTAAATGGGTCAGTACATCTCTGTGATGGTGGCTGCATGGGTGGCCTGGGAAGCTGTGATGGGCTTTGCCAGAACCTCAGGGACCTGGCTCAGCCTGCTATGGACCTGGCGATGTGAGGCAGGTGGCACCCTGGGCCTCCACCTCTTTGGAGAGAGAAGTCTCAAACCCACAGATAGCAGGGAGTGAACTAAATGGGCACGTAGCACTGAGTTAGGGGTCAGAGGTTGGCTGACATTCCAGGGACAAGCTAGGATTCCTTGAGAAAATCAGGCTGAGAACATTATTATCAGAAAAGACCTTGGAAATGATTCCATGCTGCTCTGCTACTTACCAGCTGTGTGACTTTGGACAAGTCACTAAACCTCTCTGAGCTTGTTTCCTCATCTGCAATATGGGAATAACACTAGTGCTTACTGTAAAGGGTGGATGTGAGGAACTACACGTGTTAGCTATTACTGTGCACCCTTATTATTTTACAGATGAGGAGGCTGAGGTTCAGGGAGGAGCAATGACCTGCTCAAGTTTGCTCAGCAAGTCTGTGCTCAGTCAAGCATTGCTCCCAGGTCTCCTGATTTGAAGTCCACAAGAGTAAGAGTTGGGACATCAGTCAGAGAGCACAGCCTCTGACTCCCATCAGATTGGTGGCTGAGGGGCAAATGCTGGCTCTGCCAAGCTGTGTGACCATGGGACAGTAACTTGACATCTCTGAATTTCAGTTTCCTTGACTTGGAAATGGGGATCCTGAGAGTAAAACTGCAGGGTTACAAGGATGAAAAGGGAAGAGGTGGAAAGTGCCTGGCACTGCTGAAGATGTGGGTGGGTGAGTTAGGCTGGAGCTGAGGGTAAGGAAGGAGGCTACACAGGCAGAATTCCCACTCTGGCTGTGGGCAGGGAGCCAAGTTCCAAGGCAGAGACTAAGAACTCATGGAAAGGCTCCTTCCTGCCTTGGGGATCTTGAAAATGCTGGTCCTTCTGCTCAGAACACTCTCTCTTTCCCTCTTTACCAAGTTAGCTTTTGCTCTTCCTTCAGGTCTCAGCTCAAGCACCACCTCTTCCAGGAAGCCCTCCCTGACTTCCCCAATCAGGTCAAATCCCTTTAATGGGGACTTATCCAGTGTTTCCTACTTCCTGATAGCAAACCAATTTTATAACTTAATAACATTTTCATAATTCTATCTTTATTTTTGCGATCCTTTGATTAATGGCTCTGCCACTGGGCTGTAAGTTGCGAGAGGACAAGGGCCATGTCTGTCTTCCTGGGCATAGGGGAGCGGATCCACCCTCACTGAAAGACCCAGAGAAAGAAGTGGTCAGCTCTTGAGTGGGGAGCGTTGTCCAAAGTGCGAGTGGGGAGGAGATTTTATGAGGCACATGAATACAATTTTTGAAATTGTGGATTTAGTATTTCTTTTAAAATGCATTAGGAAAAATGCAAGTAACACATCAGACTTGGGATTTGATGGATGAAGCTAAGTAAAACACGTGAGTGGATTTAAACAGCAATGTATGGAGTACATAATAGTTCAGATGGTATGTGGACAGAGCAGAAAGGGAAGGAGGCGAGGAAGGATCTGAAGGTTGAGTTTCAAAGCCCAGCCCGTGTCTGAACCGGCTCCGCGGCCACCTTGTAGCCGCGGAAGGACACGAGGTGGTGCTAGGGCCCCACTGTAGTGGGTGTGGGCTGAATCGCGCCTTCTCGGGCCCTGGAAGCCTGTGCCCCTCAGGACGTCCCTCCAGGTACCCTGGGGTGGGCTCCTGAGGGGAGAGGGCTCCGTTGCTCCGCTGGGGGTGGGAGCAGAGCCTTACCAGTCCCTGGGGGTGGGGGTGGGGACATCCCCAGCCACCACCTCTCCAGTCGCTGCAGGCGTCACCCTATCGCCCCTCCATAGAGGCCTGGACAGAGATCCCGTGCTCAGCAGTGAGTGGGGGCCTTTGTGGAGGAGCAGCCTAGACCCGGGAGGAAGGGAAGCCTGGTAGTGTAGTGGGCTGGGGGTGGAAAGGCATGAATTCAAAGCCTGGCTCTGCCACTTACCAGCTGTGTGACGCAGGGTGAGCTACTTAACCTTGCTGTGCCTCAGTTTCCTACACTTCTCATAAAATTGTCGGGCAGGTTCAATGAATGAATAGCTTGGAAGTGTGCCTGGCGTAGAGAAAGCGCTGGATGATGTCAGAGTACACCACGAATGCTTGTTGAATGAACGGGTGGGGAGGAGATGCCGCAGTAAAAGCAGATAATGCAGTATTACCTGGATTCTGGTGCCAACTGCATTGTGTCCCTGTAACCAGGGTGCCAGAGTCATGTCCGGGCAGGATAACATCTGGATGGCATGCACTGGTGCACACACACACATCAGGGCCATATGATGCTGTTTATCCATCCGGGCACTGAGCACTGGGGAGCACACGTGGCTCAGAGGGCAGGGTTAAGGGCACCGACTCCGGGGCCTTGGGCGAGTCCCTTCAGTGCTCTGACTTTTAGCTTGCCCACCTGCCCGATAAGGACCGTGCTGTTGACGTTACCGGGAAGCTGTGATGATCACAGGTAGTGCCTGGCACCTGGTAGGTGCTGCCAGGTGTAGATTTCCTTCCCTTGTCCTCTCCCTTACCCCCACCAGGGGGCTTCCTTTTAGAGTGAGGAGGGGGAGACAGAGACAGGAGGCAGGGTTGGGAAATGGGGACGTGGCCACAAGCAGGCCCCTCGAGGCAGGGCTGGAGGGGAAGTAAAGAAGTGACATGAGAGCTCAGTCATGCCCCGGCTCACAGACACCCGAGCAGCCTGTGGGCTCTTCCCCCAGGAAAGCCCATTCATTCTCAGCTAAAGGAGGCAGGGACGTGTGGCCGTGACCACGGCGTTTTCATGAGTTTATAAACTGCTGAGGGCATGACCGCTCTGAGCTCTGGGCCATTAAATGGCCCATGAATTCACGCTCCAGCTTGCTCTATGGGGTGCCGGGCAGGCAGGTGTCGGCCCCCTTCACCGCACCCTGTCCGAGGCCCCAAGCTCATCTCTGGGGCTTCTGGGCACAAGCAGCACCACTTACTGCAGAGCTACACTGGGCCACCCTTGCCCTGAGTAAGCCGGAGGAGAGACACTTGAGTCCTCTGCCTCAGTCGACGCAACTCTAAAATGGGAATAATCACACATACTCTCAGAGGGGCTGGGAAGCTGAAATAAAGCAATATCCAATCTGTCACGGAGTCCTGGCCAGCGCTCCACCTGCAGAACCTGTCCAGGCTCTGACTGCTTCTCCCGCCTCCACTGGGGCCACCCTGACTCGCCACCAGTGTCTCGCCCTGTGTTGCTGGGCCGCCTCCTCACCGGTCTCCTCGCTTCCACCTTACAAGTCCGCCCTCCGAGAAGCAGCCAGAGGGAATTTTTTAAGACATGAGTCAGATCTTGGTACAGCTCTGCTCAACACCAGCAGTGGCTCCAGTGTAGAGCCAAAGGTCTTACAAGACTCTTCTTTACGAGGTTCTGTCACCTGCTAGTTCCCCCTGCTCCAGCCACTCTGGCCTTCTTGCTGTTCTGGAACATGGCAGTTCCTTCTTGCCAGTTTCCTGTGGACAGCGTAATTTTTTTTTTTTAACATCTTTATTGGAGTATAATTGCTTTACAATGGTGTGTTAGTTTCTGCTTTATAACAAAGTGAATCAGCTCTACATATACATATATCCCCATATCCCCTCCCTCTAGGGTCTCCCTCCCACCCTCCCTATCCCACCCCTCTACGTGGTCACAAAGCACCAAGCTGATCTCCCTGTGCTATGCAGCTGCTTCCCACTAGCTATCTATTTTACGTTTGGTAGTGTGTATATGTCCATGCCACTCTCTCACTTTGTCCCAGCTTACCCTTCCCCCTCCCCATATCCTCAAGTCCATGCTCTAGTAGGTCTGTGTCTTTATTCCCGTCTTACCCCTAGGTTCTTCATGACCTTTTTTTTTTTTTCCCTTAGATTCCATATATATGTGTTAGCATACGGTATTTGTTTTTCTCTTTCTGACTTACTACACTCTGTATGACAGACTCTAGGTCCATCCACCTCACTACAAATACCTCCGTTTCGTTTCTTTTCATGGCTGAGTAATATTCCATTGTATATATGTGCCACATCTTCTTTATCCACTCATCCGATGATGGACACTTAGGTTGCTTCCATGTCCTGGCTATTGTAAATAGAGCTGCAATGAACATTTTGGTACATGACTCTTTTTGAATTACGGTTTTCTCAGGGTATATGCCCAGTAGTGGGATTGCTGGGTCGTATGGTAGTTCTATTTTTAGTTTTTTAAGGAACCTCCATACTGTTCTACATAGCAGCTGTATCAATTTACATTCCTACCAACAGTGCAAGAGTGTTCCCTTTTCTCCACACCCTCTCCAGCATTTATTGTTTCTAGATTTTTTGATGATGGCCATTCTGACCGGTGTGAGATGATATCTCATTGTAGTTTTGATTTGCATTTCTCTAATGATTAATGATGTTGAGCATTCTTTCATGTGTTTGTTGGCAATCTGTATATCTTCTTTGGAGAAATGCCTGTTTAGGTCTTCTGCCCATTTTTGGATTGGGTTGTTTGTTTTTTTGTTATTGAGCTGCATGAGCTGCTTGTAAATCTTGGAGATCAATCCTTTGTCAGTCGCTTCATTTGCAAATATTTTCTCCCATTCTGAGGGTTGTCTTTTGGTCTTGTTTATGGTTTCCTTTGCACAGAGTAATGTTGATGATGATAGTGCTGATGGTGATGGTGATGATGATGAGATGATAATGGAGATGAAGATGGTGATGATCATGATGATACTGGTGATGATGATGAGATGATAATAGAGATGATGAGGAGGAGGAGGAGGAGGATGATGGAGTTGATGATGAGGAGGATGGTGATGATGATGATGATGATGGAGATGCTATGATGATGGAGATGATGATTGTGATGCTGATGCGGCAGTGATGATGGTGGAGATGGTGATGGTGATGCTGGCGATGATGATAATGGACATGATGGTGGAGAAGGTGATGATCATGGTAGCGGTGCTGGTGACGATGGTGATAGCTGTCCTCTATTTTGTGCTTACTATGTGGATTCGAATCCTGGCTCTTTCTACCAGCTAAGGATTTGGGGCACGTTACTTATCCCCTCTATACCTTAGTTTCCTCATTGTGAGTTGGGAGTGTTTACTTGGGAAACCTGCCTCCCCAGCTGTAAAATTGAGTGCCTCCAATGGCTGTTGTGAGGTTTAATAAGATGATGTGCACAGGGTGCCGAGCAGGCTGCCAGGCGCCTGGGGTGTGCTCGGTACCTTAGTTATTAGTGGCTTCCGGGTACTCAGCGCATGGCACACACCACCTCATTTAATCTCCGCAACTACTCTGGGCATTGTGACGCCTTGCAGAGACTGAGGCTCAGAGAGGCTAAGTGACAAGCCCAAGGTCACACAGCTGCTAAGGGTGGGGGAGCTCTGTTTTGTGTATCTATTCCTACGTAACAAGCCACCCCAAACTCAGTGGCTTAAAAAAGCACTGTCACTGGTTATCTGTCATGACTGTGGGTTGACTGGGCTCGGGTGGTTCCGCTCTGCGCAGTGTCAGCCAGCCCTGCCGTTGTGTGGAGGCTGTGCTGGGGCTGGAATATCCAAGATGGCTCACCCCTGTGGTGCCCCTCGGTGCTGGATTGGCTGAGGGCTCAGCCGATTTTCCTGCACGTGGCCTCCTTACTGGGTAACGTGCCACTGGATTCCAAGGAGTGTTCTCAAGACAAAGGGGAAGGCTACGGCCCAGGCTTGGAACTTACACAGTATTACTTCTGCTGCATTCTATTGGCCAAAACTGGTGCAGGGGTGGCCAGAGTCAAGGGGAGGGAAATAGGCTCCACCCCTGGGTGTCAGGAGCTCCAAGGATTTGCTGCCGTTTGTAATCCCCCCACAGGTGTTGTCCTGACCTCCACACTGACTGGCTTCTGCTCTTTCCACAGGATCGTTTGTGTGTGTTTGTGTGTGTGTGTGTGTGTGTGTGTGTGTGTGTGTGTGTAACTGCAGAAAGAGGAGGCCAAACCTCCATCTCTTTCTGTGGTTCTCTCACCTCCCTCTCGCCATCTCCCTCATCCCTGTTTCCTCATTTCCCCATATTCTTGTTCCCGTGGACCCATTCCTGGACCAGCCAACAGCCAAATCAGGGACCTGGAGCTGGAGACTGAAGCCAGTGACCACCTGGGGGCAGCAGAGTCAAAGGCTTGGACTCAGCCGTGTTCCAAGTCTCTGGGCCACTGTCGGGTGGGGGGAGAGGGACACACAGGGAGCGCAGAGGCTGGGCGAGGTGGGGACTCCGTGATTGCCAGACTGTGCACTCCCAGCCATTCATTCAGAGCATAGTGCTGTGCCCTCTATTTTGGGGTGTCCCCGAGGGTGTCAGGAGACTTGAGTGCCAGTCCTCTCTGTGTGACCTTGGGTGTCACCCCTCCCTAGGCCTCCTGGGACTCAGTTTCCCCATTTCTGCGGGAGGTGGTGGATTGATTAGTTTCTGAACCTCGCTAGTCTCTGAGGCTGCTGAGGGGAGATGAGGCTGTCTGGCGCCCCTCCCCATCTAGGGCCGTGCCCCTGCCCCCCTCTGTTATTATGTGGGACCTTAAAACAAGGAACTCCCGAACAAGCTCCCTCAGGCCCCAGGTGGCCCCGCCCCTGTAGGATGGAACCCCTCCCCAGCCAAGCCCGGGAAGTCCCACGTGCCGGGGGCTGGGTGGAGGCTTCTCCCATCTCTCTTGCCTTTACCCAGGAGACCCCTGCCGCTCTCTGAGGAGACCCTGGACCTTCAGCAGACAGGGGAGGGCAGGCTGCTGACCCTTGAAGGAGGCCTCAGGGCGCCTGGGGGCCACTGGCAGGGAGGGAATGAGCCAACAACGTCAGCTCTCAGGAAAGATGTTTTTAAGGCAGAAAAATGAGATGGGGATGTGGGCGGGGAGATTGACAGGTCGGGGCACTTGTGCTGGTCCCCAGGGTGAGCGTGATGTCCTCACCTCTGTCTACTGTGACACTCACCACACTCGTCGTGGCTCTCTTGTTCTGTTGTGGGTCCGGGAGTAGCCCACAGGAAGCATCCAGGTCCAGTGCCCAGCTGGCACCTTGCAGGTGGCTGGTGATAGCGGGCAGCACTCACACGCACCAGGGACCGTGGTGTCCCCTGCTGTGTTAACTCCTCCTCATGGCGGCCTGCCAGGGGAGATACCATTGTTGCCTCCGTTTGCCGATGGGTGAACTGAGGCCCAGAGAACAAGGAAAGCTTTTGAGAACCATGCTCCCGGTCTGTAGCAGAGGCAGGATTTGAACCAAGGTCCACAGGGTTAATCATTTCACCCCTTCCAGTGAGCAGAAGTTGAATGAATGCATGGGTTCCCTGGCCTGGTGCCTCAGAGGCTGGCAAAGGCTGGACACAATGCAGAGATGGTCAAGATACCAGCTCTCTTGGAGCCCGAGTTGCTATGGACTCTTCATCCCCTGCTGTTTAACTTCTCTTCTCTCTTGGATTCCAAGCTCAGGGGACAGGGTGAGTGTTTGTTGACTGACTATTTGACCGACTGAGTGATACCCGTCAGCTCTCTGGGATACTGGCTTTGGCTCTTCTTGTGGCTCTGGAACCAGTGCCTCTTCAAAAAATATAGAACCTTCTGTTGTGATTAACTTTTCAATTGATTGGTTGATTTATTCAACGAATATTTATTGAGTGCCTGCTCTGGGCGAGAAGAATGCAGTGAAGAAGAGAAACAAGGTCCCCACCCTGTGGATCATACCTTAAGGGAGCCAGACGAACAAGAAACAAGGAAACAGACAGATCTCTGGGGGCTGGGGGACATAAATGTAATCTGAGGGACAAGATAGGGAGTAACCTTGGGGAGAATGAGCAGTCAGCTAAGGCCTTGAATTATGACATTTCCAAGCAAACTGCTAGAAACGTTGGGCTTCAGGCAGAGGGAACAGAAGGTGCAAAGGCCCTGGGGCAGAAATGGCATGATGGGCTGGAAACACAGAAAGCAGGCCTGTGTGGCTGATGTGGTAGGAGTTGTCCCAGTGAGAGGTGATGGTGGCTTGGACTAGGGTGGGGGCTGAAGATATAGGGAGGCATGACAGAGGCAAGAAATGCGGAGGAAGTGGAGTCACAGCTTTGTGGGTGCAGCCTCTCCTCACTGCAGAGCTCCCCAAAGAGGGAGATGGAAGGAGGGCTCCCTGAAGGAGGAGAGCTTCCACCGGCTGGAGGATGGTGAGGCCTTGTAGCACAAGGGAGAGCAGAGAGGGTACTGCCAGGAACCACATGGGCATGCGTGGGCGAGGAGGACAGGAGATGAAGGCGTGAGCGGGCAGCATCATGCAGGGGTTCAGATGGGCAGCTTCAATGGCAGGCACATCTGGCCCTGTCACTTGCTGGCTCTATAGCCTCAGGCAAGTTATTTAACCTGGTCAAGCCTCCGTTTTCTCATCTGTAAAATGGGCACACAAATCCCTCTTGCTCAAGTTTGTGTGGGGACTGAATGGGATCATGGGTGTAAAGCCTGGTGCAGGGATGAGGATTCTAGACCTCATCATCACAGCAGGGTCCTCACTCCAGCACTTGGGTTTCTCTGCAGAGTAGGAAGGGTGCGTCTGAGTCTGCAGGACTGTGCGCACCACCCAGAGACCTCAGAGCACCCGGACCGACTGGGGCCAGGGCCAGCGTCATAACCTGGCCCCTGGCCCACCCTGCCTCCTCTAGGGTTCTCCCACCCCCAGCTGCCACCTGGAGGGAGCCAGTTTACAGCAGAGTTTCCCACAGACAAGCGGCTCCCAGCGAGTTCTCCCAGAGGCCAGACGTCACGGAAGAAGCCCTGTGATATTTGCGTTGTCATTTGCATTTTATTTGCAAGCACCAGTTTATACCGCACCCTCTTCTCAAGTGAGGTCCCTGAGGAGACATCAGTCCTGGCATCCGAGAGGAAGAACAATGCAGGGTTTGCAGCTCCCAAGTCCTGGGTTCAAATGATCTTCCCTGGAGCTTTGATTCCTGTTTGCAAATGGGAAGACCCCCTACCTCCTTCACCGAGGCACTCTCTCATTCAGCAAATATTTATTGAGTTTCTACCACCAAGCAGGGGTGGATCTATGCCCTAGGGACCCAGTATGATGAGGCACGCCTTGGGGCTTGCTCTCATGGAACCTATCTCCTGGGGGGGAGACAGACAGTAAACACGTCAGCCAATCTATAAATAAGATAACCGCGGATTACAGGATGCGCTAGGATGGAAAGGAACAGTGCCGTGGGCAAGTCTGGCCCTCAGCAATGCTAGCTCACCATCCTCACCCCTGGACCGGGTTGGCAGCAGGTGGCCGAACCCACAGACCTGTCAGCCCACAAGAGGCGGAGCCCTGTCCTCTCCCAGGGGTACCTCAAGATGATAGGAGTGGCCTTAGTCCCTGTCACCGAAGCCTTGAGCCCTGGGCCAGGAGTAGAGGTGGCCAGTTAGAGCACCAGGGGAGGAACCCCAGCCAGTCCAGAGGTGGGGGAATGTGGGGATGGGGATGGGTGTGGAGGGACCCACAGCACAGGGCTGCCCTGCACGTTCCCCAGGGAAGCAAGCCGAGCCAGCAAAGGAGAGAACACTGTTAAGGAATGATTACAGCTGTGGAATCACTGGACGCCCGGCTCAGATCTGGACTCTGCCCCTTCTGGGCTGGGGACCTTGGCAATGGAGAGACACAGCTTCAGGGAGCTGACACCCATCTCCTCCCATGAGGACATCTAGGGTAACATGAACCTTAAGACCCTCAGGGCACACAGTGCCCAGCATCCAGTAAGCACTTAGTAAATAATGGGAGCTGCCCCACCATCATTCCTCAGGCCACACTTCTGGGCCACAGGGTGAGACTAAGGGAGGATGAAACGGATTAAAATTTAAGGAGGCTCTCACTGCACAGTTGGCGAGAAAGTGCCTCCTTAAAATTTACATCCCAGGTGCCTCACTTGCTCAGCCTAGTTTCTGGATAATTTTTTTCACAAGATAGCAGTGACCCTCACCTACTGATATCTATTATGTGCCAGATGCCCAGTGGCAAGTGCTTAACATGTATCTGCCTCTCACCAGTGATGTTCCGCAATAGCCCCATTGGACAGTTGAAGAGACTGAGGCCCAGAAGGGAGAAAGGACCTGTCTAGCTCACAAGGCTGGAGAATGGAGGCACTGGGATTTAGCTGCTGCCTGGCCTCATTCCAAGTGTGGGGGTCTGTCCCTGACACAGTGGGGCAGGGAGTGAAGGCACTGAGATCCTTTGAGGATGCTCAGGAACAATATTGTCTCAGGGTATCAGCTTGGACGGTTGGCCAAACATTATCTGGCCACCGATTCAAAAAACTCTCCCACCCACCCCACCACATCCCGGTGACAGGGGAGGGCCTGGGATGACCCCACCTGTTTTACGGATGTGGCAACTAGGACCGTGGGTGGGCCTGCTGGGGTCACATGGCCAGGACATGACAGAAGAGCCCTCACGCATGTGGCCTGGCATCCTCCCCTCCTCCCGGCCTCCCCTGCACCCCTTGCAAGGGCTTCTTCCACTTGGAGGGGCTGGAGCCCAGGCTGGGTCATTTCCTCCCCCACCCCAGCCGGGCTCCTCGCCTCCGGGTCCAGAACTCAGGGCTCAGATGTCGATAAGCCGCTCAAGACACTTCAAGTCTCTATCAGCAGATGGGAACAACTTGCCGGAACCCTTGTCTTTCAAGGTTCAGAGAGAAATAAAAATAGATGGGGGACGGGGAAAGTTATCATATCCTTCCTGTTGTAATTCCAGCAGTCGAGCTCCCAATGCGTCATATTGTCACTAGGCTCCAGAGAGCTGCTGGCTGTTGGGGCACCTGTCTGGTGCCACGTGCAGATTGTGGAAGTTGTAGAAGGGGCCGGCTCTCACCTTGACCGGAGGCGGACTGGAGGGGGGTCCAGGAGCTGGGAATCCTACTTGCGGGAGGTGGAGAAAACACTCAGCACTGGCTTGGAAGCTTCTGTCGGCAACTTCCCACCTGCACTTCAAGAGTCACTCAGAGGCACCAGAGCTTGCCTATTCTCATTCATTCACTCACTCATTCATTCACTCACTCACTCATTCGTTCACTCACTCACTCATTCACTCACTCATTCGTTCATTATCAGGGGCTCAATCAACGCAGCTGTTAAATAGGGATAACTGGTCTACCCTCTCCACTTGAACGTAAGCTTTACCAAGATCATAGGGTTGTTGAGAATGTAAAATACGTGAGTGAGCTGATACACATATGTCCCTTGCAACCGTGTCTGAGCACTCCAGGAAGATGTTTTACAAACCGTCTCATCCCCATCCCTCCCAGACAACCACTCCAATGCACTGAGGTCCATCTTTATTTGGTATGCATTCTTGCAAAAAGTGCATTGCTGTTTCCTGTGCACCTAAGTTTTTAATTTCAGTAAACATTTTATTGAGGAATAATATACCCATGGAAAGGTGCACAGATCCTACACATGTGACTTGAAGACTTTCCTAGAAGTGGACTCTCCCATGTAACCAGCCCGGGATCAGGAAACTGAATGTGACGAGCAGGCCAGCAGCCCCACCACGCCCCCTTCCAGAACGTGCATGTAGTGCTGATTTCCCAGTGGCGACTGAGTTAAAGCTCTCATTCTGTCTCTTACCTGGGTCTCACGGCACTATGTGCATCTGTGCTGCTGTTCTGACAACACCCCCAGCTGTGGAGTCTTCTGCTGTGTGTGTCTGCCATGTGCCACCCCTCCACTCCCTCTCCACCTGTTTTGATTCCCGAACGGGCCAGGACTGTGCTGACACCATGACACCAGAGCCTTTGCACTTGCTGTTCCCCCAGCCTTCCCACGGTTCACTCCTGTTCTCAGATAACCTCCTCTCCCTTGCCTCCCAACCTACTCTTGTATCACATCACTGTGTTTCTTTCCTTAATAGCACTATTAAGCTCTGAAATTACCTTGATGAGCAACCTGCCTCCCTAATAATTGTTCCCTTCACCTGAATGCTTCAGGAGGGCAGGATTTGTGGCTTCCCTCCTCACCACTGCATCCCCAATACCCTGGGCAGTACCTGGCCCATCATAGGGGCTCTGTAAATATTTGCTAAGTGAGAGAACCACACACAGCGAGCTGCCCTCTCAGCATGCCCTGGCTTGTGCTGGTCCACACCAATGATAACCCATCTCTCCGTGTATCTCTTTCTTTATCCAGCTTATAAGCTCCCCGGGGCCCGAGCCAGGGCTGTCTTCAGCCCCTGCTCAGTCAGACCTGCCTCACAGGTGTTTTGCTAACCTTATTTTGAACCAGACACACCAGAGGGAAATACATTTTAAAACCACGTGCAATTTAAAGAGAATTTAATCTTTATGTCTGGGATTCATTAACACATAGATCATCAAATTAGGGTTTGCTCACAGCTGTTTGACATTCGAAGGGTCTTCTGGGTATCTTTAATAAGTGCCTTGACATATTATTTTTTCTCATAATCTCAGGGCTGGGCTTTCAGCCTGCTGCTCTTTGAGTGGAAATGTGACACAGGAGATCTGGGAATGGCAGGACCTGGTCCTGCAGGAGTGTTGCTGGCCATTGGGGAGGTTGGCACGAAGCCATCCACACTCTCCTGCCCTTTTCTGCTCACCGGAGGGCTCTGGTCCAAGAGCCATGTGTTCAAAACGTCCTCTTGTGTCTGTGGTGGGCTCTCTGGCCCCATCACTCTTCTCCAGGAATTGCACTCTGATGCCCAGCCCGGCCCTGCTCCAGGGGTCCACTTGGACTCGGGCTCAACCAATTAAAGCATGGCCTTCCTTGGCCACTAAAACCAGCCTCAATGTGGCTACACAGCCCAATCCCAGGAAATGAGATGGGAGAAGACTCACACTGGGGCTGTTGAGAGAGAGGCAGCTTTCTTTTCTGCTGGTACTTCAGACCTTGAGCTGCAGGCCCGGAGCATCTTTTCATCACACGGAGCCTGAGAATGACTCAAACATAGAAAAGCAAGCTGAGAAGTAAGAGGCTGGTAGCTGCCATGGAAGCCTGGACCTGGCCACAACTGAATTAACCCTGTTGTGGGTTGGATTGTGCCCCCAAATTCAAATATTGAAGTCCTAACCTCTAGAACCTCAGAATGTGACCTTATCTGGAAAGAGGGTTGTTGCAGATGTAACTAGCTGAGGTCATGCTGGAGTAGTGTGGACACTTAATCAATCCAGTAGGACTGGTGTCCTTGTAAAAGGGGGACATTTGGACATGGAGATGCACATAGAGGGAAGATGACGTGAGGACACAGGGAGACGTCAGCCACGTACAAGCCAAGGACAAAGGTCTGGAACACATCCTCCTTCACTGCCCTAAGAAGGAACCAGCCGTGCCGTTGGACTTCCAGACTCCAGAGCTGTGAGACAACAGATTTCTGTTGTTTAAGCTCCTAGTCTATGATACTTTGTTACGGAAGCCCAAGCAAACTCATACAAACTCCCCTTTGAACTTTTTAGTTATGAGGACCATTATACCTTTCTTCTTTCTTTTTTCCCTTAAGCCAATTGGTGTTGAGTCTTTCATTGTATATAAGGGTAAAAGACTTATTTGAACATCACTGTTCTGCTAAAAACCTTTTTATGGACCAGATTTCAAGTATCTGTTGCTGTGTAATAAATCACTCCAGACTTAATGGCATAAAACAAAAACACTTGTTTAATTTGCTCACAAGATGCAATTTAGGCAGAACATTGCAGGGGATGGCTTGTCTCTGCTCCACAAGGCATCTATGAGTAGCTCAACTGGGGCAGAGGAACCCACCTTCAAGATGGACCACTCACATGGCTGCCAGGTTGGTGCTGGCTGTTGGCTGGGAGCTCAGCCAGTGCTATGATTCCTCTCATATGAGCTTCTCCACAGGCTGCTTGAGCTTCCTTCTAGCATGGTGGCTGGGTTCCAAGAGCGAGTGTCCCAAGAGAGCACGTGCATGGCATTTTCGTGATCTACTCAGGAGTCAGATGGCATCATTCCCACCATACTCTTTTAGTCAAGGCTGTTATAGGGTCCACTCAGAATCAAGTGGGGGGGCACAGACCCCACTACTCTATGGGAGTAGGGTCAGTGTCACATGGCAAGAAGAGGAATGGGAGATGTTATTGCAACCATGTCTGGAAAATGCCATCTGCCACAGGCCACACACTTTATGAACCCCTTTGTATGAACGTCAAGAAAAGGCAAAACTGATTGATGGTGACAGAAGTCAGAATAGTGTTACATCTTGGGGAAGTTAGTTTTGACTGGAAAAGGACACACAGGATGCTTCCAGGGTGCTGGAAATGAGCTATGCCTGGATAGAGGTGGAAATTACATGGATGGAGATATGTGAGTTCACTGAGCTGTTCACTTAAATTCCACACCCACCTTTATACATTTTATATCTCAAAACTTTTTCAGAGAAAATTCAACTTCAATAACACAGAAGGAAAATGTCCTCGGCTGGTTCCCAATTGCCCAAGCAGCTTGGCCCATCCAGACCCAACCCCCTCATCTTCTCTGGTTCAAGTTCTTGCTCTTCTTTTTTTTTTTAAATGAATTTATTATATTTTTATTTATTTTTGGCTGCATTGGGTCTTTGTTGCTGCGCTTGCGCTTTCTCTATCTGTGGTGAGCGGGGGCTACTTTTCGTTGCGGTGCGCAGGCTTCTCATTGCGGTGGCTTCTTTTTGTTGTGGAGCACGGGCTCTAGGTGTGCAGGCTTCAGTAGCTGTGGCGTGCAGGCTCAGTAGTTGTGGCATGCGGGCTCAGTAGTTGTGGCTCGCGGGCTCTAGAGCACAGGCTCAGTAGTTGTGGTGCACGGGCTTACTTGCTCCGTGGCATGTGGGATCTTCCCAGACCAGGGCTCGAATCTGTGGCCCCTGCACTGGCAGGCAGATTCTTAACCACTGCGCCACCAGGGAAGCCCAAGTTCTTGCTCTCCTTGCCCTGAACGTTGCAGATTCATGGATGTCTCCAGCTGTGTGGAGGGAAGATGGTGAAAGAGAGTTCCGGAAGGAGGGAACAGCAAGTGTAAAGCCCCTGAGTGAGGAGAAGGTGGTGGGCCAGCTTGAGGGCGGGAGCGAGGGGAGGTGAGGCAGGAGAGATGGGTGGGGCTCAGGGAAAGGCTCTGAGGAGGGATGTGACACCACCAGGCTTCCCTTTTTGAAAGCTCAGAATCCCGGAGCTGCTACTCTGGCTGGGTGGCCTTGGGCAAGTCTCTGTTTCCTCATCTGTGAAATGGGTCCCAAGGGTCCTGGACTTGCAGGGTTGCCAAGAAGAGTCAGGGACACAGATGCTGGTGAAACTCTTGGCCCTGGACATCTGGCTGTCTCTCCATCGGGGCCACTCAGCTTCCCTCCCAGTCCTCCATAGGCCCTGAGCCCTGGCAGGCAAGGCCTCCTGTGTCTGGGACATCCTCCCAGTTCTCCCTTGGCCCCAGGCGCCTTCGGGACCCAACTCACGTCCCCTGTCAGACCTCTGGAGCCTGTTGGGTGGAAGACGGATGGAACTCTTAATCTGCACAGTCTGAAGGTTAATTCAAAGGGCAGCCGTGGCTGGAGAGGGTACCCTCTAGCTGGCGCCAACTCACAGACCAAAGGGAGTGGGGGTGAGTCACCAGCCAGAGGCGCCTCATCCACCTAGCCAAGTAGCTAAGTAGCCATCTCTCAGGTAGGCTTTTTGGCCCCCTTCCCACCCCTAGCCTGGTATCCTGTGACTTCATTCCTGTCCTGTTTGTGTCGCAGCTTACTGCATGGCCTTGGGCAAGTTCCTCCTGTCTTTGAGCCTCTATTTTCCTGTCTGTGTATTGGGATTATGGGACCAAGTGATCCATAGGAGTCCTTTTGGCTTAGATGTTCCAGGGCCACGTCTCTCCACTCTCCACCCTGCTCTGCTCTGCCTCTGGGTTCCTGCATCTGCCGTGTTCCCCATGTGGGACGCCCTCCCCTGCCAACACACCCATCCTCCATCCTGTGGCTCCCTGCTGCCTGTGGTTTAGTGTGCATGAACTTCATCTGCACGTTTTTGTGGGATGCTCTGGAAGGATCTGGAATGCTTGTCTCTGCTTCTCCCATCAGAACCAGGGGATTCCCTAGGGCAGAGCTGTGTTTCCACCATCAGACTGACGGGTCCCTTAGGGCAAGGGCCGAGTCTTCTGCCTTTGAAAAGGTTTGTCTTCACGACCCGTTGGACCTCAGAAGCCTGGCTCAATCTAGCTTGCAGAAGGTTCTCTTTGCCTCATTCGGTATTTTTAAAAAATTGTTGAATTAGTTACCGACACTTAAAAATCAGGCAATTCACATAAGAATTTAGATTTTCATCTCTAAAAAATATAAGCGCTGGCTGCACCAAGCTTGCATTTCCTGCAGCAATGATTGCCTGATGGGAACTGCCCTGTGGCAGGGCGGGTACTGATCAGTCCGGCCCAGAGGTCACCTCGCCCCACTCACTCCCGTTACCTGCCCAGTCCTGCAGGTGTGTGGGCTTGTAGTCCTGGCTTTGGGGCCCGAGGAACTTTCTGGCTGCGGTAGCTGTCAGCCCCGCCATGGCTGAGGGGGAAGAGCAAGTCCAGAGAGGGGTGCAGCAACCAAGGCTTCTCTCATGTCTCTGCCTCATTCGGATCGGAATGCGCTAGATCAATGCTTTTCAAAAGCAGCTACGTACGGACTGCTTCTTGCATCAGGAACAGTCTGTACCCACACAGAACTCTTCTCTAATTAGAAGCTTGCCTATGGGAAAATTACATGAAGAAGGGATGGAGGGAGAGGCGTCTTCATTCAGTAATTATTTATAGGGGGCTTACCGTGTGCCAGGCATTGAGCTGGGTGCCATGGACACAGCAGTGAAAAAAGCCGAGTTATCGCATATGACTTGCAGTCGTGTCAACTCTCTGTTTCTCAGATAAGGTAGAAAAGGCCCAGAGAGGGCCAACAGGGTACTCAAGATCACACAGCAGAGGTGGAAAGAAAACCTACACTGCTTCCCAGGCCTCCTGCTTTGTCCCTCTCCCAGCCACATCAGTCCCTCCCAGCCACCCCTCTTCCCTCCACCCCTGCAATGAAGCCCTAAGCACACTGGCCTCCTTCCTCTCCTCTTCATCTCCTCTCCAAGTTCTGTTGCTGTATCCTTGCTTTTAACTGATGGCCAGAAGTTGGGACACACTCAGGTGGGGTTGGGGGTTGCTCAGAGCAGAGAATTGGTCCTTCTTTGGCTGTTTCCGTGCTGCCCTGCCTACCTATCAAGGATGATTCCAGGATGGGTTATGGAATTTAGCAGCATCTCGCACCCGATCACCCCAACTGGAACGTTCTACAGGAAGGTCACAGCTCAGCTGGCTGATGGCTCTTTTAAGAGGGACAGGTTTGGAGCAGGGCCCCGAGCTGTCAGCACCAACCTGCCCTTTCTGCAGATGTAGGCTGAGTGTCACTTTAGGTGCCTCTGGGGCTTAGCCAGGCTTGGTTTTTGACTGTGGCCACAGACCCGTGTTTTGAAAAGGAAGAGCTGAAATTCCATTGTACACCTGGCTGCTCTGTAGATGTGCAAGAAACAGCTGGCTTCTTGCACACAGCTTGTACCCTTCAGTCCAGAGACTGGTCCCTGAAGAACCAGCCACCTGGGCTGGGTTTGAACCTCCAGACACTTTGCAAATAACTAGCAGTGAAACGCAACCAATTCTCCCAAAAGCCTTTGGTGGCCTTCAAACTCCTGAGTATATTGAAACCAGCCAGCCAGATTTTGGCTAACAGCTGCTGAGTTTGAAGCAGGCTGACCATAATTGGCTCAGAAACAGTGGCTTGCCTAAATAAAATAATAAATGTTGACAGCCACGGTGTCTTGAGCGTCTGCTATGTGCTAGGTGCTTTTTGCATCAGAACTTTGTAAGGTGGGCACTAACATCCCCATTTTCCCGAGGATGAAGCAGAGGCCCAGAGAGGTCAACTCATCTGTTCAAGGTCACACAGCTGGCCAGTGGAGAGCCCAGATTTGATCCCAAGTCTCTCTGATGCCCCCCCACCCCTGTTCTTCTCTCCAGTGGGTGCTTAGGGGACCAGGCTGAGGCTCTACATATCAGCCTTACCTGTTGCTGCCCCCTCCCTCCACTGCTTCCTTCCCTGGGTCTCTGCACAGCCCCAAATGTCCCCAACACAGTGAGGCCCCAAGCTATACCTGGCTCAGGGCAAACAGGTCAGAGGACAGCAAGGTTGCGTCCCATCAAGAGACAGTCTTGATCTGCTTCAGTCTTTGATCTACTTCAAAAGAGATGGGTGAATTCCTTTTCCTTCACAGACTTTATCCAAAAGCCCCAAGGCATAGCCCTGGAGGAAATGTCCCAGTTCAGTGGGTAGTTATCCCACTACCTAGAGGGGTGGGATAGGGAGCGTGGGAGGGAGACGCAAGAGGGAGGAGATATGGGGATACATGTATGTGTATAGTTGATTCACTTTGTTATAAAGCAGAAACTAACACACCACTGTAAAACAGTTATACTCCAATAAAGATGTTAAAAAAAAATTAATGATGATTAGCCAGTAATTGATGTGGACAACATCTACTGTATGTCAGGGATCTTACATCTGTTATTGGTGTGACAGTGGGTGAGCCCACAGCCTCTGGAGCCAGACTGCCTGGGTTCAAATCCCTATTTTGCTACTTGCCAGCTGTGTGCCTTGGGCGCTTCACTTAACCTCCTAGAGCCTCAGTTTCCTCCTCTGTAAAGTGGGCCGAATAATAGTACCTACTTCACAGGGGTATTGTAGAAAGAAATGAGATAATATATAAAGTTTATGGCATAGAGCTTGGCATGTAACCACTGCTCTAAAAATGGCAGATGTCATCTTTATGTTATTTTAAAAAATCGTCATGAGAATCTCAGGGCAGGTGGGGCAGGTGTTACTATCCTCATTTTACTGATGAGGAAACTGAGATTAAGAGAGGTTTGGTAAATTGCCCAAAGTCACACAGCTAGTAAATCATAGAGCTGGAGTTTGAATCTGTGTGTGTTCCTTAACACCAGCTACGGAGGCAAGAACCCTGAGAGCTGATTTCTGTCAAGGGCAGAGTTGCAATCTCTCTGTCTATGGCTGGATCACCCAGAGGCAGATTTCTCTGGCTGGCAGGGTTTGGTTTTCTTTTCTTTTTGTTTGAGTTGATTTTTTTAACACCTTTAGACTAAACGTACGGAAGAGAAACCAAGGCCCAGAGGGGCAATGGACCTGCTCAGGGACACCGGCCACACTGAGACCCAGGGCTCCTTCTGGTGTCCACGCTGTCTCCTTCCCATGGAAAGACTCCCTCCGGCCCTTCCCCTGAGGGGGTTTGCTGGAAGGAGATGGGTGAGCAGGGAACCGATGATGGATTCTCTCGGGGATGAGTGCTGGTCCCCGCTCTGTTGATTGATGGTCGAGGGAGGTCATCCCGCAGCCAGACTCGGCCTGGCGCCGCGGCTGGGACATCCGTCAGCTGGCGCCACGTCACTCTTTAACTGGGAGGCAGGGGGAAGAGACGAGGATCAGAAAAGGTGCTGCTTCCCTCATGGGAGAAGCTCTCTGGACTGGGACCCCTGGATGCCCAGGGCCGATCGGAAGTGGGACTGTGCTGGTGGGTCGGGCACAGACCTGAGGGTCCCCTTGGAGGCCTCACCTGGGCTTGGCTCTGGGCTCTTACCTCCCATGGTCCCCTCAGCGGCTCTGGAACGGGGTCTTAGTGCCCTCACATTTCCAGCAGGGAAACAGAGGCTCAGAGAGGGCAAGCCATCGGCCTGGAGTCACACAGCTTATAAGTGGTAGGGTTGTTCCTGGACCCCAAGTCTCCTCTCTGACTCTCAGTCTGGTATGTTTTCTAATGATCACACGTACACACATACGTACACACATACACACGTATATACTTTTATAGCCATATGAAATTGCCTTTTTTTGACCAAAAGAGTTGAATAACAGCAATTTCATAAGGTTCAGCCAAATATAAATTAGAAATATATACAAATATATATATTTATGTTTGTCTATTTATCTATCAAATAAACATAATCCATCTACCTTGCACATAAAATCTCCCTTATATGTGTGTGTGTATATGCATGAATATATATATTTATATGTATATGTATATATATTATATATGTATTATATATGCTATACACACACACACACATACACACACACACACATATATATATAAAATCTATCTGAGATATATGCAACTGGCCAACTCATCATATACCATGTATAATGAATGGTGTGCTAGTTAATCAACTCTGGAAAAAAGTAAGACCTGATTTGTAGTGTGTATTTCTATGGTGTGAACACTCCCACTGAAGCTGATTTCAAGTAACCAACATATTATCATTGAACAGAGTTAGGGAGAAATGTGTATAATTGGTTCCTTCTAGCTGGTAGGAACTGGCTCTAGCCTGCATTTATCCACCTACCTGAAACATATAATCTGTGAATCTCGAAAATATCCTGAGATACACGATATATAAATAAATACATATATAAGGATATATAGTCTATTCCCCCTCTCTGATAGATCTCTGATAGTTATAATATCATAATATCTAGCTCCTTATTTGAAACCCACCCACTTGTCCATCCAGCTCTCTTTCTGTTCCGTCTGTTTGTTGACTCAAACCCAGGCTGTTTTGTCCAGTGACTTTCACTGCTGTGTTGCACCCTTTCCTCTCTGTGTGGGGTGGGAGTGGAGGCGTTGGGCTGGTGGTATGGCTGGGAGTCGTGCCTGCCTTCTCTCCTCTGGGACATTTGCACGGTTCCGCTCCGGGCAGGGGTGCCGTGTTGACCTTACAACCACAGGTTCAGAGTCCCTGGTTCTGGGTGAGGTCTTCTTGATCAGATACCACGTGGTGCTGGCCAGCAGAAGTGGATTTTAGCCTCTCCCGTCTGTCCTGGGTGTGCTATCGGAGCCAAGAAACAGTCAGTGCAGGTGGGCTAGTGTCTGCCGTCTTCTTTCCTGCTTCCTACAATTTCTCAGGTCGCCTGGTCACTGATTACCAGGTCTCAGGGTCTTAGGGGCCAGCCTCCTGCCTTGGGAGACAGCCCTGGGGGTGAATCATCTCTGGTCTCTGGGCTGGACCTCAGTTGGCTCATCTGTATAATGGCATGTCGCTCTCAGGCAATTAGAAGAAGCTAACAATTTTTGTCAAAGTCATGACAAAATTTTTCCCTGAAAAATGCATGCACATTTTGCCTTGTGCTCCTGTCATCAACTCATGTTTGTTTGGGTACAAAAATAATGTGTTGGGGAACTTATCAGTTAAATTGCTTAGCATCTTTCTCCCAAATCATCAAGCAAAATGGGCGCTCCGGGAAGAAGTGTCATTTTTTAAATCCCCTGGCTCCATCAGAGGAGGCAGTGGTTAATAGTTCCACGTGGATTCAGGAAGCAGATGGCCTGGACTTGAATCCTGGCTTGCCACTTAACCACTGGATCTCCGGCGACAAGGTATTTCTCAGCTCTGAGACTCAGTTTCCTCATCGGTAAAATGAGAGGCGAACCTCTCCTATGGGGCTGTCGTGGGGATGAAATGAGTTGAGAGTTTCATCGTGCTAAAACAGTGCCTGGTCCAGAGTCAGCTTTCAGCGGCTGTTAGCCAGCACCATCCCAGCACCCAGCTGTGTACCCACACCTTGATCTGAAAATCTGGAAAGCAGTTTCTAAACCATTCCTTCACGCTATGATTCTAGGGTACATTCAGGCTGCGTGATGCCCATGTCTGTTCAAGACAAAGTCCCCCAGTCACCCAATCCACTCTTGTAGCCCTTTGATGTCTAAGAAATTCTTCCTGAGTTTTTCATAGCACAGGGCCGTGCCTCCAGCTACTCTGGCATGCTTTCTCTTCCTTGAAAATGCCAAGCGAGAGCTAGTTCCTGGGATTTAGCCCCTGCTGTGCCCTCTACTTGGAATGCCTCTCTGGTTTGGTCTGGTGGTTGGCCCTTCCGTGGCTGGGCTCAGCACAAATATTCTCCCTCCAAAGGGGCTTTCCCTGATCGCCTTGCCCCACGCCCCTCAGTCACTCTCTCTCTGTCATTCTATTTTATTTTCTTCACTGCATTTATCACCCACTGGAACTATGTGTTGCATGTAATTATTAGCGTCTTGCCAGTTTCCCCATAAGCTCCATGAGGACAGGAGTCTGTTGTCTTGTTTGCTGCAGGATCCCCCATGCCCAGAATGTACCTGGCACGTACACGGCATGAGTAAGTGCAAGGATGCATGAGGTGTGACTCAACAATGTAAAAAATGCGTGGAGTGAAGAAGGGAAGAAAAGGTCACCTAAACCGACTTCTTTGTTATCTCTATTTTGGACTCTAGAAGGAGCATGTCTTAATTAGGAAAAAGGCCAGGCCTTATGAAGACACAGCTTGGCTGCAAGTCTGTCCCAGATCACTCTGGGTTTGGCTGAGGCTCATTTTATTTCTGCTCCTTGGAATTTAAAAACAAACCACAATTGTCCCCTTAGGAGAAACTTCTGGAGAAGTCAGCAACCAGCCGCTACCTTCCACTTGTGCTTTGTTTGCTTCTTGGCCTTGATTTCATTCATGATATTTTATTTTGACTGTTCATTTTGGGACGCTCTCCCTGCTCTGGAAGTCTCCTGGGATATATTCATGAAGGAGGGCAGGTGATGGTGGTGGTGGCGGTGATGGCGGCCGTGAGCCTCCACCATCAGATTGGAGCTCCACAGGACGCGGGTTGCGTCTCCGCCATCAGACTGCCACACGCCTCTTGCTCTGGAAGCAGCCCCTTCCTTCTTTCTCTCCCTCTTCTCATCTTCCTTTTTCTTCTCCTCCTTTCCCCCATCCTGCTTTTGGGAGCCCTTCCCCTCTGTCCTGGGTGAAGGTCAGCCCTGGCACGTGGGGGTCCAGCTGTCTCCTTGGGCAGAAGCCTCCACAGCCTGTGTGCACGGGAATGTGGGAGCAGTGACCCCTGGCCGTCCTTACCCACGCGTCCCCCTCCTCCCACCTCACCCAGCCCTTCCAGGCACAGGTGGAGCCACTCTCGCCCTTGACGATCGCAGCCCCAGTAGACATGTCCCTGGGGGCTCCAGGCCCTCACCTGCATTCTGCCTGCCAGGGCATATGATGATGCTGGGTCCACCCAGCCAGCCCCCCTGTCACCAGCAGAGTCTTTGCAGGAGGTAGAAAGACTTCTGTGTTCTCACCTCGACACATGGTTGTTTGTCCTTCAAAGAAGCCCCCTCCGAGGGCCGAGGGCTCCTTCAACAGAAGCTGGCAGAACATTTCTCGAAAGTGCCATCAGAACCAGGTACCATTCACGCCTTAACAATCAGGATGATCATGATGATGTGAGCACCCACAGCCAATGCCTGTGGAGTGATTTCTGGGTGCCAGGCACAGTGCTAGGTGCTTCTGTGCCTGCTGTCTGTCCTTCTGGCAATCAGGTCACGCCACTCGGCTGCTCGGACTGGTTTCCCATCAAACTCTGAGTAAAAGGTTCATCGCCTTAGTCCAACGTTTTCTCCCTACCTTCCTTCCCTTACTTGTCTGACCTGGCTCTCACAAGGCACATTCCCACCTCAGGGCCTTTGCACATGCTCTTCCTGCCGCTGAGACTGCACTTCACCAAGATGCTGTGTGGTTCATTCCCCAGCTCCACCAGGACTTTACTCAACTGTCATTTTCCCAGGGAAGACTTTTCTGACCAAACTACTTAAAATGGCTACTTTGCTCCACCCCTCCTATTTTATTTTCATCATTGTCATGTGACATTCTATATACTGTACTTATTTTATGTCTTGTTTGTCTCCCTCTGCAGGAATGTCAGTTCCAGCTGAGAGACTTTGTTCTCAGCTGTGAACGCAGGGCTAGATTCGAGCCTAGTGCATAGTAGAAGCTCAGTAAATGAATGAACGTGCTTATGTGGTAGGTACAAATAATTATGTTTTACAGATGAGGAGACTAAATGACCAGCCCAGAATTGCATATCCAAAGTCTATTTAGCACTTACTGTGTGCTAGGTCTGGGACACAGAGATGGGTCCCTGCCTTCGAGAAGTTTCCTGATGGTGGGGGAGACAGATCAGCAGACATGTATAACCCAGTGGGTTGTGTGCAGTGCTGGAGATAAGCATAGTGCTCTGTGGGAACATACAACCCAAACTGGATCACCAGGGAAGGCTTCCTGGAGGAGGTGACACCTGAGCTGTGTCTTAGGGGTGAGTAGGAGTTTGTCAGGTCGGGGGAGGTAGCAGCTGAGGAGGGAGGTGTTGTCCAAGCTACATAAAGTAACAAGACATGCAATGCCATTCCGATAGGAGAATGTGGCACTTTTGTTTGCCTGGAAATCGTTCAGTCTGGCTGGGGTGGGGAGGAGAGTGCCTGGGATGTGGGGAGCTGGGGAGAGTGAGATAAATGAGGCTGAAAGATCAGTAGTGAGAGGGTGGGGAGAAGGTAGATCCCCCGG
Source organism: Balaenoptera acutorostrata (assembly GCF_949987535.1). Classification (NCBI taxonomy): domain Eukaryota; kingdom Metazoa; phylum Chordata; class Mammalia; order Artiodactyla; family Balaenopteridae; genus Balaenoptera; species Balaenoptera acutorostrata. The sequence continues at coordinate 14,276,250 of NC_080064.1, read as the reverse complement.
TGCCTTGAGGGCCATAGTAAGGAATTTGGGTGTCATCCCCCGGGGGTGTGGGAAGCTTGTGATAAGGGATGGGCCTGTCAGGTTTGGGGTGTAGACAGCTCCCTGGTGACTGTGGAGAGGTCAAACCAGACTGGGGACGGGGGGAGGCAGGTGGACCAAGAGTGTGGGTAACTTGGGTGAGTGAGGCCAAGGCCTGAACGAAGGTGGGACAGGGGCCTAGGAGATGGGGACAAACTTCAGAACCAGGAAGGAGGAACATGGTGGAAACCTGGGTGCCCAGGAGGGCCAGGGGCTCACTGCTTACAGCTGCAGCTCATTTTTTCTTAAATTGAAGCATAGTTGATTCACAGTGTTTTGTTAGTTTCAGTGGTACAACACAGGGATTCAGTTCTATATATGTATGTATAAATATATACAATTTTTTCAGATTATTTTCCATTATAGGTTATTACAAGATATTGAATATTGTTCCCTGTGTTATACAGTAAATCCTTGTTGCTTATCTATTTTGTATATAGCAGTGTGTATCTGTTAATCCCATACTCCTAATTTATCCCTCCCCCTCTCTCTTTCCCCTTTGGTAACTATAAGTTTGTTTTTTATGTCTGTGATCCTGTCATGAGATGAATGGGTAAAGAAGATGTGGTACATATACACAATGGAATACTACTCAGCCATAAAAAATGAAATAATGCCACTTGCAGCAACATGGATGGACCTAGATATTATCATACTAAGTAAGTCAGACACAGAAAGACAAATATTATATGATATCACTTATATGTGGAATCTAAAAAATAATACAGATGAATCTATTTACAAAACAGAAACAGATTCACAGCTGCAGCTCATTTTTGACTCAAGGCAGCTTTTTCCAGCTTGCCAGCCCTTGTGGCCCATAAGATTCTAGCTTCAGTGACTGCTGGATGACTCTGAAAATCAGCCTCACTCCCCTTAGAGGATGAAGATATGGTTGTCCAAAGGCATGAGGTGCTGTCTCTCGGGCCTCTCCCAAAATACAGGCCAGGATGCCCCAGGCACTGCCAACATCACTACGACACATGATGTGACGTGAGGGTAGAGACCCCGATGCTGGTCTGAGACCAGGTTTCTCTATCTCGGTCTCTGAACCTCTGCTTCCTGGGTGTAAACTGGACACCATATTCATAGGGGTAGCATGGGGATCACATGAGGTGACACGTAAAGCTCTTGGCACAATGCCTGGCACATAGTAAGTGATCAATAAATGATGGCTTTAACCCCTCCTGTTAGCTGCTACGATGACCATGATTAGTATTCTTTGGGGAAGGATATTTAATTTTTTAAAAATTTCGATTACGGAGACTTTTGAATTTCCATGGAAAAGGGTTCTAAGGAACCCTCGTATACCTCACCCCGACCCCTCCAGCCGCCAACCCCTGACTAGTCCTGCCCCACCCTCACCCCATCCGCTCCCCCTGCACCTCATCCCTTATTCATTTAAAGCAAATCTCAATCATCGCATCATTCTCCCATAAATATTTCACCACTCTCACTATTAATAATATACGAGGTGACTGCTCTGAAAGTAACAACTCCATCCGGGAAGCGCTCACGGATGATCGGCTTCCTCTGGTCCAGGCTTGTGTAGGGCTCCTTCAATACCAGGGAAAACACACTCCCTGACCCCCAGGAGCTCTCACTGGGAGGCTGTGTGCAGGAACAGGGAACAGAGGCAAATGATTATGAATACACCGTAAGTGCTATGATCTCTATACATACAAAGAGAAGCTTATATTCTGGAATTAGGATGGAGGGAGGTGGTAAATTTCAGAGAAGCTTTATATGTTTGCTAAAAAAAACACCCCAACAAAACAACCAGCCACAGGTAGTGTATGGAAAGCAGTGGGGAAGGCATGGGGGGGCGGTGAGATCAGAGAGGCACAGACTGAATTCCAGTTGTAGCCCAGCACCTACCGGTGGTGTGGCTTAGAGTAAGTCCCTTCCCTTCTGTGCCTCAGTTTCCTCCTCTGTCAAATACTCGCCCCTGGGAAGGGCTGATGAACCCGCCGCATCGCGTGATGCTGGAGAATCAGTTGGTATTCACGGCCAGGCTGCTGCCCGTGACTTTAGGCAGAACTGCTGACCTGGCAAATTAAGTTGTAACGGAATGGCAAAGGAAAATGTGTCTTATGAGGCCAATTACACAATAGATGGTTTGGGACATGGTTTGCTTAATGAAATCTATAACCAGTTGTGGATCTATCGCTGCTTATGATGCCACTCTAATTGGAGCTGGTCATCAATGTCAGATGGTAGGGGTGTCACTAGGATACCCTCTGCCCTGGGCAGTCTTGGTAGAACACCCAGGGCCTGCTGCATGGACTTGAGTCGGAGTCTTGACCCCCCTCACATCCTAGTTGTGTCTCTGAGGACAAGTCACTGGTCCTCCCTGAGCCTCGGTTTCCCCAGATAATTCCTGCCCAGCTTCTTCACATGGCCATGTAGGTTGCCCCAAGGCAGTCCTCAGAGAGATCCGAGGGTTGTCCTAACTCGTTTATTCACCCAGCAAGGATTCACTGGGTGCCCACTGTGTGCTAAGTGCTGGGCACCACATTGAGGAAAAAGACAGATGGAGCTCTTGACCTTATGGAGCCCTCAGTCCAGGGAGGAAGGCAGGCATTGCTTGAATTAATTCATGGGGAAGGAAAGCCTTGGAGAAGTTGAAAGACAGGGCCATTTAACTGCGTCTGGAGGTGAGAGCCCCCCCTCCCCCAAGGATAAGTGGCAGTGAGCCAGTGAAACTGGAGCTAGGGGGCAGAAAGCGGGGGGTTAGCATGTGCAAAGGCCCTGAGGCAAGAGAAAACATGGCTGAAGTGTTTCATGTATAGACAACAAATGGGAGAGTGACTTAGGACAAGTCCAGGGGTGTGGATGCTGACCCATCAGCAGAAAAACACTTTGTGGGGTCAGGGAGCCACTGAAGTGGGAAGAAGCTGACTAGACCTCTGTTTCCATAACAGCCCTCTGATTGCTCTGTGGAGAAGGGGCTGGGGGGAGGGGGAGAGGGGGGAGCAGGGAGAGGAGCTGGGGGTGTCTTTGCAGTGTCTGAGTGACCAAGGATGGTGGCTTGGCCGGGGGTGGGGACAGTAGCAGTGGAGCAGATGACTCCAGCACACTTTTGGAGGCAGAGATGGTGGGGCCAGCTGAAGGGTTGAGCAGGGCATGCCAAGGGCATGGGGGCATCAAGCATGACTCCCACGTTTCTGGACAGAGTTCTGGGTGGTGGGAGAAGCTGTCCTTGAGATGAGGAGCCTGAGGGGTCAGGGAGAAGATCAAGAGCTCCATGGTGGACAAGCCAGCTGGAGGCGCCTTGGAGACATCCAGGAGGAAATGGGAGTAGATTGAAGACTTGAGCACGTGGCTCAGAAGAGATGAGGCAGACATGAAATTGTGGCGTCACCAGTCAGCAGGTGGCATTGAAAGCCACACGGGTGGATGAAATCATCTAAAGGGAAAGTGTAGTGGGGGCAGAGAAGACATTCCAGACCCAGTCCTGAGGGTCTCTCCTTAGGTGCTGGGGGGAGAAGGAGCAACGAGGGAGGCAGGGGCAACCAGAAGACTTTGATGTCACAGAAACCCAGGAAAGACCTTCTCCAGGAGAGGGAGAGTCAACTGGGCTGGAGATCCATGGGCACAGAAGGGTGCCTGTTGGATTTGGCAACATGGAGGCCATTTAGGCTTTGCCAAGAGCTGCTTGTTGGAACGATGGGGATGGAAGACAGAAGAGCAGAGGTGAGGAGAGGCAAAGAGAAGGGATACGGGGTTCCAGGAAGGTAGTTTTTGAATGAGAGAGAGTAGAGCATTTCTGAATGCTAATGCGAAGGGTCCAGGAAAGAGAGAGACTGGAGATGCAGAAGACATGATATATGGCACAGAGAAGGATTCCTGGGGGGACCCAGGGTCCAGGCAGACAGACTGGCCTGCAGTGTGGGTGTGGGTGTGTGTGGCAGGGGTGCTTCCTCTTCTGAAAAGGAGGGATTAGAGGAGGGGGCAAATGCCAGGGGGCAGGAGGAAGAAATGATGGTGAGAAGATGAGAGAGTTTGAATCTGATGGCTTCTATATTCTTTGAGACGTAAGAGGCAAGGCCACCAGCTGAGAGCCAGTGGGGAGGGAGAGTTGAAAGGAGGAGGAGAGAAAATACAAAAAGGTCTTTGGGGAGAAGGTACTCTGTAGATGAAATAAGGTGCACAATTTTTGGGTAGTAGATGTCCTGAGGCTTAACATCCTCAGAGGCCACGCTGGTCTCTCCCTGGAGCAGTGGTGTCTTGGCTTTCAGATTTTTCCTTAAGCAGCAAACCATTTCTTCAAATAAATCCTGACATGGAGCCTCAACATATGTACAGAAAAAAGTAGAGCTGTTCTGACGGTGAAAGTTGCCTGTTGGGCAACTGTCCTTCCCCAGGGTGACCCTGTAGCATCTCTGTGGAGTCGGGGTCTCCTCTGGACCCAGTGTGGAGCCCACTGGTGTAGGAGCCAGATTCTAGTCCCCTCTTTGCCATGTGCTAGGGCAAAGCTCTGGGCCTTCACTTCCTTGTCTGTAAAATGGGGATAATCTTACCAAAGTGGAGATAGAAGACAGGACCAGGTGACCTATATGTGTGTATGTGTGTGTGTGTGTGTATGTATGTATGGGTTTGTGTGTGTATGAGTGTGTGTGTTAAACCCCCTCCCGAAACTTCTATGATTTTATGAACTTCCAGAGCATTGCTTTTTGGTTCTCTATTTGGTGGTCACTCATCTTAGGTTAGCTATCTTAGGTTATTTCAGAATTGAGATTTAACCTTAGTCTGACCCTAAAGTCTGTGCCACCTAGACGATACCAAGCATTTTACTTTCCATCCAGGTGCAGGGGCCCATGGAGCTGGATTCTGGTGCTGTCTGTTGGGACAGATGGATGGGAAAGGGCACAAGAAGTGGATTTGCACAGGTGGCTCCTTGCAGTAATGGAGGCGGGTCGGGTAGACCAGTTGCCTGGCAATGTCTGGGTACCAACCTCCCTCCATGGAGTGTTATGTGAGAATAGGGCTATTATGAGAGCATATCAGCTGAATTTGTCACAGTATAGATTTGATAACCTGTCTCCACCCAGGCTTGCCCTGAGATGGGTACCCCTTGGAGACGTGGAACATGGGCTTTGGAGCCCGACAGACTTTGGTTCAAGTCCAAGCTTGGCCTTTTACGTGCTGGGTAACATTCTACGGATGTTAGTTCCCCATCTGTAAAATGGTGTTAAAAAGGTTGTTAAGTGCCCAGCTGGTGCCTGGCCCATGGCAGGGGCCCTGTAAGGGCTAGTCCTCTGGCTTTTGCCCTCTCTTCCAACCCAAAACCCAAGGGCATCCCTATCCCTTCAGGCCTGTGTGGGTGTCCTCCAGAGTCTTATTTGCTGAGAAGGTTCTTCTGCTTTGTGGTTTCTTTGTTGTTAGTGGGTGTGGATTTTGGATGGGGTGACAGGGCACCCAGATGAGCACCAGCGTGGACCTCAGACACACAGAGCTGCCTTTGAACCCCGCTTCTCCCACCTACTCACTTGGTGACCTTGGACAAGTCACCTCACTCCTTTGGGCCTCAGTTTCCTCATCTTAAAATGGCAAGAACCACACCACGACTTCAACTGGTTCTTGTGAGGATTAGATGCATGTTTGGAAAACAAAAGGTGCCTTCACACCCCTGAAGCCAGCAGTAGTCACTTCGGTGGTGAAATCGTGTCTGGGGGAGACTAAGTCTCTGCACTGAAGCCTTCCCCTCTAGGGAGCTTTGCAGGCCAAGAACCAAGCTCAAGAATTTCATGTCCAAGAAGAAACCACAGATTCAGGGGTTTCTTCCTGGGCTCTGGGCTGCCAGGGGTAAAGACACGAGTTGTTTAGCAGAGCACTAGAGTGAGTTTTTGGATACATAAAGGCAGGCCTGAGGGAATTCTAGGAAGGGCCAGGAAGAGACTTGAGCAGGCGTCTCCTGGGGGTTGGAGACCAGTGAGCAGGAGAGGGGATGAGTTGGGGGAGAGGCTAAGGTGGAGGGAGGGGAGGGGCGGAGGGAGTGATGATGGGAGGGGTGCTGAGAGCTGTCAGAGAGCTTCCATCCCTGGGAGGAATTCACAACAGAGGTGTTTTATTTTCCATTTTAGGGCAATGCAATTTTCCTCCATTACCACTCCCCCAAACCTTCAGCAAATGTTGGGTACACACGTGTGTCCTGTCCCCGTGGAACCTGGGAGGAGCCAAGGCAAAGGACTCGCCGTGTCCCACATTCAGGCTGACATGAGGCAGGGAAGAGGGAAGGACCCATGGGAGGAAATTTGAGTGAAATCAAGATTTTCTCAGCATGGGGACTCAGAGAGAGAAGAGTCACTTGTCTGTGCCTGGAGCCACTTTATTTGAATAAGAAAGGGCCGGCTTTGGTGCTTTGTGACCACCTAGAAGGGTGGGATAGGGAGGGTGGGAGGGAGACTCAAGAGGGAGGGGTTAGGGGGATATATGTATACTATAGCTGATTCACTTTGTTATACAGCAGAAACAAACACACCATTGTAAAGCAATTATACTCCAATAAAGATGTTAAAAAAAAAAAAAGAAAGGCAGGCGAATCCATAAAGCTGGAAGACTCGGCCACATCATTCACTCATCCCCGGACATCTATTGAGCAACTAGTACATGGCCTGCACTCTGCCAGGGATACAGGTGAGCAAAACGGAGGAGGCAGGTGTCCAGGCTGGTACGCCAGGTTACACATGTGAGGCTTACACAGTGCTTGGCACATTGAAAGTCCTGCAAGTTTGTCTTTTTAAAAGGGTGGCGTCCGTTTTGTGAGGAGTGGTGGCCGTGGGGTGTTCATTCCACTGGACAAATGTGGTGACAGAACAGGCCCTAGGGGGTCAGGGGCTCGCTGCTAATTGCATCCATGTTTCTCCAGCTGTGTGTATTGGCTATGACGCAATTAACACTGAGAGCTGGTTCAGAGCTTTCATTTCTCCAGCTGGCTCGCCTCGTCCCACTTACGAAGACAGCGTGACTCTGGACTTTACACCTTTCTTTTCCAATAAAAACACCTGGAAAGTGTATGGCACTTTTCTTCTCACCACATACATGACTTGACAGTTTTTAAGATCAAATCCACTCTCATCATCTATTCCCCCGAGAGCTGGGGATGGAGCTGGCTGCAGCATTCAGGAAAAATACAGCTGGACACAGGGAAGACAGCAGTGTGCTTGGGGTTACCGGGCGAGGCTGTTCCTTGAATTCCTCCTCTGGGTAGTTCAGCCTCTTTGCTGGTCCCCCAAAGAGAGAAACTCTGGGTTCAAACCCCAGATCCACTTCTTAGCAGTTTGGTCTTGGCCAAGACACCTCACCTCTCTGAGCCATGACGCCCTTGAATGTCAGCTGGGCCCAACATGTGCTTTACGTGGAGGGTGCGAGGATGAGCTGGGTGGTGCTGGGGGACATGCAGCATGCTGCCCAGCCCTGAGTCCGTCCTGTTAGGAGTGACCCAGGCTGCTCATCCCCAAATATCAGTGCAGTCCCCAAACATTCCCAGCTTGTTCTCCTTCTGGGCACATACAGGACTGCATGTCTGGTCCCCTTGGGGTTGGGTGGAGCCATGGATTGCTTCTAGCCAATGAGTTGGGAAGTGACCCAGTGTCATGATTGCCCCTGTGAGACCCTCCAGGGGCTTTTTCTGCCTTTGCCATCAAGACTGGCTGCTCGGGCAGCTTGGGTCCTGGAGAAGGAGGAAGGAGATGCAGAGCAGACCCCCAGAACACCTGCCATGGACAAGTTAAAGCAGTAAGAAATAAGTGTTGTGGCTTGCATCCACTGATATTTTGGAATTGTTTGTTACTGCAGCAAACATCACTTTTGCTGACTGATGCGGAGAATTCCATCCTGTCTCTGGACCTCAGTTTCCTTATCTGGAAGATGACAGGTTGGACTAGACGGTCAGTCTCCTTCAGGTTCCCTTCATCCCAAAGAGGAATCAAGGGGGATGTCCACATCCCCCCAGGGGCCCCTGCCTCATTCCCCTCCCTGATCCCCCCAAGCCAACAGGTTCCATCCTTCCTCCAGTTGGGCAGAGCTCAGGGGGTGGGGTGAGCTGGTGATGGGGGGTTGTTCCACAGGCATTTCAAGCTCAGCAGACCCAGAATAGAATTTCTCCTCCCATTGGCTCCTGCTTCTAGGTTCCCTAGATCAGTGGGGGCCCCAGGACCCATCCAGTCGCCCAGAAGAGAACCCTGAAGGCCATCCTGGGCTCCTCCATCTCCCTCACCCCCAGTCCTTTCCCTTCTACCCCTTGATATCTCTCAGATCCATCCCCTCCTCTTATCCCTTCTCCCATCTTGCATCCTGCAACAGCTGCCTCCTAACTGTTCTCTCTGCCAATCATGCCAAGCCCCTCCCTCCCATCTGCTGGCACCACTGCTGCCGAGAAATCTTCCTGCAAGGCAGCTGGGACACATCACGCTCTTCTGTGCTGGAAACACACCAAGCAACGTGTAGTTTCCCCCAAGCCCTCTCCCTCAGGGCCTTTGCCCGTGCGATTCCCTTTTCCCGGAATCTTCTTTATCCCACGGCTGCCTGAAAAATTCTTATTCCTCCTTCAAAACTCACCTCAAATGCCACTTCCTACAGAAAGCCTTCTCTGATGTCCCCGGGCTCTCCGAGTGCTGTGTTCATGTCTCTGTTATGATGCTTAAAACTCGGGACCCAAATGACCGGTTACTTCTGGCCTGTGAGTTACTGGGTGGGGAAGCCATGTCATTCTATGTTCTCTAGGGATTTCTAGCACAGGGCCTGGCACACAGTTGGTACTCAGCATATGTTTCTCTCCATCACCCACCCGCTCACTCACCCACTTTTGTACCCAGCGGTATTCTAGGCTTGCAGCAGTAAGTATGATGCTTGCTTTCTACAAGAGGGGGGATTACACAGTAAGCAAGGAATAAAGCAAATACAGATGATTTTAGATAGAAGCAAGGGCTAAGAAGCCCATTAAACCTGGGGGTGCAGGAAGGGAGCTGCTCTAAATAGACTGTCAGGAAAGATCTCTTTAAAGAGGTAGCATTTGAGTTGGGACCTGAATGATGAAAAGGGTCCTCTGTGTGGGCACCTGAAGGGAAAGGTATTCCAGCCAGTGGGGACAGCATGGGCAAAGGCCCCGAGGAGAGAAGACCTCAGTGCTTATTGAACTGATGAATGGATGGATGGATGGATGAATGATACCCACTCTCTCTTCTTCTCCCTCTTGGGGTCTGGATGCTGAATTGCTTAAGTGTCCACAGCCAATAGTCCCCACTTTCCAAGATGATAGCCTTTTTTTTCACAGAAGGTGCTGGAACCTGCCCCTGGGTCTTTATAGTCAAGAGAAGTCAGGAGCTGACACTGGCTCCTGGAAGCCCCTCACGGACAGTGCAGGGATATGTTGGTGACATAGGCTGCTGGTCCCCCAAGAAGACACACTCTGTCTGGCTGGCCTGCATCTTCTTGAGCCACGGCTCTATGGATGCTGCAGGCACCTGCTTCAGAACAAACATCTCTTGTTTTTCATCCTTTTTAATCCCTTTTGATGAGAATTTCTCATTCAGAACCACCCCAGCTGGAGGGGATACACCTGACCAGACCAAATGCTGGTGAGGCCCTGGCTTCTTCCCTTCTCCCCCCTCCCCCATCACTGTCTTCCATTTTTGCAGCTCTCTGGAGGAGTTGGCACCATTAATTTGATATTTCAGTCTTCCTCGCTGATCCCCACCACGTACATACACATACATGTTTTTCATCTCGGTGAAATGGCTCTAACGAGGACGTGCTAATTAGTGAGTCAGAGGGCAGGTGTGGAGCTCGCAGCACTCAGCCTGCAGCGCGGCAGCCATTGCTCCCGCATCTGCACTGGGGAAGGCTGCACCGTGGTGCACGATGGCTGAGGCTGAGACTAGATTTCCACCCCCCAGGCCTCCCTCTCCTGCTCTCAAACTACCAGTTAACCTGGGATTGGTGACTTCCCCTGGGGAAAGGAGAGACACAGCTAGACGTGCTGCAGTCAGGCTGGTGGTTTCTACAGCAAGAGTTCAGGACTGCCTGGGAGTAGGGTGTGAATGCTGGAATCTCACGGCCAAGGCGCCACGTGCTGTGCTGGGTGTCCGGTGATGGCAAAGGATGCTGGAACCTCATGGCCGAGGTGCCACATGATGTTCTGGGGCACAGGCTTCCTGCATGGGGACATCTGTAGGGGCTTCCTTGCAAAGCTCTGGAAGACATAGCTTGTCTCCAGGATGGGGCTTTTCTAGTGGTGTGCTGGTAAAATGTTTAAAAACCAGCTTTTCAGGGGGAAAAAAAAAAGGTAGATTCTGATTTGTAGCATGTGCTCATTTCCACCCAGGAAAGCCGCTTTTATGCTACTATGGAACTGGGGAGAGATGTATACCATTGGCTCTCAGGATCAGGTGTGGACCATCTCCAGCGCAGCCCTGGGCTTCTCCCTGGCATTCCGGCGCTCCAGAGCCACCCTTACCGCCTTGCCGTTTCCCTGCATCCAGCCCTGCACTCTCGGCTCAGGGAAGCCAGATTTTTGCACCCTGTTTCCCAGAGTCTTGCCTTCAGGCAACAGCCAGAGGTGACTTCACAGCTGGCCTCTGGGGCTGGCTGCACCCGGAGATGTGGGAGGCTGCTTGTTCCAGGGACTATACCTTTTTTCCAAAGGTTACAGACCCTCTTTGAGAATCTGAAAATGATTGAACATTTAACCAGGGAAGGGTATAAAGGTACATTGCAGAGCATTTTGTCACAATTACAGGAGATTCCTGGACCCTCAAAGCAGCCAAAGGACACTTTCAGGGTCTAAGGGGGTGGAGTAGGGAGGGGGTAAGTGAAGAGAGTCTCACACGAGGTCAGGATGGCTGATTAGGGTCTCTGGGCAGCATTTTAGTTTTCAAAACTCTCTGCCCTCCATCTCTGGATATTCACTGCATAGCCAGTCCTTGGGGGCTGTGCTATCCTGGTCATCATTCCCCAGATTAGGGAATGCAGGCCCAGAGAGGAAAGATATCACTCCAAGAGCCTTTTGTCAATGACACCACAGCCACCATCTTTTGGCACCTCCTATGTGTCAGATTTTTTGGTATTATTTTTGTATTATTATTTAGAACTGTTTACTGAGCACTTACTATGTGCCAGGCATTGTACCTGAGCATATCAGTGAACAAAAGAAAGAAGCCCATCCTCGTGGGACTTACATCCTAGCCAAAGGAAACAAATAATTTGCTCAATAGATCTGTTGGAGAAGTTTCAGATGCTTCACATAGAAATTCAAGACCTTTCCTTAAAGAGGGGCTCCAGGTTTCTAACATGGCAACTGCTGCTCGTTTGAGGTTTGTGCCATCTGAACTCTGAAGTCTGTTCTGTGCCAGGTGTTTTAATAAATACTTCTCATCTTTCCAACTTTTCAAAGCTGACACATTCATTTCCTGCAGCTGCTGTAACAAATGACCACAACTTGATGGTTTAAACAAGAGAAGCTCATTCTCTCACAGTTTTGGAGGCTGAAATCAGTATCACTGGGACAAAATCAAGGTGTCAGCAGGGCCACGTTCCCTTCAGATGTTCTGGGAGAGAATCTTTTTTTTTTTTTTTAAATATTTTATTTATTTATTTATTTATTTATTATTTTTGGCTGTGTTGGGTCTTCGTTTCTGTGCGAGGGGTTTCTCTAGTTGCAGCAAGCGGGGGCCACTCTTCATCGCGGTGCGCGGGCTTCTCACTATCGCGGCCTCTCTTGTTGCAGAGCACAGGCTCCAGACGCGCAGGCTCAGTAGTTGTGGCTCACGGGCCTAGTTGCTCCGCGGCATGTGGGATCGTCCCAGACCAGGGCTCGAACCCGTGTCCCCTGCATTGGCAGGCAGATTCTCAACCACTGCGCCACCAGGGAAGCCCTGGGAGAGAATCTTTTTGAGCGCTGGTGCCCGCATCGCTCCAGTCTTCGAGACCAGCTTCTCTGCCCCATCCTCATATCACTTTCTCCTCTGTGTGTCACATCTCCATCTGCCTTGCTCTTATCTGCTTATGATGGCATGTAGGGCCCACCCAGATAATCCGGGATAACTTCCCCATCTCAGCGTCCATCACTGAATCACATCTGCAAAGACCATTTTCTGTTTTGCCATATAAGGCAGCATTCACAGGCTCCAGGGATTGGGATGTGGATAGCTTTCAGAGTGCGCGTTTTTCAGCCTACCACAGCTGGGCATCATAATTCCCCTTTTCTAGATGAGGTTAAGCCACCTACCTGTCCATTGTCTCACAGTGAGGAGGTGGCACGCCGGGGATTCAAACCCTGATCTTCATGTTCTTTCCACCGCTCAACGCTACGTTCCATTAGAAATTACATGATCTACAGATGAACAAAATGAAGCTCAGAGAGCTGATGTGATTGCTCCAAGGTCGTGGGCTACTGAGGGCTTTCCGTGCCCTGAATCCTTCTCGGGGGGCTAAATTAAGGTCCGTCTGCTCCATTCTCAGCCAAGCCTGCACGCTCTGAGCTGGCACTGGACCTCCACTTGCCATCAGAAAACTCGTTGACAGAAGAGGCGGCCGAGAACTCCCTTCTGTTTCTGCATTTACCAGCTTTTAGCTTTCAAACCGCGTCAGCCTGCAGGCTAATTTTCTGCAGCTTCCAGTAGCTCAGCTCCATTTATTGTTCCTGACACTGTGAAAGCTTTCTCTATTGATTCTGGGATATATTAAATTTATTCCGCCTCTCCCCCCAGCCCCAGCCCCAGCTCTCCAGCAGTTTTTGGTCCAGCAATTAGGTATTGGTGGGGACAATGCGGGGTGGCTGCCGCTGCCTTGCAAGTACCGTCACAGTAAATACAACTTACTCTCCATCCCCAGAGTCCCTGCCACACTCAGAAAGAGGAGAAGACGCTTAAGTGACTCCTCTCTGATCAATAAGCTGATCAATAAGCCTATCACCTTGTGGGGCTCCCCTGAGACCACCCAGCTTCACTAATTGGCTCTGGGAGATGGTGGGCTGGTGAGGAGTGTGGTGTGTGTGTGTGTGTGTGTGTGTGTGTGTGTGTGTGTGAACGAGGGTGTCTGTGTGTGTCTGGGGGAAGGTGTGGTTTCTCCACTCCACCCCACTCTCCCAGGTCCCTAGGGATGGGAGCGCCCCCTTCAGCATAGATTGAATTGGAGGGGTCTCTGGCTTTGGATGAAGCCTTTTTTAAAAATAAATTTATTTATTTGTTTTTGGCTGTGTTGGGTCTTCGTTGCTGTGCACAGACTTTCTCTAGTTGAGGTGAGCGGGGGCTACTCTTTGTTGCGGTGCGTGGGCTTCTCATTGTGGTGGCTTCTCTTGTTGCCAAGCACAGGCTCTAGGCACGCGGGCTTCAGTAGTTGTGGCACGCAGGCTCAGTAGTTGTGGTGCACGGGCTTAGTTACTCCGTGGCATGTGGGATCTTCCTGGACCAGCACTTGAACCCATATCCCCTGCATTGGCAGGCGGATTCTTAACCACTGTGCCACCAGGGAAGTCCTGGATTAAGGCCTTTGAGTTGCAGGTTTGTGATTCGTCCAGATTCAAGTTGTCAGGAAGCAACAGGACACAGAGAGGCGTTTTCAGGTAGTGGTTAATCATACACATTTGAAATCAGACCAACGTGAGTTCTAATCCAGGCTCTTTCACTAACTTGCTGTGTGGCCTTGGGCAAGTCCCTTAGCCTCTCTAAGCCTTGGCGTCCTCATCTGTAAAACGAGTACAATGTCCCAGCCCTAGAAGGTTGGTATGAGGGCTAAATGAAATGACAGGGATAAAATAGTCCTCCAGTAAGTGACAGCCATGGTCACAGTCTTCAGAGGAGCTGGGGTGGTGGGGGGGATAGGGTGGGGTCTGGAAGTGAGGCAGACCGGAGTTTGGCTCCTGGACCTGCCCCTTGAGTAGCCATATGACCTTGAGTAAGTCAGTCTCTGCCTCATTTTCCTCTTCTATGAAATGGGGGAGTAGTACCTGCTGTATTTGGTTAACTAGTGTGTCCCCCAAATCCATGTCCACTTGGAACCTCGGGATGTGACTTTATTTGAAAATAATGTCTTTGCAGATGTAATCGAGTTCAGAGGAGGTCATACTGGATTAGGTGGGCCCTCTATCCGATGACTGGTGTCTTTGTAAGAGTGCTATGTGAAGACACACACAGGGAAGAAGGCTGTGTGACGAAGGAGGTCAGGATTGGGGTGATGCAGCCACAAGCCAAGGATTGCTGGTCACTATCAGAAGCTTGGAAGAAGCTGCCGCTTTCCAGGGTTAGCCTGCCTCCTAGTATAACCCAAGCACAGGCTCCAGACGCGGTTCCCCATGGGTGGAACTTTCTCATACCCACATTAGCTGGCTCCTGGCCCCCTGAGACAGTGGTGGGGTTTGTCTATCTTCCTTTCCAGAAGCCGCAGGCAGTGAAGTGGGCCTTGCTGGGGCAGGAACATGAGAAGTCGTAGAGACAGCATGTGAGGTTGCATCAGCCCCTGGGGAGCCCGAATGCCAGGCTGAGGAGGGTGGCCTTTATCATGGGGGCTCAGGGAGGTTTTGCCTCAGAAGAGACATGATCCTGAGTCAGTCCACCACTAGGGGTGGGTCATCCTGGTGGGCGAGTTGCAGATGGATTGGAGGGTATGTTACTTTGTTCAGGGTGCCATAACAAAGCACCCCAGGGCTTCCCTGGTGGCGCAGAGGTTAAGAATCCACCTGCCAATGCAGGGGACACGGGTTCGAGCCCTGGTCCGGGAAGATCCCACATGCCGCGGAGCAACTAAGCCCGTGCGCCACAACTACTGAGCCTGTGCTCTAGAGCCCGTGAGCCACAACTACTGAGCCCGTGTGCCACAACTACTGAGCCTGCGCTCTAGAGCCCATGAGCCACAACTACTGAAGCCCACGCGCTTAGAGCCCGTGCTCCGCAACAAGAGAAGCCACCGCAGTGAGAAGCCCACGCACCACAACGAAGAGTAGTCCTTGCTCGCCGCAACTAGAGAAAGCCCGCGTGCAGCAACGAAGACCCAACGCAGCCAAAAATTTAAAAAAAAAAAAAATCAAATCAAAAAAAAAAAAAAAGCACCCCAGACTGGGGGACTGAAACAGCAGAAATTTATTTTCTCACAGTTCTGGAAGCCAGAAGTCCAAGGTGCCAGCAGGGATGGTTTCCTCTGAGGCCTCTCTCCTTGGCTCAGAGGTGGTCGTCTTCTCCCTGTGTCCCCACATGGTCTTCCCTTGGTGTCTGTCTATGTTCTAATCTCCTCTTCTTATAAGGACACCAGCCAGATTGGATTAGGGCTCAATGGAATGACTTCATTTCACCCTAATTCCTGCTTTAAAGGCCCTCTCTGTAAATACATCCCATTTGGAGGTACTGAGCGTTAGGACTTCAGCATATGAATTAGGTGGGGGGACACCATTCAGCCCATAACAGAGGGGAAGAGGCCAGAGGTCAGGAGGCTGTTAGGAGGCTGGGGCACAATTCCACATGAGAGATGACAGGCCTGAGTTGGGGCCACAATGGGGAGGATGGAAAAGACGGGGAAGGCAAGACATCCCAGTTCCTTTCCCACCTCTAAGTGCTGTTCGAACCCCCTGTTCTGTGGGACTCGGAGAAAAGCCATCCCAATAGCAGTGGCCGCCATGTACTGGGCACTCACAACGAACCAGGCGCTATGCTGGGACTCTGACCTGCAAGACCCCATCTCATCCCCACCAAACCCAGCCAGGGAGGAACTAATATCACCTTCAGTTTACAGTGAGGAAACTGAGGAGCAGAGAGGGTAGGCAGCCTGCCCAAGGTCACACAGTTAGGGAAGTAGCAGAAAGGGCTTCATACCCAGGCCTGGATCTTAACCACTCACCCATGCATTCATCCAGAGGAGACTGGTTTTTAGCACACAGTAGGTTGCCCATCACAGTAAGTCCCCTAAATATGAACCTTCACATTGCGAACCTTCAAAGATGTGAATGTGCATGTGCAATCACATAAGTTAGTTCACGTGTGTGGCGTACATTTTCACGTGTATATATCCTCTACAAGTGGTTGTACTTTTGTGTACTTTACTGTACAGTACTGTATAGAGTACAGTAGTACAGTATCTTTACTTCAAGCCCAGGATGTCCGGAAGCAAGCGTAAAAGCAGCGGTGAGGTAGCTGGTACTGTTAAGAAGGGCCAAGCGATAATGATGGAAACAAAAGTGGAGGAAGAAGTAACTGAAGAACCGAAGAGATTCACGATGAAGGAAATGGCAAGGGGATTTTCTTTATTTGAGGAGGCCCTGTTAGTTTTTGAGGCACAGGACTGGAATGTAGAATGGTACATGAAGTTTGCAGCAGCCGTTCAGAATGCAGTCCAGTGCTACAGTGTCATCTATGATGAGAAGAAAAGAGCTACTACCCAGACATCACTGGATCATTCTTTTAAGAGGGTAGAGAGAACTGAATCCAGCAAGGAGCCAGAGCCTGCGCCATCGACGTCAGGCACGAGTGAGATTGCAGCTTGCCCTCCGTCTCCTATTGCTGACCATCTTTCAGCTCTACCATCTCCCACCTCCTCTCCCTTCTCCCGTCAGTAACTCTTCTTGCCTGTTCACTCGATGCCAGCCCCTGTATGCCAGCTGTTGTACTGTACTACTGTACTTTTCAAGGTACTGTACTGTAAGATTAAAAATGTTTTCTTTATTTTTTGTGTTCGTTTTTTATGTATTATTTGTGTGAAAAGCATTATAAACCTATTACAGTATAGTACTATATAGCCGATTGTGTTAGTTGGGTACCTAGGCTAACTTTGTTGGACTTACGAACAAACTGGACTTACGAACAAACTGGACTTACGAACGCGTTCTCGGAAAGGAACTCATTTGTATGTAGGGGACTTACTGTATTATTGTTGCTGTTGTCCTTGTTGTTACCGTTATTTGCTTCCCACAACAGCCTGAAGACCCAGCACAGAGCCTGGCACGTGGTAAGTGCCGAATAAGTGTTTGTGGAACAAAGAAAGAAAGACAGGGAATTGCATTCTTGTTTTCATGAAGAGCAAAGCGAGATACTGGAAGGTCGGGGGGCTTGGCCACGGCTGCACGTGTGGAGGGCAGGGCCTGGCATGGACCTCGCTCCCCCGGCTCAGGGTCCGGGGCTCCACCGAGCTCTCTGTGGTGGGGAATGGAGAGGGGTGAGGTGACTTAACCGAGGTGGCAGAATGGGGTGTGCCTCTCCCTGGTCACCCGGCTAGGGAGGTGGCAGAGTGGGCTGCAGGCCAGCGTGTCAGTCCCCGCAGGGCGCCGTCCTAACCGCTCTTCCCTACTTTCCCCTGGAGGAGGAGCTTTCTCCCACGGGCCTCAGGGCTCCTGCGGGGCCTCCAGGGCCGGGGTGCTTCCCACAGCGCATTCCCCAGTGCGACCGCTCTCTCCATGGGGCTGGGGCCAGCAGAACTGGCACCACAGTGCATGCCTTGGTGGCCCAGGGATGGGGGATTGGCAGGTGTCCCCGAAAGGGGCTGAGGGCTTGAGGGTCTAAGGCTCTTTTTCCTCCCCAGGTGGGCATTTGCGGCTCAGAACTGCATTTCAGCATCTCGGAGGCCTGGTCTGGGTGCCGCAATTCTATTCAGCCGTAGCCAGACCAAGAGACTGCCCAGCTCCGTTGCCCATCACGCTGCATCTCCCCACTTCCTGCTGCCGTGTGAAGCACCTTCTGATTTCTGCACCTCGATACCTAGAAACTGCACGCCCTTGGGTGAGTCACATGGCCTCTCTGAGGCTCAGCTTTCTCGTCTGCAATACAAGGATCCTAATAGTATATCTCTCACAGCTCTGCTGTGTGGATAAAAGAACTAAAATCCACAATCAACATTGTGCAGTGGCTAGCACGTGGCATACACCTGGTGTCAGCCAGGTAGATGGTGATGATGATGATGATGATGATGAAGATGATGAAAGGGGAGGAGAAATATTTAGCGCTGTGTCTGGCATGTGGAAGGTTGGTTATTATTATTGTTGTTATTATTCTCTTAAAACGGCCTTATGGTGTGGGAGCCTGGTACAGAGCCTAGCACGTAGTAGCTGCTCATTAAATATTCAATGCCTAAGAAATGAGCAGGAAGGAAATTGCACCCTCGTTTCAAAGAGGAGCCAAGTGAGATGCTGAAAGATGGGGAGACTTGACCAGGCTGCGTGGCACCTGCAGTAGCAGGGGATGGAGGCAGTTAAGGAGAAGGGCATATGGTCATTTGGGGAAGCATTTTTAAAACCAAAGACCCTGGAAACAGGAAGAGGGAAATCAAGCCAAGAGGAGGGCTGGCCTCTCCCCGCAGGTCTCTGCACCGCCGCCCCTGGAGCAGGGTGAAGGCGAAGATGTTGATGAGCTCCAGGCTCCCCGGATGGGCCAGGCTTCCAAGAGTCCCAGCCTAATGCTTTCTCAGCCTCTGGGCATTGGATTCTGAATCCTCCTGGGCAATCCGCTCGGGGCATCATCTTGGCTCTGCTGGAGTTATCAGGGGGACTTGACGGCAGTAGAGTCCCATGCTCGAGGCAAAGTAATGAGGCCTCCCAGGGGCTGTTCAAGAAAACAAAACACAGAGCAAACATAATATGGGGAATATTAGGCCAATATATCAAAGCACAGCCGGAGGAATGTGGCTGGCACAGGGAGGCCAATGTGGGTCACGTTCCCCCAAGGGAAGCGAAGGATCTGGGGTTAGTGAAGCAGGGCTCAGTGCAGGTGAGGTGCTGCCCCCATGAGGGCTGTAGTCCCTAGCTGGAGCAGGGGCCGGGGGTTTCTGGGTCCAGAGTCCCCCACTGACCCTGGGGACCAATACGAGGAAAGGCAGGGATGGGAGGGTGAAGCCAGCGTGCTCTCAGCACCCACTGGGCTCTTAGATGAAGAAGGATGCTGAGTAATGACTAAGCTGCCATTTGCTGCAACTGTAGCTTCCGGTTGGCCCCCAGATGCAGAAGTTGGAAGCTCACCGTCCTGCTTGGGGGGATGGGAGGACCCCCACCCAGATGCAGAGCCCAGGATGTGGAGGGAAGACATGGTGACCTCATCTTGCCTCTGCCCCCCTCTCTCAAAGGCTTCCCCTCATTCTCTCCTCCATTACAAGTGTTGAGGTATGGGATACCCGCCCCCCACACTCCCCCCCAGTAACTGCAACCAACTACCCCAGTGTGCCTGGGACTAGGAGCCTCCCAGGACAATTTTAAAGGCCAGACCATCCCAGGGAAACTGGGCTGAGGGCTCAGGCTTGGCAGGTAGGGTCTCCCCTTACCCCATTTCACCAGAACACACCCCCTGAGCCCTGTTACAGCCCTCACTGAGCCAGATTAGAATTCTTTGTTTCAGTATTTGTTTTTACTTTTAGATGGTGGGCTTCAGACATCTTATTCATGTCAGCGTCTCTAGCACCCAGCATAGGGCCTGGCACAAAGCAGGGGCCCACTTGAGTCTGATGGATTATCGTCCATCTGTCTGATTCACAGGAATGAATGAGAGAATGAGTGAGGGAGTGAATGAGTCAGGAAACGAAGACCCCTTCTGGCTCCTTAGTATCTTAGAGTAGAAATTTCCTTGTCCTTTGTTTATTAATGTTTTCTTCCTCTCACTCCTGATGATCTGGGGGTTTTCCGCTCACGTCCTCTTGGGGTGGGGTCCTGGGGTTGGTGAGTAGGTGCCCTTCAAGGGCAGAGTGGCCCCGGGGGTCTCAGTGCACCCGTGAGGGAGCTGGGCCCGGGCTCTGGCAAGAGTCTCTGTCCGGTCCCTGAAGTGCAGCCCATTCCCAGATCCCAGCTGTCAGAGCTGGAAGGACCTTCAGAGGTCATCCTGCTCCATCGCCTCTTCTGCAGATGGAGAAACTGAGGCACAGGGCGGGCCCGGGGCTGCCCATCCTGCATGGCGAGACAGCATCAGAGGCTCCAGACTTCAACCCCCACTGCTCTCTCCCTGGTCCAAGCAACCCTGCTTCTGGGGACGATCAGACTCACCCTCTGCTGACTGGAGAGTGTCTTGCTGTGGGACTCAGTCCTCTCTGGCTTAGAACCCCCCAAATTGCTGGGCTTGACCTCTGTCCCCTCCCATGTCTGTCCATCTCTGTCCCCCACTGACATGACCCCTCTCCACACCCCCAGAAGCCCTCTGCAGCTTGGTGGGTCCCCCAGCATTCAGTCCTCTTTTCAGGGAGCCTGGGGCAGCTCAGAGCTGCCCAAGTCACTACTGGGTCCGTCACCTGTGGCTGTCTGTCCGTTTCTCCTTCCGTGACCCTTCACTGTCACCTGGTCTGTGCCGGACCCTGGAGGTACTGAGATAAACTCCCAGTCGAGTGAGACGGTGAACTTGTAGACAAATCCTAACACATTGGGGTGAAGAGGAGGGTCTGAGCAGGGGTCAGGAACACCTGAGACCGAGCTGAGTGCTTTGGGTTCCAAGTAGGGACATCCCTGCACCCCAACCCCACTCTTCCCCATCCCTGCTGCTGCTGACTTCACCCCAGAGCCCAGGCAGGACACCCTCTGCTGAGTGACCATCATGCACTTGGTCTCCTTACTGCTTCCAGCACTGAAACGACCTCCTTGAGGGAACCACAGTGATGCGGGCATTTATTGAGCGCTTACTGTGGGTTGGCAGCAGATGCTCTGTGCCCACTGTCTCAGGCAGTGCTCGTGATGGTGTAAGACGGAGTGATTAATATCATCATTTCATACACAAGAAAGCTGAGGCTTGTGGAGGAAATATTGTGCCCTCCTGGGGTTACTCTCCTACTCAGTGGCTGAGCTGGGACAGGAGCCAGGTATGAGGACCTGCGTCTGCCAAGCTGCTCCCCAAGGGCTCTGCCTGTCCGCCAAGCGCCCAGACAAACCCACTCCTCCAGGCCACCCCAAAGTGAAGCGACTGCTCAGAATGCTCTAAGCCTGCTCTCTGCTCACTCCTCGTCCTCTGAGTTCAGCCATCACACATTTGTTCCATGGATAAGCACCAGGGTCCACTCTGTGCCAGGTGTGTCACAAGGAGGACTGACTTGCATAGACACACTGTCTCCACCCTCAGGAGGGCTCAGGCTAGGACTACTCTGAGATGAGACGGAGGTTCCCATCTGTTCTTCTTCACTTACAGACGATTCTCAAAACTTGCAGGTGATATGACTTGAACACTTTTAATTGACATCATTGCTAACTTTGTTTAATATCTACTCTGTGGTTGACACCGTCATCTATTTACCTGAAGCAGCGGCAGTTAAAGGAGAGGGTTTTGAAATCAAGATGCAATTACTTATTGAATCAGGTAAGATTGCATTCAGATGCAAGAGACAGGAAACCCAACAAACAGGGGTTTATTTTTTGCAATGAACATGGAGTCCAGAATTCAGCCGTCCAGGTGCTGCTGAAGGAAGTCATTGAGAGTGCAGCCTCGTTCTGTCTTTCCACTTGCCATCCTGGGCATGTGACTTTCATCTTCTTGGTTGCAAGATGGCTGCTGCACCACCAGACATTGTGTTCACTTCCTAGGCAGGAAGATGTGGGAGGAGGGGGCAGTGCTTATATTAGGAAAGGATAAACATTCGCGTAAATCCCCAGCAGACTTCTATTTGCATCTCAAGGGCTGTAATTATGTTTCATGTCTACTCTGATTTGCAAAGGAGGCTGGAGAATTAACTGTCCTGAATAAAATTAAGAAGAAAGAAAAGCACAGATATTGGATGGACAACTTGAAGTGTCCTCCCTCATTTATATAGCAGAATTAAAAAGTGCAACTACTAGCTTAACATCTGGCCTCAGAGTCCTCTTAGGGAAAAAACAATTTTTGCTTTGGAAAATACTTCGACAATCTTCTGAGGGTGGAAGATCAGGCTCAGAGAGCATGTCTGTCTGGAAGTGGCAGATAGCTAAACTAGCAGCCTATGATATGCATGGGGATCTCGGAGGTGTGGGAATTTGGAAAAGAGAGATCAGGTAGAGGGAGAGGGAAATTGGCAGTAGATTAAAGCTAAGGAAGAATGTTGTTGGTGGGATGACCAAATATTTTTTAAGAACAGAGATTTCTAGCGTCCAAATGTAAGTCATTTGAGATCCTGTGATATGCAAACCCCTGCCTCCAGACTCCTCCAGACCTTCAGTCAAGTCTGTCCCATTCACAAAAGCCTTGTAAGTTATTTGGAGGATATCAGGAGAAAGAGATGGCTTTCAGGTCTGGGAAGGGAACAGTGAGGGAGGAAAGATGGGGGTCAGATGGAGAGATTAGAAGAAGCAGGAAGTTGGACCCCAAGGTGAACAGGATTCACAGGAAACTTAGAGATGTCACAGACCTCCTAGGAACATGTATCAGGTATCTATTGCTACATAACAAACCCTTCTCAAATTTAGCGGCTAAAACAACAAAAATCACTTATTTTGAAGCTCTGCTAGGCTGGGTGCTTTTGCATCCCTGCTGGAGGTGACATTTTTCATCTTCAGCAGAAACAGGGTGACCAGCTGGGGCTGAGCATGGGATGGCTTTCTGGTTTTTCTCAAGGCAGGTGTCTGTAATTCTCTTTCTCTCTTTTTTTTGCAGGATTATGAAGTCACCCTGGATTCCTGGAATATCAGACCCTCCCATATCCAAACATGAGAAGAAAAACGTGTTCTGATGCCCATAAAAGTGCATTTTTTAATTATCCGCACCACTGTTCCCTCCCATTAATATGGGAAATCAAGAGTTGAGTGTACAGTATTTACAATCATAATCCCAGGCATGACGCGTTTACTTTCAAACACCTCCCCATCTACTCTTGTGTTTGCTGCGCACGAGTGTGCTGTGAGAGCGCTTGGGCTAGTTTGGGTGGCCTCTTCATTTGGGGCATGACAAATGGAAATTCAGACAGGGAGGAAGGCTTGGTGGAGTTGGAGTAGGGGAGCGGTGGAGACAGGCTGCAAAGGCTGGTTGCCTGGGTTCCCTCCTTATTAAGGGGAAGAGCAGTCTCTCCTGAGCTAGGACTGGGGGTCAGGGTGTGGGTGGGGACAGCACTTGCAGCCAGCAGACCTGGTTGAATCCCAACTTGGTCACTTGCTAGCCGGGTAACCTTGAGCAAAGCTCTTAGCCTCTCCGAGCCTCAGTTTCCCAGACAGCAAAATGGGAACAGGACCACGTGTCTTGCAGGGATATTGTGGGGCTTGCCGGGGTGTCCCCTGTGACAGTACCCAGCCTGTGCGTGGTACGTGGTAGGGCTGTCCTCCCTGTCTGTGCTCTCCTGGCTAGTCCAGATGGCAGGGTGATGTCCTCTCTTGCGTCATCCTCTGCATGGCCCCAGGACTGTCCCTCTTCACAACCCTCCTATGGGAGCAGCAGGAAGGGAAGGAGGAAAGAAGAGGCAGGAGCCAGGAGCTTCCTGAAGTGACACGTTAGCAGGCAGGCTGCGTGCCCAGGATCACCGTGGCGATGACGCTTGGAGCTTCCGGATAACTCCTTGCTGTCATTCGCTGGATTTCTCAAGGGGGCCGTGCAGGGGAAGGATCCACTCCTGAGCAGGGTTCCCTCCTGGAAGGGGGTAACGGGGATCTTCTGTGGCCCCAGAGCAGGAGGTGTAGGCAGGCCAGGCCAAGAACTTGCTCAGGTGGCCTAAGAGTGACTGGGTTCCCCTCGCCCACTGCGGGCTGCACAGCCTCATTGCTCCCAGGTGACCTCAGCCTCCTTGGGCTTTTCACTGTGGGGGTCAGCTTTGTCTTCCAGGGGAGGGTTGAGGACCGGGATGGGCTAGCTGTTTGGCTCCGGCAAATTTCTTCGCTTCTCTGAGCCTCAGTCTCATCAGTGATGACTGTATTAGATTCCTGCAGCTGCTGTAACAAGTCATCACAAACCCCATGCCTTAGAAAAGCACGCATTTAGTCTCTCACAGTTTTGGAGTCCAGAAGTCCAAAATCAGTGTCACTGGGCTGAAATCAAGGTGTCACTGGGGCTGCACTCCCTCCAGAGGCTCAGGGGAGAATCTGTTCCTTGACTCTTGCAGTTCCTGGTGGCTGACGGTATCCCTTGGCTTGTGGCTGCATCACTCCAATCCTCAAGGCCAGCATCTTTAAATCTCTCTCTGATCCATCCTCATATCACCTTCTCCTCTATGTATCAAAGCTCCCTCTTCCTCACTCTTATAAGGATACTTGTGATGGCATGTACGTCCCACCCAGATAATCCAGGATAATCTGCCTATCTCAAAATCCTTAACTTAATCACACCCTTTTCCAGAGAAGGTAACATTTAGAGGTTCCAGAGATTATGATCTGACATCATCGGGAGCCATTATTCTGCCTTCTAGAAGCCTATAAACCATTTATACAATACTCAAAAAATAGTATCAAGAGCTACAAGTGCAGACTCTGAAGCCAGCCTGCTGGGCTTCCATCCTCCCAACTGCGATATAGGCCTCAAGAGGGAGGAAGGGACATTAGGAAAGCTTGAGCAGGATTTGACTAGCGACGGAGGTCAGGGAAGGCTCCCTGGAGGAGGTGATGGCTAGGACATCAGGAGTTGACTGGGCAGAATGGTGTGATGAGTGTCCTGGGCAGAAGAGACAGGCTGGCCAGGTGGAGGAATGGCAAGTTTGTTCATGAGAGTGGAGAAGAGCTAGGTAGGGGGGATTCGAGGAGCAGCTGGGGAGGTGGTTAGGGGCAAGCTTTGCTCTCTACCGTGAGGACTGCTGTCTCCATCTTAAGAGCAAGGGAAGCCCGTGAGGGATTTTAAGTGGGACCGACATAATCTGATGTGTTTTGTGTCTTGACAAGATTGTTCTGTTCAGGGTGAAGGAAGCGCTAGAGGAACCAGTGTTGATATAAGGAGCTGAGACAGGAATTTCTTGGAGTGGTCCACACGAGAGGAAGAGGCCGATTAAGGAAGATGGAGTAGA
The DNA here is from genome assembly GCF_949987535.1 of Balaenoptera acutorostrata. Lineage (NCBI taxonomy): Eukaryota > Metazoa > Chordata > Mammalia > Artiodactyla > Balaenopteridae > Balaenoptera > Balaenoptera acutorostrata. The sequence continues at coordinate 14,251,347 of NC_080064.1, read as the reverse complement.
TAGAAGTGAGGGCTTCAAGAGCCGGTTAGGAGGTAAATTGACAGCACCTGGTGGTGGATTTGTTATGGGGATGAGCTTGCGGGAGGGGTAAGTGTGACTCATCAGGTTCTGACCTGAGTGTCTGGGTGATGGTGCTGTTTCCTGAGACAGGAAACACAGGAAGAGGATTGGATGGGGAGATGGAGGAGACTACAGTGAGGGTCATCTCGGAAACACTGAGTTTGAGTACCCAATAACTTCTGGAAGAGGTTGGGCTCCAAGGGGCTGTACATGAGCTCAGGAAGATGAGCATCCACCCACCCCCTCCACTGGCCCTGCCCACTCAGGAAGGGTGGCCTGGGGCAGGGCCAGCCTAGATCAGCCTTTTCAGGCAGCATCAGGATCTGACCTTGGGACAGTCTTTCTCCAGTGAGTGCATTGCATTGGGGATTATGCTCAGACCAGATCAGGTTGGGTTTGGGGCTTCCCTCTGCACTCCCCCCAAACCTTGGCCAAATCCAATATGTGATTAACACATCCCAGGACCAGAAACCCTACACTGCTGTTGCTGCCGCTTCTTCTCGTCTTCCTCCTCCTCCTCACTCTTCTCCTTCTCCTTCCCCTCCTCTTTCTTTTACCTCCTCCTCCTTTGAGCAACTGTTTTGTTTTTCCTTCACAAGCCCTGGAAATCTGATTATTGAATACATTTGCCCTTCTTGCTTTGGCTACTAGGAAGCTCGAACTCAGGAAGTGACTCAACTCAGGCAGACTGAGTTGTCTGTTAAGGACATGTACTGTCATGTAAAGGACATGACTTTTTATAACTTAGTAAAACTCCTTGCTTTACTCTTGCTTTTCCTTTGTCCTGTCTCCACATCAATGTTTTGTATCTAGTTAAATGTGTTTACAAAGTTGCCTCAAGCCTTTTTTCTTTTTGGTGGTATGAGACAGTATATACAAACAAATCAATAAAACCAATAGAACAAACATTTGTGGGTTGATTTTAAAATAGAATGTTTCTGTATTGCACTGGCATTGAAAAGGAGGGTCTGTTTGGAGAGTTTTGTGGTTCATTCTCTTGCAAGGGGAACTGTTGTCTCTTAATTTATCTGCTGAGCGAGTCTGGATTTTGGTCCAGTGCTTAGCAAATCAGCCAGATGTGATTTTAGGACATACATGAAAAGATCCCATAAAGGGCGTGCATAAACTGGGCAAATGCATTATGGATAACAGACCAGGCAAGGGTCAGAGCGGTGAGTGAGGAGCAGGTGGGGAATCCTGCCGGGTGGGTTGGGTGGTCTCCACTCTCCTAATTAGCCAGGGGAAGTTTTACAGAGGCTGGGACTAGGGTGAAGGCTGGGGTTGGCATGAGGGTCAGGTCTTTGGGGATGGGGTCTATGGGCCCAGCTGTCAATCAGCCAGGACATAGAGAGCCGACCATGCTTTCACAGAGGCTGAATGATTAGGCTGCTGTCACCCCACCCAGGGGTTGTCTCAGTGAACAAGCCCTCATCCTGCTGACTCCAGCCTCACCACAATCGATCGGCTGCCCCTGGGTGGGCCATGTTGTTGGCGCCTGGACTTTGCACGTGCTGCCTGCTGCAGGGACCACTCTTCAACACGTGTGGAGGCAGTGAGTCCAGAAGCTGGAACCAGATCCTTGCTCCACCACTACTGTCTCTATGATCTCGGGTAAGTTCTTCAGCCTCCCTGTGCCCCAGTTTCTTCTCTGTTAAATGGGGATGACAGGTGTACCTACCTTGTTGGGTTGTTTTGAGCCCTGGGGAGTTACCTTCGGTAATGTTTACAAAAGTGCCTGCCACAGTGTTTGCTGCTGTTTTATTATCTCTCCTAAAGGCTTCCCCTGGCTGGTCTCTGTTCTGCCAGCTTTCAGCATCTCCCTGAAGCCTTCCCTGACCCTCCCCTGCCCAAGGCTGGGTAAGAGGTTTCCCTCTGGGCTTCTGCAGACAATCTTGCAAACATCTGTCTTTGTTGGCTGTTTCTGCGTCCTCCCCTAGACCCTGAGCCCTTCAAGGGCTGAGGTTGAGTCTGGTACATCTCTGTGTGTGTCTGGTGCCCAGCCCCGCAGCATGGCCTGGGGATGCAGGATGCCAACAACAATAGAGAAGAAATACTGCCAAGAGCTGAGGGTACCACGGACATCACTTGGGCCCATGCCCTTCTGTCCCCAGCCCCCCGGAGGTACAGAGTGGAGTATATTCCTCCTCCGAGGGGCTGCCAGGACATGTGGCTGTGATGATGCTTTTCTGGCTTCTCCTCTTAGTGGGACTATTTCCAAATCCAATTGCATCTGGATATTCTCCAGGTGAGCAAATGGCTTCTGCCATATGGAGACTATGAATAAGAAAGACGCTTCTAATCTATCTTAGGGAGGCCGTGTGACATGGTGGTGAGGGCTCAGGCTCCAGAGCTAGGGGCTGGGGTTCAAGTTTGCAACCTCTCCGTGCCTCAGTTCCTTCAACTGAAACATAAAGTTAATAATAGTACCCATCTCCTAGGATTTTTATGAGAATTAGAGTTAATACTATAAATCTCTGGCATAGTGCCAGCCACAGAGTAATCATTCAATAAATGGTAGGCAGTATTATCATTCTTGTTATTATCATTCTATATTTTTTAATGATGATGGACTTCAGAAGGAACTGAAGCTCCGAATGATGATGATTCCTGTGGTCCTTCCCCCGCAGCAGTAAGATCCGAACTGTTTTCTGGGGTGCCAAGTGGGAAAGCCACTGATGAAAACATACATTCACTACCTCCTCCTTGGCGCCCTCTTGGTGCTGTCTTCATGTCATTACCACCAATTCGCATCCACTGAATGAGCGCATGTCCTGTGCCTTTTATATGTTACCTTACTAGGTCTTCGTGATCACCCTGTAATAACAAAAGTAAGGCTCAGAGAGGTGCAGTGACTTGCCCAGGGTCACACAGCTTGAAAATAGAAAGATTCGAAGACCATTTGGTTTGGCTCCAAATCTCACACTCTTTCCACCAGGCCATAACTGGTTCAATGCCTGTTGTGGCATGTGATACATAGCAGGCACTTGGGAAAGAATCCCTGTGTTGAACGATGGTATTTACTGTGCTAGACGCTGAGTATAGAAAGGGGAATAGGATGTGGATCAATGGTCTTACAGTCCAGTGGGCTTGAATGCGTTGGCCATTCAGTGCTCCCAGAATCCAGTGGGCATTTATCTCTGAAGGATGTTGTGGCACATTGTCGTGGCTGCTTGCCCTTGAGCCATCACTGCCTTTTTTCTCTGATAGCAGAACTTCCCTGCCTGTCTAGTTCTGGCTAATGAGCTGGAAGGGGAAATCTGCTGGGGGAGGGAGCTTCCTCTTTGACAAGAGAGGAAAAAGTCCGGGAAAAGCTCTGCCTCTTGCCTGCCCCTGTGTGCTACTTTAACATGGTCATGGGGTGTCTTACACCTGAATGATGTCCGCAGTCTTGTGACCCTGAGAGCAAGGTCAAAGAATTGCGGAGGCTCCCTGCACTCTGATTGTTAGTGAACCCCTGACCCATCCTCACAATGTCTCACCTCCGGACTTCTGAGAAACTACGTGAGAATGCATAGGAAAAATATACCTCCCTGGGTTTCAGCCACTGTTAGTCAGGGATTCTATTACTTGCAGCCAGAACATTCCCAACAGATACAGAAGCCACCTGGAAATGAGAAGAGTAGGGAATCTGACATCATAAGACCTGGCCAGATACTCATCTCTCTCATGCAGCCAGCATTTTGGACTAGTCATTAAGTGATATGCATTTCAGTTTCCTGATACATAAAATAGAGCTTGTTCTGAGGCTACAGGGAGACCAACACAAGTGTCCCCTGGCTGGGCATAGAAGTGCCCTTTAGTTGTGCTTGGTTGTGTAATGAGCACCTAGTGTGGACAGAGGGCCCCTTCGAGTATTTAAAATGAGGCATGTCAAGGAGCTTTTAAAAAGCAAAAGGACCCATGAGAACCAGAGGCAGGGCTGTCCTCCTGGGGCAGTGCCGGAGCAGGAGAATCATTAGCTAGGGCGCTGCAGCTGGCACTGCTGCACCGGAGCCTAGAGGAACCAAGGGCTTGGGCAGGAAGACTAGGTCAAAAGTTAAGTCAGGAGAAATGTAAGAAAGCAGAAATTAAAGGATCTGGAGGACAATCAAGAAGATCCAAAGAACAACAAGATAAGGTTGGAAGACAAGTAAAGGCAGTGGTTCTCAGAGTGAGGGCCCAGGGTCAGTAGCAGCAGCATTACCCGGCGACTTGCTAGGAATGCAGGTTCTCAGGCTCCACCCCAGACCTGCTGAATCACATTCCCCGAGGGTGGGGCCCACAGTCTGTTTTAACAGGACCTCCAGGTGGTTCTGATGCACGCTGAAGTTTCAGAGCAGCTGAGGTTGTTCAAGACTTGGGCTGTGATCAGTAGGTGGGTACTCAAATGCCCCCTTGGCAAAGTGCCTCTACTGGGGGGACAGCGAGGTAGATTTAAGGAAGTCACACCAGTTTGGGGAGGGTATTAAGTTAATTTGTAGATGGGGCACAGGAAGCCCATACCCCTGTGTTCTTTCTGCTGTGTAGGGTGCTGAGCCCAGGGATTTGGAATAGAACTTGAGCCAGTGAATGCTGACCCAGCTTTCTAGGAAAGAATAGGAGAAAGGAGTGTGTTTGTGTGTGTGTGTGTGTGTGTGTGTGAGTGTGTGTGTGCGCGTGCGTGTGTGTGAGTGTGTGAGTGTGTGCGCACGTGTGTGTGCGCGTGCGTGCGTGTGTGTGCATGCGTGTGTGCGTGTGTGTGTGCGCGCGTGAGTGTGTGTGCGTGCTGTGTAGAGGTAGCTGGAGAGGCCTGCTGACATCCTGCCACAGCTTGAGGCAGCCCCTAATTGGGATCCATTACTCTCTCTCCCCAGCTGCTGGCTCAGCTCAGTGGAGAAGCGACATGCTGACAGCAGCTGGCAGTCCTGGCTGTGTCCCCCCCTCTGGTTGAGGCAGGGGCTCTATGTAGGACATCGATGCCAACTGGGCAGCCTGCCCGCTGATGGATGAAGCTGTAAGGAACATCCTGATTGGGGGCCAGCTCCCTGCCCCCCTGCCTGGCTCTGGAGTTCCAGAATGCTTGTGTTGCTGCTGTAGCATGGGGGGCCTCTTCCGGGAACTCATTTAGCAGCTATGTGCTTAGAACACAGCAAGTTCCTAAATGCTAACTGTTATGGATGCTTAGTTCCCAAGTGAGGCGGTCCCATTGGTGGGATGAAGAAGCAGCTCCATTTAGGTTGCAAACAGTTCCAATTAGCTTCCTTTTCTCTGTCTTCATTTATATTGCATGGGATGTGGGAGGCAGAGAGGAGCACGCCGGGAGGCAGAGGCACTTCTCTGGTTGCCTGGCCTCTGCCTCCTCCTCCCCTCCCCTTCATCCTTATCCTTCCATGAGGATTGCCTGTGTTCACTCTGGTCCTGGCTCCCCAACATCTTTCTCACCTGCCCCAGACTTCTCATCACCCTGGCGACTGCATCAGTACCCACCCCAGTGACTGTTGTGATACCTCCTGCATGGTCTCCCTGTGTCTCTTCCCCAGGGCTGACTTCTCCATTAGGCACAGTGCCTAGGACTCCCAGTACTTCTAGGGGGCCCATGAAGATACCCTCCTTTCTTCAAAGATGTATAAAGCTACCTCTGACATATACCAAGTCCTCATTAATACGTGGAACTGCCTCAGAGCTCTGGTCTGTTCCACTGATAGATTGTTTATCCTGCATGCCTCTCCCATTATTTTAATTTCACATGGCTTTATAGTTAGTCTTCATATCTAGTTGGGAAAGTTCCTTTCCCATGTTCTTTTATCTTGGCTCTTCTTTGCTCTTAACCATTTCAGATTAATGTTAGAATCAGTTTGTCAAGCTCTGTGAAAAACTCCCCTGGGATCTGGATTGGAATTGCAATGAATTTATAGATTAATTTTGGGGAGAGCTGGCATCTGTATAATACTGAATCTTCCCATGCATGAGCATGTTCTATTTCTCCATCTTTTTTACGTCTTCTCTTGCGTCCTTCAGTATCTTTTTATAATTTTGTCCATAAAGGTCTCTCACATCTTTTGTTAGATTTATTCTCAAGTAACTTGTAGATTTTCTTACCTTTATGACTGGGAACTTTCTTTCAGTTACATTTTCTAATTGATTGTTGCAGGCATATAGGCACACTATTGAGTTTCATGTCCAGAAACTTCTGCTGTCTTGCTAGTTCCAGTTGTTTGTAGATTATCTTGGATTTACTATGTAAACAATCATACCATACACCAAAAATCCTCCCTTCCTCCCTCCCTTAAACAGATATAGGAAGCATATTTATTTTATATTTGACTGTAATTATAATATTTTTACAGTTTTTTAATTACACATATGATGCTTACTTTAGATTAAACATTATAGAATGTAGGTATCAATAGATAAAATGTTATCAAGTTAAGGAAGATTCCTCTATTTCTAGTTTACTATTTGTTTACATAATAGCTTTACTGAGATAAAAATGGTATACCTAAAATCCCCCATTTTAAAGAACACAATTCAGTAGGTTTTAGTATATTCTAAGTGGTGTGCAACCATCACCGTTATCTAATCTCAGAACATTTTCATTACTCCTCAAAGACATCCCACACATCCCCTCTCTCCAACCCCTGGCAACCACTAATTTACTTTCTGTCTCTGTGAGTTGTCTATCCTGGACTTTTCATATATATGGAATCATACAATATGTGTGGTCTTTTGTGACTGGCTTCTTTCATTTACCATAATGTCTTTCAAGCTTCATCTATGTTGTTGTGTGTATCAGTACTTCATTCCGTTTTATAGCTGAATAATATTGCATCATATAGCTATATCACATTTTGTTTATCCATTCACCTGTTGACGGACATTTGGGTTGTTTCCACTTTTTAGCTATTGTGAATATTGCTGTCATGAACATTTGTGTACAAGTTTTAGTATTAACATAGGTTTTCAATTCTCTTGAGTGTATGCCTCAAGTGGAATTCTATGTTAACTTTTTGAGGAACTGCCAAACTGTTTTCCAAAATGGCTGCACCATTTTACATTCCCACCAGCAGTGTACGAAGGTTCCAATTTTTAAAAAATTACAGCCATTCTAGTGGGTGTGAAGTGGTCTCTCATTGTGATTTTGATTTGCATTTTCCTAATGACTAATGATGTTGAGCATCTTTTCATACTCTTATTGGTCACATCTATATCTTTTCTGGAGAAATGTCTACTTGAATCTTTTTTGTTTGTTTGTTTGTTTATTTTTGGCTGCGCCGGGTCTTAGTTGCGGCACGCGGGCTCTTTGTTGTGGTGCACGGGCTTCTCTCTAGTTGTGGCATTCGGATTTTCTCTTCTCTAGTTGTGGCGCGCAGGCTCCAGGGCGTGTGGGCTCTGTAGTTTGCAGCACACAGGCTCTAGTTGAGGAGTGCGAGCTCAGTAGTTGTGGCATGTGGGCTTAGTTGCCCCGTGGCACGTGGGATCTTAGTTCCCTGACCAGGTATCGAACCCGAGTCCCCTGCATGGTAAGGCGGATTCTTTACCACTGGACCACCAGGGGAGTCCCTCTAACTAGAATCCTTTGTCCGTTAAAAAGAAATTGGTTATTTGCCTTTTTACTGTTGAGTAGTAAGAGTTCTACGTATACTGTGGATGTAAGTCCCTTAATAGACATATGATTTTCAAACATTGTCTCCTATTTGGAGGATTATCTTTTGACATTCTTGATGGTGTCTTTGGTGCATAAAAAAATTAATTTTGAAGTATATTTTTTCTTGTTCTTCAGGTGTAATATCTAAGAAACCAATGCCTAATCCAAGGTCCTGTTTCCTCCTAAAATTTGCATAGTTTTAGCTTTTATATTTAGACCTTTGACAAATTTTGGGTTAATTTTGTATATTGTGTGAGTCCAAATTCATTATTTTGCATGTGGATACCAACGCCATTTGTTGAAAAGACTGTTATTGCTCACTTAATTGTCTTGACATCCTCATTGAAAATCAATTGATGATAGATGTTTATTTCTGACTTCTCAGTTCTCTTCCATTGTTCTACATGTCTATTTTTATACCAGTACCACATTGGTTTGACAAATGTAGCCTTATAGTAAATGTTGAAACTGGAATGAGTGAGTCTTCCAACTTTGTTCTTCTTTACCAAGATTGTTTTGGCTATTTTGGATCCCTTGTATTGCTATACAGATTTTAGAATCGGTTTGTCAATATCTCTTAAAAATGCAGCTAGGATTTTGATAGGGATTGCATTCAATCTGTAAATCAATTTGGAGAGTATTGCTGTCTTAACAATTAAGTTAAATCTTTCAATCCAACATGGGATGTTTTTCCATTGATTTAGGTCTTCTTTAATTCATTTCAACAATGTTTTCTAGTTTTCATTATACAAGCCTTGCACTTCTTTTGTTTAATTTATTCCTAAGCATTTTATTCTGTCTGATGCTATAGTAAATGGAATCGTTTATGTGATTTCATTTATGTATTTGAATCTAAAACTTGTCTCTCATAGGCAGCATATGGTTAAAACATTAAAAAACTATTTTTCTAATATTTGTCTTTTGATTGGAGTATTTAATCTATGTTTAATAGAATTACTGATAAGGTAGGATTTACATCTTCCATTTTGCTATTTGTTTTTTATATGTTTTATGTCTTTTTGTTTCTCTATTTCTCCATTAATGCCTTATTTTGTGTGAAATAGATATTATCTATGTATCACTTTCATTCCATTGTTGTTTTTTTAACTTATATTTTTTTAGTTATTTTCTCAGTAGTTGCTCTAGGTATTACAATTAACATCTTAATTACAATTATCTGGTTTAGACTAATACCAACCTAATTTAAAAACTTGGCTCCAATATAGTTCCATTCTCACCTTTCTCCTTTGTGCTATTATTATTATACAAATTACATATTTATACATTGTAATCTCTTCAACACAGTTTTGTGGTTATTTCTTTACACAGTTGACTTTTAAATCAGATAGGAGGAAAAGGTAAAAGGAAAAGAGAATTACCAAAAAATACATTTATACTGTCTCTTATTTTACTTACCTTTATCAGTCCTCTTTATATCTTCATATGGAGTTTAGTTACTATCTAATATCCTTCTAATTTACCCTGAAGTATTCCCTTCCTTTAGTATTTCTTTGGTCTGCTAGTGACAAATTCTCTCAATTTAAATTTATCTGGAAATGTCTCAATTTCTCTTTCATTTTTGAAGGATAGTTTTTCTGAGTATAGAATTTTTGGTTGACAGTCTTTTTCTGTCAGTAATTTGAATATGTCATCCCAGTGCCTTCTGGCCTCCACCGTTTCTGATGAGAATCCAGCTGTTAATCTTATTGGGGATCATTGTACGTGATGAGTTGCTTCTCTCTTGCTGCTTTCAAGATTCCCTTTTTTATATTTGTCTTTTGATAGTTTGACTATGATGTATTTAGCTGTGGATCTCTTTGAGTTTATATTGCTTGTAGTTGCTGAGCTTCTTAGGTGTGTAGATAACTGTTTTTAAAAAATCAAATTTGGGAGGTTTTCTACCATTATTTCTTTAAATAGTCTGTCTGCTCCTTTCTCTCCCCTCGTGTTTCGGATTCCCATTATTCATATATTGCTATGTTTAATGGTGTCCCATAGGTCTCTGATGCTCTGCTCATATATCTTCTTCATTTTTTTTCTTTCTGTTCCATAGACAGAGTAAGTTCAATTGACCTATCTTGGTTTGCTGCTTCTTTCTTCTGTCAATGCAAATCTTTTGCTAAGCCCTTCTAGTAAATTCTTCTATGTGGGCTGTGTGTGCCCTTTTCTTGTGGCGGGGGTGACTGCTGCAGGTGTGCTGGTGGTCAGGACAGGCCCCTGGCACTAATAGACTAGAGGAAGGATTCCTAAATGGTGCCTGCTAGTGCCAGTGTCAGCATGGTAGATCAAGATCACAAAAATGGCTGCCACCAGTGTCTCAGTCCCCAAAGGGAATCTCAGCTGTCTCCTGCCTCTCCAGCAGGCTCTCCAAGATCAGCAAGTAGGTCTGATCCAGATGCCTTTCAAACTGCTGCCTCTGTGCTGGGACTTAAAGTGAGTGAGGTTTTATGTGTGCCCTTTAAGAGCGGAGTCTCAGTTTTCTATAGCCCTCTGGCTCTCCCAAACATAAGCCCCACTGGTTTTCAAAGCCAGATATTTGGTGGGCTTGTCTTCTCAGTGCAGGACCCCCAGGCTGGGGATCCTGATGCAGGGCTCAGACTCCTTGCTCCTTGGGAGAACCTCCATGGTTGTGATTTCCCTCCCACCTGTAGGTTGCCACACTGGGAGTGTGGGGGCCTGACTAGACCACATCTCTGCTCCCCCTGCTCCCCCAAACCTGCCTCATTGTGGCTCCTTCTTTACCTCTTTAGTTGTGGAAAGTCTTTTCTGCTAGTCTTCAGTTTGTTCTCAGAGATAGTTGCTCTGTAAAACGTTGTAATTTTGCTGTTTACATGGGAGGAGGTGAGCTCAGGATCTTCCTATTCTACAATCTTTATCTCCATCCCCTCCTCTAATTATTTAGACATAATTTCATTTAATTTTTAAAACATATTTATATTAGCTGATTTAAAGGTTTTTTCTAGTAAGTCCAACATCTAGGTATCTTCAAGGACAGTTTCTATTGAATTTTTTTCCCTATGTATGGGCCATACTTTCCTGTTTCTTTGTGTCTTGAAATTTTGTGTTGAATACTGGACATTTTAAATAATATAATGTGGCAACTTTAAAAATCAGATTCCCCCTCCTCCTCAGAGTTTATTGTTGTTGCTGTCTCTCCCCACTTCTCCCATCTGTTTGTTTAGTGACTTTTCTGGACTAACTATGTAAAATCTGTTCCCTGTCATGTATAACTCAAGTCTCTGCTTGTTTAGCTTAGTGTTCAGATAATAATTGGGCAGAGATTTTCTTAAATGCCTTGAACCAATAAATCTTCTATTTGCCAAGGGACCCTTTGCCAAGGGACCCTTTGGGTGTCTTCAGTGCTCTGGCATTTTACAACTCTGCATTAGCTTTGACCTTCTGCTTGTTCAGGGTCTCAAGGTTATCCAGAAGTGAGAGATAAGGATCTTCTCTGGTCTTATCTGGGCATGTGCACAGCCATGCACATGTGTGTGGTCTTCTAGATTCGTAGGAATACACTGGAAGTTTTCAAAGCCCCTTATGGGCATCTCATTCCTCAGATTTTCCTCTTAAGTTTTTTGGCCAGGCTCTTATTTGCTTCAATTTGTGTCTCCACCTCAGGCAGCTGTGATGTTAAACAATTGCCACTAAATTTTTTTGACAAATGCTCTGGCTTAGGGCTTTTTCCACTGAGTAGGCTCTGAGTCAGGTCAAATAATGACAAGCCTTGCAAATAGGACTTTTCCAGGGAGCTGCAAGACAAGTGAAATAGTGACACTTTTCTGGGTATGGGAGCTTTTTGAGGTGTTCCAAACCCGTTCTGCCCCCTCCAGTGACTGGTTTTTATAGCTACTGTGGTTCTGTGGCTGCCAGTTTTCAAAGATATGGAGCAAGGAAGAAAAAACTAGGAATAGAGAAAGTTAAAATGCCACAAACCTCACTGATCTTTTCAAGAGTCAGCTTTTTTTCTTGAATAAATGCTCTTTTTATTATCATAAACTTTGGTTAATTTACAGTTCTGAAGAAGTTCATTTGGACACATTTTTGCCAGTGTTCCCATTGCTTTTATGGACGAACTGATTCTGAGTCAGAATCTGTTTTTTTTTAAATCATGAATTAGTTTTAAATGTTTTTCAGATGATTTTCTGCATCTATTGGGATGAGAAAGAGATTATTCTTCTTAAACTGTTACTGTGATAAATTACTTGATAGGTTTTCTGTTGCTGAAGTACCTAACAGAGTTCCTAGGGTAAGTTACTTAACTTCTCTGTATTTCAATTTACTTTCAAAATGGAGAACATGAGAGCATATTCTCATTGATTCTAAGTATTAGAAAGGAATATACAGTGTTTGGCATGTAGTGACCCTTTTAAAAAAAATTATTTTATATTGGAGCATAGTTGATTAACAATGTTTTGTTAGTTTCAAGTATATAGCAAAGTGATTCAGCTATACATATACATGTATCTATTCTTTTTTGAATTCTTTTCCCATTTAGGTTATTACAGAATATTGAGCAGAGTTCCCTGTGCTATACAGTAGGTCCTTGTTGGTTATCTATTTTAAATATAGTAGTGTGTACATGTCAGTCCCAAATTCCCAATCTATCCCTCCCCCGTCCACCCTTCCGAACCTTTAATGAAGGTCAGCTATTATTATTGTCTTTACATTTCAAGGATAAAGCCTACTTAGTTATGGTGTATTGCTATTTTAAATATACTGCTAGGTTCCATTTGCCAACATTTTATTTAGACGTTTTTGCATCCATGATCATAAATGTGAGATTGATTTAAAGTTTCCTATCTTTTACTGTCCTTGTCTGGTTCTGGTATCAGGGTTATTCTTGCCTCAAAAAAAAAAAGGGTGTATTACATTTCTAATGCCCCAGTGCGGGGATATCATCAAGGGAAAGGCGATGAGTGGATTAGAGAGAGGAGGTGGCAATGGCCTGGTAGGAGAAGTTTGGAGAACTTCCCTCAAGGCTGGGAATGCCACAGAGTTGGTTATTGAAACCCAAGTAGTGAGTACCAGAGCCCCAACCTCTTACAGTCACCCCAGCCAGATGGCAGACCCATAGAGAGTGATTGCATTGAGCATCTGTCTTACCCACTTCATCAAGGTTACCATGCCCAGGTTTGGTCTGGAAACAGTGCAGCCACCTAACTTTAAAGGATGGTATGGGTTTGGAAAGGAATATGCAGTCAGTTACTTCCCCACACGTTCTGGGCTGTTAAGGCTCTGGGACCTTGATTGAACCCTTGGGTATAAGCAAGAGGGTTTCAATAATGGTTGAAATTGTATTTCTTGCCCACCCAGCAGGGTAGAGACTTGAAAAAGTTTTCTGATTTATAAAGATATAAAAACTGTAACATGTCATACACCCCATGATATGGAATCAACTTCATTCCCACCGCCTCTGTTCTCAGTCCTCTCCAGCTTATTTTCTGTTTATTTGCATCCCTCTTTAGACTGTGAACTCTGAGGGGACTGGAGCCTGGTTTATTCCTCTCCGTAGCTACAGCTCTTAGCATGGGGCTAGCATGGAGCAGTTCTCTCTAAGTTCTTGGTGGAACTGAATTGACATGGAGATACAAGTTCCCTCGATGAGCTGAAAACATATTTCTCAGTGAGGCTTTCAGGAAAAGAATTATTCAGATCTGAAGAATTTGTCTGTGTGGTGGGTGATACGCATTTGCTTGTTCAACATCTATTCCAACATCCTTCTAGTGTGTTCCTGTACTATGGAGGCTGGAAAAATAAAAATTAATTTTCCAGACTCCCTTGCAGCCAGAGTTTCAGATGTGATTTAGGTTCCTTCAATCAAAATCTCCTGTGCAAGACTTGGATTTGGAACTGAGTTAAAAGGGAAAGAGGTAGGGCACGAGACATCTCGTTTTGCTAGCATGGGTTACGAAGAGACGGTGTCGTTAAGCAGCTTCTTAAATTGTTGGTTTCCTTGGCAATGGAGGAGGAAGATTTTCTGATCACAGCAGAGACTGAATGATTCTGAAAACTGGAAGTTTTTGCCTCTGAGCTCAGCTCAGAGCCTGCTTCTCTTGCTCTTCCATAAGCCTCTTAGTACTTGCTGATAGATGCCCTCCTGCCTAACTTAGTATGAGTGATTTCTATTACCTGTAACTGAATCCTAGTGTACAATCCTAGGTTGTACACTGCAGGTTGTCAAGGAAATGGAAATCTATGGCTGGTTGCCTGACAGTTGTATTTGAAGGTGGTGAGGATCCAGTTGGCAGGAAGGGTAGGACCTAGAGTGAATGGTCTACTAAAGGCAAGTCTTGGCAGGGGAACGATATGCTGTGACAGTCTAGCCGAGCAAGAATGGGGAATATAAGCACTTTGGGGTGTGTTAACTATTTCTAACTGTACCACAGTACAGTTTACAGAAAGAAAATGGTAAGCTCAGGTTTCTGTATTTACATCTCAAGTCCTGGTAAGAAGACAAGGGAACTTCTATGGTTGCCTTAAAAGTAATTTCTCATCTCTCTTAGCCACAAGTGAAATGGCTGAAAATAGTTGCATTGCTTCAACCTGCAGGTCGTTGAACTATAATACATATGGGTTGAATTCACAGCCTCAGTAGGTCTCTTAAGTGAGAGCTAGGGCATGTTTAAAAGAGTGGGGATTGAGAGTCCCACTCTTAAAAGATTCCTGGAATTGAGTTTTTTTAAATGGCTTTTAAGGACTGATATACCATCAATCCTGAAATTCACTGAGCATCCCCTGTCAGTGAATCCTGCCTTGTTTGGAAATCCTGGAATGACCTCCACTTTACAAAGGGAAGCCATGTTTCCTCCTGACCACCTCTGTCACACCACTGCCTCTAGAGCAGTGATTAAAGTTAGATGCAAGCATCTCATGCACCGAAAGAATGGAAATGTTTTAGTAATTTGCATTGGCAGAAAATGTGGAGATGAGTGGGCATGGACTCTGAAGGCATTAAACCAGGGAGGGAGAAATGCAATTTTAAATCACCTTTCTGATTTAACAGTGGATTAAATGCATCGACGTGAGCTCACCACAGAATCTGGATTCAATGTATTAGCTTGAGCAGCTGGATATTCTACTATTTTATGTGTGTGGTCGATAGTCTTTGAAGATGGCCGTCATGAACCACAGCTCCCTGTATTCACAGCCTTGTGTAATCTCATCCCGTGTTGGATTGCGGCCAGCCCAATGATGGACTTTAGCCAAGAGAAGGACAGGAAGTTTCTGCGTTTGTGTTTTTTTGAACCCTGAGCAGCCATGTAAGATGTCCAACTATCCTGCTGGGGAGAGAGGTCACTTGGAGGAGCTTGCTGTGCTGGGCATGTGCAAGAAGAAGCCAGCTTGGATGTCACAGCCCACCTGGTTTGGCTCTTTAGTTATCCACAGCCCCTGCTCAAACTGAGACTTCTCTCCCAAGAGCTCTAATTAGGAGGTCTGGATTTGATCTCATGGAAGGAGGAGGTATGTCCTTCAAGGTATGTACCGTTGCTCAGACACTACAGAGAAAAGCCATGGATGGACCAGACTCCAGGCAGAGGGATTCAGAACAACACACGCCCATCACATTCCACCTGTCTCTATGCAGTCCAAACCCACACAAAGCCCAGGCCAGCAGGAGAGCAGTTTCTTCCAACCTCTCGGGAGGCTGTGCTGTGAGTGTCGCTCTCAATTACCCACCACGGTGGACCCTTGGATACAAAGGCACAGGGAACACATCCCACTCAAGTGTCTGATGAGCATTACCGAGTCATCAGCATGAACAGCAAAGGCAAGAAGCTGGAGCTTTCTTTCTCATCCCGCCTGTTCTGAGATGCGGGAGAGTAATGGAAAGGACATGGGCTTTGGAATGGAAAAAGATGGGGTTTGGCCCTGGTTTTGCCCCTTTCTAGCCAGAGTGGTCTTTGTGGTTGATTCCCCAGCATCCATGCCTCCACCTCCACCCAAGTGATTATCTAAGCTGAGAGACCAAACCCCTTTAGCTTCAAGATAGCTAGGTGTGGGGTGGGGTCATTAGGACCCTCAGGATGGCCCCCCAGAGTGGTGCAGAAATATCAATTTTTGTGTGGGGAAGTACCAGCTTATACCAGGTGCTCTCACTAGTGACTTTCTTAGGAACGGACATACAGTTCAATCTTGGCCAAGGAGGAGTGAGAGGAAATCTGCTGGGGAGAGAGGGGGCTTCCACAAAAACTTTTCGCTCTTCTAGAAAGGACATCCAGGTAGAGGTGGCCCTTTTCCTTCCTCTGAGTGTTGTATCTAGGTGTCATGCCTTGGGCAAATCATTTAATCTCTATAATCCCTGCGTCTGGTGAGAATAGAGATGACGCATCACCTGTGCGTAGCATTCACTCAGTAAGTGGCAGTTATTATTGCTTTTATTACTCTAATGGGATAATAGTACATAAGTGCAGTGTAATTCATACTTGAAAATGATACAACTTGGCTTCTCGTCTCAAAGATGGCTGTCATCAAGTTCTCCCCTCCCCGCCAACACACGTCTCCTCTCACATCAAAAAGTGAAGCTTATTTCCATTCTCTTTGAACGTGGGCTGGCTTTGTGACTGCTTTGATCAATAGAATGTAGTAGACGTGATGTTCTGGGACTTCTGAGTCCAGGTCTTAAGACAACTGTTAGCTTCTCCTTCCTCTCTTTTGTAATGCTCGCCTTTGAGAGTCTTCCTTTTAAAGCCCAGCTGCCCCACTGTGAGAAGCCCAAGCCACATAGAGAGGCTGTGTAGAGGAGACCCAAGGTTCTCCAGCTAAGATATCAGCCAGCAGCCAACATCAACTGCCAGCCATGGAGTGCACCATCTTGGATGTTTCTGCTTAGTCTGCACCCAGATGACTGCAGCCCAGTTGACATAGTATGGGGTAGAAGAATTACCTATGTCCTCCCAATTTCCAGAATTGTGAGAGAAAGTAAAACGGTTGTAATTTTGAGCCATTAAGTTTTGAGGTGGTTTGTTATACAGCAAGTGATAACTGAAACAACTTCTTCAAAAGTATTCTTGAATTCTGGCTTTTCAGTGAGCTTGTATCAACTTCCCATCTCTCCTACAGGCAGATACAGTGAGCATCAGATGTCACCAGCCCACGCTTTCTGTTTCAGATCTCTGTCTCTTGATCTCTTTTATTGATAAAGTGTATGTGCTGAAACCACCTCAATCAATGCTGTTAGCTTCTCTCCATACTCCCTGAAATGCTTGGAAGGCCATATTTGTGCCACAGGAAGAACATCAGATTTGCAGTCTCAAGGCTCAAGTTCAAGACCTGGCTAGTTCACTTAGCAGTTGTGGGAACTTAGGCAAGGTTCTTAATCTTTGAGTCTCATTTTTTTTTTCCATCAGTAAACTGAGGGTAATAATAGTAACTTCCTCACAGAGCAGTGGAACAGTGCAAATGAGGTAACACATGTGAAAGTCCTTTGAAAACGTATTCTCTGCACATGGTAATTATCGTTATTATGCATCATTGTACAATGACCACCAGTGCATGAGTGCATCAATCAACAGCTCCTCTTTATGTCATGTTGTTTAGTCCTCCCCACTCTGGGAAACAAGATCACTGAGGGAGAAGCAAATACCATTACTATCATCTTCATCATTATCATCATCACCATTATCATCATCTTCATCATCATCATCACGATCTTCACCATCTTCATCATCATCACCACCATCTTCACCATCTTCATCATCATCATCACCACTATCATCATCATCACCATCTTCATCATCTTCTTCATCATCATCACCACTATCATCAGCAGCAGCATCATCATCATTGTCACCATCACCACATACCATCAACCATCTACCAAGCTGCACCCTTGTCATAGATTCTCACAACAGTTCTTCAGGATGTATGTGTTATTAACCCTCTTTTACAGTGAGGAAAACAAAGCTAGTCCCGGTTAATCTCCTTGCTCAAGATCATAGAGAAGTAAAGTTGGCTTACTGGAAAGTTAAAAGCCAGATTAAAAGGGTGTTTGTTGCCGCATGCATGTTTTTCCTTTCCCTATCAACCTCAGAGAACTAATGACTCTTTTTAAGTGGCTCTGAGGGTATGTGGGATGTCAACAACTTTATTAAGCTGCACTCCAAATGCTGTGATGCAAATGGCACTTTCTTGGGGGAAAAACACCCTCTGGCATTGGAATAGCAGCAATGAAGATTGAATCTGAAGCTGTCGACATCCTGAAAGTTCATGAGCTGGAGCTAAGGGGAGGCTAAGCGTCCCTGTTTATTTGCTGTGTGCAGTCGCCTCTCAGAAGCTGGGCAGGCACTAATTAGATAGCCACTTGGAAAGTTACTATCCCTAACTGGAAGCCATCCAAATTGCTCTCTTTGTTCCAGAAGCTTTGGAAGAGGATGTCTCCCTCCCTCCCCAACTGTCCTCCCACTCCATCCTCACTTGCCAAACCCCAGGGACCACAAATACTGCTAATTATGTCAGCTTGGCTTGGCATTGGTCTTCCAGATAGCACCTTTCATTAGCATTGCCCTTCTGATGGTCTGGCTGCTGTACCTGTAGGGGTAGTGGGTGATGTGTTGGTTACCCTGGTGACATAGGAAAATGATAGAAGGGGAGGTGGAGGGTGTGAATGACATCTCAAACAGGCCTCAAAACTATGTGTTCTCTTTCCTCCATGCCTCTTGTGCTTCCATAAGGTGGCATTTAGCCCTCTGGGGATGCCAGGGAGGGAGCTGGTGTCAATTTGCTGGTTGTCTCAACTTTGAGTATCTTAAAGGCACCTTGTGGCCTCCAAAGGTTGGTTTTGGAGAGCAGTTACTGTATTTTAATTATTATCCCTGGACCTCATTCCCCACCAAACACACACACACACACACACACACGCATGCACGCACGTATGCTGCCCACCCAACCCTAGCAGTTGGAGGCTCTTAGGCAGTATGTGTGGAATTGAATTGCACCATTAATGTACCAATGGCATGGACCAAAGGCAGGGGGATAGTTATTGATCTCCTTAAGAGAACAAACTGTTTGCAGGTTCTTCAACACAGCGCTCATGCTGCGTTCTGAACCCAGGAGTCACGCTAAGTAGATTGGGCACTATGATTTTGAGAGAGGTCTAGCTTATGAAATTCTATACAAAGCAGAGAATTATGTGGCCCTTTAGGAGATAAAAGCTCTACACAGCATATACCAAAACAAGTATGACATCATTTTCTAGACTTTCTGATACTACTTATGAGCAGGTAAGCTTTGCCTTTTGCCAGGTGTGTCCATACCTTGGTCCCACAATGGTTGTAATCCCAGTCCCAAAGTAGCCAGGTGGGCAGCTGACCAAAGAAAGGGCAGAGAGGCTTATATGTGCCCCAATCCCTCCATCATCCATAAGTCCTGGCCAATGGGAGAGTGAATAATAATTACTTTTCACTCTTCCATCTCTTTCAAAAATCTTTTTTATTCTTAGTGTAACCAAAGCCACAAGGAGAAACCAGTTGCAAACATGCTGCCTTTTGTCCAGGAATTGTGAAACCACCAGAAGCCAACATCATTTACCATCTTGCTTATCAGTCTTTTGGGGGAAGGGGGACATATCTCAAACTTAGACCAGCTAGTGGTGAGGGGCAATTGTCATCTGAAATGGTCATCTCAGCAGGAACCATAAAATAAATCTTTATTTATACAGACAATAATTTTAACAACATTGAGAAAAAGATTTGGAATTATGACTGAGACTCCCCCAAACCCACAAAGTGTGAGAGCCAGTAGTGGCCTGTATGAAATACACAGCTCTAAAGGCAGACTGGTTCCTGCAGAGAAGGGGGAAAATATTCCTTTTTCATTTCTAGCCCAGAAAATTCGGCCAGTGTCCTGGCTGGCTACACTATATGGAAGTCAGTTCAGTTATAGATTTTCCCTTTTCCGTGTTTGTGAGAGTTACTTGCAAAAATCAGCCAACAAACCAGTCAGCCAGATGAGTTTCCCTTCCTTTATTCGATCCGAGAAGGTGTTCCATGTCGCAGGGTCCATGTAGGAATTAACTCATGTGCCAGGTGCCAAAGAAAAACTTGAATTGTTGGCCTGAGTATATAAACTGTGCCGAGAGGGGCCAAAGACAGAAGGTCGTGATGAGGTCTCACCGATGACAGGCTCTCTGGCCCATCAGTAGTAAAGCCTCAGCCTAGTGACAAGTGGCCATTTCTATTTCTTCAACAGCTAATGTTCAGTGAATGTTTTTCATGTGCTGGACATTGGGCTGAGTTCACAGTCACCATCTCATATAATCTTACAACAGGCTTTGGAGGGGTGGTGGCTAAGATCATCTTTGTTTATGTCCAAGGCAAATCTCTAAGGCTCAGAGAAAGAGAGAGAGAGAGGGAAACTTATCTGACAAATCTGGTGAGTGGGAAAGCCAAGATTTGAATCCAGGTTTCCTTGGACTCAGACTGTACCATACTGATTAGTTCAGGATTTAAGCATCTGAAGCATCAATGCCTGTATTATCCTCATCTGGCTGAGACTTAACATCTGATCTATCTTCTTGCAGGATTTGGGGTTAAGGATCCAAGCTGCCTGACTCAACTCAAGGCAATGGCAGGGGCCCAAGCCTCGCAAGGTCAGGTCAGCTGATCCGAGATGCCCTGACTGTGAATCCAACGTCCCTCTTGCAACAGTATTCTCGGGGTTAAGTCTAATCTCCCTCTCTGCCCCTACTCCCCAGTTTTAATGATAAGGAAGTAGGTGTTGTTCCTTTTATTTTTAGGCAGCTGTAAAAAGGAGAAGGTAACTTAGATTGAATGGGGAAGAAGTCATGCAAAGAGATGCTGGTCAAACAGGACTGGTGGTATGCGAGAGGGCCTGGGAGGGTTGGTGTGTCTGGAACCAAAGGTGTGCTAGATCTCAAAGGGCACTCACTGTAGGCCCTGAAGAAGACTGACCTCTACCCTAAAAATGGCCACAGTTACCGTGACATGATCAGACTGGCATGCAGAACGATTACTATCAAATGAGAATTCTCATTTCTGATTCCCTAGAAACCAGCCTTCCCCAGGTCCTGTTGTTCCTAACAGGACAGATGGAGACTTGGGTGTGTCTTGGGCAGGCTAGCAGTTTGGTGTCCCTTCAAAGGCAATGATTTCAGTATTCGTTCAACTTTTCTTTCAAAGAGAAGCTGAATTCCAGGGGTAGGCAGAGGCAGATTCCTGGTGATGGGGCTCAGCCTGTGTGCTGAGCAATCTGTTTGGGCCTCAGATTTGCAAACCTCATTCAGCAAAGCCAAAGTCCTGCAGAACAGAACCCACCTCCTTAGGAGGTGATTCATGATCAACTTGTTTGCCAGAATCTGCTTCTTGGTTCCTCATCTCCCAACTTAAATAGTTTATTGTGCTGGTTTTTTTTTTTTTTTTTGAGCTATAGTTGATTTACAATATTGTGTTAGTTTCAGGTGTACAGCAAAGTTATTCATTCAGTTATATGTATATATATATGTATATTCTTTTTCAGTTTCTTTTCCATTATAGGTTGTTACAAGATAGTGAATATGGTTCCCTGTGCTATACAGTAAATCCTTGCTGTTTATCAACTTTATTCGTAGTGGTGTGTATCCGTTAATGCCATACTCCTAATTTATTACTCCCTCTTCCCCTTTGGTAACCATAAATTTGTTTTCTATGTCTGTGAGTCTGTTTCTGTTTTGTAAATAATTTCATTTGTATTATTTTAAAATTCCAGATATAAGAGATATCATAAGAAAATACTATGGATAGTTATATGCCAACAAAATGGACAAGCTAGAAGAAATGGACAAGTTTCTAGAAACATACAGCCCGCCAAAACTGAATCAAGAAAAAGCAGATAATTTGAACGGACCAGTTACTAGAGGTGAAATAGAATCGATAATAAAAAAAACTCCCTGCAAACAAAAGTCCCAGTTTCAGTGGGGAATTCTACCAAACATACAAAGAAGAACTTATACCTATACTTCTCAAACTCTTCCAAAAGATTAAAGAGGAGGGAACACTCCCAAAGTCATTCTATGAAGCCACCGTCACCCTGATACTAAAAAACCAGACAAAGACACTACCAAAAAAAGAAATTATAGGCCAATATTTTCGACGAATATAGATCCCAAAAGTCTCAACAAAATATTAACAAACTGAATCCAACAACACATAAAAAAGGTCGTACACCACAACCAAGTTGGATTCATCCCAGGGTCACAAGGATGGTTTAACATATGCAAATCAATCAGTGCAATACACCACATCAACAAAAGAAAAGGCAAAAACCATACGATCATCTCAGTAGATGCAGAAAAAAATTTGATACAATTCAACATTCATTCATGATAAAAACTCTTACCAAAGTGGGTATGGAGGGAACATATCTCAAGATAATAAAAGCTATTTATGACAAACCCACAGCCAACGTAATACTCAATGGTGAAAAGCTGAAAGCCTTCCTGCTAAAATCTGGAGCAAGACAAGGATGCCCACTCTCACCACTTCTATTCAACATTGTATTGGTAGAGTCCTAGCTACAGTGATCAGATAAGAAAAAGAAATAAAAGATATCCAAACTGGAAGGGAAGAGGTAAGATTGTCATTATATGCAGATGATACTCTATATAGAAAACCCTAAAGACTCCACTCAAAAACTATTAGAACTATTAAATGAATTCAGCAAGGTAGCAGTTTACAAGATTAATGTACAGAAATCTGTTGCATTTCTTTACGCTAACAATGAACTATCAGAAAGCGAAAGTAAAAAAAAAAAATCCCATTTAAAATTGTGCTGGTTTTAAAACGTGTTTGAATTCTGTTTCTGGCCATAATGGAGAAACAAGGACCAGAGTTACTCTCCCACCTTAAACAACAAGAAAAGCAGACAAAATGAATGAGACAAAATGTTAAGCAATGGTTTTTCAGTTATTGAAAACAGGCAGCATGGACTGCCCCCAGAAAAAAGGGAAGTTAGTGAGGTGAGTCTTACAGTATCTTCAATGAAAAGCAAACACTGGATGAGATTAAAAGCAGATTAGAGCCTACAGAAGAAAAGATCAGGGAATTTGAAACAGCAATTGAAACTATCCATAACAAAGTACACACACGGAAAAGAAGACTAGAAGAAAATAAACAGTGACCTATGGGACAATATCAAATGATCTAACATCTGAGATCCAGAAGGAGGGGATGAGGGTAGAAAAAAATTTAAAGAAATATTAGCCAAAATGCCCTCAAAGTTGATGAAAACTATAAACCCACAGTTTCAAGAAGCTCAATAAACTTTTCCTGAAAGAAAACACATTTCTCTAATGACTAATGATGCTGAACATCTTTTCATGTGCTTACTGGCCATTTGTATATATTCTTTGGAGAAATGTCTATTCAAACTCTTCACCCATTTTTAAAATTAGGTTATTTTGCTTTTCATTGTTGAGTTGTGAGAGTTCTTTATATATTCTGGATACTAGACCCTTATCAGATATATGATTAGGTCTCATTCTGTGGATTATCTTTTCACTATCTTGATAGTTTCTATATTAGTCAGGGTTCTCCAGAGAAACAGAAGCAATACAAGCCACAAAAAAGATTTATTTTAAGGAACTGGCTCACAAAAATGTGGGAACTGACAAGTCTGAAATATATAGGGCAGCACTGCAGGCTGAAAACTCAGACAGGATTGGTAATGTATCCTTGAGGCAGAATTTCTTCTTTCCCCAGAAACCTCACGTTTTGCTTTTAAGGCCTTCGACTAATTGGATGAGGCTTACCCACATTGTAGAGGGTAATCTCTTTACCTAAAGTCAACTGATTTTAGATGTTAACTACATCAACAGAATACCTTCACAGCAACATCTAGACTGTTTGCTTAAAGAACTATACCACAGCCTCGTCATGTTGGCACAAAATTAGCCATCACAGTGTCACTTTGACACACAAAAGTTTTAAATTTTGATGAAGTCAGATTTATCTATTTTTTTTCTTTGAGTGCTTATGTTTTAGGTGTCATGTGTAAGAAACCCTTGCTTAATCCAAGGTCACACCTATGTTTTCTTATGAGACTTTTATAGTTTTAGCTTTTACATTTAAGTCTTTGATTCATTTAGAGTCAATTTCTGTATATGGTGTGAGACAGGTGTTTTATTCATTGTTTTACATGTGTTTTTGTCATCTTTTTAAGCCACTCAGTTTAATTTTCTCCATTATCTTACTATTCCAGTGCTTTGTTCAGGCCCCTTAGAGAGTTTAGGCCCTTGTCTGACCAGTTTGCCCTTTCATTCAGTTCCAGATCCCAGACTGGGAGAAAATTTAGAGCTTTTGACCTCATTTCCCTGAATCCCTCTCTGATAGTCCTGCCTAGGCCTTGAAAAGCAATATAAAGAGCTGGAAGAAATGAACCTTGTTATTTTAGAGGGAGGCTTCATCTACTGGTCACCACAAAGTGCCTGGCGTTTTTTGAACTCATAACTTGGCAAGAGAGGTTGCAGGGATCCACAAACTACGACCCGAGGGCAAAATAGGGCCCTCTACCTGATTTTATAGGGACACAACCACACCCATTCATTTACATATTTTCTATGCTGGCTTGAGAGCTAGAAAAAAAGAGTTAAGTAATTATGATAGAAATTCTGTAGCCTTCAAAACCTAAAATGTTTATGATCTGGGCCCTTTAGAGAAAACTTTGCTGACCTTTGTCACACATTCCTAGTGTGTCCAGAATGGAAATCTTGGTTTCCTTTAAAGTAAGAGAAAATGGATGTGTAGCAGAGGCCATTGTTGCTCCACCAAGATCCCCTTGGATCCCCTCAGATCCCCTCGGATCCCCACGGATCCCCTCGGATCCCCTCGGTTCCCTTGCATGATAAGGTTGCTCATCCCCAGGTCCTGTGCTGCTTCTGTGAATGCATCACACTGTGACCTTCTCTTCTCTTGTGTGGCTCCTTTTCTTTTCTCCCTCCTGCTTCTCTTACCACCTTGCTAATTTCTTCTGAGAGCATTTCCTCAGTAAGTCACGTACATATGCATTCTCCTCTCAGGCGCTACTTCTAGAGAATCCAACCTAAGACAGGCTGCATTGTCACAATTAGAATTCCAGTTCACGCCTTCCTTCTTTCCTGTCTGCCCTCCTAAATAATGGAGTCCAAAAGCTATCAGGTTGGGAAAAGCAAGGTAGACGTCTGTAATGGGGGACAAGGGGCTTGTGGTCTGGCAGCTCGGGGAGGTGTTGGAGTCAGAGCAGAGAGAAGAGGGTGTTTGCATGGGGGAGGGCTTGGGGAGGGGGCTTGGCATGGGGCAACAATACCCTGGCAGGATGAAGAGGGCGACTGCACGGATGGCAATAGTGGCAATGGGAGATTATTACTCGAGGGGAATTGATCCAGTCATTAACTATATTGAGGATAATGGGAGCCAGGTTTCTCATTGTCTGAGGGGTTACAAATATGGAAAGGGAGAAAAACTAGAGTAAACTCTGTGGGATTGGATTGGAATTGGAGGTATCAGTGTGAACTCATGTTTTCCATAGATAGAGGTAGATGAAAAAGTAGATACAGAAGTAAACACATGTGGTCACGGAGAGGGTCCAGAAGCACCAACATCCCAAAGCAATAAACACCCTTAACACCCAGATCTTGGTTTCAAAATACCTTTCTCCTCTAAAAGGAATAAGGCGTCCTTGAGGAAATGGCTGATTCCAAGCTGGAGCAGAGAAAGTACAAGATAAGCTAGAGTGTCTTTTTGTGTTAGGAAGTAAGGGACTGCTCAAAGTAGGGTGAGAAAATGTCAAAGAGGACATAGATGTTAGCTTGAAGGGGCTCCCGTTGGCCAGATTTGGGACAATTTGTGCATCAGAATAAATGCTATTAGTGGCAGATTATAATCCACTGAAAAAAACAGGAATCCATGAGTCTATATTGATATAAATAAATGAATGAATAAATAAGTGGGGAGAAGAGAAAGGTCTTACCATAGAAAGCCAACTAATAAATGTAGAAGGAATGCTGTCATTAGAAGATCACATTTTGGCAACCGTCACAGTAATAACAAATTCTGCCAAGAAATATCAATGGATGTAAAAACTAGTGGGTGAAAGTTTGATGAAGAACAGGGTATTTACATAGTCTCAAAGTACCTTGTCACAACATACTGATTAATTACAAAGGGAAAAATAGTAATTTAAATGGAGAAATTTGGCAGCTGCCACCTTAATCACATGATGAAATCACCAGAAATGAGACAAATCAAAATTGTGTACCACTTGATAGGATGCAATGAGAAAAACACAGCAGCACTTTTGTGACATTCCTGCCAAAATGCATACCTTAAATCTAATTGTGGGGAAACACTGGACAAACCCAAATTGAGGGGCATTCTCCAAAATAACGGACTTGAAATTGTCAAAAGGGTCAAGGTTGTGAAACACGGAGGGATGGTCCACTGAAGAAAGCTTCAGTGATGTGGGATCCTGATTAGATCACTCTGCCATAAAGGACATTACCGAGACAACTGGGCTTTGTGAGTCAGATGGTTGTAATGTATCAATATTAATTTCCTGATTTTGGTGGTTGTATTATGGTTATGTGGGAGAATGTCCTTGTTCGCAGGGAATAAATAAATACTAAAGAATTTGGGAGTGATGAAGCATCCTGTCACCAAGCTATTCTAGAAAAAAGGTCAGGGAAAAAAGGTTTTTGTACTATTCTTGCAACTCTTCTGTAAATTTGAAATTTCTTTGAAAGAAATAGAAAATAGAATATCATGGCTCACCCTCACCCCGCCCCCCCCAAGAAAAAATTCTGGTGAAATTAGTGGTTGAAAACCACTGAGAGGCTACTCCCCTCCTGCTCCCTGCAGGGACACCATGGATCCTCTGCATATAGCCCCTTAGTTTTAGCCATTTCACTGTGTGCTGGTCTGACTTCCAACTGCCAGCTCCCTCGGCTGCCTGAGGGCTTTCTCGGGGTGCCAGAGTGGCACTGCCCATGTGCAGCGTGGAAATGTCAGGGAATTACTGCCCCCTGCCTTCTTCCCCAAAAGCAGCCCCCAAACAGTGACTGATGGGAGATGGTGGATAAATACCCCAGTCCCCTCTCCCTTCAGGTGGGATAATGCTGAGGCGTGCCCTGAATGGCTCCCTGAGTTCTCCAATAGGATGGAGCTCCGTTCAACCCCCTTACTGATTTTCTTCCCTTCCTTGATTGACTTCACCCTCCCCTATCGACATTTCCAGGAATTACCTGTTTAATGAACTGATTTGTGCTCAAATCCTTTCCTCAGAATAGACTTCTTGGAAATGCAAAGGAAGACCCTCTCTATCACACCACCCTATTTTATTGGCTTCATAGTAATTCTCACCATCTGAAATCATCCTGTTCCTTTACCTATTGATTTATTTGCAATGCCTTAGACAGTATCTAGCATGTGGAGGGTACTCAGTAAATATTCGTGGAATGAATGAAGGAGGAGAAGAATGTTTTTCCATCTGGGTTCTCAGAGGTTCCCCTGGCTTCAAGGTCCCATGGTCAAGAGAGCTCAGCCAGAGGACTCTCTGGGCTGGATCCTCTCAACTCAGTAAGACTCCATCCTGGTCTATTCTTGTTATGGTTCCACTTGGGACTGAAGGGGATCAGAACATGCCACCCCAAAATATGCCACTTTGACATGGGATTTCTTTGCATTGAAGGCAATTGAGAATCACCAGATGCAAGAAGAATTCTCTGACCTCCCCTTATCTGCCTAAAAGCAGGGCATAAACTTCCCTTTGAGGAAGATCTCCCCTTCCCCCAGTACCAGGGAGAGAAGAGCAACTCTTATCAAAGATGGATAATGGACACCAAGATAAATTTTCGTAAAGAGACCTTATTAAAATAACCCTTATTTTCCATTAGTTCCCCCCACATATTTCCTAGTCCCTTTCCCATAATTCATTGTCCCTTGAAGACCAAACCCTCTTTCCTTTGTTAAAAGAGTATTAACTCCCCTGAGTCTAACTTCTTCTTTGAGTTTCTGTTCTTTTCTGTGAACTCCCATGCACATATATAATAATAAAAATTGTGTGCCTTTCCTTCTGTTAATGTTTTTTGTTAGTTTAATTTGCAGGTCCTCAGGCACACCCCTAAGAGGATAGAGGAAAAGTTTTTCTTCTCTGACAGAATATAAGCAAGCAAAGACATTTTTTTTTTTAAGTTTAAAACCACAAAGCTAATTCATCTACTTCATTTGACAGAGGAGATAAGTTTGGTCCCAAGTTGCCCAGTTGGTTGGTAGTAGAGCCCAGATGGAAGGCTGATGCTGTTTCATCCCATAAATACAATGGCTGCTGAATCAAGAGTCAGCAGGATGCCTGGTAGTCCCCAACAGCAGCTGAGCCCATAATCTGTCTGCTCATTTGACCAAATTTGGGGGAAGGCCAGAGTGAATTTAGCTGCTGTTTATGGGAATATATGCACCCAGTAACTCCTCACAGCAACCCTATGAATAGGTATCACCCCCACTTTATAGATGCTGACATTAAGGCTTGGTGAGTATTGCTGAGAATGACTTAGAAATCTGAATATAGGAGATTGTTTTCAGTGAATTGTGACATTATCCCTTGCAGGAACATGTGGTGATACTAACTGTTGGCCAAGTATTACCAAGTACTGGTCCTGCTGGATCCCTCTTCAAAGTAGAAATAAGGCTTATCTGCAATTAGCTCATTCACTGTGTGCAAATAGTACTAATTGCTTGAAAACAGTGTGTTCTCTTAAGTAGGTTAAGCATTCCCCTCTAAAATCTTGTTTGTACTATTAATTTGAGCAACAAACCTTTGCTTTATGGAGCAAGGCACAGTCCAGCCAGGCCAGGCTGGGAGAAGGATTACAAATTCTCACTCATTTGAGTTGGGATGTGGATGTGGATGGACCTGTGCTTGCCAAGCTTGCTATTTCGAGCCTGAACGGAGGGTCAGCCAAATCCCGCAGTCACCTGAATTATTAAACGTTTGATGGGAAATGAAAATGCCTTCTTTTCTAGTACCAGAGAACCTCCAAATTTCTGTCAACCCCATCTTGCCAACTGGAGGTCCTGCTGGGCTTCCTTTAATGAAGAGATAAGACTCAATTTTAATTAGCACACTAATTGTTTCCATGCAAATGAATGTGGGAAAATGACTTGCAAACAGTTCATTTTCTTAAGTGGGGTACCAAGGTGCACCCCATAGGCCTGTCGATGGTGCCCCATGGCACAGCCAACTGTTTTGTTTACTGAGTAGCACAAATCTGGCCTCAACAAGCACGTGCTGGGCTCTGTGTGAGAGTTGGGGGATGGTGAAATGATGTCTTGTAAGAGTCCACTGTAGAGGTCGAGGGGGAAAGTTACTAGATTCTCTGAGTTAGGGTTCCTCGTTGTAAGCAACAGAAATCAATTCAGGAAAAGAAAATAGAAAGGGAATGTTTTGGAAGGGTTGAGGGGTAAAGGTAGGCTGGGCTGGGGGCTGAAGGGGGCTGGGCAGAGGAACAATCTGGTGGGTATATTGCCATCACATGAACTCATCTCTAGCTGACCTTGTGTCCTTGCGTAGCTCAGACCACTGTCTCTATCAGGGAAGAAAAACCTCTTAGGCTCAGTACCTGGGAACATACAAATTAAACTGACAAAAGATAGAATAACAGGAGGAAAAAAACCCCAAATTTATTCATGTGTATATGGGAGCTCACAAAAGAAGTAGTTCGCCCAATAGCTAAAGGTTGGGAGAGACAAGAGGCTTCTATGGGTTTCTAGGGGAACAAACAGGAGATAAGAAAATTTGTGATAATATTTGTTTATGCAGGAGTGAGTGATCTCGTCCATTTTTCATGGCCATAAAACTCCCTCAGAGAAGGGAATTTATGATAGTTTCATTCTTAGAAGCTTTTCTTTCAGTGAGATAAAGGAAGCTCCGAGAAGGCTTCTTCCAAGTGGGTCCCCACACCTCTCACCTGAATGACTGTGATGTCCTCCTAACTGGTATCACAGTTTCCTCTCTGGCCGCCCACCAACATGCTCTCCACAGCATCCAGAGGAACTCATTTAGAATGGAAATCAGATAATGCCACCCTTGTGCCTAAAAACCTCTATGACCCAGTGTCCAGACCTTGGCTTCTAACACCATTCTCTAGTAAAGGAACTAAGGCTCCTTGGAGAAATGGTGGATTCTAGGACTGGGCAGGGACTATATAAGATGTGCTTGAAGCATCTTGTAGTGACAGAAAATAAGGAAATGCTCAAGAAACAAAATGATGGGTTTACATCAAAGGGACACAGGAGTCAGCTGAAAGAGCTCCTAGTAGCCAAAGCTGGGATAATCTGTGCAAGAAAATAAACAACATAGTATTATAATATAACCCAAAGTACAAAGTAAGTATCTATGAGTCTATACTGACATAGATAATTGAATAAGTAAATAAATGGGAAAGAAGAAACAAATGTCCCATATGGAAGAATTCCAAATAATTTATGGAGCTACTCCCCCATAAAGGAGGTGGAGTATAGCTTCCCATCCTGTGAATGTGGGCTGCACACAGCGACTCCTTCTGAAGAGCAGAATACGGAAAGAGGGAACAGAGAGAAACTTTACAGCAGAGAAGCTGGACACATGCTACCTCACCAGGTGGTCAAGGTCAACATCAACAGTGATCAGTATGTTGATTGCAGGTACCCTTGATATGATGCAATGCGAGTGGGGTTTTACCTCTGTGGTCTTCCTCCCATGACCCAAACCCCAGGCGAGTAACCCATAACCCATGAGAAAAACATCAGACAAAACCAAGCTGAAGGACAGTCTACAAAATACCTGACCAGTACTCCTCGGAACTGTCAAGGTCACCCAAAAGAAGGAAGATCTGGAAAACGGTCACTACTCAGAGGAGCCTCAGGAGACATGATATCTAAAAGTAAGGTAGCATCTTATGCACCCCTGTGTTCATAGCAGCACTATTCACAATAGCCAAGACATGGAAACAACCTAAATTTCCATCGACAGATGAATGGATAAAGAAGATGTGGTACATATATACAATGGAGTAGTATTCAGCCATAAAAAAGAATGAAATAATGCCATTTGCAGCAACATGGATGCAACTAGAGATCATCATACTAAGTGAAGTAAGTCAGAAAGAGAAAGACAAATACCATATGATATCACTTACATGTGGAATCTAAAATATGACACAAATGAACCTATCTATGAAACAGAGACTCACAGACACAAAGAATAGACTTGTGGTTGCCAAGGGGTGGAGGGAGAGATGGATTAGGAGTTTGGGATTAGTAGATGCAAACTATTATATATAGAATGGATAAACAGAAAGGTCCTACTGTATAGCACAAGGAACTATATTCAATATCCTGGGATAAACCATAATGGAAAATAATATAAAAAAGAATGTATATATATGTATAACTGAATCTCTTTGCTGTACAGCAGAAATTAACACAACATTGTAAATCAACTATACTTCAATTTAAAAAAAAAGAAAAAAAAACTAATGTAGCATCTTGGATGGAAGCCTGGAACAGAAAGAGGACGTCGAGAAAAAAGATAGGAAATCTGAATAAAGTATAGACTTATGTTAATGACAATGTATTGTCGGTTCCTTAGCTGTGACGAAAGTACCATATTAACGTAAGATCTTAACAATAGTGGGT
The DNA here is from genome assembly GCF_949987535.1 of Balaenoptera acutorostrata. Lineage (NCBI taxonomy): Eukaryota > Metazoa > Chordata > Mammalia > Artiodactyla > Balaenopteridae > Balaenoptera > Balaenoptera acutorostrata. The sequence continues at coordinate 14,220,045 of NC_080064.1, read as the reverse complement.
ATGTGGGTATGTGGGGATTCTCTGTATTATCCTTGCAACTTTACGTTCTAAAAACTCTCCTGAAATAAAAAGTGTACTGACAAGCAAAGCAAAAAATCATCTGAAGGTTTCTTATTCGGCTGAGAATAAAATCCACACTTCTCATTCCAGCTGACAGTTGACGGTGTCCCACGTGACCTGGCTGCCCCACCTCCTGCCACCTCCCCAGCCACACTGGCCTTCGCTTGGCCTAGGACAAAGGGCCCTTTCTCTTGGCGGTCCCTCCTCTTCCCCTTGTTCTCCTTGTCTGTCTCTTCTCATCTTTCGTATCACAACTTCATTGCCACCTCCTCCGAGAAGCCACCTTGAGCACAATGAACCACGTGCCTCCTGTCACTCTCCATCACACTCCATTCATTTCCTGCACTGAGCTTACACCAACCTGCCTTTATCCTTTATAGCTGTTCACCTGTATGTTCCTGGCTTCCCCAGGAGAAGGCATCCAACCTGTTCACAATCAGCACCGCAGCACCTTGCAGGGAGTGGGCATTTAATAAACATCCATCTTAATTACTCACGATTGCATAATTAGGATCCACAACATAACACAATCGTTAACGTGTTTTATTCCTCGAGCTTTTCCCAACTATATTTTGTTAAACCACCAAAAGTAATGAGTTTAGTGTGAGGAAGGGGGAAGTTCATAGGGAACAGAGAGATTATTTTTCCCTTTGTCTTTCCCCATGGAAATGAGGAAGGAGCCAAAACGTCTTTGAGAAATAAGTTTTTATTCTTTTGCCCCAAAGCATCCTGCTGAGCTGGGCTCTGTGTAGTTTGTGGAACTTTCCAGAATGAATGAAACCCAGTGTGTTTTTGTGCTTAAGGCACATTGCCAATTATCTGTGCTGATGGAGCAGAGAACTTCCTTATTCTTGTAAGGGATTGTTTTCCAAAGTTAAAGACAACTTTTACTTACCAGGGGTGCAGGTGGGGAGCAGGGAATGGGGATTTAGGGTTTAATGAGCACGGAGTTTCAGTTTAGGGTGATGAAGAAGTTAAGGAGATGGAAGGTGGTGATGGCTGTACAAACGTACTTACTGCCTCTGAACTGTACACTTGAAAAAATGGCTAAAATGGTAAATTTTATGTTACATATATTTTATCACAATAAAAAGAAATCCAGTGATACATTCTTCGAACTTGAAAGTAGTCACAATATTCTGATGGGAGTAAAGGTCGGTTACACAGCAAGTACAGAGTAAGATCCCATTTTTAATTTTTAAAATTATGGGTAACGGCACTGGAAATAAAGATGTCAAAAACAACAACTGATTATTTTGGAGTGGGAGTGATTTCTACTGTCTTCTTTGGGCTTCTCTGTGTTTTCCCAATCATATATTCTACAATAAACGTTTGTATACCTTTTGTAACCAGATAAAACATAGACACACAACGTTAAGAATGTACTTAAAACCACCGAATTGTACATTTTCATGTGGTTATGATGGTAAATTTGTGTTATGTGTATTTTACCCCAATAAAAAGATGTATATTTGAAAAGACAACTTAAAAACCTTACCTCCCTGGGTTTTCTTGAGGCTGATGTTGCCCTACGTGGTAGTCATTCCCCATCACCCACCCCACTGTGTGGTCCAGGGCAGAGAGACGCGGCTTGGGAAGTGAAATCAAGAGGCTGAAAGCTACCAGGTATGGGTTTAACCGGTTCTATGTGCAATCCAACAGTTTGGCTCCTTTCCTTCAAATAAGATGGAAAGTATTCTGTAAGAGCAGATTTTATTGTTTTGTTTTGTTTTTTTAAAGAGTTCGCTCAGGATTTGTTACCATTCAAATTGAGGGCAAGTTAACAGCTAACCCTCCTATTTTCTACAAAGTCAAGATTGTTAAATGTGATAGTATAAACATGATTGCAGGAGAGACAGTCACAAATCTTCAGAGGATGAACTGTTTTCAAGAACGCAGAGATGCCATATCACCTTGACACTCATTACAAATCAAGACGCATTATATTTGGGCAGTGTTTTTGACCTTCTAAAGTGTATTCATGCTTTTTATTTATTGCACGATCAGGCAAATCATGTGAAAGTGGCTTTCTTTTTAAGCTGGGAGATGCCAGAGTTCATTTGAAATAGGGGAGGTTGCTGGTGCTGGGGAAGGGCTGTCCGGGGTGTGAAGTCCTAAAGAAGGTGAGAGGGGGTGGGCTTGAGGGGGAAGGAGGGTGTGCCTCCTCTATGGTCTCCGGAAGGAGCAACGAGCAGGTGGGAACATCAACAGAGTGGACTGGAGTGACTTTGTTGAGGGATGTTAGCAAGGAGCCGGTGCAGAGCCTGAGCCTGAGTTCTCCACCGGGAGGCCGAGGGAGTCTGGATATATATTTTTTTTTTTTTAACATTTTTAAAAAAAAATTAATTTATTTATTTTATTATTTATGGCTGTGCTGGGTCTTCGTTTCTGTACGAGGGCTTTCTCTAGTTGCGGCGAGCAGGGGCCACTCTTCATCGCGGTGCGCGGGCCTCTCACTATCGCGGCCTCTCTTGTTGCGGGGCACAGGCTCCGGATGCGCAGGCTCAGTAGTTGTGGCTCACGGGCCCAGCTGCTCCGCGGCATGTGGGATCCTCCCAGACCGGGGCTCGAACCCGTGTCCTCTGCATTGGTAGGCAGACTCTCAACCACTGCGCCACCAGGGAAGCCCCGAGTCCGGATATTTATACACCACCTCCTGACAGTCGAGCCCTCCCGGGGGAGGTACCTCGCCAGGCAGTGCAATCTGCCCTTCACGTGGGCCACGCACAGATGCTGACCGCTGCAGCAGAACCATTGTGCTCTGCGCGATAAGAACTGAGGCGCTCCCTGCGCCCTGATATTGCATGCCAAAGCGGAGGGTGTTTAAGGAAAGGACAGAAGGTATGAAACAGTCCTCCTTGGAGACAGGAAATCAACCCGGCCGGGCAGTGCTGAACACCCAGCCACAGCACCTGACGGTGCATTTCAAACCAGGACACAACTCAGCTTCTGAGCCAAGCTCTGTGGCTGTTCTGTGCCGGTGCCAGGATGGAAGCAGACAAGACATCCTCACTGCCCACTGGGAACTCACTGGGGCCAGCGGACCTGCAGGCTGAGGCTGTGGAATGAGAAGTGGGGGGGTTATGTGTGCAGCGTGGGGTGTCCCGACTGAGGGGTGGGGAGTGTCTGGGCCCGAGATGATGAGACCACATGGTCAAGTCCTTGAAAGATGAATATTGACATCACAGCTACAAGATCTGTTTGAACCTAGCTTATTTCATCTGAGAAATGGGACGATGATGGATTTGAAATCTCTGTTTAAACTTCTGAGTGATGAGAAGGACCATGGTTTTTGGCGAGTGGCTTCAGGATTTTGGATTTCCAATCCTCACCCCAGTGATCAAACGCATACCAGGAAGCAGTAGGGAGTCCACAAACACACCAGCAGGGGTTTAGGCCCTAAGATCAAGAGGGGTCCAAGCAGCCTGGAAGCCAGGCAGTCTCATACAGTAGCACTTGCCACTTTTATTCCTTCTTTCAGTAAAGTATCACTGAGATCCTGCCCTGAGCCAGATCCTGGACCAGACACTGGAGACACTCATGGGAACAAGATCCAGGGAGCAAGGCAGTCAAGGCCTTGACCCCAACATGCTGGGGGGCAGGAGGGCAGGAGGGAAAGCCTTCCCTGTCCTCATAGCTGATTTGTCTCCTGATGACACTGGGCTGGCCCTGGGGTATCACAGGGTCTATCACGTGTTGGCTACACAGCTGTGGGCAGGTTACTTAAACTCTCTGAGCCTCATTTTCCTCATGTGCAAAATAGTAGCTTATCTAACACACAGGGTTATTTTAAGAAATAAATGAATTACTGCAAGTCAAGTGCTTACAGCAGAGCCTGACCATCAATAAGTGTTAGTGATTATTTTTCAAGGAGCTGACCTACTCTTTCTGGGAAGATCTCGCCGGCCCGCTTATAAGCCTCACAAGCGTCCTATTCTAATAAATCACTTCTTATCTATTACTTTGCTTCTTGCTGAATTCTTTCTGTGCTGAGACATAAAGAACCGGAGCACCTCAGAGCCCCCTGAAGCACCACCTAGCAGTTTCACCAGGAGGGACCCCAATGCCCTGGCTCTGGCTAAAACGGAACCAGAACCATATGGCTGAATGATGAATGATGCAGGATTTGGAGTTAGGCAGACCTGGGTTGGTGTCTCAGCCTCTCTCTCAGTATGATCCTGGGAAAGTGAGTTCACTGTCTTGAAATTTAGTTTCCTCTGCTATAAAATGGTGATAATGGTGTGTACATTACAGGACTGCTGTATCGCTTGTGTACTGCTGAGTTCCAAACCACTCCAAAATGTAGTGGCTTAAACCCACAGCCTGCTATTGTGCTCATGAGTCAATGGACTGGCAATGTCAACTGAAAAAAAATGCACAACCTGGAAGTTGAGAGTTTTATTCAGTGGACAAAACTGAGGACTTAAGCCTGGGACACAGCATCTCAGATAACTCTGAGAGACTGCTCCAACGAGGCAAGTGAGGGGGCGGGACAGGATATATAGGGTTTTGCAACAAAAACCAGATAGTCAGACCATCAAAAGACTACTGTTAATTAAGGAAAACCAGATATCTCAAGTTAAGAAATTTAGCACTTTTCTGTGTATGGGAAAATGCAAAGTCTGGGCTCATTGAAATTATTCCTGTGATACACACCTCAGCTATCTGGGGGCAGTATCCTGGGCTTCTCACTCTAAATCTCCTCAGGGTGCACTGCTGGGGTGGCTGCAGCGGCTGATTGCTAGATGGGGGGCATCCTGCCTCCATCCTGAGTTCCCTCAGGGCTCACCTTCGGGGCGGCTGTAATGTGATGGCTTGATGGCTGCAACATCCTTTGTTTACTGATATGGCAGGCAATGTTTTTCATTCCCAGCACTTTGGGCTGAGTTCAGTCAGGTGGTCTGCTGGCCTTGGCTGGGCTCACTTGGGCATCTGTGGTCAGCTGGTGGTCAGTGGCTCGGGTGTTTGGCTGGCTGTGGACTGGGGGGAACTGGTAAGAGGGCCATGTGTGTCCTGTGTGTACAGCAGGCTAGCCCGGGCTTGTGCACACGGTGGAAATGTCAGGGTTTCTAAGAACCACAAGAGAGTAAACCCGGTGCCCAAGCTAGTTAAAGCAAGTGCCACTGCCAGATTCAAGGGCCGAGAAGTTGATGGGAAGGGAAGAATTTGGCCAGTTTTGCCATCTACCAGGTAGTTTTGAGAATAAAATGAGATCATATAAGCACAGCGCCTACTGACGCTCAATTAGTGCTCAATAAACATATTGACAGTGATTAATTTCTCTCTTCGAGTTTTTTAATAATGATAAGGTAGACGTTAGAATAGATATTAAGTAGTAACTTTTAATTTTCGTGAAGCGTCTTGCCTCCGTTTCCTCCCCCGTATCATGACGATAATCACTTTCAGGTAGCGATGTCTCAGGAAGGATTGGACAAGGGAATGATGGTTAAGTGTTTGCACAGAGCCGGGTGTGGGGAACGAGGTCGTTATTATTACTGGTGTAAGATCCGTGTCTCCCCCTCCTCCCTGCACACAAAAACATGACAGAGACTTGATCGCTTTTTCATTTTGTTTTATTTTGACCCACATCCCACTTTTCAAAAAACCTGAGTCTCAGCTGTTTGTAGAGACTCGCCTTCAGGCTATCCTTTCTTCTGGCTCCCCAGCTGCCTCTCCCCTCATCTCCGCTCCCTGAAGGCACCTCCTCCCTTTGTGTCTCATCCCCCTTCCTCCACCGCAGTCTCCCATCTGCCTAGGGGGTTCCTCCTGGCTGGAGCTGCAGCTTCAGGGGACTCCGAGGGTGACCCTGGGGCCACAGGGCCCTTCCAGGTAAGGATGACCAAGGTGGGAAGTGCCGGGCACCCGTCTGGGGCTCAGAATATCTGCAGGCCAGACACAGCGCACAGGCCTCCCAGGTGCTCTGAGGGGGCTCTTACCCCCCACCTGTAAGAGAAAGGAGCCCCCTCCACCTTGCACCTTCTCAAGGTTTCCAGGGACTTCGAGCAGGCTCTGAAGCTCTCCACAGCTGTCGGATGACCTGGGGAAATGCTTAATGCTTTGAGCTTGGGAAGCTCATGCCAACCAGTCACTCACCCAGGTAGAGGGTCGTACAGGCTCGTCTCAGAGCCTGGATGGTCTAAAATGTGCATAACTTGAACATCCTCCCCCAATCCCTACACCTTGTTACACAAGATGGGGCCTCTTGGGCTTAAATGCCAGACAACCTCCTTCCTCAGGGGCCAGGACACTGAGAAAGGGGAGTGGGAGGAGGAGAGGTCCCTCCCCCCGAGGTGGCTCAGGGCACCCTCCCTGCAGAAGATGATGCTTCTTCTGAGGCCGACTTTTGGACCAGCCACTGCAGCACCACGGGAGCAGCCAGGTGCTTTACACGTATTCTCTTGTTAGTTCTTAACAACATTCTCGCGAGGCTGGCAGTGGCAAAGCCACTTTACAGTTGCAGATATGGAGGATCAGAGAGCTTAAGACAACTTCTTTTGAGTTCCAAATTCAAGGATAGAGCATAATTGATTGGTGCGGGATGGACAGGGATTAGGGGCAGCCCATGAGACAGCTGAGGCCAAGTCCTTGGCTCTGCACCTCATGGTAGGGGAATGGAAATAGCAATGTGCTGAGAGTGGGCAGGCCAGGTTTAAGGATGCTTTTAAGGAAATTGAGGGTCTTTTGGACTTTGCCATGGAGGCAAGTTTCCTTGAACTCACTGAGCCTCAGTTTTCTCACCTGTAAAATGGGCTTGTTGTGAGGATAAATGTGGGGAGTTGTAGGAAGCACGTGGTTCAGTTCCTGGCTTGTGCAGAGCAGGGGTCCTTATCTTACATCCTGGCTCCGGGAATCCCATAGGACAGGAAGGCCTCCGGCCTTGCCTTTCTTGCTGGTCATGTCCAAGGGCAGCTCTGTGCCCTACAGTAAAAGCAGGGCCCAGGTCCCAGCCCCAGGCAACTGCTGTGGTTTCTATGGTTGTTTCAACAACCTGGCTCTTCCAGACAGAACCGAGGCTGAGCTTCTCTTGTAAACATTGATGGAAGCCTCAGACAGAGAGGAACGCGAAAACAAAAGACGTTTTATTTATGATAGAAAAAGAAACCAACAGAAAAAAAAAAAATCTATAGGCCTGAAGGAGGGGGGAATGTTTAAATAAACCATGGCAGGTCCACTGGATGGAATATTGTGCAACTATTGAAATGATGTTTACAGAGGGTTTGTAATAACACGGGAAAACGCTTATTCTATAAAGCTAAGTAAAAAAGGGAAGCAACTGAATTGTATATTCAGCACAATCACATCTAGGCAAAAATCAAGCCAAACAAAAATCATGCACAAGAAAAGCAGACCGGAGGGACCTACACCACAGCGGTGGGTGGGTGGGGGGGTTCTGTCTTTGGGTGGCGAAACTGGGGATATTTTTTATACCTTTCTCTATTTTCCAATTTTTGTTCGATATTGGCATGGTTGGCCTAACGTGCAAAGCAACACAAACTTAAGTTTGTTTGTTTGTTTGTTTCCTAAAGAAGAAAGAACTCTTACTGGGAAAGCAGGAACAGATGACCCATGGAGAATCCCAGTGACACACAAGTCACTCTGAGGCTGAGGGCTAGAGGGCAACAGACAAGGCTATTAAAAAGGTCAAGTGGAAATCCTAGACTCTGATTTCATGGAGTCATATGGGCTCACTGACACCCAGCCAAACATTCAGGTGTGGCGTCTGTGTGTTATTTTGACTCACACCCTTAAAGGTGCAAACTCTACTTCTCTCTTGGGAATGTAGCTTACCTCTATCCAAAGACCTTCTTTCATAAATGTTGGTGTAATGAGATTCTGTCCCTTACAGGAAAGGCTAAAGCAAACAGCTGGGCTCCTGCCCTCTTCACACAACAGGATGGAGTGCCTGGGAGGCCCTCCTGCCCTCCCCTGCTGGCGTGGCAAAGTCATTCAGAAGGCAGAGCCAGCCCTCCCAGGCCTTGAGCCAGCCTTGGTCTCTGCATCTTCCAGATTTCCACTCAGGGCTCTGCCCAGCTTCTTCTTATCAGGGAGCCTGATTGCACGATCCCACTTGCCTGCCTTCTCTTTCTCTATGGCCTGTATGCAGCATGGGTTCTATTTGTTTATGTATTTGTTTTCTAAAATTGCCTGTTTTCTACAGCTAGAATGTGAGGTCTATTAGGGCAGGGATGTGTTGTATCTCCAACACCCGCAACAGTGCCTGGCTTAAACAGTCTGTAAATGAACCCTGACCATCACGGCCCCAGGTGGTTTTTGCAGGCCCCCTGAACCTTGCCCTAACACGACAGCCCTGACCACTCTCATCCCTAAACCCAGCTCTGGAGACCCAGGCCAGGAATAAGAAATGCACAGCTCTAATCTATCAGTAATGACTGCCTGGGGCTCCATGTTGAAAGAGTTCTGAGGCCATTGAAAGAGCTCAACAAGAAAAGACATGGTGATTGGTTAGTGATGTCTGCCATGGGACCATAGGAGGCAGACGAGATGTGCGGCGTACCTGAACCCAGGCTCAAGTCTCAGCTCTCCCTCTCATCGTGAAGACCACATCCACCATCTAGAACAAGCTCTGCTGCCTTATCCCTTGATCCATTTCCCTAGTCCCTGCCATATGTATGCAATGGGCTTCTGGAAGTTATCCAGAGTGATCCCTAGCTCACCCTTGGCTTGAAGTCCTTCCCCACACCCTACCCAGCTTGGTTGAGGTCTTGTCCTCTGCCTGCCTCCTTACCGGAGACCTGTCCCTGGGGCTGGATCTGGCTCTACCTGCCCCAACTCCCAGATGGGGTTCTCCTTCTGAGCAAACCCTTCTCCCTGCCTGGCATCACATCTCCAATTCCCCTGGGTCCCTTGGAGGTTCATGCCTGAGTGTTGACTCTGAGCTTGAGCATGGCCTTTGTGGTGGAGGGGTTTGGGGAGGAGGTCTCCCTCCGCAGGCTCCAGCCATAGTCCCAGCAATCTTTCCTTCCCCAGCCTCCAACTTAGAAATAAACTAAGCATCTTTGCCTCCCAGGCCCTAGAATAGGGAAGGTGGCCTTGTGCGGTCCAAGAAAAGGCTTCGTCTCTGTACCAACCTCCTCTCATTCTTTCTTCCAATCCTGCATCTTCCAAAAAGATCCCCCACCCCAGACCAGCCCCAACAGCTGCAGTGAACACAGGCTCCTGCCAGGACCCCGCGGAACTGGGAAGAACTTTCTCCAGGTGCTCACGTTTATCCCCCAGGCATAGAAGGACACGGATGGTCCTCCCCATTTTTAAGATAGGGATGCTGAAGTCTGAGCGGTAAGGGCTCCGATATGTGGCACACTCATACCATCCCACCTGTGGGACCTGCCCTGGTGCACCTCCCTTCTCTGCTTCTTTCCTCATGCAGCTTGTCACTTTAGAAGTAGTCCCAGCTTCCTGGCTTCTGGCTGGGACCAAGAGCATTGCTGCTCTCCTTTCTGTATATGTGTCTCCCTTGGAGATGGGACAGGGCTGCAGTAATAGATTGGACCAGTCTCTCTCCCCTCCCTCCGGGAAGAAAGGTAACTTCCTGAGGTTGGAGAGTTTCTTCCCTTTGAGAATTGACCAAACCTGATGTGAAAGGAGATCCCAGTCTCCCAATGCACTACTAGAACCTTCTAGTTCCCCAGTTCCATCATGGACCTGCCCCTCCCTGGTCCTCTCCTGTCTGATGAGGCAGACCAGGTGACCGCAAGGCACAGGGAGGGCAAAGGATGCCATCACCTCTCACCACCTGGAAGGGCTGACTGGTGGCGGCTGTCCCCCCAGCTCCAAGGTGAGGGCTGGGTTGCATGGGGAGCTGTATTGTGAAGGGTGCTGCGATCTGGGGAGAGAGTGCAGTGGTCATGTAACAGTGGGCCCAGCAGATGGTGGCCCTTGGATCACATTTTTTCCTCGCTCTCCTGAGACCTTGTATTCAGAATCAATTGTATTCTCAGTAAACCCTGCAAGAAGATGTGCGTTTACAAATGGATGCTGGAAATGGAGGTTTCTTCTCCTTCCAGTACACTAGAATTCCAGGTAATGAGAAAAATTAAAGTGGGCTTTGGTCAATTTATTCTGCAGACAAGAGTTCCCGTGGGCTCTTCCAACTTCAGCTGTTCTGCTTTTCCAACCATCTCTCCCTCTGGCCGGGCCCCTTGGGGCTCTCCTGGGCTCCTTCCTGGTCCTGCTGGAGCCGCCTCCCTTCATTTTCCCCACCTGTGTGTCCCAGGTGCTTCTGGGAATCTTGGAGGTTGGGGCTCAGTGGCCAGTGTTTAGGAAGAGGCCCTGGCGGCTTATGGAGGTCTAGCCCAGATCCAGCAGGGTCAGCTTGAGGGGTCACTGGGGGTCAACTGGCCCCTGGAACCAGGACTGTGAAAAGGCTGTGCCCTTGAACTTTGCTGGGGTCCTGGTACCCGCCCCCCATTCAGAGCTCAAGCAAGGTGATGGTCATCCCTGCGGACGTGGGCATCCTGGGCCTCAGAGCACCAGCCCCGAGTTCCATTTCCACACTGGGCTTCTGCAGCCCAATGGGGGCAAAGATGCAGCTAAGAAGTCCAGCCAGTGGAGGAGACAGGACTGGAATTCACCTCTTGCTGGCCAGATTCCCAGGCCACCTGATCTCCCAGAAATGGCCCATAGAGTGATGGGTAGGGGTTTTTTTTGCCTCTAGTTTTGCAGAAGGGGCCCAGCAGAGGGGCCACTAGACCCTGGTCTGGGGCACATTGGGGCCGGGCAATGTCAGGACGGTGGGCAGGAGGGTGCCCTGAGGGGAGGGGAAGCTCTGTAGCTCCTCGGGCACAAACCTGGGTGAGACGTAGTCGGCCAGGAAGCGGAGGGTGCGCTGGCGCCCCACACAGTAGATGAGGTCGTCCACCACGGCACACTGGAAGGTGTCCGGGTAAGGGGTCCGATATGTGGCGCACTCGTACCACAGGCGGGCGCTGGCGCTGCAGCGGTACACGCTGATGCCCAGGCTGCGGTTGAGGTCAAAGCGATAGAGAAAGCCTTTGACCGCCACCATCTCGGCTGTGCGGTCCTTGCCGCCCCCAGTGGGGCCGGCCCGCCAGCGCCGCTCCTGGGCCGAGAATCGGAGCAACAGGTAGCGCAGGGAGCCGCCGGTGACGAAGATCTCTCCGGCACACGCCGTGGCTGTGTGCGCCAGGGCAAAGGTGTCATTGGGGAGCGGCGGGGAAAAGGTCCAGCGGTCCAGGCGAGGGTCGTAGCATTCCACCGTGTTCAGGCACTCACCCCCGATGGCGTACAGGTGTCCATCCAGGGCCACCAGCCGGCAGTGAGGGCGGGCCTGGTTCAGAGGGCACACCTCACTCCAGATGCCCGTCAGCGGGTTGTAGCAGAAGACGCGGTTGGAGGGCTGGTGCCCAAACCCCTGGCAACCGGACACGATGAAGAGATAATTGAAGAGGCTACAGACGGCACAGCCCCGGGACACAGCCTCAGGGGGCAGACGGGCCAGCGGGTGCCAGACATCCCGCTCGTCGTCATAGCAGCAGAGGCGGCTGGAGTCTTCCTGGGGGCACATGTCCGCCACCACCAGGTGCTTGCGGCCCCGGAGCCGTCTCTGGAGGATCAGCTCCCGCTCTGCCCCACTCAGGCACCCGTAGATGTCCGGGCTGCGCAGGACCTGGAGGTAGTTGTCACTCATCACCTTGTAGGCGGCTTCCTTCAGGGTCTCCAGGCTCTGCTTCTTGGCAAAGGCCAGCACCTCATAACAATTGCCCAGATCCAGGTGGACATCTGGGGCTGATCCGGGGGTGAGAGGGAGGTGAAAGAAATTGGCCCCAGCCACGAAGTGCAGGTGGGGCTTCCCGCTGCTTCCAGCTGAGCTGGACCCAAGAGAACCCTGGGATATGGGGCTGGTGGGCAGGGCGCTCTGGTCTGGGCACGATGGAGCAGGGTCCCCAAAGCCATCGAGCTGCAGCTGAAGCTCCGGGTTCTCCACGATCTGAAGGAGGCTCTCCTTCCTGCTGAAGCCTTGTGTGGAGGGTGACAGCACAGGCTGGGGGGAGGCGGCTGTCTCCACTCCACCTACTCTGTCATCGGCCTGGCCTCCCGAGGCTGGCCCCATTCCCAGGGGGCCTGGCACTGACACAGGGGGTGGAGCCTCAGCCAGGGCTGCTGTTCTGGGGGCCAGCCTGCCCCTGGAGGTGGCCTGAGAGGTGGATTCAACACAGTAATCGTACACCTTGCCCTTCAGCCTGGGCCTGATCCCCTCCATCTTCTCCGGTATGAAATTCTCCTCCACTCGAATCCGGGCCACAGACAAGAAGGTATAGGAGGCATCGGTGGCTCTCACCTGCTGACGCAGGGCCAGGCCCATGTCCAAGGCAGCCCGGAGGGCCCCAGCCTCTTCCCTGTGGACCCCTGTCACACGGGTAAAGACCCAGCTCTTGTTCATGTCACTCTTGCCTTCTGTGTGGGCCGCCCAGCACCGGTCGGGGGATTCCTGCTCCCCGGCCCCCAGCTGCTCCTGGGATCTGCTGTCCCGCCATGGAGCGAGCTCACCACTCACACCGCTGCCGTCCACTGCAGCGAGGCCAGCTAGGGAGCTTTGGGGTTCACTGCACCAATGGAGGCAACGGGGCAGCTCGGGCTTACCGCCAGCAGCTGTTCCAGCTTCCCGGCCACTGCACCGAGGAGTTGCCAGGCCAGAGTCCGGGCACTGCCCACCCTGCTCCTCACCAGCACGTTTCCTCTCGGGTTTCCCAGTCTCTCGGGCTTCTGAGTCTGCAGGAGATGCTCCTGTTGCCAGGACTCCGGAACCCTCCGGATTCCCCCAGCTGCAGCCCAGCGATACTCCGGCCCCCTTGCTTCCTCTCCGGCGTCTCAGGCCCCACTGTGGTGCCCCGGAAACAGCCTCCTGGATGGCAGGCTGCCTGGAGCCCTCTGCGTCCTCCTTGGCCTCAGCCTTGGCGTTCCCACCCCCCAGTGGGGCCTGGGCAGTCCTTGACTTGTACAGCCTGTAGGCTGCTGTCACCAGGAGCAGGGCGGCAGCAGACAGCACCACCTTGCCCGTCAGCTGCATGTCCAGATGCCAGCCCTGGGCCTCTGCTCCTCCTCCTTCGGGGAGCATGTCCCCAAGCCGACCTGGGGCAGAGGAATGTCAAGAATCCGATTAATGATTGCCCGGTGGGGAATGGTTCCAGGTTCCTGCCGGGCTGAGAGGGAGGGGGTCTTGGGCTGGCTCTGACCGGCTGGCCAGCGGAGGAGTTGGAGCAAAGGTGACTTTGAGCTGGCTGAGGGTGGCCAGTGGGGCTTAGGGCTGGCAGATCTCGGCTGCTGGCCTCCTTGGATCCTTCGATGCTTTCCCTGGGAGTGGGAGGCACCTGCCTGGGGGCTGAGCTTGTGATCAGCCACCCGAGCCGAGCCGGCAGCAGCTGGAGGGGGTTAGGAGTGTCCAGCGGGTACACAAAGAGGGAGGGAGCTCTTGACCAAACAGTCACCGGATGCCAGGAAACACACGGGATTGGTGGTTATTTGGTGTGCGTTCTGTTTTCTCTTTTGCAAATCCACTGGGCTGGGAGGATTGGGTGTGGTGACTTGTGGGGCAGGTGGAGTCACGACAGGTGTGGCAGGAGAACCTCCCGGGTCTGTTTTCTTCCTGTTGAGGTTGGTTGTTCCCCACGGTGGGGTCCGCAGTCAGCAGCAGGCGAGGCTGAGCTGGGGACTGCGGCCAAACCACCTGACCTGGCTCCTGAATGACTCTGCCCTCCTTCCCTGCCTGATAAGTTGACTAAGAAAACCGGCCTTCCTGTGAGGAGTTGGGGAAAACACATGGCATTAGTACCTAGATCGGGGACAGACATGGGGCACAACCTCACCCTCTGAACCAGACAACCTCATATGGTGAGAGGCCAAGGGAGACTCACCCGCCCCTCATCTCACCGGTGCTGTGGGTTTCGGATCCAGTCCACACAGCTCTGCTACTTACCAGCTGTGTGACCTTAGGCAAGTGATTTCACCTCTCTGTGCCTCAGTTTCTTCATCTGAAAAATGGGGATAACAGCATCTCATAAGGTTGTGGTGAGAACAAAATGGGTTAATGTGTGTAAAGGCCATAGGGCTGATGACTCACATTAATTGTCATCAGTTGGACCTTTGGAAGCACAGGTGTAATTCTGCTTCTCCCCAGACTGAGGTCTTTTTGGGATCCCCAAATGCCAGGGCAGGGGTTTCAGCCTCATGCTACCTATGGGGGCTGATGGTGCCAGGTGGGCGGTCCCAGCACCACCTGGTCCCACTGTTTCAGAGTCACTTAGAGTCTAGGTGGTGATGCCATCACTCTCGATTTCTAAGTGTTGGCATTTAACTTTTAAATATGAGAATAAAACCCACTCTGAAATACAGAGTTTTCAGAGGAATATGTCTCTGAAGCCTTGACTTGAGGAGAAAATCGTGATTCCTTACGATGCTGTTCACAACCCTCTACGCTCCAGCCTTAGTTTACCTTCCAGAATCATCTCCTGATCGCTGCTGTGCATACGTGGCTCTGGGCTGGGGCTCAGGCTGCCTTCCCCCATCTTTGCTGATCCACATTCCCCCAGCCATCTCGGTCAGGTCAAAGGCTGCCTCCTGTGCCTCCTTCCTGGTGCCTCCCTCCTTCCAGCACCATCATTTCCTTCTTGTTCTGTTGTTCTTCTATGTGCCTCCTTTAGCCTTCACCACACGGGCTGCGGCTCAAAGTACACACTGCTCTGCTGGATTCTAAGTCTCCAAGTAAGTTCAACTCTGGAGCCGGAGGCACAATTGGGACAAAAGCCAATGTGTTTGTGCCTTTCCGCGGGGAGGATGGGGTGGGCACTCAGGATGCATCTCATCTACTGTTCACTGCCCCGTTTGGGAGGGATACAATTGTCATCGCCACTTTATGGCAGCTCCAAGCTTATGTCAGTTTGCCTGTAAATGGGGACTTCTATCTTTTGTTTCCAGACTCCCGAATTTTACAGACTTGAATTCACCCAACAGGTAAGACTGCCCCGGTAGTCAGGCGTTCTCTGCCTGTCTTGCTGGTGACCCGCAGCAGGGTTTTCTCGCTTTCCATCACGGTCACAATAGTGATTTACAATTATCGTTAGACGTGCAGATTTCCAAGCTCTGCCCCCAGATTTTATGATTCAGTAGGTTTGGGATGGCTTCCAGGAAATCCTCATTTTTAATAATCATCTCAGGAGATTCCAGTGGGTAGAGGAATGGAAAGTAAGTCGGTTTTTTTACTTGTCTGCTAAGAATTCCTCTTCACCCCTGGGTGGTGGGTGAGCAGTCGCCCCCTAGACTATCCAGGTGAGTGGCGGGGAAAGGGGAATGGATCCTGGGTACTTTGTATGAGTGAAATAATCTCACCTTCTCAGTCATCCGGGAAGGTGGATATTGTCATTGCCCTCATTTTACAGGTGAGGAAACCGAGGCTTAGAGGGATGCACCAATGTCAACGGAGGTTGTCAGTGGCAGAGTCTTGATTTATAACCAGGTGTCTCTAACGGCAAGGCCCATTTATCTTCCTCTGGGAAGGAGAGGATGAGCTATAAAGGGGAATAAAAACGATTTGTCCAGTGGTGAAATCAGGGCTTTGGGGACTGATGTGGACCGCCCCCCTCCCAGGGGCCAAGCTACCATTTCAGCAGTGAGGGCAGCTTTGGGATTCCCATATCCTCAGAGAGGGAGACTTGTGGCATGCTCTCCTGAGTGCTGTGACCTGGCATTGTCCTCTCAGATGCCACCAAGGGAGCAGGGTCTCAGCCCCTTTCATGGGCTGCTTCCCACCCAATAAAGGCTCCATGTGTCCTGGAGCACCTTCCCTATAGCTACAGCTTAAAGCCTTTGAGTCAGAAAATCGCTCTTTCCATTTGGAACTGTGCCCCTGGGTATTGGATGTGGCCAAACCAGGCCCCTGGGTGGCCAGGAGGAAGTGAAAGGACCACTGGGAGAAGAAGACACAGTCCCAGCCCTGGGGAAGGACTTACATCCAGATCCGGAAGATGGCG
The DNA here is from genome assembly GCF_949987535.1 of Balaenoptera acutorostrata. NCBI lineage: Eukaryota > Metazoa > Chordata > Mammalia > Artiodactyla > Balaenopteridae > Balaenoptera > Balaenoptera acutorostrata. The sequence continues at coordinate 14,203,981 of NC_080064.1, read as the reverse complement.
CATATGCCTGAGATACGATCAAGTCACAGTGTATCACAAAGGAAAAATTAAAAAGGTGATTTGTCAGCAGGTGCTTATTGACAAAGTACAACCAGACTATTCAATGGCCAGGGAGGCTGGAACAAGGGGCATCAGAAGAGAGGTCAGGAGAGGATTCCAGAAAGAGGTGTTTAGCATTGAATATTGATAAAAGAAAGAGGGGGCATAGACTGATTGGTTGATTGATTGATTGATAGATAGGACAGTTATTTACCAGATGTTTACCATGTACCAGGCCCTGTGCTGGGGTGCAGTGACCTAGGTTAAGAGACACCCATAGAGCCTGAACCCGTGGAGACTGCTGACTCTGGGGGAAGAAGATGCTTAGCAACAAGGTGGTGAAGTGTGATGGTGCTCGTAGGTGAGGGTGTCTGGGGGAGAGTGAAACAGGAGTCCCTGTGCCAGGCCAGGACAAGAGAGTGGAGAGGGTACTTGGTAGGCAGATCAGGGAAGGCCAAGAAAAGGGAAATAGCAAGGGGTGAGGAATACAGGGGGACGTGAGAGCTGCATTGGCATGAGACCTCCAGACTGGATCTTGGGGCTGGGTGCAGGCTGTGCGTGTGAGGGTGGAGGGTCAGGTGACACTGATACGAATCCTGGCTTAGCACTTCCTTTGTTGGAGGGTAGACGTAACACCTGTGAAACAGCTGAGCGCAGAGGAGACCTTCATTAAAGGAGGCTTCCTGCTGTCTGCCCTCCATTCCGGTCCTCAGTGACCACGGCCACCTGAGATAGTTATAAAATGTAGGCTTTATTATTATTCAGGTATGGTGAGGCCAACAGATCAGGAGATGACTGCTCTTGGAAAGATAGCTTGTTACAGTTCCCTAGGGGAGCCCCTACCCTGTGCTATACAGGGCCACATGAGGATGCACCAGGGTCATCAGGAGGCAGAGGAAGGAGGGAAAGTGGGAAGCATTGACTTTACTATGTTTTTCATGGGAAGGTAGGGTAAAGGATGGGCAATGTAGGGTAGGCTTAGAAGTGGCTAGCTTGAATAATTTCAGGGGACCCTGGGACTGTCTTTATTTGTCTCGGTTCTGGTCCTGGAGTGATTAGGGTAGGGGACCACTGGCCCTGAGGTATAAGAGCCTTGTGAGAGCCTATAAAGGAGGTGGCGGGGGAAGGATCTGGACTGGTTCATTTGCATATGAGAGGTGTACTCCTAGGTGAGTCATTTGCCATCTCTAGGAACTAGCTAGCCTTCGGAGCTCACAGTCAGCTCAGCGGGCCCCAGATGCCCAAGTTCTATATCAAGAAGATATAGTTACTACAGGGAGTCAGAAGACCAGAAGTGAGAGACTAAGGACTTTGGGGCCTCTAAGAGGCTGCCGGCTCCCCCGCCGGATGGTTGGGAGTGAGTCTGGGCTCTACCCTGCAGGCTAATCCCACCCGGCACGTGAGCGCGAGGCTCCTGCCAGCTGACTTCAAAGTCCGTAAATTACAGCTTTTTTCCCTCCAGTCCATTCGGAAAAAAGTGAAATGAACAAACGGAGACGGGAGCAAAATTAAAAGATAATTGGAAGTCTACATTGGGCTTCTGTGGATGTGCGTGCAGGCTGCCAATCTGGTCTCTCCGTGTGGGCAGGATAAATTGAGAACTCTTCGGCTGGCTCAGGGGGTGGATAAAACAGTCCGAGACAAATGCGTGCCGTGCAAATAAACAGCCCCGTCTTCCAGTGATTAGCTTTGCGTTCCATCACGCTGGTGCCTCCTCTGGTCTGCTCAGCCTGATGAGTCTGTGTGTTCCAAGGCGGAGGTTGACTCCAGGTGGGTGCAGCAAGTGAGGGCCTGAGTGGAGGGTCCGAGGCTGTGAGGAGCTGGGCGCGCGCACTTCGGGAGGTGAGGTGTGTGTGCAGAGAGTGGGTGGAGACGTCAGAGAGGGAGTCGGGGAGTTGTGTGGCCTTTTACACACACACACACGCATGCATGCATATATGCATGTGAACACACGTGCATATGTGTACACATGAATGCACACGCACTCACACATACCCATGCCTACATACACGCACACATGTGTACATGCATGTATACAGATGCACACGCACACACATGCATGCACACAGTGCACGTGCATGAATGTACATGTATGCGTGCACACACACATGCACACATACACACTTGAGGGAGACCATGGACTTTTAAATCCAGAAGTGTCCTCAATAAATGGATCCTGTCTGATGGGGAGACTAAGTCCTAGCTGTCTGTCCAGCTGGGACTAGAACACAGGGCATCGGACTGGGTCTAGGGGTGGAGGAGTAGGTCGAGGATAAATTGCCCCTTGTTGGAAGGGTACTCAGTGTTTGATGGTGGTATGGTGGTTCTCTACACTCACCCAGGGGTTTTTGCTCGAGAAACTCTCCTTAACATATGTTGGGCTTTTTTACCCTCAGCGTCCCTGGGCTGCACCCCCAGCTGATGGGCACGGCTGCATCCACACCGGTTGTTAAATGTTGACCTATTTCCATTCTGGTTGGTGAATAGCCACCGCCCCAAGCCCACCAGCCTGGCTGCCGTTCCCCCAGCACCCCCTCTGTCCTCCCCACCACTTATGAACTAGAAGTCAGTGCTTGGTATCACCGGCTCCTCCAATGCTGCACCACTCAGCTAGGGCAGGACCACGCTTCACCAGGAGGTAAAGTGCCCAATATTCCCCCACGCCACCGGCTCTGCCCCAACCCCCAGGCTCCTGTTCTGCTCCGTCTAGGGTGATGCTGGCATAAGAGTTCCTGGACCGAGGATGCCACCTTAGTTGGGATTCTGAGCCTGCAAAGGTAAGGCCAAACAGGGACCCTGGTGGATGTGTCAGGTGCATGCCACTTGCTGAGCCCCGAGTGCTGAGCTCACCCCTCCCTGGGCATCCCGTCAAATTTTCCATTCACGTGACCTCAACAAGTAGCTGTCATGGTTGTTACGGGCACAGCCCTTGACCGGGCACTTCTCATTGTACCACCCAGTGCAGATGGCATTGTCATCTCCACTTTATAGATGAGGGCACTGAGGCTCCCAGGAGTCATGGTGATCTCGCCCAGGGCCCTGCAGCTTGTGAGTGGTATGCAGGTGGGGCTGAAATCACTCTCCTCTCTGACCCTGAGCCCTGCATCCACCCAGCCCACCCTGGTACCTGCTGCCAAAGTTCCCCTCCACAGGAACCCAAGGTAGGACCAACATTGCTCTCCAAGGGGACAGACATGTCACTGTAGTTCCTTGATGTTCTGGGAGGAGCAGAGGCCAGTGGTGAGTGAGGCCAGGAGTTTGGAGAAGACAAAGCATGCTGTAGCAGTCAGAAAAGGGGTCTGGCCTGGAAAGGGGATTTCAAAGAGCTGGGAATACCAAGGGCGTGAAGAAATGTCCTACTTACAATTTCCTCTGCACAGACCATTAAGAAATGGAATAATGGTATGTGATACGTGCCTGTGAATTTGATGGGGAAATTGAATGTGAAACGATTCATGGATGTTGTTTGAAATGGCAGATTGCATCCTGATTTTTACTCCTGGGGTGGGATGAAATGAACCAAAGGGAGCATCGTGAGGTTTACGTATGTGGCATAACCCGTGCTTGCACACACAGACAGAGCTTTCACAGAGGGCTCAGAGCCAAGAGTGATAGTAATAATAATGATAATCATAACCAGTAATTCCTGGGTACCCACTCTGTGTCAGGCTCTGTGCTCTGCCAAGGCTGCAGGTACCACCTTCTTTAATCTTCACACAGACCTGTAGGGGAGTTAAGACCCATTCCACAGATGAGGAATCTGAGGCTTAGTTTCTTGCTCAAGGTCAAGTCCGTTTTACCCCAAAGTCATTCTCTAGAAACCCTTGTCAGCATGCAGGATCTCAGGCCCTACCCCAGCCTCAGAAAATCAGAATCCTCCGGTTAACCAGATCCCTGCGTGAAGCACTATAAACACGCCCATCATCCCAAGAACCAATCAACTGTATGACCTTGCATATCATCAAGAGCATGTGTCTTCTCCTGCCCTGAGTCAGAGAGAGGTGACACCTTTGTCACTGACCCCTTGACATCTGAGCTCCCACAACAACCTTAAGATACATCACTACTGATTCCGACTGAAAATCCCTGTGCCTTTGTTTTCCCATCTCTCAAATAGGCATGATGTCATCCCTCTATGGGGTTATTGTCAGAAAGCACAGTAGGATGCCCAGGAGGGCACCTGGTGCAGGTGTACAGCCGGGATTGATAAGTGTATATAAAACGAATTGATGGATCACACTGGAACCCGTCATTGTCAAGGGCTGGTTGTCTGCCTTGTCCTGGGCTAAGTGCTGCAGAGGTAGTTTCTCATGAAAGCGAATTTTCACAACCTCGCCAAGGAGGCATGGTTATCCCTGTCTTACAAGGAAGAAACCCTGAGAGGTTAAGTTATTTGCCCAAAACCACACGGCTAGGAAATGGCAGCCCTGAGATTCAAACCAGGTCCCTTTAGATCTGAAGCCCGGCTGTGTCTTCCCCATGTCATTGCTCGCGTCTCCTCCTCCTGCAATGTCCCGGTCACCAGCCCTGAGTGCCCTTGCGGGGGCAGCAGGATCCCTGGAGCTGGCTGTCCACGGGCCCCATCCTGGCAGCTCATCTCTCCCCTCCGCTCTCTCCTGCTTCTTCCGCAACCCATGTTCCGAGCTGCCACTTGCCGGCTCCAAGAGATCCTATGGCTCCCCATGGCCTCCCCTATCGAATCGAAATGCCTCAGCCTGTTCTCCAAGGTCCCTTCGATGCCCCGACCTCATTTGTCACTGTTCCCAAACACCCATTCTGCTCCAGCCAAGCTCATCTGTTTACTGTCTCCTTGTCCCTGGTGTCGCACAGGCCATTTCTCCCATTCCTGGCGCTTTTCCCCACATCTCTGCTGTTCTGTTCACTTTTGCAAAACCCCAGATCAAAACTGCGTCTTCTCTGTAGGAACTCAAACCAGGGCAGCAGTTCTTGACTCATTCTGGGGCCCAGGCCCCTCTGAGGACCTACTGGAAGTTATAGACCCTTGCTGGAAAAGTGCACATACACATAATATTTCACATGCAAATTCTGGAAGTCTCCAGACTCTTGGAGTCCTAGTTAAGAACCCCTGAGCTAGGGGAAGTACATGCTAAGCTTTTGGAAGGATGTGTCAAACTGGCTTTTGGGGTAAAAAATAGGCCAGCCTAGGGTGGCCTGTTTTGAAGTATGTGCTTTGCGTTTACTCCAAGAAGAAAAATGGTTTTCTGGCCAGATCAGTTTAGAAAACACTGCTTTGTGACCTCTGAGCTCAATTTCTTCACTTGTAAAATGGGGCCAATAAAACCTGCTTTTATATAAGTTGTCATGGTGATTGGAGGAGTTGCCTTGTGGTGTACAGAGGACCACCCTCTCTTTGGGCCCCTGCATCTTGTGTACTTTTCAAGAGACCACCAGGAGGGGGAGAAGCTGAGACTCTCTGCTGCCCATCACCAGTGGAGAGTAGGGTCCCAGGGAGCTGGGAGCCTGGTGAGCGTGACTGTGGCCCCCAGTTTTTCCTCTAAGCCAGCAGAAGGGGCTGTGGAAGAGAGCCAAGGTAGCCCTTGCTAGGAGAGCAGCTGCTGCAGCCCTGAGTCCGGCTCTGACTCTTGTGTCTCCCAGGGACTAGAGAGCTGGTCTGGCCCCAGAGAGGCAAGGCAGGTTTGCGTTCCACAGCCCCTGAGCCTCTAAATGGAGCTAACTCAGCGCAGCCAGGGGCCTTCCTGGCCCATTAGCGCTGCTCTGGACAATTGCAAATCAACGCTCTGAAGAGACAGCTGTCCAGGTGCAGAAGGGGGACAGAGCGGCCCCAGCCAAGCCGCAGAGGGCCGGAGGAGGGAGGGGAGGCTGTGGGAAGAGCAGCCAGGGTAGCCTGGGGCCAGGGGCTGGGGCAGGGGGAGCGGTGCAGAGCATCCACACGACCTCCGATAGGGGCCAGATTCCGGGCTGGTTCTGGGGATGGAGGAGCAAATGGAGAAGGAGCGGCAGCTTCGTTGAGCACCTACTATGTGTCAGCCACTGGGCTAGGAACCCCCCATTCTCTGTCATTTAATCCTCTTCCATACATGGAGACTAGGCTATGTGTTCAACCAAATCCCGGTTCAGTTTCCCCTTCCTGAGCACACAGGAAAACTACATTTCCTAGCCCCCTCTGCAGTGGTGGGGGCATCTGATGGAGTTATGGCCTAGAAAGAGCAAGCAGAAGTGACCCGAGTGGTTTCCGGGTTGAGGCAGCGAAGAAGCCATGGGCAGCCTCCTCTCCTCACTCCCCCTGCCGGGGTGATCTCAGAGGCCACATGTCCCAGATGGACATGTGAGATTGTGACCGTAAACTGGTATTGGGTTAAACCACTGAGATTTCAGGATTTGCTAGTTGCAGGAGCCAGTGTCAATTTCCTGGGCTAATATGCAGTTCACTGGTAGGATGGATTGTTCCCACTTTGCAGATGGGGAAACTGAAGTTCAGACAGGGTTATTCACCTAGCCAGCAGGCTCAGCCGCAGACCCTCTGCTCTATTATACCCACTCTACCCCTCCAGAAACTCATGGTCTAGAGGGGCAGGACAACATCAGAGTAAATATTGATGAAAACGTGACAGGGTGTACATGGGGTGCTATGGAAACAAGGAGCAAAGAGCCAGGGCTTTTGGGGACAGGGGCTTCTCAGAGCTGAGTCATGAGGGGTGCGACAGGTGGACCAGGCAGGGAAAGGACAGTCAAAGCAGAGGGCCCCCTGGGTGCAAAAGCCCTGAGGTCTGTGTGTTGCAATGGTTCTAAGCATTTGAAAGCATATGGGATGTTGACATAGCCAGAGTTAGTCTCCAACTGGGTGGCAATGACAGGGAGACTAAATGAGTTCCAGGACTTACAGCAAGAAAGCTTGAGATAAGAACCAAGGAAGGAATTCCCTTGACTGGAACTGTTAAAAAACAAAATTTATGAGTAAACGCAAAGCTCCAATTGGCCTTATTAGGCAATTCATGAATCAGGCAGCATCTCATCTGGCAAACAGGGAGATACTCTGAGGGGTTACACAACACGGAAGGCTGTTATAGTAAGGAGGGGGGGACAAGGTAAGGAAGTCATCAGCAAGGAAAAATGAGAGTTCATTGGAGGAAAATAAAAGTTGAGGTGAAGACAGCTTCTCATTGGCTGAGCTGCGGCGTTTTCTATTGGCTGGGCTTGTTGCTGGGCAAGAAGGAAGTCTTCCTCCCTCTGGGGCAATAAAGCAGTCGGGCTACCTGTTTGGGAATGCAAGGCACATCTCTTCCTGTTGGGGTCAGTGACTGATGTTTTTCTGTTGGGATAATTGACGTCTTCCTGTTTGGGGTAATTCACATGAGTGGTAGAGCGTGAGAACTCCCTCTACGGTCCTTCCTGACTCCAATTTTGGTTGAGGTTTCCTTTCATTAACTTTCAAGGAAGGTTTCAAAAATAATACAAGGTGATACCTCATTGTAGTTTTGATTTGCATTTCTCTCTGATTAGTGATGTTGAGCATCCTTTCATTTGTTTGTTGGCAATCTGTATGTCTTCTTTGGAGAAATGTCTGTTTAGGTCTTCTGCCCATTTTGGGGTTGGGTTGTTTGTTCTCTTGATATTGAGCTGCATGTGCTGCTTGTACATGGAGTGAATTTTGATTCACTTTGTTATACAGCAGAAACTAACACACCATTGTAAAGCAATTATACTCCAATAAAGATGTTAAAAAAATAATAATAATACAAGGGGTGGGATTCCCCCCATCAATAGTCACCAAGAGCTGGGAGAAAATGAAAGAGGTGGTGTTTCCAATTTGGAGAGAGGAGAGCCTAAATTGTGTTTCCTTGCCCATGTCCCCCAGGTGGGACCCCATTCTTTCTGTCCCCCGACTCCCCAGGAGCATGGTTCTCTTCTGTATTCTGAGTTCTAATTTCCCAAGTTCTATAATTTAAAGACTGTCCCAGCTCTGTACTCTGGGCTCTGTGATGCAAGATAGTGAGGCTGTTTGCCAGAAGGTTTTCCTTCACATCCCTCTAGGTGGTGGTGGGTGAATACTGCTTATTTTATTCTCCATCTTCAGAGGTGTTGTGTTTCCATTTCATCGCTGTCTGAGAGCCTGGGGGGCGGGGAGGGGACAGATGAAGCACAAACCGTACAGGGCAGAGGCTCAACTTGTACTGTTTCTAGGCAGCAGCCTTGCTTCCAGCAATCAGAGCTGAAACAGACCTTGGAGGGCCCACGGTCCAACCCTCTCGTACTGCAGGTCAGAGATCGCACAAAAGGAGGCAATGCTCCAAAATCCACTTAAAGGGGAACCGTGTTCCAGGGCCGCTGCTTTAAGCTCTGAAAGGTCAGCTCAGGGACCCCACATCTGCAGCTGTCCTCACTCCCCCCATGTGCTTATGGGCTACTCCCTCATTCCACAGCAAACCAGTGAGCTAGGAGACCCCAGTGCTGTTCATAGAAGAGAAGCTGAGGCCCAAGAGGAAGTGATTCTGCCCAAGCCCTTCATCTCAGAGGTGGCAGAGCTGGGGTCACTGGCCAGTGAACCCCAAGGCTGCCCAGTAGGGAATGCAAGATGGTTTGGGAACCTCCAGGGCCCTCATCTCCAGGGAGCGCCAGCTGTGATGGGAGAGACCCTTTCCTACCTGGCAAGGTTCCCTACTGGGAAGGCATCTGAGACTAAAGCAGGGGCCCCGGTCTATCCCCAGGGATAACCAGCACCTCACAACTGTAACAGGTCCCCTCTGACTCCTCCCTTGGCAGCTGCCTTCCCCTTACTCCCCAGGTAAATGACTGGAGGGGAGTGTCTGGCTCTTAGTTGGTATCAGGAAACCTTTGTTGAATAAACAAACGAATAAATGAGAACAGATAAATTACCATGTTAACAAGAGCAAACGAATACAGTCCAGATCAAGCTTTTAAGTTGTTTATAAGTACTGAGGGGCAATGAGCTGATGTCTACTGGGCCAAGATCCATCAGGGAGGGTTGGAAGGTGATGTATCTGGAAGGAGGGGCTGTAACTTCACAGAGATTGCAGAGGAAGGGCTCTGGGGGAGGGAGAACAGCTCGGGCCAAGGCTCCAAGGTAAGGATGTGCAGCCCCAAGGGGACGGAAGTAAGTGATCATGGTTGGAGCAGGGGACAGTGTCCGGGTGACATGAGCGGACACAGGGGAATGGAGTTCAGCAATCCAATTTTTCTTCAAGCTGTCCTCAGGGCTAGAGGGACAAGTCCATTGTGTTGAGTTAGATGTCAGATAAGGCTTGAAAATAAAAAAAAAGGCAAGAAAGATTAGAAAACTGTCCCCAGGATAGCTGAGTGATTTGGAGATTTGTCATCTCCAAAATACTGTGGTCAATCAGTTCCTTCAAAAGTCAGGGCACCCTGGGTTTGGGTCCTGGCATGGTCATGAAATAGGTGTGTGTTCTTGGGCAAGTGACTCCTGTTCCTAGAGCCTCAGTTTTCCCATCTGTAAAATGGGTGGAGAGTTGGAAATTTGACCCCTGTGATGCAAGGTCCTGAATGTATGTTCCACCAATGGGAACCTGCAGAGGACAGTGGGTGGAGAATCCGAGATTCTGTCGTTCTGGGGGCCGCATCAGAGGTCCCTCTGTGGTGCCAGAAGTCATTGTGAGGGTCTCTTTGTCGGGACCCCACGATCCTCTGCTTCCTCTCCGGCCTTGGCTTCTGCCCCTGTAACGTTCCCCTAAGAGGCTGTGCTAGTCCTTTGCCAGACCAACAATTTGTCTTGGCCTTCAGGAGCCAGCCCAAGCATCAGCCCCTTCATGTACTGCTTCTAGTTTTATTAAGTCTAGCAATGAAAATCATAACATTGATTTTGCTCTTACCATGTGCCATGCCCTGTGTTAAGCAACTCATTTAATCCTGAACAACAACAGCCCTGAAAGGTAGGTACTACAGGCAGACCTCGGAGATTCTGCAGGTTCGGTTCCAGACCACCGCAATAAAGCGAATATCACAATACAGTGAGCCACGGGAATTTTTGGTTTCCCAGTGCATATAAAGTTATGTTTACATGATACTGTAGTCGATTAAGTGTGCAATAGTGTTATGTCTAAAAACACAATGTACATACATTAATTTAAAAATCCTTTATTGCTAAAAAATGCTAACCCATCATCGGAACCTTCAGCGAGTCCTAATCTTTTTGCTGGTGGAGGGTTTGAAATATTGCGAGAATTACCAAAATGTGACTCAGAGACCTGAAGTGAGCAAATGCTTTTGGAAAAATAGCATTGATAGACTTGTCCGACACAGGGTTGCCACAAACCTTCAATCTGTAAACATGTAATATCTGGGAAATGCAATAAAATGAGGTCTGCCTGTAGTAATATTGCTCCTAGGTGGGAAAACTGAGGCTCAGAGGATATCAGTAGTGTGGAGGGGAAGCCAGAGGTATGGGGTGGGGGGGCGCTGGCCACTTATTCTGCAGTGCAAGGCCTGACCTCCAGGCTTGGTCCAGTGTCTCCAGCCTGGGCACCCAAGGACAACGGCCTCCCTCCTGCAGAGTTAAAGTCAGGGCAGGAAGGTGGCCTGAAGACCCGGGGTGGCCTCCTGGAACTGGTTTTTCTCGCTCTGAGCCTCAGCTTGAGGCAGCGACTGTGCCAGTTCTGGACGCTGAGGACTTGGAAATGGTCCTTTCGGAACTTTCCAGTCACATGGTGTTGTTTTGCCTCTGTGGACCGGGCGGGGCCATGGGAGGGCCCTCAGGCTGGCACCTGCCATCTGTGATCAATGCATAGGACGCTTGCGGGCCAGGTGCCAGCAGAGCCAAGAGCACAGGCCTGGGAGTTGGAGGCCTGGACTGGACACCGTGCTGGCTTTCTTGGTCATCTGCTGAGTGGCTTTGGTCAGGCCCGTCCTGTTCTGGCCTCAGTTTTCCCATCTGTAAAATGAACGCATTGGGTAAATCCTAGCAGCTTAGAGAGAACAGTCAACACAGCAGTGGCCGAGACTTACATTGACATCGTGTGTGTGGTGACGAGGTGTGTGAGAGTGTGTGTCTATGAGTGTGTGAGCGCGGGGGGAGCCGGGCGCCTTCTCAGGTCAGAGGAGTTGGCGTGTGAAAGACAGAGGGGGTGGGGAAGAGTCCTGATGGACAATCAGGAGGCCAGGCCCTCATCCTGAGTGCAGCACTGACTTGCTTGTGTCTCTGAGCTGGCTGCACCTCCTCTCTGGGCGTGTGGATCCCCATGTATACAAGAAGAGCTTCCAGTTGAGTAATCTCTAGTGTCCCTGTGGCTGTGAGTCTGGTTCTGCAAAGACTTGTTTGGATGCTAACGGAGTGGCTGGGTGATTGGTGAAGTGATCAGTGTGTTGGAGTCAGGGGCATCCTGGGTATGATCTTGGCTTTGTCTCTTGCTGACCGTGTAACCCTGGGTGGTCCCTTCGCCGGTCCCCTGGGTCTCCTTCTTCATCTGGGACAGTGGCCGTAGTGCTGAGAGCCCACAACACTCTTAGGGGCCCATGACATGTTTTAATTTCTCTTTAAAACCAGAAATTAAAACTTGAACTTAGCCACTTTGGTTATATTCATGTTTGTATTAACACAGTCAGAAAATATAATTTTAAATAATTTTTCATATGAAAGAAGGCCCCAGGCCCCCAAAATTCACATGGGGCCTGGCTCTCCCAGGGTTTCTTCCTTGGAAAGAAGTGGGGCATCCCTGCCCCTCCAGGATTGTTTAGAGTAAGAAATAATATCTGTGTGTGAAAGTGTCTGGCACGCAGGAGGTGCTCCCGCAAAACAGTGATTGGATATAAAGTGAGGGGTGTGGTGGCAGAGTAACGGTCCCCCAAAGTCATACACATCCTAATCTCTGGAACTCGTGAGTATGTTAGGTTACATGGCAAAGGGGAATTAAGGCTGCAGATGGAATAAGGGTTGCAGATCAGCTGACCTTAAAAAAGGGAGGGCTTCCCTGGTGGCGCAGTGGTTGAGAATCTGCCTGCCAATGCAGGGGACACGGGTTCGAACCCTGGTCTGGGAAGATCCCACATGCCGCGGAGCAACTAGACCCGTGAGCCACAACTACTGAGCCTGCGCGTTTGGAGCCTGTGCTCCGCAACAAGAGAGGCCGCGATAGTGAGAGGCCCGCGCACCGCGATGAAGAGTGGCCCCCACTTGCCGCAACTAGAGAAAGCCCTCGCACAGAAACGAAGACCCAACACAGCCAAAAATAAAAATTAATTAATTAATTAATTATTAAAAAAAGGGAGATTACCCTGGATTATCTGGATGAGCCCAATGTGATCACAGGGGTCCTTACAAGTGGATGAGGAAGGCAGGAGGGTCATTGTCAGAGTGACAAGATGTGAGAAAGACAGGACCAGCCACTGTGGGCTTTGAAGATGGAGGGTGAGGCCATGAGCCAAGGAATGTGGGCTGCCTCTAAAATCTAGAAAACTGCAAGGAAAAGATTCTCCCCCGGTGCCTACAGAAAGGAAGACAGCTCTGCTAACACCCAGACTTCAGCCCAATGAGACCCTGCTCAGAGTTCTGAACTCTAGGACTGCAGATCATAAATGTGTGTTGTTTCAAGTCACTCTGTACATGGGGATCTGGGACAGCAGCGATAGGGAGCTCAGACAGGAGGTGCTGCGACACAGCAGGTGTAGAGGGACTTGGGCTCTGGCTGAGGCCCCAGCCTCTCTGGGACCAACTCCCACCTTGCACGGCACCCCCTCTGAGGAGAGGCCCACCTCTGGGCCTCGCATGGAAGGTGGAAGGGGGTCATTCATGGTCTGAGGGTCAAAGGGGGAGCCAGGCGAAGCTGCTCATGCTTTATCTCCTGGTTTGCTCTATCCCTTTGTCCCAGGCTCATTTTTTCTAGGGACGCAGAGACTCAACTTGGCAACCCCAAGTCCTGTTTCTGTATCACTCCCCAAGCCCTGGTTCCTGGATGCCCTCCCCCGCCCACCATGCCCCATTTAACAGAAAAGGTAGATTCCCCTGAAGCTGCTTAGATTCTGAAAACCCAGCTGCGGGGTCCTGGTGCCTCACCACCTGGGCATGGAGGCGCTGGTGAGCTTTGTCAGACTTGGCATCTCACGAGGACAGAACGTGACCCGTAGTCCGGGCTTCCCCGAGAGCCCTTCTCCTGCCCTGTTGGCTCCAAATCCCTGCCCAAGAACAGGGCGTGCTTCTCCCCCTGTACGATCCAGGATTTGCTTTATTGCTAGTAATAAAAGCAGGCTTTGGTGCCAGCGACTCCAGAGGCTATGCTAGTCTTATCTTGAAACGTCAGGGAAGCCGTGTCCTTCCTCAGGGCTGCTCGTGGAGTGGGGTGGGAAGCTCCTGAAGGGAAGGGTTCCCCATTCCTGCAGCCCTGAGAATGACAAAAACTGCTGACAGCTCTGTAGAGGACACAGGAAGGGCGATTGTCTTCCAGCTCCTCTGCAATCTCCATGCCACCTAGGGTGGCGAAGCCCGCGCCCACCAGCACCCCCGTAAGGTTGAGGAATTTCCCTTTCATTCTTGGACAAGCTACCTGACCTCTCTGTGCCTCTGTTTTCCCCCCTGGTAACATGGGACCGTTAACAGCATCTGCCTCCTGAAAACTGCATATGTTAATACCTTGGAAGCATGCCTGCCACGGAGGAGTGCTGGGAAGGGCCGGTTAGCCAAAGTGATTGCTCATCTATTCATCTCTTGTGCATCACGTTGTCTCTGGGAGCCCCTGGCCTCCAGGTTGGAGTGTAGAAATGAATAAGGCGTGACTCTGTCCTCAGGAGGCTCACAGTTTAGCAGAAAAAATGTCGCACTACCATCCTGTAGGGCACAGTCAGTGGGATGAACGCGCTGTGAGGGTGGAGAGGAGAGAGCCCAAAATCTTCCTGGGAGGAGAGGGTGGATGGGGGTTTGTTTACCCGGCCTTGAAAGCTGTGAAGAAGTTTGCAGCAGATGGAGAAGGAGGAAGGGCATTCTAGGAAGAGGGAACAGAATGAACGAGGTATGGAAACATGGACACATGTGGGGACTTGGGGGGTAGTATTTGTCTTACTCATGTGTGAGTGGGCATATGTCTTACTCATGTGTGAGTGGGCATCAGCGTGGCTGGTGAACATACCAGGAAGATGGGTCAGTTTCAATTCAATTCGCACATTGATGACTTCTGGTGCCAGGCACTTTGCTGAGCGCTGGGAATGCAGAGATGCAGACACAGTCTCTGCTCTTGGGGAATCACATATGTAGCAGAGACAGGCAGACATTCATTCATCCCTTCAATAAGTACGTACTAAGTGCTACATGTTGGGTACCAGGGATGCTGCATGAGCAAAATGGACCTCAGCCCAGCCTTCACAGAACTCACAGTTCAGGGCGAAAAAGACCTCCATCAGAAACTTATATACCCAGGGGAAGAGCCCTAAATGAGGGATACATGACACTGTGAGAGTGGAGGAGAGGCGGGGGAGGCCACTAGTACAGTGGTTTAGTGTTCAGTCTCTGGGCCAGCTGGACTGGGATCAAATCTTGGCTCTGCCACTTGAGATGACTTATTCTTGGACAGAGAGTTTCTGATTTAGAGGGATATGCAAAGGCCCTGAGGTATGAGCATAGCTTATAGAGACAGGAAAGCCAGAGTGGCTGGAGGGTAGAAAGAAACTGTGGTTAAAGCTGAGGGTTGAAGGCAAAGCAAACTTTAAATGGGTCAGGATAAGCTTGCAAACAGAATGATGGATAAAAAGAGATATTAACGCCAACTGAGAATTATTCTGTCTGGTTCACATGAAGGCAGAGGGAGGTTTTGTCAGGATCAACCTTAGAAAGAGTTCATCAGTATAATAATAATATCATCTAACGTTTACTACATGTGCCAGGCACCAATCCAAGCACTTAATTCTCTCAAGAATCCCTTATGCTAGGTATTCTTATGGTCAGCAGTCCACAGATGAAGAAATTGAGGCTTCTGGAATTAAGCTTCTTGCCCATGGTACAAAGCTAGTAAGCAGTCAAGCTAAGATTCAAGCCCAGGCAGTCTGGTTCCAGGGTCCTCATTCTTAGACACCAAGCAGAGAGGGAATATCAGGCAAAAGTGGGAGCCTGGGCAAGATTCTTGGTACCCCCAACCGCATATATTGTACATCTGCAGTGGCGAGGTACTGTGCGAGGAGCCTTGGGAGAGAGCTCCGTGATCCCCAAAGCCCCATCCAAGGGGGTCTTGGGAATACCGCAGTCCCCACCAAGGACTCAGAGAGGATCTCCTTCTATGTAAAAAAGCAGTTCTGGATGTCCGTGCGCCACTGATGGAAAGTACACTGTGCCTTTGACAATGATAGCATCATGGCTATTTTAGCCTGGCACACGGAACCCCCTGTTGGGCTTCTAGTGCCAAATGAAGAAGCAACAGAGGAAAGGGGCGAGGGGGTGGTATGTGTGTGCTTGTGTGCATGAGTGTGCGTGCATGGGTGCCTGTGTGTCTGCATGCACGTGTGTGTGCATGCACGTGTGTGCAGGCACACATGTTTGCAGGTGGAACCTGGAGGGACATCAGAGGACCTGAGCCAGAGCGGGCAGCAGCAAGATTCCATCAACTCCTACTCAGCCTCAAGGGTGCCAAGAGCTCCAATGATCTTGGTTTAATGAGTAGGAGCTTGGGCCTTAGCGTCGGCCCCAAATCCTGGATCCACCACTCACAGGGTGTGCTACTTTGGGTATCACTTCACCCCTCCTGGTTCGGTCTTTTCATCTAAAAAAACAGGGGGCAGTATTTACCTCTCAGGATGGTTCTAAGAATCTGGTGACAGGGCCTGGCACATTGTACAAAACTGGGAATGCATTGTGGGTTCGGAGCAGAAGGGGGGGCATGGACTGACTTTTGGATTCTGTGAACATTTAGTCTTATCACGATTCATCACAGACCCGTAAGAGAATAAAAGCTTGGTCTGAAAAATAGAAGTCACCTTTGATTCCCCTGGTTTTGCATATTTCACATCCAATCCATCTCAACGAGTCCTGTTGACTCTCCCTCCAAAATATACCCCACGCTGACCACTTTTCACCCTCTGCTTGAGTCCAAGCTCTCACCTGAGCCCTCCTTGTATAATGAGATCATGCAGATGTGTCAGTCCTGGATTCACAGCTCTCCAGAGGTTTCCCTTCCACTTGGAGTAAAATCCACCCTCCTCAACATGATTTCCATTACCCGGCCTGATTGTTTTCCCAGACTTCTTTTTTTTTTTCTTTTTCTTTTTTTTTAAATTGGGGTATAATTGTTTTACAATGTTGTGTTAGTTTCTGCTGTACAATGAAGTGAATCAGCTATATGTGTACATATATCCCCTCCCTCTTGGACCTCCCTCCCCCCCATCCCACCCATCTAGGTCACCACAGAGCACTGAGCTGAGCTCCCAGAGCTATACAGCAAGTTCCCACTAGCTATCTGTTTTACACGTGGTAGTGTATATATGTCAATCCTGAAAAGATGCTCAACATCACTAATTATTAGAGAAATGCAGATCAAAACTACAATGAGGTATCACCTCACAGTGGTCAGAATGGCCATCATCAAAAAACCTACAAACAATAAGTGCTGGAGAGGGTGCGGAGAAAAGGGAACCCTCTTGCACTCTTGGTGGGAATGTACATTGATACAGCCACTATAGAGAGCAATATGGAGGTTCCTTAAAAAACTAAAAATAGAACTACCATATGACCCAGCAATCCCACTACTGGGCATATACCCTGAGAAAACCATAATTCAAAAGACACATGCACCCTAATGTTCATTGTAGCACTATTTACAATCGCCAGGACATGGAAGCAACCTAAATGTCCATCGACAGATGAATGGATAAAGAAGATGTGGTATATATATACAATGCAATATTACTCAGTCATAAAAAGGAATGAAGTTGGGTCATTTGTACAGACTTATTTTTTTTTACCAAGTTACTCCCTGCTGCTTCCATTCCAGCCGTATGGACTTCTTGGTTTCCATCCACACCCCAAACTTGCTCCTGACCCAGAAACATCAGAACCACTGTTGCCTCTGCCATAGAATGCTCTTCCCCCAGAACCTTGCATGGCTCCCTCTTTCACTTCACTCAGATTTTTGCTCAACTGCTCAGAGGAGTCTTCCCTGACCACCCATGGCAAGGATGGTTTTATATTCCCCAATATCTTCCCCCCTGAACTTGAGGTGATAAAATGCCTGAGTTTTAGCTGGACACATGGCTGGGTACTAGAATAAAGGGTCTATTTCCCAGTCCCCCTAACAGGTAGGTGTGGCCATGTGACTAGGTGCTGGCCAGTGGATAGGGAGAGCAAGGTATGTGAGCAACTTCCAGGCATTTCCTGAAGGGAGGGTGTGTGCCCCTCCTCCTCACTTCCTCCCTCCTGCAACCTGCAGTGCGGACAAGGTAGTGAGTCACTGTGGATGGTTTGGAGGAGGGCTCTGCTCCAGGGAAGGCAGAGCCACGATGTAGAAGGAGTCTGGGTGTCTGGTTGACCTTGAGAAGTAGAGCCATGAAACCAACCCTGGTGATGAGTGAGACAGAAGAAACTCTTACTTTGTTTAAGCCACTGATATGTTGGACCATAGGTACATTCAGACAAACCTGTTTTCTAATGATAACCACCTTATCCAAGAAGGTTCCAGGGCATTCCATTCCTGGCCACACTTTGTCTCCTCACCTTGTTTTATTTTTCACTTATCACTCCCTGACATTGAATTATACATTTATTTTGTATTTGTTTATTGTCTGTTTCTGTCTCTGGAATGTGAGCTCCATGAGGGCAGGGACTAGGCTGTTTGTCTTGTCCCCTGCTGTATTCCCACCTCCAACAATGGTGTTCAGCATAGAGCTGGGCCCAAAAAATATTTCTGAGCAAATAGAAGATAAGCCCCTACTATGTGCTGATGCTTGTTTTTTTTTTTGCATTATTGCAACTGATGTTATCACTGCTCTGCAACAGAAGAGATTGAAATGGAGGGAAATAAATGTACTTGTCTGAAATTCCAGATCCTGAAAGCAGCAGAGCCAAAATTAAAACTCAGATCTGTTTTCCCACCAAGTAAGTGCCTTTCTTCTCCCCAAAGCAATTATGAGAATTTCGCTTTCATGGGGAAAAAAAACAGACTCTCACAACTCAACAAGAAGACAAATAACCCAATTAAAAATGGACAAAAGGTCCTAATAGATATTTCACCAAAGAAGATAGACAAATGGCCAATAAGCACATGAAAAGATGCTCAGCATCATTAGCCTTTAGAGAAAGGCAAAATAAAGCCACAATGAGATACCACTTCCCACCCAGGAGATTGGTATAATTTTTAAAAATGTAGACAATACCAAGTGTTGGTGAGGATGTGGAGAAACTGGAATCCTCATACACTGTTGGTGGGAACGTATAATGGTGCAGCCACTTTGGAAAATAATTTGGCAGTGTCTTGAAAAGTGAAGCATAACTTTACCATATGACCTAGAAATTCCAACCTTAGGAATCTACCCATGAGAAATGAAAACTGAAGTTCGCTCGAAGACTTGTATGTGAACATTCACGGCAGCACCATTATTCACAATAGCCCCAAAGTGGAAACAACCCATATGTCCATCAAGTGGTCAGCAGATAAAGGAAATACCGTATCCCCATACGATGGCATCCTAATTGTCAGTAAAAAAAGGAACATAAGTGCTGATATATATTTCAACATGGATAAACCTCAAAAACACTGTCTCAGTGAAGGAGCAGATACAAAGGGCTGTGTGTTGTATGATTCCATTTCTGTGAAATGTCCCCAAGAGGCATATCTATAGAGACAGAAAGTACATTATTGGTTGCCTGGGGCTGGGAGTGGGAATGGGTAGTGTCTGCTAATGGGCTTCTTTTTAGACTGATGGAAATGCTCGAAAATTAGATTGTGGTGGTTGTTGAACAACTCTATAAAATTTACTAAGAAATCTACACTTAAATGGGTGAATTTCAGGATTTGTCAATTACACTTCAATAGAATCATTAAAGAATTGATATATTTAAAATTGAATTCTACACTTAAATGGGTGAATTTCAGGATTTGTCGATTACACTTCAATAGAATCATTAAAATTGAATTCTGCACTTAAAATGGGTGAATTTCAGGATTTGTCAATTACACTTCCATAGAATTATTAAAGAATTGATATATTTCTAGCCCATCATGTGTCCTCAAAGGGAAATAGTTAAATTCCTAGAACGAGCCTCCTGCTCTCTGACAGGGAGGTGACAGAAAGGAGTGTTGAAGAGCTCAGCCTCAGGGCCACTCCGTCACCTGCTTGGCAAGTCACTTAAAGCTCTCCAAGCCTCAGTGTCCTCAGTAAAAGGGGGGCAGTAACTCCTACCTCCTGGGGTACTTTGGGGGATTAAAAGGGGGTCATGAAAGGTTTAGCAGGTGCCTAGCACAGAGATATGTCTCATTGTACATTCTGGTCCCTTCTAGGGAAGCCACAATTAAGTTTTGGCTTTATTGGTGAGATAGCATCTCTGGTGGGGGGAATGGGATTAACTAAATCATCCAACATCTCTTCAGCACCTGCCCTGTGCTAGATCCTGCCTTGGGTACAGGAATATGAAGTACACCAGTCCATGCCCTCCGGGAGCCCAGGTTCCGGGGGATGGCAGTCACCTTCAAGGTGCTTATGCTACAGAGGATGTAGAATAGAATTGAGGGGGAGGGCTCCAGCCCCATCAGGAAGGAGAGCGGTGAGGTTAGGGATGACTTCAAGCGGAGGATTATGCTTATGTGGAGCCTCGGAGGACACACAGGCAGTAGGGAGCCAAGGGAGGGGGAGGTGGGCATCCCAAGCTGCGGCAGCAGCTGCTGCAGCTCAGTGCAGCCCACTTTATCCCCCAGAGAATGTGATGAGAGCACGGAAGAGAATCTCAGACCCCCAGATTGGAAGCGACCTTTCAAGGTCATCCTGTCCAATCACCCCGCTTACTGGGGCCTGGATTTAAAAGGCTCTTGGTAAGGGAAGCAGCTGTTCCGTAACTCAACATCCCTTTGAAGATGAAGCTGTCGACAGCCACACTCCGTGACTCACACAGAGAGTTGCAATCAAGCTTCAGGAGCCCAAGTGTTTGGGAGAAGCACTCATGGTGCAGGGACGGGCTCCACCTTGGTGAGAAGTAAAGCAAAGCATCGATCCTGAGCGAGAGGCCTCTGCAGCAGGTGCCAGTGTCCTGATGTGGGTGATGGGCAGCCATCCGCCTGGAAATACCCATGAGACACAGAGAAGGAAAAGCTGATGTTGAGCCCCTACTCTCCATCTACTCTGTGCCAAAGATTTTGCGAGGTGGTCTGTGTAGGTCCTCGGGGAGGGGAGAATGCTTACCCTCATTTGAACCATGAGCACCCTGGAGCTCTGAGAATTTTAATGACTTGCCTAGGGTCATACGGCTAGAAAGGAGAAGGGCAGGGGTCAAGTTCAGCTTTGCCTTCCCCGCAGTGCTTGCTGCTTCTCATTCCATGCCTTGCTGGTCCTGATCTCACCCAACATCTAACAACCAGGTCTCTGACATATGGATGCGACAGACGCCCACAGAAATTCCACATTTGCGGGTTTTTTTTAAAAAGGGATGTTTTTCTCATCATAATCTGTTATATTTTAAAATATGAAATCAAATACAAGAAAAATTGAAATTGCAAGAAAAATTAAACATGAAATGAAACACAATTTAAAGAAAAGGATAATGACTCATCTGAAGACCTGTCCCACATTTTTCCTAGGTCACAGAACCCTTGTTTTTGCATAGTTGATACCGTCTTGTATGTACTATCTTGTGCCCTATTTTTTTCTTCTCAGAATTGTGTCATAAACATTTCCTTTGCTGCTTCAAATTCCCTGTGAGCATTTGGCAGTACAATCTTCATCAATCTGAATGAGTTTATTTAACCAATCTCCTGTACTGGATATTTAACTTGTTTCCATTTTTTTTCAATACAGCATTTTAAACAATCCCTGACAGGTGACGGTGGATATAGCCGCTACCTCTGTGTTTATAATGACACACACCGCCTCATGCCATACATCCATCAGACGGGGAAGAGAAAGGCAGAAGACAGCCAAACGTGCTAGGAGCTTCCCTGACATTTTCTTATTTAGTCAATGATCTTGGGAGGTAGACACCCCTCTCTCAATGATCTTGGGAGGTAGACATCCCTCTCTCCATTTTACAGTAGGGGAAACTGAGGCCCAGGAGGTTAATGGGCTAGATCACAGTTTTGGAACTGAGCAGAGCTAGGATTCTGAGACCAGCCTGACTCCTGGGTCTGCCCCACACTGCTCCCTCCTGAGTGTGGCCAGAGCACCCCAGTTCTGTCCAATGAGATGACTCTTGCCTTCTCCCCTCAAATGGTTACATAAACTCTCTTCTGCTCCATAGGGAGCATTTGACTGAAACACTCAGCTGCCAAGGGCAGTTTTCTAGCCTTTTATCTGGGGAGATTCAGACTCCCCAGGGAAAAATACTCCCATGGGTGTTTGCTCTTGCTCTAACAATCCTCCCATTCACAACCTCCCCTGGCCATTCTGGGGTTAACCTTGAATTTACTCTAATTCATATATTTTTTAGCAAAGCAAATAATTTGCAAATTTTTATACCCTGCTCTCTGTTAATAGCTGATAGCTTGGATAACCCTCCTGGTGCGTCACGGTACCCATGTTGAGAACAGCTGGTCCAGAACACAGATGAGAACTAGGAAGGAAGTTACGAAAGATCTAGGAGCTGCCAAAAAATAGCTTTTGAAAATCCCTACATTAAAGTTCCTGCATTTGGATCAGAGGAGAGGTCTTCAGTTTCCTAATCTGTAAAACAGGCATAATATCTCCTGCTGAGTATTGCTGTGAGGGTTAAGTATGGTAATCGGTTAAAATAATAGGTTTAAAAAAGCACTGTGATAGAGGGGAATAATACTCTGAGGATCTGGTTCTCCTCTCCTTCCTGGGCATACAGAAGACTACATTTCCCAGCACCCTTTGCAGCCAGGCGGGGGTCACGTGACTAGTTCTAGCCAATGGAATGTGAGTAGATGTGCCATGTGCCACTTCCAGGCCAAGGCATTCACAGGTATGTGAGCATGTGTGAATTCTCCACACTGTCTCTCACCCTACCACAGAGACTCTGGAGGCCACATGTTAGGATAGCAACATCACAGAGTGGTGGCATCTCTATCAGCCTGGGCTCCTGAGTGACTCTAGAGCAAAGCCACCTGCTAACCTACATCAGATATGTAACATCAGAAAGAAATAAAACTTTGTTGTATTAAGTCCCTGAGATTCCAGGGATATTTGTTACTGCAGCATAACCTAGACTCTACCTGACTAATGCAAGTCCCTAACACAGGGCCTGGACAACTTATGCTTTTTCCTCGTTCCCACACTTCATGTCTCAGATAGGCATAAGCCACATGCCAACATAGAAAGGACAGGTATAGTAGAGAAAGAAAAGTCCTTTGTCCTAAGACAGAGGCTTCTGGAATTCTCAAGGGCTGTACATTCTGAAGTTCTAGGTTAAACAAGAAGAAAGTGTTCCTGGCTGATAACCAATAACAGATCATTTTAACAAAACATCCTGAGAGGGTTCTATGGAGGTGATTGTCAAAATTGTCCAGTCAGAAATACTTCCTAACTTCTCTTGCAGAGATTTGAGTGGACTCTTTGATTAGTTAGTCCACTGCCACCTGAAGGTGTTGTCCCAATAACTACATAGGATCAAAGGCTTTGGGTCTTAGATAGTCAGAGCTGAATGTTTGCTTAGAGATTACTCCTACGGGTGGGAAATAGGGTTTGTGATGGTTAAATTTCATGTGTTCTCTTAGCTAGGCTGTGGTGCCCAGTTGTTTGATCAAACCCTAGTCTGGATGTTGCTGTGAAGGTATTTTGTAGACGTGATTAACATCCACAATCAGTTACCTTTAAGTAAAAGAGATTACCCTCAATAATGAGGTAATTGTGGGTGGGCCTCATCCACTTGGTTGAAAGTTTTAAGGGCCAAAAACTGAAGTTTCTCGGAAAGGAAGTAATTCTGCCTCAAGATTGTAATATGCAGCCCTGCCTGAGTTTCCAGCCTGCCAGCCTGTCCTATACATCTCACACTTGCCAGCACACACGATTGCACAGTTGCATTTTTCAAGTCAGTTCCTTAAAATAAATCTCTGTATATACCTATACCTATGTCTATATCTCCATCTCCATCAATATCTTTATCTATATATTTGATTGGTTCTGTCTCTCCGGAAAACTCTGATACAGAACTCATCTCTCATGCTAATCTGATTAGTAGTGGCTGCTTAAAAAGCTGTGTTAAGAAGGATTCTGAGACCATGTCTAGGTTCAGTGAGTAAGAATAAAGTGAATGCAAGCTCCTTCAGAACAGAGAACAACTCAGTCTTGTAAATTATCTTATCTCCAGTGCCTAGGATACCATTTACTGCATAGGCGGCACCCTATGATGATAAGTACATTTGTTGAATGAATGAATGATCTTTTAGCAATGTTTGCCATGGGCACAGCAATGGGAGAGCCTACCATCGCTGACTCATTTCACAGAAGAGGAAATTGAGGCCCCAACAGGACTCTGCTCAAGGTCACACAGCTAATTAAGAGGTGACATATTCAAGTGTCAAACATACATCTTCTGACTTTCTTGCCCCGAACTCTTCATTGTCTATCTGATGAGGAATTTGAAGAGGAACAGAAAGATATCAGGAGAGGAGACTCTGACCCTTATTTGCCAAGAATATCTTTGAAGACAGACTTCTGGGGCTCCTGGCGGAGACAGAATTTACTCCTCCTGCCTCTGAGCACTAAACTCTCTTCAGCCCAGAAGGCCTTCCCGGGCTGCGTCCTGCAGATCAGTCTTGTGCCCTGATCTGCTGCAGGTCCGTCCTAGGAGGACATTGCCGAGTGGCAGTGAGGGGCTCTGCACCAAGGGTCACAATGCCTGCATCCCCCCCGCCACTTGCTGCTTTGACCAAGCCTGGGGGCTCAGTCAGGGGCATCCAGCAGGCCCCTCTGGCCATGTTGCCTTTGTGGGGACTTTCTGGGTTGCAGTAATGGGGAGGGGACAGGTAATTGTTAGGGGAGCTCGATGGTGCCCAGGACCTACCTCGGGGCCTGGCAAGTAGTAGGGCTCCAGTGGAGGTTTGTCTAATGAGTGAAGGAATGTCCAAGGCAGATGGAGATGGGAATCGAAGGCGGGCAGAGATACCAAGTGGCTGTCTCGAGCTGGCCAGGTTTCCCTTTTCCTGACAAGGCCTGGCTCCTCAGGGTCTCTGTGTTCATTCCATGCCTCACCTGGCTGGCCTAAGCAGCCTGGGCTGTTTTTATTTCCAGGGACAGGACAGGCTTCCTTACCTGTGGATGGCTCCGTGTCCCACTCTCTCTGTCCCTGTGTCCCTGCTACACTGTGGGCCTGCGGAATGGCTGTAGTCCAGGGCCTGCCTGGGTTCGAATCCTGGCTCTGGGGCACCTGGGGCTGCTTGGCGAGCATTCTAAGTTTTCATATCTGCATCTCTAGAAGGAAGATGAGAATAATAACACTTGCTTTAGGAGGTGGTTTAAGGATTCAGTGAGTTAATATACGTAAAGCTCTGCAAAGAGGGGCTGGTCTATTAACATTTGCTACCATTCTGGCGGTGAGGTGACTAAGGTGATACCCACAGATAACTGCATGTTCACCACCGCCGTCTATGGCTTCCATGCGACCACCTGGTGAGGGAAGCAGGCCAGATATTAGCACCCATTTTTCACAGAACATTGAGGCTCAGAGAGGTTAAGTGACGTGCTCCAGGTGAGCCAGATGATAAGGCATGACATTTGGCCTCCAAATCCACTCCTTCTTCTACCCAGCAGAAGGGAATGTTCCCATTGGCTGGGAAGAAGGGTGGATAGAGGTGTGACTGGGGCCTCCCACTCCTCTCAGGAGCGCTAGGAATTCTGCTCTTAATCAGGGCTCTGAGAAGTTCTTCCAGGTAAATGAGAAGTGATTTTGATTTCTTTTTTTCTGGGAAAGGCTGGTCCAGCATGTGAGTGTGTGTGTGTGTGTGTGTGTGCACACAGGCATGCACATGTGTGATGGTGGTGGTGGGGAAGAGGTATCCTTTGTTTCTGGCAGAGCTGTTCTCCCAGAGGCTTGAATGGCAGACAGCAGGGCAAGGGTCTCGCTTACCTGAGGACGACTGTAGGCCTTTTCAGGGTCTGTATCTGGGGTTGCTGCACCCCTGTGGGGTGGGGCGGGTGGATCCTGGACCCCAACAGGTCCTGGCTCTTTGCATTGGCCAATTGCAAAGCCTGAAACTGCTCCTTACAGCTGTTAGATGTATCCTGGGCTCGTGTCCCCATTGTGTGCACAGGGCAGGCAAACCCATTTCAGTATTAGCTGAAGTCAAAGAGGATTAAAGAATGAAATCTGTGGTGGGGGAAAAAATAAGTTCATTGAATGCACTTCAGAGCCAAATAGAAATGACTTCTGGATCCTCCGCTGGCTTTTGGATTATCTTTGCCTGGATTCCCATCTGCTTGTGTGGATTATCTGTATCTACGTGAACGGTGTGCGTGGTTCTGGAAGGACTGGGGTGTGGGACTCTGATGCCAGGCTTGGGTTTCCTGCCTGGGCAGGGCCCAGCCGCATGGGGAAGGGTCAGCCCCTGTTGGCAGCAGGAATGTGTCTGACACGTTTGGGTGGTGGGAGGGAAATCAGGGTCCTTTGATGAAGCTCCAGGTGTGGCAGCAGAGGGGACTGATTGGGAGGGAGGAGACATCTGTTCTGAAAGGCAAGCTGGGGAGAAGAGAAAGCGCTAATCAGGCCATGAAAGCTAAACTCCAGGCTGATGTTCACCAGGGGGGCAGGGTGGGGAGAGGAGGGCAGGAGAAGGAAAGGAGGCTATTCTCAGAGCAGAAGAAAACCCTGGCCACCACTGTGGGAATCTACTGGTGGCACAAAGAGTAATTTCTTGTTCTGTTGTTCGTTCATTCTCTTTTTTGCAAGTGTCTATTCATTTATGATAATGTGGCAGGCAATGTGTTAGGCACTGAAGATACAGGAGTGAACAAGAGAGACTGACATCTCTGCTCTCAAAGATGAGAAGAGAAAATAGCTACTTTTGTGTTACAAATGATGGGTTCTTATCCTAAACAGGACGCATGTGGGCACAGTGCAGGGCAAGTAACTCTGACCTGGCAGAGATAGTCAGAGAGGGAGGAAGTAATGTTTAAACTGAGACCTAAAGGATAATATGGATAGTAAAAATCATAACACAAGCTCCATGAGCACTTACTACGTGTTTTAAACACTCTACATACATTTTCTCATTTAATTTCCACAACAATTCCATTGTTCCTTTTGCTTCTCAGATGAGAAAACAAAAGCAGAGGGAGGTAACTTGCCAAGGTCATGAACTAAGAAGTGAGGGATGCTGAAGGAGAGGTGAAGGTTGGGGAGAGGGCAGTAGGTCAGGGATATGGTGCTTCAAGACGAGGGAACAGCTTGTGCAAAATTGTGGAGGCGAAAAGGAACAGGGCTGGAGCAGAAAGTGTGGGGAGGAGTGTGGTGAGTAGAGAAGCTGAAGATTTCGACTGTTCCTACCTTGAAGGGATGACAGTCTAGGGGACGCAGGGGGTGGGGTGGAGGGAGGTATGTCCCAGAGATGAATCCCGCCTAGGGAGGACTGCAGCTTAGGAACATGGAGATGAGACATTCCTAGGCCTGGGCTGACTGTAAATGCTCTTGAGTCTGGGGACCTAGCCCAGACCTCCTGGGAAGGGGAGGACTTAGAGTTCCTGGGAGGATGAGGGAGGACCCCACTCCTCCAAGCAGAAGCATGCTGGGGGATCCTGAGTCAGGGGTCCCAGTGCTGTTGTATCACTAGAGGGGTCCTGCCACTTCTCTGTGCTCTGGAGAGTGAAAGACAGTGGTCACACCCCTATCCTGGAATCTAAGCAGTCTGGGAGGGCTTAGAGCTTACTAAGAGCCTTGGGGTCAGAGAGGTCTGGGTTTAAGTCCAGGTTTCCCCATACATGAATTTATGATCTTAGGCACATAACCTAACCTCTCTGGGCAGATGCTCCCTCATGTGAAACATGGGGATGTTAATGCTGTAGTAGAACTTGCGTGACTGCCTTCCCAACCTCATTCACCATTCCTCCTTCCTAAGGACACTCCTGTTTTGTTCAAGCATTCGCCTCTCCCTGATGAAGCCCATTTCAATAGGGGAAGCAGACCCCACCCCAGGGCTCGGCATGGGTGATCCTCATTAGAGCCATCAGAAACAGCCATGGTTTCCAGTGATTGGTTAGGATTCCAGGCTTAAGCCAATCATCATGTGGCAGTGGCCCAGGCAGACTGCCGGAAACATCTCATTTTGGGGACTTTGGATTGATTCTCTCTCTCTTTCTTCTATTGGGTGGGAACAGGTAAGCCTCTTGTTCCTGTTGCCATGGGCAGCCATCGCATGCCTATGAGAGAAGCCAGTCTGAGGATAAATCCCACACGTGGGGAAGAGCTGGGCTGAGGCAACCATAGAGAAATGGAGCCAGATCCATGATCAAATTATACCTGGAATCCACCCAGCCTCTAGCTCCTATTATGTGAAATAGGAAATTCCGCATAGTTAAAACCAGGGTGGGTCTGTTTCCTGTTATTGCAGCCAAAGGAAGGCAAATGCATTTTCCCAGGTCATTCATTTGTGTTTTCATGTATTAGGTCAACAAGTATTTATTGAGCATCTATTAAGAACCAGACAAGGCATCAGGCATGAGGGTGGCAGCATTTAATGTGGAGGGGCTCCCAATGGAACTCACTCACTAATTGGGAGATGCGAATGGGAGATAAATAATGAAACAAGACAATATCAGTAACCGGGTATATGAAGACCACAAACCAGGGTGATGTGTGAAAGGTTGAGAGGGGTCCTGAGGCAGGGGGACCATCACCTCCAGAAAGAATGATCAGAAGGGGGTCTTGGAGGAAGCGACGTTCAAGCTGAAAGTTGAATGAGAAGGAGCCAGCAGGAACCCCATCATGGGAAGCCTTGGAGACCATGGTGAGGGGTTTGGATTTTATTCTGGGGACACGTAAAGCCTCAGCACGTTTGAACAGAGGAATGGCATGCTCTGAATTGCATTGATAAGAGACTGTTACGGCTGCTATGGGGAGCTGGACCCCACCTGTGGGGAACAATAGGGGCAGGGGGACCGGGCAGGAGGCTCCTGTGGTAACTGATACGAGCAGCGGAGGAGACAAGGGGTGGATGAAAAATCAGGCTGTATTTGGAAGCACAGTGCTGCACATCCTGATGGATTGAATGTAGGAGGTGGGGAAAGAGATGAACTGAGTCCTGGGGGTTTGGGCCCAAGCAGAGGGGAGGATGGTGTTGCCCCTTACAGAGGTGAGGGAGCCGGTCTACTGTGAAGATATAAAGAGGCCACATCTGTGTGACAAGGCAGAAATGATTAACTGCTGCATGCCTGCAGTCCGCCAGAGTCTTCTGGCTGTGACTGTTCAGGTCTTCATAATCTCCGCCTCTGAGGTGGGCTCCGCAGGGGCCAGACCGACTCCTTGGGCTTCTGTGATGTGGAATGAGAAGGAAGAGGGAGGGAGAAGGACCAGCTGTTCAGGGAGAGGTACTGGGAGGCATGGGGAGAAAAGAGACACCAGAAATCCCTCTGGGGGT
This sequence comes from Balaenoptera acutorostrata, assembly GCF_949987535.1. Lineage (NCBI taxonomy): Eukaryota > Metazoa > Chordata > Mammalia > Artiodactyla > Balaenopteridae > Balaenoptera > Balaenoptera acutorostrata. The sequence continues at coordinate 14,175,290 of NC_080064.1, read as the reverse complement.
GAGGATGGTAAAGGAGAAGTTAAGAGTTGCTGCTGTGGTGTATGTAACCAGCTGATGGAAAATATAAACAAAGGACTTGAATTATTTTGAAGTTACTCTTTGGTTGCTGGCCTGGGTTCCTTTGGTCGTGACATTGCTGTGAGACTGGACCACAGAGGCTGCTATTTTATTAGGGTTACATACGTAAGCCAGCAGCAGATGGTGACTTATTATCAGGGACTCTTCCCAACCTTGAAATGGGGAAAAGCATGGAACACTCTCCCTTGGAACCTGCACCTCCTTATCCTTGGTGGCAGGTGGAGTTCTGGGCTGACAGCCCCGAGGGGGGATCCATCCTGTTCTGCATCACCCCACACCCCTGACTCCGCCACACTCCCTCGGCCCAGGAAATACTGAGAACCCATCCCCCTAACACACACACACGCACACACGCACACGCACACACAGAGCAAACCTAGCTTTAGCTCTTCACGTATGTGAAGAAGTTGTCACCAGGAGACCACTCCTTTCCCTGTAGTTTGATTAAGACTAGGACCCCAGAGCAATGTTGGGGATGGTGTTGGGATAGGAAGGCAGCCTTGGAGTGTGTGTTTGATGGGCCTGGCTGGGATTAGGGTGAGGCAAGCGAGGCATCTGGGGTCTAAAACGTAAGCAGGCACTCACTCTCAAGTGCTCAAAACTGGGAGTGAGTGTCTCCCTAAGTTTTGCATCCTGGCTGTCCCACTTGCCCCGCCATAGTCCCAGCCCTGTTAATGGGAGAAGAGAGGTGCAATGAAATGGGCTCATATTGTGTCTCTACTTGTTTTTCTCCACCTGACCTGGGGGAAGACATACGTCTCTCAGAGCTGTGGTTTTGTTCATATGCAGAATAGGCATGCTGATGCCTACCTCACAGGGTCCCTGTAATAGGTACTAACCATTACTGCTTACCTTTGACCCTTCTTGGAGGTAACGGGCAGCGATGAAGAAATATGTGAGGTTGGAATTGTTTTCCTGTTTTGCAGATGGAGAAACTGAGGCACAGAGAGGTTAACTAGCTGGCCCAGGTATATGCAGCCTGGAAATGGCACAGTTGGGCCTTGAACCCCCACTCTTAGCAACTATCATGTGAAACTTCTCTCACTGAGGCAGAGATAAAGAGAACTGAGTCTGAGGGGTTATGCCATGCAGAAGGGGGCTTTGGAGGTGGTGAGGGAGGGGCCCCTAGCAAGAGATCCATGATTTTGTCAGTGTCTCTTTGAGGAGGCCATCTCTTCCCTAAGGTGGGCTGGGATATTTGTTTTAAATGTAGGTTTTATTTTTATTCAGGTGTGGTGAGACCAACAGATCAGGAGATGACTGCCATTGAAAAGATAGCTCTCCAGAAGAGGGGGGCATGCCCTTCAGGGCCACACGGGGAAGCACCAGGGCCAGTCAGGAGGCAGAAAGGGCAAGGTGAAAGCATGGACAAGAGCCTTTGTTGTGGTCTTTGCAGGAAGGAATGGGTGAGGCAGGCTAAGCAGCTGTAGGATTGACCAGTTTGAATAATTTCAGTGGACTCTGGGCTGTAAGGAATGCCTCTCATTGCCTGGTACCTGGCCCCGGGTGATTGGGGCAGGAGGTAACCTGTGAGGCTCCACGAAGGAGGTGGCTGGGGGGGTACAAGCTTGGATTGGTTGGTTTGCATATGAAAAGCTCACTTGAAGAAGGGGACTCTTTGCTATCTCTAGGAATCAGCTTGCTCTGGGAGGACCTGTCTCTCTCCTGCCAGCAAGGCCCGCAAGATGTCAAAGCATCAAGAAAATAAAACTAGAGTAAGTAATAAAATATAGTTAACATAAATTACAGTAATAAAATAGAGTTAATATAGTTTCTCACCTGGGAAGCGCTTGCTCGGCTGGAGAGTTTGAGAAGGAAAGAAGAAAAATGTTTGTGATCTAGAAACACCTGCCAAACAAGGCACTTAGCGGTTCCCACGTGTTAATTAGGCTGAGCTTTGTTGGGAGGGGAGGGAACAGCAGCAGCGGAGGCAGCCAGGGAAACAGAGGCACAAAGAGGCCCCAAGGCAGCTGGTCTGGCTGGTCATGGCTTTGCCACCCGCTCACAGTGTGACCCTGGCTATCAGTTTATGCTTCCTAAATCTGAGATGCAGGCTAGCTTTGGACTCATGTTTCTCCAGAACACCCGAGTTCAATTTTTATCTTTGCTGCTTATTAGCTTGGTGACCTTGAGCAAGTTGCTAAACCTCTCTGTGTCTCAATTTCCTCATCTATAAAATGGGGATAATGATAGTCATCAATCTCACAGGCAGTTATAATGATCACATAACACATACAAGTCATTTCATGTATATATGGACCTAAAACCCATAGTAGACACACACAGAGGTTGGTGGTTGTCATTCGTGACGGTGCAAATGACTATTGACTGAATTGGTATCCGCGGTTGCACCACCCAATAGGGGGTCTGGTGAGAATTAAATGTAACACATTCAACCAGGCATAGAGGGAGCACTCAATGCATGGTAACTGACATGACTGTTAGCATCTTTTACTTTATAGTTATTGTTGCTGTAGCAATAATGAAAGTGGTTTCCCTTCCCTCTGTCTTCCATGATGTTGGTGGCTAGTAGGTGCTGCCATCTTCCCTCTAAAAATCCAAACAATTCAGAAAGAAAAACAATCCCCTGGAGTCCCACCACCCAGAAGAGGAGGCCGCCATTCCAGACTTTCTCATTTGCCCCTTCCCCTGCCCAGTTTTACACAAATTAAATCAAGTAAAACATTCTATTTTGCTATTTGCTTCTCTCATTCAGCATCAGTGAGTACACCCCGCATTATCCTTTTCGATGGCAGTGCTTCTTGGCTGCACTGTCATTTATTTCATCTACCTTGATCAATAGATGTGATGCTCTTAGTTTTTTTTTTTTTTTTACCACTGTAAACAATGCTCGTGAAATATTTTGCACATAACGCTTTTGCTGACAAGTTTGGCATTGCTTCTTAGGAGTAGAAATCCTACGTCAGGGGAAGTGGGGAGGGATAAATTAGGAATTTGGCATTAACAGATACACACTACTTATATATAAAATAGATAAACAACAAGGACCTACTGAATAGCACAGGGAACTATATTCAATATCTTGTAATACCTATAATGGAAAAGAATCTGACAGAATATATATGTACCTGAATCACTTCGCTGTACACCTGAAACTAACACAACATTGTAAATCAACTATATTTCAATTAAAAGTTAAACAAAAGAAATCCTGGATTATTTTGGCCTATTAATTAATTAATTAATTCATTCAAGACATACCGAGAGCCTGTGACATGCCAAGCACTACCCCAGGCACTGGAGTCATAGCCGCGAAAAAGCAGGCCAAGGCAGTAGTAGGTAACAGACAATAAACAAAATAAATGATCTATAGCATTTTACACTGGCAAATTTGTCCTTCAGAAAGTTGGTGCCAATTTACACATCTACCAGCAGTGAGAGAGGACACCATTTTCCCCTGAAGTCTTACCAGAGCTATACAATGTTAACTTCCCCCTACAACTCTGGGAGCTAAAAGAATAAGAAATCCTTGCTGACTTTGTTTAATGACTAAGGCTTATTGAGCATTTACTTATGTGTCAGTTACATGCCATTTTAAAGCTGTCATTTAATGAATACTGAACCCATGGAAGACACTGGTCTATGGTGGTAAGTACTATTATTACCCCTATTTTACAGATAAGGAAACTGAGGCACAAGATGACATGGCCAGACAGCATTGGGCAGGGATTTGAACCCAGGGCTCTCTGGTAGGAGGTAGAAGGAGCTTCAGTGTTAGACCTTGAACTAGATGTGTCTATGGGGACATCCAGATGGAGAGGTTGGCTCTTGACAAAACCACTGCCTTCCTGGAATATTGGGGTTTCTTCAACCCACCAGGAGGTTCTGGGAAACTCGTGATATTATCAGACTTTTTGAAATGATCAAAAAGGGCTGAGGGCTTTACACCGTGGGGCAGGACAAAAATGACTCAAGTGGGAGGCGGAAACATTACCAAACTGTGCACATGTCCCCTGCTCACAGGGGAGAACCCTACAACTGTCAGCCTGGAGCCCCCTGGGCCCCTTTTCTAAAGAGGAAGAATTCTTTCTTGCTGGGAAATAAGATGTGGAGGGGTGGAGTGGAGGAGGTGGGTCCATGTGGGGAAATAGATTTGAGGAGAAGCCAAGTCGGAGACCAAAAGTGTTCTTAATAAGGTTGGGGACTAAATTTTGGGATCACCTTGAATATACTTTGAGAGACTTCAGTAAAGAATACAATTACTTTTAATTATCTCTGGCTGCTAAAGTGAGTTTTTGGAGTCAACATGGCTTAGGGATTAGGCCAGAGAAATAATAGGAATAATGACCATAGTAATTATAACAGCTCCCATTTATTGAGGGTTTTTAAGCACATGGACACTGGGACCAGACTGCCTTGGGCTGAATCTTATTTCTGTCACTTACCTGTGGTACATCAGTTTCCTCAACTAGGAAACAGAGATGATAATAATATTCTTCTGATTGTCTACTGCTGTGTAACAAACCACCTCCAAATTCCATGGCATAGAATACCCACCATTTTATTATGCTTATGGTTTCTTAGGTCAGGAATTTAGATAGGGCGGAGAGGGGATGGCTTGTCTCTGTGTTCTCAGACATGAGTGGCTGGGGCTGGACTCCTCTGGGACTGCTGACCGGAGCACCACGTGGCGTCTCCGTGTGTTAATAGCTTGAGCTCCCTCACAGCACGGTGGCCTCAGAGCAGTTAGACTTCACACATGGATATTCAGGGTTCCAAGACGAACATTCACACCAACAAGGCAGAAGCTGATTTGGCTTTGCTGATCTAGCTCTTAAAGTCACATGGCCTCACTTTCCACTGTATTCTATTAGTTGAAGTAGTTCCAAGCCCACCCAGACTCTAGGGGGGTGACGGCGGAGGACATAGCCCATGCCTCCTGATGGGCTGAATGTCAAAGAATTTGTGGTCATGTATTATAACGGTCACAAGTACTTACCTTACAGAGCTGTTCTGAGGATTAAATTAATTTGTTAATAGATGGAAAGCACTTGGAATAGGACCTGGCATGTATTAAGTGCTCTGAAAATGCTAGCCATGGTGATGAGTATCCTTCTTCTGATTGTTAGACACCCCTAGTCCACATGGAGGCGGAGGTAGGCTCAAGGTCAAGTGCTGGGTGGCGAATCTGTCCTGTTTCCTTTAGCCTGAAGGTCTTAGTGCCCAATGATTCCTTTTAGATGCTCCCATTTGCACCCACCCTTTGTGTCTTTTCTGCCTCCTTCCCTTCACTCCCCCTTCCCCAGCCCCGAGGCAAAGATGCTCTGGGAGCCATTCCTGGCTAATGCAGTCAATTCCAGGCCTGACCTCAGATCTGCAGGGGTGTAGCTACTAATTTAGCATCATTAAAAACCAGCCAATAGTAGCAACTCCTCAAGCAGGTGAATGGCACTGCTCCAATTCTAGCACATGAAGCTTTGTCCTTGCAGGCTGCTCTTGGAGGTGAACCTCAGTCATTTGCCTTGGGACTCCCTAGCCTCTGGGAGGACGGAGTGCTGGGACCCTGGCCTGAGCCTGGGTCTGGGCAGGGCTGATTCCTACCCTGGGCCTCCCAGCCGGGCAACCCAGGCTTCTGACCATGTATGACGGAGGGGACCATGTATCCTGCTACTCAGTTACGAGGGAGCCTGGACTTTGCATCTGAATCTCAGCTCTACAGCTTGTGAGCTGGGTGACCGTGGACAGTTTCTTACCTCCCCTAAGCCTAAGTTTCCCCAGCTGTGAATGGGAGAGCACAATGCTTGCCTGGGGTGCTTGCTAAAAATGTACATTCCTGGTTCCCACCTTGTACCAACTGAATCAGCCTCCTCTTGCCCCAAGGATGGGTAAAGAAACTTGGCAGTGAGAGGGTGGGCCAATGATCAGCTCCTTAAGCCTCAGTCTCACCTGTGTGTGGGAGGTGTGTGTATGTCAGCACCCACCATGGGGTGGTTGTGAGAATTATTAAAAAAATATACAGAAGTTCATAGCCCAGTGCAAGGCACACAGTGAATGCTCTATACATACTAGCTGTATCTAATATTATTGACATTAAGAGGAAACTGGGTGGGTTCCAGGAAGGAAGGGACCTTTCTGGTGGGTGGCGGCCTGGGGAAAAAGGAGCAGGGACCAGGATACAGATGAAAGGTGTGATGGGGCTGTGGCAGGACTGGAAACTCAGGGGACAGGAGCCCACGGGAGGAGGGGGTCCTCTTTTCCTATAAATCTCAGTTCAAGTCATTTGAGAGCTTGAATATCAGCTGCTGCTTAGCTACGTGACAGGGTAGGTCCCCTCTTGGGACCTCACCTCCTTTGTGCGGCCACATGGCTGACCTCATAGTGGTTCCATCATCTTAAATCTCGAGCAGGACTTAGTCCTTCGTTACCAAACGCCAGTTTGTGTGCCCAATGCACAGTGAGGCCAAACAATACCGAACTGTTGGAGTTTGGAGCAGAGAAATGTTTATTGCAGCACCGAGCAAGGAGAACGGGTGGCTCGTGCCCCCCAAAACCCTGAACTCCCCAAAGGGTTTCAGCACAGCATTTTTTCAAAGCCCAGGTGAGGGAGGGGGTGTCACAGGGTATGTGATTGGATCGTGCACAGTTCCCTGATTGGTTGATGGTGAGGTAACAGGGCGGTGTCACAGGGGTTCACATTATCAGTCCTTAGGCTCCAGGAGGCCTGGGAGCTATGTGTTCATGGTCAACAAGTGGTGAACATCTTCCATTTGGATGGAGATTTTCACATCTGTAAAGCAGCTCAGGAAATGTGCATCAGATACAATTAATATTATCTAGGTCTTTCAGAGAGGAGCTAAAGCAGAGGATATGGGGGAGAGGTCTGCCCCAGGAAGGCCCCATAGGGGCCCTTACACCTCCACAAGATCCCCACCTGCTCCCCAGTCCGGACTGGAGTCCTGGTCAAGGCCTCTGCTGCCTGCCCTCCCCTTGACGTAGAGCAGGATGGTGAAGATTTGGAGTGTGATGGCTTTGGGGTAAACCTAGTTCTGCTACTTCTTAAGCTGTGTGACCTCAGGCAAGTTACTTTACCTGTCTGAGCCTTGGTCTTGTTGGTGATCAAATGGGATCATCATTCTGGCCTCCCAGCTCCTCAGGCTGCTGTGGGGCCCATCAGACAATGGATTTGGACCCACTTAGCAAACTGTCAAGCCCTTAGGATGAGGTTGCGTAGCAGAGACCTACCCATTAGACAGATGGGCAAGGTGAGGTGTCTTGTAGCAGAGGCCACTCAACACACTGACAATGAGCAGAAGACTTGCCTCCCCCCAGCCTCCAAGCTGCTCCTTCTTTGTCCTGAACTCCAAGCCCCTGGAAGCCCCTGACAGCAGGGTGGGGTCCAAGTTCCTAGGCCAGCTCTCCTGGTTCTACCCCTGGATCCTGACACCCAGCACCCCCAGGAATCCTCACCTGGCAGGTGGGGTCGAGGAGAGGCATGAATGATCTCCCAAGAGCCCTGGACAGTGGCCACAGAGGCCAGTGAGCAGTGGGGATACAGCCATCTAAAGAGCGCCTTATGAGCTCAGAGCAGACTTTACTAGGATGAGAAGTGTAAACATTGCGGAGTGTGACCAACTTTTCCCAGTTTGCCTAGGGCTGTCCTAGGTTTGAAACAGAATGTCCTGCACCCTGGGAAAACCAGAACTGTTGGTCACCCTAACATCAGAGAACTTTGGGTAAAAGCCAGGCTCTGGAGCCAGACCCCTGGCTTTGAGTCCCAGCGCTGCTACTTGCTATGTGATTTAGGCACATTATTTACTTTCTCTGTGCTTCGGTGTCCTTATCTGTAAGACGGGGGTAACGCACCCCACCTCGTGGAGACCTGTGCACTTGGCTAGATCACGCATGTAGAATATTTAGCACAGGGCCTGGCGTCCAGCAGCTGCTGTGAAACATCAGCCATTGTCATCCTTTCAAGTTCCCTTCCCCCAGGGGGAGACGATGAGGTGTGGGCTCACTCACCATGCCCAGCACCCACAGCGTGCAGGCCCTGCTAGCGGGGGGCCCAGAGATGTGGATGCCCTGGTCCCATCTGCAGCAGGGAGCTGAGAGTTGCGTGAATAATGACCACAGCTAGAAATCAATACAGGTCAGGTCGGGGTTTAAAAACAGGCTTGAGAGTTGAGTCATTCACTTAGAACTGAATGGTATGTAAATTATTCCTCAATAAAGCTCTTAAAAGAAAATCGAAATCAAAACCAATAAACAAAGGCTCTGGTGGCTTTTCAGAGTAGGAAACACTTGTTACGGCCAGGGACATGGTGATCATGGAAGTCTTCCAGGAAGAGGCGGCATTTGAATTGGCCCTCCAGGAACAGGGAGAATGTGGACACTGGAGGTGATGGGAGGCAGGGACCCTGGGCAGTGGGCCTGGTGTGAAAAGCCTGGGTTGATATCCACATTCTGCTATTCTCAAACTGTGTGACCTGGGGCAAACGGCTTTACATCTGAGCCCCAACTTCCCTCATCTGTAAAGTAGGAAGGGTCTGTGGGGAGTGCCCAGAACAGGCCCACAGAGCACCTGACACACAGGAGACAGTTTTTCAGGAACAAGATAGGCAGAGCCAGGGTGGGGCGTGGTGGTGGTATGTGGAAGGTCCTCCATTCAGTCAATAAACCGTCACGGAACCCTTGCTGTGTGTAGGAGTCGCTATGGCTCGTGGAGCTTAAGTTCGAACGGGTGCTCCCCAAAGAGGACCAAATGGAGATGTGCAAGCAGCTTGGACTGGCTGGAGCCAGGGGTGTATGGGGTGGGGGGGGGGGTAAAGGGAATAATGTTAGGGAGAAATTGGGGTTTAGTGGAGGCCTTGCTAGGTAGCTTTGATTTCTCTGCTTGCACTGGGGAAGCAGTGAAGCCTGGTGTAGAGAAAGATTTGTAATCAGCTCACGGTTGACTCCCTCCCTCCCTCCCTTCCTTCCTTTCCTCCCTCCCTCCCTCCTCTCCCCCTCCCTCCTTCTCCTTCCCTCTGTCTTTCCTTCCTTCCTGATGTGCTACTGTGCTGGCCCTACAGTTGCCGGACACAGTCTGTCTTCACAACACCCCCTCCTAACAGGGAAGGCAGACTTTAATCAAATCACCCCTGAAAAAAAAGTGAAATTCGTGAAATCACAGCTGTCAATTAGCAATAAGAGGAGAGGGGTCCGGTGCTATGAGAATTGATGAGAGAATAGGTCTAACCTCGTCAAGAGGGTCAGGGAAACTTCTGGCAGACACCACCACTGGGTGAGAGCTGAAGGATGAACATGAGCTACAGATCAAAGGAGGCGGGGCAAAGGGCTGCAGGCAGTGGGCACAGCGTGGGCAAAGGCTCTGTGGCAGGATGGTCATGGTGAACACGAGGGTCGAGGGTCCGGCAAATGACGGGGGACAGGGTGGGAGGAGTCAGATGATTCGGGCTCTTGGGGACCACGCTTGGGGGTTTTCTTTGATCCTGAGGGTACTGGGAAATCTTGGAGGATTTAAGAGGGAGGATGACATGATCAGATGTGTTTGTGAAGATCATTAACATGGTGGGGAGAACAGAGAAGAGGGCGCCAGAGCGGAAGCAGGATGTCTTAGCTTGGGATCCCTCGCAAGCAGAGCCAAGACAAGAACTTGGGGGCAGGTATTTATGGGGAGTGATCTCTGGGAACAGGAGTGATGGATGAACCAAGAATGAGACAGGGCTTGTTGGGACACTGCTCTCGGCCACAGGGGCTCCATTCAGCTGGGACCTCCTGAGCGCAAGGCCTCCCAGAATTGCCCACCCACCTCAGATAGGAGGCTGGGACATCATCCATCAGGGGTGCTGATGTTCCCACACTTCTGAGCTGGGCATGAGCACAGCACCCGCCCCTCCCTCCCCTCCCTGCAACATCAGAGGAGCCCCGGGGCCGGCAGGGAAAACAGTGATGGCGCACACCTGAGACCAGACTATGTCAGAGGGCAGGGAATCACATCTCACAGGAACCGTCCACTGCAACCACAGGTGAAATCAGAGAGGCTGAGAGGATGAGGCAAGAGGCCAGAAGTATCTGACACCTGTGAGGAGGCTACGGGTGTCATCCAGGTGAGAGAGGAAGGCGGTGCGGGCTAGGGTGGTGGGCGAAGGACATGGAGGGAAGTGAGTGCATTCCAGAAAAGTTCGGGAGTTAAACCAACAGGTCACGGTGATGGATTTGGTTGAGGGTGGTACCCTTCATTAAGAAAGAGGACCTGGGGGAAGACAGGTATGAAGGTAGGGAGGATAGGGGATGGGTGGGCGATCCTTTGAGTTGGAGGTGCCTTTGAGATAGCCCAGAGAAGGTGTTGAGAAAGCAGCTGAATACATGGATGGGAGCTCTGGGGAGAGGTCCAGGCTGCAGCCATAGATGTGTGAGTCATCGGAGCCTAGGTAGTAATTGAAGCCATTGGTGAGCACGGATCACCTGGAGAGAGGACAGAGAGGAAGGAGCCTCCCAAGGGCGTAAAGAGTCAGGCCAGGCTCCCAGAGACACCCCCCCACATCCACCTGCAGCCCCTCCCTCCCGGACCACCCTGTGCCTGCCTCCCAGGAGGGAGTGACATTTCAGCACGTGTGATACTAATTGAATTTAATTGTCTCCTCCAAGTTGCGCTAAAACCTTTTCAAAGTCCCCTGAAATTAGGGAACATCGATAGATAACACCACTCCTCGGGGTTTGAATCTGTGTCCTCCCCGAGAACAGTGATTAATTTTTTACAAGCTAATCATATCTCTTAGGCAGGCTGTCAGCAGAGGACCCGTCATCTCTCATCAATAATGAAGCGATCCCAGCTCTGCATCTCCCACAGCCTCCTGCATAATTCACCAGGAGGACTTCAAACAAAGAAGCCCAGGGGCTGGGTCCTCTTAATCGGCGTCCGCTGCAATTATTCACAGGGGCTGGGAGGGGCGGGGAGGGTGGGAGGGAAGGGCAGGGGATATAAAAGCTGATTGATGAGTCCACATCGAGCTCCCGTTTTCAACACGCTCTCACCTGTCTCACCATCTGTCTTCTCCACCCAGCTGGGCGCCCTCCGTCGACTACCTCATCTGTAGCCCCGTCACTGTTCCCAGCCCTTCCCCTTGCCCTCGTTTCCTCCTGTCTGTGACACTACCTCACATCATCTTTTGGCCAGACTCTGACCTTGGACCCCGCAGCCAATGTCCCATGAGGTGCTATGGGCCTATTTGACAGATGAGTAAACTGAGGCCCAAAGAAGGGAAGCAACTTGCTCGGGGTCACAGAGTAAGTCAATGGCTGTACAAGCTAGACCTACAGTTTGGGGTCTTCTGGACCTGTGCTCTGTGCCCCCAAACCTCAGGCCAGGTGAGTGGATGAGCCACCCCCATCCCTGCCCTGGTAGTGTGTCTGTACTTAGATGCTAAGGCGGAATCTGTCACTTTCTTCCCCATCGACCCCAGCTCAGGCCTCTCCCTGGGGGATGCACTGCCCTGTGTGCACAGCTGGCCCTGACATCTGTCACCCTTTGTGGTCCGTCTCTGGGGTCAAAGATCAGAAGCAAACAGTGGCCAGAGACAGAGTGGCTGGGAGGAAGTGAAGAGAGGGCAGAAACAGAAAGAAATTGCTTGTGCTGTCTCCTCCCTGGCACCACTGAACAGGACTTTGCCCACTGGCCAATCGGACAGATTCCAGAAATAAGGGGAAGGCCTGATGCTGGAAAATATCCCCATGTGAATGTGATTTCTTGCATCTAAGCCTTGAGCAAATGCCCCATAAGGACCTATAGCTAAGAAGCCATCCAGGGACAAGAATGGTCTTCTGAACCCTGCTTAACAGGCTGGCTGGAAGGCAGAACTGTGAGTCCCATGCTCTTCCTGTGTCATCTCTGTCCTGGGAAGGAGGACCCCTTCCTCCCTCGAGTTGGATCCTTCTCTCAAGGCATGGCTCGGGTGATTGAGTGGGTCCTGGGGGCTCCCCGGTTCTCTATGGTTGAGCCCCAAATCTGGGTCTCTGGCCTGACCTTGTGTCAAAGCAGTGGCCGGGTCTGCTCCCTGGAGACCCAACTCAACATGTCAAAAAACTTCATCCATCATTTTCTCAGCTCTCTCCCACCCCTCTATCCCTTTGTCCCATTTCTGGGTCATCGCTGGGGTGAACCGATCAACCTGGCTGGCTCAAGACAAGAGAGTTTCCAGGGACTTTATTTTCAAACCAGGAGAGTACCGAGCAAACCAGGATGAGTTGGTTACCCGAGCATCCCTTTCTTCCAGGCACCCAGACTGCAAAGTTCAGTGTCAGAGAGAAGCAGGACTGGGGCTGGGAGGGGAGCAGTATCCTCCCTGGGTTTGTAGGCCAGCTCCACCTCCCCTGTCCTGGTGACCTTAGGTATGGTCCCTAACGCCTCTGGGCCACAGCCAACTCACCTGAAACATGAGTAATGGTCATAAACCCAACAAGATTGCTTTGAGGAGAGAATGAGATCGTGTATGAAATTGATGCAGCACAGCCCCTGGCATGCAGCAAGTGCATGTCCACGATCACTCCCTTCTCTTCCCGCCCACCACATTATTGTTCCAAATCCTGCCTGCAAAACACATTACCCGTTTCCCAGCTTGGAATTCAAGGCCTTCAACAGCCTGGCCCCAGCTGACCTTTGCACCCCCCAGTGCCTGTCTCCTGTAGGTGCCACCTAGGGTCAGTCTTGCTGGACAACTGCCCATTCCCTGACCCCGACTCACATTCTCCAGCTGTTCCCTTCCCTGCTTCCCTCCCCTGTCCACCCCCAAGGTCCATTACAAGGGCTGCCTTTTCTAAGAGGCTGTCCCTGATTTCACCCCCAGGGTATGAAATCTGTATCCCCTCAAAATCCCCACAGTGTGTAGTCTGTGCCTCTCTTAGGGCTGGGACTTTCTGAGTGTAGAGTAATTAATAACTGTTGCTAATATTTGTTAAGTTCTTTCTATGCACCAGATACTGGTCCCAGTTCTTTGATTCATACTAACTCCCTCATTAATCCCCAGATCCAAGATCCTATGAAGTGGATACTATTATTAGACCCATTTTAGATCCAGAAAAACAGAAGCCCAGAGAGGTCAAGTCACTTGCCAAAGGTCACACAGGAGCTGAATGGCAAAGCCTGGAGAAGTGGTTAGATCTGGGAATCAGCTAGACTTGGGTTCAACTTCTCCCCCGTGAGTGACTCCACAGGCCCCTCACCTCCCTGAGTCCCTCTGAATTTCCCCCTTTAGAAATGAGGATCCTAAAACCTACCTCATAAGGTCTTGGGAGGATGAAATGGTTCCTTCTCTGCCTGGCACATAGTAGGTACTCAATAAAATGGCCCCTGTTGCTATTAGCTTAACTTGAGTGGTAGGTTTTTACTGGCTTTCACCTCAATGACTATTTCCTGGGCCCCTTGCTCAGAGGACCCGGGGGGTGTGACTCGACACAGAGTCTGGCCTTCCTGAGGCTCCAGAGCCAGGCAGGCAGGGGATTGAGTCCTGGCTACAGGATTTCCCAGCTGTGTGTGTGACCTGGACAAGGTCAGCCTGGCCGGGCTGGAGGTTAACATCTGCACTCCCTCCAGGGCCAGGAAAGGCAATGATGGTTGAAGGAAGGCGAGGTGTCAACTCGTGTGCATCTCTGCGGGCCCTGTCCCCTGTCCCCCTTGGTTCCAGCGGGTGCCCGCAGGGCCCCTCAGATTAAATGGGGGCCCGAGGTGGCCCAGCGCAGCGGGAGCGAGGGGACACGGTGACTTTATGGCTACTCAGACCCATGGTTCCAGGCAGACGCTGCATTTGCATTTAAATGGAGGTTTGGAAGTCTGTAAATCTCCATTTCCCAACCAAAAAGGCCTAGTGGTTGTTTAATCATGTTTAGATGAACCCCCGGAGCACTGAGGGTTGGTGCATCTTAAATCCATGCAGCAGAGACAAAGATCAAATGAGGGGCGTGCAGGCAGAGGGTTCTTCCCTCATTGTCCGGTGGCTGGGCCAGCACTGCCTGGGAGGCTTGAGGACTGTTCAGTGCTCTCCCGGGACCTGGGTAGGCCTCTGACCCCCACCCCTTCCAGGAAGGCCTCTGGGATTGCTCAGAAGTAGCTGTCACTCAAAACTCCTGCAGTCTTCCCTTTACACTGCAAAGTGGAGAAGCAGTGGCAGAGAGTTGGCTTCAGAGAGACCTGGATTGGCAGCCTGGTCTGCCCCTGATTTACTGTGGCCAAGAGCAGATCACTCAACTGTTCTGGGTGTCCCCGTTCGTATCTAGAACCTGAAGGGCATATACTTCCAAATCATTCATGTGAAGTAGGTGGCACACAGTAGGGGCTTTCAAATGATAGTTAATATAACTCCAAATTGCCCTTAAACTTGAGAAAGAATTGGCCTTTGGGGGTCTGCTTCACGGCTATAATTCTCAGACTTCGTGGTGAGTTACTGGAGGGTGGTGGGGTTTGTCTAAACTGCTGTCCCCACCCTGTTCTGATTCAAACCCCAGAAGTTGTGAGAAAGGGGGTTTTACAGTAAGAGTTAATGACGTGCATTTGGCCACTTCCGCATCCTCTGAAGTGCACCAGCTGCAGTGACTTACCCTACCACGCGTAAGTGAATTCAGGTGGTACCCTACTGTGTGTGTGTGAATTCAGGTGGTACCCCATGTGAGGGGCTGTGTGCTGAGTGCTCAAAAGAATACCTGATGTTTCTGTGGCCCCTGACACCGCACAAAGCCCTGTACTGTTAACAGGACATGGCCACATCCACAATCTCGTGAGATCCTTGTAAGAACCTCATGATACATATGCCACTATCCCCTCATTGTGGATGAAGATCCAGGCTCAGAGAGGGAGAGCTGCTTTCTTGAGATCCCACAGCTTTGGAAGCAGAGCTCAGGTCGTGAAGGCTTTACCGCCCACTACAGGGTTGTTAACTGCGTCCTGTGCCGCCTCTCACAGGTGCTAGACGGAGCATTTCCTGGTCTGTGTTTGGAGGCTCTGCCAGGGGCAAGGTGCATTCCTGACCTGGCTGGATCCCAGGCTTTGGGACAGGGCAGGTGACCTTTTCAAGGTGGCATTTCCAGCCTTCCTTGTCCCCTGGAATTCAGGCCAGGCCTGCCAACAACAACCAGGTCAGTAGGAAAGTCCCCAATTTCAGAGAAGATATTCAGATGCTTGCTGCAGAAAGCAGTAAAACTTGGCCTTGGGGTCTGGCCCTGCCACCTGCCCTGTCCTCGCAGCCCAGAAAGGGCTGGGGGAGGATGCTGGAGGTGGGGTGGGGTGTGAGTGAACACGGAGCTTTTATCACCTTCCTCCCATCGCTTCCACTCCACACCTCCCAGAACCTGCCTCATTAAACACACTGGGAACTCTCTGCCTGCAGACCTTCGCCCCAGTTTCCAGCTCAGGTCAGGCCCACCTCTTTGAAGGAGCTTTCCCTGGCGAAATTCATTTCCTTCTCCTGTGATTTTACAGTGCTTTATTTGTTCCTATTTCTCCTACCTGGAGCTCCCAGCAGAGGGGGGAGGGAAAGTTCTGCAGGTGAGCTCCAGGGCTCCCACCCCCAGTTCTAAATTTGGGGATTTGACATCAGCTTTTTTTTCTTTTCTTTTTTTTTTTTTTTTAAAAGGATTTTCTTTTATTTATTTATTTATTTATTTATTTGTTTATTATTTTTGTCTGTATTGGGTCTTCGGTTCGTGCGAGGGCTTTCTCCAGTTGCGGCAAGCGGGGGCCACTCTTCATCGCGGTGCGGGGACCGCTCTTCATCGCGGTGCGCGGGCCTTTCACTATCGCGGCCCCTCCCGTCGCGGGGCACAGGCTCCAGACGCGCAGGCTCAGCAATTGTGGCTCACGGGCCCAGTTGCTCCGTGGCATGTGGGATCTTCCCAGACCAGGGCTCGAACCCGTGTCCCCTGCATTAGCAGGCAGATTCTCAACCACTGCGCCACCAGGGAAGCCCTTTTCTTTTTTTTTTAAAGACTATTTTCTTTTTTTTTTTTTTTAGAGCAGTTTTCAGTTCACAGGAAAATTGAAGGGAAGGTACATAGATTTCCTACACTTTCCCTGCTCGACACACACAGTCTTCCCCACCAGAGTGGTACATTTTTTATAATTTATGAACCTCCACCTTATAATCAGCCAGAGTCTGCCGTTTACATTTAGGATTCACTCTTGATCTTGTACACTCTGTGAGTTTTGACAAATGTAAAATGACTTGTATCCACTTTTGTAGTATCACACAGATTAGTTTCACTGCCCTAAAAATCCTCTGTGCTCCCTCTTTCCCAGACTCTGGCAACCACTGATCTTTTGACTGTCTCCATAGTTTTGCCTTTTCCAGACTGTCATATAGTTAGAATCATACAACTTTTTCAGACTGGCTGCTTATGCGTTTAAGTTTACTGCATGTCTTTTGATGGCTTGATAGCTCATTTCTTTTTAGTGCTGAATGATGTTCCATTGTCTGGATATGCCACAGTTTCTTTATCCATTCACCTACCGAAGGACATCCTGGTTGTTTCAAGTTTTGGCAATTATGAATAAAGCTGCTGTAAACATCCATGTGCAGGTTTTCGTGTGGACATAAGTTTTCATCTCCTTTGGGTAAATACCGAGGAGCGTGATTGCTGGATGGTACGGTAAGAGTATGCTTAGTTTTGTAAGAAACCACCAAACTGTCTTCCAAAGTGACTGTACCATTTTGCATCCCGCCAGCAGTGAATGTGAGTTCCTGTGACTCCACATCCTCACCAGCATTTGGTGGTGTCAGTGTTCTGGATTTTGGCCGTGCTAATAGGTGTGTAGTGGTATCTCATTGTCTGGCTTTTCTTTCAATCCGAGTTTGGGAGACTGTGTGATTTCCAAAGTCACTTCTGCTCAGGAATTATGTGATCAGAGCCTCCAAGAGGAGCGGGATTCCTGGCAGCCAGGGACTGACTCTCCTCTCACACCCTCAGAAGCCCCTTGTGCAAAACGGGAGTCTGGAATTGTTTGCTGAATTGGATTGACTTGACTTTGTCGTTTTAGAAATGATGCAGTCCCCATGAAGGGTAGAGGAGCTGGCACCTTGAGACTTTTTCCTAAATGAGAAAGAAAGACTCCTTTCTCACGTCATCCTGATGTAGGATTGGGGTCTTCCCTGCAGACTGGAGCTACAGTACAGGGACAGCTCTGGGGCCTCAGGGTTTGGCGGACTGGGGTTTGAATCCTGGTTCCTCCACCCACTGATAGAGAGATCATAGGCAAATTCCTACTTCCCTGTGCCCGAGTTTCCCCATCTGTAAAATGGGAATAATAATAGTATGACAATTTGGTGAGATGATACACAGAGCACTTAGGCATGGGGCCCAGCTCAGGTCATGGCAAGTGCTCAGTTAATGTCGGTTACTATTACTATTATTATTGCCATCCTCAGGTTGCAGGCCTCTCGGGGCTTGAAGACACGGGAAAGAGCAATGGTCACATGGCCTTCCCCTGTCACCGCCCTGGCTATGGCACTCACAGAGATGTTTCCTGAAGTGTTTGTCCCTGGAATGCTGATCACAGGGGGTACTCATGGGTCAGAGGAGGCATCTGGGGTCAGATAGGTTTGGGGGTGACTAGGCTCAGCAGAAATAAACAGCTTTCTTTTCTTTTTATTTATTTATTTTTTAATTGAAGTATAGTTGATTTACAATGTTGTGTTAGTTTCAGGTGTACAGCAAAGTGATTCAGTTATGCATATATTTATGTGTATATATCTTCTTATACGTATATATAAGAATAAGGCTATGTATATTCTTTTTCAGATTCTTTTCCATGATAGGTTATTATAAGATATTGACTATAGTTCCCTGTGCTGTACAGTAGGACCTCGTTGTCTATCTATTTTATATATAGTGGAGTGGCAGCTTTCTTTACTACAAGGTTTCTCAGACACCCATGCAGCTTCTGGAAGGAACAAAAGCGTGTGGTGCTTCCCAAACTTCCTTGGCCACGGAATCTCATGGTTCTGGGAGCGTCCTGTCAAACCAGATGACACTTGAAGGAAGGCTAGCACTGGGGATTAGGGGCGGCCTTCCGCTGGCTGCTAAGGCCCATCATGATGTGATCCTGCCACCTTCTCACCATGGTCTCCTCGTCCTCCTTGACAGCCCCCCTGTGTCCTGGTCACAGCAGGCTGTTGGCTGATCCAGAACATGCTAGCTACTGCCTTACCTGAGGACCTTCTACATGCTGTTCTGTTATCCCTTTCTTGGCCTGTCCAGTGAAATCCAACTCATCCTTTTAGCCTCAACGCAAATGTGGCCTCCTCTGCAAAGCTCGTAAAGCCTAATCCTGTAACCTCTGCAGGTAGAATTAGGGGCTCCCACCCCATCTTGTTCACCTTTTCAAGCCCTTATCACTGTAATGTTCCATGTACGTGTTTCTCTTCCTCATTAGATCATGGGCTTCTCAAGGGCAGGGGCCATCTCTCATTCCTAGCCTGGCATGTAGGTCTGGGGGCCTCGCACAGAGTGACAACAAATGGGAGTCATTACTTTGATGTGTGCAATAGTATTTAGGGATGTTGCCAGCTTTGTGGTTAAAGGTAGAGTCACTGGCATCAGACAGACCTGGATTTGAATCCCAGACTTACCCTTTATTCATTATATGAGCTTCCAGTACTTTTTAAACTTCTCTAGACTCAGTTCCCTCATTTTCTTATCTGTAAGATGGTAATGCTCTCACAGGGCTGCTGTGAGGATTAAGTGATTAATTCATGTAGAGCGCTTAGCTCAGTGCCTGGCACACAGTAAGTTCACAGTAAGTGTGAGGTACCATTCTTCTTCTTGTTGTTGTTAAAGATCCAGGTGAGAATGCTTCTCCCCACTCCAGTGGCACAGACTGCCCTGCCCTTGACCTGAACTGACCTGAAGGGCAGAGAGCCTGCCCTTGCTGCTGCCTTCCCCGGGGGTACTTCCAAGTCTCCAGCGCTTCCTCTCCGCTGCCTGCCTCCTCTCTCCCCGGGGTGAGAACCCACGGCTCTCAGCTCAGAGCCCCCGCCACCAGCTCAGCAGCCCTGACACAGCCGATTGGGAATTTGTTTTATTTCTGAGCCTGCCCCCTCCCTCTTCTCCCCTCTGAAAAAGCAATTAAACTTGTGTTTACTAGAGTGGGCGGCTGTAATCTGTCGTTTGCCCATCTTATCCTGTCGAGCTGCCCTACTTCCAGCCTGCTTTGCTTAGGCAGGGATGGGAGATTTTGCATAATCAGTAAAAACGGAACTCGGAAAAGGGTGGGTTGGTTTCAGACCAGCAAAGTGTGAGTACAGCTCTGGGGACCCGGATGGACCAGGGTGGGGACTGGTGAGGGGCCGGGTCTTCCCTAACTTGGATATGCCTTTGCAGGGTCTTGTCTTTCTGTCCCTATTGGGCAGGTCAGGTCCCCACCCCTGACGCAGCCTGGTCCATCCCTGAAGTCAGGCCAAGGCTCAGAGGGGCAGGAGTTGTCTGCTGATTACGCCCCTCTTTGCATACAGCTTTCGGGGGCTCCCCAGCACCCCAGAAACCGTGTTCTCATTCACTGTGTCCTCTCCCCACCTGTCCCTCCCAGGGGCCAGTAAGGCAGAATCAAATACATGCTGGGGATTCTGATTCCTGGCTGTGCTACGGTCCCCATTTAGGTTTCCCCAAAGCTGACCTTGACACAGGGACTTAAGTGCAGGTGGGTTATTTGGGAGGGGATTTCGGGAAGCTCAGTGAGGGAGTGGGAAGAGTGAGCCAGGGAAGAAAGAAAGTCTTAAAAAAACGTGTTTGTGAGTGGACTGCAGCTGTGGACACCTGGGCTCAAGCCCTCTGGGGACTCCGAGAGACTAAAAAGAACACACCTAAGAATTGTCCCACTGAGGGCTGAGGAAGCCAGCATCCTGACCCACTGGGGTAGATTGCTTGTTAATAGCCCCCTGTGAACCTCACCTCTCTGTGTCCGCGCCCTGGCCGAGGCCCTGCTCCCAGTGGTACTGGGCTGGGCCATGTGACTTGCTCTGGCCAATGGGGCTGTGAGCACATGTGATGCAAGCAGAGGCCTGGTGAGCACTTGCACTTAGGGGCCGGCTTTCTGGGAACACGGCTGCCATCATAAACGCAGCTTGGACTCTCCTGACAGGGGACGCCAAGGCACCCAGCCCGCAGCTGCACCTAACCACCAGGCACCTTGAGCCATCTGGTCCAGGGCAGCTGCCAGATGACTGCAACTCATGAGTGACCCTGCGAGACCATTCCAGCTGAGCCCAGCCCAACTGCAGAATCACCAGCAGATAAACAACTGTTAAGCTCCTGAGTTTGGGGTTGTTTATTATGCCGCAGTAGATAACTGATACATCCACGAACTCTCATCCTTCATTGTTGTGGGTTGCTGGGGTGGGTGGAGAACTAACTCCCCAACACTCCTGGCTAGCCCTGACACAGATTCCTGTGGCCAGAGAAAGCCTGCAGTCAGAGACATGTCCCGTTGGAGGTAGGATGGGCTCTCAGTGTAGGGAACCTGTCCATCCGAGCGGCAGGCAACTTCCAGGTAGGCCAAGGCGATGGGGCAGAGCCCCCATAGCATCTGCTACAGCACCTGGCTCTGAAAATGATCCAGGGAGCTGCCCTGCAAATTCTGGAAGGCGCACCTTCAGAATTCAACTCCACATCTACACTACACTACAAGGTAAATGCTACCTTCCCTCCCTCCCTCCCTCCCTCCTTCCTTCCTTCCTTCCTTCTTCACTGTACCTGGCACCCAGCTCCCCTACCATATTAAACACCCACCCCCCGCCCACATAACAAAGAGATGTTGTGGAAAATGGGAAAGAACACAGTATTTGGGTTCAGATGGGTCTGAGTTGACATCCAGCTCAGCTGGTGTTACTAGCAGTGACTTTCTGTCTGGCTGAGTCTCAGTTTCCTAGCCTGTAAGATGGTATATGCACCGACAGAACTGATATGAGGAGAGGCATTTTCATAAGTGTGTAGCCCATAGTAGATCCCCAGCCAGAGAAGCCTGCTTTAGACTTGACCCCCTACTAGGCTGAGAGGCAGGTTTTATGGGGCAGGAAGGAAGCAGGCCTTCTGCCTCTCTTTCCTCTTGTAAAATGTGCAGCCTGGCTTTCTGTGGTGGTGTAGTGTCTCCTTATTAAATAAGGAGCTCGAGTGATTAGGCTGTTCTCTGTGGCCTGGTTTATGTCTCATTTTCAACTCTTTTCATTTGTGAAGTCAGTTAGGAAGAGGCAGTTTTTTTTTTTTTAAATTAAATTGGAAAAGTTCTACTGGAATCTTTGAAATGTTCAGAGCGGTGGCTTTTTAAAATAAAAGGGAAGATAAAGGAAGCTGTCTCAGTCCTTGGGTCACACAAGAATTGCGCGGCCCCAAAAGTTGTTGGAAATGACAACCATCTGCCCTTATCCAAGGACCGGCTTTGTTGTAGAGAGAATCCTAGGGTTTGTTGTAAGGGGTTTGCCCTCCGTGTCCTCTCTGGAGAGCACTTCCAAGGAGCCGTGCATTTTATAACTATTAAGAGTTTCACTTGTCACATCAAGGATGTAATAAAACCAGTCTCTGATGCTTCACAGGGAACGTTATGTGAGGATGATTTGATAAAGTTAAAAGTGTTCTACACATGTAAGGTATTATTAGTGGTGGCTGGGATGTCCTGAGAAGGAAGGTGATTTTCCCAAGGTCGCAGAGCAAGTTGGTGGAGGAGCCAGAAAAAGAAGCAGAGCCTCTTCATCTGGAGCGTTGGGACCTTGACTCATTTTACTGACATGACATCCACAGTACTGAGAAGAAAGCCCAGCCTACAGTAAGTGCGCTGTGAATGTTGTTCAATAAATAAATGAATGAATGATGCTCTCACAGTCCTAGGAGCATGAGGGACCACCATGACCCATCCCTGCAGGACCTTCCAGCCCCATAACAGGCATTCTGGACTGGCTTCTTTGTCTGGTTATTCCTCTGTCCTCCCACCCCACAGAGCAACCCCTTTCCCCCCCTCCCCTGTGCCCACCGGTGGGAGGTTGTGATTTAATCCCACTACCTCAGCCCTCC
This sequence comes from Balaenoptera acutorostrata, assembly GCF_949987535.1. Classification (NCBI taxonomy): domain Eukaryota; kingdom Metazoa; phylum Chordata; class Mammalia; order Artiodactyla; family Balaenopteridae; genus Balaenoptera; species Balaenoptera acutorostrata. Next base: position 14,153,210 of record NC_080064.1, on the reverse strand, counting down.
CTTTGCTGTGTGACTCTGCAGTTTCTCCCATTAAAAGGCAGAGGGTATTTCCCACCCTCTGACTTTGAGTTGGGGGATAGGACTTGCTTTGGCCAATAGAATGAGGTGGACATAACAGTGAGCCTAATTCTCAGCACGGGTCTTTTTTTTGTTTGTTTTGTTTATTTTATTGAAGTATAGTTGATTTACAATGTTATGTTAATTTCTGCTGTACAGCAAAGTGATTCAATTATACATATATATTCTTTTCCATTATTGTTTATCATAGGATACTGAATATAGTTCTCTGTGCTATAGAGTAGGACCCTGTTGTTTATGCATTCTATACATAATAGCTTACATCTGCTAACCCCCAAGTCCTACTCCATCCCTCTCCCACCCCCCTCCCGCTTGGCAACCATAAGTCTGTTCTCTATGTCTGTGGGTCTGTTTCTGTTTTGTAGATAAGTTCATTTGTGTTATATTTTAGATTCTACATATGAGAGATATCATATGGTATTTGTCTTTCTCTGTCTGACTTACTTCACTTAGTATAATAACCTCTAGTTGCATCCATGTTGCTGCAAATGGCATTATTTCATTCTTTTTTAATGGCTGAGTAGTATTCCATTGTATATATGTACCACATCTTCTTTATCCATTCATCTGTCGATGGGCATTTGGGTTGTTTCCATGTCTTGGCTGTTGTGAATAGTCAGCACAGGTTTCAAGAGGCTTTGCATGATTCTGCCTGTCCCCTTGATCCTCTGCCACAGTCTAAAGAAGAACACACCTGAGCTAGCCTGCTGTCCCCAGGAGAAGGATGAGAGACCTGGGGAGCAGAGCCTTAGCTGAGCTCAGTACAGCCCAGCTCATCCCAGAGCCCCAGCCAACCTGCAGTGAGGAGCTTGATCAATGCTTTCTGTTGTCCGTCACTGAGGTCTGGTGCTTGCTTGTTCCACAGCATAACTGAAGCCATAGTTAACTGATATACCATTCAAATCTTCCAAATCTTCTCCAGCCTGGATCAGTATTTATCTCCCCTTGGAAGCCTTCCCTGACCTCCCCAAGCTCCTTAATGCATGAGTTCATTCATTCACTATAGTTGACCCTTGAACAACGTGGGTTTGAACTGCGAGGGGCACCTAACATGCAGATTTTTTTCAGTAAATACTATAGTACTACACGATCTGAGGTTGACTGAATCTGCAGTTGCAGAACCATGAATATAGACGGTCGGCTGTAAAGTTATATGTGAATTTTCAACTGCACGGGGCAGGGGTGATCGACGCCCCTAGCCCCCATGTTATTCAAGGGTCAACAGTGAATGCCTACTTTATGTCAAGCCTAATGGTAGAAGCCAGGAGTAATAAAGAGATATAATACGGTCCCCCTAGGATCTCCAGTCTAGCAGGGGAAACACATGCCAACAGACGTCATTGTTATTACTCTAATTATTAATGTTCCTAATATATTAGCTTATATTTGTTGAACATTTCCTGTATGAAGCACTCTGTATACATTACTTCCTGTAATCGCCACAATAATTCTAGGAGAATATTTTATACTCATGTTACAGCTGAAAATCCTGAAGCTCAGAGAAGTTGACTTATTTGCCCAAACAATATATCCGTAGAGGATCAGGGATTCCAGCTGGAGTCAGCCTGAGTCCGGAGCCTGGATTCTGCTTTGGGGATGAATGTGGTCCAGGGTGGTCCAGGTGTGCCCAGGTGGTGGTGACAGGGAGGGTGTAATTGGCTTTTCCGAGGCTGGTCCTGAAAGGTGCACAAGGAGAAAGCCAGGCAGAGAAGAAAGAGCCCTGAGGTGCGGACCACCGCAAATACAAAGGCCTGGAGGTGTGAGGTCAAATGGTCCAGGCCTGGGAGCTGAGGGAGGGCAGGTAAGATTGGAAGCGCCACCTGCAGCCATACCCTGGGGAGCTTGCTGAAGGAAGCTGCCTGGGCTCCTCTCCAGGATGGGTTGCGGTGGAGACCAGGCACCTGAAGCTCTGGTCATGCTCTGCCTTTGGTGAATCTGATACTCCCTCCCATTAAAAAACCTCTGCCTGGCCGAAGCCTTTCCGTTCTCCCTACATAAGCTCTCTCTCCCTCCTCTGACCTCTCATGACTCCTTGTCATCAACCCCCAGCTTGGCACGGATCTGCCCCCAACTGTGTGCCGTGAGCCCCTTATCTGTAGCCAGACTGCGGGTCCTTGAGGGCAGCTGGGAGAATGGTACTTTTTGCAACCCCAAAGCACTTGTACCCAGGATGGGTGGCCCACCAGATTTGTCAATTGATTACAGCAGTGATGGAGTTGGAAATGACGATCTGGAAGCCCCTTGTGTGAGGCCTAGAGTCTGTATAAGCATATCATCATCATAAACAGTGTATTGTAATTACAGAACACATCTTTCCCCGTTGCTCCGTTAAGTGCGTTTTATTCTTGACTTCATTCCATCCTCGCAGAAACCGTATGAGGCACGTGCTAGTTTTCTCATCTCTGAAATGTGGATGACGAGGCCCAGCGAAGGTGAGTCACTTGCCGAGGGCTCAGACAGAGATGGCAAACCAAACACCAGAGCCCCCTTAGCTTCAACTACCTTCCTCTTTGGTGGGGGCTCGGAGGAGGGGCTCCAAAGCAAGGAACGTTCTGAGAAGCCTTCAGGGTCAGGTGCAATCAGCCTCAAAAGCAGCTGGGTTGGTGGGTAGCAGGCAGGACACCTAACCAGGGTCAGGGCCCTGGGTTCCAGTCCTGCCTCTGTCACTAAGCAGCCTGGGATCTTGAGAAGCCCCTCTCTGCTCCGTGCCTCGGTTTCCAAACCTGGGATAAAGAAGGGGATGAATCTATCTTCTGCGTTGACCTTGCAAAGTGCAGGGGTGACGTTCATAGTTCCCGGGAGCACCTGGCAATCGGAGAAGTGGGGTCCCCTCCCCTGGGCTGGGGTGGCCCTCCCCTGGTCCACCCAGGTCCCTGCTCTGGCCAGCTCAGTGTCGGGGGCACCATGGGTATGGAGCCAGCAACTCTGCCAAGGACATCACCCCCAGCCCACCTTCCTGGTTCTACAAAGGCCCGTGCTGAATGTTTGGCTGCTTCCAGGTAACGCTGTGAAAACCCTTCGAAAGACGAGGAGCTAATTGATGCTCATGGGGACAGGCAACCACTTACCTTTGTTATGTCAGCAGCCTCTGCGTGGGCCGTGCAGAGAGCGGTCCTCCTGTACTCTCTGCAGGGCAAGGGCAGAGTGTCGTGGTTTTGCTGCCATTGTCACCTCTGTTTGCTGAGCTCCTTTGCAGGCCTGGACTCAGTTTACCTCTTGGTGTAATCACCTCTGCCTTCTCAGCTTCTCCAGCAGAACCAGGCCACAGGCTGTCTGTCTTCCCTGGCTTGATTATCAGACCAAACCTGGGACGTGAGCTGCTGGGCTCACAGATTATCATTAGCAGAGAGGTTTGACTGCCCGGAGACCATAATAAATCAATGTGCTTGAATCATCCCAAAACCATCCTCGCTCTGCCCCCCCGGTCTGTAGAAAATTGTCTTCCACGAAACCGGTCCCCGGTACCAAAAAGGTTGGGGACCACTGCTTTATAGAATGTATTTTCTAAGGCATATTTTACTTAGTTACGTTGCTTATTGTCTGCCTCCCACACTAGAATGTCAGGTTCACCGGGGTGGGGATTTTTGTCTGGTTTGCTGACTGCTGCATCCCCAGAGTCTAGAATAGTGCCTGGCATGTAGTAGGTGCTCAGTGAATATTCATTGTATTAGCATGGCTCTGAATCAATTCAATGAATCCGCACAGCTCTGAAAAAAAAAAAAAAAAGGTATTGATGCTGGAGCCCACTAAACTAAGGCACACTGAAGATGACTTAATCTTTTTAAGCTGGAGAACTGGGAGGAATTTGGGCGTGCACAGAGGTCAAACTGCCGGCCAGTGTAGATGCAAAAGCAGACGGTGACATGGCCGAGTCAGGACGATTGAGCATTTCTATCAGCCGCCATTAGCACCTTGAGAATGATGTTTATTTGGCCAGAAATGGCCTTTGATTGCCCCTGCCTCTCCAGCCCGGGCAGGGAGAGCCACCAGATAGGAGGCTTGAAAAGGCACTGCCATCCCAGCGTCCAGTTTCCCCTCATCAGTCCCATTTCTTTGGCAGCCGGTTAGACCCCTCTTCCCTCTCCCCCAGCGCTCCTCTGAGCCTCTTCATCTGACAGCTTCCAGGCTGTGATTAGGGAAGGTACTCTTCCCACTGGCCACGATGAAGTGCAGTCAGGACACAGAGGCAGTGCATGAAAATAGCTTCAGGCTCACGCTCTGGGCTCTCCTTCGGAAGAAGAGAGGAATAAGGTGAAAAATGGGAATAAGCGGAGTAAGGCAGAAAACGGGTGACGCAGTATCTCAGAGATAACTCCAAAGTTTTCTGGTCCATTCCCCTGCCCCATGGTCTTCCTTCCCCAGAGAGCTGCGGAGTTTTCAGAGAAAGGCTCCCCAGGCAACACTTTCCTTAATGAAATGGCCACCCTAGAACCAGGAGGTGGTGTTTCTCTAAGCGAGGTTTGCAGACCCCTGGTCTCAGAGCCATCCAGAGTGTGTGCAAGTGTGCAGATTCCCGGGCCTCGTTCCCAGACCCACTGGATCATAACTCATGGAGCCTGTGACCCAGAATCTGTATTGTAATGTCTCCCTGTGGCTGGGCGGTGGGGGCAGGACCACCTCCAGGTGTGAGGTTCATTAGGAGGACTTACAGGACTCAGCATACCCCGGCTATGATTTACTACAGTGGAAGGAAACAGCAAAATCAGCAAAGGGAAAAGGAGCCTGGGAGGGTTGTCCAGAGGAAACAAGATGCAAACTTCCAAGAGCCTTTCCCTGGAGTCCCTCAGGGCGAGCTAATGCCCCCAGCACTGGGTTGTGAGAACACATGTGAAATGCTGTCTCCCAGAAGAGTTCCTCAGAGGCTGGGTGCCCAAGGATGGTACCAGGGGCTGGTCATGCAGGCATCTTCTACCTGGCATGTTCCAAAGTTCCAGACTCCCAGAAGAAAAGCAGGGGTTCAGCCTAAAGCACGTTGTTTGCACGACAGGTCAGGTAATGTGAGCTGCTCTTATCAGCTGGAATCTTCTCCAAACCCAAGTTCCCAGAGGCCAGCCAAGGGCCAAACCTGCAAGCAGGCCTTTCAAAGGACAGCAGTCTCAGGCCTACTATGTGAATGTTTGTCTGCACCACCCACTTCCTTCCAGAGGATTCCTAGGCACTGTAAATTGTGAGACCCACTGGTCTGATGGATAAAGCTGGGTCGACCAACTCCATCTCTGGTTACTCTGTGACTCATGGTAAGTTAATTGCTCACTCTGAACTTGGCTTCCCGATTTAAAACAGAGAGGATACGTTTCCTCCCAAGGAAGTGAAATTCATATCTCAGGTAACCGCCTCCTCTACTAAGCAGAAAGGAGGAGCCCCCTCTTTTAAGGAGTCCTGCCATGCCCAGGCTGCTGGACCAGGATTTGACCTTGGCTGGGACGTAATGAGGAAGAAGGAGAGAAGTAGCTGGGAGGGGCAGTTCCTTGGACGCAGGAAGATTTGGACCCCAAGTCGCCCCTTTAGTGCCCTCCCCTGGGGGACTCTGCACCAAGAGCCAGGGCTTCCCCCTGGACCACTTGGCACTTGGGGTGGGAGTGGTGGGACCACTGAATTGAGCAAGACCCAGGTCCTGCCCTGGAGGGCAGGGGCCAGATTGTGGATGGAGAGCCAGCCAGGGCTCAGGATCTTGGGACACCGGGAGGGACATCCCTGCTCCAGCATCAATGGGACCTGAGACCTTGGACAAATCACATCGCCTCGTTGAGGTTCATGTGCCTTCTCTTTAAAATGAGTCTCTAATGCCTAAGATTTAAAGAAAGGTTGTAAAGATTAAAAAAGATAATGACAAAATTTTGTTAAAGAAAAGATAATGAATAGTTTTGAAAGAGCTGTGGAAATGTTACAGGCGAGTTATATATGATGTAGCTCTGCTGATTCCTCCTCACAGGCCTGGTAGACAGTTTGGACACTACATCATTCCCACCAAGGAACCCTGAAAAATCTTCTCTGAGTAGACTTCCACCCACCTGACCTTGGCCCTGGGCAGTGGAAAGAACACTTTGTTGAGACTGAGGGCTGGCTCTGGCACAAATTTGCCTGCTGACTTGGCAAGTCTCTCTCCCTCTCTGAGCCTCAGTTTTCCCTCTCTGCAAAATGGGACAGTAGTACTCCTGCCCATTACCTTACCACCACTGCAAAATCTTTCCTTTCTCATCTTGTTCCAGAACTGCCCCCGAGACACATCTGTGCTGAAGGCCTGGGACCAGCATTTCTCTGAGGGACTGTCCAAAGGAGAGCAGAGAACACTGTCTTGGATGGGTCCATCTTGGAGACTCTGCAGCATATTAGCACCATAAGGGCTCTGAGAAGACCTTCAGTAAAGGAAAATTTCTCCAGCCTGTAAGCTCGCAGACCTCCTTTGGGCAGAGCACATGTCAGCATCCTGCAGAACAGTCTACAGCATTCTCTGGGTGGTTGCCAGGCCAGGAGGACCAGACAGGTTGAGTGCCGGGTACCAAACCCGGAGCCACCGGCTCCCCAGGTCAGCGGCGGCTCATCTTCGCCCTTGACCTCAGTCCACCTTGAGGGACGATCTTTGAGGCTGGAGTTATAGTCATCAACTCCCATTCCTCCAGCTGTTCTTTGGTTCCCAGGTGACTTAAAGTCCCTAAAAGTGCTGCTTGAGCCAAAATTCAGAGGACGTGCTAAACCAGGTTAATGTTAGGGCCCATGGCAATGAGCAGGAGTCCTCCCTACTGGGTTGGTTGGATAAATGAGTTAATTTTGTTCAAGCTCCAAGGGTCTTGGGGACTTTGGTGCTGAGGGCGTACAGATGTGTTGCAGGGAGGGGGCCCAGCATGCAATGGGCTTCAGGGTCCGCGGGAACCCGAGGAAGGAGAGCTGCATACTCAACACTGAAATTAATGGAGCTAATAAGGGTCCAAGGGTCAGTGCCAGCCAGGGTGCTTGGCAGGTGGGGCGGACATCCCTTGGAAAACTCTACTTCGGCATCTTTGTGAGTCGGAGTGGAGGGCGTTTGGGGGGGGGGTTGCCCCACGGCAAGGCTGGGCAGGGCAGTCCAGGGCAGCAGAGCAGGGAGAGGTGTCCTTCTGAGTGGCCCAAGCACGGGCAGGGACAAGAGCAGGGGTCTTGAAGCAGCCAGCATTGGGTGTGAACCTTGGCTGAGCCCTGAATGAGCTGTGTGTCATTGGGCAGCTTCCCTTGCCTCTCTGAGCCTCAGTTACCTCATATGCAAATAGACACAACAGTGACCCCCCCCCCAACTCAGAGTAATGAATGGGTTAACTTGGGTTAAGTGCCTAGAAATATCTAGCACATAAAATGTCCTCCATGAATGCTACTTCTCTCCTCTTCTTTTAGAAAAGCTCAGAGACTGGCAGAAGCTTTTTTTTCTTTTTTTTTTTTTAAACTTTTAATTGAACTGTAACATACACACAGAAAAGTGCATAACTCTTTTGTTTGCTTTTTAATTTAAAATTTATTTCAACTCCTCTGGGGCTGGAAATGTTACAAAACCTTAAAATAAACCTAAAATGTCTTGCTTTTATCATTTTTACTTAGAGCACTAAAAAAAAAATGATTTTGAAATAATTTGAGACCCACAGGCAGTGATAAAAATAGTACAGGGTTCCCACGCTTTACTCAGCTTTTCCCAATGATATCTTACATAACCACAGAGCATTGTCAAAACCAGGAAGTTGACACTGGCACAATACTATTCACTAAACTGAAAAGTGCGTACACCTTCAGTGGATAGCCCAGTGGGTTTTCACCAACAGAACTCAGCCCTGGAACCAGTGCCCAGATTAAGAACCAGAACATGACTGGCACCCTGGAAGGGTCTCTCATACCCCCTCCAGTCACCTCCCCTTCCTCCAGGTAACCACGGTGAGGCCTGACTTCCAACAGTATAGACTTGCTTTGCATGTTTTGGGACTTTGTGTGTGTGGACTCAGGGCATGTTCCTTTGTGTCCGGCATCCTCTCCTCACCTGCACGTCTGGGGCCTCCATCCACTCTGTGGCCTGTAGCTGTAACTGGCTCGTTCCTATCACTGTGTAGGCAGAGTTTTATCAAGGAAACAACCCTGCATAAACAGGACAGAGCCCCTCCCCGCTGTCCCCAGGGCGGTCCTTTGCTGCCCTGCTTCAGGGGGGCCAGAGGAGTCGGTCTCATGGCCTCTCAGTCTGAGCGGTGCTGTTATGGGCTGAGTTGTGTCCCCCCAAATGCATATGTTAAAGTCCTAACTCGCACACGACTGTGTTTGCAGATAGTCTTTAAAGAGACAGTTAAGTTACAATGAGGTCATTAGGGCGGGCCCCAGTGCAACTTGATTGGTGCCCTTATATAGAAGAGATTAGGATATAGGTAAGGAGGGATGACCACGTGAGGACACAGGGAGAAGGTGACCACCACAAGCCAAGGATAGAGCCCTCAGAAGGAACCAACCCTGCCGATCCTTTGGGCTTCCTGCTTCCAGAAGTGAGGAAATAAATTTCTGTTGTTTAAGCCCCTCAGTCTGTGATGCCTTGTTACAGTAGCCCCTGCACAGCAATATAGATGTCTCCTCCCTGGTCATCTCCTCTCGATTTGTAAGCCCCAGGCTGCTGGGCTGGTGCCCAAGGTGACTGGGACGTGGGGTTGCCTGCTCCCAAGGTGTGGCCTCTCTGCCCGTCCCCAGGCCTCATACCAGCTGAGCCCAGAAGAGGTTTAAGCAGTTCTTTTATTGGAAGTTTAGCACAGCACAGAGGCTAAGGAGTGGGAGTTGCTCAGATGTTCCGGTGACCCCACAAGGGGGGGTCAGGGCCGGCCTGTTCAGGCCTCTGCTGGGGACCCCTGAGCTGATCTCTGATTTCCTCCCCATCATGCTCCTCCCTCTGTCTCCTCGTGACACCTGCTCCTGCCCAGGCCTGGCCCCAACCCTCAGGTCACATCTCTCTCCCCGAGCATAGCTCAGTCCCAGCACCAGCGCGCCCCAGGCCACCAGGGAGAATGTGTGGCTCGGGCTTTCTGTGTGACTCCGTTGGCAACCGTGCCTCTCTGGGCCTCCCCTTCCTCCTGCGGGATTGGGGCTGGGGGCAGGGAGTTGGTCCAGCTATTGGAGGAAAATGTGGAAGGCGTCTGGGGACACAGGTGCGACCCTGTGCAGGGAAACAGTAGGAGTGTGGGGTACAGAATGGTACAAGCAATTCAGGAGGCCTCTGTCCACTTTTCATCCCCTTCCCAGCCAGCTGGCAGAAGGTAAAAGAGCCTCAAAATTGGGCAGGGTGGAGGCCAGGGGCTTCCCAGAGGAGGTGGCTGATGAGTATGGCAGGTCCCAGGCCCCTACTGAGTTTGAGTGTGTTTTGTGGGAGGCAGAGTGGGTGATGGGGGAACCGGAACAGAGGCGGGGTGGACGTCCAGAAGTGATGTGTGGCCAGGGGCTGGGGCTGAGGGACTAAACCAGCTGAAGCAAAGCATTTGATGACAATGTTAGAAATAAGGCTGGTGATGATGGAGGGGGAAGGGCCTGTGCGGTGAGAGCAGGACTCTGTCCTGTCTCTTTGCTTGATTGGGATAGCTTGCTTTTCGTCTTTTTCACAATGGCGTCCCGGGTACATCAGTCAGCTCTTGCTGTGTAACAACCACCCAAACCTCAGTGGCAGTTAACAAGAAGCCTTCACTTCTTACTCATTGTCCACGGGGCTGTCGCTCAGGCTGGCCTGGCTGGCCTTGGCTTCAAGCTGGGCCTTGGGGCCAGGTCTGCTCCATGCATCCCTCATCCTCTTTGGACCTCGGCTACCCAAGGTGTGTTCTCCTGGTGATGGCAGATGTACCAGGGGGAAGGCCTAACAGTCAAGCATATTTGAAGTCCCTGCTCCTGGTGCATCCACTAACATCCTGTTGGCCAAAGCAAGCCACGTGGCCATGTCCAACATCAATAGGGCATGGAAGGGGAAGTACACACCCATCCTGAAGGTGGTGGGGAGGGAGACAATATTTGCTGTGCAGTAATCTAATCTGCTACATTTTATTAGCTTCTGCACCAAATAAAGATTTTTTTCCCCTTTAAAAAATTCAAAAACCATTGATTGGGATGATTGCATTCAGATAATCTCCATGGAGCATCATTTTGGGGTCTTATTCTGCACCTGGAATATCCCCTGGTGACCTTGTAGCTGACATTAATACATCCATGAACACATCCCACTCTGCCAAGGCTCCCTACTCTCTCACTGCCTCCCCCTGCTGGCAGCGGAGGGCATTGATCAAGCTTGACCTGGACCTGACAATGGACCTCATTCATTCTGGCAACGAGTTGTTAGGAGACAGAGCTTTAAAAAAACGGTCACCTGTGTTCAAACGCTGATTCTGCCACTTAGTGGCTACATGATCTTGAGAAAGTTCCTTAACCTCTTTAAGCCTCAAGTTCTCTGTGTATAAAATGGGCACAATACTGGAACTTTTCTCTTGGAGTTCTTATGAGGATTGAGAACAAGAAAGTAGGCCTCGCTGTAGGAGCCCAGTAAGTGTTTTCTGTTCCTGGGCCAGGGGCTTTCTAGGTCCGAGGAGATAGCAGTTAGGTCCTCACATCAGGACCCACCATGCCCTTAAGCCCAGGGAAGGATCCATCTGTGATGCTAGCTTTCAGCCCAGAAGCTAAATGCCCCCAGGGGCTGCCAAAGTCACTCCCCATCCTCTTGGCCCAGAGCCCTGACCCCAGAGCACCCTGTGTTAGCCACAATCAAAGATGCTTTTCCTTGGATTCTGGCCACTCATCTCAACCACGGACAGAGCCTTGAATGTCATGTCCAATTTCGGAGCTGGCCCTGTCTGTAGGCATGGACCATCTGGTCCCCAGCTTAGGAAGAGAAAAGCTGCTCAGGGTCCTGCTGACACGCCCCTGGGTGCCATGGGCAACGTGGCCCGCATGCCAAAGTGGGCAGTGAGTCCATGTGCTGGGACAGCACCGCTCAAACCTGCTGGTGCACTGCAGTAAAACAGCCTTCAACTTAATATATGCTTATTAGATTTTAATGGGATTCAGATTTCCAACAGTAGTGCTGTGTTAGCCATGGCAAGTTATAATCATATCTAATTGGTAATTCTAACATAACAAATTTCTTGGCTAAATTATTCTTAGTTAATAGTCTCCCAGGAACAACCTCAAAGCACACACACACACAGACACACACACTCACTCATATATATATTTTAGGGGAAATTGAGAAAAAAGGACAAGATGGAAGCAGGTGCCCAGTGAAGCAAAGTTGTTATTTCAAACCTGGACTCCTGCAGGACCTCAGCCAGAGCCTCCAACAAAAGCCCTTGGAGTTGTTAGAACCTGGAACAGAGTCCTGAGCCTAGGAGGGTTCTGGGTGAGATCAAGGTCACTGCCTTTGAGGTTGGGGTGCCCCCCCAGGTAGACGGCTCCCATCCCAGGAGGTGGCAGCAGGAGGGACCACCAGGCTCAGACCTTAGCCCCTACGCAACGTGGTCCGCATCCCTCGGGGAAGCCCACCCTGGCTGCAGAAGCTTTTTCCCCTCTCTCTGAGACTGGTCCGCCCTGGAACTCCTCCCTGGCACAGATTCCTAGGTCCCCAAAGAGGTAAAAGGGGCACCTAATGGCTGAGTTAATATTTTCTTTTTTTAAAAAAAAAAAATGGCACTGCAATGATACCATGCTTGAGAGTGAGCTGCTCTTTCTTTATTTTATTTTATTTTTATTCTTATTTTTGGCTGTGTTGGGTCTTCGTTTCTGCGCGAGGGCTTTCTCCAGTTGCGGCAAGCGGGGGCCACTCTTCATCGCGGTACACGGGCCTCTCACTATCGTGGCCTCTCATTGCGGAGCACAGGCTCCAGACGCGCAGGCTCAGTAATTGTGGCTCACGGGCCTAGTTGCTCCGTGGCATGTGGGATCCTCCCAGACCAGGGCTCGAACCCGTGTCCCCTGCATCGGCAGGCAGACTCTCAACTACTGCGCCACCAGGGAAGCCCATATTTTCTTTACCAGGCAGAATCACTGAGTATAATTCCAGAAAAAGGGATGGGGGGTGAGTCAACCCAGTTTCTGATCTTCACGTCACCACTAAGCTGCTGTAACCCCAGCCGAGCTGCTCGGGGCCTCTGTTTCCCAGCTGGGATATGGGTTGAGACTCAACATACATTTCTGCTTTAGCTGGAAGGAAGCGGTCTTTTCTCTGGAGTTGGGGTCAGGACCTTAATGTAGCACCCAGAGGGTCTGGAGTGCAAGCCTGCCCCTTTCCTGTCGGGTCACTCTCTGTCCTCTGAGGCTGCCACTGGAAAGTGTGTCTGTCTGCGTGCACTCGTCCCCCCGCTGGCAGTGCCCTCAGAGGGCGGGTGGTGCAGTGGCCCTGTCCTCCCACTTGGGAGGGGAGGGGAGACGTGTGTAAAGAGGATGGGATTTCCAGCTGGGTCACCACTTTAGCCACGTGATTCTGGGCAAGTCCCCCTCCCCCTTGAGGCCCCCTTCTTGCTCCATTTATTAAACGAGCATGATAGGTCCTATCTTATACGGCTTGTAAAGAATCTGAGTTCGTAACTCTAAGTTTCTCTCCCTTTGGTTCTCTTCCTTCTTCTCCATTCCCCTCCCCTTCTGCTGGCTTGATTTAAAGGCACAGAATGACCTTGTGGGGGAAGGACCACGTGATCTCTTTTATCTAGTACTAAAGGAGGGAGATTAATGTTAGCATCTCGTGCCAAGTGAATGATAATGACAAGTGACATTTACTGAGCATATACTATACGCCAGACATTTTTCTAAGTACTTTATATGCGTTCTCTCATTCAGCCCTAAGAGGTGAGTACAGTTATGATACTCATTCTAGAGACAGGCCACCCAAGCACAGAGAGGTTATGTAAATAGCCTGAGGTCACACAGCTAGTCAACAGCTAAGCCAGAATTTGAACCCAGGAGAGTTTGGCTCTAGAGCTCACCTCTTTAACCACCTACCACACAGTCCTGCCTCTTGGACTGACCAGCTTGAGATCAGTAGAATATCTAGGAGAACCATCTGCCTTGGAGGAGCTTCCAGGAAGAAGGAAGGAAAAGGAATTGAATTCACTGAGTTTCTGGTCTATACCTGACTCTGTGCTGGGCTTCTGACCTATGGAGGCAAAATTACCTAGTGCATCAAGCCTAGGTCCAGATCTCTTCTCCAGGACTTATTTGCTGTGTGACCTTCAGCAAGTTACATAACCTCTCTGAGACTATTTCTTTACTTGTAAAATGGATCTAATGCTTCCTATACGGCAAGGTTGTTGTGAAGATCAAACTAGATGATACATGCAAAGTGCTTAGCACAGCCCTTAACACGTAGAGAAGATCTGGTATATGGTAAATTCCTAAATATAGGAATGTTGATATTTATGCAAATTCTTGCATATGGAAACATTGCTATTTAATTTGTTACACACATCCTGTAAGTTGTGTAATTATCCCCATTTTATAGTTGGAAAAACTGAGTTCAGATGGGTTAAGCCACTTGCCCAAGATCCCACAGTGGGAATGTGGTAAACCTGCAATCTGAGCCCTCAAACACTTTCAACCCCAAAGCCTTTCAAAACTATGGCTGTCACTGGGGAAGGACTGTCCCTGTGGTCAGAGAAGGAAGGTCTCTGGGGGAGGTGGAGTTTGAGAAGGCGGGGGTAGGGGTACCGGTTTAGGGAAGGGCTCCTCCAAAATGCTTTTTGTCTGTGGCCCTGGGATCTCCAGGATGGATGGAGGAAGAGGTGGGAGGGAATGGGAGCCTGGGGTGGGGACCACAGCTGCCTGGGGCAGTAGGAGAGGGGGAGGGGAAGGAGCAGAGGGGAGGCGAGCCTCCTGAGAAGCTCAGCCCCAAGGTCAGATGCAGCTGGCAGCCCAGGGCTCCGCTGTGTGTGCTGACATTTAGGCCTGTCGCTGATGATTGGGCCCATTTGGAAAAAATGCATGTATTTTGCACATCTATTTCCTTCCACCCATCACTCAGGGCTGTCTTCCCTAGAGGAAACCAAGGGCATAATACCTGACATAACAGCTTAAGCGCTTTTTGGAAGACTCCCCAGCTCCAGGCTGGGCTGCAGGGCTAGTCTCTCTAGCTCCATCTCTGTCTCTGTCTCTGTCTCTCTCTCTCTGTCTCTGTTTGTTTCTCTGTCTTTATCACACTCTCTCTCTGTTTCTCTCTCTTTGTCTCTCTGTGCCTCTGTGTGTGTCTCTCTGTTTTTTCTGCTTTTTTCTGTGTGTCTGTCCCTCTGACTCTGTGTGTCTCTGTCTCTCCTCTATCTCTTGTCTCATTTCTATCCACTCCCCACTTTTTCAACATTTCTCTTCATCTCATTCAGTCCGGATCTTGGTCTCTTTCGAAAGTTTCACAGGAGCCCAATTGGATTGGAGTGTTCTCTTCCAGAATCCCTTCCTCCAGGGACCCCCTTCTCTGTCCCCTCCATCCCTCATTTCCAAATGCCTCCAAGGAGACTCCTGTCTCTCCAGGATGTCTGATCCCAGTGTGAGCCTGACCTCCAGCACCCCAAACAGCTCTCCTCGGCTGGCTGTCCCTGTTCCCTCTCTCCTTCCTTTCCCTGCCCCCTTCTCCAGGCCAACCCCATCCTCGGTTTCCCTCTCTGCTCTCTCCAGATCTCCCTCCCCACTCGACCCCCGACCCACCTTCTCATCACTCAGAACCACAGCCCTCTCCCTTTCATTTTCATCAGCTGCCAGGGCTCCTGGGGGCGTCAGCCCCGACACTGGCCTTCCCATCCCTGCCCCCATCCTGGAAACGTAAAAGTGTGCATCCAGGTCTGGGCATCATGTGGGGCTGTCAGCTTCCCTGCAGGGGCAGAGCCCGGAGACCCTTGTTTTTGGTTTTGTTTTCTCTGCTCTGTGTACATGTGTGCACTTCATAAAACGTATAGCCTTCCTGGGGTCAGGATGGCTACTCTGAAAACCTGGGTCCAATTCCATGTCTCCCCTCAGCAAGGTGGCTGTGACCCCAGATGGAGACGGCTGCTGGCATCACAGTAGCCTGCACGGTGGGCAGGTCCCCAGATCTGTTCCTGCTCAGCCAAGAGCCCAGCCGGGGTGGAAGCAGGAGGGCTGGATGCCTCCAGCCCCATGAGGTGGGTTGGGGTAGAGGAGGCATGTGACTCCTCTCGGGGGTGTGTGGGGCCCCGAGGCACAGTACCCCAAGGCTGAGAAGACGGTGACCCCAGACCTCGCTCCTTTTGCGGGTGCACAGGCGGAGGGAAGAGGTACAGCAGGCGCCGAACCCCCGCCCTGGAAGCGGCAGCACTGGGAGAGCGGCACATGCCTCCTCCACTTCCTGTGACCAAGCGTTTGTAGCTCGGGACCCCAGGCCAGGGAAGGGTGGTCTTGCCTTGGGGCCGCCACGCATGGGACTGCCAAGTTCTCCTTGATGAGCCCAACAGCGAGGGCTCGGCTGACCAGGAGGGGGATGGAGGTGGCCCCCTGGAGGCCTAGCATGGGTCTCTGCACGGACCGACAGCTGGACTGACTGACCTGGAGCCAAATGGTGAAGGTGGCAGAACTGACTTTGATGCCCCTTCCTCTCCTTCAAGACCTGGCTGTGAAGTCACCACCTCCTGGAAGCCTCCCCTGACCTGTCCAGTCAGGACAATCTTTCACCCCTTCTGTGACCCTATTGTATTCGTTCACGTTTTTGTTCCAATACTTACTACATGGCATTTCAGTTGTTCTTTTTCTCGAATCTGTCGTTCTGGATGGATCAGGTGCTCTTCACGGTAGGATCTGCCCAGCTTGTCTTGGTGTTTCCCCTGCCTGGCGCAGAGCCCGAAGAGGGGGATGGTCAGAGTCTGTCAGATGAGTGAGTAAGCAGCTGGGCAAATAGATGAAGGATCCACCTCCCTGTCAGGCTGGGCTCGGTGTCACCCAGCCCTCCTTCCATCCCTGCAGTCCTAGGTTGAATAAACCATCCTTTTCAGCCTGCTCAGGGCTCAATGTCCTCAAACTCAGACCCCAAAGCAGACGGCCGCCCTACCCTCTGTGGACCTCAAGCCTCCCAGTTGGCTCTCTCTGGGCATGTCCCCTGCCACTTTCTGTGGTTCATCCACTTGCTGCTGAGATATTAATGCACTTTAGGGGTCAGTTGAGCCCAAAGACCACACTGTTAATAAGGGAAAGCAATTCCAATTTCATGCCTACATGGGCTTCCCTCTCTTAAGACAAAAAGAAGGAACAAATCTTTTTTTATTCCTTCCAGAAAACAGGCAGAGGCATTGTGTAACATTGGCCTAGGTAGGATTGCTGGCAGGTAACAGAATTGGGGTCAGCTGGCTCATGTGAGACAGAGCAGGGCTTTGGGGAAGAAGGAAGTCGGTTGAGGAGGCAGGTGGTGCAATGTAGTTGTTGCTGCTGACCTGGACTGGATGTTTATATTAATCGATATGATAGAAATTTCAACACTTGAAAATCATCTTCTTTACTGTTGCTTGCAAGATGCAGGCAGCCAAATATGTATCAAATGAATGGATCGTTTAGTTGTTACATTTTTGAAAGAGAAATTGCAGTGAGGAGCCATTTGGGCTTCCCAGTTGAAATGAGAGTATGTCATGGTGGATGGGAAACCACGATTCCAGAACATCAAGTTCAGAATGTGGGGTTGTTGTAGATTGTAAACATGGCCCTAATTCCGCCTCCTGACCTGTATCTGCACATTATACAGCATGGCTTTGCAGTTCTTCTCATCTAAAATTGGAATAGATTTCTCCACCCCTTGGATCTGGGCTGGCCTTATAGCTTGTGTTGGCCAATACAGTGCAGCACAAGTGACAAGAGGGCAAGTTCCCCTAGGTCAATGGGGTGTGACAGAAGTGGTCTATGCCACTACGAGGCCTGACCCTTAAAATCATCCTGTGTGATGATATGAGTTTCCTTTCGCTGCTGTTAGCAAATTACCACCAATTTAGTGGCTTAAAACAAGGAAAATTTATTCTCTTAAGAGAGTCCTGGAAGTCAGAAGTCTGAAAGAAGTCTTATAGAGCTCAAAGTGTTGGGAGGGCTGGTTCCTTCTGGAGCCTCTGGGGTTGAACCTGGTTCTTTGTCTTTTTCAGCTTCGAGGCTGCCTGGATTCTTTGGCTCATGGCCCGTTCCTTGCATCATGACAATCTCTTGCTTCTGTCATCACATCTCCTTCTACTGCTTTCTTGCCTCCCTCTTTTAAGGACCCTTGTGATTACATTAGGCCCACCTGGACAACCCAGGCCATTCTTCCCATCTCAAGATCCTTCAATTAATCACATCAGCCAAAATCCCTTTTGCCAGGTAAGGTAACATACTCTCAGGTTCTTGGGATTAGAATGTGAGCATCTTTGGTGGGGGGGCTATTATTCTGCCCGTCATTCTGATCCTCCAGCCCTCTCTTTCCCTGCCCTGCAGATCATAGAGGCCACATATTCCAGTTGGTCTAGCTACAGGATAGAAGAGGACTACCCAACCTGCCTTGGGTTTTTCATGAGCCCCAAATAAGTTTTTATTGTGTTAATCCAGTAAAACTCTGGGGTTAATGTGTTACTGCAGCCTAGCTTCTCCTATCCAGATTAACACAGTCTTCCAGGGCTCTCCTTGGTGACCCTCAGGTTTTGGCCACAGCTCAGAGAGGCCAACCCCACCCATCTCCAGACACTCTCAGCCCTTCCCTCCAATAGCTGAATGGCATGGAGAATCTTCTAGTAGTTGAACAGGAAGTTCTGGAACCTCTACCATTGACTTACATGTGAACTTGATTGACGTTGGCCTTGGCCATGTGACTTGCTTTGGCTAAAGGAGTGTTCAAGGACATGATAGGCAGATGCCTTAACTGCGCTTGCATGGTTTGAATTTTTTTTCTTTAGCTATGATGATCTACCATAAGAGGATCAACTGTCAGACAGCCACAGCCCCTTTAGCCTGGGCCCCAGAACAAACAACCATGGATGAGACCTGTGCCCAACCCATACCCTGGAATTCAGCCCAGATAGCCTGTTGCCTGAAGCAGAGCTGCCCAAGTGAGTCCAGACTATATCAGCTGAACCACTTTGTCCTAAACATAAACACAATCATAAATGCTTGTTGTTGCATGCCACTGCGATTTGGGTCCCTTTGTTATGCAGCATTATTGTGGCAAGTGCTGACTATTACACTTGGCCCTGAGGGAACTTGAATTTCCTGAGTAGAGTCTCTGGCCACTTCCCACAACTGGATTTGTGTGAAACAAGGAGCTGTCCCTCCACCCCTCCTCCAGGGAAGAGCATGCCCTCCATGTCCTTCATCACCCCCCTCAGTGCCTGTCCCAAGGCTGCATGTCCGGAGGTGCCCAGTTGCTGCTATAGAACAGGAAGAATACAGAGCCACAGACCGAGGTGGGGAAAAGTGTTCTGTTTTAATTAAACCGACCAAAGAAGCCAAGACATGGACAGAAAGAGACTAAGAACAAGATTGGAAATAGTTTAGAAAAGAAATGAAAACCAATTGCAGAGATGTCAGTGCCAGATGGAATGGAGGGAGCGGGGCTGAGCCTTCACGTCAGCTCCAGGACCACTGTCAGGGCGAGCACCAAGGTGAGCCGGATGCCAGCAGGGCCAGACGTGGAACCTGTGCAGGGAGCAGCGTCAGGGCCTGTGACCCACCTGCTTTGCTTTCTTGGGGGGGGGGGCACGGGTGGGTGTGGAGCCTGGGGACCACAGAGCTTTGAAGGGCCCCGGCCAAGAGTCTGGACTTCAGTGTTGGGATGGGCTGGGTTCAAATCGTAGCTCTGCTATCTGTCCCACCTGATTGTGTGTGATCTCTTCCCTGTCCCAGGCCTGCTGGGTGGAGGTCAGGCTCCCTGGTGGCCATCAGGATGCTGCGGTGGGGACTAGGAGTTGGGGGGGCCTCCATCATGAACTGTGAGATTGGCTCACTGTGGGAAAGGGAGGGCTGGCAGGCCTGGGAGGAATGTCTGTGTCCCATGGGGTGGTGCCCAGCTCAGGGGCAGCTGAGGGAGGGCAGTATAAAGGGCCCCACCATCCTATGAAGTGGTCAAGGGCCCCAGATCACAACCCCACTGTCAACGCTAGACACATCTTGGGACCATGGCAGCTGAGCTCTCTGAGAGAGACTTGGTCCCTACAAATCCCTGCCAGCTGCTTAGGGATGCTTAATTGGTTTAGGGCCCACTCCTGACCTTTGACCCAGACTCTGCCCAACTAGAGGTCAATTATCTGCCTACGGCATGAGGGAGGGGCAAGGTCATACAAAGGGGCCGTTTGGGGGACCAGAGCTTTTAAGCTAGAAGCTCTGAGAGTGGAGACTTACCATTGGAGTCCTCCGTTCCTTTTGGGATATTTGGGTTCTCTGTTGGGAAGAACAGAAAGAGAACTAGAGCGTGGATGGCATTTGGAAGTCGGCAAAGGAGGCCCCTCATCCAGCACCCGCTGTGTGGTGTCATGTGCACCCTCTCAGGGCAGCCACACAGCCTCTGCGGGCTGGGCGGTATCAGCCCCATTCTACAGATGGAGAAACTGAGGGAGGGGAAACAGTTTGCCCAGCGTTGCCCAGCTGCGAAGTGGTAGATCTGGGATTTGAACCCAGGGTTCTCTAGCTCCAAAGCTGTTATGGTTTTAACCACTGAACTGTTGTGCTTCCCTGTGGGGCACCCTCTCAGGGCAAATTTACGGGACTTGGGCCCCTACTGCTCCCTCCTCCTTGGGAAAGCTCCAGCCCGGGGCCTCCCCGGGTAGCCCTCCCGATCCCCTAGTTGGGCGCAGCGTACCAAACACGATGAGCCGGGTGTGTGTGTCGGTGGAGCCCAGAGGGTTCTGGGCCATGCAGCGGTACATGGAGCCGTTGAGCTCAGCGGGAACCCGCTCCAGCACCAGCTCCCTCCCATCAAACTCAGCGCTGCCATCCAGGAGGCGGCTCCCGACCCGCGTCCATGTGAACATGGGCTCTGGGAAGACTTCGTTCTGTTGGCCAGAGCAGGAGAGAGTCGGGTCACAGGAGGGACCATTCTGCCAGAGCAGGAAGGGGCCAGAGGCATGGCCTGGCCAGGGTGGGTGACACATTTTCATCTGATGGGTTGGGACTGGCTGCCCAGACCCCAGGAAGGAAAGGACTCTAGGGCTGGAAGGAATGTCAAGATCCATGTGCCATGTCTGCTCTAAGTTGTAGGTGGGCGAGCAAATCCATGCG
Organism: Balaenoptera acutorostrata; assembly: GCF_949987535.1. NCBI lineage: Eukaryota > Metazoa > Chordata > Mammalia > Artiodactyla > Balaenopteridae > Balaenoptera > Balaenoptera acutorostrata. The sequence goes on along the minus strand of NC_080064.1, from coordinate 14,132,963 downwards.
TGCACCCCATGCCATTCCTCGTGGAAGCCAATTCTGCCATTACACAGATTAGGAGACTGAGACCAGCTGGCTGTGCTGGAGGTCAAGGGGAGGGTCTCAGAGCATGCTGCCAGGGATGCTGGTGCCCCGCTGGTGCCTGATGACCTCCCGCCACCCTTGCAGATGCTCAGAGAGAGGCTGACCTGAAATCCATGGACCAGAATCCTCACTGTGTCCCCGACCCGGGCTCTGCTGGGCGTCATCATGATTTTGGGTCCTTTGGGGGCAACTATAGGGAGAGGAAGGCCAGGTCAGAGAGGTGTGTGTTTGTGTGGGGGAGAGGAGACTAAGCAAAGAAAAGAGGTGCTGGGGGAACGGGAGAGAAAGCTTCCATCCAGATCATTCATTGATGCCTGCATTCATTCATACGCGTTTCCCGAGCCCTGGCTGGGACCTGGGGATTTAATGGTGTACAGAGCACAATTCCTGTCCTTGTGGGGTTCACTCTCAGTGGGGTCAAAAGACAAGCACAAACCGGTATAACAAGGGGTCAGATCGGAGAAACCCAGGGGACAGTGGAGTCAGGGACACCCAAGGGAGGTGCCACCTGGGAGACGACTCAGCTGCTAACAGGGAGGAACCTTCTCCAGCAGCCAGTTCTACTCAAAACACCCACACTCCTACCTGCACTAAACCCTTGTGAGGTGGGGTCCTGCCATTATCACCCCCATTGTATAGCTGAGTTAACTGAGGCTCAGAGAGGGGAAGTAACTTGCTGAAGTTCACACAGTGAAGAAGAACTGGGATGAAATTTCTGGTCTCATTACTCCTACTCCAGAGAGCCTTCTACCAGGTGAATATGCCCAGTGGGGTTTTTCTGGAATCTCTGGGTTGGAGGTGAGTGGAAGGTGGCAAAATGTGGGGGGAACCATCTCCCTCCTTGGGCCTGGCCTGTGTCCTCCCTGCCTCTCTTCCTCACCTGCTTGTATCACTTCTTTCAAGCCCCTTAACTTCTCTGAACGTGGGAGACAAGATGCCCAAGGGTGCTGCCCTCCTATGAACCAGAGAATATCGGGGATGGAAGAGCCCCTGGAATCACTGAGTCCATGCTCTCAGGTTTCAGATTGGGAAACTGAGGCCCAGGGGTAACGAAGAGGCTTATCCAAGGTCACCCACGGAGCCAGTTTCTCCTGTCTCATGACTTTCACGCCAGGCTTCTTTCTGCCAGATCCATTCATCACTCATTCATTCATTTAACAAGTAATTATTGAGCCAACTGTGTGGCAGGCTTTGGGGCAGGGCTGGGGACGCAGTGGTGACGGAGACACATGCCTGCCGACACACAGCTTACACTTTAGTTGAGGAGACATTTGATACACAAATAAGTACATGAATAAAAAACTACTGGAGAGCCATGGCATTGTGTGGAGAATTGGACAAGTGGGGAGTGATGGTCTCAGTGTCTCTTCCAACGAGCTGACATTTCAGCTGAGATGAAGCTCCTGAAAAGGATTCCACGTGGAGGGAACAGCCAGGGCGTGGTGCTGAGGTGGAAGGTCAGGGGTGATGGGGTTGGGGATGGGGCCAGACCCCATAGAGCTTCCTGGGCCAGGGGAAGGCGATAGGGTTTTGATCAGAGTGTCATGCTCTGTGCCACTCTCTTTGGACATCTTCCAGGGGTGGCAGCAGGAGAAAAGCTTTGTCCCCAGGCCCTGGGGCTGGCCTGGGTTCTCCCCATCTGCCCCACCTGCTACCCGAGCCTCTCCTTCCCACTCAGAGCTCTCAGAGCAGAAATCAGAGCAGCTGGCAGATGTGGGTGATTTCCTAGGCACTGCCAACCAATTTCACTCTCTCAGAATGAAACCAAAGGACTATTAATTAAACCATGAGCAAGACACCTTAAGGGCCGTGTGGGGCGGAGGGAGGCATCAGCAGGAAAAGCCGGGCCTGTGCGAGGGGAGGGAATGGCAGGGAAGGCGCGGGCAGCTTCCGCTGCTGCGTCCACCCACATAAGAAAGGAGTCTAGTCTATGTGCCCCTGGACCAGTCACTTCCCCTGGCTTTTCCCAAACACAGGGTGGGAACAGCCAAGGGAACCCTTGCCCACCCACCACACTGGGTCGTTAGGAATATTGGGAGGTGGTGGGTTTAAGGGCTAACATTTGTCCAGAGCATCCAAAGTGCCAGGCACTCTGTGACACACTTTATGCATGACCTCATTTACACTTCCAACCTCTTGAGATTGTCCCCATAAGGCAATGAAGGCTTGGGGAAGTCAAGTAACTTTCTCGTCTTTTTAATGAACATTCAAGTGCTGTCAAGGTCCCTTTGCAGGTGAGAAGTGCTGCATAGGGCCGTCTGGCCCTGGGTTATTCTGTCTCCTCTTGTCCTGCTGGGATGGCACTGTCCTGCTGCAGCCAGCAGGGGGCGTGGAAGGGCATCCCTGTCCCGGAGAAGCGTGAGTTGGAGGACCAGGGCAGACAACTTCCTCTCCTAGGTCAGATTCCTAACTGTCTCCGTTTCTAAAGGTCCCGCCCACCCCCTTCAGGCCGCGCCTGGGTCTCCTGGCCCCAAAGGGAGGGAACTCACATTTACCAGGTGCCTGACATGTGCTAGACCTCATTCTAGGACTGTCTCACCCATCTTGGTGCTTACGAGGCAGGTTGCCATGAAACCCATTTTGCAGGCTGTAAAACTGGCTCCCAGGAGGGCAGTGACTTGCCCGAGGTCACACAGCAAAGAAGTGGCAGGGGCGGGACCTGAAGTTACATAGGTCTTTAGAGCGAAGCTTGGAACCCAGGGGTGGAGGAGGAGGAAAGCTGGATGCCTTCTTCCACGTGGGCAGCCAGACCCCTTCCCTGCTGCCCTGAGCTGCCAGGTCCAGAGGCTCCTGTGTGGAGCTGACCCCGAGAGGCAGTGGGTAGGCAAGGGGTCTGCTCTGCTCTCACTCTTCCAAGCTCGATCCTGGCAGCTGCCGACTGGCAAGAGCCTTGGTGGCAGGTGGCCCCTCTGACTCCTGCCCTCACTGCTGCATCAAGATGCTTCTGGAAGCCAGGCCAGCTGCTATCACCCGCACGCTTCCACCACATGCTGACACCCATTAGCAGCTCCTGGCAGTCAAGTCCTGGCCCCTCTCTCCTGCCCCTAGAACACATCACTGAAGGTACCTGAAGGAAGGTTCTCAGCCCCTGGGACTTCCCTCCCCTCAACCCCTGGACATATGGAAAGAGTGGGAGTCAGGAGACCCAGGATTGAGGCCTGTCTTCTACTCTCCAGTTACGTGACTTGGATGAGTCAGTTCAACTTGTTGGGCCTCAATTTTCTCACCTGTAAATGGGGAGAATAGACTGCTATCCTACTATTTGAGAAGTTGCTCTGAAAATGACAATGGGGGAGAGATATGAGATGGAAATGTGAAATGTGAAGTGGTGTGCATCTGTTCAGGGGCGTACAAAAAATCCTGATTATATAACTGCTCTCTTTACTCTCCTTAGCATTTTGCTGCAAGGAGAGCCTTGTGAAATCTGACGGAAAGCTCCTCTAGGCGCCCCACCACAGGAATTCTAGGTGTTCACTAAGACAACCACTCACTCATCTACCCACTCACCCACCCACTCATCCACCCACTTATTCATCCATCCATGCATCCATTCGTTCATCCAACCAAGCATTCATTCTATCCATCCATCCATCACTCTATCATATTATTCACCCCTCCATCATATCATTCATCCATCCGTCCATCCATCCATCCATCCATCCAACCAAGCATTTGTTCTATCCATTCATCTATCATTCCATCATATTATTCATCCCTCCACCATATCATCCATCCATCCATTTATCCATCCATATACCTACCCATAAACCTACTAATCTACTCACGCACCCATTCATTCATCTACTCTAACCATCTAGTTCTTTATGCCTAATCTGTGTCAATCACTATGCAGGGCAATGTTGGGGAAACAATAATGAATAACAACAGTAGCTTATATTTACTGAGTACTTACTCTGTCACTATGCTAAGCACTTTGTATGCACGCCTTGTTTAATCTTCACAACAACTCAGAAAAGTATTAACTAATTGATTATTAGGGAAGTGTTTATTAAGTCATATGTTACAGATTGTGCTGAGCCCTGCACCATGTGAACAAGGCAGGTAAAGACCCTGCCCACGTGCAACTTAAATTCTAGTGGAAGATCCAGGCAATAAGAAAATATATCATATACTTGCACGTGGAGATAAACGCAATTCCAGAAAGCAAAGCAAGGTAAGGAATTGATGGGGCCAGGAGGAGGAGGCTGAAATAGGGTGTTCAAGGAAGGAGCCTCTGAGTAGAAGATTTGAGCAGGGATCTGATGAAGGAGGGATTGAGAATACCTGGGGTAAGATTAATCAAGGCGGAAAGGAAGGACAGTGCAAAGTCACAGAGGTGGGTCTGAGCTGGGCATATTCAAGGAAGAGTAAGGAGAAGCCTGTGGCTGGAGCAGATGGGGCAGAGACGAGTGTGAAAGATGAGCACGTGGGGAGGTAATTTTAGATGTGATGGCAGTCTAGAGGATTATTTTGTTTTGTTTTGACTTTCATATATTTTTAAATTGTGAGGAAACTCACATAAGGGGAATGCGCTGTTCTTAAGAACACAACTTGACAAATCTTCATAAATGTGAACATCTATGTAACCGCTATCCCAACCAAATTCGAGAACATTCCCATCCCTCCAGAGGTCCCCTGATGCCTCCTTCCAGTCAATTTCCACCCTCCACAGGTAGACATTGTTCCACTTTCTATCCTCAGAGGTTTGTTTCATGTTCTAGTTCATATAAATGGAAGCGTGCAGTTTGTACTCTTCTGCCTGACTACCCTCACTCAGCACAATGTTTCTGAGCTTCATTCACGTTGTTGGTGTATTAGGAGTTCATTCATCTGTATTGATGAGAAGTGGTTCATTATATGAATATATCACAGATTTGTTCATCCATTTTCCTAGTTACGGACATTTGGGTTTTTTACAGTTGTTGTTGTTGTTGTTATGGGTAAAGCTGCTGTGAACAGTCAGGTCTTTGTGGACGTATGTTTTCATTTCTCTTGGGTAGATACTTAGGAGTGAAATTGCTGGGTCATAGAGTAGGGAGGGGTATTTTTATCTTTGTAAGAAACTACTAGTTTTCCAAAGCAGTAGTACTGTTTTATACTCCCAGCCCTGTATGAGGGTTCTTATTGTTCTATGACCTTGCCAACATTTGGTGTTGTCCGTCTTTCCCATGTTAGGCATTTTAATGGTTGTGAAATGGTATCTCACTGAGGTTTTAGTCTTCATTTCCCTAATGATGTTATATATCTTTTTATATGCTGATTAGCCATTTGTATATCCTCTCTTTAAAATTTGAGTTATCATTATTGATCTGTAGTAGTTCCTTATATATTCTGGATACAAATCCCTCATCATATATCTGTACTGAGAGTATTTTCTCTGTTTGTAGTTTGCTTTTCCATTTCACCACATTTCACTTTCTTAAAAGTATCTTCTTAGGAGCAGAAGATTTGAATTTTGATTAAGTCCAATTCACCAATTTTCAAATTTGCATTTAGTGCTTTTTGTGACTCTTTAAGAAATCCTTGCCTACCTCAATGTCACAAAGATATATTCCTGTGTTTTGCTCTACAAGTTTTATGATGCTGGGTTTTACATTGAGGTCTGTGATTCATCTCAGGTTAATTCTTGTGTGTGTGTGTGTGTGTGTGTGTGTGTGTGTGGTAGGGGTCAGGTTCATTTCCTCCTTAAGTGTATCCAGTAGTTTCGGGGCCATGTGTTAAGAAGCGTTCTCTTCCCATCGAACAGCCTAGGGACCTTTATCAAAAATCAACTGACTGGGGCTTCCCTGGTGGCTCAGTGGTTGAGAATCTGCCTGCCAATGCAGGGGACACGGGTTTGAGCCCTGGTCTGGGAGGATCCCACGTGCCGCGGAGCAACTAGGCCCGTGAGCCACAACTACTGAGCCTGCGCGTCTGGAGCCTGTGCTCCGCAACAAGAAAGTTCGCAATAGTGAGAGGCCCACGCACCGCGATGAAGAGTGGCCCCCGCTTGCCACAACTAGAGAAAAGCCCTCGCACAGAAACAAAGATCCAACACAGCCAAAAATAAATAAATAAATAATTTAAAAAAAATCAACTGACTATATGTGGGTCTATTTCTGGGCTCTTTTTTTGTTCTATCAATCTGTCTACCATTGGAGGGTTTTGGGTGGGTGTGTATGTGGATTTATATTTTAGATCAATCAGAGTGGAGAACAGAAATGCACACAAGTGGAAGCAGAAAGGCCAGTTTTGGGGCTACTGTAATAATCCAGTGTGAACTTCTGGTGCTTAGATTGGGTGGTCGGAGAGGAAACCATGAGACAGGGTAGATGTGGGATATATTCTGAGGTTGAGCTGCCAGGGCTTAAGGATGGCTTGGCTGTTGGGTAGGAGAAAAGAGGGGGAAAGTGGGTGACTCCAAGGGTTCTGGCTTGATCAATGGGAAGAATGTAGTTGCTGTCTACTGAGATGGGCTCTAGGATCACCAGGCGTCTGTCTTCTTAGGGGCAGTGGCGTCTGAGCTGGGGAGGGCATCCCTGGCGGCGGGAACAGGAGGAGCAAAGGGCCATCACAGGGAGGCATGCCCCAAACCTTGTTGGCCTAACTTTTAAAGTCCTGACCAGATAACTGGATTCTGTGCCCCGGGGTCATCTCATGCAGCCTTCTGTCTCACCCCCATGGCCAGAGTGCAGGGTGCCTTGATTGTGTGAAGTGCAAGCCCTCACTCAGGACCCCTCTGGTTCACACCACTCTCCACCGGCTACACCCACTGGCTCCATGGGTCCTCACCGCAGCCCCACCGGATGGGCAGTAGAGCACAGTGGTTAGGAGCATGGCCTCTGGGGTCAGACCTGGCTGGGTGACCTGAGGAGGGTTCCTCTAAGCTTGGGTTCCCTTACTTATAAAATGGGGATAAAGATGGCATCTCTCAGCTGCCTGATAGGGTCACTGCAAGGACATCTTGGAGAAAAGCACCTTGCGTAGAGCCTGGCTACCAGCACATGCTCCAAACACTTATGAGGTTACTATTATTCCCCCACTCAACAGGTCAGAGAACAAGGTGCAGAGACCTAAGAGGCTTGAGATCTCACCAACTGACAGCAGCTGGGGTAAGACGGGAAGCCAGCCTGGGGATCTCTTCACTCACCCACCCAATTTGGCCCCTTCGCCTGGGTGGCCCTGCTGTGTCCCCCAATTCCCTGTGGGCACACACATATCGGTCATGCCCACTGGCTGTGAGTGGGCCTTTCTCTTGCTCTGATGATGGAGGTTGGGGGTGCACACCAAGGTGGCTCCAGTCAAGGGAACCATCTGGAATCTGGGACAGGGCAGGCAAGTGCTTCACTATGGCTTGGGATAGGAGGTGGGAAGGGGGTGGAACAAGCCAGCGGCAGCACCCCGCCCATCACTGGGAGATGTGAACCGCAAGCTCACCTTTCCAGATGCTCGGAAGTCCTTGTCTGGTCTCGTTTTTCTCATTCTCTGTGGGGGTGGGACAGGGAGCCCTCCCATGGGAAGTCGAGCCTTGGGCAAGAGAGGCTGGGGGCGGCTTTCATGGGCAAGGCATCCCGTTGAAGCGCCGAGGCTGCTCTGCCTCCCAGTCTGGAAGCAGACTGTATCTCGGGGACAGGGAGGTTCAAATGAAAGAAGGAGCTCTGGGAAGGATGGAGGGTCCAGAGAAACTGGGGGCGGGAGTTCTGGCAAGGTGGGAAGGCTGAGAGAGGGGTCTGGGCAGGCTCTGCGTGGGGATCATCCCAGCGCCTGGCACAGGGCCTGGCCATAAGGGGTGCTTGTGAAGTTTCTATGGCATGACGAGCAAATGGTACTCAGGGGGCAGGCACCATGACAACAGATGCCCTGAGGCAGCACAGTGAGTGGAGGCGAAGGGCAAGACACTGGGGCCACACTGCCTGCCTTTGAACCCTCCCCCACTTACATTGGGCAACTTACTTAACCTCCCTGCGCCTCAGTTGCCTCGTCTGTGATATGGGATACTAATAATGCTGACCTCATTGAGTGACCATGAGGATTACCAACTGGGTAACTGGGTTACTAATTGTGTTCATATGAGAAAAGCAACGGTCCATGGTATACAGTAGGTGTTCAGTAAATGTTAGCCCTTATTATTATTTTCTGTGTGGGCAAGCGTCCTGTGGGAATCAAAGGGCCATTTTCATCAGACTTCAGACAACTAACCCCATAGCCAGCAAGGGTGCCCAGTCCTGGGGCTGGTAAGTTCAGTAGTTGGCATAGGGAAATTGGAGAAGACACCAACAGACCTGGCTGGAAATCCCAGCTCTGCTACTTATAAGCTGGTGACTCAGAGAAAGGGACCCCACCAAACTGAGCCTCAGTTTTGCTCACCTGTAAAATGGGACTGCATGGTAAACTGCTTGTGAGGAGTGAATGCATATATTCCTGGCACAGAGTAGGTGTTATATGTACATGAAATCCTTTTCTTGGTGTTTAGTGCAGAGTTGGTGCTGGGTTTTCTGGTGGACTCGTTAAAAACAGAGACAGCCTTTGGACCGCCAGGCACAGGCTGGGGTCTCAACCCTCGTCAGTCATTGCTATCTGTCCTCGGTCATGAGGGTCCTGGGTTAGGGGCTGTGGATGTTTCCATGCAGCTCTTCACCACTGCAGGAGATGCAGGGGACAAGCCCCGGCATCTTAGGCTCTGGGTTGAGCTGCTGGGTACTGAAAACCAAGGTCCAGAGGGTTGTGGGCAAAGAGAGCCAGTACTGGGTCAATATGCCCATCTCCCTGCCCCACCCCACCCCACCCCAGTCAATACAAATCCTGGTTCTGAGAGCCTCATATTTCTAATAGAGAAGATTCCACATGTCCCGTCTCCCTGCCTTTACTCAGCTGGGAGATGTACAAGGGGAAACAAGGATCTGCTCTGGGAACATGCAGAGTTGAGGCTCTGTGGGAAGAGGAAGCAGGTCCCAGATGGGGATTGGGTTCTTGGGCTGAGCTATCCCTGGGTGTCCGGTGTCCTGGTTGTGCCCACGTCCCACATCCCTGCAGATGACAGTGTTTCCATTGTACTTAAAAGTGTAAGCGAGAGCAGTATCCTCCCGCGTCCTGTATGTTCCCTACCCCAAGCCGGCAAAACTACCTTCAGTATTCCTGACCCTAATCCGACAAGCCTCCGACCTGTCACGCTCATGATCCTTACCCAGTAAGTGTCCCTGCACTCATGGGTCTCTTATTTCAATCGAGAAAACCCCTTTGTCACCTCCTATGTTCCCATCCTTCCCTGGACGTTTCCTGACCTGACTCAGCAACTCTCCCTTATGAGTCCCAACTCCTGTGTCTTCTTCACTCACCCAGCAAAGTTCCCTGGGACTGTCCCGTTCCATCTTCAATCCTGAAAACCTCCCATGTTTCTAACACTGATCTAGCAAAACTTCCATGACTTCCATATCCTTGATCCTGCTGGACCAAACTCCCCAGACCTCCCTGTAATTTCCCATGTCCTCCAACACAGCTCAGCAAACCTCCCAAATAGCCTGACTCTGACCTCCGTGCCTAACCCCGACCCTGGCTTGCTCCAACTCCTTCCCATCTCCGTGGTGGCCGGCAGCCCACCCTATTCCAAGGCTCCCCACCGCCCAGCTCTGCAGGGGCCCTGCAGAGTGGCTTCCATCGAGCCTCACCCAGCGTGACCTCTGCCTGCATGGGCATCGACAGTGCCGGGTGCTTGACCTCACAGCTGAAGAGGGCTTCGTTGTCGATCTGCGGGTTGAGCGTCCAGGTGAGCAGGGCGCGCACCTCCACGGTGCCGTCACTGCCCGGAGTACGGCTGTGGCTCAGGAAGTAGACAGGCTCGGAGCTGTGGACCCAGCGGGGGAACTCGCGGCTCACCACCGTCTCGGGGATGTTCTCGGTGGTTGGCTGGAGGAGGATGCTGGGATCCTGGGTCAGGCTGCGGGAGGGGCGCTCTGTGTAGGAATGCCCGCCCCGGCCCTCAGCGTCCAGCAGGGACAGTGACCTCTGCATCTTGGTGTCGTCTAGGTCACGGTGCAGGAGGCCGCGGAAGGGCCTGCTGTCCTGGAGGGGGCCAGAGCTAGCAGCCGGCGGCTCTGACAGGGGCACTGCGTCGATGGGTTCCCCATCTCGTTTGAAATAAACCTGAAATTGCAAGGAGGGTGTGGGAAAAGATTTTGCCCCAATGACATGGATCTCCCAGTGGGCTCTCAGAGGAACTGGCCACAGGGGTCCAATCCTTCAGGAGCCTCCTCCTCCTAGTAGCCTTCCAGATGGACCACTCTCTGTCCCTCTCCCTCCAGCACCCCAAGCGCTCTGAGTCAGCTCGGTTCAATGGGGACACGCAGGCTCGGGTGGCAGAGACTGAGCTGGCGAGCCTCTTTGAGCCTCAGTTTCCTTACTGAGAACACCTACTTCACGAAGGGAATGAGAACACTTACTTCACGAGGCTGTTGGATGCTTAGAAACAGTGTGTGTAAAAAGCACCCTGGGGCTTCCCTGGTGGCGCAGTGGTTGAGAGTCTGCCTGCTAATGCAGGGGACGCGGGTTCGAGCCCTGGTCTGGGAAGATCCCACATGCCGCGGAGCAGCTGGGCCCGTGAGCCACAGCTACTGAGCCTGCGCGTCTGGAGCCTGTGCCCCGCAACGGGAGGGGCCGCGATAGTGAAAGGCCCGCGCACCGCGATGAAGAGCGGTCCCCGCACCGCGATGAAGAGTGGCCCCCGCTTGCCGTAACCAGAGAAAGCCCTCGCACGAACCGAAGACCCAACACAGCCAAAAATAAATAAATAAATAAATAAATAAAGTAGCTATAAAAAAAATTTAAAAAAAAAAAAAAAAAAAAAAGCACCCTGGACGCGGCCCTGGCAGCCCCCCTGGGCTCCAAGGGGGTGGTCCGTGCCCACCTGGGGAGAGCAGGTGGGTGAGAGCGAAGGTGGAGGAGCACCAGAGATTCAGTGAGATGTCAGGAGGAGGAGGAAAGGATCTGTGTGTGTGTGTGCACATCTTGGAGGTTCTGGAGAGGAAGGCAGGAAACAGGTGTGCGTGTGGGAAGGAGCTAGGTGCGGGATGAGGAGAAAGGCCTCATCTTCTCACTTCCTCCGCTAATAGGGAATTTGAGTTTTGAGAGGCGGCATTTAATTTAATTTGCTGTCTTTTTATTTTGGTACATACGCCAGGGGCCTGTGGGGATTCGGTGTATTTTTTTTAAATAAATCGATGGGAGACAGGGAGAGAGGAGGCCAGGAAGCAGCTCTGGGGACGCCGGTGCCAGCGGGGAAAGGGAGACGGAGGAGGCGGGGGAGGACCGGGTGGGGGGAGGGGAATGAAACGTGGGATGCGCAGAATCTGTCAGAGTCTATAGCTCCAATGAAGAATCCCTTATGCACATAGTAGCCTGCTTTGGGGTTTTTCTTTCTTTCTTTTTTTTTTTTTTCTTTTGAAAAGTGCTTCAAAAGCAGGTTTGTAATTTATGTCAAAGAATTCTTTCAAGTTCTGATATCCCGGGCAAACGTAAGGTGCCTGGAATGTGGGGAGATGAGGACCTTTCAGATATATATATATTTTTTTTACATATATATATTTGAATATTGTACTGCTATGTCTTAAATGGCAGGAACTGGCCAGCTGGGGGAGGCGGGGGTCTTCCTGCAGCCCCGGGCGGGTGAGGAGTCTTTCTTTGTGCCCTGCAGAAAAGGAGTTTTTCTTTGGGGAAAAAGACCAGCTTGTCTCATCTTTGAGAGGGCAGACCTCTTTCTGGGCTCCAAAGGGAAATCTTGGGGCCATGCTCTTATCTCACCAATTGCTGGCTTTGAAGCTGCTTTTTGGTCTGTGTCCTCAGGACTGTAAAGTGCAGGTGGAGGGAGATGGGCCTCGTCAAAGGCTCCTCTCTGCACCCCTGCCTACTGCCCCCCTGTGCCTCTGAGCACCTGCTTACTGCCCTGTCTTGGTTCTCTCCACTCCTACCCTGTCCTGGACAGCTGGTCCTGGGGTGGGGCTGGCCCAGTCCCAAGGTCACCCCACTGGACCCTGCCTGTGAGACAGTCAAGGGTCTGGAAGGAGGAGAGCCCCTGCCTCCCCACCTTGAACTCTAATCCCCCTGCCCAAGGCTCCAGCCCCACCCCTAGTGATGTGTGAAACTCACAAGGTCAAGACTCAAAGTATCATATAAGGTCAAAATTGGCCTTGGGAGCATGTAGCCCATAGGTTCTCAGTATGGTTCAGGGAACTCTAAGGGTTCCACAGAGGTGCCTCAGGGACCCATTAGGGCAACTTGCCCTTCCTTCACTTTTAAATGTTTTCAACATGGGGCTTCTGTGTATTTGAATCAGACCAAACAGGTCCTGCTGCTTCTAAAAACGCTGAAAAACTATAATGGTGCCCACGCCCTAAACCTCCTCAAAGAACATGAGAAGCAGAGGGGAGATCTTCCTGCTCAGGGTCATTTGGTGCATGTGACATTAGGGGCTAGAACCCAGCTCTCCACATGCTCTCCCATCCTACCCCCGCCCCTTACAGCAGCCATGACAATAACTCGTGAGCTGCACTGACAGACCCCAAAGTGGTTAGGGTGGGTCTAATAAGGAGTTGGCCCAAACAGGGATTTCTCCCTCTTCCCTGCTTCCTTCCTCCCCCTTTTCCTCCCTCCTTCCTACTTGGAGCTGGACTTGGAGGACATGACCTTGAGTCCCAGCTCTGTCAAGAACGCAGTGGCGGGCTTCGCTGGTGGTGCAGTGGTTGAGAATCTGCCTGCCAATGCAGGGGACACGGGTTCGAGCCCTGGTCTGGGAAGATCCCACATGCCGCGGAGCAACTGGGCCCATGAGCCACAACTACTGAGCCTGCGCGTCTGGAGCCTGTGCTCCGCAACAAGAGAGGCCGCGACAGTGAGAGGCCCGTGCACCGTGATGAAGAGTGGCCCCCGCTTGCCGCAGCTAGAGAAAGCCCTCGCACAGAAACGAAGACCCAACACAGCCAAAAATAAATAAATAAATAAATAAATTTAAAAAAGAAAAGATGACTACTAAAAAAAAAAAAAAGAACACAGTGGCTGACTCCTTCTACATCCCTTGCCTCCTCCGGACCTCATCTGTCTCCATCCTGTTCAGTAACTGGGGTAGCGGTGTGCTTGAGGCTGGGCTCCCCTGAAGACCACCCTCACTGTGCAGGTCAAGGATTTCAGGGTCCGGGAGAAGCAGGGGTTCTCAGCACCAGGGGGCTGGGAGCAAGAGGGGCATATGGACGCCTGGGTAGGTCAGATGAGTGGACGGGGTCAAACCAAGGCAGACGGGGCAGAGTTAATTTATGCAAGCTGTGGCCTCCATCCTTCATTCTGCAGAGTTGAGCACTGTGGTGACAGGGGCAGCTGGACGAGCCACGAAGGTAGGGGGCCCGGCGGGGACGAGGAGGGACGACTCCAGGGGTACTCACCATGGGCGCTGGTTTCCCTCCCGACACGACGCAGACCAGCGTGAAGTTCTGGGCTTGGTAGCGGCTGAAGGGGGCTGGCGTGTCAGCGGCCACCACCTCAATGGAGGTGGGAGGAGCTACCCAAAAGAGAAGCACAGGAAGACCAACGCTTAACCGGAAGGTTCGGGAAGAGTTCACTGATTACCTAGGATGGGCCAGGTCCCACAGTGGGCATTGAGGAGGGGGGACAGATATTGCACAGTTCCAGGGGGTGCCACTGGCAGCAACGACAGTGAGAAGGATGTCCCTACTAGGCATACAGACAAGGCCCTGCCTCATGGGGCTTACAGCCTGGCGCGGAAGACAACCATGAATCAAGTGATCTCACGGTCAACTGTGCGAAGTGCATCAGATACCAGGGGGTATAACAGGGTGTAAAGGGACCCACTCAAGCCTGAGGAAGCGATGCTGTGCTGTGCCTGAGGACGTGAGAGTAGGCAGAGGACAAGTGTGGCAGGTGGAGGGAACAGCATGTGCAAAGGCCTCGTGACAGCTGGCTCAGGGCAGGGGGGATGGAAGGCAGGCTGTGCGGTGGGAGGACAAGGACGGGGGATGTGGTGCCTGCTGGGGCTGGGGAGATGTGCAGGGGACCGCTGGTGGGTCACCGCTTGCAGTGGTGTGCTGGGGCTGGTTCCTACCAGCTCCTGAGAGCCGACTGTGACATTACTGGGAATTTTGTGAACCAGTTCTTAAACTGCTGCTAGATCGAAAGAGGCCACGGTGGGCATCTTTACACCATGGAAATCAGCCACCACTGCAAATCAGGGCTTTCTTGTTTGTTTCCTTCCCCTGTCCCCACCCCAGGCCCCCAGAGAGCAGGTTTACCAGCCCACCGCTGGTTGTGAGTTTTTCTTCTTTGTCCTGAGAGCAGGAGGAAGAAGGCTTCAAGCAAGAGCAGAGACGTGATCTGAGTTGCATTTTGAAGAGACTGGAAACACAGAGTGCTGTTTAAGCCAGAGAGATGGGTTGCTTAGACCGTGGTGAGGGCAGAGCGGGAGAAGTAGATGACTTTGAGAGATATTTAGAGCCAAGAGTCTTCCCTCTTTCTTCACCCCCACCCAAAGTTGGCTTATTTTGACCCCGCTTCCCACCAGCTCCCCTTTCTGCTCTCCTCACCGCCCACCGCTGGCTGCTTTGCCAAAGCCGGTGTTCCCAGGCACCGTGGGTTATTGAGAGGTCAAATGTGGAGCCATCGGGCCCTCCTGGGTCCAAGTCCCAGCGAGGTCACCACCACCTCCATGTCCTTGGGCAAGTTACCAAAACTGTGAGCCTCAGTTCCCCGATTTGCTAAGTGGGATTAATCCTTGGCAGACACATTTGAAGGATGAACCAGCTAATCGATATGAAAGGGCTTAGCACGTGCTAGGAATTCACTAGTCTTATGATTCTTGAGATTATTTCCCCAACTGCCTTGTCATCAGCAGGACAGGAGCCAGAACCTTACAACTTTGCTTAGGAAAGGCTGTCAGTTCTGGCATCTTGTAGCCTTAGGTCAAGTGCAGTGGGGGACGGAGAGAAAATGAAGAGGGGTGGGCCTTTTCTTCCTGCAAGGGGTTTTCACTCCAGTTAAGTTTAATTAAATCCGACAAACACTTCCTGCCACCTACTAGGTGCGGGCATGGTGCCAGGTGCTCACCACAGGCGCCCAGTGATGAAATGGATACAGCGCGTCGAGAAGCCCACAGTCTGGCGGGGGCGACAGACGCCTGGCAGCTCTATTTTAAGGTCTAGTGAAACGAAGCCAGGTGTGAACCATTCATCCACTCAGACAGCCACCATGTGCTGTCGCAAGGGAAGCAGAACAAACGGGAAACAATGGGAGAACAATAGATGGAGAACTGTAATTAAGTGTGAGATGGTAGGAAACAGATGGGAAGTGGGATAAGGAATTCCGAGAGGGGAAAAAATACACCAGAACACTTCAATTATCCACAAGTCACAGTCTGCAATCTAAATTTTCTAGAACTCACTGAAAGCCTGGATCCCACGGCAAGAACCAACAATGACCAACAGTTAGGAGCCAGGAGCTGTTCTAAGCCCTTAACGTGTGTTTATTCATTTAATACTCACCATGCGTCTACATGGGTTTATTTATTCCCATTTTACAGATGGGGAAACTTAAGAGGTGAAGTGACTTTCTGGGGATCACAGAGTTTGGATTTGAACCCCAGCGCCCTGGCTCCAGGGCTGAAACACCGACACTAAGCTGGAACACTGACATATCTTTGGAAAGAAGAAAGAAGTTCGTACCTATTAGCACCTTTAGCCCTAAGTGCATATCTTAGCTGCTGGGGATGCTCATTTACCTGACACATCTCAAATCTCATGGATACCTTTAATCCAGATCCTTGGAGGAACTCTTCCCGTGGGTGGCTCTACTTAACTCGGATGCCCCAAAGATCAAGGGACCATGCCAATTAGAGTTTAGAATAATTCTCTGTCACTGCTCATGGTGGCTTATGGGTAGGGATAAGTATACCCTCCAAGAATCCTAGGCAGCGGTCCCCAACCATTTTGGCAGCAGGGACCGGTTTTGTGGAAGCCAATTTTTCCTCGGACGGGGTGGGGGGATGGTTCAGGCGGTAATGTGAGTGATGGGGAGTGATGGGGAGCAGATGAAGCTTCGCTCCCTCGCCCACCGCTCACCTCCTGCTGTGTGGCCCAGGTCTTAACAGGCAGAGGACCAGTACCGGTCCACGGCCTGGGGGTTGGGGACCCTTGTACTAGAGGCTCAGGGCTAGTCAGGGGGCACCTTTAAAATCACTCATTCCTTCTTTCTTACTTTCATTGAGCAAACAGGAATTAGACACCTAGAACCTTCCTTATAGGATTGCTTTGAGGAATAATTGAGATGATGTTTACAAGATGCCTAGCACATAGTAAGCCTGCAATACAGTTCAGCAATTTTAATTAATATTATTTGTCTCACTATTATAAAAGAGATAGTGTGGGACAATGGTTAAGAGTATGGGCTCTAAATCACACTACACAGGGTTTAAAGACCAGCTGTACCATTTACGAGCTACGTGACCTTGGGCAAGTTATTTAGCCTCTCTGTACCTCAGTTTCCTTATCTGCAAAGTGGAATTATAGAATACCTGTGAGGATTCAGTAAAGAAGTACCTGAAAGTGTTCTGAAAGTGCATATCAGATGCATTTATCAGCAGAATTTATTAACATTCTTTCTTTGAGGCTCCTTGCTACTGTCTGGGAAAATAAATCATCATCTTTGCCTTTGGGGCATTCACGGTTTAGTGAGGAGACCAGAAATGCTCTGGACCTGCACTGTCTAATACAGTAGCCGCCCACCCCTGTGGCTCTTAAGCACTTGAAATGCGGCTTTTTCAAGTTCGTATGTGCTGTAAGTGTAAAATACACATTGAATCTGGAAGACAATTTTTTAAAAGCGTGTTAAGTATATCATGAATATTTTTATATTGGTTACTTACTGAAATAATACATGGGATACATTGGATTTAACAAATATATTATTCCAATTCATTTTAACTTTTTAAAGCCTTTTCTTAATGTGGTCTTTAAAAAACGTACAATTAAATATATATGTATATTTCTATTGGAGAGGGCCAGTCTAGACCTTCCATTTTACAGGTAAGCAAACTGAGGTCAGAGAGAGGGAGAGATTTGCCTACAGTCACACCATCACACTGGCACCCAGGCCTTCCAAATCCTGACCAGGGTTCTTTGTACAGCACGAGTGCTCCCCCCAACACACACACACACACACACACACACACACATGCACGCACACAAATGCACACACACACACACACACACACACACATCCCCGTTCTGGAGATCTGCACCCAAGTCACGCACACCGCCCACACAGACCCTGATTGGGAGCTGTGTTCTTGTCCCTCGTTATATTTCTGAGCAGGTGTTAGCAATATGTACAGTTAATCAAGCTCATAAGACAATAACGGATTTCAGTTGTATGGACCATGACACAGCAGAGCTGCTAATATCAGTGTGGACAGCCCAGGCTTCCCACACTCTCCATCAACGTATTCCTCAGTTGCTGTGTCCTAGGAAAATGTCACTCTGCATCTCGCCTCCTGTTGCCCGCCGGAGGGCTCTGAGTGCGGGTGGTCAGGGAGCTGTCTACACCCGGGAGTCCCTGGCTGCCTCGGGATGCTTCACTCCACACGTCATCCTCTCCCCCTTCCTCCTCTCTTCCCTTCTGTTGACTACGTGCAGCACTCTTTCCCCCACAAACTGCTGCTTCTTAGGCTCGTGGTCTAGAACCTTCCCTTACTCTTAGTCTTCCCCGTGCCCATCTTCTTCTCTACTTCCATCTCTCCCTCCTTTTCCAGTCCCATTCTCACCTGTATCTCGACATCCATCCCCATCTCCATCCTTTTCCTTCTCCAACTCCATCCCCATCTCCATCCCCACCTCCATCCCCATCTCCATCCATCTTTTTTCTTCTCCACCTCCATCCCCATTCCCTTTTCCATTCCTATTCCCACTTCTGTTCCCTTCCCCATCCCTAACTCTGCTCCATCTCTATCCCCATTCCCAACTCAATCCTCATACCTGTCTCCATCGCATCCCTCCTCCAAGCCCAACCCCGTCTCCATTCTCATCATCCCCATCCCTGCTACAATCTCTGACCAAGGTCAAAGTGAGCAGCCCCCTTATGACTCTATGCCTGGAGTAGATCCCGTGGCCCCAGAAGCAGTATCCAGTCAAAGACAGATGGCCAGCTGCAGTCATGGGTATAAAGGTCCTGGACAAGAATAATCCCAAATTCAAAGCTGGGCTACAGAATGAGCAGTATAGAGCAAGGTCACCTGGCTATGATCCAGGTGGCATATAATGGCAAAGAATCATTAACAAAGACCCCTAGATCTCCAATTTCTCCCCACTCTTCTGAAACAGTACCCAATGCACCCAACATAAGTGCCTCATTCCTGTGGACTCTGAGAGTGTGTCTTCAGGGATGTCCGTGCTAGTGCAACGCTCTCCTGGGGTGAGGGTGGGTACCATGTACCTGAAATGACCCTCCTCAGAGACACTGAGCAAGCATATTTGTCCTGGGCAAGGGAGAAATAGTAGTAGTCATAGCAGTAAGACCCTAGACAAAGGCAGAGCTTCAGAATTTACAAACCACTCGTGGACATACCACGGCACTTGTGTAACCCCAGCCCTGTGCGTTAGGAAGAGCCCCTCAGTTCTACAAGTTCACCATCATGGTCAAACAGAGGCCACTGCCATAGAACTCCCCTGAATCCACTGCCCCCAAGTCAAGCCAGTGGACTTCCCAGTTTATTTTTGACTTTGCCTTAAGCAGAGAGAATTGCTGCTAGAAGTTTCTTCGACTGATTTTGTCCAGCATCCAGGAAGGTAAAGCGGCTTCACATCTGACACGGCCACACAGCACAGCACGCCTCTGTTCCAGGCCATTGGGTGGGGGTGGGGGGCAGGAATCGAAGTTATTTTAGACTCTACTGTTAACATCGACACAGTGAGGCAATGGTTGGGTGATCGGTTTTATGAAATTAACTCTGAAATATTGCCTGTTTTTCTCTTGAAAGCAGAACTTTGTTTCAGTCATCGTAACTCACTTTGCAGATAATGTGATGGCTCTTAGCTCTGTAAATCCTCCTGTGGCTTTTGCAATTCAGGAACACAAACCTGTTGTGATATAAACCCCAGCAGATCTGGGTCTAACAGTATCTACTAGAGTTAAATTCTCTCCCCACATGAGGCTCCCCCCAACTTCTCCCAGAGAACCAGCTCAAATAGAGTCAGGCCAAGGTTCCAGCCCAGGCTCTGTTACCAACATCCCATGGGACCTTGGGCAAATCAACTGACCCACACGGGCATCAGTCTTCCTATCTATAAAATGGGTTCAATAAAACATATCCTGCCAAACTTTCAGCTTCCAAGATTTTGAGAGAAGAAGCAAGTGAGAATACGGACATAAACCTTCTACAAGGATGGTGAAGAAGAAAGGGATTATTTATATTACCTCTTCAATTGCTTTCACTTCTCCCTGGGCTGGGAGAGACATAGAGGGGAAGTTCATCTTCCTCTCAGGGGTGGCCACTGTCTGGAGGAAGGGATAGTCTCTCCTTTTCCTTGGGTACCTTGTGCTAAATTGGTCTTAGCACACTCCTGCTCTGGGTGTCATTTATCAAAGGGCGGTAAGCAATTAGATTTTGGGGAGGAGTGGGGGAGGGAAAAGACAAGTTCAAAATTATATTATTTGCAAAAATCCATTCTTTCCTCTCAGCATGCCTGCTCTATTGACTGCCTTCTGTTTCAATCAGCTCCTAGTCATTATACCATATTTAAAAAAAAGAAAGAAAACCACCCTCAATATAAAAGTGTTCATGAATATAAATATTCCTCCATGCTTCCTATTTTAATTTCTTTCTTTCTTTCTTTCTTTCTTTCTTTCTTTCTTTCTTTCTTTCTTTCTTTCTTTCTTTCTTTCTTTCTTTCTTTTTGTCCCACATCTCTGTGTCTTTCCCATCCTCTCTATCAGTCTCTCTCTGCTTCTTTAAGATGCTACTCAAAACAGCATCTCTTCCAGGAAGCCTTCTCTGCTCCAGCCACACTGAAATGCCCCAGGTTCCTTCCTCGCCTTGCTCACCTCCTCTGTGCCCCGGACATATTAGTCCTTCTGCTGGTTAATTCAGCTTCATCCTTCAGGTCTGCCCTTAAGTGTTGCCTCTTCCAGGCAGCCTTCCAGCACTTTGCCAGACTGGGTTAGGGCTCATCCTCTGGATTCCTGGAGCATCCTGTTCTTGTCATACCCATAGGTGCTTGTCATTCTGTCCCGGGCCCACGTCTGTTTCTCCACTAGGCTGTGTGCTTTCTGAAGGCTGGAGCTTTGTCTTTCTTTAATCTCAGAGCTAGTGCAAGCCTGCCACGCAGGGATTCAATTTCAATTCCTGTTTGCTTTTTTCCTTCTTTCACTTCTCCTAGTACAGACAAGCACACAGCCTGTGGAAGGAATCCCGAAAGACCTTGCAATGCTGTGGGCCCTGCCACCACCTCTAGCCTTGTCTCGACCCTCCCCCCAACACCATGCTCCAAACATACGGAGATTTTTTTGGTCTATAAACACCCTAAGCTTGTTTCAACCCCGGGGCCTTTGCATCTGCTCTTTCCTTTGCCTGAAGTCCTTCACTCAGCTTTGAGCAAGGCTGGGTCCTGCTTATTTTTCAAGTCTCAGCTCAAATGCCACCTCCTAATCTAAGTGAGGTACCTCTTCTATTCTCTGTCACAGCACCTTGTTATTTCTTCATAGAACTCATCATACGGTATAGTTATTTCATATACTGGTTCTCACACTTGTCTTTTTTTCCAACACACCCCACTAGTATGTAAGCACCATGAGGACAGGAATTCTGTCTACTGCTACATCCAAGGGCCTGACACACAAGGATTTGCTCAATAAACATTTGTCAAATGAATGAGCTGGGAGGAGGGACTTAAGTGCCCTCCCATCCCTGACCAATTTGGAAGGGCTGAAATCTTAGCCATGTCCACGCCCCTCTCTCCCAGCAGAAGTCTGTGGAAGCAAGAGCCCACCAGCAGAAGGGGGACTCCAGCAAGAAAAAGAGAGAAGGAAAAGCACAACACTTTGGTTTATGGGAAAATTAAATATTGAACTGAGTAGTAACGGCAGCCAAGGGGAAAAAAACCTGACAAAAAGCCCCCAAATGGAGCTGCCATCAGTGACAGGAGAGATAAACGCAGTGTCTGTACTTATATGAGCTGCAATGGGGCCCTTTTATGTGGCATCTGCCGAGCCAACTCACAACCCCCAACCTTGAAAGCGAGTGGGAGCCCGCGTGCTGATGCACCGGCGAGGGGTGGGAATCTGGGGTCCAGGTCATTGCCAGTGTCGGTGGCCACTGCCCACACCCTCCCTGCCTGGAGACGGGGTCCTTTCTGAGTGGAGTGGGGTCACAAGGGTACCCAGTGGCTGCGGGCGTAGCCCATTCACCCCGCCTTCCTCTCCGAGGAGAGCTGGCTGGCAGCCCCATTCACCCGTTCACCTGCCTCGCCCCTCTCCTGACAGCTGTTGTGCTTTCCCAGTGGTGGGAGATAAAATTAACAACCCCAACTGGAGGCCCTGGCTGGCTGCTCTGGGGGGAGCAGGGGAGTGCGAGGCGGGTGGTGCAGCGTGGGAAGTGGTGAATCGGTGAGGCTGGGCCGAGCAGGATGTAGCTCGGGTTACTGCTGATGCAGAACTAAAATCCTATGAGTGCCTGTGCACACACACAGACACACACACACACATATATGTGCACACATATATATGCACACACAGACACAGACACAGACACATAAACACACACAGACACAGACACACATAAACACACACATATGTATACGCACACACACACACACAGAGACACATAAACACACATACACATACACACAGACACACACACGTATATATACACAGACACACACACATACATACACACACAGACACACACACACATATATGCACACACAGACACAGACACAGACACATAAACACACACAGACACAGACACACACAGACACACATAAACACACACATATGTATACACGCACACACACACAGACACATAAACACACATACACATACACACAGACACACACACGTATATGTACACACACATACACACAGACACACACACAGACACACACACACATATATATGCACACACAGACACAGACACAGACACATACAGATACATAAACACACACAGACACACATATGTATATGCGCACACACACAGAGAGACACATAAACACACATACACATACACACACACGTATATATACACAGACACACACACAGACACACACATATACATACACACACACACATATGTACACAGATATATATGCACACACAGACACAGACACATACAGACACATAAACACACACACATATGTATATGCGCACACACACACACAGAGACACATAAACACACATACGCATACACACAGACACACACACGTATATATACACAGACACACACACAGACACACACATATACATACACACACAGACACACACACAGACACACACACATATGCATACACACAGACACACACACACAAAAGGGTAGTGAGGAGGCCAGGCCCAGGTCTCGATGTTGGATCTGGATTTGCCATGCTAGTGCTATTTTGTACCTATGCCTTTAACCTGGAAGTTCTCAAAGTGTGTTTCCCGGGCCAGCAGCTTCAGAACTTGTTAGAAATGTAAATTCTTGAGCCCAATTCCAGACCTGCTGAATCAGAAACCTGGGGGTGGGGGTCCAGCCACCCAGGTTTTAACAAGCCTTCCAGGAGGTTCTAATGCAAGTTCCATAGGGGAATTACTGCCTTGACCTTTTTTTTTTTTTTTTTTTTTTTTTTAAATTTATTTATTTTTGGCTGTGTTGGATCTTCGTTTCTGTGCAAGGGCTTTCTCTAGTTGCGTCAAGCGGGGACCACTGTTCATTGCGGTGCGCGGGCCTCTCACTATCGCGGCCTCTCTTGTTGCGGAGCACAGGCTCCAGACGCTCAGGCTCGGTAGTTTTGGCTCACGGGCCTCGTTGCTCCGCGGCATGTGGGATCTTCCTGGACCAGGGCTCGAACCCGTGTCCCCTGCATTGGCAGGCAGATTCTCAACCACTGCACCACCAGGGAAGCCTGCCTTGACCTTTTTAAGCTTCAGTCTTCTCGCAGGGACAAGAAGACCCACTGCAAGGTAGTGTTATGTGAGCTAACGATTAGGTCCGTAGTGGGTGCTTGGTAACAGTTGTGAAAATTATTACCAGCTGGGAGGACAAGGCTCAGGGGGGCTGGAGAACCTCAATCCGGCTTCTCCCGGCCTGGGCAGACAGGGCACAGGTGGAGATCCCTGGAGGCTTTCTGGCTGTATGCACTGATTCGATCAAAGGACCTCAAATCCCCAAACTACCTGCCCCTACAAGTGGAGCAACTTCCTGCTTGTGCCCTGATTGGCTGCTTGCCCACGTTCCAGGTCTTCTGATTGGCCTCCTAGGCTGCCAGCCCCAGGTGGACCCTCCCCACACCTGGGCTTCACTGTCTGGAGGCAGCCTGTCCAGCAGCCTGTACTGCGGCTACCACGTGTGACTGCCCCAGCCCTGCCACGCCACTGTGGTTTATGTGGCAATAGAGTGAATGTGTTCAGGCCCACGATAAGTGCCATTTCCGCAGAGATGAAATCTATGGGGTGTGACACGAACCCATTTTAAATAGCAGCAAGGCTGGCTATTTGGGGGATGTTTTCAATGTATCCCAGAGGTATATGTTATACGCATGGGCGATTTCACCAGGTGCCATCGTTTTAGCTTTATGAAGGAAGTCTCCAGAAGCCTGCGGAAGCTTGGGGAGGCTCTGGCAAGTGGGCAAGCGCACTTGAGATCTGGCCAGTGGAAGTGACACTCAGCTCAAGTTCCTCCTGCTCAAGTTCAACTTCAAGTTCAGGCTACTCTATTATTCCCCCCCCCGCCCCCCTCCCAAGCCCCTGAGAACAATGGGCTGGAGCTTGGAGGTTTTGGGTGGGTCTCACGCCCTCTTCCCCAACCCTGGAAAACCTCTGTCCCTTCCAGCAGAACTGTATCCCCCTCAAGCATCGGGTCCTGGTGTTCTGGGGCTTAGAATAGAGCTCACCCCTGGCCTTCCCCACCCAGCCCCTGGGGCACCTGGCTCCCAGGTCACAGGCTTTCTGCTCACAGGCAATGTGTCCCTTAGGCAGGCGCTAGCTTCCTGGGTCTCCTGCATAGGACAAGGGTGACACTGGTGCCTGCGGGTGCCTGTGAGGACTGAAGTACTTGGCTGGGCATACTCCCACCAACCTCCCAGCAGAACTTCCCAAACCCCCAACCCCCCAGCTCAGAGCCCTCCCTTCCCATAGGGCTCTGCAGCCATAGTCTTTCCTGTCCCATCAGCCATTTAGGATTGATTTCCTGAGTCAGAGGGCAAGTAAATCATTTTTGCTGCTCACTTCTCACAAAGCCATTTCCAGGGGAAGCAAGTGGGGGGTAGCGGGGAGGGGAAGAGCCGTGGAGAAGGGGCGTTTTGTGGGAAAAGGATTGTGTAGTTTTTCCTCCTTGACATTTTACTATGAAAATATTCAAACCTATCAAAAAGCTCAAATAAATGTACAATGAACACTCATGAATCCATCACCCAGTTTCATTGATGAACATTTAACTCTACTGGCTTTATCACACATCTATTGGATTGTGTCTTTTTCAAGAGCAGGGCGAGGCAGAGCCCAGCTCATTCCTCATGGGATCCAACTCCTGGCCAGGGTGGTAGGGCTTAATTTGAGGGTGGGGAAGTCTCAGAGATCCAGCCCTCATGATCTCTCCCCCTGGTCTTTCCATGGCCCATGTGCTGAGGCCTTGGCCACCTGTCTCATCTCTGACCTCTCTAACCTCATCCCTCACCAGGTCCGCTCCAGCCTCAGTTCTCTCATCTGTAAAATGGGCATCACAACAGACCTATTGCATAGGGTTCATGTTTGTGGCACGCTTTGCAGGATGCCTGGTACTGGTAAGTCCCTGTACCTACTGGCCATCATATTTATGAACAGTAACCTCCATCACTGGCCTGAACAGTGGCTGGACTTTGCCGACACCACTCACTCTGGCTGCTGGCCTGGGAGCTTCCTCAGGTAGGGACATTGGGTCATCCTGCTGACGAGGGCCCCAGCTAAGGGCAGCACAGAGCAGATCTCAGCGAGCATGGGCTGAGCTGATGTTTGAGGGGGTGACTGGGGGGGCTGGATTCACTCAGTGAGTATCCCCCTCTGCACCCTGAGTCTGGGGTCCATGGAGTCCCCAGGCACACAGTGGGTGGGGTGAGGCGGGGGAGGGCCCTTGACCATCACTTCTGCTCACTGGTCACTCTGAGGCAGGTTCCATGCTAAATGCTTTAATGCATTAGAGCCTTACAGAACCGAGAAGTAGGAATTATTATCTCCATTTTACAGAGGCAGAAACTGAGGTTTTCAAACGCACTGGTCCATGGCTACTCAGCCAATAAGGACCAAGGCTAGGACTTGAACCCATGTCTGGCTTAAGCCCTCAGCCTGGCCCTGCTTCTCGCCTTCAGTGGGGTCTCTCCCCAGGCATCGGTTTCCTCTGTGGTCTGGTGAGGGGGGCTGGCCTAGGTGGGTCCTAAAATCCTCCTCCAGTTCAAAAAGTCTATGGCTCTATGTGGGAGGTCCAGAGGCAGCAGCAGGAGGGTTCAGTGTTAGAGAAGAGGAAAACCGTCCTAACCAGCTGTCAGACAGCAGGACTGTTCAGCAGAGAAGGGCCCAGGCTCTTCCTGAGCTTCAGGAGTTGGGGTCTCTCCTCTGATGGGCCTGGGATCCACAGGAAAATCAGCTGGGAGGCATGCCTGGCACCAGAGTTCCACAGTGAATACACTCTGTACCCTCACAACTGCTCCCAAGTCCCCCGGCTGCCACGGGGAGTTTCCCAGGCCCATCCTGGCTCCCATGGCATCCCTGGACAGACGTCACTGGATTCAGGGCCCCTCACTTTTCCTCTCTGCCTGTGACCAAGCCCGGTGGACAGAGGGCAGGCAGGACCCCCAGCAGCTTGGCATGCGAGAAGAACTTTCCCAGGAGGCTCTTACCTCACCTCCCCTGCTCCCACCTGGAGCACAGCAGTTGGCCTTCTATGGGCTCAGGAGCCAGCCTGCCCAAGTTCACATCCTGGCTCTGCCACCTGTTAGCTGGGTGACCTTGGCAAGTCACTTACCCTCTCTGCCTGTTTTCCTCAGTATCTACTTGACAGGGTTCTTGTGAGCATTGTATAAAGTATTTAGACTTTTAGACCCTGGCCTGGCATCCAGTAAGCACTGAATAGATGTCAGCCATTGTCGTTATTGTTGCTGTTATTATTAGCATTTCTTACTACCTACTCCTTCCTGTGCCTTGGGGTCCCGCCACACAGAAGTGCTCTCTACTTGCCATGCTTTCCTGTTCCCACACCGTTGCTTACAGGGCTCCTTCTGCCTGAAATGCCTCCTGTCCTGTCTGCCCCAGCCTACTCGGCCCAGCTCTACGCCACCTCCTCCATGAAGCCTTCCTGATGTCAGCCCCTGGGGGAGAGCCTCCATCCTGGGAGCCCCCACATCCCTCACCTTGCACCCTAGTCCTCCCCCATTGTTCTTATTTTCCATCTGCTGGAATTCTAGAAACCTGTGCCCTTCTTTGTCTCTCCATCATTCAGGGACTCCTTCAGGGCAGACACTGGGTCTTATATCCCTCTCATTATCCCCGGAGCATACAGGTCAGGGTCTGGATTCAGAGAGAGGGGCTGAGAATTTCCATTTGGTCACTTGTTAGCCATGCAATCTTGGGCCAGTTGCTTCATCTCTCTGAGCCTCAGTTTCCTCTTCTGTAAAATGGGAATAACCATGATCACTCTCTCACCAGCTGAGAATTAAACAAGAGAACACTCATAAAGAACTTAGTACCATGCCTGGCACATAACAAGCACTCTGTCAGTGTTAGCTTTTGTTATTAAGATTATCTGTTATGAAGATTATCACTCCTAGGCAGTGAGCAAGGTAATCCTGCCTCCTTGTGTACAGATGGGGAGACTGAGTCCAGGGCTCACTGCAGGCTGGCAGCAGAGACACCAGTGCTGACCCCAACAGCAACTACACTTGGCGCGTGGTCCTGCTCTGCTTCCCCTTCTGTACGTGAGGCGGTGGAATTACTTCCCTTTCCCCAGGAGTGGCTATAGGCAGCAGACGCTCTTCCAGGGACCGGCTCACCACCTCCCGCAGCTGCCCCATCCTTGCTCTCCCAGCTCCTGATATAGCTCTGTTAACACCTGTAACTTTAGCCTTGTGCCTGTTCCTTAAATCACTGGGTCTGAGGCACGACAGTTTCGGTGGCCACATATCCCTTGTAATTAAGGGGCCTGTCCCAGGGAGGGGAAGTTTACCTTCTGCCAGAGACACTAAATCCAGCTCCCAGTGGTGGAAAGGATAAAGCATCACATGGACCTAACACTTGTCACAGTTTAACAATGCACCTGCAGGCCCGCTCTGGTAGGGTCGGGAGGCTGGAGCCGAGATGGGTGGATAGTAGGTGGAGAGAGGCAACCCTGGAATGAGAGGCGAGCCCTGGTCTGTGAGATACAGAAGGTTCAGGGAGTTGGTGAGAGCCTTGGGGGACCGTAGCCACCTGCTTGGACAATTCCAGGGAGCAGATGAATTTCTAGCTCAGCTCAGGAGGGCATGACAGGCCATTGCATGAGAAGCTGTAAAGTGGCTCCTTAGCCAGGCGGTCTGGGTTTGAAAACAAGCTCTGCCACTCACTCGCTGTGTGACCTTGGGTGAATTACTTAACCTCTCTGGGCCCCAGTTTCCTCATTTATTAAAATGAGTAAGTACCTACCTCCTAGGGTTGTGAGGAGTAAATCGATTAATACATTTAAAGTGCTTAGAGCAGTGGTTGGCCCCCTGTAACTAGAAAATTCACCACTAATATTAAGATGGATCTCTCTCGGTCCTTCTCCCATGGCAGGCACATAATAGGGGCTTATAAATATTAGTTGAAACAAGGACTTGTAAGTGTGATGAATGAATAAGCAAATGGTCTGTTTCCCTCAGAGAAGAGCTGGTGACGTCAGCTCTGTGGCCCCAGGGAAAAGATGCACAAAACAGTGTATATGCTGCTTGACTAAGCGCTGCACCTTCCAGCCATGATCATGGGTCAGAGGGGTTACACAGCTTTCCAAATCAAGTCCTTGTGTGGATGTGCTTCTAAGGCCCTGTTTCCATCCCCAGCTCAGGGACTCAGGTCCCCATGGAGGGAGAGTGGTAATCAGAGAACATTCAGGTTCCTATTCTAGGCTTCCCTTTATTAGCAGACTCAGTTTCCTCTGCTGTAAAATGGGGACACAGATCTTGCTGACTTTCCAGACAGCTAGGAGGAGCAGCTGACAGTGCAGCCCAAATATTCCATGCTGTCCCTATCGAGAGGAACCTTGGTGTCTGGCCGAGGCCCAAATGGCTGCCCACACTCAGAGAGGAGCCATGTCCCTCCGTCTTCCTGGCAGCCTTGTGTAGTGGAAAAATCGGGGGCTCTGGCTTTCAGCAGACCAGAGCTCAAAGCCCAGCCCACTCACTGCTGTGGGACATCAGGCAAGTTCCCTGCCCTCTCTGAGCCGTCTGTAGTTTGCCCCCGTAACTGAGGCAGCATAGGGCCCGCTGAGGAGTGGGTAGACAAGAGGGAGGACTAGTGAGCTAATGGAGTGTGCTGGGCCTGTTGCTGAGCACACAGTGGGCTGCAGTCAAGGCCACTCCTCCTTTGTGGGGCTGTGTTCAGAGAGGCAGGGACAGAGGATTCTAGAAGCCTGTCCAGGAGGCGGTCAGCAGGCTCTGGCCTTTGAGGCTGAAGCTGGGAAGTGACCGTCCTTGATACATGACCCAGTTAGCTGCAAAGAGCTCCCCTGAGCCCCAAACCCATCTGTTTGGCCCCTCTCTGAATGAGCTCTCAGCCAGTGACCTCAACTGGCTGAGGGCCCGTGCGCGGGCAGGTGGGCAGAGCGAGCATCTTTCCTCCAGGTCCCCGGCCAGGTCCAGGCACTCAAGACAGCAGTGTTCAGTCTCCGAACAGGCTTTATGTCCATCCTGGAAGACCCTGGCCACTCTGGCCTCAGTCCTCTGGGCTCCAGCCCCACCTCTGGCAGCCAAGCCCAGCCAGCTGCCTCCGGCCCCCGATGCCCATCTAGAAGCTCCGACTGGTAGGGAGGAGGTCTGCAGAGGTCCTGAGGACTGCAGCCCTGGCCTCTTCACTCCAGCGGCCCATTTTCTGCGGTCGCTGTCTGCTGAGTGAGGTCACGTGGTTTCACTGGTACCTTCCCAGGGGAACATCTCCATCCTGTGCCAGGTCCTGTCATGTCCTCCACATCTGCCCCCGTCTTTCCAGCTGGTCCCCACGCCCTGTGGCTTCTGTCTGGAAACGCCTCACATGTTCAGCCTCTCCTGACTGAACCCTGGGCTGGCTCTTGCCATCTCTCCCCTCCTAACTGCCCTCCCTGCCTTCAGAACCTGCCAGCAGGCCAGGCTGAGCACGATCTTCTTTAGTTCCCACAACAGCCCTAGGAAGTAGGAACCTTCATTACCCCCAGTTTCTAGTTGAGGAAACTGAGGCTGGGAGAGGATAAGTCACAGTAAGACTGTGGAGGGTTGGGATTGGCCTCAGGGCTGCTGGGTCAGTCCCTTCCTGATCTCCTCCACCAGGGCCCAGGGTAGGAGGCCACAGTTGTCACTGCCTGGCTCATAAAGCTCCCACTGGGCTGATGTCACTTCCTGCAGCTCTGACCCTATTCCCTGGCCCTACTGACATTTCCAGGGTGAAGGTTAGGGCAAAATGGGTGAGAAGTAAGAACGACTACTCTTTTCATGAGGGCCCAGTGTGAGCTTGGGACATAAACCTTTACATTTCATGCCTCAACAGGGGAGATGCTACTGCAGCCCCCATTTAGCAGATAGGAAAACTGAGGTTCAAGGAGATTAAATAGCCTGTCAGTGTAGTGTAGTGGTTAGGCCTCTAACCACTGCTTCTGGAGCCAGCCTGCCTGGGTTTGAATCCCATTTCTAGCCTTGCTGGACCTGTGCCCTCAGGTGACATTTTTAACCTCTCCATTTTCACACCTGTAAAACGGGGAAAGTAACCGAGGACCCCACCTGAGAGGTCTGCTCTGACAATTAAATGTGTTAACAGGTGTAAAGCAGGGCCGTGCCTGGTGTGTAGTAAATGCTCAATAAGCATTTCCTGCTTTTATTACTCGTAGTTGCAGAGCTGGGTTTCAAATTCACAGCTGAATCCAAGGCCTATACCCTTAAACACCCATCGATTCTCTAAGGAAGTAAATGCTATTTCTAGCTCACCTACTGAACAGAGGTGTAGTTCTTCAACTGGGGGTTACCCAGCTGTCTGTTCCCAGTTTGGAGGACCATGGGCATTTACTGTCACTCACCCAGGGTGGGTGGGAAGGGTGATGGGGGAGGGGAGAGGGCTTGGAGGTACCCAGATGTTTGCCTGGGAGACAAAAGGCCCAGGTCTGGTCTTCAGGACCCTGGGGGCTTCTGGGGTGGGAGGTAGAGATTTGGGTTTGCACCCTCTTCCCCTCAGCGCCCCAGGACTCCTTGGCAGCTCTGGCCGGGATCCCAACCTGCCCTTGCTGCCTTGCCCGTGGCCACTGCAATCGCCTGGGACCGGTTCAAGCCCAGCAGGTGGCTCATCCTCTCCTGCTCCAAGACAAGGGAATGAGTTGATCATTTCTCACCCAGCAGGCGTCCTGGGCTACGGAGAGGGCTACAGTGGCGGCTCTGAATCTTGCCTCCCAGCTACCCTGCCTGGGGACCCCCAGGGATTCTCAGACCAGCCGTCTCCCTCCAATGACTAACCTGCTCCCTGGACCACACCATTTACACCAGCTGTGCGCTGGTCCTGCAGACAGCCTCCCAGGCCCCCACTGCTGTCCTGCCCCACAGGCAGGCTTTGAATTCTACCAGCTGAAACCCACTTTCCCACTGGCATCCTACAGAGAGGCAGGGCTGTGCTTCTCCTGCTCTGCTCAGGCCTGGGGAGAAGCAGCAGGTCTTTGAGGGATGCAGGGTCTGCCCTCAGCCCTCACATCTCCCCGTCCTACTTGGAGCCAGAGACATTTCTCCTGCCCAAGTCAAGAGAAGTCCTCAACATTCCAATTACTGGTCCTGGGAATGTGCTCCGCTTTTAGAGAGTACTGGGCTGGGAGTTCAGAGACTGGAGTTCCAGAATCTGGTCTTACTGTTTTCCACTGTGGCTGTACCCATTTACACAAAACTGAAAACAGAACTACCATAGAACCCAGCAATTCCACTCCTGGGTATATATCTGAAAAAACCAAAAACACAAATTCAAAAAGATACATGCAACCCAATGTTCATAGCAGCATTATTTATAATTGCCAAGATATGGAAGCAAGCTAAGTGTCCATCAACAGATGAATGGATGAAGAAGATGTGGTATATATATATATATATATATATATATATATATATATATATATATACATACACAATGGAATACTACTCAGCTGCTAAAAAGAATGAAACTTTGCCATTTGCAGCAACATGGATGGACTTGGAGGGTATTATGCTAAGTGAAATAAGTCAGACAGAGAAAGACAAATACTGTATGATATCACTTATATGTGGAATCTGAAAAATACAACTAACTAGTGAATATAACAAAAGAGAAGCAGACTCACAGATATAGAGAACAAACTGGTGGTTACCTATGGGGAGACGGGCAAGATAGGCGAAGGGGAGTAAGAGATACAAACTATTGGGTATAAAATAAGCTATAAGGGGTAGGGGGAGGGATAAATTGGGAGGTTGGGATTAACATATACACACTACTATATATAAAATAGATAATCAACAAGGACCTACTGTATAGCATAGGAACTCTACTCAATATTCCGTAATAACCTAAGTGGGAAGAGAATTTGAAAAAGAATAGATATACATATATGTATAACTGAGTAACTTTGCTGTACACCTGAGACTAATGCAACATTGCAAATCAACTATACCCCAATACAAAATAAAAAATTTTTAAGAAAAGAAGAAATAAGCTACAAGGATACATTGTACAACATGGGGAATATAGCCAATATTTTATAATAACTATCAATGGAGTATAACCTTTAAAAAATAAAAGAATCTGGTCTTAGAAAGCAGAGCTTCAGAGCTCTCCAGAAATCCTGGATTCTGGCCTGGCCTCAAGGAAGTGGGGTCAGCCTTCGTCACCCTGCCAGGAATGCTCTTAGCCCTCACCAGCCCCAGGGTGAGTTTCTTCTAATGGGAAAGGTCCAGGAACTGGCCACGGGACAACTGCCCATGAACTTGTGGCCCAAAGTCACACAGCAGGGGAGCAACCAACAACTCACACTGGAGATAGAGAGACGAATGGAATCACAATCACAATTTTCTCCTGTGTGTTTTTTCTAAGAGTTTTATAGTTTTAACTCTTATATTTAGGTTGATGATGGATTTCGAGTTAAGTTTTGTACATGGTGTGAGGGAAAGTCTACCTTTATTATTTGCACGTGGCTATCTGGTTGTCCCAGCACCATTTTTTGGAACAGACTTCTTTCCTCATGGAATTGTCTTGGCATCCTTGTCGAGAATCAGTTGACTATCAATGTGAGGGTTTATTTCTGCACTCTATTTTATTCCATTAGAAGAAACTCGCTCTGGGGCTGGTGAGAGCTACAGGCAGGCTGGGGGATGACAGAGGCTGAGCCCATTTCCATGAGGCCAGGCCAGAAAACCACTGAATCGTGTACTTTAAATGAGTGAATTATATGTTATGTGAATTCTATCGCAATAAAAATCAATTTAAACAAAAACAAGGGGAAAAAAAAAGCACCAGATGCACTTAATAAAAATTCAGTAAAACACACTGAAAAAAAAAGAGACAAGCTATGCAAAGTTTATTAACAACTGTTCTCCGTGTCCCCTGGCCTCAGGTTTAGAAAAGCATAAAGTGTGGTTTGGTGCCATTGTGGCCTCGGGTTGCAAAGTTCTGCCTTTATCTGCCAACCTCACTTGGAAGCCTCCAGAAGAGACACAGGGATCCCAAGATAGAACATTTTATTAATGTTTAACAATACTCTGTGACCTCTAGTAGAGTGGAGTGGTTAAGCGTATAGGATGCATTTACCCTTGCTCTGGCACTAGCTGGCCGGGTGGCCTGGGTAAGTGATGTAACCTCTCAGATTCTTCATCTGTCAAAAGGGAAGTGGCGGTACCTGCCTTCCAGAGCTGTCGCGACTGTTCAATAAGTTAACTTATGAAAAGCTTAGCACGGTGCCTGGCAGGTGAGCAAACACACAACGAAGAGTGACTCTTGTGGTTGGGAGCCAAGAGCATGGGCTCTGGAATCAGACAGTGAATCTGCCCTGCTCCCTCCTGAGTCAGTTACTGTTGCGGGTTTAATTGTGTCCCCCCAAAAGATATGTTGCAGTCCTTACCCTGTGAATGGGACCTTATTTGGAAATAGGGTCTTTGCAGATGTAAAGTTAAAATGAGGTCATAATGGATTAGGGTGGGCCCTCATCCATTGTCTGGTGTCCTTACAAGGAGAGGGAAATTGGGACACAGGGTCACAGACGCACAGAGGGATAACGCCAGGTGAGGATGGAGGCAGAGATGGGAATGATGCATTTACAAGTCAAGGATGCTGAGGATTGCTGGCAACCACCAGAAGCTGGAAGAGGCAAGGAAGGACCCTTCTCTAGAGCTGTCAGAGGGAGTATAGCCCTGCCGACACCTTGATTTTGGACTTCTAGCCTCCAGAACTGCGAGAGAATACATTCCTTTCGCTTTAAGCCCCCAGATTATGATCACGTGTTATGGGCGGCCCTGGGGATGCAGCACAATCCCCAAACCTTGCTTCTGCATCTGTACCATGAGCTACTTCCCTCGATGGGACGTGTCTTCAGCACCTAGAGCTCTGCTTGGCACGGGGGAGATGATGAATAAGTAAGTAGCCGTTGAACTGGTTGCATGAAGGCATGAAACCCACAGGGCTCGGGCCTCACCTTCTTTGAGTGTCACCTTCTTAAAGAGGCCTTGCTGTCCACCTTGTTTACAATAGCCCCACTTCCCTCTGCTTTGCTTGACTGCCCTCTGACATGTCACAGGTCCCAGCTGTCTACTTGTTTGTGTCTGCCTCCCTTCCTGCGCTGACCGTTCCTTGAGGACTTGGAATTTTGTCTGTCAGATTGCCGAAGCTGAGTTCCCATGCATGCGACAGCACCTGAATGTACCAGGTGCTCCATAAATATTTGGTAAATAAATGAATGAATGAAAAATGCATGAATAAGTGAGATTTAGAATGCCCGTGCGTGTGGACAGCCAAGTCACCTTCTAATATATCTCAGCCAAAAAGACATTCTGATATTGTTTTCACCAGACAGGAAAGTTCAATACTGGACTGTCCATGTCACACGTGGGCACTGACCTGGATTGGGACCCAGGTCGGCTGGACTCCAAGTTCAGGGCTCTGTTCACAGGGTCTAAGTAGTGAGGGGGCACTGGGTAGGCGCGGATGGGGGAACCACTCACGGGGACTGGGGCACAGGAATGGAGAAGCGGGGGGCGTTGATGGACGTGCTCTTCCTCCCCCCAGACTCCTGCCAGCCCCCTAGAGGGACAACAGCCCCACTGGCCATCTGAGTTTTGAGTGCCAAGCGCTCCCAGTTGGGGCTCAGTCTCCCCAAGGTCCCCACTCTCTCTACTCTGCACTGCTCCACCCCCCTTCCCCCGCATGCTTGCTTGACATTTGTGTCACTAACAGCTTTTGTGCCAAAGGTTGGGATGTTTCCCCTTGGGAGCTCGGAGATGCTGTTAGGAACAGCAGCTCTGGTCTCAGGCAGACCTGCTGGGAGCCCCAGCTCTGGCACTCATGTGGGTGAGCCCCTTAAACTCTCAGAGCCTCCGTTTCCTCATCTGTAAAATGGGGGTGACAATGCCTACTTCGGGAGGTGCTCCTGAGGGTCACATGATGAACCATGGATTGAATACTCAGCACACAGGGCTGGGCAGATAGCCGTGCTTGATGGCTAGTGACCTTGATTATTAGCTTTGGGTTAAAGGCCCCCTCAGTGGCAACTCTGCATGGCGAGGGTGGCCGAGAAACCCTGTGCCTTGGTCTTGCGGCGAAACCAGAAGAACAGCCTCTTTTGGCTTCAGCAGGTGCGAGCGTCTGGGCCTCTCAACATTTAATTGATTGTAATGTCCCAGCCTGAACACGCTCCCCCGCATAACCTCCACCCCCAAGAAGAGCCTCCGAGAGCCTTCCGTGACTGTGCACAGTGTGTTCCCGGGGCCCAGCACGCAACTTTCAAACTGGCTTACAATTTATCTGCAGCTCTAATAAAAACATTTTAATGACCATGTGCAGCACGAACCCTTGGTGTCACCCATGGGGCTCCCAAATGTCTTTCCCCACCACGTAGCGGGGATGTTATAGGCGTGAAATTACAGCTGTGCTCGCATTTTGATCTCCACCCAGAGGCCTCTGGAAACAGCGCGTTAGAATGTTCTGGATGGATGCAGGCTTGGTGAGAGCGGGCTGTGGTGCCCGGTTCTCCGGCGGACCTGCTCTGTGCTTTTGATGTAGGTGGGGGCCTGGGCGCTGCCCACCCTCTCGGCTGCCCTCTCCCCACTGTCCTGGGAAGTTTCCCTTTGACCCCCAAATTGGACAGGGGTCGTCTTGCCCCACTGTTCCTTGCACAGACCTTAGGGTCCCTTAGGAGACCTCAGGGCTTAGGCCCAAAGGAGACCCCAGCTTTCAATGACCTCCACTTACCTGGAGGGAAGGTCTCTGTGTGTGTGTGTGTGACAAGAAAGGGTCTTTCTATGCAATGCCACAGACAGGCCAAAACAATGAGTTGACTTTAATTTTTGAAACCTGCCTTGAAATATATTTAAAGGAGACAGTCATGGGGGAGGAAGGGGGAGGGGGGGCAATTTTTAAACCTTTCTAATTGTGCCTGATTTTTAACTGACACGATCACTATTTGTTGTGAGAGATATTATTATTCATTTATTTATTTTGAAGTATAGTTGATTTTCAATGGTTTTTTAGAGATTTATTTATTTTTTAAAATTATTATTATTATTATTATTATTATTATTTTGGCAGTGTCGCACGGCTTGTGGGATCTCAGTTCCCTGACCAGGGACTGAACCCAGGCCCTGGGCAGTGAAAGCACGGAGTCCTAATCACTGGACAGCCAGGGAATTCCCTGATTTACAATGTTGTATTAATTTCTGCTGTACAGCAAAGTGATTTGGTTATACAGATATACATATTCTTTTTCATATTCTTTTCCATTTGGTTTATTACAGGATAGTGAATATAGTTCCCTGTGCTATACAGTAGGACCTTGTTTTTCATCTCTTTGATATATAGTAGTTTGTAGAGAGATACTATTTATGGGTCACTCGGACTGTGCGTGGGCTCAGAACATTCTGTGCTATGGATCATCTCATTTAATCCTCCCAACCTTGGCTAAGTAAGCCACTTCCTTCTCTGTGCCTGGGTCTATGCAGTGGGCACAGTGCAGTTTCTGCCTCATGGGCTGACGTGGCCGCCGGGGTTATGGGAGATACTACACGGGAAACTGCCTTACACTCAGCCCCACTGTCTCTCCCAGCCCTCCCCTCACCAGTCCGGACCTTGCTGAGCCTCAGAAGCCACGCTGCTCTGGGACAGGGACAGCCACAGCCCTGCGGGGCCCAGAGCCAATCCTTTCCTCTCCCTGAGCCTCAGTCTTCTCATCTGGGAACTGGGGATAATGGTTATCCTGAGGGGCCGTGGTGAGGATCAGGCGAAAT
Organism: Balaenoptera acutorostrata; assembly: GCF_949987535.1. Lineage (NCBI taxonomy): Eukaryota > Metazoa > Chordata > Mammalia > Artiodactyla > Balaenopteridae > Balaenoptera > Balaenoptera acutorostrata. The sequence continues at coordinate 14,096,022 of NC_080064.1, read as the reverse complement.
GCTCTATGGGAAGCACCGTGGAACTGTCACAAACTGGCCAAGACTGAGGTGTGGCTGTCATTTTCAAACTTGGGATGTATCCTGGCTCCTCCCCTGGACATGTGATGTCTGGACAGGCAGACCTATAGGCGGATGGTCACACAGAGGCCGGCCATCCTGACATCCAGACACAGGGCAGGACTGGACCCCCTTTCCAAGGAGCCAGTGGGCACAAAGCTGTGAGCATTCATTTCTCAGACTGGCTTAAAGCTCCCTGGAGTCAGGAATGGTGGATGGGACTTCTCTGCGCCAGGGCTAAAGCCAGGAGCAAGAAGGAGGCAGCCACAGCCGCGCCCAAGAGCAGGCAGGCCGGAGACAAGGTTAATAAAGACAGTAAAACCTGACCTACTGAACCTCTTGGCTGCCTCGTGCTGGGCTAGGTGTTTTGCAAACCTTTTCTAATTTAAACCTCACCATCATCCTAGGAAGGAGGCATCCTTACCCCTATTTTACAGATGGGGAGACAGAGGCCCAGGGAAGCTAATGAACGCAAGGTTGCATGGTGGATCCGGGATTCAGCTCCACACCTGCGTGTCCTTAACTTGTATGCAGATGGGGCATTCTCCTGTGTCTGGGGTGAGGTGAGAATCGTAAGGAGGAAGGAGAAATACATTCGCATATAGATAAGAGTATAGATACAGCTGTTGATGCATGTATTGATATAGATATCAATAGAGATATATACAGAATTGGTATTTTTTGAAGACTTAGAGGTTTAGACCAGTGGTTTAGACCAGTGGTTCTCAAAGTGCGGTCCTGGCACCTGTAGCATCAGCATCATCTGGGAACTTGTGAGAAATGCAGATTCCTGGGCCCACCCCAGATCTGCTGAATTAGGAGCTTTGGGGGTGGGACGCAGCAATCTGTATCTTCACAAGCCCTCCAGGCGATTCTGATGCTCATTCAAGTTTGTGAACCACTGGTTTAGACCACGGGCTTTGGCCTCAGATGGCTGTTATGACCCTAGACAAGTCATTTCCCCTCATATAACGGGGATTATAACATCTCACAGCTGACAGGCTGTCGCCAAGATTCTGTCGGAAAATGCGCATGAAGCTGGAATGTGTGTCAGGCACATGCCGTGGTGGGGCAAGGCATCAGGTCCTGCCCGCGTGGCAAGCACCGGTGGACTTGACCCATCACGGGACAGCTAGGCTGTAGGGACCAGTGACAAGCACGGTGACCTCTGAGCACTGGGGACAGAGGATTGACTGAGATGGGGGGGGTTGCTATTCCAGGGAGAGTCCCACCCAGGGATGCGCTGAACTTCTAGGGGTCAGAGCCTTCCTGGGGGCACTGGGGCGGGTGAGGGTGGGACCCCTGGCCCTGCCCCTCTCTGGCCCCTCCTGGTAGCCTCAGCCTCCTGCTCAGTAAGTGGGATCCCAGGAGCTGTCTGCCCCATCCCTGGATTGACTGCCACCTCCCTCTGGGAGGAGCCCAGAAGTACAAAGTCCCTTGCTCCCCGGAGCCTACCGGGAGCATAGCACCTTCTTCTGGGAGTGTCAGGCCAGCTGTGCAAGCCGGGCTGGTCCCACGAGACCTCTTTGTGCCTCAGTTGGAACTAGCAGAGGAGGTTTAGGGTGATCTGGCTCTACCAGCTCATTGTACGGATGAGGAAACCGAGGCCACAGAGGGACAGTCACCTGCTCAGCAGCCTTTGGTGAATGAGTGAGGGGCATGAACCTTGTAGTGGAGGTGGCTTTGAGGACTCCAGCCTTGCTCAAGGCACCAGAGAGCAAAGCCTCAGCTGGACCGTCCACACTGCCTCCGTCAGTGCAACAGAGCTGGCCCAGGAGTCAAGACACCTGGGTTCCGGCCTCAACACTAAGCAGCCTGGTCTCACGGGAAGGTTTTGTGATCCTTGCTGTGTGACTTCAAGCAAGTTGCTTGCTTTCTCTGTGCCTCTATATCTATGTCTGCAAAACAGGGATAATAGTACTAGTACCTCCTCTTGGGTTGGCTGTGAGGACTAAATGACATAAGGTCCGGAAAGCACTTAACCCCGTGGCCTCCAGGGGCCTTCCCTGAGCCCCCTCCCTAAACTGGCTGCCACCTCCCCTGTAGTCACTCATGACCCCATTACCCTGCGTGATTTTCTTCCCAGTATTTATCACTCTCCATAATCACCTCACTTACCCATCTACACATGTGTTTTATGCTTGTCTCATGCACTGGACGCAAACTCCCAAGGACAAAGCTGTTTCCTATTGAAAGTATATGCCATTTCCTGGCACGTGGTAGGTGCTCAATAAATATCTGATGAATAAACAATTGAGTACACATCCTTCATCAGACTGGGAGCCCCTTGATGGAGCAAACCGAGTTTCATCTGCACCGGCCTCCCTCGTGTGACCAGCCTAGGGCTGGGTACCAAGAACACTCCTTGTCCAAGTATTACAGAAGCCATTCTGTGGGCGGGTGACTGCAAGAGGGGAGGTTTTCCTGGCACTGCCACCTCCTGGCCATGGCCTGTCCCCCAGGAAGCCAGAACACACCGTGTGCTGCTGCTACAGGATTCAATGTCCCTCTGGAGGTTGGGCCTTTGGAGGTTTTCCATTTCCCCAGAAGCAGTGGCTTCCACGAGGCCTTTATGCTTTCATTGACTGCCCGAGTATGGCAAGCTTTGTTTCCCTGATAAACATCATTTGATAAGAAAATCAGGGAACACAGAGTCTGGAGTCAAGGCCAAGTGCCTAGAATCCTGGCAGCAGAGCTGACCCAGAACCCAAGATTGTGCCCGGCAAGAACGTCAGCGTTGGAAGGGGCCTCTGAGACCACGTGGAGAAAGGCTTTGTTTTACAAGTGGGGAAACCGGGGCTGGGTAGGGAACACAGCCAGCCAGAGACAGGCACTAGTATTCTTATCCCCATTTTACAGATGTAGAAATGGAGGCACAGACACAGGGTGGGAACCTAGGAACCCTGACATCCAGTCCAGCACGCTTTCTAACTTGTCCCCTGATGCTTCAATGTCCTGGAAAAGGCTTGGGAGGCACAGGGAGGGAACGTTCTCTCTGCAGTAGGTATGCATCATCACTGAGATGCTGTCTCAACCCCCTCCCCCACCCTGGAGGCTCCTGGATTGTCCTCCCCCCGGGGGAGTGCCCACCCCCACTGCACTTTGCTACAGGTGTTTCCATGAACGTGGCTCCTGGCTTTCACCTGGGAAAGGTGCTCATACAACTCAGTATTTTCTCCCCGTGACCTCACCAGGTCACAGAGCCTGGGGCTAGGAGATCCTTGAGTGATCCACTAGGCCTGCATCCCACCCCCATCTTACAGAAGGGGAAACTGAGGCCCAGAGGCTGCGGCAGGCTGTCGCCCCTCGGGAAGTCTCAGTATCCCTCATCCATTCCAATCAACATGTCGGAGCCCCTTCAAAGTGCCTGGTCCATGAGGCTGCAGGGATGAGGCACAGCCCTGCCTTCCTCAGGTCTGGGTGTCAGTGTCGGTAGGAGAAGGGGTTCCTGAGAGGCCACACCGGTCACACCTCAGCATGGCTAGCCTCCTGCCCTCGAGGGCAAGGGTGGGAGAGAAAAGGGTCCACTGCCAGCACAGCAGGCATTTTGGCAGGTGGTTCCCAGGACAGCCCCTCTGTGTGCGTGGGTATGCCCGCGTGCGCGCACACACACACACACACACACACACACAGGCACACGTGCACGCACACAGTGACGCCAGTGCCAAGAGCCCTGCACTCACCCATGACGTTGAGGAAGATGTTGCCTGATGCCAGGACCACCTTCTCCCTCGTAGCGCGGTCGTAGATGCCCACGTGACACTCGTAAGGACCGTTGTCAGAGATGCGGACCTCGGGCAGCCTGCGGGGAGGCAGAGGAGCAGGATGAGGGTCCGTTGTCTGGGGCTGGCAGTCACAGCACTGCAGTAAACCAACCCCAAAGCCCCACCATCCAGCCTTCTCTCAGCAACGCTCCTGGACCCACCATCCAATGCCCACATGCTGTGCTGGGTGGAGAAGAAACATTTATGGAACACCGACTGTATGCCAGGCCCTGTGCCCAATGCTTCAGAGGATGAAGGTGTGGGCTGTGTGTTCAACTAGAGTAAAATCTGTGCTCCTTTCAGCTGCTGGACCAGGGATGGTGATGTGCCCACTCCCAGGGGCCCCTGAGGATGACATGGACTGAGGCGCCTGTCATGTGGTTCAGGCTCAAAACTGTCACCTAGTCCATCAGCTCACTCATTCCTCACAGCTGCCCCCCCACAGGAATCACTCTTCCCATTTCATAAACATGGAAACTGAGACTCCAGAGGGGATGTGATTGCCCCCCGCCGAATATGGCTATTAAGAGCCAGGATGGGAATCTGAATTCCTCTCTCCACACTGCCATGCTATCACTTTATGCATGGCCCTGGAGACTTGAGAAGAAACACAGTAAAATTCTTGTCCCCAAGGACCGCCTCCCATCCCAATGGACAAGGAGGCAGGGAAGCTGATCAATGCCCCAAATCCCATGGGACTATGGAGAACAGGATGGAGGTTCCTGAAAAAAGTAAAAATAGAGTTGCCATATGATCCAGCAAACACAGCCCTGGGCATATATCCAGAGAAAAATATAATTCAAAAAGATATATGCACCCCAGTGTTCATAGCAGCACTATTCATAATAGCCAAGACATGGAAGCAGCCTAAATGCAACAGACGAATGGATAAAGAAGATGTGGCACATATATACAATGGAATATTACTCAGCCATAAAAAGAAACGAAATTGAGTTATTTGTAGTGAGATGGATGGACCTAGAGTCTGTCATATAGAGTGAAGTAAGTCAGAAAGAGAAAAACAAATACCGTATACTAACACATATATATGGAATCTAAAAAACAAACAAAGAAATGGTCATGAAGAACCTAGGGGCAAGATGGGAATAAAGATGCAGACCTACTAGAGAATGGACTTGAGGATACGGGGAAGGGGAAGGGTAAGCTGGGACAAAGTGAGAGAGTGGCATGGACATATATACACTACCAAATGTAAAACAGATAGCTAGTGGGAAGCAGCCGCATAGCACAGGGAGATCAGCTCGGTGTTTTGTGACCACCTAGAGGGGTGGGATAGGGAGGGTGGGAGGGAGGGAGACGCAAGAGGGAAGAGATATGGGGATATATGTATATGTATAGCTGATTCACTTTGTTATGAAGCAGAAACGAACACACCATTGTAAAGCAATTATACTCCAATAAAGATGTTAAAAAAAATTAAAAAGAAAATGTGGTGTGTGTATATATATATATATATACATATATATATATGTGTGTATATATATATATATATATATACATATACATACAATGGAATATTACTCAGCCATAAAAAAGAAATAATGCCATTTGCAGCAACATGGATGGACCTAGAGATTATCACACTAAGTGAAGTAAGACAAAGTCAAATATCATATGGTATTGCTTATATGTGGAATCTAAAAAATGATACACAAATGAACTTATTTACAAAACAGAAATAGACTCACACAGAAAACAAATTTATGGTTACCCACGAGGAAAGGTGGGGGGAGGGATAAATTAGGAGTTTGGGATTAACATATATACACTTCTATATATACAATAGATTACCAACAAGGACCTACTGTATAGCACAGGGAACTATATTCAGTATCTTGTAATAACCTAAAATGGAAAAGAATCTGAAAAAGAATATCTATATATAAATATATATAGATACATAGATATATATATAACTGAATCACTTTGCTGTACACCTGAAACTAACACAACATTGTAAATCAACTATATTTCATTAAAAAAAAAACCAAATCCCATGGGAAAGGGTGAGCTTATCCGTGCGTAGAGTGAGCGGGTAGCAGCTGGTTCTGCCCGAGGTGGTCAAGAGGCCTTCTCAGAGGAGGCGACCCACGAGGACAGGAGATGCTCCCTCAAACCTTCTTCCAGACATGTCCTCTGAAGAGTAAACTATTGGGACGTCCCTGGCAGTCCAGTGGTTAAGACTTCACCTTCCAATGCAGGGGGTGTGGGTTCGACCCCTGGTTGGGGAGCTAAGATCCCACATGCCTCGCGGCCAAAAAACCAAAACATAAAAAAAAAAACAAAAAAAACCAGAAGCAATATTGTATCAAATTCAGTAAAGACTTTAAAAATGGTCCACATAAAAAAAAATCTTAAAAAAAAAAAAAGTAAAAATAAAGAGTAAATATTTTAGGCTGTGTTGTTTTTACAGTCTCTGTCACAACTACTCAACTCTGCTCTTGTAGAGCAAAAGCAGCCACCCTTAGTAAGTGAACCAGCGTGGCTGTGTTCCAATAAAACTTTATTTATAATCATCAAATCTTGCATTCATACAATTTCATGTGCCATGAAATCTTATTCTGTTTCTTCATTTTTTTCTAACCATTTAAAAATGTAAAAAAATTCTTGGTTTACAGGCTGCAGGCTGTAGTTTGACGATTTCTGTTCTAGATCCTTCTACAGGGTCTACAGGGTCAGACCACGATAAAATGAGTTGGTTTGTTGTTCTCTCTCCCCATGGAAGTGTCACCGGGGCAGCTCTTTCCTCACTCCTCTCTGACATTGGGTTAGAGAGAGCCAAGTTCAAATCCTGCCCCCACTGTTGGTACGCTGTGTGACCTTGTGTAAGCCATGCTGTCTCTGAGCCTCCATTTCTTATCTAAAGTATGGGGCTGATGCTTTGCAGGACTGCAGTGAGGATTAAATGTGATGATGTTACTGCAAGACCTCTGCGAGCAGGAATGTCACATTAAAATGGTCGCAGGACCATTACCTGTTGTTCCTGGATCCTGTGATGCCCTGTGAGGGAGAGGGGATTCCTGGTAAGTGAGATCTGGACACTTTGAAGGGGAAGAGCCTTGACCTGGAGTTCAGAAGCTATGTTGCTGCTGCACCAGGGAAATCTGTGTGTCCTCCAGCAAGTTTCAGCCTTCTCTGGGCCTCATCATGCAGCCGAAGGGGAGCCTATTCTGGCCACAACTTAAAGAAAGTGGGGTCTCTGTGTTTGGGTCTTGGAGGTTATCACGCCACAGCAGAAACCCGGGGGAAGAAGCTCATGTTCATGGAACCCTAGTAAATGCCAAGCATAGTGCTCTACCCATCAAACTGGCCCAGCAGTCCTATCAGAAACCCGGTGGAGGAAGAGGGCGTTGGCTGAGAGCACAGGCTCTGGACGCCTGGATGCCTGTAGCAGCCCTGCCGCCAAGAAGGGGGGTTCCTTCAATTCTGCTCTTCGTGTCCACCCCCATAGCTAACACATTTCCCTCTCCATCAGCTAAGCCTCTCTCTCCATCTGTTTCTACTGAGCAATCTAACCTCAGAGTCACTCCTCTTTCCTCTCCTTTCAGCTGTCCCCACCCCCATCTTTGTCTTCCAGCTACTTTTTCCTATGACTCACTGTCCCCCACGTCCCCCACCCTCCGTGCCCACACGCACACACCTGGGCGCCCAGCCTCTCTCTCCATCCCCGTGTCTCATGGAGGAAGCCAGCCCATCTAACAGAGCCTCCTTCCCCCCCATCGCCCAGCCCACATTAGCATAAACAAACACCTTCATTTCCATAGAATACACAGAGGCTGACATCTGGTCTACCGACTGTCACAAAAGGACTTAAAGAACGGGGAGCTTTTCATCAGGGAAACTTTGTGGGGAAGATGCTGCCTCCCATCTCAGAAGAAAAGAACACTGTGAGAGCGGAAGCAGCAGGGAACTGTCTCCCCTCTGGGAACTATTTTCTTTGTTTGTAACTCAGCTAGACTGAAAAAAAATAGCCTCTCTACTGGGCAGGGTTGCTGAATGACAGTCATCTAGAGTGACATGTTTAGGTGACACTCATAGGTGCCTGTTATAGAGGCAACTTTCTTAAAGGCCTTGCGTAGGGGACATGTGTACAGGTGACATGCTCAGGTGACAGCTCTGTAAAGAAACAGGCTCGAGGGACACATGGAGCTGGCAGCTACAGATAATAACGACACGGTTGACACACAGGTGGAAATGCACAGGTAACCGCCACATAGGGTGATATACGCAGAAGATGTATTTCTGTGCTAGGGACACAGGTGACGTGTTTAGGCAATCACTACACTCGTGTTCAGGTGACAGTAACACAAGCAATATGTTTGGGTGACACAATACGGGTGGTATAGAAGACAGCTCAGGGGACATCTGGATTGGTGCTTTATGAAGGAGGCAGCTTTTTGCTTAGGACTGTTTCTACAGCCTCGGATGTTTCTTCCTCCACGAATGGTCCTGTTCTCCGCCAGAGGTCCAAGTCACACTTTGGGCACCATCCTTGATATCTCCCATTTCTATACTCCCCAAACACAGTCAGTGACCAAGTCCTGGATGTTCTGCATCTTAACTATGTCCTGAACCATCCTCTCCCCTGTATCTCCACTGTCAACATCTTTTCTCACCTGGAATATGGGATGAATAGCTAACTGGTTTCTCTGCCCCTGCTAATCTCCCTCCTGATCTGTGCACCAAGGTAGAACCCAGATCTTTTCAAATGCAAATGGGATTAATGGTACTCCCCTACCTAAGGCCCTTCAAAAGCTTCTCTCTGCTCTTTGAATAAAGACCAGAATCCTTATCTGGGCCAACAAGGCTCAGCACAGTTGGTTCTTGCCATATCCCAGCTCCCCCATCCTCCAGTGACAATGGCATTCTTTTCATTCCTCCCATGTGCCAAGTTCCTTTTTTTCAAAAAGAAACTTTTAATTATGAAATTATTTTAGATTTACAGAAAAGCTGCACAGAGAATACAGTCCCCAAACCCCTCTCACCCAATTTCCCCCTTGTTAACTCTTACAAGACCACAGTAGTGTTGTCAGACTAAGAACCAGTGTTAATACATCGCTATTAACTCAACTCCAGACTTTATCCAAATTGCACCAGTTTTCCCACTAATGTCCTTTTTCTGTTCCAGAATCCCATCCAAGATCCCTCATAGGTGACAGTCCTAGGTGAATTGAGCCAAGTATCTTTTTTGATTCAGCACTTTTGATTGCAGCAGTCTGTTTTCCTGAGAATATTGCATTTTCTTCCCCTGGCTACATCCTTCAAGCTACAAAGGTCACTTAGAAAGTGACCACCTGGTCTAGGTGTCTCTGGTAGATTGATTGCATTGATGGCCTGGATTAACAGCCTCCCTGTATCCTGCAAAGTGCCTTTATAGTTCCTCTCACCTAGAAGTGGAGTCTATTCCCCCATTCTGGGCCTTGTGACTTGCTTTGACCAATAATATGGGGTGAAAGTGATGGTGTGCAAATTCCAAGTTTCAAAAGAATTCTCTCTCTCTCTCCTTCTGCCTCTGTCCTGAGAACAAGCCTCTGATGGAGGCTGAGAGCAAGTGGAGGGAGGCCCCACTTGGCCCAGCTGGTCCAGCCAAGGCCACACTCGGGATTGAACCTAGCCAACCCCAACCTCGTGAGCTATAATACATTGCTTTAAACCATCCTCATTTGGGACTGCTTGTTATGTATCCATAGCTGACTGATACAGCAGGTCTCTGTGTGCCTCTCCTGAGCAGTTCTTGTCTACATTGTAACTTAATGACATGTTTGTAACTCACGAATGTCCTCCTCTCCCACACCATGCACAATAAAATCCATGAAGGCAAGGTCTGCATCCAGCTGGCTTACCAGTGTATCCCAGGGCCTTGCACAGTGCTTGCCATCATGGTTGGTACTCAATCAATAGTTGCTAAATGGGTGGATGGTGAGACTTTCCAGGAGGCTATGGTGTGAGCCTCCCTCTGCTGCAAGCTATGCAGCCCCCAGTCCCCTTCCCCACCCCAAGGCAGATTCTGGTTCTTGTCTGCAGATCCAAGAGCTTCCAGTCACAGCTTTGATTTGGACCAATCTGCCTCTTCTCAGCGCCTCATCTGAGCTTGTGCCTTCAGTGTTATCCTTCTAAAGTGGATTAAGTGGCCCAGAGACCCCCTTTCTCCAGATTTGAGTGGCATTGATCTGCATGCTGGCTAGAAGGCCTTCCGCAGATAGCAGGGCCCCAAGGGGGCTGGGAGTGAGGAGTCCTGCTCTCATCAGCCATGGGCTGCAATCAATAAACTATAATAATGGCAAAGGTTTCCGGCGAGTTCAGCGTAATGCAGTTTAGCAGCTGGAGTTTACCAACACTGACAGTGGTTCTGAAGGGCAGGCGAGTAATTGTGATTTTGAAAAGCTGGGCACAGAGACAGCAGAGACCCCACTGGCTGTCCCTGTGGCTCAGGTGAGGCCAGGCAAGAGCTGGTCACTGGGGCGTCACAAGGCCCAGGGCCAGGACTGTAGGCTGTCCATATTCAGCACAAGTATTTACACCTACTGCGTACCACGCCCTGTGCTGAGCCTTAGGGGTGGGGGAAGGGGTAGACACAGAGATGCCAAGGATTTGTCTTCTGCCTCTGTGCCTCCTTGCCCAGGCTGTTCCTTCTACTTGGACCACTTTTCCTTTCTTATCTACACAGCAAGCCTCTAGCCATCTTTCAAAGCCTAGCATTTGAGTCTCACTTTCCCCATTTATGATCCCTCCCCATCAGATAATTGAGAAGATTACGTGGGATACTTCAAGGGCTTAGCGCAAAATGGTGTGGCTTGGAAGTCCAATGGACTAGAATCACTAGATACATCGTGGTCCTAAGGCTTTACATTCAGATGCTGCCTCTGCCAGGCAGACTGCCCTGACTGCCCGCTGCTCCCTGTGCAGACAGAGTCCCTCTCCACGTCCCCAGGGCTGTGTCTGTCTGGGAGCACCTACCTATCCATATCATGCTACATTGGTACCCTTTTGTCTTCCCTCCCAGAGAAGCATATGAGCCACTTGAAGGCGAGCCTGGCCACGTGGTAGGTGCTCAGGGAATATTCGCTGTATGAATGAGGGTGGCAGAAGCTACCAGGGCCAGGAGTTAGGTGCCCTGGGCTCTGGTCTGGGCTCTGCACCTGACTAGCTGCGGGAGGTTGGGTAAGGCCCTTTGGCTTCTTTGTGCTTCGGTTTCTCCATCTGATAACTGGGTGTTATAATATCTGCCTTGTGGGATTACAGCCTTCGGAAGGAGCTGATATTTATAGAGATTTACAACGAGAGGCGTTGTGCTAAGCATTTTACCCTATCTCCCTGGATCCTTGACACTACCCTATTATAATGCAGTATATAAAACCTTCTCTGGTATGTATTATATAGCAATAATAATATTATTATCCCCATTGTATAGATGAAGAAACTGAGGCACCCAGAGAAGAGGGAATGTAAGGAGGTCACAGAGTGAGCAGGTGGGTGCTGTGATTCGAAACCAAGCCTGATGGATGCCAGAGCCCGTGAAAGGTCTCTGGAACCCCACCGCCATCCCCCGCACTGTAAGTCAGATCTTCCTTTCCCAGCAAATTAATTTGAGCTCCTTGAGACCGGAATTTGCCTCCACTGTTCTTGAGCGTATTTCTGTTTTGAGCCTTGCCACCTCTCCAGGTTTTGAGAGCCATCTGTTTCCTCCCTGCTGGGAGAAACGGGATGGTCTTTTATTTTCCTAAATTCCCTTCTTCCAGCTTCCAGTGGGCCCCTTAATTCTGATGCCTGGAGTTTGCTGAGCCAGTTGTATTCACATTCTCCACACCTGATACGACTCTACAGCCTCTGATCATCTTTCCTTTCCTGACTTTGTCTTTCCACTGGGAAGAGTCCTAGATTCTCCCAGACTGGAGATCGTGGACGTGGGGGCAGAGGGTGGGGCTGGGATGAAACAGGGAACAGAACTCTGAGTTACTTTTCCTGTACTGTTGGCAAATCAGATGATCCAGTAAGTGACTTTTGCTGAGACCTGAAACCTAAATTAATGACATGCAAATGCACTTAGAGCAGAGCCCGGCATGCTGTAGGCACTTGTCAGAGTTTTTCCCCCTGCACCATTAATGTATTAAATTTTTAAAACAAACTATTAAGCGTCTACCATGTTTACGGTGTTGAATACATAACATGGAAGAAGACAGAACAATAGTGATCTTCCTCAGTTTACAATGAGGTTACATCCTAATAAACCAGCTGAAAATTAAGAATATCCTAAGTCGAAAATGCATTTAATACACCTAACCTACTGAATATCATAGCTTAGCCTCACCTACCTTAACTGTGCTCAGGACACTTCCCTTAGCCTATAGTTGGGTAAAATCATCTAACACAAAGTCTATTTTACAATAAAGTGTTGAATATCTCATGCAATTTGTTGAACACTATACCGAAAGTGAAAAACAGAATCGTTACCTGGGTACAGAATGCTTGTAAATGTATCGGTTGTTTACACTCGTGATCCTGTGACTGGTTGGGAGCGTGTTGTCCTGCTCAGCAACATAAGAGAGTCTGGTACTGCGTATGGCTAGCCCGGGGAAAAGACCAAAATTCAAAATCTGAAGCCCAGTTTCTACTGAATGTATGTCGCTTCTGCACCATTGTAAAGTGGAAACATTGTAAGTCGAACTATCGTTAAGTTGGGGACCGTCAGGCATCACTATAAAGGTGCCTTTTTTTTTTAGTTGAGTCTACATATATGCCTCCTCCTTCCTAGGAGAAATCAGCTGAACATTAGTTAAGTTGACCCTGGATCAAGGTCATTATAACAAGCACCGATCTCATCCCGCCATGGCTTAGGGGTAGTGCAATGTGTTAGGTTAGTTTGCCCCTATACTATGTCTCCTGGGATCCTTGCCTTTAACCAAAAAATTTGTTGACAGCTTTATTGAGGTCTGATTGACAAACAATAAACTGTGCATAAAGTTTACACATTCGATGGGTTTTGCCATATGTATACACCACTGAAACCATTGCCACAATCAAGATAATGAACATATCACCCCCAAAAGTTTCCTTGTGTCCTTTTGTAATCCCCCCATTCTGCCCCCAATGCCAGGCAACCATTGATTCACTTTCTGTCACTGTTTCCTAGGATCACGTTTTCAGGGTTTCATAAAAATCGAACCATGGAGCATGTCCTATTTTTTGTTTGGTTTCTTTCCCTCGTCACTGTTATTTGAGATTCATTCATGTTGTTGTCTTTATCAATAGTTCATTCCTTTTTAAGGTTGAGTGGCCTCCCATTGCATGGATATACCCCCTCCTTTCTATCCACTGACCTGTTGATGGATGCTTGGGCTGCTCTCTATTTGACTATTACAAACAAAGCTGCTATGAACATATGCGGACAAGTCTTCGTATGAACGTATGCCTTCATCTCTCTTGGGTTCATACCAAGGAGTGGCACGGCTGGGCTTATTTTAACATTAAGACGTTGCTCAACTGTTTTCTACAGTGAGGACGTCTCCACTTTTTATGGCTTTTTGCCTTTGCACACTCTGCTTGGGGGTGCTTCCTTGAGAAGCAGCTCATTCTACGTTACGTTATTCCTACTATTAAAATGCTCCTCTCAATCCGCGGTGAGCTCCAAGCCCAGATAACAAGTCCTGTGGGAATCGTGTGGCCACGTGGATAAAAAGGTTGGGGAGGAAGGGTGGGGGCTATGGGATTTCTCAAAGAGAAAAGTGTGCATGACATTTGCCTCTGACCCTCTTTTCTTCTAATCTTCTTTCTGGGGATGGGAGCTGGCAGGACGGGTGACACAGTGGTCAGTTCCTTCCCTCCACTCTACTGATTCTGCTCTGTCTGGAACTGCTCCATTTTTGTCTTCATTCTTGCCGTGCCTCCCTGCCCGAGGCCCTCCAGTTTGTCCCCTCCCCACCCTGCTGCCAGAGTGACCTTCTCACAGTGAGGATCTGGCCTGTCCTTTCCCAATTTAAAACCTTCCCGTGGCTTCCATACACTGGAGGATCAAGCCCAAACTCATTGTGACTGTAGGTCCCTCCTTGATCTGGCCCCAAACCCAGAAAGGAGGAAGGGAGGGAAGGATGAAGGGATGGAGGGAAGAAAGGGGTGTGTGGCCTCACATCTTCTGCCAAAATTCAGCAAGTGAATTTGCTGAAGAAGACTTGTCAGAACCAAACTTTTATAATCTACCCTATTTAAAAAACATTTTGTCATGCAAAGGTCTTCATTTATATAGACAGTACCTCATTCTGGGCTAATGAAAAAGATTCAGGTAGCAATTGGCCCTTTGAGGCTCCGCTTCAATGAAGAGATGAGAGAGCCTTTCATTTGTACAACCATTGTTTGCATAGAAACGGAGCTTCTAAGGGGCCTGGGAATAGTTCATTCTTGCAAGTAGGTTAAACACACCCCCTGCAATCCTATTAGCCTAGTGCTTGCCCAGCTTTCCGTGATGCCTGCTGGAAAACTCTCAAGTGGAAAGTAATGAAGTTTTACTGTTCCTGCGTCTGCCATGGTTCCTTGATTGGCGGCACATTCCCTGAGGCCTGGATCTTGTTTCTCCCTCCCTCCAACACCTGCTTACTCTCCAAGTTCAAATGTCATGGCCCCATGATGCCGGGGCAACTATTACAGAAAGCCCACTCCACTTCTGCAGAGTCTTGAGACAGAATTAATAAAAATGGCCGTGAAGTCTGGCAGCCGTGGGTGCTATTGGGATGTTTGCTAACAAGACACTTGAAAAAGGTTCACTGTTCTCTGACAGAGGATGGGGGTGGGGGCTGAGGCATCTGCCCTGCCCCCTCCCTCGCACCTGTGCAGTTTGCAGAGCCTGGCTGGGAGCCCGTGGGCAGCTCAGGTCTGTTTGTTTGGCCCAGTTGCCCAGGTGTGCACCTGCTCAGCTAGCCCCAGCTGCTTCCCCTCCCTGGCTGCCCTTTTCCTTCACAGGCCCTGGATGGCTGCACGAACGCCCCCAGCACTCAGAAATGGACTGGCTACTGGAGGTAACATTTGTGGCAACCAGTAGGTCTGGGAAAGCCCCTGGGGACAGGCAAGAAGGGGTCTGTCTAGACCTAGACCCTATCTTGGGATGGGATCCTCCATAGGAGACCCTGGGAAGGTGCTGGGGTATAAGGCTCAAACTTAAATGTGTTCAAGAATCCCCCGGGGATCTGGTTCAAATGCAGGTTCTAGTAGGTTTCTGGGGCGGGACTTGAAAGTTTCTAACAGGCTCCCAGGCGATGCTACTGCTGCTGGTCAGCAAGCCCCGAGTGTCAGGTCCTCAGCGCTCCTCCCTCGCCTGGGGTCCATCCATCTGTTTAACCTTGCCCTCCCCCACCAGACACACTGGGAGGTCCCCTTCCATTGGCTTCACCAAACCAACCAGCACCTAGAGCTTGGAAGGCCTTGACACATGGCATGTCCCTCATGAATATTGTTGAATGGAATTTGCTTGAGATGGATAGATTTTGCAGCTCTGCATGGGTCGTTGAAACCCCCAGGGCCTGCCCCAAAGCTGGCCACGTGGCCTCCATCGCCCTCACTCTACACTGACTTGATGCTGAATCTCACTCTGCCCTCCTGGACCACACCTGCACCTGCTCCCTGAGCCCCAGCTTCTGAAAGAGATGATGTGTTCTCAGTCGTTCCTGGCCTCCTGGGAGTGAGTCTACCCTCAAGATCAGCTCAGAAAGTGGGACCCAGAGACTAGACTTAGATCCAGGGCAAATGGTCTCATCCTATTTGGCGTGAACTTGGCTAAAGTCACCTGAAATGGTAAGACCTGAGCCTCCCCTGGTTAATACACTCCTGGGGAAGCTGCCTGTGAAGAGAAGCCTCAACCCCAAGGGGTCAGAAGTGATTCCCTCGTTTCCTCTGGGCCAATCCCTGGATTTTCTCCTCCAGGAAGCCCTTTCCAGGAGCAGACTGGGGAGACATTCTCCCGGCAGGTGGGCAGCTATGGGGGCTGCGCCAGGCAGAGATGCTGGCGGAGGAAGGAAACTCTCCCTTGAATGAATGGATTCGTCCTATGGGCACAGGGTGTGCGTGGAGGAGGCTGGGAGTTTTGCTCCTTTAATATCAGATCTTCCGGTCCAGCCTGGTCTTAACTAGGGCGACCAGCTAGCAAGTCCTGGTTTGTCTAAGACTTTCCTGGTTTTAGCACTGAAGATTTCTTGTCCCAGGAACCCTTCAGCTCCAGGCAAATCAGGATGCTGGTCACCTTCCATTTAACTAACAAACATACTAGAGAGAGGAGTGACTTGCCTTGGCCCAGAGAGCAGTCAGCAGCAGGTCAAGGATGGAGAGGCCAGGCCACCTGTGCCAGGTGACCCAGAAAGGGCCCCGGGAAATAGACCGAGATGGCCCCCTGCAGCGTGGTTTGAGGATTGGTGATGGTGTTACACAGCCCCTCACATGGGGTGGGGATGGGGGACACATAATAGGTGTTCACTGAACTACCGCTGTGATCGCCATGAGCCAGAGTCTCAATGAGTCAGGGTCTCATAGAGCCAGAAAAATCTGGTGTTATTTTTACAACACAAAGCTGGAGAGTGTGGGTCCAACTTCTTCCCCGAGCCAAGCAGGAGAAGGACATGTCAGAATCTCTCGATGGGGCTGGGAGCCCTCAGCTGGGGACCCCACCACCTTCCAGACATCCCCTCTGGCTGGGGAGCCAGTCAAGGGTCTGGCCAGTCTAACTGTGGTGGGCTCACCTGAGGACACATGAGCAGCACCCATTAGAGGTGAACAGGCTATCTCGAATCAGGCAGGGGACGGAGGGAGAGGGAACTCTGGGCAGGGGACCTGGGGCAGCCGAAAAGCCCCCTTACCTAAGAGCTGAGCCCCTCCCTCAGCACTGAGAGCTTTATTACCTTCTTTCTTGTGTGTTTTTCCCCTTCTTTTCAGAAACTGCCTGAACTCTTTTTTTTTTTCCCCCCCAGAACTTTTAAAAAGCCATTAGCGTGGGGACTTCCCTGGTGGCACAGTGGTTAAGAATCTGCCTGCCAATGCAGGGGACACAGGTTCAAGTCCTGGTCCGGGAAGATTCCTACATGCCGCTGAGCAACTAAGCCCGTGCGCCACAACTACTGAGCCCGTGAGCCACAACTACTGAGGCTGTGTGCTGCAACTACTGAAGCCCGTGTGCCTAGAGCCTGTGCTCGACAATAAGAGAAGCCACCGCAATGAGAAGCCCACGCACCGCAACGAAGAGTAGCCCCCGCTCGCTGCAACTAGAGAAAGGCCAAGGGCAGCAACAAAGACCCAACGCAGCCAAAAAAAAAGCCATTACTGTGATTTTCATCCCCCTTTTCAACCTGAAAATGGTTTCCATCATGAAACCACTCAGTGGGTATGAAATATCTGTGGCTTCCAATCAAATGCGGGGCTGGTAGTTGGAGGGGAGATAACAGAGAAGAGCAGCCAAGGGGGAGAAGGTCCAGAACAGGCTAGCGCCCTTCCCAACCCCCTCCCTCCATTGGTCTTCCCCTCCCCCATCCAGGGAACCTCAGACTCATCTCAGGACTTGCTCCTGGCCCCAGATTTGTGGATTGGCGATTCTGGCCCATGAGCATTAAGGTGTTGTAATTGGGGTCCAATTACTCACTACACTTACAGCTAGGGTGAGGACAAGGTGAGGCCCCATTCTGCCCCTCCGTTGACTTTCTGAGGGAAGGGGCTTGCTTCCCACTGGCCCACCACTGAGCTGCATCCTCCTAGGTCCTAGAATTTCATGCTGAGAAGGGACCCTTTGTGCTGGATGGGAACTTACTGGGGAGGGGGGATGCTCATCCAAATCTAGCTCAGCCTCCTAGGACTGTGTGACCTCAGGCAGGTCCCTTGCCTCTCTGGTCCTTAGCTTCTGCATCAGAGCCACAGTGAGTCCTTTGTTCTGAGGCTCAAACAATATCACTGTGGAAGGCCCCCCTCATTCTTGCCCAGAGGGGTGCTCCAGAGATGGCAGCTGGGATTTCCCAGTGGGCAAACAGGGAGTGACCTGTTTCGAATGTGGGAAAACGCCCCTTGGAAATCAAATTTTATCTTCCAAAGATGAATTCCTAAGAAATCATCTAGCTCTAGGGATCCTAGTGTGGGATCCCTAGATTACCCAAGCCCAGGAAGTTAGTAACCAGGATGCTGGATGATGACATTTAGAATCACTGGTCCCTGCTGCTCTGGCCTCGTTGATGCCCGGTTGATGGAAGATGGGGGTCACTGTGCCATCCATCCTGGCCCTCCCCACCCTGTTCAGCTACTACACTGAGCCTCAGGCCCCAAATCCCAATCCCACCTCCCCATCTCTCTGTTGACCCCATTCCCCTGCCCCTCTGGCCGGCTGCTTCCCCCTCCCCTGCTCCTCCCATGGTGACCCCTCCCCCTCTCTCCCCCTCCCCTTCCTCTCCTGGCTTCTCTTCTCTAGCCTCTTGCCGCTGCCATGGAAACCGCTTTCTCCTCCACATCCCGATTGATCCACTTAGCACCTCACAGTCAGCCTGCTCAACTCAGGGTCTGGGCTGGGAGGTGGGCAAGGGCGGGAGGGGCCAAGGCTTCGTTCCTTCCACCTTGTCTCCACCCCATGCCACCCCAGGCCCAGCAGGCACATGGCATGCGGCATGTGCCCCGTGGAGAAAGACCCTGGGCGGTGGGGAACTAGAAACCAGGCAGCGGGCCAAAGGGAACTCGGACAAGGGAAGCTGGGCAGTGAGCCTACTAGAAGCAAGGCAGAAAGGCTGAGGGCGTGAGGCTGTGCCCGCTGCCTCCTTTCTAACCCTGGGGGTGCTTTGCTTTTTAACAAGAATCTCTGCCTCTCCGTCTTTGCTTCTGTACTTGGCAGTGGGTGAGAGTTGGCATCAGGAAGACGCCAAGCCCACTGGAACCAAGCCTGCCTTCAGCGGGAGAGGGAAGGTGTGGACTGTGGCTGTCCCAGGGCTCCCCGTACTTCCCGGCGCCAGTGACCACTCTGATCTTGTTCAGTGAACACGACTGTGCCCCTATTGTGCGCAAGGCTAGGGTTAGCCCACTGGACCAAGAGATTATAGGGGACAATTCGTGCCTCGCTCATCTCTGCGTGGCAATTGAACACCTACTGTGTGCAAGACCCTGTGGGAGGCACGTGGAACACTGATCTCTTTCAACCCTCACAGAAGCCCTCTGAAGTAAGAAAAATAATAGTAGTAATAATAAATAATAGAGCTTCCTGTGTCAGATGCTCCCAGCTTTAATGTGCTATGGTCGAGGGATCTGGGACAAGTAATTTCACATCCGTGCCTCGGTTACCCCATCAGCAAAGATCAATCTTCACGACCACCTCATGAGGTAGGTATTAGTATTATCAGCCCAGTTCACAGAGGAGGAAACTGAGGAACAGGGATGTTGTCTAGAACTTGTTGATGGTCACTCAGCCAGAGGATGTCAGAGCTCAGGCTTGCACCCTGGCAGTCGGGCTCCGGAGTGGATGCCTCGAGCCCCTGTGCTCGGTGCCTTTCTAGGTTCTGGGCTTTGGCAAGTTCCCTCCCCCGGTCAGCGGTCGGTGGCTGGATGGAAACACACTCCCACAGGCTGGAGAGTCATAAAGGGGAAGCAGAATGCTCAGGAGCTCTAAGGCTCTAGAGCAATGATTTCTGCTCCAGGCCTCCTGCCAGCTGAGGGCGGCAGCATGGGGCCCTGGGTGCATAGCCTGGCTGTGCCTTCTGGTGACCAAGAGCAGACTGCATCATCTGCAGGGACCACTTTTTCCTGGACGCGAACTCCAGCAAGAGTCTATCACCTGGGTCCCTTTAATATGGGACCACAGTGGCCCAGAGGCCAATCTCTTCAACCACAGTTTGACAAAAGGATCAGAAAAGAGGCTCAAAGAAATGGCTCTTTACCCTTAGAAAAGCAGACAGCATGCCAAAGCATTGCAATTCGGAGAAGCCTCACCTGCTGGGGCCGAGCCGGCCTGCCCCTCCAGGCTGTCAATCAGCCTGGCTTCCCGCAGGGAGAGAGTCGGGGGAAATACCCTCAAATTCTGAGGTGGACACGGCAGCCAGCCGACATTCTGTCATTTGTACCTACAATCACCCAGCAAGATGAAAATGACGGACGAACCTCGTTGAACAGATTAGGAAACTGAGGCCCAGAGAGGCCAAGCAATTTGTCTAAGGTCACACAGCTAATGCCTGAAAGAGCTGGGGTAGAGACTCAGGTCTGTCTGGCTCCTGGAGCCCATCAAGAAGGCCACGCATCTGAGTGTGGCCTAGTGTTCCCTCTCTCCTTTGGGATGGCCCCGGGGCTGCTTCGGAGAAGGACCAATTACCCCGGTTGAATAAGGCGTACCTTCCCTCTCCCTGCAAACCTGCAGCTCAGCCTGGAGCCCCTCAGGAGGCCTTTCCCAACCAGGTCAGCTGATGGGTGACCCAGGGCCGAACCTGATTCCTGCTGTTTCATCAAAGCTGAGCTAAAAACAGCCTTGCTTTGGCAGTGGAAAATTGAAACTCCCAGCGTCCTCTTAAGGCTCTTAAACAGGTCAGCCCATCAAAAAACCCAATCCTTCAATCTGGGTTCTCTTAAAAAGTAGGGCAGGCCAATTATGTTTTACTGTCCTGAGCAACGTGGGGCTGGGAGGGGGAAGGTCAGGCCAGGGCACTCAGGGCTGCCGGCAGATGGGAGACAGAAAAGCCAGGTAGCCTCTCCCATCAGCCTCTTTGTCAAAACAAAATTAAGACTCCTGGACTCTCATTGGCACCGAGATCCCATCCAAGGTAATAGGTATTTATCTTATTGTGTTCAGCTTTGGGCTCGATGCCATGGGGATATGAAACCTGAAAGGCATCTTGTTCCCCGCTCTCTCTCACACCCAGCACAGTGCCTCGCACATAGAAGACATTCAAGAAATATCTGTTCATACCGTCATTCATTCAATATATTTTTACTGAGTACCTATTATGTGTCAGGGCCTGCCCTAGGTGCTAGGGATACAGCTGTGAACAATACAGACAAAAATCACTGTCCTCATGGAGCTGATGTTCTAGTTGAGGGAGACAGACCATAAACAAAGCAATCTTACATTCATCATCTCCTTGTGAATTCCTCGGAGCAACTCTATGAGATGAACAACAGTATGTAAATTACCAATGCAGTAACAGAAGCTGAGAGACAAAGTCAAAGACAAGGTCTCCTCTTCATGGGCTTACTTATGGTCTGTGTAAGGAAGTTCAACATTTCAACAGTTATTCTCTTTTCATAGTAATAGAAGCCCTAATGGCTGGACACATGACTACATGAAATAAAGACTACATTTCCCAGCCACCCTTGCAGGGGGGGTGGCCACGTGACTACATTCTAGCCAATGGGATGTAAGTAAAGGTGTTACCTACAACTTCCTGAAGGGTTCTTAAGGGAGGGGGTGTGTCCTTCTCCTTCCTCCTCCCCCTTCCTCCTGGCTGGAATGTAGTCCCCAGGGCTGGAGCTGGAGCAGCCTTCTTAGACTTTGAGGCAACCTTGAGAATGGAGGTCACACACAGTAGAGCATCAAAAGTGAAGGAGCTTGGGTCTCTGACACCATGGAACACCCTACATGCTCTGGAGGTGTTACATGGGACTCTTAGGAGAAAGAAGACTAAATTTTTAACTAATTTAAGACACATTTATTTTGAGTTTTTGTGGCTTGTAGCCACAAAACTAATACTAATGGATACAGCTTCAGACACCAGAGAGTGGTGTGGACTGTGGGGAATAGAGAGGTCATTCCCTGGTTTAAATCCAGCTACTACTTAAGGCAATCACTTGCTATAATTTGGAAATTACTGGTAAAAAGGCCACATCATCGTTTTTTGAAGAGAAGCCAAAAATAAAGATTTGTATGTGAAATTTCAAAAGTTTGTCATTGATTTAATTTTAAGCTTTTTTTTTTAATTTAAAAAAACCCTCAGGGTCAGTCAAACAGAACTTGTTTATTGCTGGCTTTGGCCTGTGAGTCCTGGTTTGTGAGTGAGGCCCCATGAGAGGAAGGACTTACAGGGGAAACGGAAGGAGCAAGGGAGGGGCAGAGCTGGGACCGTCAGATGCTCAGAGTTGATCCTGCCAGGGAAGAGTTGGCGTGGCAGCCACCTGCAGGGTGAGCCCCCACTTCAAGCCCCCCTGGGCTTAAGCTTCTGAAATAAGCATCCTGGATTCTCAACAAGGCTGAAACAGAAACAGCGCTGTTTAACGAAACACACACACACACACACACATTCTCACACCCCTTATCGGCAGAAGCAAGACCCGCAAAAGTGAGCAGTGGCCGGACAGCCTGGTGAATGTTCACGGACACATCTCTTTCAACCAAAGCCTCCGCCATCTGTTCCTTCCGCTAATCGCCAGCGTAAAGAGGAGGTGAGTTCTTGGTGGTGGTGCTGGGAAAGTGGGGATGAAGAAAGAAGCAACTGTCCACCCACCTGTGTTTGGGAGGGAGGGGCAAGGGCTCTCCCTCATGTCCACAGCAGTGTCATGTAATAGTTACACTCACCCAAGGAAATGCCAACAACTGGGTGTGGTGTGACCCACAGTCCTGGTTTGGGAAGAGCCATCTATGGTCAACATGCCCGCCCCCTGGCTCTGAGGAAGTTCTTCCATGTTACAGGTTACCTTTCCCCATGCACTCTCCAGACCCACCATGGGTGCCTGCCTGAATACTTCAGATGCCAAAGATGGCGATGCTAAGAGCATGGACTCTAGCCTGGCTTTGAATCCTGACGCCTCCACTGACTAGCTGTGTGACCTTGAGCAAGTTACCCTATCACTCTGTGCTCCTATTTCCCCACATTAAAATTCCCCACTATGGAATGGAGGGGCAGGGCTCGCACACAAGATAGTAAGAGAATTGCTCATGCCACTGTTCAAGGTCAGAGAGGACAACTGACAAAAAGGAGAGTTTGTGCAGAGCTCTGAGCAGGAGAAGGACCCTCTCGGTCTCTGAGCAAGGGGGTAGGAAGGCAGCTGTGGTTTCTGGAAGGCACTGGAGTACCATCCCCAGCAGCAGCAGGAGAGACCCCATTCCTCAGTGTTCAGCTTTGGAACTCACACTCTATGGGTCTGGCAGGACCATGTCCCTGCTGGGAGGGAGAGGACAGATGACAGCTCTGCTCTGACAGGGCCCAAGGTCTCCAGGGCATCCTACCCCCTTGCTCTGCATCATTGCCTGGCAGAGCCCAGGCCCAGTGACTGGCACAGGATGAGGACCCCAATTGCCCTCTGTCATACTTCTGTCTCAGACTGGCTGTGGGTCTTGATTTCCCATCAGGGACTCTGCCTTCCAGAAAGTGAGCCTGAGAGGCAAGCGGGAATCCCTACACTGGAGCGTGGCAGAGATTTGTGTTTCCAACCTAACAAACACTGAATGACTTTTCTGTGCCTGGCACTATGCTGGGAGCTTCTACACAGGATCTCCTTAAACCTCCGGTGCATCCATCCATTTGCACTTGTCTATCCATCCATCATCTGTCCATCTACTCTTCTGTTTATCATCCATCCTTCTGTCTATCCATCCATCCAACTACCCATTCACTCATCCATCCAACCATTCCTCCATCCATTTGTCCATGCATCCAACAGTTCTACATTGGGTGTCTACCGTGTTCCACTCAATGGCACGTAGAGTAACTACTAGAGAGACAACAGTGAACAAGACAGGCATGATCCCTGCCCTCATGGAGATTACTTTCTAGCGCTCCAGACAGGATTGGAACTAACCATCTAAATACATGTTTAATTAACAGTGTGATGAATTTCACGAGACATCCAGAGCACTCCTAGAATTGACAATGGGAGGACCTGACTAAGCTGCACTGGAACATCAGGAAAGGTTTTCTGAAGAAGGGACATGAACACAGAGGCCAGAAGAAGGAACAGGACTTGGCAGGTGAGGTGGTGGGGGGAGGGCAGGTGGAGAGGGTTCCAGGTAAAGGGAAGCAGATGTGCAAAAGACCTGGGAGGGCAGAGGAGTGATGGTCACTAAAGAAGTGAGGGAAGATCCAGGGAGCGAGGGGCAGTAATACAAGATGTGGAAGGTGATGAAGGTAGGGTTGGGCCATGACCTCCTGAGTCATGTTAAAGAGTTTGGCTTTTTTCTCAGAACAGTGGCAGTCACTGAAGAGAGTAGAGGGGGAGTGAGAATGGAGGCATGACATGATTCGTCTGCATTTTCCACTCTGCCGAGTTAGAGAATGGGAAGAGGAAGGTCACGAGTGGGGATGGACCGACTACTTTGGAAGCTACTGCAATGCTGTCAGATGAGAAATGCCATTGGCTTGGTCTAGCCGGGGAAATAGAGAGAAATGAGCTATCTTGGAATTGATTCAGGAGGTATAAGGGATGGGACACAGTGGCTGATTGCACGTGGAGAGTGAGGGAGACAGAGGCACCTGGATAATTCCCAAGTTTCTAGCAGCTGGCAATGGTGGGGTCCTTCACTAAGCAGGCAGCAAGGAGCAGCTGAGAGGGGACCACATGAGTCCAGTTTGAGTTTTAGTTGCCTGAGAGACATCCAAAGAGCAAAGTCGGATAAGGGGCTGGATGTGCAAGTCTGGAGAGAATTCAGGCTGAGGATAAAAGCCCCTTGATGTAGGTATCACCACTCCCGTTTCACACTCAAGGAGCTGGCCTCAGGGAGTTGGCATAATGTGCCCAGGAGCTGGGCCAGTCCCAGTTCATCTCTGGGGAGGACAACATCATCAAACCCTGGATTCCAGCACAGCTACACTTCCTGCCCGGAGCCAGAGTTTCCCTCTTTTCTTGGATTCAGTGGCTCCAGATGGGCCAGCTGTGCCGGCTTACAGACAGTTCTCCGCTGCCAGTGGTGTCATTTCCTTGGGGCCGAGTGGAAACAGCCTGGGAGATGGTGGATGGACCAGGGCCCATGCTACCTGATGCTAAGATTCCCCCCACACGGCACTCCTGCACTCCCCACCCTCACTCCAGCCACAGGCCTCTGGATGCACCCCTGGCCTTTGGTCCTGCTGTGCCCTCCACCCAGGATGCCTTCCCCCTGTGTCTTTGTTTGGCCATCTCCCACTCCCCGACCCATCATGGTCTCTGATAAACCGCTCAAGCCCCTTACCCTCCTGCACCTCCATCAAGAAGGCCAGGTAGATACCTGTGCACTCCTGGGGTCCCCAGTAACCATTGTCTGTTTGTCCAGATCTTCCCCTTCACCAATCCCCACCCCCCAGGGTGTGAGTACCTCCCACAGCTCAAGAAGTGTGTTTTCTGTTGGTGGGAATGTAAATTGGTGCAGCCACTGTGGAAAACAGTATGGAGGTTCCTCCAAAAACTAAAAATAGAACTACCGTATGACCCATCAATTGCACTCCTGGGTACATATCTGAAAAAAACAAAAACACTCATTCAAAAAGATACATGCACCCTAATGTTCATAGCAGCACTATTTACAGTTGCTGAGATACAGAAGCAACTAAGTGTCCATCAGCTGATGAATGGATAAAGAAGATGTAGTATACACACACACACACACACACACACACACACACACACACAATGGAATACTACTCAGCCATTAAAAAGAACAAAATTCTTCCATTTGCAGCAACACAGATGGACCTGGAGTGCATTATGCGAAGTGAAATGAGGCAGACAGAGAAAGACAAATACTGTATGATATTGCTTATATGTGAAATCTAAAAAATACAACAAACTTGTGAATATAGCAAAAAAAAAAGCAGACTCACAGATGTAGAGAACAAACTAGTGGTTACCAGTGGAGAGGAATGGGGAGGGGCAATATAGGGGTGGGGGAGTGGGAGGTACAATCTATTGGGTGTAAGATACGCTCAAGGATGTATTGTACAACGTGAGGAATAGAGCCAATATTTTGTAATAATATATAGCCAACGTTTGTAATAAATGGAAAGTAACCTTCAAAAATTGTCTAAAAATTTTTTAAAGTTAAAAAAAAAATTAAAAAAAATAAAAACGCATCACAATTAAAAAAAAAAAAAAAAAGAAATGTGTCTTATCGCAGCCAGAATTCCTAGCTGCCCTCCCAGGCCTGATGTGTCCTCAGCATTGGTGCCAGTTTGCTGAGACGTGGGAGAGGACAGTGGTGAGGACCAAGGCTTGGCCTCAGACCACCCTGCCTGGGTCCCAGCTCTGCTCCAAGTCATCCTCTCTGTGGCCTCAAGCAAGTCACTTCCCTTCTCTGATTCCCTGTTTCCTCATCTGCAAAGAGAGGCTCATGAAGGATGGCCCTCGCAGGCTTATTTGACGATGAAACGAATTCAAGTGTACGGAGGTCATAACAGAGGGCCCAGCACATGGTACCCACATCATACACACTCCATAAACGTTTGCACTATTATTATTATTAATTAGGCATGAATCATCTTTCTACGTAAAAGATGACCTCCGCTAGCGTCCGGGGAATGAGTCAAATCTCTAAAGCTGGAATCGTGATAAGGGAGGATCAGCCAGGCTGGGCTGGAGGATGGAGAAGGCTGAAACAGACTAGATATTTTCTTTGTTAAAAAAAAAATGTTGGGCCATGTTCATGAGAAGGCAGGTGCATGGGAATAGGTTTATCAAGGTGGTTTTCAGTTCCACTGCAATTTAAAATAAATAAGTCAATTTAATGTTTATAGAGTGAGTTATGCCTTATTAGGGACACGGTGAGCTGAGGAAACTTGGCCAAGGAGAAATTTGAGAAATTGGCCCCGGCCGTGAGAGTAATTACAGCAATGCTTTAGTGTGCAGACTTGCCCAATGATATTTTCATTCTGTCTAATTTATTAGCTTATTAGCTTTATGGTGAATATAGAAAGCTATACCACAACATGGGCCTAATTTGATCAGAGCCAAATAGTCATGTCTTCCCGAGGTGGTCTTAATAAAGGAAGAGACCCCTGTTTTGAAATTGTTTCCAAGTTTTCTAGAAAGATTCAGGGCAGAGTTCCAGGCCTCTGGGTCCTGGGGCTGTGAATTAGAAAGGCAATAAAGGACAGTGGTCCAGAGTGCAGACCATCTGGTTTTAAACACCAGCTCCTCTGCTTTCCGGTTATGTGGCCTCAAGACCTTAGCTTGTCCAGGGCTCGGTTTTCTCACCTGTAAAATGGGAGCAATAAATATTCCTATCCATATGGTAATCCAGAGCCCTATGGAACAGGGTCTGGCCAGATTGCTCACCACTGTCTCCCCAGAGCCCAGCACTGTGCCTGGCTTGTCACAGGTGTTTGGTAAATATTGTTGGGTGAACGTGGCAAAGGCCAACATCCACGTGAGGTGCTTAGCACATAATCTCCACTACCCTCGTATCTCATGTGCATCGTGCCAATTCTAAGGGCTTTACTAACTCATTTAAACCTCACAAACACCCTACGAGGTGGGTACTATTATCATCATCCCCATTTTAGAGATGGGGAAGCTGAGGCACAGAGAGGTAGTGACTTGCCTAGGGTCCCACAGCCAGTAAGTGACAGAGCTGGGATTCAGACACCAGGACCCTAGCTCCAGGGTGACTCTATCATGTCACCTTCTGTCTTAAGCGTTCTTTATGTTGTAGCTTTATTATTCATAACAAAGGTTCAGGTGACACCTTAATTTCAGATGTCTAGCCTCTAGAATTGTGTGAGAATACATTTCTGTTGTTTTAAGCTACTCAGTTTGTGGTATTTTGTTACAGCAGCCCAAGCAAACCCATATGGGCGGCCTCCACTCCAGCTGAGCATTTGCCTTCCTGAGGCTCTGGCACTGCCTCTCCCAGGAATACATCCAGAAGAAATGAATGCTCAAGTTCAAAGCAACTTCACTTGTCATTGTGAAAAACTGGAAGCAACTCTCTGCAATGTCCCTCCATGGGAGAATGGGTAAATAAACTGTAATCGAGCCAGGCAGTGGAGTACTATGCAGCAGTGACTTGCTGAGTGAAAGAAGCCTGATGCGGAAAGTGTGATCCTATTTGTGTGCAGAGCAAAGGTAGGAAAAACTAGTTTAAGTTGATTCAAAAGTCAGAATCACGTTTCTCTCTTGGTGGATGGAAAGCTCGTGGGATGCTGGAAATGCTTTATATCCTGATCTGGGCGGTGGGTGGGCAGCGGGGCGTATGCCTGTGTAATGATTCCCTAAGCTGGGCCGTTTAGATGAAGCACTTTCCTGTGTGTATGTTATACCTTGATGTAAATAAAAGGGAAATACATAGATGGGGAGCCCCCACTGGAGAGCCTCAAAAGTCTCACACAGGCATCTGGAGTTGCTTCTGTTGGTCTCCAAGAGGCTGAGGATGGATGATTGTTGAGCAGCGGAGGAGGTGCGTATAGCCATGAGCAGGACGGGGGGCACTTAGTGGCATCTAAAGAGGATTTATGACAAGTCCAGGGGCCCCCTTGGTCCCTCAGCAGCTGGAGCAGCTGGCAGGGCCTCCACGTGCCCCTCCCCACCCTGGATCTCAAGGGTTGGCACCACAGCCTCGGCAAGCAGGGGGGAAGCATTGCGCGGAGAGCTAATGGTGCAGAGACGCAGCCCAGGTTCTCTCTCCTCCCGTGCCAGCCTCTCCTTATCAGCTCCCTCTGCTGGGCCCTCCTCTGTTCCCATCAACTCCATCATTCCTAGGGCACCCTGGGATTTTCCCCATCAGACTTCAGCACCTCCAAGCCCTCATGGCCTGTCTCCTGCACTGGTACATTGCAGAGGCAACAAGGAGGCAGGTCTTCAGCAGCCAGCTAGAGGCAGTGGAGGGAACGGCCACCCCGGGTATACCCCAGCACCACAGGAAGTGTGGCGCAGAGGCTCAGAGATGCTGAGTGATCTGCCCAAGGTCCCACAGCTCTCAAGGGACACATCTGGGCTCCCCACTCCAGTCCTCTTGACCCCAGAGGCTGGTCCTTTCCTCCATACTCCCCAGACTCCTGCAACAACCAAACAAGTGAATGAACTTCCAGGCCCATGGTGATTGGTGCTGTGGTCTCGTGGAGAACAGGTACCCTCGCTGCAGACTGCCCGGGTTCAAGACTTGGCTCCACCCCTTACCACACGCTTAACCTGGGGCAAGGCATTTAACCACCTGGCCCCTCAGTTTTCCCATCTGTAAAATGGGACCAATAGTGGTTATCTGCCCCATAGCTGTGAGTTTTTACCTGGCACATAGGAAGCCCCAGACAAATGTTTGCTATCATAATGAGTTGGTGTTTTTATCATTGGTGGCTACAAAGATGAAAGCAAAAAAGGTCACATTTCTGCTTGGGAGCCCTTTGAGGGCATCAGACCCACAGAGAGACCCTTTGTGGGCACTTCCTGTTCTTTCTCAACGACTCTGGTGGGGAGAAGCCAGGGGTGGCAGAGCCCAGATCCCACTCAGCCACAGCTTCTCCAACGTGGCAACGTGACTGTGGGCTCCTGGGGCACCAGGCACCAAGTAGGATCCTGCCAAGACGGCTCCAGGCAGCGTTCGTGAGCACTTGGGCCTGAGCTCTGGCCATTCCCAGCTGCTCTGATCCAGCTTGATGCCTGCTTCAAATCCCAGATCTGCCCTGCAGGCTGCATGGGTCCTGGGCATGGATTCAAGCTCTGCTGGGCCCATAGACCTCACAGGGTCATCTGGGCCATCCCCCTGCCTTCCTATCACACTCACATCAAGCCAGAAAAGGGGGGGCTCCTGCCCCTTGTCTGAACCTCCAGAGGAGGGCCCCTGGGGGAGGTGGGAAGTGGGGAATCGGGGGTTGTAGGCGGGGCACCAAGTGGTCAGGCTTGTCTGGTTGGTGAAGGAGGCAAAAGGACAAGCACGGAGATGGAGACTCTGGGTTCTGGGCCTCTGACCCCTCAGGGAAGAGCCCACAAAGCAAGTTACCACCTCCCCAGCCCTCCGGCCCAGGATGCCCACATAAGCCCATGCTGCAACCTTGGCATATGGGCACCTGGGCATGGAAAGTCCCCATCCGCATGCCCTGGACCCTACAGTCCATCCCACAGTGCCATACACTGTACTGCAACTGTCCCTTTATGCATCTGTCTGGGCCTCAGTTTCTGCATCTGTAAAATGGGACGTGGGGCTTGGCCTACCTCATGGGATGTTGTGGGGCTTGAATGACACAACCCATGTAAAATGTTTAAACCACGTCAGTGCTCAGCAAATAGCCCTTCCTTCGGGGGATGGGGAGGGGTTTTTTTCTGCCCTCGTGTCATCCTGCTCTGCTTAACTTGGCATCTGGCTCATCAGAGGCGCTCAGAAATGTTCACTGAATGAACAAGAGAACACAGTGTTCAGTGATTCCTTTCTCCACTCACTCCCCAAAAATCTCCAGGCCAGACTGGGGGTAGGAGCTGTACTCAGGAGGGTCACCTGGGAGGAGGGGCCAGGGAAGAGTCCCTGAAAAGCAGAAGGAAAAGCCAGATCCTTCATTCATTCTTTCCACCCTTCCTCTGTGCTGAGCTCTGCCAGGCCCAGGCGGGTGTGGGTGGGTGCAGACATGGTCCCTCCCTCCAGGAGCGACAGTCAAGGAAGGGTGATGGGAGAGGCTCCTGAGACCCTAGGGAACAGGGGTCCTTGCTGGGGCAAATGGAGAGGGCCTCTTATGAGCCAACAACATTTCCCCTCCATTATTATTATTATTATTTTTTTTTTGCATTATGGTATAAAATTTGTCTCATACAGAAGTATATATGTTATGAAGCATATTATAGACACACACCTGTGATTCAGCCGTCTTTTACTTAATACCACCACGTGCTAGGTGTTAGGCATTTTGATGGTAAGAATTCCTGCAACCCTCACCATAGCTCGGGGTCGGGGGTGGAATCATCATTCTTCTCCTACCAATGAATAAGCTGAGGCTCAAAGTCCTGTCCAGTGTCACCGTAGATAGCATCTGATAGAGGCAAACCATAGTTGCATATCTACCTGCATCATAGCCAAGAGTGATGGGGGTCCCATATCCTGGTACCCTGAGCCTGCTGGAGCACTTACATAGCAGTGGCTGAGAGCTTGTATTCTGCCGCTGACCTCTCCCGTAGCTGGTGGGTTTGAATCCTGGCTCGGCCACCTGCCAGCTCTGTGACCTTGGGCAAGTCACTTAACCTCTCTGAGCTTCATCTTTTCACCTACCAATGGGGGTAGTAATAGCCCCAACAGTGCAAGGATTTATGAGTCAATGTGTGTAAAGCACTTCCAGCAGGGCATAAGAGCTTGATAAACACTGGCGTTGGCAGTTTTGTTAGTTCTCAGATCTCAGGGCTCTGGCTATAGCATCACTCTCGTGGGGGAAGCAAGGATCCGGTCCATCAGTGAGTCCTGCCCGCTCTGCTTCCAAATTCTTCTCCCATCACTTTCCTCCACCTCCACCCTAGCCACTTCTCCTCCCTGGTCCCTCTGCCTTCACTTTCACAACCTCTCCAATAGCTAAGGTGGGTCTTTTAACAACACACACGTAGAAACAAGATCGACCTTGATGGCTCCACATCACCCCTAGAATACAATTCAAACTCTCTCTAAAAACCCAGAATGATCTACAACAGCAGTTCTCAAACTTGCCTGCATATTGGAATCACCTTGGTGACTTTGAAAAACTGATGTCTGAGTCCCCACCCCCTTGCCCACAAAGTTCTAACTTAACCAGCGGGGCTTGGCCTGGGCATCAGGAGTGCGTAAAGCTCCCGGATGTTTCTGATGTGGACCATGGATGACGGCATTGGCCTCACCTGGGGGATGATTGGAGCCATAGGCCCTGGGTCCCTCCCCCAGACCCACGGAATGAGAATCTGTATTGTAACAAGCGATTCCTGGGTACGGTCAGGTTCAAGAGGCCTGCACCCTGAGATCTGGCCTCTGCTGACTCCTCCCCTCATCTCCCGCGTTCCTCGCGGGGCCTGTCAATTCCCCAGCCTCTCTGGGCTTGTTTCTGCTCTTCCTTGTCACATGGAGCTTGCTCCCATCCCAGGCCCTTGCTTCCTCCTCTGCCGGAATGCTCATTCCCTGGCCTTTACGTGGCTGCTTCATCTTGCCATCCAGGCCTCAGAGAGCCCCCTGTCCTCTCCCTGTGTTGCCAGCATAACCCCAGGAATGTCAGCTCCGTGGGGACAGGGTTCTTGTCTCCCTTGCTCACGCTTGTCCCCCGAGGTCTTCAGTTAAGAAACACTTTTTAAACAACGAGTGAATAATTAGGGCAAGCCCTGACCGTGGTGCATGGGACCTGTCGTCAGAACTTCATTCCACCCCCCCTACCCAGGGTGCCGCCTGACACTGGGCTTGCAGTTCCTCGGGGTTGATTCTGGGTGAAGACACTGTCTCCAAAAGGTCCCTGGTAAAAGGCAAACTGCCAGAGCCCCCTCCCCACCCCATCCCATCGGCATAGGGGCTCAGCCCCATTCACGGGGGAGGCCCCCAGAGGAGGAAAGTTCTGTGTGATGGGGAAGCTCTCTCAGCTCTTGCGATAGTCACTTCCTCTCTCTGTGCTGAGCTTGGTCCCCATAAATAGGGTCTAAGATCTACACTCCATAGGGTTTAAGCAAATGATGGATGGGAAAGTTTTCCTGACAGTTTGAAATAATAATTCTACATTTGGATAATCTGTCAGCTCATCGGTTTAACAGATCTCTACTGAGACCTTGTGCTGGACGCTGAGGCCCTAGAGATGAAGAGAGGAAGGTCCCTACTCTTGAGGGACAAGACCCATCCTTGGTGATTGAGCGGGCACAGGCAGAGGGCTCCCTAGTTGCAATACCCCAGGGTATCACCAGAGGGCGGCAGACAGCTTTGCAAGCACTTCCCTCCCCTGGGAAGAAACTGGTGAGAAGGGTGCGTTCTGGGAGTCCCAGTGGCCTCCTAGTGGGCTTGGGGACAAATGCAGAATGGGGGTGGGTGGGTGCAGTGTGCTGCTCTGTGCCAGCTGTGGACTCAGCAGAGTACACACATCTCAGTCACTGCGTCTAAGGTCTCCACTAACCCAAGACCCAACCACAGAGAAGTACCCAGGATCCCACCCCCAGTGTGGAAGGGGGACCCACTTGGAGCCTCGGGATCCAGGGTCTGTGCTGCTGGGGAGATTCTGGGGCCATAGAGGGACTCCAAGCCAAGAGATGCAAGAATGTGCAGGGAGAGGAGAATGAAAAGCATCATGCTTGTGTGTGTGCGTGCACGTGTATGTCTGTGTGCACAGAACAGGAGGGCAAAGCCCCTGCATGGGGCTGGGGAAATGAAGCAAAGATGAAGATCGCACTAAGAAAGGGAAACCATAGGAAAAACTGAAATTCAAGGAGCAAAAGTAGAAGGTCGACCTTTACCAGTGGGAAGTGAAGGGAGGCAGGACCCACCAGGACCGGTCCTTCGGGAGGGTACCGAGTTCCAGCCTGTGCCACCGGTACTGGCCCACCTGGGCTGCTCATGGCCTGGGTGGGGGCAGATTTGGGTGAGTGAAAAATTGCGACCTGGCATGAGAAGAGCTGAATGCAATGCACAGGGTTCTCCTGGAGCACGGTCGGTAGCATTGATTCTGCGCGGAGGCAACAGGGTCGGCAAGGACTCGGCCTGGACGCGCTGCTGGGCTTCAAAAAGGTAAAGAAGGACAGGCAACTGCTGGAGGAAAGAAGTGGAAACTAAGACGTCAACACCAGGCGGAGGGGCAGGGAGAGGAGAGGGCAGCAGGGGCAGGTGGAAAGTGGGGGGACAGGGGACGCCATCGCGCTCAGTGAGCACTTAGGCAGAGCAGCGGAAGCATGTTTGCCTAAATGGATTTCTCAGCAGGTAAATGGAATTGATGCCACCAGTGGAGGCAGCCAAGGATACCTGGGAGTCGCATTTCTAGGGCCAGAATTGGACATCACTTGGTCTCCTTGGCCAGGGAGTCCAGGGGCCTGGAACTGCCAGGCAGTGTCTATTTTTAAGATGGTGACTAACTCTGGCAGCTTCCTACCTGGAGGCATCGAGCAGGGGGGGCCACAGATCCACTGTGTGTGTGCGCGTGTGCACGTGCGCTCACGCAGGGGCATGTCGGGATGAAGACACAAGGTCACGTACTCTCACTAAGTCACTTGAGTCTCCAGCACCTGGCAGAGGTCCTGGCACGGGGTGGTCACTCATGACTGCTTGTTGGATGAGCCTGCCCCTGATGGCCCAGAGACCCAATATGACTCCAGTGGCCGTTTGAACGCCACGGCTTGGGTATGAACCCAAGCTTCCCCATGTGCAAGCTGTGCGACCTTGGACAAGTGACTGTACCTCTCTGTTCTTTCGTGTCATCATCTATATAACAGGATTCAATGAGTCTGAGATCTGCACTCCACGAGATGGTTGCTCAGGTTAAACCGATGATGGATGGAAAAAAGCTTTGCTGACTGTTTGAAATGATAATTCCATATCTGGATAAGCTGTCAGCCTATTGATTCAAGAAACCTTTAATGGGGGCCTGGGCTTCCATCCCAGGCCCTGTGTCAGGTGCTGAGGACCTAGAGATGAAGAAGGGAGGGTCCAGTTCTAAGAGACAAGACCCAAGAGTGACAGCTGAGAGCAGGCGTCTCTGCAGAGCACTTCCTGCAGGCCCGACTCAGAGGGTGGGTCCAGGAACTCTTCCCTAATGGATGCTCTGGGGGTGGGAGGCTGGGGATGGGGTCCAGTGACACTTCTGGCTCAGAAAGTGTGGGTACACTCCACCTTTGGGGAAAATTCCAGGGGGCTGTGGAAAGAACATCTTGCTCCTGAGCCCCCTGCCCCCCAGTCAAGGCCCTACTTCCTGAGAAGCTTAGCACGGGGCCCAGCATACTATTATCGCTCCATCGGCTGATAACTCGTGGTATTTGGTGTGGGGACGGCCCAGGCTCCTGAAATGGCTGGTGCCTGTGAGGTCGCCCTGGACTGGGAGGTCACTGGCTGGTCCAGCTGTTTTGTCATCTTTAACCCAAACGAGTCTGGCCCCTGGGGGCCTTAGGATATCGTCTGATGCCCACCAGCTACTGGCAGCAACGAGAATTATCTGTGCCTTGCAGCTTCCCGCTGAATTCTTTGGCCCCATCTGCACATCGGAGCAGATGGGAGGTGCTGTGTGCAGCAGAGCTTTCCAAATCTCGCTGCCAACATCTTTACCTGGAAGACGATTTTAAAAGACTGCTTCCCTAGGCCTTGCTCCAGGATGCTTGAATCAAATTCCGTCTTGGTGGGGCCCAGGAATTGATATTTTTAAGCAACTCCCAAGGTGATCCTAACGCAGGTGGTGCACTGATCGGCTTGTGGTGTAGACACCACGGAGGGTAGCTCGTGCTCAGGTGGTGTAGCTGGCAGCCTCTCCTTTAGGGCGCGGTGGGCTGTGAGGGGAGCACTCAGCTGAAAACTTCCTGGGAGGCAGACTGCAGCCCCGACTCCTAAAATAATCCTTGGTTTTGATTTGGGGACCAGCTGCCACTTGGGGTTGGAGACCTGGGGTGTTCAATTCTGATGCTACTCAGAGGCAGCTGTTACGAACAAAGCGCTGAAAGGGCTCACGGTTATCCTTACAACGTCACTGGCTCATTCGCTTCTTGGGTGGGAGAGAAAGGAGTGGGTGTACAGTGCGTCGAGGACTGGGTGTAACCTTGATAGTTCCCTACGGGCAGGGTCTGAGCTCATCCACTCTCCCAGCACCCAGCACCAGCTGGGCACGTAGTAGGTGTCCAGTGTGTGTTTGCTGAGCGCGCAAATAAATGAATAAATGAAGGACCACGTCCTGTGCAAGCAGCACGGGTTATGTACGTTCTGGAGACAAAAGATGTATGGTCCACTGTAACGTGCAGAGGGAGGTGAGCTGTGGAATTCACACTTGCAAATCAACAAGGGTCAGAGGGCACTTTTTTTGTGTACCAACGGTGGAGAAGGAGTTTGCCCTGCCCGCTAACAGCTGACACTACAGAAGGGATACGGAACATTTCAAAGGGAAACAAACCCCTCTCTGATCTTTGGACCCAACAGTGAATATGTCTATTTTAAAACCAACCCCATTTTTCCTTTTGAACGGATTCCAGAGAGCTGTGACTTTGAAACCTCCGTCTGCCTACCTGGAGCAGCCTTGATACTACTTCAGCACTTCCCTACCTGCCTCTGTGCCTTTGCACACACAGTGTCCGCTACCTGCACTATCCGCTCCCAGGCTCCTCTTTGTCTAAAACTTACTTATGCTTCTAGGGCCGCTTCAAATGCCACCTTCTCCACGATTTGCCCGGGCTCTCCATCACTGATTCATCATTGCATTACCTCTGAATCCTCCCATGATAGCCATCACTTGATTACCTGAATTGTTAGCTATTTATCTCCATGTTTTATCTCCTCTTTCCTCTCATCCCACAAATATTTAGAGTTCCTCTCTAAATGCCAAGTAGGTTCTGAGGTCACTGAGATGAAAACGATAGAGCAGAGCCTCGAAGGAGCTTATGGGCTGGTGGGGTGGGGGAAGAGGGAGAAGGCTTTAAGCTCCATGGTGGCAGGGGCTGCGTCTTGCCCACCTCTGGGCACTGTGCTCCCCGCCCCCCAGCTCTGTGCCTTGAATGCAGCAAACACTCAACATGAGCTATCAAGAGACTACATGAACGGATGCATCTCAAAGTAATAAAGGAAGTGGCATTTCTTTCCGTGTCCTCAATCCTCCAGGCTCTTTTTTCATTTACTTGATTTCTCCCACATCTCCCTCCCCTGATAAATATGAATTAGGAAGGTGTGTAACTGTGCACTCACATTCTCCACGAATCCCCCAGGCTCTGCCCCATCCCCCGACCCTCTCAGCTGTTCTCAACCTCCTGCAGGTTTGGGGGCGTGGGGGAAATGGAGCATGGTCACATGTTCACAGCCTATGGAAATCAGACCTGGGTGAGAGAGCCAGCTTTCAGCCCTCACCTTTGCCTCCTGGCCCCTGCCAGTCCGAAGCGGTGGTCCAGCTCCCCCTCCCAGCTTCACTCAGGTTTGGAATCTAAGTCCTGAGACCTATGAAGAGACCGCTCTCTCCCTCCCCAGACCCCTCTGAGGAAAGCTTTGTCTTCCTTTCCTGACCCCTCCAACCCATGCTCCGCTTGGCAACCAGGGTGAGCTTTACAAGACACATCACGTGAGACCCCAACCTTCAGTGGCTTCCAGGACATTGAGAATAAAAGCCAACTTGTTTCCTTGCTCCCTGAACTCTGGCCATGCTGGCCCTCTGGCAGCTCCTAGATCACGACAAGCTGTTTCTCACCTCAGGATCTTTGCACTTGCTGTGCCTTCTACCTGGAACGCCCTCCCTACCTCCAGCCTGGTCTGTCGGGCTTCTTTTATCCTATAGATCCCTGCTCAGATGTCTCCTACGAGACCTCGTAGCACGCTCCCCCTCCCCCCGCCCCGCCGCCACACATGCTCCACGACTCTCATCATCTCCGTCACATTCCCTTATTTCCTTCATCACCTACTGAAGATATTTTCCCGTATTCTTTCAAACACATTTTTATAGTCTGTCTCTCCTCACCCCCTACATCATATGACTTACCAGAGCAGGTCTGATTATGTCTTGTTCACCATTTTATCACCAGCACCGTCCCTGACATACAGCAATTGCTCCATTCCTTTGTGATAAATAAATGATGCCCGGGTTGGGGGAAGGTGCGGAGGCCTGAATTCCTTCTTCCAAAGTTTATCCCGCAGCCGTGAGAGCGTCAGTGGAAGACATCCACCAAGCCTTCTACCACTAACTCATCCACTCCACAATTATCTACAAATTGTCCACATTGGGCAGGGGGTGCTGGGCTGGGCAGCTGGGGAGATGGCAGTGAAGACATCACCCCCAATCCCCATCCTCGTGGGGCTTCTGGTCGAGTGCAGGAGGCACTTTGAATACCCGGTGTCAGGGCAGTGAGTGTGGGAGGGGAAGGGCACTGGGGTGCCTGGCCCAGTCTGGGCCGTCAGGATGGGCTTCCTGGAGGAAGCAACATTTAAGCTGAACCTGAAAGGATGAGCAGGGCCTTGGCAAAGAGAGGTGGGCAAGGCGTGGGAGGGGCTCACTCTTGAACCCTTGAGTCTAGATTTCCCTCACCACCAAATGAGGGCCAGTGAAGCCTGCTTGGTGTTCCTAGGGACACCCTGGGCTGATGGGATGGGACATGGACTGCAGAGGACTTCGGGAAACGGAAGGCACAACGTGTGTGTTGGGGGGAACAGGGGCTGGTGAAGGCTCGCTGTGATTCACCCTGACCTCCAAGGAGGTCACAGCTGCCATTTGGGGATGGCCACGTTCTGCAGGGATTAACGAGTTTTGCCCACACAATCTTCCCCTCAGTGAGGGGGATCCATCCATCTGGTCCACTTGTGCCCGGCCTGATGGAACAGGTGGACGGGGCCCGAGGCAGGGCCTGAGAGGGCAGGAGTAGAGGATGGCAGATGTGCAGGATGCCTGCAGGTGGGACTGTTACTAATATCCTATGTTCCCACTTAGGGGCCCCTGAGAAACAGAACCTGAGACAAGGAATCAATTGGGAGCCAGTGGCTTATTTAGGAGGGTATCCCAGGCAGCTGGAAAGGGAGTGGGGATTGAGCGGGAAGGAAGTCAACACAGGTGCATCCTGGAGGTTATTCAGTCCCGCTGGGGAACTCGGGGACAGTGGAGAAGACACATCTGAGTTGCCCCACTGGAGGGACGAGGGGACTGGGGTTTCATCTAACACCTCCCATCAGTCATTGGCTGAGGCTGCTCCCAGACATCAGCTCCCTGGCACTTGGGCTCCGATGTCTGCCACACCTGCCTTTTCCCCACCATGGATGGCTCCTTCCCAGCCCACAGGTCTCAGCCCAGGGCCACCTTCCTGGGAGGCTCTGCCTGACACCCCAGCACCTTAGTCCTCCCGGCACTGCAAGCTGCTCGCCCCTCGTTACGTGATCACCATCGGACTCACATCTTTGTGGAATGTGTCATGATAAATTTATTGACGTCTTGCTTCCCTTGTTTCCTCTCTGTCTCCCCCACGAGAGTGTAAAGCCCTGTCTTTCTTGTTCCCCACTGGATCCCCGGCACCTGCATCATACCAGGCTCCTAGTAGGTGCTCAGTTAAATATCCTTTGAAGGAATAAATTATTGTCAATTCCAAACTGGGAGTTCTGGGCTCTGAGGCTCAGAACTAGAAAGGCATTTGATCAATGGAATCTTTGGGGTGCGTGGAGGGGCAGTGACCTGCCCAAGAGGTCATGAACTGGGGCCCCACCAAGAGGTCATGAACTGGGGGGGGGGGTCATGAACTGCACCCCCCAACCTGGGGACAGAAGCCCTGTCACCCCACCTGACTCCCATCCCTCCGGGAACCCCACCAGTGGGAGGAAAGGCTCTGGGAGTCCCTAGGGCTCCCCTGGCTGCCCAGAAAATTGCTCTCTGCCAACTCTTGGTAATCTTCTCAGCCTCATTCTCTTCCCACTTTCCCCAGCTGAAGAGGAAGCAGCCCAGACAGCTGTGGAGCTGGGACTCTCTCTAGATGAGATGCATTAATTTGTAAACATCTTCATTTATATGTAAATGTGGAGTCCGCGCCCCTCACCAGCCCTAACGAAGCCCTGCAGCTGCTCCTGCGGCTGCAACTCTCCGTGACTGGATCAGACTCTCCAAGAGGGTCTGCTCCTTCCTTCCCTTCTTCTGTGGCTTCCCCGAGGCCCCCTGCCCTGCTGCTCTCTGCCTGGGAGACCCCCCCATGGTAACAAAGGTTCCAGAAGAAGGCTGGGGAAGAAAAGAGCACTGGCTGCAATTGAGCTGCTGTGTGACCTTGGACTAGTCTCTTCCCCTCTCTGAGCCTCGGTTTCCTCAGCTGTAAAATGAGAACGGCAGTGTGGTGGAGGGGTAGGATGAGGTGGGTTGAGGTCCAACCAAGTTGATGTTGTTATAGCAGGGGACCCTTGGGCAAGTCCCTTGACCTTGCTGAACTTTGACCCCATCTGTAAAATCAGGACTACAGAAAATAATAATAATAATAATAATAATAATAATAATAATACCTGCCTGCATTCCAGGTGTTGTTAGTGAGGATCAAGAGAAAGAGTGCACAGGGAGGGTTTTATGAGATTTGGGAAAAGGTGAGGGCTTTTTTTTTTTTTTTATGATGAGGAAAGGAGGGCTTTTCTAGGCAATAACAGCGTGCACGCACCACTCAGCAACTGTGGCTGCACTTTACGCAAATTATTAACTCAACTCACGAGGTTGCAGTGAGCTTCTTCCTGTTGTCATTCCCTTTTAGAGACTGGGAAACTCAGGCACAGAGTTACCAACCCAAGATTACACTAAAGCAAGGGGGTGGAGGAGCCAGGATTAGAACTCAAGCCATCAGACATAAGTCTCATCAAACCCCACAACGATTGTTTAAGCCAATCATATTAAGCCTGCTTTACAGGTGAGGACACCAAGGCAGAGAGAGGTCAAGGTCCTTATGGTCCAAGGTAACTCAGCAGGAAGTAGCTGAGCTGGGATTTGAACCAGGTCTTTGCGTACCAGGGCCGTGCTCTGGATACATGAGATGGTGGGGGTCAGAGCCAAGGAACCACCCTGGAGACCATACCTGCAGCCACGGGTGGGGGACTGAAAATGATGGTATGTGGGGAGCTGTTGCTTCTCAGAGACCTTGGTAACCAGGCAGAGGTGTGGCAGGTGGAGACGGGTTTCTGGGAAGCCTGGAGGTGATCTAAATGTCCACTTGTGCAAAATCATCTGTGGCTCCCAGGATAGCTATTTTCTTCTCCAAAATGAGTTTTTACCTTTTTTTCATTTTGATGATAACTGGTGGGTCTTAGATGTGCTTTAAGGCACCCCAAATCATTTTTGGAAGTGGGTATAGGAGAAATCATAAATAGATGGATGAAGGTATCTGTGTGGCCATTTGTACACCTCTTCGGAGCCCCTTCACATCCACATTCTCACCAGATTCCCCCAACAAATGCTGGGTCTGAGCTCCTAACACAAAGCCCAGAGAGAGGAGCACCCAGAAAGGTCCTCCAGGGGAGCACACCCACCTTCCGTTCTTACCAAAGTGGGCATGGAAGGACCACCGGCCAGATTCCCTATGCAGGGCTGGATTTACCCTTTGCAATCTTCTTGTCCCATTTTCTACTTTTATCCACAGGGAAACTGACACCCAAAGGGCCAAGGAGGGTGCCCAGGGTCATCCACTCAATTTGCAAATTTTATTGTGTACCTACTGTGTGTCAGGCCTCGTGTTGAGAGCTGAGGATGCCAGGTGAAGGGGGAGTACCCATTCTGTCCTGATGCTCATGGTCACAGAGAGAAGGACCAGCCTGTGTGTGGACAGTGGGGCCTTATCCTCCTGGCGGGTCAGGGGTAAAGGCATAAGCGGGGACGCGGCAGGCACCCCACGGAGCACAGCGCGAGCCAGCTTGTCTCCTGCAGCATCTCCCTGTGCGCCTGGTGTAGCCAGGCTGTCCTCTAGCTTTGGAGGAGACTGCCACTTTCTGCCTGGCCACCAGGCAAAGCATTTGGCTGTGTAGTGTGAAAAAGCATGCACACGTGTGTGTGTGTGTGTGTGTGTGTGTGTGTGTGTGTGTGTGTGTTCTGGAGGAGCCGCAGCCATTGGCTTTGGGGGAGGTCAGTTCTGCTGAGGTGATGGGCTGTCTAAAGAAGGTGTCCCACAGGAGGACCTGCTCGATTGGGTTCTGAAGGCTGAAGAGGAGTTTA
The DNA here is from genome assembly GCF_949987535.1 of Balaenoptera acutorostrata. Lineage (NCBI taxonomy): Eukaryota > Metazoa > Chordata > Mammalia > Artiodactyla > Balaenopteridae > Balaenoptera > Balaenoptera acutorostrata. The sequence goes on along the minus strand of NC_080064.1, from coordinate 14,054,573 downwards.
CCAGGTGACCAAAGGGAACAGCACCCATCAAGTGTAAAGGGTCAGAGCAATAAAATAGGATTGGGGCCTTTCAGGCAGCGGGTGGGAGGGGAGTGGGGCCGTGGGCGCCCACACGCCTAGAACACAGCAGGGCCTAGAATGGGATCCGCTACCTTAAAGTCTTCTAGGAAAGGGGTAGGGGTAGAAATATTAAGTATCTCCATCCCCAAGCGCTCTTCCTTCCCCATCCTGTTGCTGCTTTGAACCTAGGGTCCGGTTGTTTAGGGTCTGTTTTCCTTCCCAGGTTTAGAGCCCGTGGGGAACAATAGGACGTATTCCACAGGCTTCTGAACCGGGTAGAGCTGGTTTACATCCCACCTCTGGCATTTCTGGCTGTGTGACTTTCGGCATATTGCTCACCCTCTCTGGACCTGTGTCCTAACCTGGAAAGGGGTTTGGAAAACCCACTTTGCGGGACTGTTGCAGGAGCCGTCTGGAGAGGCCGACATAAAGGGTCTGCTCCATGTGGCAGAGCTGCAACTTGACCCCTTCCTGCTTCTTCCCTCCAGGGGGTGATTCCCCTTGGGAATGGGTCCCCCTTCTGCAGCAGAGCCCCAGCTCTGCCTTCCAAGCCCATGGAGGGTGATCCTGAGACCCCCCTCCCCACTCCAAGAGCATTGCGTGTGGGATAGACATGAAAGGGCTGGAGAAGGGGCCCCCCGGACCCCGCCCGGCCCTCACCTCACGGTGGACTGGTACACCAGGTCCTCTCGCTTGCGGTAGTTCTCCATGTGGGAGAAGTTGGTGGAGAACATGGCGTCAAAAGTAAAGATCTTCTGCTTGATGGTGCCGCCATCCGTCACCTGCAACAGAGCACAGAGGAGTCACAGGTGAGTGCTCAGCCAGCCCTGCCACCCCTTTCCTCCAGGCGGTGAGTGGGCTCCTGGTATGCTGGGGAGATGCAGGCAGCCCCAGGAGAAGCCTCTGGGGGGAGATGTCACAACCATCACTATTATCCTCCCAGGTCATCCCCACATTACTGATGTGCAGGCTGAGGCTCTGAAGTCAAGTGCCTTCCTGAGGTCCTACAGCTAAGAAGGAGTAGGGCTGCCTCTTCTTCTGGCCCTTTCCGATGCACCAGGCGGTCCCACTTCTGCATCCCACTTGTTGGCCTTGCGAAAATGACGGGCAAAACTTGGGGAGCCGCAGACAGGGCCAGAGAGTGTGAATGTGTTTTGCAGAGTCAGCCAGAGTCCCAAAGCCATCCCCGCCCAAGGAGAGAGGGAATGGGGGAGCAGGCCGGATAGAAAGAGAGAAGAACTGGGGCCAAGGGCAGTCACCTGTGCCAAGATCTCATACGGATTCAAACAAGCTAAATTGCAATAGTTTCCCATAAATTCTTCAAGGGAGAGGACCAGAATAGCTAGGGAGCCCAGAGGAGGGGCAGGTCCCATCCTGGGGATAAGGTAATCATGGAGGGCTTCCTGGAGTAAGCAATACATAAGTTGTCTTCTGAAGGAAGAGTAGGAACCAGCCTGGTAAATGGAGGGAGTGCTTTCTAGGCAGAAGGGACAGCAGGAGCAAAGGGCCTGGGGTGGGAAAGAAGCATCTGTGCTCAGTGAAAGGAGGCTGTGTTCAGAGTGCCTGGGGCAGAGAGGAGGTGAAGAGAGTAGACTCTGAGGAGTGAAATGGGAGCCACATCAGGGAGGGCCTGGTGGGCAAAGGAACTCAACTCCCCCGAAGGCCAAGGAGGTGCAGAGTTTCAAGATCTATTTACAAGCTCCCTCTGGCCTTAGAAGAGATTGAAGGGACTTGTCTGGAGACAGGGGAACCTGGGGAGGCTAGGGAGAACCCAGTCTACTGACACCAGCGATGGAGAGAAGAGGACAGTGTGGGGGACTTGCCTGCCTCTGGCTGCCCTTGAGACAGGCCAGGAGGTGGGTCAGGAAGTCCCCATTTCACATAGGAATACGAAGGAGGCCCGGAGAAGGCAGGGGCTCTCAGGAGGTGGTAATAAAGCCCACGCTGGAAGACAAAGGCTGCTCAGGTGCCCAGCTGTTCACAGCTGATTAAAAGCCGGACCCAAGTGTGCCCTAAGCCCGCCTGCCGCCTGTCCGCATCCCCCTCCCCACGGCTGCGCTGCCTCCCGATAATGAAAGTGTTACTCCACAAAGCAGCAAGGTACGTGTTGTCACTCTTTCAATTATTTATCTGTTTACCCGGCTGCAGTTTTCCGCTTGTCTCAGCAACTCTATTACAGAGTTGCAGCCTCTTGCCGCTCAGCTGGGCTCCTCGCTAACAGCCTGCAACAGGGAGGCCTCCACTTCCTGGAGAAATGGAATTAACTCCCTGTGGCTCTGTGTGCTGGAGGCAGGAGAGGGGGCTGGGGCAGGGGTTTCTCCAAGGAGGTTGGGGGAGGGGGGAGATGCCGGGGGTGGGGTTTCTCCAAGGGGCTTGGGGGAGGGGGGAGATGCTGGGATGGGGTTTCTCCAAGGGGCTTGGGGGAGGGGGGAGATGCTGGGATGGGGTTTCTCCAAGGAGGTTGGGGGAGGGGGGAGATGCCGGGGGTGGGGTTTCTCCAAGGAGGTTGGGGCAGGGGGGAAATGCCGGGATGGGGTTTCTCCAAGGAGGTTGGGGCAGGGGGGAGATGCTGGGATGGGGTTTCTCCAAGGGGCTTGGGGGAGGGGGGAGATGCTGGGATGGGGTTTCTCCAAGGGGCTTGGGGGAGGGGGGAGATGCCGAAAGGTGCTTCCCCAGCCCAGCAAAGGGGGCCCTGGAGCTCGGGTCTGCCACCTTCTTGGGAGGACTGGCCCCCCGGGGCGGCTGGCCTCCTTTGGGCACATCGGGACCCCAGCTGACTTGGACCACATCTGTCTGGCCAAGGTGGTAGTTGTGCTGGTTTAGGGAACACAGATTCAGTGCAATCCAGCCAGCATTTATTGAGTGCCAGCTGTGTGCCAGCCACGAGCTACAAGAGTACGGCTCACGCTCCCCAAACCGCAAGCTCATGAGAGTAGGAGACCTCTATTAGCACCGGGGTCCCCGGGAAGCCCCGGCTGGTGAGGGTTAGAGTGATGATAACACACTCACCAGCTCCAGGACCCTGAGAGGGATCAGCGGTGGGACTTCCCACTACACGGTGTCTCCTCGCTGAGCTCACACCTCTGCGTCTCCCGCAGGCTCACCCACCGCTCATACACTTGACTTGTTCCCTCTCTGAGGGCTTTGCGCTTTTCTGACTGTGCGTGGGTGCAGTCAGAAGGCAAGACATCTCATCCTCTGGTCCTCTCACATTGCCTCTCACCCGCTTCCCAAACGGGATGATGAGAATGGAGGAAGAGTGAGGAAGAGGAGCAAAGTACCTTTAAACCAGGCCCCTGAACTGGGGGACAGTTTTGCCCCCTCCTCCTCCTGGGGACATTTGACAATGTCGGGAGCCAGTTTTGGTTGTCACAACTCAGGGGCAAGACGTGGTCCTCGTATCTACCAGGTAAAGGCCAGGGATGCTAAAACCATCCTACGAGGCAGAGGACAAGCCCCCAAAGAATTATCTGGCCCCAAATGTCAACAATACCAAGGTTGAGAAATCTGCTTGAAGCACATCTCTTTGTATAGAGCGGAATAGACAATAATCTCCCATTTTGCAGATGAAGAAACTGAGGCTTGGAGAGGCAAAGTGATTCATCCGAGGTCCCACAATGGGCTCTTGGCAGAGCTCTGGCTCCCAGACCAGGGTTCACATCCCACCCACTAGGCTGAAAAGGGCTGAGGATGAACTAAGTGCCTCTCAGGCCCTCTCTCTCTACACTCAGCGGCTGCCTCATTAGGAGGCAGGATGCCAGAAGCCCAGCGGAGGTTTGAGTAATTTTCCCCTAAAGTCGTAAAAGTGGAAGGCATCCTGCCTGTTTGACTTGCAGCCTCGCCTCCCTTCAGGTACTGCTTTTTTATCTCCTCCTAAAATGCGGCAGCCCTTATCGTCCCAATTTCAAATTTCACTCCACTTTTTTCTTTTTTATTATACAAAGGAGGAAAAAAAATCTGTCAGTAAAACTGTCTCCTCAAATTTATTCTCCGGGACTGAGGTTTTTATTAGTGGGAAAATACACCCACACCCCACACGTACTCACACATACCCACACACCCCAGATAAAGCACCGAAGAATTATCTGAATCGTAAATCACTGTTTCAGGCCCAGGGACAGGGGAGTTTCAAGGACGCACCTAGTTTTACTTTGGTTTTATTTACATCTTTTTCTCTGGGGCCCGCCTCTGGCTGCTGTGGTTAAACTGGCCTCGGGCAGCCCTAGACAAGCACTGATCTCCTTCCAATCAAGGCATCCACTGTCCCAGCTCCTTGCAGCTGGCTCTCAGACCTCCCTCAGCCTCAGGGAAGGTAAAGGAAAGTAACAGACTCCAAATTCACTCTCAGGCCCCAGGCCAGTGGGCAAGTGGCTATTTGCAAGGAGGTTATTCTGTAGTTCTTGGAGGTTTGAACCCCTCACGACAGAGGCTGGGAGGGGGTGGGGGTAATCACAGGCTGTGGGCAGAGGGCATGGTGTAAGCCTGAGAAGATGCTGGAAGACATCTTCCCTTTAGTTCTAGAAACATGTCGCCAGGCCTAAGACACGCAGGCACGGTTCCAGGCCCCATGGGAGAGAAAGAAATTAATGTCAGACACCGTTGCAGCCCATCACAAGCTTATTCACAGTCTGGTGAGGGAGATAACACCACTCACAGTTAAGTGAGAGGCCAAAGTCTGGGAGATCATGGCTGTAGCAACAGGTATTTGCCAAGTGTCATCTGAGCCAAGAATTCCTTTGGAGGGAGGGGTGATCACAGGAGTCTTCCTGGAGGAGGTGGGCCCTTTTCAGGGGGTATCTAGTCTCAGGCTGCTTCTCCCTGCCTATGGGATGCTTTTGAGCAAGAAGCAATACTGATTTCCCATGCCCCAGTCGAATTCTTGATTTTGGTTACAACTTTGTGCTTTTGAGCAAGCTATTTCACCTTTCTAAGCCTCAGTTTCCTCATCTGTAAAATGGGGACAACTCAACCCATCTTCTTGGGAGGATTAAATGAGACAAGGCTTGGAAAGATCGCCCAGTGTGTGGTCAATGCTCAGTGGAGACAGCTATTTTTATGAATACTAACACTTCTCTGAACCACCTCTTTTTCTGTGTCCCTTCTCACTCTTCAGGGCTGGAGAGCAGAGTATCTCTTGCTGAAAAACCAGAGGATGCAAAAAAGCAGTAAATGAAAGAAGGGGGTCCATTTCTGGAGAGGGAGGCGGGTGGGAGGAGCTAGAAGCCAGCGTGAGCAACTGAGAACTGGAGGGCTGGGGGTTGTGTGTGGGGAAAGCAGAGGCCCAGGAACTTGCTGAATTATTATATTATTATATCAGCCCAAAGAGGCAGCTCGAGGAGGCTCAGATCAAGGATGTGGTGGCAGGCTGGTCTCGGGGGCTCCAAGACAGCCCCCCGGTGCCCATAGTGGGTTGGGACCAGGAGATCAGGGCAGACAGAGAATGACAAAGCTAGCGGGGGCAGTCAAGGTGCTGTTGGAGAGCCAAAGATGTGTGGGTTTTCCCTTCCCCAGAGGGAGATGTGCTTGTGTGTTCATTCACTCATTCATTCATTCAACAGATTTTTAGTGAATCAATAAACAGGGCTTGAATGTGGGCTACTTCTAGAACATAAGCTCTAGGAGGGCAGGGTCTTTATCAGCCCTGTTCATGCTCTGCCCCCAGAGTTGGGCACGTGGTTCTTACTCTGTAAATATTTGTTAGAGTGAGTTGAATCCTTACCACATTCCAGGCTCTAGGGGGCGCCATAAGGAACAAGAGAAGCCATTCCTGCTGCTCTACAACACAGACCTGCCCCCAGAACAGCCTGCTGTGCCCACGCCCCAGTTTGATGGGGCTTCCCAGTAGGACCAGGCCCGGGGGGGAAGGTGGAGGGACCATCCGTGCAGGGACGCTCGAGAAGGAACCAGCGTGGATCTGAGGTATTTTTTCTCAGAGGTCATTCTGAGACAGGCTGGGACCTGGGACCCTTTGCTGCAGTGCTTGCACCTGGACAAATTTCTCCTCAAGCAACCAAATACAAAGAAACTGTATGGGACTAAAAATAACTGAATGCATGCACAGTTGGGGCAAATTCTGGACCAAAAGATCCAAAAAGACCAAAAAAAAACCCCTATCTGCCACTTCTGAAGAGCCCAGAGCAAAAACTGGGTGTCGGGAGCAAAAGCAGGGTACTGTGCATGCCCCCTGCACACAGAACACCACAAAGGGACTGGGGCAGAACACCTAAGCCACCTATCTGGATACACCCCTACCCTCACCCCATCTAAGGAACCAGCTCGGCCCCCCCGCTCGGCGAGCGAGCAAGGGAACCTCTTACTTGTTCTCGCTCCCCCCTGCTACAGCAGGGGCCTCAATAAAGCCTTGCCTGAATTTCTTGTCTGGCCTCTAGTCAATTTCTATTTCTTGGGAAGGTCAAGAACCCTGGTCGGTATCAACTCCCCCGACTGTTCAGCTACACTGGATGGAGACCTGGGTTCTAAATCTCTCTGCACGTCTCCCTTCTCCAGGCCTCAGTTGCCCTAAATGCTCAACGAAGAGACGTGGGGCAGGGGGACCTCTGAGGGCCATTTCTACCCCGAATGCCCAAATGTTCTGATTCTAGAACAGCTGGCCCTAGAGGCCACACCTATTCACGCTCTGTTTGCCCAGCCAAGGCTCAACAGCTGCCCACGGGTCCCAAGCCTGCCCGACCGTGTCCCAGGGCGCCGGCTGTCCCCGACCAGCAAATCTGGCTTCAGCCAGGCTGGGTTGATTTTCAAGTGGAGCCACCAAAGCGTGGCAAATGGACTGAGTCCAGCCAGCAGCGTGAGAGCCTGCAGGGCCGACCGGGGTTTTCCATTTGAAAAACAAATAAGTCTCCAACTCTAGCCTCCTCCCAATGTCCCTGGGTGCCCTCATCCGGAAGAGAAAAAAAAAGAAGGGGGGGAAAGTCAGCTCCCCCACCCGCCAGCCTCCTTCTCTTTGTGTTCCACAAAACCAATTACAGGTTGGAAATAGCTGTAATAAACGTGATATCCCACTTATGGGCCAATCCCGCCACGGCTGGAAAGTGTAATAGTGGCAGAGAGTGAAAACTGCTGGTGTATTTTGCTGGAGCTGTTTAAATTGCCTGCCTACATCATCCCAACTCCTCTCCAGCCGGGAAGGAATTTGCTCTCCTGGAAATGGAACAGCTGAGGTTTCTGTGGCTGGGCAGTGAGAGGGACAGTTTGCAAGGAGGGTTTTTAATGAACTGATTAGACATGGAGGAGTGATGGCGCCTGGGCTCCAGAGTCAGGCCAGCCCAGGTTCAAATCCCAGCACCGGCAGGTTCCAGGCGGCTCCCAGGCTATTAAAATGGGCAAGAGCGGGCTTCCCTGGTGGCGCAGTGGTTAAGAATCCGCCTGCCAATGCAGGGGACACGGGTTGGAGCCCTGGTCCGGGAAGATCCTACATGCCACGGAGCAACTAAGCCCGTGCACCACAACTACTGAGCCTGCGCTCTAGAGCCCACGAGCCACAACTACTGAGCCCGCAAGCCACAACTACTGAGCCCGTGCGCCTAGAGCCCACGCTCCGCAACAAGAGAAGCCACCGCAATGAGAAGCCCGCGCACCGCAATGAAGAGTAGCCCCCGCTCGCCACAACTACAGAAAGCCCGCGCCCTGCAATAAAGACCCAACTCAGCCATAAATAAATAAATAAATTTTTAAAAATGGGCAAGAGCCATGGCTGCCTTATAGAGTTGTAGTTGCAGGGAGAGGGACACTGAAAGTGACGAATGGTGGCTAGAATGCTGGGCCAAGTGTGAGGAGGCTCGGTTCCTCCTTGGGGGCTGTCACTTCCTGGCTCTGTGTTCTCAAGCAAGTCACTGATAGTCTTGGAGTCTCAGTTTCCTCATCTGTAAAGTGTTCATCGGACCTATGCCCCAGTGTAGTTAGCAATACTTTTTAAAAACCCAAATATATGTGAAAGCTTCTTGTAAAATGTGATAAGCACATCTAAAAACTTCTGCCATGCGATCGTCACCTAGAAGTCTCTTCCCCACCTCACTCAGCCCCGAGTGCCTAGCATGGGATTGGCACATAGTCTGTCCTTATAATGTACGTTTGTGTAGTGAATCAACAAGTCAGCGAAGGAAGGAATGTTCTAAAGTCTACTTAGATGTGTCTCTATCCAACCACTTAGAAATTACACTGAGAAAGCTGCCTCCGAGGCCCAGTGCAAAAGATCAACTAGTGTTAGAGAAAGGCTTAGACCAAGTCACCCTCAGCATAGGGCTCAAGCCATTTGTGCATTCAAGCATTCGCTTACTGATTGAGTTCCTTTCATGAGCTGTGTTCAATTCCGGGAGGACAGCCATGGACACAGCAGATGAGACGGTGAAGAAACATAATCATCTCACTTAAATGTCTGCAATGGGTGTCTTCCAGCTCCTCCAGCAGAACCTGAAGCCAAGGAGGGCTGCGACTTTGTTTTGTTCAGTGTTGTATCCCCCACTCCTAGGACAGAGCCGGCTACAGAGGGGGCTCTCAGTCAATATTTTTATAGAAATGAACATGTCTTCTATAGATGCAAAAACTGAAGCCACTGAAGGGCTGCCACTCACCCAGGCTGCCCAGTCTGTCAGTGGAGGAGTGAGGATTTGAACCTGGGTCTGATTCCGAGGTCCAGAGTGGAAGTGGCCCAGGCAGTAGGGTTGATGAAGTATTGGGTTGGGGCAAGGAAGGGAGCAGGTATTCTAGGCAGAGGGAAAGCAGGGTGGGGTGCAGGGCACCTGCTCAGAGAGGAGCAAGGCGAATAAAAGTGGAGAGGAAGAGGGGACAGAGCTGCAGCCTCCCCCTGGCTTACTGTGTAGCAGGAGGGGCACAGGGTTCCTGCCTTCCTTGTTGCCATGGTGACCCTGGACCACTCTTCCTCTAGAATCCCTGCCCACCTGTTCTCCACCCTGAGTCTGCTCCTGCATCTCCTGGGCCTGGGAGCTGGGCCAGGGGAGCAGTCACAGAGAGGAGAGGGCAGGCTTCCCTGGACCCTGGGGGAGGAGGATGCCGGATTCCCAGGGATAGCAGGGAGGGGTGGGAATCGTCAAGTCAGGTGCCACTCACCACTCCGGGTGGCCAGATCCCACCCCAACTCCATCTCCCTTGTGAGTCCTGGCTTCTGGCAGGGCTGGGCTCGGGGCAATTGGCTTCCCCTCGTGTGTGTGTGTGTGGGAGATCCGGTTTTTAACAGGGACAGCTGGTGTCATAAATTGCTTGTCTCATCTGGTTACCGCGCAAAGGCAGACAGCAGCTCAGGGATGAGGTGTGGGGCAGCCCGGGGGCCCGGGGGCTGGTAAGAATGGCAGGCAGAGGCGCGGTGGCTGGCTTTGTGGGCACACACATGGGCAGAGCCTATGCAAGTGTGAGGAGGTGCATGTGCAACGGGAGTGAACACAAGGGGGTCCCAGGGGCTGCCGGCGGCCAGCTCATGTGGATGAGCATGAGTGCAGATAAGAAAGCCTGTGTTCAGGGGGTGTGGGGATGGGCATCTGTCAGCAGGGGCGAGTGGACAAGTCTACATGCCTCTAGGCTGCATATAAGGATGCATGTGTGTGTGTGTGTAAAGCAAAGCGATGGTGAGAATATTTAGTGTCGTTCTAGATGTTTGGGGAAGAACGTGAGGGTTTGTGGGTGTATAAGAAAGATTGTGTGTGTGCACAATCAAGGTTGTGTGTCAACTGTGGATTCATGGTGTGTGTGCACGTGTGTGTGCGTGAATGATGCCTGTACCCATGGAGTAAGCCCAGTTTACACACCCTGTTCCCTGCTCTGGGCCGGGGGATAGGGGGCATCAGCTGGGGTGGGTGTGTGGGGGGCATGTGTCTGAGAAATGCCAGGCTGGGAGACACCATCACGCCAACTCTGTCCTCTTGCCATTGTCCCCCCCCTGGGCAGGCTCCCACCAGCCAAATGCAAAACCACGGTCAGGACCCAACCACCTGAGCCCCCAAACTCCGCCAGACACAGGATGCTCTGAGACCTCCCCTCGCCATCTCCTGTGTACCCCCCAAAAGCCACGCTGCAGGGGCTGGCGGGCAAGAAGCAGGGGAGACTGGAAGGACCTGAGTAGATGCTAGACACTCAGACTTCTGTGCACAGCAGAATCACCTAGCCAGGTGGGAGTAGGGTTTGCAAATGGCAATTTCCCTGGAAGCCCATCCCAGAGGTTCAAATGCAGTGAGTCTTGGGTGGAGTCCGGATTTGGGATTTTTAACAAGCTGCATGGAGTCAGTTGAATGCAGGGGTTGGGGACCACAATGGGGAGACCCTGCCCTAACTCCCATGGACCCTCCCCCAACCAAGGCCTCTGCGCAGCTTTCCCAGGTGCCATAACCTTGGCGTCTGAGAGGTCCGGCCACTCAGCGCAGGAGGGACCCTTGACTGTCCCATCTAGAACCTGCACGTTATAGAAGGCCAAACCAAGGCCTTCTGTGAGGGGAGAGACAGGCCCAGGGCCACACAGGAAGGAGGTGACAGGGCTGGGAGCCAGGTCCTTGGCTCCGAAGCACCTCCTCTTTGCACCACACCCCACTGATGCTTGGGACCCCAGAAACCAAGGTTCACCATCAAGTGCTGTACAGACGCGGCACCGGGGATGTTCTTGTCCATCCTCTGCCTTTGGGTCAGGGTGGTCACACCCCAATCCCTGCTGTCTCTTCCCTGCCTCCTGATAATGATCCCCAGCACTAGAGATGGGCCCCATGGTCATGTAGTCCCCCCCAAAGACAGGGCTCTCCCCAGTATGGCTAAAGCTCTCCCCTGCCATGTTCTGGAAGCAGTGGGGCAGGGAGGCAGGAGGAAGGAGGAACTTTTTCAACCATCTTATGTCTCCCTGACATACCTGCCCTCAGCCTTCATTCCTCGAACCCAAGTGACTACACTTCTCATTCAGTCATTCATTCATTCACTTTGTTCATTCGTTCAGCACCTCCTGGCAGCCAGACCTGTGGACAGAGGGTGCATCAGACAAGGTCCTGGCCATCAAGGAACTCCTAGAAAGGGCAGGGTAGGGGAATCACAGAAAGAAACATCAGCAGCACGTGCTTGCCTGCCATGGACTGCTCGGCGTGGAACGGAAGTGGCATAGGGCAGACAAATAGAGAGCTCTGCCAGGGAGAGCTCAGGCAGTACCCACAGAAGAGGGTACACTGAGCTGTGCCTTGGAGGAAGGAGAGGAGTCTGCAGGGCAGACAAGAGGACGCAGGAGGGCACTCCAGACACAGAGGATGCCAGACAAAAGTAAGAGAAAAGGCCAGGCATGGGTGAAAATTGATGGGGAGTTTCAAGGTGGATTTTGCGAGATGCTCTGTGGGATGCCGGGATGCGGAGTGTGGCCGTGGAGCTGGACCCCGTGTGAAGGGTCTGGGTTTGGTCAGAATGCTAGGTTCAAATCTAATGCAAGATCTTGGGCAAGTCACTTCACATCTCCCTGCCTCAGTTTTCTCATCTATAAAATGGGGATAACAGTAGTACCACCTCATACGTGGCTGCAGGATGATTTTTGTTCTTCCACGTAAATTGCTTAGAAAGGAGCCTGGAATACAGTAAAGGGTCTATAATTGTGTGCTATTTTATTAGTTCTAAAATGCTCAGCACGGTAGATATTACGTAGTAGATATTATTATTGATATTATTTTGTCAGAGGGAGATGGGGAGCCACTGAAGGCTTCAAGCAGGGGAGTGACGGCTCCCGCCGGGGTCAAAAAGATCCCTTTATCTGCAGCGTGGACAACACAGCTAGGGGCAAGCAGGTCTGGATTGGGAAGAGGCCTTTGGAACAGAGAGAAGAGATCACTTTTCCAGCCCCCTTTTCAGGGCTGTGACTTGATTTTTGGATCCCCCAAGCTGGCTGGGCAGGTGTGGGTGTGGGTGGGGGCGTGGCTGAGTCTTGTCTGATCCCAGCATCTGCGTGTCTGTGTGCAATCCCCTGCCTGTGACACCCCAAACAGCGTCCCGCAGTGCCGTGCTCAGCGCTCGGTCCCCATGCCACCCCCTGGGCTGCCTGTCAGCGAGCACACCTGTGTGGACAGGTTGCGTCCAGCAAGGGCTCATCGTTGGGACGGATGCCCAGCTTGTGCCAGTCTGGTTGACTGACACAGGCAGGAGGGGCTGCCCGTAGTGTGGAGGGACCTCGCTGTGCCAATCTGCAGGCCCTCCACACTCGGCAGGCGCTGCAGATGACCAGGCTTCTGTCAGCGTGATTGGGCGCTGGCAGACCAGTGGACATGACCCAACAGCCGCCTGCGCCAGGCTGCCCACCTGCTACCCAGGGGGCGGGGCGCGCTAGCGAATACTGCCAGGCCAGCACATCCTGCCCACTGTAATTAGCACACGGCATGCGGGCAGCCGGCCCAGTGGAGCCTGTCCGTCTGTCCGTCTGCAGCTGCCCCGGTCAGCCCCAGCAGCCTGCTGGAGAGAAAGAGTAAGAGCCTGGGCCCCCTCTTGGCTCAGCCACTAAGTGGCAGTGGATGCTGGGAAATTTGCATTCTCTCTCTGAGCCTCAGTTTTCGTATCTGTTAAATGGGGCGGAGATGGCTATCTTTAAATTCACTTCCTGCTATTTCGTGCAGGTGGTGTTAGCAACAGGCAAACTCCGAGCAGCATAATTCTGCGATCTGAGGGGTGACACTAAGCTTATCCAGCCCTGCTCATTTATTTCTTCCTTCAACAAAGATTCACTGTGTCTCTACTATGTGCCAGAGACTGTTTCAGGTGCAGGGGATAAAGTCATGCACAAGCCAAAGACCCTCTTCTCCTGGAGACCTCATTCTAGTGGGAGGAGACAGATAATAAACCAAATTAAGGAATATGGAAGAAACACATCAGATCAGGACAAGTGTCCTACAGACAATGAAAACAGAGTGATGGATGGAGGAGGTGGGGACCACAGCAGATTAGGCGGCCAGGGGAAGCCCGTTTCTGGAGCTTAAATTTTGTATTTAAGCTGAAATCCCAGTGAGGAGGTGGGGTCAGGCTGCTTGGAAAGAATCAAGTTGCTTTCTGCCAGCTCCTTATGAAGTCATGTTTGTTCAACGCTTCTGGCTTCTCATGTAGTCCCAGCAACACCCCTGTGGGCAGTGCTGTCTGCATTTTGCAGATGGGGACACAGAATCGCAGAGTGATTGCATTTGCCTACGTGCCCACAGTCCAGATTCAGCTCGGGGAATACAATCCTTTTTCTACTGCGTCTTCACAACTGACTTCTACTTTCCTGAAAACCAGCCTTAATGTTTGTCAAAGACTGTGTGACCTTGCACTTGTCGCCCCCCACTACCCCAGCTTGGTCTTACCAGCATCGTATTTTATTCCCCCAACATTTAACTATGAACATTTTCAAACATAGAGAAAAGTGCAAAGAATGTTAAAGCAAACATCCATATTCCTACTACCTACCTTCTGCAATGAACTTGACCATGTTTCCTTTATCATATAGTTCTCTCCCTCTATCCATCCATCCACTTGTATTTATTTGGTGCATTTCAAAGTAAGTTGCAGACACAAGTACACTTTACTCCTACATGCTTCAGCATGCATATCATTAATCAGAGTTACACTTATTTCTAATTCTCTTTTGGTAAAATTTACATAAAATGAAATGCACAAATCATAAGTGCACTACTCAATGAGTTTTGGCAAATGCATCTGCCTGTGTAACCGAAACCTCTCTCACGATATAGGACATCACCATCACTCCAGAAAGATCCTCTGCCCTGCCCAGTCAATCCTTGCCCCCAAAGGCAACAATTATTCTGATTTTTCTCACACCATTTTTTGCCTGTTTTAGAATTTCATATAAGTGGAATCATACAGTTGGTAATTTTTAGTGAAGGCTCTTCTCTCCCAGCATAATTTTTTTGGGATCCACCCTTGCTGTTGTGTGTGCCCTTAGCTCATTCCTTTTTATCGCTGAGTAGCATTCTATTGGAAGACAAGACCAGTTTGTTCAGCTGTTCTCTTGTTAATAGACACCTGGATAGTTTCTGGTTGGGCTCTACTATGTATATAGCTGCTAAGAACATTTTCATACATGGTTTTTTAATGGATGAATGTTTTTATTTCTCTTGCTACTGCTTTGTTTGCCAAACAGCCAGTTCATTTCAACAAATGTTTTCTGAGCACCTACTATGTGTCAGACCCTGTGCTAGACATGGAGGTGAGTGATCCCAGCTCAGACTGGGGTCTTGGGCTCTGAAGGCTCCAAGGAGGCACAGAAAGTCAGGAGTGCCTGCTAGGAAACAAGCGATCTGCTGTCACCGTGTTTTATCCTCACAATAGCTCAGTGGGATGCTCATTGCGACCCCGGTTTTCAGAGGAGGCAACCGAGGCCAGAGTGTTGAAGTGACCTGTCCAAGACAAGTGGCAGAGCTGGGCTTCAAACTAAGGGTGACTCCAAACCATGCTCTTTCCTTGTCCTGCATGATGCAGAAGCAGCAACCCAGGGAGGCTGGTGATCTGCTCAAGGTCACATAGGCAGTGCAGTGACGAGAACACAGGCTCCTGTTCTCCCAGTGCAGGGCTCTTTCCCGACACCATGCTGGCTTCATCTTGGGAATCTTAACAGATAAGGTCTCGGTGTTTGTTGAACCATCATTCCCTCCTAGAAATAAGGCTGGGAGAGCTGTGTTATACAAAAGCCTGGGTTATCTGTGTGTATCTGTGTCCCAGTGCATGAGCCCATCAGACTAAACTTGTCCCTTGTGCTTGCTAATCTAGGACCACAGAGTGACAGGCCCCAGAAACCAGGCAGAAGCCTGAGTGTGAGCCTCTGGCAGATAGTGAGAAGTGGTGGGACCAGTGTTGAGATGGATAAGCTATGTGGGTCCGAAGTCAATTAATTAAAAAATAAAACCCCCAGTGTATATCAAATTAATACAATCTTCAGGGTGAATTTGGCCCCAGACAATGGATAAGCTATGTGGGTCCGAAGTCATTTAATTAAAAAATAACCCCCCCAGTGTATATCAAATTAATAAAATCTTCAGGGTGAATTTGGCCCCAGACAATGGTCTTGTGGGCCCAACATGAAGCAAATGAAGACGGTGATGACAATTGTTGGAAGGATAATTGTTGTGTAGAGGGTTAAAGACGGCGCCACATTGACACCCCCACATTGAGAGACGGGTTTATGCTCTCTCCTTCCGAACGGGGCATGTTCTGTGACCGCTTTGACCGTCGGGATACGCAGAAGTGCCAAAGCATACCAGTTTCCACGCCCAAGCCTTAGGAGGCTGGAGACGGCCACTCCCTCTGTCCATGGTGCTGGACAGACCACGTGGAGAATGAGAGGGACCCAAAGCCCAGCCTTGCTTGCACATGAGTGAAGCTCCCTTGACCCCTGCAGACCAGACCAGCCGCCAAACTGAACATGACCCAGTGACCCCTGGCGATGCCATTCAAAGCATCAGAATCACCCAGCCTAGCCCTGTTTGAATTCCAGACCCACACAATCATGTGATGTAATAAAATAGTTGGTGTTTTTAAGATGCTGCATTTTGGTGTGATTTGTATGCAGCAATAACCACAGCTGCATGCTTCTCTTCTTGTGAAGGAGGAATTCCATCTCAGCCCCCACCTGCACACACAGGAAATGCCAGTGCCACCTCCATCGCATCGTGAGAGCCTCTATTTGATTGGAGCAACATTTGGGTGTGCAGGGGAAGAGGTTGTATCAGGTGGGGTCCAGCAGGAAACAGATAGCCCATGCAAAGAGGGTAAATGAGGAGGGTTCAACACTAGGTTTATTTACAAAGGTGTGAACAGAGCTGAGGGATCCCAGTAAGGCATTGGTGGTGGCACCTGGGGCAGGGACCAGTGGGAGCTGCTAGTTTTTTAAGGAGCGAAGGGAAAGGGGCAAAGGAGTGGGAGTTTTACCTGCACCTGAGAGAGTGGCAGATGAAGGAAAATGCCACCCAACAAGAACTTAGGTAGAGGGACACAGGGAACCAGGAGGGAAGAGCTGGAGAATAAATACACTGTCCTCTCAATTTCACCTGTCTACCCCCATCTCCTGCAGGTGCCTTCCACTAGCCAAATACAACTGGGAGTCAGCCGGCAAGAAAACCCATTGATGCTACTAGTACAGGTCAGCTTTCAGGCACAAAAGATGGAGAAGGTAAGAGTGGGTCTAGGGGTTGGGAGAAGATGTCCAGTGGACCAGGAATCCAGGGAGCCAAACTTGAGTGGCTACCTAGCTCGGCAAATTTCCATTAAACCCTGTTCCTTGTCTGGTTGACCCATAGCTGCATAAAGCGAGGTCCCGCCCTCCACCCCACCACTGCTCTCCCATCAGACAGTTCAGATGAGTTTGTGGGAAACAGCGGCATCAGAGAGGCTCCCATTCAACTGTCATGTTTCTTCCCGCAGCTGCCTCATGTCTGATCACCAAGATGCAGCTGGTGGGGGAGAGAGAGCTGAGCCCGTCTCTGCTTCTTCATCACCACCAGGCTCCGTGAAATAGGGGTGCAGGGGAGCTGAGAAAGGAAGGCTGGTCCTCCACCCTCTTGCCCTGTGGAGTAGGTCCCGCCTGAGACAGGTCCTCCTGGGAAGCTTGGAACTTGGAGACTCTGAGCCCCAACATAGAGCCCTGGGTCGTGATTTCTCCCTATAACTCTGCTCCCAGGGCAGTTCTCCAAGAAAGAGCATGAGAGGGGCCTCTGACTGACCCCAGGGCTGGCTCCGCAGCCTGCCATCCATGCAGTCATACGGGGCCGTGTGCTGAGAAGGTCTCACTCTTGGTTTAACACTTTGCTGTTGCCATCTTGAAATTTGTAATCATTTTCGAAGGAAGGACCCCATATTTTCATTTTGCACTGGGCCACACAAGTTAGGTAGCCAATCCTATTTCCAAGCAAGCAAGAGGTCTCTGGGACTGATTCCTTTGTCTTGATCAAGACCCAGCGAACTTTCTCTGATTGTAAATATTTTAGGATTTGCAGGCTATACAGCCTCTGTTGCAACTAACCAGCCCTGCTGTTATAGTGTAAAAGCAGCCATAGACAATCTGTAAACAAATGAAAGGACATAGCTGTGTTCCAATAAAACTCCGTAAAAAAAAAAAGATGGTGGGCTGGACATGACCTATGAGCTATGGGTAGCCAACCCCTGGTCTAGATTGTAAGTCCATCCTCTCCGTGTCTGCCTGTCTGATTCTGGCTCATTCTTGATGACTCAGCTCAAAAGCTTTTCCTAGCATCTCCAGGGAGAGCTCAGCTGCTCCTCTTCTGCCCTCACCCACACCACACCTGTACACGTTTATTTATTGAGCCTGAGCTAAAAAGGCAAGTTTTGTGCTGAGCACAGGGGCTACAGTGGTGAGCAAGAAGGCATGGTTACAGCCTTCATGGAGCTTTGTGGTACACACCCAGGTGGGAGTCCTAGGCTAAAACCTACAGAAGGGCAGGGCTGGGATCGTTTTGTTCAATACCATTTTTCCCCAATCCTAGTGTAATAATGTGGTGACAAAATACACAAAGCAAGGTCTTATGCTTACAACTTTTTTTTTTCTAGTTGGGCCACTTGAGCCCCGGAATCGTCTTTGAGGTGGACCTGGTAGGTGTCTTTAACAGAGAGGTTGAGCAACTTGCTCCAAGACACACAGCAACAGACTAATGACAGAGCTAGATTCAAACTCCCAGGCTGGGCCCATTTCAACCATGCCCAGGAATTAGCACTAAGCCCTGATATCCTAACAGAGCCAGGAGGGATGCCATGGGCAGCTGGAGTCATGGGTCCCAATGAGGGGTGTGTAGATGTTCTCACTCTACACTGGCTCAGCGGGGGAGGGGTGGCTGGTTTATTTCCTCTGGGGGAGAGAACATTGAAAAGTCTGGTGCTGGTTCCTATCACAAGGAAACTGTTCAATAAAAATCACCCAATATATTTAAAAAACATCTTTACCTGGCTTTGAACGAACACTTGGGGTTATTACAACGAAAAAAAAGTCCCATTTGCTTTTCATTATAGATCTGGTTGTATTTTGTTTTCTTGTCCCCAGAGAGTGAGGATTTCACTGGCAGGGTGATTAAAAAAAGAAAACAGTGGGCTTTGGAGTCCAACAATTTTGGGTCCAAATCCCAGCTGGACCACTGACTGAGAGGCTGAGACCGTGTATTAACTTCTCTGAGCCTCAGTCTTCTCATCTGTAAAATGGGTATATTGCTGCCTCCTTCCCAGGGTTGTGGCAAGGATGAAATGATGATGTTGCCAATAGTTACTACTCTGTGTTAAGCACCTTCATAAGACACGTGGCCCCTGCTCTCAGGGAGCACGCGTTGTACTAAGAGAGCTCAATCGTGCACAAATAAATAGAAAATCAAAAGAGAAAGATGATTTCAAGTGATCATTGCTATGAAGCAAACGAACCAGAAAGTGAGGGGCTGGAGAGGGACCTGGGGATTCAGTAAAAGGCCAGAGGAGGCTTCTCTAAAACCCATATGAGGACGGACCTAGAGATTGTCACACTAAGTGAAGTAAGTCAGACAGAGAAAGACAAATACCACATGATATCACTTACATGTGGAACCTAGAAAAATGATACAAATGAACTTATTTACAAAACAGAAATAGAGTCACAGATGTAGAAAACAAACTTATGGCTACCAGGGGGTAAGGTGGGGGAGGGATAAATTGGAAGATTGGGATTGACATACACACACTACTCTATATAAAATAGATAACTAATAAGGACCTACTGCATAGCACCGGGCACTCTATTCATTACTCTGTAATGGCCTATATGGGAAAAGGATATTAAAAAGAGTGAATATATGTATATGGATAACTGATTCACTTTGCTGTACACCTGAAACGAATGCAACATTGTAAATCAACTATACTCCAACAAAAATTTAAAAAAAAAAAAAACCCAAATGATAAAGCACCAGCCTTGGAAAGGCGTTTTCCAGGAGGAAGAGGTCAGAGCAACTGCAAAGGCCCTGAGATGGTGTGGAGCTTGTTATGTGAGAGAAGAGAAAGGCAGCTGATGTGGCAGAAGGGGAGTGAGCAAGGTGGAGAGTTGTGGGCCCTCAATCCAGAGAGCTACCTGGAGCCAGATCACACAAGGTCTTAAAAGCTGGTGCAAGGAGGTTGAATTGCTGCAAAGGGAAGGCGTTGTTGGGTCTTAAGCAGGGGAATTCTCTGACTTGATTTACCTGTTTAAAAGATCCCTCTGGCTGCTGGTGGAGAAGGGATTGTAGGGCCTATGGGGGCAGGAAGACCTGGCCAGAGGCTCCTCAGTCATGGAGGGAGACAGCGGTTCCCACTGGGGCATGAAGTAGATAGAGGCTTGGCCCCTGATCTATTTCCTCCCCCATATCCCTGCCATCGGAGGAGTTTTAATGCACGTCTAAAGGTCACATGGGGAAGATTCTAAAGGATTTTCAGACCTTGGGCAACTTTGAATTAAAATGCCTCTTTTGTCCAGTGGGCAAGGCTGTGAAAGGCTTGGGAAGCCCCCTTCCCCCACTGCCCCTGGGCAGCCAGGCCCCCGGCAAGAAACAGGGGACGTGCTTAGTCCACCAGAGATCCAGTTCTTTCCGAATCACTCATTTCAAAGCCAGAAAATGCAAGAAGGGGCTGTCATGGTCATATAGGCAATGAGTCAGCAGCATCAACGTAACAGTGACACGATAGCAGTAATGACCACAGTGATGATAAGAGTATGTCCTGAGAGCTTTCTTGGTGCCAGACATTGTACTAAGTGCCTTATATGTGTCTTCTCACTAGATCCTCCCAACTACCTTATGAAGTAGGGCTCTTACTATTCCCACCTTACAGATGAGGAAACTGAGGCCATGAGAGGTAAATCGACTGGTCCAAGGTCACACAACCAGGAAGCGGCAGAGCCAGGCTTGGAACCCAGTTGTAACACCAGTCATGTTGCCGCACCTCTCACTGGGGGCCTTTGAGTACATTCATCAGCCATCTCCCCTCCGAGCCTTGCCCCTCCAGCCTCTCGAGAAGCCCTCCTCCATTGCAGCGACTCACCGAGTGAGAGCCAGCCAGGGGCCACTGTGGTCTTGGAGTTTCCCAGACCTGATCTCCTTGAACCCTCTCCACATCTGTGAGCAAGGATACAGCAATCTTTGTGTAAGTCAGAGAGGTTGTGGCCACCTAGCTGAGAAGTGGCACAGGTGGGTTTGAGCCAAAGACTGCCCGGTCCCTCCACCATCCTGCTCCTTCTGGAGACCGGACCAGCCATTATTGCCCCTGGTTGGTCATTCCCCACCTCCCACAGTGCCTGGGGGCACTGTGACTGCCTTTGAGCCTCGGGAAGGGGGTCTGGTGGAGGAGGAAAGTGGACAGAAGCTTTTCTATGTAAGGTGGCCAACTGTCTGGGTTTGCTTGGGATTGAGGGGCTTACCAGGATGCAGGACTTCTGGTTTTTGCACCTGGATAGTCGCAGGCCAATCACAAGTTGGTTTTCCTAAGTGGAGGCCTTGGATGTGGGACATACAGTGCTAAAACTGGGCAAGTCCTGGGCAAGTAGGGATGAGTTGGTCACCTTAACTCTATGTCACCCATGAAACAGATTGAGGTTATAGGGTGACAGAGTCCATCAGTGTCAAGATATAGCACTTTTTAACTGTGAGAGATACTCAGTGATGGACCAGGTATCTAGCTATAGAGGGTAGTGAGCTCCCCATCATCAGAAGCATGTAAGCAACAGTTAGACAACGCTTGGAGGAGAGCCACTGAAAGTCCGTCCTCTGTCCCTAACTCTATGAAGTGAGGCAGAGGAAAGGTCTCTCTGAGCTCAGCTGGGTTGTTAAGACCCCTTCTCACCATATTTTAGCTCCTTCTGGGCCTGCTGTCTGAGGTACACTCCATCCCTGCTTTCCTCTACACCCCACTGGTCCACTAAGTGAGGCCTGAAGATTACTTGCACGGTTAGGTAAATATTACAGCAGTCAAAAGTGCAGCTTTGATGGGGGAGAGAAATACGTAATTTGCAGAAATACCAGTGCATCAAACTACACGTGGCCTGCGAGTGAGTAGCAGTGACTGACAGCTTCAGTGGCGCTGGTTCGGGTAGTTTTTTTCTTTTTGAAATCTCTGATAGACACCAATAGGAAGGAGCCTGAGATTCCCTCTCTGGTGGTGGGGACTGCCTGGAGGGCAGGAAGCCTGTTGTCACTGAGCCTGGCCTGTTTCTAGGGCGGCTATGGTCATGGTCAGAAATCTGGTCTCTAGTCAGTGGTGAGCACTGAGCAACCTCAAGGGGGGCCTGGTTCAGGCTCTCCCCCTGGGGAAGAGGGCCTGCCTCTGCAGACCACCTACTGGGAGCCAGCTGTGTGCTAACGTGTCTCTACCTGAGTTATGGTACACAGGGCGCCCTCCGGCATGCAGCTGCCCCGAGAGGGATGAAGTAGAGGCCACGTGTTGGCAGAACCTTGGGGGATGTGAGTCATCCAGGGTGGCCCCCCCCCAATCCTCTGCCCATTCTTCCTAGAATATCTGGGGCTGGAGAAGAAATAATTATGAGAGACCGAGCCAAGTGAACGGGACGGATATCTCAGCATTGTTTTCTCTCTTGTTTGAATTGAAGTCTTCAAAGAGCCACTTCCCTGAGCTTTGGGGGTGAGGAGAGAGAGGGGGTTTGGAATCTCTTAATTTTGGTTCCCTGCAGGGCTGGCAATTCAGCCACCAGGAATGCTCCGAGCTCAAAGAGGTGGGAAATGAAGCTGCCAGCAGCCAGCACCAGGGCAAAGACGCGGTCTGGCTCAGCCTGGGAGCGGGTCCTTGAGGAGGAGACGCATGAGGGTGGAGGATGGGGGCCGATGCTGCAAGAAGGATCCCTCTGGAAGGTGTGTGGCAGGAGTTCAGAGAGCCAGAAGCATGCTTCTGAAATGCTGGAAAGCCGCTTGGTTTACGTTGAGGGGAACTGAGCTCCAGAGAGGGGAAGGGACTTGCCTAAGGTCACTTGCAAATTACAGTTGCTAAGTCCGTGGCTGTCTTTGCCTTCTTGGAAGCCTCTGTTCTTTCTCAATGCTGCCCTGCAGGGAGGTGAAGGCCTGGGATCATCAGAGGAGAGCAAGGAAGGCCTCTCCTTGCTGCTAGAGTGAGGGGGGAGACATATCCTCTGACTGGGGAGATTCAGCACCTGCCCTCCGGGACCTGCTGGTCTAATAGCACGCAAGTACTCCCTAGTCTGAGGGGAATTGGCAGACTGATGGTGGAGACATAGCTCCGACCCTAATGGAGCTCTCAGTCTGATGTGGGAGACAGCTCTGCATGAAGAGGTGCAGTCTCTGGACTTGGGGAAGCTTCCAGGCTGAGAGGGGACTTTCTGTTCAGGCCTGCTCCTTGGCTGAGGGGAGCCCATGATCAGCTCTGTCCCGTGAACTTGCTGACACTCCTCTTCCTCCTTCAGGAAGTCCTCTGGCATCCCACCCCAGGACACAGGACCAGAGCCATCTGGATCCTCCTTCATCCACTAGGAAGGGACTGACAGTCACCCCAAAGCCTCGGGTAAATGTCCAAGCGGTCCCTCAGGGCATCCCACTTACCCCAGGCCTGTCATCCCATCAGCATCATGCAGCCTCTCTCACCCGTAAAGGATATCAGAGCCCATCAGAGGCTGCAGTCACCCCAATTCCATCGGACCCTCCCTTCTCAGCGCTGCTCCAGCCTCACTTGCACCTTAAATAGCCATGCCTTTCACGTCCTGACACGTTTGTTTACAGCTCATTTGCTCCTGGACTAAGAGGTTGCGTTCAGGAGCTGGAGACATTAAGAACAATTGACCCACTCAGGAAACGACTGCCCTGAAATGACAGTGGTGGAGGATTCTCTGTACAGAAGGTCCTGGAGCTATTGCAGAGGAAGGCAAACCCATGTGTGTTTCAACCTGTAGAATCTGCCATCAACAGGGCTGAGGGGGATTCCTGCCTTGGGTGGCACGTGTGTGACATATGACTATCTTCCACCCAGATAAGCCTGTGGGACAGTTGTCCGGCTGCTTCCCTTGCCCCCTGCCCTGGAGCCCCCAAGAACGGAGGCCAGTTGCAGGTCTGATGCCTCCTGTCCTTCCATCTGCTTCTAGCTCTGGGAAGAACTAATTGGCTTTGGTTTCACAAGTTGGTGACAAGTAATTTCCTCCACTCCCAAGCCATGTGTGTGATCACCCTGAGCCGGGCTGGAAGAGAGACAGGCAAACCACAGCCACAGCCTCCAGCCTCCCACCTGAGTGCAGGTGTTCTTCTGGAGGTGCCACAGGTAAGCCATGTCTCTGGGCCCATTTCTCCTTCAGCTGCATCCCCTGGGGACCCAGGAGTCCCTAATACCCCATCCACAGCCCCAAAGTACTTACATCACCTGGGAACCTCCTACAAAGCACCAAAGAAGGAAACCTCAATGCTGGTCACTCAGGGGACCGCAGGGAGAGAGGCTTTGGGGTGTATTTTAGCATTTTAGAAAGACGTCTGCACTGCGGGTCAGGAGGCCTGAGTCTCAGAGCTGGCTCTACTACTAACAGGCTGGAAGATTAAGGCTGTTCGCTTTGAACTCAAGTTCTGTTTTCTCAACTGTAAAATGACCAGACGAGGCAGAGTAAACAAAGGGACGGAGTGATGGTGGGAAAGGAATTCCTTCCTCTACCACTGGGCTGCACACGTTTGGAATCATCAGCAGGCATCCTCTCCTCCTTTCTTCATGTTTCACAAAGGGGCCCAGGGCCTTCTTCTCCAAACCCCCCTGCACTTTCCCTTTCCCCACAGTGGCTGCTGTGGAGGAGGAAGGCAGAAGGAATCCAGAAGACTCTCAGAGAGTGGGTTCTGAGCAGGAGGACAGGACAGGGTAGATAGGAAACTCACAATAGGCCAAGGAGGTGGAAAATCAGCTCCCCGCCTCTTCTCCTGAGCTTCCTGATTCCACTTTCTAACCCTTGTCCAGCTGACAGCTTCCTCTGCCTTCCTGACTGTGGCCAAGGGTCACCTCCTCCTGGATGCCCACCCAGGTTGACTCTCTTGGATCAGGTTTTTCCAGTATCTCTCCAAATCTTCTGGCCCTCAGTGCTCAGTGGCATTTGTTTTCTCATGACATGGGTGTTCCACCTTACCCATTAAGCGACTCATTTCCATTAGGCTGAGAGCAATGTCTATGGCAACCAACAGTCAGCCAACCCCCAGACACATACATGTGTCTAAACAACCAAGAAAACAGAGCTGCCTAGTTCATCACTCCAGATATGTGAGTGAAAAGTGCTTATTGTAACCACTGTGGTCATTTTGTGCTCATCTGTTATACAGAATTACCATGGCGATAGGTAACTGATATATATATGGCTAAGAATTGGGGCTCCAATTGCCTGGGATCAGCTCCTGGCTCCACCATACACTAGCTGTGTGACCTGGAGAAGGTAACCTGGTCTCTCTGACCCTCAGTCTCTTCATCTATAAAGTAAGGGTAAAAATAGAAGTCACCTCATAGGGTGTTGTGAGGATTAAATGAGACGCTTCATATAAAGTGCTTAGAACAGAGCCTGACACATAGCAAGTGGTCAATAAACATTCACTCAATATTGTGCTCCAGGGCTGAGCCAGAGCCTGCAAGGATAAATTTCTGGGTCACTCCCACCTGTTCATAGTCTGATAGAAAGAAACCCTCACCCCCTGTCACTCTTGGCTCCACCATGGTTACACTAAATTGCTGAAAACCCTTTCTTCAGTGGCCACTTCCAAGCTCTTAATCTCTGCGGCTCAAAAGAAAAACCTATTGAAGAAAATGCCTGCGGAAGGTCCGGGACCTTGGACAGAGTCGACAGGCTGGGTGTCCGCCTGCTCTTCTGTCTGGGAGCTTTAGGAGGGAGCAGGCTGGCCCGGGAAACGCATGCTTCTGTTTTGAGATCCCTGGCTGTGTGAACCCGGTGCCAAAAATCTGTGTGAAGAGTGGAGACTTCAGGCAGCCGCGCAGCACGGGGGCAGGCAAACATGTGGACACCGGGCGGGGTGGAGGCCTTCCTTCCAGCTGCCCGGTGGGCACAGACATCAGCCTGGAAACGGGTGACGCTGCTGCACGTTAAAATGGAGACTCAGGGGCTTCCCTGGTGGCGCAGTGGTTGAGAATCTGCCTGCTAATGCAGGGGACACGGGTTCGAGCCCTGGTCTGGGAGGATCCCACATGCCGCGGAGCAACTGGGCCCGTGAGCCACAATTTACTGAGCCTGCGCGTCTGGAGCCTGTGCTCCGCAACAAGAGAGGCCGCGATAGTGAAAGGCCCGCGCACCGCGATGAAGAGTGGCCCCCGCTCGCCGCAACTAGAGAAAGCCCTCGCACAGAAACGAAGACCCAACACGGCCCAAAATAAATAAATAAATGAACCCAAAAGTTTAAAAAAAATTAAAAAAAAAAATGGAGACTCAGCACCCCAAAGGAGGGGCTGACAGGGTACAGGGATGCTGAGAGAAGTTGGGAGGCAGGGCATGGTAAGAAGGTGTGCCTGGGTGGGTGGGTTTGAACTGGATCTGTGTGCCTGGGATAAAAGGATAGCATATAAACAATGATTTTCCAAGAGTGGGAGGTACACGGAGGACACATGGGGGTGAGAATCTGTGCCTGACAGTAACACTGGTCCCACAATCCACATCCAGAACCTTGAAGCCAGATGTGTTCTGGAACTCAGGCCTCTTTCTCCTTCTGGAAGGTTGATATGCTGCTTGTTCAGTATATTATATAACCCACCCAGGGGGCCGAGGAATCACTCCGTAATCACCCACATCAATATTTCTGCAGTGAAACGTCTGGATAGTAACACTAAGTAAGATAAATAGAGACCATAATAAGCTCCCATTGGGCTCAGGCTGGGTTTTGCCACCAAGACAGTTCAGATCAGGTCCAGTTTGGCCACCAAATGGATTACCAAAAAAAACCTTTCAATTTTCAGATCTTTTTGGATTTCTGGGTTACAGGTAAGGGGTTGTGGGCTTGTGAAAATAGAGTAAGAATTATGACGTTCTGCTCAATAACCACGACAATAGCTGCTATGTATAGGGTGCCCACCGCGTGGTTGGCCCTGCTCTTGGGTCAGCTGGACGATTCACCATAACCCTAAAAAGTGAGCATGGCCTTCTCCATTTGATGGAGAAGGGGAAAGGTAGGTTAAGGGAGTATCTAAGTCAGCACAACTGGTAAGAGGAAACAGAAGCACATAAGAGGCAAATTGCACTCCGAGAAACATCTGGAATAAAGTGCCTAGAAACAGAGAGGTTTAGTTTAAACCAAATGGTCCATCAGCTGAATTTGCCCCTGCTGGCCTGTATGTTTCTGTTTATAAAAAGAATAAGAGCATGACGGGGCCTTAAAGGTCTCTGACTCTTTGCCCAAAGCCTATCATGGTGTCCTCCTGGAGAGGGATGCCAGCATTCTGATCCCTGCTCTGGGCTCACTCCTTCCACTCCCTCTCTCCCCATTTCACAGCTGGAGAAACTGAGGCTGGTGCACAGTGATGTGCCTGAGGGCACATACTGTCTTTGTGACAAGAATCATGGGATTCTGGGAGTTCCCTGGTGGCCTAGTGATTAGGATTCTGGGCTTTCACTGCCATGGCCCGGGCTCAATCCCTGGTCAGGGAACTGAGATCCTGCAAGCCCCGTGGCATGGCCAAAAAAAAAAGCAAAACAGAAATCATGGGATTCAAATGCACCCTAAACAATATTATTATTAATGGCATTATACATTAGTTGGGCACCTACTATATGCCAGTCCTCGTTCTTTGTGCTTTATGTATATTATCTCATTTAATTTAAGTGCTGGGGGTTAGGCTGGAAGCAAGCTTGCTAAAGGTGGTTCTTAAATGCTGGGCTTCTTGCTGGTGGGTTTCAACAGGAAGCTTGTAAAGTGGAAGAGGCCTCAGAGATTAGAGACCCACTTGGAGACAATAGGAGATGGGAGAGCAGGACAATCCCTTTATTCAGAGGGAGGGAGGGTGATGTAGGTTCCTGGGAATTTAAGTTAATGAGCAAGGAAAACAATCACTTTATTTAAATGAATTGAAAAATATTTGGCTTCACTCTGTAAGAAGAAGCAGTTAAGGGGTTTTATTTTATTTTGGCCCTAGTAATATTACAACCTCCAGGCTGGTTATTATGTGTCACTTCCCGGGGAAGATTGAAAAGAAAATAGTTTCATCCCAGGCAATTGTAAACCGTTTGATTTGATGAGTTGCTGTTCCCACTTAGAAATTACAAGCACCAGTGTCAGGTGACCTGGCCCGGCTGGGCGGCTTTGTTTAACTGGTTACAGAAAAGAGGGAAGAAGAGAACATTTTCTTGTCTTTTCACCAGGAATTCTCAAAATGCAGTGTATGTGAGTCCTGGGGGGATGGGCAGGCAGCGAAAGACAAATTTCCAGGCCGCTCAGCGGTAAAGCCTTCCTAAGACAGCAGCAGGTGGAATGGACTTGGTTCTCAGCAGAAAGGAAGAACCTCCCTTAATACGTGACTATTCCTCAAGGCGATGAGGAGCCAAGCAAGGGGCCAGGCAGGGCTTGTCCGCAGCTTCCAGCTCTCTAGGGTCCACCCCTCTCTCATTCCAATTCCAGAAGAGTGCTGCTACAGGGTCAATACACCCGCTGTGTGTCAGACGCTCTTACTGCATTAATCTCATTAAATCCCCATAATGACACTGACCCCCATTTTACGGATGAGGACAGCGGGGTGCAGAGGGGTGACAGACTTGCCTGAGTCCCGCAGGTCTTAGGTGACACGGCCAGGATTCAAACTCAGACTTGACCTTGTAGCAGATGTCACTGGTGCCCATCCCCTCGGCACCTACAGCTACACGCCCGCTTGCTGCCATCCCCTGCCACTCTCTGCCTCAGGCTGTTCCTTTGGTGGCCAGGACTGCAGTGTTTATAACCCAGACGCAGTCCTCACCAAGGGCAGACAGGGCCTCGGTGGACAGATACCCCAGTGTCCTTACCCCTTTGTGGAGGAAAGGATGGCTCCGAGTGTGGTCTACACCGCTCTTCCAAGTCTGGTCCCTGCAACATCAGCGCCAGCATCACCTGGGAGTTTGTTAGAAATGTGAATTCTTGGGCCTCACCCCAGACCTACAGAATCAGAAGCTCTAGAGGTGGGGCTCCGGAGTCTTCTTTTAACAACCTCTTCAGGTGACGCCATGCACAATAAAGTTTTAGCAGCTCTCCTCTATACCATCACCCAGAGCTCCCTGGGGGACTGGGCTCATTTCCCACCTGCTCAACAGCACATTCTTTACTGGCTGTCTTCCCTCCCCTGTGTCACTTCCCTACTCCCCTACAACACTTCCTGGGATCACCTCTGATAGAAATGACTTGTAGTCAAATCTTTGTCTTGGGTAGGGGGATGGGGAGGTTTCGGGGAAACCTCCTAAGACAGACCCAAATCCCAATTCTTTCTGCAGCATCTTCAAGGCTTAGGTGGGGAGACACTCTGGGTGCTGACGCTGAGGATGACTTCTGAGGGGTACCAGATCATTCCATTCTGGCCCTGGCCACCAAGGTCTAAGACCCCTAACTGACGCTTCTTCTATTTCTCCTCCTCCATCTTCATGCCTGACATTTATAGGACACTTTTTCTGGGCCAGCCAATGTGCCAAATGCTTCACATGTGTCATCTCATTTAATTGTTATGACGATCCCCCTGGAGTAGGTACAGTGATTAGCTGCTAGATCTGATGGAGAAGCTGAGGCTAGCTTGCCCAGGGTCAAGCAGCTTGGTGCCCCTGGCTTCCGAGCCCCTATCTGAATCAGTACGTAAGAGCTATGATTTGACATTGGGGTGCCTCTGGCTGTTTCTGGCCTAAAGGCAAAGAAATCACCCCAATCTTTTCACTCTGGCTCCACCTGCTGACCCGTCACCCTCCACATCTTCCCTCATACAGGTGAGCCTCGTCACCTCCACCTGGACAAGGCCCATGCCAACCGAGACCAGGATGGATTCCTGTGGCAACCGTATGGAAGTCCCAAGGATAAGGCAGAGCCCGCAGCGAGCAGCTCTGGGCCTCTTGGTTCTTTACCTGCTTAGGTGCTGGGACCAGCCATCTGGCCTTTCCCTAGACTTGGACAGGGAGTCATTGGGGAAGGGACATTGGACTTTCACTCCCCATTAATCACCCTCAGTGTCTCTCCTTTCTACCCTTTCTGCCTCTTCCCCCATACTCTCTTGATTCCTCCAGCTCAGAGGGTAAAGGGAGCTAAAATTTATTAAGAACGTTCCAAATGCCAAGCACCATACTAGAGCTTTCTCATAAACCCACCCTCTCTAGATTGAAAGGTGGAAGCTTTTACATCCATTTGGGAAGAGAGGACGCTGAGCCTCAGGGGTGAAGGGGACTCACCAAGGCCACGCATCTAGCAAATGACAGAGCTGGAGTTTGAACCCAGATTTGCCTGCATCAGTCTATACATTGTCCAGCCCCCCATCCTGTCCTACCACATGAGCACGCCCATTCCCTCTGGCGGTGAGCCCGCTACTTGAGTGCTTGAGCCCACCCTCTCCTCCACGTGCTGGGGCCTTCTGCCTCTTCACCTATGTCCCACCTTCAGCTCCAAGATCTCCCCAACCCCTGGCTCTGGCTCTTCAGCCTAGACGTGTGTACAGCTCCCCATCCTAAACACTCTCACACAAACACACACACAAACACACACACACACATACACATACACACACACACACACACCCATCTTGAAGCTACTCCCTCACACTCTTATCCTTTCTCTTCTTGAATATGAACTTGTCAGGAGAGATAGTCCCTACCCAGTGGCATGGGTGAAGACTAGAAGGTTCTGGGGGGTGAAGATGGCATGAAGGCCACTCCCAGTGGACTTCCATCAGAAGCTTCATGGGCACCAAGCCCACTGGCCTTTTTCAGACCTTCTCTTTGTCCTCTTACGTGGATGACTACTTGATTTGTGAAAATCTCCTCTTTTGTTCCACGGCCTTGGAGGAGGGTGGAATAGTCTATATTAGGCCCCTACTGGATGCCATGAACTTTGCCAGACACTTTCTCTCTAATCCTGACAGTTAGGAGGTGGGTATGGATTTTTCCATTTCACAGATGAAGAAACTGAAGCTCTGAGTGTCCCCATGCAACATCACAGAGACGCCCCAAAGGAGAATCAAGACAAAAACCCAGTTTGGCTTGGCACCAAAGTACCTGGTCTTTGCAGTAAACCAAGCTTTCCCTCACAAACCAGCCTCAGGGGATCTGGCAGACACCCATCCCAGGGTCAGTCTTTTCCCGTTTGCTGTTTTATTCATTCATCCAAAGGCTCAGCCGCCAAATCTGTTCCCTTTCTTTTAATATTTATTAGTGTTTTACCTGCTTTCAAAAGGATCCCATCAGAGGCTAAGGGAAGAGGGAGGGATGAAGGAGCTAGGCCTGGCTCCTTGCCTGATTCTGTTCACCATGGAACTCAGATGAGCATTCAGGCCTGGCCCTGCCTTGGGATTCAGTTGCAGAAAGCT
The DNA here is from genome assembly GCF_949987535.1 of Balaenoptera acutorostrata. Lineage (NCBI taxonomy): Eukaryota > Metazoa > Chordata > Mammalia > Artiodactyla > Balaenopteridae > Balaenoptera > Balaenoptera acutorostrata. The sequence goes on along the minus strand of NC_080064.1, from coordinate 14,024,051 downwards.
TCTCTGGAACCCAGATTCATGGGAAGGGGAGAGATGAGAACTATTGAGTACTTACCAGGTGCCGAGCACTGTACCAGAAACTTGACCTGGGTCTCACAAAATCACATGGAAGGAAGTATCTTCCCATTTTACAGATGGGGAAACTGAGTCTCAATGGGGTGAAGCAAACTCCTAAGGTCACCCAGCTGGCAAATGTGAGGGCCAGGGCTCGAATGCAGGTCTGAGCTCTATAACACCTCCACCGTAAAGAAGGGTCCTCTCCTTAAACTTTTGCACTGGGGTCTTCATTCTACACATGGGGAAACTGAGACTCAAACAAGTCCAAGCTCAAACCTTGTACTCATGACAAAAATCAAGACTAGACCCCAGGTTTCCCGGCTCCCATTACAGTGCTCTTTCCACCCTCCTGCCTGGCTTTGCCAAGTGCCAAGGTCAAGGTTACTGGAACCCCAAAGACTACAGAGCCCACCTCACCCTTAGAGGTCATGGAGTCCCTTCTCCTGCCTCTGGGACATTCTGTTCCTTAATCACCCTGGACATAGAAGTGGGGAGGATGGTGGGGAGAAATCCTTTTAATTCTCAAATGTCCCCTAGAAAATATTTTGGGGAGAGCAAAGCCCAATCCAGGAAGGAAGTCCCTTCAGCAGACCCACAGTCCTGCCTCAGCTCAATAAAGAGTGCCATTCACTTGTAAGTGAGCAGGAGACTGCAGTGGGAGCCTCCTCTCCCAGGGGCCCCTCAGAAGACACCCATGGCAAGGGCTCATAGGGAGGGGACGGAAGGCTCCCATGTCCTGGTACCTGTCTTGATACTGAGCAAAGAGAAGAGGCCTGTAAGGAAAGAATGCTTCTTTTTAACTATTCTTCCATCCCCTTTTCTGTAGCAGTCTGCGGTCTGTGCCAAGTCCCCCCAGGCTGTAATGTGTGGGTTGACACACAGTAGTCACTCAACAAAAGCTTTGCTGGCCTGTAGGCTCAGTGCCTCTGCCACTGGTAGTTGGTGTTTGTTGATTGGAATTGAGCTCAGTGAGTTCGGCATCATAGGAACTGGAATCGGGAGCTTTATTTCCAATTCCCCCCATGACTCAGTATATGATCTCTCCAAGCTTCAGCAGTCTTGACTGTCACTTGGGGAAGAGGCCTGTCCTGGCTATAGTGTTTCATGGGGAAAAAATTAGATGACAGATGGAAATGTGCTTCATATATATAAAGTGTAATGCATTGTCATTACAAGCAGCTTTCATATGCATTCTCTCTACTGACACTGTTAGGAAGTCCTTCCTTCAGTCTAACTTCCATCTTGCCTGCTGTGGTTTGGTAAAGATCTATGTATTCCAGACCAGGGGAAGAGGCCTGTCCTGGCTATAGTGTTTCATGGGGAAAAAATTAGATGACAGATGGTAATGTGCTTCATATATATAAAGTGTAATGCATTGTCATTACAAGCAGCTTTCATATGCATTCTCTCTACTGACACTGTTAGGAAGTCCTTCCTTCGGTCTAACTTCCATCTTGCCTGCTGTGGTTTGGTAAAGATCTATGTATTCCAGACCAGTACGCCCAAAACTGGGATGGCACTACTGGTCAAAAGGAATATAGAGATAAAAATAAAGTGTGTGTCTTCTTTAAAAAAATAACTTCCTCCACTTTCAACGTTGTTCAGAGTAAAGAGTATAATTTGCTTGACTGCCCCAGCCCATCAGCTTATCACTGAGGGCCTAGCAACTCCAAGAGGGGAGGATTATGCAAATAGAAATCAGCTTTCAAGAAAGTGGGCTAATCCAATATTACCAAAAGGGCTGAATTTGAGAGAAAAGGGAAAGCAACTAAGATATGTGTGCTGCAGAGACAGTGAGCTGGTTTCTGGTGTGATATGGAGCAAAGAGCCCTTACTGGCACCTGAGCCAGGGTTGTCGGAAAGGGGACCTGGTCTCCATTTTCCTGATACTCAGAGAGGGAAGGAGAGGGAATTAGGTAGTGGACAGAGAAACTCTTTATTACATTATTTGCTTCTGGAATAGCCCCTTCTCCTTCTCAGAAATCTGGCCAAATGCCAAGAGGTAGGTGTAGTATTAGAAGGCTTGAAGCTTTCCCATTGAGCTTTTCACATAAAGGCAAACTGAAATCCACCAGGTGGAGCATATTGTAGATTCATAAGGTCAGACCAAGGCCTTTCCTGCCCCCTTGGGAAATATCCAAGAGCACAGGTCACCTCCAAGATGGTGTCTGAGCGAGGGCACTTGTCAAAGAAAATGGGAGCCGGCAGCACCATGGACAGCTCCCAGGGATGGCCCTGGGAACCTGGCTCCCTTGGTGACCTGGGATTGTGACTTAGGGATCCAGCCTTAGGTTTTCTTTTGGGAAACTGGAAGCCTATTGGCCTGTAAGCCTTTTTGGCTCCAGCACTGAAGGCAGACAATTAAACAGGCAATTCAGATGCACTTTGATAAATGCTATGATTTAAAGGAAGTGGAGGGGACCATTGAAACTCAGAGCAGAAACACCTAACCCAGATTTAGGAGTGGAGAAAAGATTTCCAACCTGAAGGATGAGTCAGAATAACCCTGGTGAGAGAGGAGAGTGAATCTGTTTCAGGGAGAGAAACAGCACAGGCAAACGCCCCGAGGTAAGAGAGGGTGTGGCTTATTCGAAGAGCTGAAAGAAGCTCCTTTGTGTGGCTGGAGCATCAGGTGGGAGGGTCTGGGTGAGGACTGTTGAAAGATGAGGTGGAGAAGTGGGCAGGGGCCAGATTCTGTAGGGCAGGGAACAGAGCAAGACTCCATTCTGAGGCCAATAGCGGGTTGCTTCAGGGTTTTGTGCAGTGAAATGACTTGATTATATTTACATCCTGAAAGTTCCCTCTAGCTTCAGGATGGAGACTGTATTGGGGCCGGGTAAGCCCATCACACTGGGCAGGTCAGGAGGTGACAGACATCCTGATTAGGGTGATGATGAAGTGGGCTAACAGGTGGGGGCCTCAGGATAGAGGGCAGTGGACACATTTGAGAGAGATTTAAGAAATGGAATTGGCAGGACTTAGACGGAGATTGCTTGGGGATGAGGAGTGAGGAGGAGGGAGGGCTTAAGGATGACTCTTGAGGTATAAGAAGCAGGGAGGAAGAAAAGGAATACAGGGTGGAATCAAGAGGAATTACAGAAAAAGGGAGAGGGAGTGACTTAGAACAGAGAGAGACAGAGCCACAGAAATGAGGGCGAGGAGCGTAGGAAAGGGGAGGGCCATGATAGAATGGTCAGAGTAAGGAATTCAAGTCTTTATTCTGTCACCCGTGTGTCCTGCCAGGGTGTGTCATTGTCTGTCCACAATCACAGCCTTGCAGCAGGACTGCACCAGACTGTGAGCAATATTGAACTTGACAAAAGCAACTCTGCTTGGATGGATGAGGAAATCCTCACAAGCCCAGCAGGAGCACCAAGTGGGTGGGCGCCAAGCGGGCAGTCAGAGAAGTGAGAGTGAGTTTGGCTCCTGATTGCCATGCACCTGGGGCAGGTGACCCTTCCTCCAAGCCTCAGTTTCTCACCCCGTAATTCAGAGGCTGGGTCACTTCTCCATCCGCTTCTCTACAGTGGAAGGGGCTGGAGACTGGAAGAACACGTCTGGGCAGGGCCAGGCCTGTCACTTGTCCCGGGGTTAGTATATTTCACTTTGTTGATTCAGAGCATCTATCACTTGACAAAGCCTAAAGGGAGATGGGTTGGATAAACTAACTTCTCCATTTTCCAGAAAATCCCAGCCTACAGTACTGAGTGCCCAGTATAAGGAGGACAAGGCCACTAGCTCAAAATAAGTACTGGACGAATGAGTGGGTGGATGGATAGATGAGTAGGTGGATGGGTGGGTGGATGGATAGATGAGTAGGTGGATGGGTGGGTGGATGGATAGATGAGTAGGTGGATGGGTGGGTGGATGGATAGATGAGTAGGTGGATGGATGGATGGATGGGTGGGTGGATGGATAGATGAAGCGAGGGATGGATGAATAAATGGATGGGTGTATGGATGTATGGATGAACAAACACCTGAATGATCACCATGTTCCTATGGGCTCTAGGCACAGGCAAAGCATCTTTGAAGGTTTCAGAAGTGGTACAGAGCCACCAGCCTTAGGCAGCCTATGTCCAGGAGCAGTGTAGGCAACAGCCTACTTTGTGGTTGGTGAGAAATTCCAAGGCCATTAGCCACAACCTGACAAGGTCGCCTGACATAACATTGCTTTGGGAGTAACAGTTTCCAAAGGCACCTGCTAGAATAGAAGGGAAGAAGAAAGCTGATAAGAGGAACCGGGGCCTAGGCCAGGTCAGTTTAGGTGGTAGGTCTAGATCTGGTGAATGGGTAGATGGATGGATGAATGAATGGATAGATGTCCTTGGGAGGCTCAGAAAGAGGGACATGGGGACCTTTGGGCTTCAGGTAAAGACAAACGCTGCCAGCTTCACAGCCCCCATACTCCTAATCCCTCCACGTCTCTTCCCCCACTTTTCAGCCTAGGGGTTAAAAGCAGAAGTACTGAGACCATCTGTCTGGTTCTAATCCAAGGTCCAGTACCTTCTCGAAGCATGAATTGGACTGAAATACCTAAGTCTCAGTTTCTGTATCTACAAAATGGTGACAACAAAAGAACCTGTGTCTTAGAATTGGAAAGATTAGAGATCAGTTATAAAGTGCCTAGCACAATCCTGAGACATAGAAAGTGCCCCCCAAATATTATTTATTAGCTCCCATGAACCCTGCTTTGCTCCTGCAGGGCCCCTTGCCCACGATGCCCTCTCCTTTCTCTCCACTCTCCCCTAACTTTACTTATCTTTCACAGCCCAGCTTAAAGTCTGCCCCTTTCAGGAAGCCTTCTTTGACCAACCTCACGCCATTGCATTGCGAGCTCCTAAGGGTAGGGAAAAAGTCAAGGAGTCCTTTGGCTTCTCCCTGGAGCCTTCAAGGTGGGAGGCGCACAGTTTCTGTAGATGATTGTCCCTGTCAAAGGAAGCTGGGAAGTCTGTCCCAGAGCCTTCACTGCCCGCACCTCCCCCCGTGCCTCCTCCAGATAAAATCCTAGTGATAAAGTCATATTGAACTGGCCCGTCCTCTTAACTGGTGATTTGGCAAAGGACAGACTCCCTGCTAAGCATTAAAAGGCTTTAAAATTCTCTTTATTGAACTACCTCTGAGATCCCATGCTGCATCCTAGGTACTGACACGATCCAGGCTGGGGTTTCCCTGGGCAGGACCACGGAGAGATAAAGGGCCCCCTGCACCTTCTAAGAGGCTGACGGGAGGTAGCCAGAAGCCTGGGGTCTGGCCCGATTCTCAAGGGTGTGGGTGTTCTCTCTCCCTTCCCCTCTTGATTTGACCCAAGGCCAACAACAGAAGGCTACTTAAGGACATTTGGGTGCCAGGAAATAGTGCAGCCCCTCAGGGGACTCAGGAAAGTCTGGGTTTGCTGTGGCCCCTTTGATCTCTGGGTAAGGTGGCAAGGATACTCGGTGGCATCTTATATAAAGGCAAGGTGGACCATACATGGTGGATGAGGTTGCCAGGGAAGGCCATCTGCTTCTTGGGGAAGGGAGAAGCATTCATTATCGAGGAGTGGAGTGACTTCCTAAACTTGTCCTGATCCTGGAAGAGCTCTGACAAGATGCTACCGAGTTAGCATGCAGGGTCGTGGGCACAAGGGGGTTGGAATGGAAGGTGGCTTTGTAATTCTTCCCAGCAATTATTCCCATTGGTTGAGCACCTCCTAGATGTCAAGCTCTGGACCTGGGACTTTTTACCTACACTATCTCACTCAGTCCTAATAACCCCGTGTGGCCGGCGTCATGAGCCCCCTTTACTAGGAAAGGAAGTCTAACATTCAGAGAGGTTAAGTAACTAACTCAAGATGTAATGGCAAGAAAGTGGCAGAGGTAGGATTAGAATCCATGACCTTTCTCACACCCCATACATTGTTTCTCGGGAGCTTGGAGACAGGCAAGAGTGCGGCAGCTTTGGGTGAGCAAGCCCCAGTGCACTCTCCTCCCTTCCTCCCCTTCTGCTTAGATCTCACCAGATATGACCAAGAGAGGAGCTTTGCCCCAGACACTTCCCCAGCTGTTTGTATCTTGGACTTGCTGGGGAAGGAGAAATCCTGAAGTCACTTGATCTGGATTTGGATAGAGAGGCACGTGTGGTCCTGGCTCTCGCCCCTGGCCTCTGCTTAGCTAGTGATAGCTGGGGCAAGTCCGTGGCCTCCTCTGGGCCACTCCTTCCACCTGATAAGTATGGAGGGTGGTCTTGGACATCTCTAAAAGCCATTCTAAGGTTAAAACCCCAGGGTCTTATGACCGTGTCTTTTAAAAGCATTGGTTAGAGAGTATCTCAGCATATCGACTTTATGGAATCAGAAAAAAAGCCATTTGGGGACTTTGACTTCATCCTGTGAAGGAAAATTTAAATGTTTTCATTGCAAGGGATTATAATAAGAGAGATTATTTAGTAGAGGCCTCCTGGTCTGGTATAGTACCACGTGCGTATCAATGTTACAATATCTGTCCGTTTCTCTGCATCCCCGTCACTACCATCCATGCCTAGGCCACCATCATCCCTCATCTGGAAGACTGCAGGAACCTCCTAACTCTTCTCTCCACCCAACTCCTGTCCTTAGCAGAGGCAGTGCTGGGTGATCACCAGATCTCAGTGTTATCCTCTTCCTGGGCACCTGGTCAAACTACATTTCCCAGGCTCCCTTGCAGTTGCAGCCATGTGGCAGGGTTCTGGCCAGCAGAAGATGAGCAGAAATGGCCTAAGCCACTCCCAGACTGGCCCATAAGAGCAATCACATGACTCTCTTGCTTTTGTTACCCCCATTTGGTGGTAACCATGCACAACGTGAGGGTAGAGCCACAAGATGAAATGAGCCTGGATTCCTGAGTCACTTCATGGAGGAGAGCTGCCCAGAAGAGGCATGACCCACATTCAACTTTTTGTGAACAAGAAACAAACCTTTGTTGCATCAAGCTACTGGGATGTGGGGGTTATTTTGTTAATGCAGCACAACCTAGGCTATCCTGACTCACACACTATCCTGTAGTCAGGAGAATTATTTCTGCACAACAGCTGGAGAATTATTTTTAAAACATACATTTGAATTATCTTTGAAACATGTCACTCCCTTCTTAAAACTCTCTAATACATCTGACACTACACAATGAATAAAGTCTACAAAGCCCTGTGTGAGATATGCCTGTCTCCTCTCTGGCTCGTGTTCTCTCTTCCCTCTGTCCCCTGTGTTCCAGGCACATGTCTGATCTCTGGACAGTGTAACCAAGCTCAGCCCTTCCGTAGATACCCTTTTTGCCTGGGACACTCCTCCTCAGACCTTTGCCTGGCTCCTCCTTGTCATACAGAGCTCAGTTTCATTGTTACTTCCTAAAAGGCACCTTTTCTGACCAGCCAACCTCAGAAGCCCCAGTTACTCTCTGTCACAACATCCTAAATGATCTACACCACACTTATCACTGTCTGATACTTTCTTGCTAATTAATTAATGAATGGTCTGTCTCCCCACCCCACTGGAGCAGGGAGATTGTTTGTCTTATTCACCACTATATTTCGGTGTCTAGAACAGTTCCTGGCATAGGGTAGACACTTTGTGAGTGCTCGTGGACTGGGAACACGAGCTTATAAAAGCTATAACTTTTATAGCTCTGTGAGGTGGGAATTACTATCCCCATTTAGCACAAGAGGAAACTGAGGCCCAGAGAAGTCAAAGCCAGTAAATGGCAGAGCTCAGATTTCAGCCTGGCTCTGTCAAACTCCACAGACATCCTCTTTCTACTCTATAATTTTTTGCCTCTTTTGAAGGTATTTTAATTACATGGGGTTTATGATCCAACACAGAGAAGGGAAGCTACTCTGTCTTTGGTAACTTCTTTTTACTCAGCCCTTGCCCTCAGGGCTTCCCTGTCTGACGGGGGAGACATGGTCCTTTTCTCCTGAAAGAACACACAGGCTGAGGCTGAAGACAGAATCCCAGCACCTGCGAGAATCACAAGGGCATTTATAAAGTAACCTTTAGGTGAGCGCCAGTGGTCAGAGCACATGCAAATTCACCAGGAGAGGGAGAGAGGGAGGGAATGAGAGGGAGAGAAAGACAGAGAAACAGAGACAGAGACAGAGACAGAGACACAGAGACAGAGTGCTTGATCAGGGGGCATCCACACCTCCTCCCCAGTGAGAGGAGGAGAGCAGACTGTCCAACGGACCAGCCGGCAGAGGACTCAGATGCTGCTAAAGTTCCCCCGGCAACAGGAAATGAGTCTGAGGACACACAAAGGGGAGGTGGTGGGGAGCCAGGGCCAGGGGTGCAGGTTCTGACCGTTGCCAACTCCTGCACCAGTGGGTTTCCACTGCTGCATCAGGCGCCCCGACCTTTCCCTTGTGCGCCAGTTGGGGGAAGGGGAGGCAAGATCTAGAAAGAGAACAGGTTTTGTTTTTTAAGGCTGGAACTTCTTCTCTTGCCACATGGCTCTTGGCCATTCCTCTGGTCTCAACCAGAGAGACATAGGATACAGGGTGAGGAGAGATGCTGCTAGCACAGAACTGGGCTTGGGTTGTGAAGTGGCAATCCAGCCAAGTTCTCCAAGCTCAGAAAGGCTGCCCAGGATTCCCACGCTGCTTTTGCACAGAGAGCTGCCCCTGCCAGGACCACCTTTGCATCTCCCCTCACCTTCTCCATCTGGTGAAATGATGCAGGCACCCGTGCCTCCAACCTACCTGGATGTCACCTCCTCTCTGAAGTCTCTTCATATCCCACCACTCAGCAGCTTACTCCCTCTGCTGGGCCTCCAGCAAGCCCCTGGCCACTAATCTATGCCCCGCACTCCACCCGCCACCGCCAACTCCCTAACTCGGCTGCCATCTTTGATCTCTTAGATTGCTGCAGCGGCCTCCAGCCCAGAGCCCCTGACCCACTCTGGGGCTCCCCAACCTCCGCCCAGTCCCAGTTCATTGACCTCACAGCTGCAAGCGATCACACAGACCGTGCCTGCCGCTCCTCTGTGTAAAAAAGCATTCCCTTCTTTGCCCTCAGGGTTAAGTTCAAGCATCTTATCAAGATGAACACCTGATCTAGGGCCCACTCATCCCTCCAGCTGCTTTCTGCTTCTTTGCCTCTTCCCATCTAGACCCCAACTAGATGGCCCACTTTAATTTTCGGGCTTGCCATACTCTCTCCCATTTTAGGGGGCCTGCACAGGCTTTGGGCTAAGTCTGCCTCATTCTTCAAACCTTAGCTCCTACTTTCCTTCCTTGGGAAGCCAACCCTGACCACTCAAGTCGGGGTTGGGCATCCTCGCTACATAACCCCTTCATCATTTGACAAGCGGTTCTGATCTATGCCTTCTGCATCCCCCAACAGGATGTAAGCTCCTTGAGGGCAGAGAGAACCTGTCTTGTTCAGTGCTGTGCTCTCAGCAGCTACCACAGAGCCTGGCAGCCCCGGGTGTCCAAGAAATAGTTGTTAACTGAATGAATGATGTGGGGATGTTGGATGAATGAATGAATGAGTTTCACCCAGGGCACCTTGCCCGAGAGAACTCGCCATGCGGCATCATCCGACCTTGTCTAACCTATATCTGTGTCCTAAGGACCATGGTGGGCAAAAACAAACATACTGAGTCATTTCTCAAGGCCCCAAGAAGGAGGCTGGCTGTCTGCTTTGGTAGCATTTTCCCAGCCTCCTCCCCTCTAATCACTCAGAAAACCACAACTGCAAGTTGCCCTGGTCTAATGGAAAATCCCAGCATCGCTCTTCTACAAAAGCAATCTAGAAATCACACTTGACAACATTGCCAGCACCACAGAAGCCAGGCTCCGACTGTCTGCCCAGAGCCTCCCACGTTGTGCAAAGTTTTGAGCTATACAGAGGGGTTAATTCCGGCAGCTTGAAATGAATCACAGTGTCTCCCTTCAAAGTCAAGTCAGCCAGCACTGGCCCCGCTCCCACTGTGTGCACAGCCCCGTGTGGGAAGCGTGGAAGGGACGGAAGGAGGGAGAAAGCCTAGACTCAGCTTGCAGGAAATCTACAATCCCTACAAGCTGGTTGTCTCTCTGGCGTGTTCTGTGGGCATCTCTCTTCAGGGCTAGGGAACCATCCTCCGTGCCCTGTAGACACCTCTGTGCCTGGGCTTTTTCCTTTTAGCTCATGGTCTATTGGCCTGGGCGGACCGTGAGTGCATGAGAAGAGGAGGAGAGGCTTGGGGAAGGAACTAATATTCTGAAATACTTAATAGGAGTGTGGACACTGAAGCCAAACCTCCAGGGTTCGAATCCCACTTCTTTAATGTACCAGCCGTGTGATCTTGAGCAAGCGGTTGCCTCTCTGTGCCTCAGTCTCCTCATCTGTAAATGGGGACGAGGACAGTACCTTCCCAGAGGGTTGCTATGAAGATTAAATGAGCCAACATATGTGAAGTGCTTAGACAGCGACTGGCCTAGAGTCCGTGCTCAATAAACATTCGCCCCTATTGTTGTTGTTATTGATATTATTTGCCAGGCACTATGGCATGCACTTGCCAGAATGATCTCATGTTATAGCCACAGTACCTCTTGGGGGATATTATTCCCTTCATTTTCCAGGCAAGAGAACAGAGGCTCTAGACACCAGTGACCTGCCACACCCACCTCAGGCTGCTTCCAGCCGAGGCTCACTGGCCAGAGCACTGGGGCAGCTGCAGGGAACTCGCCATCCCCTGAAACACCTCTCTGCCAAGCGCTCTGGAAGCTCACACTCAAAGGACAATGTCCTCCTTCCCCGCTACTACCCAGGATGACAAAGACAGGTAGTGGGTGGGACTGCGGCGGCCCGTCCCAGGTGGGGTCTTGATGGCTCAGAGGAGGAAGAGGGCGCACCTCCCCCAGCATAGGTCAGAACCCCAGTCTTGTCTTTGGAAGCCTAATAGAGCTGGTCCCATCCTCGGGTCATCAAGGCTGGCAGCGCTGTGAAGTGGAGGATTCACATCAACTGACCATCTCAACAGAAGAAGAAAACGGCTAGCGTGGGGCTCAGAGTCAGAAGGACCCGGGTTCGAGTTCCAGCCCTGCAACTTGTGGGAAATCCCATCACACATCCGAGCCTCAGTTTCCCCATCTGTTCGATGGAGCTGCTCATAGCTCCTGTTTTGGGTGGTGCATGGACAACCCTTAGCTTAATGCCTGGCATGATATGAAGCATCAAGAAGGATTCGTTCTCCCCTCCTTGAGTCCCAAGCAGCTTCCAGAGGGCCTCGGCAGCTGAGGAATTTCCTATAATATTCTGAGAGCCTAGGGTGGGGGCTGAGCCTCAGGGTGGCCTGGGGCTCCCGGAGGCGCTCAAGTCTGTGACTCGCGTGGGCAGAACGGCTCTCTGGTGCCACAGTGGCATGCTAGACGGGCTGCCACAAACCCACACAGTGGTTTGGTGTGAATGAATAAGAGGTGTCCCAAGAGTGAGGCTCGGTAACTAGGGCATATGCTGAGTCAGCTCTCTTTGCCTTCTCAGTCAGGCATAACTCCAGGGACGCCACAGCAAGACACCCGCTGCCATCTTTGCAGGAAGCCCAAGGTGATGAGACCGCAGAGGGTGAGCCTGGAGGTTGCAGGCCTGAGCTCCACAAGGATAATTAAGTTGACTGGTGTTAGATGGAGGGAGATTACAAGGTACATGTTCCCAGGGGTGCGAGATGCTGGGAAGAGGGAGGGGGCCTGTCTGCAGAACGATGAGATGGTGTAATTAGCTCAGAAAAGCCAAGAGCAGTACTGCAGGCGGGAAGACGTGGGGCCTGATGCAGCGGAGCGCCAGGCAGAGTGGAGCCTGCTGGGGACTGGGATGCCAGCGGTCTCTCGAGACGCTCACTCAGGGAGCACGAGAGCATCGTCCACAGGCTCGGGGGGAGCGTCTGGGAGCACGGCACGCTGCAACTCCATCCCAAGCCCCTCAGAGCTGAGATGCTGCTTGGAAAAAATATGAACTGAGATATTTTCTCCTTTTTATTTCAAGCAAGTCCCAGATTCAAGGGCAGAAAGAGGGACAGAGAGCTGGCCAGAGCTGGACAGTTCAAGGCCAGATTTCAGAATTAGAGCATCAGTCTTCACTTTCCCTGCAAGAAATAACCCTTGCATTTCAGAGGTCTGGCTCCCCATTGGGTTCAAAGCTAACTACTCCTGCCCCTGAAAGGGGAGGGGCATCAGTCAGGAGGCGGCTTGGCCTGAGGGTTAATAGTGTTTGAATCCCGATCAGAATCTAAGTGGCTTTGGGAACCTGGTGGGACTCCTTCCCATCTTCAGGCTGCTGTTCTCAATACGTCTGCAGAGGACGGTACCCCAGCCACCTCACCCTGCCAAACACAACAAGAGAAATCGAGGAAGCAGAGCCTGGCTCAGTGCCCGGCACATAGTAGGAATGCATCGCATACTTGTTCGCTGATAAATGCAACCTATCCAAAAAATACAGAAAAGAAAGAAATAAAAATGTCAGCTGAGGAAATTGAATGCCTAAAGAATACAAGGAAAGCCACCACATGCTTATTAAAGAGAATAAATGAATTCATCTAATTTGTAGGATGCAAGATAAAGCCACAAAAAAATCAATTGCATTGCATTCTTACATCCCAGAGACCCACAGAAAATCCAATGAAAAAGATTCCATTTATAGGGCTTCCTTGGTGGCGCAGTGGTTAAGAATCCACCTGCCAATGCAGGGGACACGGGTTTGAGCCCTGGTCCGGGAAGATCCCATATGCCGCAGAGCAACTAAGCTGTGTGTGAGCCACAACTACCGAGCCTGCGCTCTAGAATCTGCGAGCCACAACCACTGAAGCTTGTGCACCTAGAGCCTGTGTTCTGAAACAAGAGAAGCCACCGCAATGAGAAGCCTACACACCGCAATGAAGAGTAGCCCCCGCTTGCCGCAACTAGAGAAAGCCCGCACGCAGCAACGAAGATCCAACGCAGCCAAAAATAAAGTAAATAAAATAAATAAATTTTTAAAAAGATTCCATTTATAATAATAAAAAATAAATACTTGAGAGTTCTTTTAATTTGGGACACAAGATATTTGTTCAGAGAAATTATAAAAACCCAATGGAGGCTCAATATTAGGAAAACCATCAACATAATTCATTATGCTAGTAAATTAAAGGAGAAAAACCATATGATTATTTCAATAGATTCTTAAGAAGCACTTAATTAATTTTTCTTTATAAAAACTCTAGGTGAAATTAGAATAGAACTAAACTTCCTTTACATGACAGAAATAGTATTTATTGGAAACCAGCAGCAAATACCATATGCAATGTTAAATGCAATTCTACGAAAAACAGAAATAAGACAAGGAAACATATTACAAGCATCCTGGAGATTTTAGGCAATGGAATAAGGCAAGAAATTATAAGAAATTCAATGAGTAACAACAACACCAACATTTACATAGTGCCAGACACTGTCTTAAGTTCATTATGTGAGATGAGAAAACGGGCATGGAGTTTAAGTAACTTGTTCAAAGTTACGAAGCTTCTAAGTGGCAAAGCTAGGATTTGAATCTCAGTGATCTGGTCCCAGGACATGTGCTTTTATACATTATGAGATACTGTCTCTCGGGTGTTAGAAGAGAAAGGTTATTATTTGCAAATAATATAGTTATATAACTTTTAAAAATCCAAAAGATTGAAATTAAACAAAAAGCCTATTAGAAGGGACAAGTGTCAGTAAGATGCTTGCGTAAAAGACAAACATGCAAACATCACCAGCTTCCTTTATTCCGCTAGGCAGAACCTCTACAGCAGCACCTTGCACCTTGCCTGGGACATAGTGGACACGTGATAACTATTTGTTGAAAGATGAATCAATAGAGAGTACAGCATCGTTTGGAAAGGCCAAAATGGTTCAGCAATACGGATGGATTTCTTCGAGGGATCCACTGAACGACTTCCCTCCAGCCTCCACCTGGTCCCCCCCCCCACCAGCACGTGCTCTCAGATGCAGAGGAAGGCCTCCAGCATCACCTGCAACAACCCCTTCAAAGCAGGGACCCCTGCCCGTCCCATCTCAGCCTGAGACTGTGGGATCATGACACACTGTGTTCACAGAAAACTAGAGCACCATCATGCTCTAGTTAACATATGAAAAGCGCTTCCTGCAAGCTGGGAATTGGCAACAAACACTGTGATTTATTGTCCAGATTGGGATGATTTTGAGAGGTTGGTGCTATTATCATCAGCCCATTTTACAGGCACTGACGTGGAGGCTGAGAGAGGTGACAGAGGAAGAGGCAGAGCCTGGAATCGAACTCAGATCTTTCTGCTTCCCGCATCCCTTTTGCTAAGCGGCCTCTTCACCACTGGTCCACACACTCCTTGGGGCACAGGCTGTTCTTCTTTGGAACACCACCAGACACAGGGTTCTGCACATCAGGAATCGGCTCGGGTCAACTTGGACTTTTAGGAAGAGTAGACTTGTAGGGTATTTACGGAACACTAACAAGGCTGGGTGGTAGAAGGCAGCAGAGGGGAGACTGCCACCTCTACGCAGTGATAGAGTCTCCTGGTGGCCAGGAGATGGGAAGAAGCGAGTGGAGTCAGGGCATGTCTTGAGGGCTGACTCAGTGGAAGAGCTGTAGGCTGGGGGTGGGGCACGGGAAGGGAAGAGCAGAAAAGATCCCTAGGTTTCTGGCTGAAGTAACTGGCTGGATGGTGATGTCACTTACTGAGACGGGGAAGAATGGGAATGGGTTTGGGGGCGAAATACAGAATTTTGCTTTGGCGGTGTCAAGTCCGAGATGCGTATCAGGTGTCCCTGGGAGGGTCCAGAGGTTTGTAAAATTGGATGCTGCTGCCCTTTTGCTTAAAATTCTTCAAACGCTCCCTGTGGATCCAAGCCAAGCGCCACTGCCTGGAACCCCAGCTGTAGCTCGTTGGGTCCCTGATTGCCCGCAGCCTTCTCCTCCTCCTTCTCCATCCTTCACCAGCGCCCGATGGCATTTCCATGGGCCACCCTCAAGGCCTTTGCACATGCCCTTGGCTCTACTGGCCATGCCCTTTGTCCCCTCCTCATTCCAGAACAGCCCCAGACGAGGGCGGGGCTCCTGCCCTGTGGCTCTGTGACATCCCGTCTCTCCCCACAGAGCGTGAGCCGGGGTCGGCATCTCGATGTTGCACCCAAAACTCCACGCAGGTTTCCTGTAGGTGTTCGTTCCATACGTGAAGGAAAGAAGGCATGAAGGGATGATCTGGAGATCTCACTAAGTCCGAGCCCACACATTCAGACAGGACTCACTCCCCTCCATCTCCAAATATCAGGCCTGGCGTGATTTGATATTCACCGAGTACACCTGGTTAAAGGGGCATGTTTAAACCACTTAAGGAAAGCAATGGCTTTCCCACGCCCTTAATTATTTTGGCAGCATCTGCTCATGTATAATTAATGTGCCAATTGAAGTGATTATTATAACCATGAAAGCAGGTCCCCCAAGATCCACTACTTGACAATACTTGTTTTGACTCATCTGAGTTACTCCACCATCTTGCAACATAATAATAATAATAGTTAAAAATAATAATCAACAAATTTATTTCTTGAAGGATAGTCTCCAGTTCAGACTTTCCACTAATCCAGGCCACCCTTCTCCCTCATTGTTGGGATTCCCGAGGGCTGTGTCCCAAGACCCGGCTCTGGATGGTAGCATCAAACGTTTTCCCAGGTTCATCCAAGGGACATGGGCAGACGCCCTGTGCGAGGGGGGCGAGCAGGGAGGGGCGCAGGAGGGGAGGGTCCTGTCCTTTCCACCTGTCTGCTCTGCTCTGCGTGTTTGTCTCAGGGTAGGTGAACGATGCTGTCTGCGTCATCTCTGCAGGTGGAAGCTGTGTTTTCCCTTGGGTCCTCCTTTGGTGTTGACAGCCCCTGCATGGATCTGTACCGCTGCCTCTGCAGACAGGTGGCTCTGGCTGTGCGATGATGAAGACATCCTGAGGCAGCCCGCCCCGCCCCATCCCCTGGCCCTCTCTGTCTCACTCTGTGCCACAGCTAAGGAGCTTCCCAAAGGGGGATCTGGACGGCCTCTGTCAGTTCTGTGGACAAGCCTGGATGCTGAGAAGGTCTGGCTGTAACGGGAAGTCAGGCCAGTGGATAGATCCTGTGCTATCTTACTGTCTGCAAGGCTTGGGGTCGGTTACTTTACCTCTTTGAGCCTCAATGTTCCCAACCCTAAAATGGACAATAGTGCCGGCGTCACACGGTTTCTGTGAGGAACCAGTGGGATGATTTTGTAACGGCCCTGACACAGCACCAGACCTAAACCACAGCGATGGCATTGATGAGGGGGAGGAGGAAGAAAGAGGCTCCCCAAGCCAGAGGGGTTCAGCCCTTCTGAGGCTTCAGCCCTCGGGTTGCCTGTCACTCGGGTGGAAATCCTTCCCACCCCGCAGGACAGTATTTACGACCTTCAGCGGAGCCTAAAGAAAGAGCATTGCTTTGGAGTCAGAGAGTGGGTTCAAAGCTTGACCCAACCTCTCTTTAGTAGCACAACTCACAGCAAGTTGCTTAACCCCATCTAACCTCAGTCTCCCAGGCTCCGACATGAGAAATAGTGGGTCCAGCTTGCAGGACCCTTTCTGCCCTTCCCCAGTCCTTCCTTTTCCTTTGGTCAAGGCTCCCTGAGGTCTCTGAACGCCCGCAGCTTCTTCCGTCACGGGAGCACACAGGAGGTGAGCCTGGAGAGGCAGGCAAGGGCCAGACCCTGTAAGAGGACACCAGGGTTCGGGTCTTTGTCCCAACAGCAACAGAGAGGCCTCGGTGATGAGTTTCAGGCAGGGTGACATGAATGGAGATGCATTTTACGACACCTTCAGCTGCGGACTGCTCTTCTGTATCTGGTCTTACTAACTCCCTTCACATTCTCCCCCCACCTCTCTGCCCCCAGGTGTCTGAAGCCTCCTCTCTTTTGAATGTTCACTCAAGGGTGGGGCACCCACATGAAGCAGATTCCCAGAACATCCACAATCACCCCTCTCCTGGGGAATCTAGAACTTTCTGGATACCTGGTGTCCCACACTTGATGTGTGGGCTAGCCAAGCTGGCTGGAGGCTCCATCCCTACCTTGTCATGATGTCATCGCTGGGCGGCTGAACTTGACGTAGCACAGAATTCCACAGCTGAAATGGACAGTGTCATCTTGTTCTGGGCTCCCTTGGGCCAGGAAGCCAGAAATTCTCTCTAATGCATTTTTGATAGGAGGCCACTCTAAAATTTGCTTAGACAGTCTCAGGGGTAGGGAACTCACCAGTTCTCAGGTCATGCCATCCATTTTTCTAATTGTGAGAAAATTACTCACCTCATCAACTAAGGGTTTACTTCCATGTCACTCGTTCGCTCATTCATTTATTCATTCTCTAAGCTATGTGCTCAGATACAAACAGGATGCCTCGTCTTTACCAACAAGGTGTTTACATTCTGGAAGGGAGACATTCAACTATTAGAATTAATCCCCCTGTTGTGAGCTCTCAGCTAGCAGGCACCTGTCCTGTTGGGGGCAGTTACCACAATTTCAAAGAAATTTGACAGTCTTCCAGGCCACATCTGTTTCCCTGCTTAACTACAAGCTCCATAAAGACAAGACCCCGCTGTTCTTACTCAGTGCTCTAGTCCCAATGCTTGGCACATAGTAGATGCTCAAGAAATATCTGCTGCATAAATGAACATGTGTGTCCAGTGTGTTAAGTCCTAGGGTAGAGTTCTGAGTATTTTAAGATGCCTGGGTCATGGTGATTGCATGAAGAAGAAGACTGAAGGGAAAAAAAGGATGGGGAAATGTCTCTGGGGGTGACACTGCAGCTGACTTTGGAGGGCAAGTCGGAGTTTGCCAGATGGAGCGGGGAAGGGCGTTGCGGGCAGAGGAAGTGGCATTTGCATTAGCACAGAGGTGGGAAAGAGCGTTGGCATGTTCCAAGAACTGCAAATAGGCTGTATGATTCCAGTGGTGGGCCCATTTGGGAACGTGGTAGGAAGCACGGCTGGAGAAAATCAATCAATGGAGCTTGAATCAAGAACCTTGCATGCTGGGCCAATGACCTTGAACTTGGTTCTTAAGGCAATGGGGAGCTCTTGCAAAGTGTGGGGCGGCCGTAGTGTGTTTTAGAAAAGGGCCAGGCTGTGCCTGTCTGCATCGGGGTGACTGTGTGATGACCCTGGGGACCTCTCTGAGCCTCTTGGGAAGAGGACACAGTCACTCTTCATATAAGGACGACACACCCAACCCACAAAAGGTGAGGAGAGGAGGAGGAGGAGGAAGGACTTAGGAGGGAGAGCTGGTTTTCTGGGAAACATCTCTCATTTCAGTCATGTTCTTTTATGTCACTGGTGTGCTGGAGCGGAAGTTCACCTTTAATCCTCCTCCCACAAGTTAAGTCAGCCTCCTTGTCATTTAAACCCAACAGGGCTCAACTAGGCAGAGTCGGCTGGAAATCACACTCTGGGCTTAATACAGCTCTGGCTTCCACTGGCTCAGAGGGCCCGAGAGCAACTCGGGCCGGGATTTCCGCCCTGATGGAGAATTGCCCAAGCCCCACCCCGGGGAGCACCTGGCCGTGAAGCGCCAGCCTCTGCCACCACCCCAGGTCTGCTGGGGGAGAGGAAAGGAGGGGGGTTGGCTGTAAAATGGGAAAGAGCACATCCTATAGAGACCATCTCACTTCATCCTGTCATTTTACTGATGAAACTCCTGAGGCTCAGAGAGGGCAAGTGATTTGCTCAAGGTCACACAGCAGGACATTTTGCCCCCTGGCCCCTGCTCTTTTCTTTTCTGTGCATTTGGTAAGTGCGGACAAACTCCCCATCAATGCGTCTACCTTGGATCTGCCAGTCTACCCTGTCTTTCTTTTCATGACCATCCAATGGGGCGGCCCGTTACAGGTGGAGTCCACATGTGCTCCAATAGGACATCTTGTTATTTGGGCATCCACTCCAGCTGTTGGTACTCTCCCCGTCACCCCACCGACAGACTGGGAGCCAAGAGCTCTTATAAGCCTTGTATGAGCACCTCTAGGCAGAGAAACGGTCTCATTGCCTATATCAGAAACCTGATCTTAATTCCCCAAAGAGGATCGATTTCTCTGGTCAGAACACCTTCCCTCATGCCAGAGTGAGCGGTGAATTGCTGCCAAAGCAAGCCATTCCTTTTCCCCCTCTTATCTCCTTCTCCCATCCCAGAGTGTCTGTGCACACATCGGGTTGGCTGGTCTGTGGCATCTGGACTAAGCCCATCCCCCCCACCGCTCTTTCCATCTAAAGCTGAATGCAGTACCCCTCCCCGCCAGGTCCCTGGAAAGCTCAAGGACCACAGGCTTCCTGTCACAGCCTTGCAGCCCCTTGGTCTCCGAGACCCATCCTGAGTACCACCTTGGTGACCCTCAGGTAGAGGTAATGACGCCCTCCATGTTTCACCCTCACAAGCCCTGGACACCTGCTGTTGCCATGCTTGAGCCTTTTAGGGGGTGTCACAGACCCTTTTGAGAATATTCGGTCCCTTTCCACTAAAAAAATGTACACAACATATTGGGCATACTTTCTGCACCTCCAGAAGCCTATCCACCCACTCTCTAGGGATCCAGAGATGCCACATAAGGACTCTGGTCCAGGGCCTGTGGGTACCAGCACACACTGGAGAAGCAGATAAATAAAACTCAGCCACAGACACAAAGACAAGACGGGTAACTAAAATACCAGGTGTAGTCTCTAATCGAAGAATGTACAAAATGCTGAGGGAACATAAGCTGGAGGATCTCTGAATTCTGCTTGATGCGCAAGGTCAGAAGGCTTCACAGAGGAGGGAATGAGTAAGACTTGGCCAGGCAGAAAAGAGGATAAAGGGACATGAGTGAAGCCTATTTCTCCTGCACTGAGGGTGATGGAAATGGCTTTTCTGTAGGCATCTCCTTTGTTTCACACAAACCCCTGGGAGATGCTTAGGGGAGTCAATCAAGCCCATTGGCTAGATGAGGAAACAGATCTTTACAGTTTAATGACACCTGGACTTGGAAGCTCTCCCCTGGAGGGAAGAGGGTCCTCCTTTGCCTCTCCAGCCTCATGTACCATGCACTGAGCAGGGTTATGTGAATGGCTGTCATCCACAGGCCATTGAGTTAATTGGATGGTTAGAGCTGGGATCTTTCCTCCAAATACCAAATGAATTGCTGAATCACCCTAGACTCCCCTAAACTCTCTGGGCAGCCACTTCCACATCCTTGAAGAGGAGAGTGATGCTGCCATCAGTTGCGGATTGCAAGGCAGGGCAAGTGTGGAATAGATAATGCACTTGGTAGCTTATGAACGACATGCAAACGGAGATGGGCCAAATAGAAGCAACGGTGTCTTTATGTTATCTGCAAGGTTTGTCCAGAAGTTCAAGGTCAAATCCTTTTAATACTCAAAACCTCAAGGCTATGCTACAGCTGGTCTTAGCGCATCCCTCAGCCCACTGAAGCCAGGCTTCTGCCCCCACTAACTCTGAGGAGGCTGCTTTGGTCCAGGACATTCCTCGGTTCTTTTAAGTCCTCTCACTGCAACATTGGAGGCAGCTGACTATTCTCTCTTTCTTGGATTACTTTCTTCCTTCGGGATCTGAGCACCCCACTCTGCCAGCTTTCTTTATATCTTGCTGGCTGCTACTTCTCCATCTCGTCACCGGTTTACTTTTCTGTCTCTAAATCTTGAGTGCCCAGGGTCCACACTGGGTGATCTTCTGTGGCCGCCTCCCTGGGGGGATCATCTCATCCAGGCCCGTGGCTTTGGATCCATCCATACCCTGATGATCCTCAAGGGCAAATCTCCTGTCCTGACCTCTCCCCAGGATCCCGGATTTAGCTTCCCCTGCTGCTTTGACCGCTCCATCTCCATGTCTTAGAAGCACTTGGAACGTACCATGACTGATAAAGAACTCCTTCCATCCTTCTCCTCCGCCTACCCTCCCAGTTTCAGGAAACAGTGCCATCCCTCACATCTAGCTGTGAAAGCTCGAAAGCCAGGAGCCATCCCGAATCTTCCCTTACCCCCCTCACCCCCCCCCCCCCACCAACCCCGCCACATGTCAGCAAGCCCTTGGGACTCTACCTGCAAGTCACAGCAGAATTCCTTTGCCCTCCTATCATCTCCACCACCGCCCTCCTGGTCCTCACCAAAGCCACTGCCACCTCCTGCCTGAACCGTTCTAATAACCCTGCTTCCAGCCTTGCCTCCCATGGTCCATTCACCCAGAAGTGACCTTTTAGTAAAGTTAACCAGATCCTGTTACTTCCCTGCTTAAAGCCCTCCAAAGTTTCCTGCTGCCCTTAGAATCACTCCAGACCCAGTCCTCTGGAGCTCAAGGCCTGGCATGAATGGGCCCGCTCATCTGTCTCACCTCATCTCTTAACTCTCCTCTGTTCACTTCATTCCAGCCATGCAGTGGGCTCTCTTTCTGTTCTTTGAACATACAAAGCTTGTTCCCAACATAGGTCCTTTGCATTTGCTCTTTCCTTTGCCCAGAATACTCCATCTCCTCCCTTTGGCATGGCGAGGTCCTTGTTGCCTTTGAGGTCTCAGCTTAAATGAGAGTCTTTTCCTGACCATCTAATCCCTTTCCATCCTATCATTCTATTATAATTAGATGTACTGCCCTTATCATTATCCGGTATTTGCTTGCTTGTTTATCTTTTTAACCTCTCCCCCACCCCCTGCCAAGGTAAACTACATGAGTTCAGGATCTTGTTCTCTTGTTCCTTGATGCGCCCCCCCCAGTGCCTAGAACCATCCGACTCAGTAACCACGTGCTGAATTAATGTTGAATGGATGAATGGAGCAGCTCCCTCTAACAGTTTCCCAAACACCAGGACGTGGTCCCTGCCTGAGCCAAGCGCATTATAATCACCTGAGGGAGCTTGTTAAATGTACAAAGGCCCTGAGGCTCCAATCCTGGGGGTTCTGATTCAATAACTGTAAGGCGAGGCTCAGCTACCAGTATGTGTTTACAAGTCCCTCTGGAAATTCTAAGGAGCAGTTAGAGTGGGCAACTGCTGCCTCTTTGCAACCAAACTTCCATTAAAAACCAAGGATTGGGGATGCAATAGTTGCAATTCACACTCTGACCTCTAGAGGGAGCTTAAAGTTGCTCCCATCACTCCACTCCCAGAAGGAGGAAATGTCTGACATGGGATGGATACAATCTACGGTTGAGGGTGGAATAAAAAGATTGCAATATATATGGAATCTCAGGGAAAAAAAAAAAAAAAAAAAAGGCCATGAAGAACCTAGCGGCAAGACGGGAATAAAGACACAGACCTACTAGAGAATGGACTTGGGGATGTGGGGAGGGGGTGGGGTGAGATGTGACGGGGTGGGAGAGTGTCATGGACATGTATACACTGCCAAATGTGAAATGGATGGCTGGTGGGAGGCGGCCGCATGGCACAGGGAGACCAGCTCGGTGCTTTGTGACCACCTAGAGGGGTGGGATGGGGAGGGTGGGAGGGAGGGAGATGCAAGAGGGAAGAGAAATGGGAACATATTGTATATGTATAACTGATTCACTTTGTTATAAAGCAGATGCTAACACACTATTGTAAGGCAATTATACTTCAATAAAGATGTTTGAAAAAAAAAAAAAAAGATTGCAATGGAACTAGACTCAGAAAGATGTTTGTTCCCTCCTTATGTGTCACTACATTTATTGTACAATCAGCTGTCCTTTGGTGGGCCTTCTCTCTGGTACTTTCTCTTTCCTCTTATGTGACTGGTGTGATAAAATTAGGTATGGGACATTCCTCATCAGGGAAAGCCAGCTCCTTTGGGAGGCTAGGGGCAAGAATGGAGAACTGGATAAGGCAGCTCAGCCGGCTTAGCCCTGGCTCAGGGAAGAAGGCTTCTTGTCTTCCTTAATCCCTTCCTCCTCCAGATCTTGGAGCTGCAAGACCTGTGAGGGGGTAGCAAGGAACAGCCAGGTTGAAAGGCTGCCAGGATGGGCTCCAAGCCAGAGGGGCCAAAGGAGTGATGCAGCCCAGTTCTCTGGGACTTGGGCCCTAGTCTCTACTCATCACCAAGACTGTACCTGCCTTCTTGCCCTTATGATATCATTAGACTGTAATGTCCCTTTATGATCATCATTTTCCATTTTGTTTCAGACAACAAAACAGTGTGAAGGACCGAGACTAAGAGAGAGCCAATGCCAGTAAAGCCATTTTGAAATAGCTTCTGGCTTCAGGGAGAGCTAAGATCCATTGAAAGGGCTTAGCTGTGTGATGACCTTCCAAGAATTAAATCCAGTGAGTTCACCAGCAGAACCACATAGCGACAAAGAGGGTACAAGCTTTAAGTATTATCTCTGCCTGTCTGTGCTGGCAAGGCAGGTGGTAGGATGGATCTCAAGGAATCTCATCTTGGTGATCCTCCCACAACACATTCCACTCTTGTTCTATAATCTCCCTCTCTGGATCCCTTGTTACCAAGAGACATGAGAGGACAATGGCTGCCGTTTGTTCAACAGGTCCCATCATGAGTTTTTGTTGAGCGGAATAAAAGGATTGCAGTGGGACTGGGCTTGTTTGGTTGCAGACATTATCTCATTTATGCCTACAATGTAGGTGGTTTCATGCCCAATTTCAGATGAGGTTTCTAAAGCAGAAAGATTAGGTCACTGCCTGAAGTCACATGTCCTGAACACAGTATGCAGGTATTCTGACGCTGAAGTCCTCTCTCCCTACCATACCCTTCCCAGCCTCCAGGCTTAATCCTTTCTCTAATGGTTCAGAGCAGCCATAAACCCTCACTGCCGAGGCAACCAGCAGAGCCCTAGGGCGGGAGCTCGCCCCGGCCAGGTAGCATCATGGAGGAGGAATCTCCACCATTAAACAAACACTCAGGCACACGTTCCCCACAACGTGAAAGAGGCGAGATAAGGGGCTCCTGAAAGTGGTGGCGTTATCACTCTTTGTAGATCTCCTTCTCTCTCTCCTTGCTCTGTGGCTCTCTTTTCTGTGGCGTTGTAACCTGAGCCCAGCACAGCTCTTGGGGGACAAATGGTGAAGGAAAGAGACGAAACAAAGGAAAGATGATAAAAAATACTGTGAAAGGTTAAATTCCCAGGATTCTCCGTGGTTGTTTAATGGGTTTCTATGATATAAACAGACCTTTGGCTTTGCCGGTTGGGCAGGTGACCTCCAAGTAAATGAGTTTAGACAGTGTTCCCTAATAAGAAATGTTCCTTTTTTCCCATACTCCACAAAGCCCCCTGAGTGTACAAGGACTCACACTCACTCCCCAAGCAGACAGATACGATCAGCTAGACACAGATGCCCACCTGAAATGGCAGTGGGCTACCTGGCATGGTCTGTCAAAACGTGCGTCTGTACTTCCACCTCTAACATTTGTTCATGCAACAAATATTTACTGAGATGGCTCTCCACTAGGCGTTGTTGATATAATGGGGAAAAGACATGGCCTTTGTGCTTGAGATGCTCACGGCCCAGTGGGCAGACAGATATTTTGACATAATGAGGTAAGAGCTGGAGTATAGACCCTCAAAGAGGAATCATGGAGGAGGAAGTGTCTAGAACTTTCTGCGGAAGTCAGGGAAGGCAACATGAGCTGACACAGTCTTTTTGGATGGCCTCAGTGTCTTCATCTGAAAAACAGGCTTAACAATACCACCAACCTCAGTGCCAACATGAAAATGAAATGCAGCCATGTATGTACAGCCCTCAATCCAGTGCCCGGCACAGAGTAAGGGCTCAATAATGTTAGTCACTCAGATTAGTATTAGTAGAATTACTGAATGAGTCCCCAAATTTAGGTGTAAATGGATAGAAATGATTAAGTAGAGGATATTATTTATCATTCGTTTTCTATAACCAGGTCCCAACCTTAATGCTAGAATAGTTGGGTTGTTAGGTGACTGCCTCCTACTGGCCAAGTGTGGAATTGCATCCCTACTCTATTAGCTGCTGTATATTTTCTAGGGAAAAAGGAAAGGTATGTGCCTGAGCTCTGAAGAAGCCCGGGAAACTCAGATCTGGGAGGGGAACCCATGCAACAGTGAAGAAAACGTGGGAGATGGTGAAAAGGCTGTGAAGCATCCTTAAGTTGAACAGGGCTTTGATAGATGACTATGATACCAGCACCTCAGGGGCCTGAAA
Source organism: Balaenoptera acutorostrata (assembly GCF_949987535.1). NCBI lineage: Eukaryota > Metazoa > Chordata > Mammalia > Artiodactyla > Balaenopteridae > Balaenoptera > Balaenoptera acutorostrata. The sequence goes on along the minus strand of NC_080064.1, from coordinate 13,998,874 downwards.
ACTTTCTTGACATCTTCTCTATGTTTTCAAAGAAATCTTTTGAGAATGATAATCCCTCTTCCAAACCCCCATTCCCCGCAATCCAATAATGGCAGGTTACACAACAAATAAAATTCATTTTTCTGAAATTCACTTTATGGTGAATTTGCCTAGAAAGCTGGCTCAGTGAGCAGTCACTTTCATTCCCTTGCCAGGAAAGTACAGTACATTCCAGGGAGGGGCCATAATTTTTTTTTTCAAATATTTACAGCAGGCTGTCCAATAGAACTTTATGTGATGATGGAAATATTCTATACCTGCTCTGTCCAATATGGCAGCCACTAATCATATGTGGCAAGTCTGACTGAGGAAACAAATTTCTAATTTAATTTGATTTAATTAAATTTAAATAGCTATATGTGACAAGTGGTTACCATATTGGTCAGCACAGACCCAGGGGCTCTGATCATGTCCACCTTCTTGAGTCTATTCTAGAATTTTGTCATCTTTTTCTATAATTTGGCCTGACCATGGGGCCAGGTGTCCAAGGTGCAGGCCCTGACCACTTCCTCCTATTTCCCTGCCCACCTACCCCATCCCCGAGGGGTCCATAGGCCAAGACCTTCCCAAATGTTGAGACAGTGTTCTTGTTAACCCCGAGGGGGTGATCCCTTTTGTTTCACACAATTCCATCAGCTCCCCCAATTTACCCAAAGAATCCAATCCACTTGCTTCTGAAAGCTTCTGAAAGCTTAGGATGACCCCATTGCTAAGATAATGTCTTTAGGACCAGAGGGGAGGCTGCTGGGCTTGACACATGTTTTGGGTCATTTTGTGCCCACTGTGCTGAGTGGGCAGAGGCGGCCTCATCACAATGCCCTGCTTTTCCCTGCTAAAGGGATTGGAGACGCAGCCCTGGCTGGACCTGTGTAATCTATTCATTTCCTTCCAAGCCGGGCTCTGTAAGCTCTTTCATGAAGGACGGGCAAAGGAAGCCGGGGAGGGAAGCAAACACACGTACAGAAAACAAACAACACTCGGCAGCTCCCTGTTTGGGAGGGTGGGCAGCTGGGGGAAGACAGAGATGGGGGGACGAAGCTGTGGGGGCTTGTCTGGGGGGGATCCAGCTGGGGAAGGAGACTGGGGTTTCCACTGCTGCTTCTCCCACACCCTCCAGAAGCCCTGCCCTGGCTTTGGCTCCTGGAGCCCCCGTCTCGGTAAGCTCTTATCTCTCCATTCAGCTGGCTCCTTGGGAAAAGAGGTGATAGGTGTCAGAAGGCCAGAGTGGCAGCAGGCAAAGAGAGAACTGGCAGCATGGAGCCATTTCCCTGGAATTTGCTTCCGTCCTCTGCCCCGTCCTCACCATCATAGACAGGGCATGCAGGGCTCCCCTGGTCCCAGGGAGAGTACCAAGTCGGCTGAGCCCACTTCCTCAGTCCAGCTACGGAATCAAAAGGGCCCAAGTATTTGGCTCCAGTGGGAAATTTGCATGTGATTTGCATACATCTGCATCCCCACCACCACCCCCATTCCAGACGCTCTCAGTCAAAGGATGTGAAATGAAATAAATTAATTAGTGCAGCCTACCATAGCCTGATACGCAGGGCCTGACACCCGTAAGAGACTTAACTGACGCTTAAAGCGATCAATGTGATCGCAGGCCAGGATGGAGACGGGGTGGGGGGGGCAGTGAACGAGGGTGCTCAACACTGGGGCAGAGAAGGGGAAGGGGAATCTGTCTGCACTGGAAGCTGGGCATCTCGTCCTGCCCCAGCCACGTCCCTGGTCTTCAGAGAACGCAGACGTGAGCCATGCGGAAGCCTGCTCTTGGTTTCCTGCACCTCGGTCTGGCACTGCCGTGGCCCCAACCCTGGTAGCTAATCCTGCAGGGAGATTTTCACTACTGATGCGGGAACATTTGATTTCAAACAAGAGTGAAGATAGTTGCTTCAGAGGATGGGAAGGCAATGAGATGCCTATTGGTATTTTCCTGTTTCCAAGCTCCCTCCCACCTTCACTCCTATCAACTGTTCCCATTGGGTCTCTGTATTTCTCTCAGTAGGTCTCTCACTACCCCTCGCTCAAGGTTGAGGAAGAGACGCAGTACCATCCTCAGCAGTGAGCTGGAGTTAATTTATCCCAGTCCTTCTGCCAGGTGCTAATGAGATGCTCACAGCGTGTGTCAGCCAAGCAGTTCCCGTATCATGTACATACACCTCTTAGTGATTCAGTTCATGGCACTAGTTAACATATGCCTTGACTTTCTCTAGGCCCATTGATTTATCCAGGGTGGAAACCTCTTCTAAAGCTGGGGCCCTGTGGGGATCCGAATGTCGGAGGTGATTCTAAGTAGGAGGGGCTACAATGCTACGATGGAGAGCAATGATGTGGGTTAAAAGGAGCCCAGGTCACCGCACCCAGCAAAATGGCAGCGACCAGCAAATGATGAATCAAAGGCCAAGAAAGCAAGAAGGAACGGTAACTACTGGATGTTTCAAAGCAAGACCGGACCAACAGCAAGGAGGCTGAGGATCCCAGTTCCAAGTCAAGGCGTTGAACGGTGAGCGCTCCCCAGCAGGATCCTCTAACACTGGGTTTCCCTGCACTGCACCGCGGGCATGGCAATAGCTTGAAGGAGCAAAGGAACCAGTTCTAGATGCCTCATCACCAAGCTGCGCCCACCCAACCCTCCACCTTCCACCTCCTCTCCCCACCCCCCACCCCCTACTTCCACGCTCCTTCCAGAGCAGTGACACTTGACTGTGTCACCCATTGGTTTCACTTGAAGAAAGGGCAACACAACTTACAAAGCTTAGGGAAGTGTTGGTTTTAGATCAGGGGCCGGCAAACTAGGGCTGGTGAACCAAATCAGCCTACAGCCTGTTTCTGTATGACCCATGAGCCAAGAACGTTTTTTTACCTTTTTCAGTGGTTGAAAAAATAAAAAAGGAGAAGTAGATTTTGTGACATGTGAAAATTACATGAAATTCAAGTGTCCATGAATAAAATTTTATGGGAACCCCGCCATGCCCTTCCAGTCTGTGGCTGTTTTCACACTATAACAGAACTGCGTAGTTGCGACAGAGACCGTATGGTCCCCAGAGAAGAAAATATTTACTATCTGGGCCTCACTGAAAAATTTTGCCACCGCCTGTTGTAGCTCATGGAAGAGGAGCTCTCCGCCTAACCCGTTCCCCAGATGGCGGTACCTTGCTCTGTGCAAACCTGAGTGCGGCATTGCAAGAAAGTCAATGCCAACTGGACCTTCTCCTGAGCCCAGCCAGCCCCGACTCCCTTGTGGCAAAGGGAGACCAGGCTGGGATGCCCAGTCCAGACACATAGAAATGTCTGTTGGTGGCTAAAAAGGCCAACACCTGTTTCCGTGACCCAAAGCTGGTTCTCCTGTTGCCAACACCTGGGCCTTGGGCAGGCGGGCATCTGCTCATCTTTATCGACATCCCATCTCAGACCTCCTTAGACCTTGGGGTGCCAGACACCTGGACTAATCCTATGGGTAATCGGATTAGAAGGCAGACTATGTCTGTAATTTGATTTTTAAGAAGGCAGGAAGCTGTCCTGTTCTCTCTCCTGCGAAAAACATTACCCAAATCCTCATGCCCCGAATTCCACCCTTCAGTGCTCTTTAGTTACACTGTAATCAGGGCCTGCAGCATTCTTAGTAACTAATACTAGGTACTATTGGGGTTTCCTGAACATAAGGGCATGTTGGCGACACAAAAGATGCCAGAACGAGATAGGTACTGAGGGCAGAAGAGAAGGCTGGGCAAAAGGATCTTCAAGGAGGGTTTCAGCAGAGGATGGGGACCTGGCCGAGAGCACAGGACAGCTCAGGGCTGGTTAGGGCTGAGTACATAGCCAAACCCGTGAGGGTCTCCAGAGAGGCTCTGGGGACTCTACCCTCAGCCCTGGCCATATGTATAGAGGGGACAGTGGGGGTGACTTACCCGGTACCACACGACCTCACGCATGCGGCCATCTGTCTTGAAGTTACACTTCAAGGTCACAGCATCACCAGCCACCACGGGTGGGAGAGGCTCAATGTTGACAGTCAAGTAGCCTATGGAAGAAAGGAGATGGGGTGGTGAGGGCACGAGCTGATCTGCAGGGTTGGGCTGACAGGTGGGGTGGCGGAAGGAGCCGGCACAACGGTAGGGGGCGCTGTTCGCACTGTCGTCTGTGTGAATGGTGATGGTGGGCCTGAGTGGGGCTCATCACCCTCTTCTACCTTCTCACTGATGCCTCCCTTTCTGAGAAACTTCCTGGCTCCCATGGATCCCTCCAATCCTGAAAACACTTCTTCTTGGGATGAACTGTCCCATGAAAGTAGGACCGGTTGGCACCTGGAGGAAGCACCTCAATGTATTTCTACAAGATATCCAGAGAAACGGGTCTGTGGTCCAACATTGCACCTCCATCCCCGCTTTTAGAAAGTCGCAATATGCATAAGCTTTGTCAGAAATGTACATGCTGAAATGCATTTAATCTAGTGTCTCCAACTGTATTTGAATATGGGTGCTTGGCCATCCCTTAAACCCCATCAGCATCTCACGCAGCCAGGGTCCCTGGAACATCAGGATATGGTGTTCTAGGCACCCATACCCCTCCATTCCCAGCCTCATAAAATTACTCCTGGTGAGAAGGGAAGAGAGAACTGGGAAACTGGTGTTTGCTTCCTGAACCCCCAAATCTCCCATCGAGCAAACCCTGCCGCTCAAAAGGAGATGTAGTTCCAACCCTGGGCCATGGAGGTGGTGATGGTGGGGGGGGGGCGGTGATAACGGGCTGACTGCCTGGGAAGGAGTCTCAGTTGTCTGCAAGCACAGATGATGCTTCTCACCCACCAGCTGTCCCCGGAATCCCTGCCCAGCTCCCAGGAGCTGGGGCTCTTCTCCTGGTAGATACACCCCGGGCAACACTGATGCCTTCACACCAAAGTCCAGCCTGCTGAATCCTCTGACCCACCCCCTCTGCCTCCCAGAGCCCCACCCTCAGGGCGTGGTGCCCACTCCAGCTCAATGGGGGACCTCATTCTTGGGCTGATCATCCAGGCTCATTGGATTGGCTTCCTGCTGGCTGATGTCCAGCCATTGATCTAATGGATCAATCCAGTCTGATTGTCTTAATGAGAAAACTAGCCAGAATGGATTTGGGGATTTCAGTTGTGCAGGCAACCTAAGCAGATGGAGCCCAGGGGTCTGACCCCTGCCTGGAACTTAATGGTTACAGCACTCTACGGAAAAAGAAGAAAGAAAGAAAGAAAACAGAATCAACCTAGAGGGGGATCAATTTGGAAGCTGGAGGCAGACTTGACCTGTGCGATCCAAGGCTTCAGGTCCCAATACCCAGGGTAAGGGGGTAAACTCGGGGCTCAGCCCCAGGGGGCCTCTAACTTAGACTGAAGGTCAGGCTTGCAGGGAGCCCCACAGAAAACACGTGGCCCATGAGAGCAGTGATCAAGCTAACTAGAAGGAAGGACCCATCTTCTGCCCCCTCCTCTCCTCATTCATTCTGCCCCAGAGTTTTCTCCCACCTGCTCTGAGCAGGCCCCGGGCAGGAAGCAGGATGGCTTGAGCATTGCCCTGACCTCCAGGAGCGTACAGTGGAGGGACGGATTCACAACACGATCACACTAAGCCGGCGAGGGTAACGGTAGGATTACGGTGAGGGACTGGGGGAGGGGAGAGGGGAAACCTGGCCCAGCCTGGATGATCAGAGAAGTCCCCAAGCCCAGCCAGTGCCAAACCATGACAAACAAGGAGGCCACCTGCAGGGGGATGAACCCCAATGGGAGGGGGGACGCTGGGGAAAGCCAAGTCAAGTGTGAAATAGTAATAATGGCTCACATTTCCATGGCGCCCACTGTGCCAGACACTGGGCTCCGTGCTTAATACACACTCACTCACTTAATTTTCACAACAATCCTAGGAGAAAGGAACTAGTATTATTCCGACTTTCCACGGGGAAACAGAGAGGCGAAGTAACCTGCCAAGATCACACAGCTGTAAGTGGCAGAGCTGGGATTCAAACCCAGACCTTCTGGTTCAGTTATGACCGCCATGCTACACACAGCTAAGGATGGAAGAGGTGAGAATGGGCCAGCAAACATTTCCCATACAGCCCTGGGAAGGATGTGAGTGTGTTGCTGGGGGACCATGGCAGGAGACCAGGACCTGATCCCCTCTGCTACGGTTCCCAGCCTTGGGATGACCCCCCTGCCGCCGCCCACCTTTCCAGCAGGGCTGGGAGGCGTGTCTCACCTTTGGAGCTACAGCTAAGATGAGCATCCTCTGTCCAGATGGCTGAGGAGCTCACGAACAGAGAACGGCCCCTCCCACCAGAAGGAGATGGGAAGGACACATTTTCAGATGTATAAATCTTCCAGCCAGCCCGAGGCGGGTGCAGATGGTGCGTGTATGTGAGGCTGGCCAGGGCGGGATGCCAGCTTGCAGGATCACCGTTTCTTGGCGAGCCCTGAGGGAATCACAGGTGTGAGTCTGGTGGGCATTGGAGAAAGTGGTGGAAACTCCGGTGACTGGTGGTCGTGCTGGGAGAACCAACAGGTGTAGCAGGTGCCTGGGGCACAGGCTTCACAGGGGCAGGCCTGGGCGAGAGCAGAGAAAGCCCACTGCATAGCAGAGAGAGGAGGTCCTCGGGATACCGGCAGAGGAGAATTAAACGGTGGGGGCATGAGGGTGGTTCTGATGCCTTAAGACAGCATTTTCTGGGTTGTTTAGAGAATGAGCTGCTAATAGATGTATCAGGCAACAAGATTTCCATTATCAACTAAGTGTGAGAAATTTTGGTTTAAACAAAATTAAACATGGTCCTTCCCTTCAAAATGTCTCAGAAACTTTCTCTCCTTCCTTCTATCCATCTTGCCTTCTTCCGTACAAATTATTGAGAATCTATTCGGTACCAGGTACTGTTCCAGGCACTAGGGATACAACAGTGAAAACAGGCAGGTCCTGTTCTTTGCAGCCGATGGTCCAGCAGAGGAGATGATAATCAAAGGAACAAACGATGGGAAATATGTCAGGTGGTGATAAGTGTAATGAAGAAAAGCAAATCAGCGCAAAGCGAGGGAGAGTAATGGGGGAGGGGTTGCTCTGGACAGGGCATGACCCAGGAGGCTCCCTTGAAAGGGCCAGAATAAAGGAAAGTGTGAGCCATGTGTGACTCTAGAAGGAGAGAATTCCAGGTGGAAGACGCCACATGTGCAAAGGCCCTGAAGCTGGAGTGTGCTTGTGATTCTCCAAATTTGGGCGGTGGTGGGAAACTTTTCTGTAACATTGTACACTCTGGAGCCCATTGTAGGATTAGAACCAGGGCCAGCACGAGGGTGGGGCACGCGAGATGCCTCAGGTGCCAGGTTTAAGGAGGCCCTCACTCCCACTGCAGGACCCTGAGCCTCATTTGCCTCTTCCTAGTTCCCACCCTGCTAAAGTCCTTTGGAACGAACACTAGGAAACACCTCTCTTGGGAGGTGACTGTGTCTCTCATTCCCAAGGTCCCCTTACTTGAATTCACAGAGGGAGGGGGATGGGGGTGAATCTGCCAGGCCACAGAGCAGGCAGGAGACCTCAGCTTTAAGGACTAAAACCTCCTTCCCTGGGCGCATGGCACTTTCTAGCTTTCCCAGAACTTTCACTCCCATTTTTCCATCGGCTCTTGGAACAGCCTGCGCGTGACTTCTTCGTAAGATGCTGCGATTACTGCGTATGTCGCACTGGCGTATAATTGTCTGTTTGCACATCTGCCTCTCCTTCTGGGATGTGAGTTTCATTAATATCAGTAGAGTATTAAAATAAGAATATGAGTGCTGCTTTTTTGAGCTTTCTTCTGGGCAGGCAGTCTCAGTGCTCATGTCACCCTGTGAATGTTTCTGTCACAAAGGAGGAATGGCAGTTCATTGGGATGAAGGGCCTGGCTCGATACTGCTGCCATGTAAGCAGCAAAGCCGGGATTTGAACCCAGATCTGTCCGAGTTCGAGCGAGGCCAAGCTGCCCACCACGTTTGCTATCACCGGAGCAGAGTCATGGGACTTGCTGAGGTCATGTGAGGATTCTGGGGGTTGCCCGCCATTGGCCGCTGCATTGATTGTATCTTCATCAGACGCCTGGCTCTCAGATGGGGTAGATGATGATGGAGAGATGCAGACTGCAGACACAGAGGTCCGGGGTGAGATCAGGTCCCAGCGAGGGATGTGGGCAGAGGGGAGACCCCACTCCCTCCAGGCTCGAGAGCCTCACAGTGAACTGTGGGATCCCTGGACCTTTCCTACCCAAGGCCAGGACAAGCCTCAGGCAATGCATGGGCTCTAAGTCTTGGGTTTGGAGGTAGGATCACTGGCCGGCGTAGGGAGGGAGAAGCAGGTGGCAGGGTGATTTTCTGACATACGTACCAGGCAAGGATTGCATCAGTCCTAGTCAACACCTGGATCACAGGTGAGAACTCACCTTCCCAGAAACAGACACACAGGAGAGGGGATAACAAGAGTTCATGGCCAAGGAGTTTTTTGCAAAAGAAAAACACAGGGAAAGTTCTCCTCTAGGTCTAACATTCCTCCAGCTCCTTTTTCACAAAATCCCATCATCTTCCAAAGATTCCGTTGGTTCTTTCTCTGAAAATACCCTCCCCCTCACTTTCCTTGCTTCTCCCACCCACATGCTTCCAACAAATCTGAAGTCAGTTATCTGGTTCAAGTTACTCGCCCCACCACTCAGTCTTGACCTGGGCAAGTTATGTGGCCTCCACGGGACTCCGTTTCCCCGTGTGTAATGTAGACGTGGGAACGATCACAGGGTCCAACATGGTGAAACATGTTCTAGGCGTTTGTTCATCACGAGCCCTGCCCACAAGGGGGCACCCCTGAGCAGGGTGAGGCATCCCCGTGCGTCCTCGTCCCCAAGTCCCCTGATTTCCCCCCACGTCCCCACCGTCCAGCTGAGGAAGGACGGTCCTGGGATGGAAGTGGGAAGAGTAGGGTCTGACATTGGAAGCTGGTCAAGGAGTAGGAGATTCAGAAATGTCCAGCTCAGCCAGACATCCCATCTGGACTGGGACCAGAGCCAAAACACCCACCAGAATTCCTCTCTACAAAGCAGAGGACAGAAGACCAAAGGGAGGAGATCCAAAAAGCCCCCTGCTGCCAGGATCCCTGAATCAAGCCCCTGGGCTGGTGAGAAGGGGCCGCTGAGCAGGCGGGGGTGGGGAGAGATGGGCTCATCCACCAGCCAGGAGGCAGTGAATCCAGTCGGAAGAGCACAAGAAACGTGAGTTGCGGGCTCAGCTGTGCTGCCAACCAGCTCTTGCACCTCCGGCAGGTTGCCCCTCTCACTGGGCCTCAGTTTTCATATCTGCAAAATGAAGGGTGAACTGCATTTTCGGGGTCTTCCAGCTCTGATCAACCCCATGTCGGATGTTAACTGAGCCTGAATCCTGACGCCATCGTTGCCTATACAACTCAATGCCATTTCTCCGGGAAGTGAACCTGTCAATGAATCAGCCACCAGTTAAAGATGGAGCTCTGTCTTTCTCGGCATTAAATTTGCCACCAATCAGCCTTGATGCATGAGCCCCGCCCCCCGCCCCCACCAAGCACCCTATCGAGAAGCAGGATCGGGAGTGGAAACGAATTCGCCTTAACTAAGCAGTTCGTTATCCTGAATGGGGCCGTCACTCTCCCCCTCTATCTCTGACAGCAGTTACACCGCTCCTGTTAAGATACCTTTAGCAAAATCGCAGGCAATATTTAGGAACCAGGAACCCTCCCAATGTGGTGATGACAAATAGTTCCTCTACCTGGAAACTCTCTTTGCAATACCCCAGCATCACTCCTTTCCCTTTTTCCAGCTCAGGGAAGGTGTTTCTAGAGGGTTGGCTCATGTCTGGCCCCAGGCTAGACGGGGGTCAGAGAGGGTTTCCATGGGAGGGGTACAGGTAGTGAAAAGAGGCATGAGTTATATTAGGGTGACCAGGTGTCTCAGTCTCCCCTGGGACCAAGGGGTTTCCCGGGACAAGTGTTTTCAGTGTTAAAACTAAAAAGTCCCTGGCAAACCAAAACAAGTTGGTCACCATAGTTACAATTCCACCATGGTCCACGATGGCTAAACCACTAGATCTCTTCACCTATTTCAATCAGAAGGTAAGGATAACAGTCCCTCCCCACTATAAGGATTAGTGAGAGTAAATGCTGCCCTCCCCACTGGTACTTGCCTCCTCGTGGGTGTTCAGTAGATGATGGTGCTACCTGAGGATGTAACTTGTGAGATTAGGATTTGTCTTGGGCTTCCTGCACCCATGGATGCCCTTCAATCATCTTCCACCAGCAGCCAGAGGGCTTTCTCTAAAAGGCATGCCACGGCCTTCATAAGGGCCTTCAGAGCTTCTCACTGCTCCACAGAAAGAGGTGCAGATGCTCTCTGGGGTGATCTGGCCCAGGCTTGGCCCTCACCCCCTATCCAGGTCCTGCTGTGTTCTGCTCTTCCTCATGTGTGACCTCTGTCTCCCCTCTGGGCCCCAGTACAGGCTGTCCCTTCTTTCTCAAGCCCTTACTCTTTGCTTGGGCAACTCTGTTCATCCTTCAAGGATTCATGGAAATCTCACTTCCTCAAGAAAACTATCCTGGACTCCCCAGGTCATCACAGTTCCCCAAATACCCCTCCCTTCCTACCACTTAGGACACTGAAATTTACTTGTAACGATGTGTTCATTGTACATTCTCAGTACACAAGGCCACTAACTCTTTCTATTGGCCATGTTACTTGTGTGCCTAGAACAGTGCCCAGATCCGAGCATGTGTTGAATAAAGAAACAAATTAATTTTGCCCATCCTCTAGGCTGTTCTATACTTAGAGTGGGTGGTGTACCCAGGAGGGCCTTCTCAGAAGCACCTCTTCCCTGTGGTGCAGCCCAAGCTCAGGGCCGCCGTGACCCCAGGTGCCTTCTGAACCTGCCTCTTGGATCACATCTGCTTGGATCGATGTTGGTATTCCTGCAGAGTGTCCCCTAAGGCTCCTCACAGAGGTCAGGCAGAACTCCGTCCAACAGAGGAAGTCACCACTGGGTGGTGAGCGGCTGCCCTATCAAGGATGGTAGGACATAGGACCTAATGAGTGAGTCAGCAGACGGCACAGGCATAGAGCAAAGACCACAGGCAGCGGGAGCCATGAGTAGAGGCAGGAGAATCCGTGGACAGCAGCCCTGGCTGAACCAGCAGGGCCCAGGAGCAGGAAAGTGGGCGCTCACCTGAGCAGGGTGACTGCCAGAGATGGAAGGCCCAGTATCTGGGCACCGAGGTGCTGCTGCTGCATCTGAGCAATGTCCTGCTTCTCCTGGGAACACTGGTCTGAGCTGGGGTCTCCCTCGCTTCCCCTGGTAGCCTCCCCACCAGCAGAGGTAACCAGGTAGCTTGTAGCAGATGGGTTAGGAACCCCTAACATAGAGCCCCACGTTACTGCTTGATACACCACTTGGATGTCCTTTGGCCTCCCAAATGAACAGGTCCAACACTGAAGTGATGTGTCCCCTTCCTTCTCCCCAGTTCAGGGAACACCAGCAAGGCCCGTAGGCTCTACAGAATAAATCCAGAATTGAACTCTACACTACCTTCCTGGGCCCAGCCACCGTTCACTGCTGGTCTATTGCCCTGCCTCCTAGATGGTCCACCCACACTCACCTTTGTCCCTGCCCACCCCTCTGATTTCATCTCCCCTCACCCTCTCCCTCATTCACCCCACCCACACACAATGAACCCTGCTGATCCCTGAATACTCTGAACACATCCCCACCTCAGGGCCTTTGCACCAGCTGCTCCCACCTCCCAGAACGATCTCTCCCCAGACACCCACTTGAATTGGCTCAAGTCCTCAATTCTTTCTCTGCTCAAATGCCTCTGCTGTGGAGAGACCTTTTCTAATTATCCTATCTATATAAAACGGCATCACAGTGATTCTCTAACTCTTTACCCTGCTTTATTCTTTTTAAAATATTTATTACTGCCTGATACATGTTTATTTGTCTATTGTCTGCTGATATATCTCCCCCCCACTCCCATACCCAACTGGGTTGCAAGCTCCATGAGAGCAGAGACTTTGTGTGTGAATATATGTGAGTGTTTCAACCTTTTTCTTTTTCCTGTTGTTCAGATTGGATAATTTCTATTGATCTATTTCAAGTTCACTGACTCTTTCCTGTCATCTCTGTTCTGCTACTGAGTCAATCCAGTCAGTTTTTAAGTTTCAGTTATTGTATTTTTCATTTCTAAAATTTCCATTTGGTTCTTCTTTATAGCCTTTATTTCTTTGCTGAGTCTTTCTATTTTATTATTTTTTTCAAGATGATTTGTGATTGTTTGTTCAAGTATTTTTGTTACTTTAAAGTCCTTGTTAGATAATTCCAGCATAGGTGTCAATCTCATCATTGGAGTCTATTGATCGTCTTTCTCCTTGTGAGTTGAGATTTTCGTGGTTCTTTGTATGTCGTGTGATTTTAGTTTGTATCTTGAACATTTTAAGTATTACTTTGTGAGACTCTGGGCCTTGTTTATATTAATTCTTTTAGTAGTTCTTTTAATTCTGATGTTCTTCCCCAAACTGCCTGCTAGTATTTACATATCAGATTTTTCAAATAGGTGTCCATACATTCTGTCCAGGTCTCATAGTTGAATTAATGGAAGATAAAAGGAGGCTGTTTATCTCACCATAGCCAGAAGTCCTTGAGTTTGTGGTTTTTAATCACTACTTTATCTCTTAGAAATTAGAACAGGTCCTGGTACTTAATAATAGCTCAATAAATATGCATTAGGGACTTCCCTGGTGACCCAGTGGTTAAGAATCCATCTTGCAATGCAGGGGATGCTGGTTTGATCCCTGGTCAGGGAACTAAGATCCCACATGCTGCAGGGCAACTAAGCCTGCATGCCGCAACTACTGAGCCCGTGTGCTCTGAAGCCTGCACGCCACAACTACAGAGCCCGATGCAGCCAATAAATAAATAAATAAATATTTTAAAAAATAAATATGTATTAAATGAACGAAAAAAATGAGCAAATGAACATGTGGTCAGTGTTTGGCAACTTTCGAAGTCTATCTATAATTATTATCTCATTGATCACCATTGCAACCCTGGGGGATAGTGTCCCCATTTTAGAGGTGAGGAGACTGAGGCTCAGAGATACAGAATGACTTCCTTGTGATCACAGAGAACCAGGCTTGGCAAGCAGGTCCTTTGATTTTTTTTTTTTTTTGAAGTATAGTTGATTTACAATGTTGTGTTAATTTCTGCTGTACAGCAAAGTGATTCAGTTCTTGCTTGGGGTGTAGTGGGATCACACACCAGGTTAGACCAGCAAGACACAGCACTTCCACAAGGGAGCAGCAGAATGACTGTGGTTGGGGCCATTTTCAAGTTCAAAGCCAGCAGAGGATCCCAGGAAGGCCAGGGAGGTGTGTCTGAGACCCTTTCTGGGACTGTGAGAGACCTGAGGCTGGATGGATAAATTTGTCCCATCACATCCCTGACATCTGAACCCAGCTCTGGACAGTTCCCTTGGCCCAGAAGTGCCTATCTTGTGTCACCCAAGTTATCACTTGCTGATACAAAGTAACTAGAGAAGAATCAAAAGCAGTGGACCACCGTCTTTCTATCAGAGGGCAGGCCTGTTTCTGCCATCAGACTAGGGGCTTCCTGAGGACAGGACAGTGTCTCACCCTCTTCTGTGTCTGAGAGTGTAGAAGTGGTGCAGAGAACTCAAGGACCCCTCTTCCCTGGGAGAACCAGCTTGGACCACACCAAGACTTGACCTGGGGCAGACAGGCAGTCAGGTGGTGGCAGCAGCTCCACCAGCTTTGTTCCACCTGCCGGAGTGGACCGTGGGAGTCAGGGTCACATAAATTCCTCATGCCACCCTCCCCTTTCTGTGGGGCTCGGATTTATCTCCACGTGATAACAGGAGCTCCATGCACCACCACTCAGGAAGAAAAGAGGTCACTCCATCTCATGAAGATAAATACCATAGCGTGGTATGACAGCCTCCCTGGGCACCCCGCACCGTGTACTTACTATCATAATAAATATTATTACAACAACCAATTACTGCAACCATATCTTTCAGGCAGGTAGAGAGGGTTCTGTGAAATACACCCTTCCATGCTGGGCTAACAGGTGCACCCAGCCATCACCTCCTTGTTAGCAGAAATGGGGGCAAGAGGTGGGGCAGAAGATGGAGGGGGGCCTTTTAAGAAAAGAAAGCTTCTGAGCAAAGAGGGGAGGTTAATAGCTCATCTGTCTCTAGGATGGATCAATTCTTCCTCTCCAATAGCTCTCAGAACTGTGACTGCCCTGCACCAGCCCTGCCTTGGTTCGGGCCCTTAAAATCCCCACCAGGACCCTGCACGGCCACCTTGCTATTCCCAACCCTCAGGCTTTGTCCCTCCAATTCACCCACAACATTGGAGTCACAGTGATATTTCTGAAATGCAAATATGATGACGCCACCTCTCTGGTTAATGCCATGCAATTTCCCCACCCCATTGCCTTGCAATTCAGGATCAAGTTCAGCCTCTGTCATGGACAACCGGGCCCCTAATGATCTGGTCTCTCTCAGCCTCTCCGACTCAATCAGTCTCTCACTGCGTTTGTGCTACCCATCCACCAGCCCTCCCAGATATCCTCAGATTCTTCTTTTTGCCTGTGCCACTTCCTCTTCCTGGAATGCCCTTTTGCTCTGAGTTCACCTAGGGAAATTTGTACACGTCCTTCCAGGTTCAATACCACGATCACCCCCTCCTTGATTTCCATGAGTCTGACACTCTCTCTTATAAGCACACAGCCCCCTGTAAACATCTCAATCATAGCCGGTCCACATCGCTCTGTAATATAACATATGGTTCTTTGTGTATGTCTCTGCAATCAGGCTGGGAGCTTCTTAAGGTCAGAGGCCTGGCATTCATCCCTGTAGGATATTTGGCACGTGGTGGGTGCTCAGCCTGTGTGCTGCATGCATGAAGTAACGAATGAACCAACACATGAGCACTGCATGGGACAGGGCTTGGTGAACCGTGTAGCCCTGGTGCAGTGTGGATTAGGCTGCAGCCCAGCGTACTGATGTCACATCTCGGATCCAAATCCTCCTTTGTCTCCTCACTGCCTTTGGGATGAAGTCCAAACCCCTTCCCCCACACTCATGGCCTGCCTCTTGTCCCTCTGCCTTTTGCATGCTGAGCCTCAGTCATCCTGAATTCCTTAGAGCTCCTTAAATATGCTTTGTCTGGCTACTGGGTCCTGGCACCTGCCATCCTTTTGCCTGGAACACCTACCATCACTTTACCCCCATCGCTTTGATATACCCCTCAGGTCTTAGTTTAGACATCACTTACTTTAGAGGCTGCCCAACATACACCCTAACTTCACCTACCCTGCACCCAGAACCCCCAAATCATGGTTAAGTGCCCCTCTCATGGCATCTAAAATAACCTTAACACATTGCATGGGGTGACCCTTTATTTTGCCGGTCTGTCTCCCAACATTGCGAACTATGAGCTCCTGGAGTGCCAAAAACATGACTCAGTAACTGCATGCTGGCCATGCTGTTGGTACTGAAGACATATTTATTGAATGAATGAACGGATGAATGAATGAATGAATCTACAGATGAACAAATAAATTCTACAGATATCTTCAGCTGGTCTCGCCTTAGCAATAACATCAAATTCTGTTGGGGCTGGAAGGCTTCTTTGTTTTTTTGCCTTATTGGGTTATGGATTTCCACTCTAATTTGAACCATGGAAAGACATCTAGACAGGGAGGCCCCACCCTCAGACTCCTGGTTCTCACCTCCCCCAGCAGAAGGTCAGGTCAGTTCTGGGCCACCAAAGACCTCAAACATTTCACACCTCTGCAGGGAGACGTTCCTGCCACTTTCAGATGTCCAACCCCTGCCCCAACCTCCCAGACTCTTCTGAACTATTCCCCCTCTGTGTTCTCCAGCCAGCTAATCAAATTCCCCTCTGTCAGAGGCAATAGATGCTCAAAAGCCTTGTAGTATTAATGTATTATTCATGACATATGTATTATTTATCATTAGTTTGTATATTTATTATTAATTTGTGTTTCATTATTGATAGTGTTGTGGTTCTACTGTTAATAAGAAGGATTGGGAAGGCTGTTCTGTGGCCCTTTGAAGACACCTGATGCTTCTCTGATTGATTCTCCGGAGAGCCAGGATCGGTCAGTTTTCTTCCCAATTCATGGATGGGAGACACTGAGGCCAGGGAAGGGCAGGGCTTGTTCAGTCATATCTCTTGCCCCTGAGATGTAGGCAAGGGAAGGTGATGGGACTGGGGAAATGCTTCATTAGGCAGCATGTCCTGGGCTGACAACAGGGCCAAGTGCATAGGCTCCTGCAGGATGCTGAGGCTGGGCCTGCCAGTCAAGTCTCCATCTGGACCAGCTTGTCCCAGGCTCCTTTGCCCAAGTTCACACTGGGGTCTGAAGGTGTCTTTGCTATGCTTGTACACAGTGCTGCTCTGTGCTCCCCAAACCCCATTTTTTTTTCTTTTCCTCCCAGGGATTCAGCTGGACTACATTTCCCAGCCTCCTTTGCAATTTGGTGGGGTCATGTGACTAAATCCTGGCAGGGGAATATGGCTTCCAGGCCTGACCCTTAGAAACCTCCTGTGCCATCCTCCACACCCTCTCTCTATATCAGCTGCCTGGATGGACCCGGACGAGAACAGAGCCAGAAGATGGAAAAAACCTGGGTATTTGAATGACAGTATGGAGTAATGTCCTCCTACAGCCCCTGACAGACAGTAATATGAGTGAGAAATAAAATGCTATTGTGTTAATTATAAAATAATTTTTATAATAAATATATTTTATATAATAAACACAAATTATTAAAAACAAAACCTCTGAGATTTTTAAGTGATTTGTTACAGCAGTTATTCTACTAATACTTTCCATTAATATATTGCACATAGTAGGTACTCAGTAGGTTCTTCGTGAAAAAAAAGTGAACAGGCAGATAAATGAATAAGTAACAAAATTAATCAGTGAGTCCAGCTATACTGTCACTGAGTTGGATGCCCAAACCATAGTTCTCCATCACAGAGGATCACAGGGAAGTGGCTTTAATGATCTCGAATTGAAATCTTTTTGTTACAAAGATGGTAAACTGAGGCCCAGAGAAAGGAAGGGCCTTGGCCGAGGTCACAAAGACAATTAATAAGCAATTTAAGACCAGGATTCAGGTCTCCCGAGGCATATCACACCATTGTCTTTTCTCCCATGACCTTTCATCTGATAGCTTGCCATCACCCTCTAGAACTTTCTCAGTGTCTTTGGGGGTTGGTGAGGGGAATCATCATTTCTTTATCTCTGGGTCAGTCCAGCATCCAAAGTACAGCTGGAACTGCCAGAAGGGAAGAAGGATGAGAGACTGATGGGATACAGGATGCCCGTGAGATGCCCAACCAGCCACGGCTGTCTCTGTAGTGCCCTCTCTGGTCCAGGGCCACCAGGTCAGGGCTGGCTGTGCAGCCAACCACAGGGAAGCTACAGGGGGTGCAGGAGGAAAAGGAAATAGCTCCAGACCTTGAAGCCAAAAACCCAGGTCTAGCTCTCATTCTGCCATGGACACAGAGGGCAAGTCCCTCCCCTTCTCTGGGCCTCAGTCATCTCATCTGAAAAAGGGGCTCATGGTGATTATTACTGAGAGTAATGGTGATGCAAGATGAGACAATAGAGGGGAAAGTGATCTGAAGAGCACAATTGGGAAGGCCTCCTCCTTTGCACGAGGATATTGTCAGGGACCACCGGTGCCGAGAGGTTATGACCTTGGGCTTGGGAACCAGACAGACCTGGGACAGCTTCTGACTCTGCCACAGGCCACCTCTGCAGCACTAAGTTGTTTCATTGCTCTGAGCCTCAGTTTCCAACTGCCAAATGGGGATAATTATCCTTACTTCTTAGTGCTGGAAGGGGTGGGGGAAAGGAAGGGAGATGGCCCAGGCAAGGGGCCCAGTGCAGTGCCTGGCGTATGGGGACAGTGCTGACACAGATATCCCGGCCATCACTCCGCTGCCTTGACTGCCCCACTTCTCCACACCCTCAATCCTCTTTTACCAGCAAGACTCCTTTAAGGAGTTTGCTAGAAAGCTTTGGGGCCGATGACCCATGTTTCTTTTTTGTCTGTTTCAGATCAGCCTCAGGAGCACGGAGGCTGAGAAGTCACCATCTCCTAGTCGATGTTTTTTGTGTCCTCTACGGAGATTTTTGAAGCAAAGTGCACAGAGGGCCTGGCAGCCCTGCATCCTCTGACATCACTCAGCACCACGAGGACAGATTTGTGAACAACAGGGAGGCTCTTCCGACTTAGAATAAAATTTAAAATGGATGAGAGGTTATTAAGGAATATTTTAAAAGAAAAATAGTTATTACTCAAGGAACACAGTCTAAGCTAGGTTATAAACTGGCCTTAATCAGTAAAATGAGGCAACTTAATGAAAAAAATTACAATTTAAAATAGGCCTACATTCAATAATAATGTCTCATAAACACAGAAGTCCTTTAGCACATAAGAATTAATTGCTGGACTCAGAAGCTAAAGGCACAATAAAGGAACCCTTAATTTTTTGGTCTTTTATTTTTCTCTTCCAAAAGGCAACCAAAAGGAAGCCTAGACTTCCTCGCTTTGACACCAAAGGGTCTGGAAATTTGCAAATGGAATTTGCTCAGTAACAATTCTGTTTCCTTCAACCTATTATTTTAAGACACGGTCTGAATGAAGTGTCACTTTGTTCTCTGGATCTGCATCAGTTTTAAATAAATGCATGTGACAGTTTTACCTCTGATGAATTAGGGAATGAACTCATTTTGCAGAATCAAAGCCCCTGAGTTTAGACCCTTCAGGCTGGGCAGCTCAGCTATCAGGGTAACAGCCTTACTGGTCCAGCGAGATATTGCATCTCTATTACAGCAGCCGTTAGAAACAGTCCAATAAAGCAGAGTGGTCTCATCCAGGGACGATTTTTGCCCCCCAGGGGGATATTTGGCAGTGTCTAGAGACACTTTTGGTTGTCACAGCTGGTGGAGGTGGGGACTGCTACTGGCATCTACTGGGTACAGACCAGGGATGCTACCAAACATCCAACAATGTACAGGACGTCCTCACAACCAAGAGTCGTCCAGCCCCGGATGGCAACAGTTCTGAGGTTGAGAAACCACGCAGCGAAGGGAGAAAAGCAAAATTCTGGAAGGAATGAATGTACCCTCAGGAGTTCCCAGGCACAGGAGACAAAGAGAGTCTCCAAACATCAGGACTGGCTCTCTGAAGCTGGGAATGTAGGCTGCTGGAGAATTTTCCCTCAACATGACCCCAGCACCAGCTGTGTCTAACATCTGACTTTCACCCAAACCTCTTTTCCACCCAAATGGATTAACTCTCTCCATCAGAGCGTCTTTCTTGCCCTCTGGAACCTATTTTGATTTTGTGATAGGAGAATCCTAGGAGAAAGTTTTTGGTTTTGTTTTTTCTTTAAATTTATTTATTTTTACTGATTTAGTTTTGGCTGCGTTGGGTCTTTGTTGCTGCGCTTGGGCTTCCTCTAGTTGCGGCGAGCGGGGGCTACTCTTCGTTGCGGTGTGCGGGCTTCTCATTGCGGTGACTTCTCTTGTTGCGGAGCATGGGCTCTAGGTTCACAGGCTTCAGTAGTTGTGGCACGCGGCCTCAGTAGTTGTGGCTTGCAGGTTCTAGAGCACAGGCTCAGCAGTTGTGGTGCACAGGCTTAGTTGCTCCGCGGCATGTGGGATCTTCCCGGACCAGGGCTCAAACCCGTGTCCCCTGCATTGACAGGCGGATTCTTAGCCACTGTGCCACCAGGGAAGCCCAGGAGAAAGTTTTTTCACAGTCACCCTTGGCGAATTGGATTTATTCTGCAAAGCAAGAATCCTAGCTCATAAAGGTGAGAGTCTTGAGGGCTCCTTCCTCAAAGGGTAGCACTCAGCGCTTCCCTCCTTGCTAATCTGGCTCTCCCTGCTTGGCAGGAGAAGCAATCTGGTCTTCATGTTAATACTTTATAAACGCAAACATCCTACAAGATAAACATCAGTCTATTACACCTGTTCGGTTGTAGAGTGCCTGCTTGTCACCGAAGGCTATTTGGGCCTGATTCGCTCACGATATAACTTCTTCCTGCTGGAGGCCAAGGTACAGATCGTAGACATCTTATTGAGTGGAGGCGTTAGGTGGGGAGCAAGTGGGTTAGGGTGGGATGAGCAGGAGACATTTTATTCCCATCCTCCAGGGCTCAAGTTTTCTGCTTCCTAGAGGGGACAGAAAGGCATGGGGTCCCTCAACAAGAGTTGCATGGACCATGGGCCAATTTGCCACCAGGACAAGAATTCAGGAACAAGGCAGGGCACACTCCAACAACTGGATAGTTTTAGTTTAAGTTATGAAAGAATGCTGAGTCTACTGCGGGCAAGTATTAGGTAAGTCCTGCCCAACCAGCCAGCCTGTCTGAAAACAGGCTGGAATCTTGCTCTGCCACTTCCTAACTCTACGCTCTTGGAATATGACACAACAGTCTTTTCATCTATTCAGTAGGAATCCTCACGCCGACCTCCCAGGGCTGGAGATAATAGATGTACCGAGCTAACGTATCACTGAATACGTGATTGATGCTACTACTGTTAGAACAATTCTATTTCTTTTTATAGGTATAATTTATAGTAAAATACTACAGTAAGATACAGTGAAACCTCAAGCAAA
This sequence comes from Balaenoptera acutorostrata, assembly GCF_949987535.1. Lineage (NCBI taxonomy): Eukaryota > Metazoa > Chordata > Mammalia > Artiodactyla > Balaenopteridae > Balaenoptera > Balaenoptera acutorostrata. The sequence continues at coordinate 13,978,100 of NC_080064.1, read as the reverse complement.
CAACTTGATGCAGTTTTTACTTATTACACACCCAAATGAACCACCATCCAAATGAAAATATAAACCATTCCCAACACCCCAGAATGTTCCCTCATGCTCCTCTCCAGTCACTCCCCCCAACCCCAAGGATAACCTCCATTCTGGCTTTTCCATCCTAGATTAGCTTTGCTTCTTCCTGACCCTCCTATATAAGTAGAATCATGCAAGAGGTGCCCTTTTGTGTCTGGCTACTTTTTTCTCAGTACAATGTTTTTGACATTCATCTATGTGTTGCCTTTATCTGGAGTTTACGCTTTTAAAAAATGTTTCCTGGGTAGTATTCTGTTGTATGAAATACCACAATTCATTTATCCATTCGACCACTGAGGGACATTTAGGTGGTTTCTAGTTTGGGGTTATTATAAATAAAACCTATGGTTGTCATTAAAATATTAATCCTAGACCCAAGGGACAACTGGTCAACCCCTTTCTTCCCCGGGGAACTGATCCCCACCCTTGGCCAGCTCCGGGCAGAGAGGCCCTCTGTTGTGTTATGAAGAAAATGAGTTCGCCCTCAGCATGCCCACGCAGCCCTCTGCACCCTGCCCTTCCTCCCAGGGGCACTCGGGGCATTCCTTAAGAATCTTGGCCACTTACATGCCTTTGATGTGAACGCTTTTCCCCCACTGTTCTCCTAGGGGCATGTTGAAGACAATCTCTGGCACCCCCCGTGATAAATGACATGACATTTGATGCTGCTTTGCTCTTTACAAATGTACACATCCTTCTGATCTGGCGGGAAGGACAATAGCCCTATTTTTCTGGTAGGAAAACTGAAACAAATGGATTCATCCACTTGTTCACTCACTGGACAAATACTTACTATTTTGGATGAAACCCTTGCTAGTTACTGGGCCAGGCATGAGCCATGAATTGATCTGGTGGGAGATGCGTAAACATAGGATCACACCCCCTGCCAGATTCTTCCCACTTTTGCATCTTCTAGCACTGAGTGCCCTTGTATTTTACCAAATCCACTGCTTGCTTTTTGCATTATTAATCTCAGCTCCCTGGTGAGATGAAGTTTTCTGTTGCTAGTTTTGTTTTTTTTTTAATCCTTCCATAATACACAACACTCTTAGGAATACAGAAGTGCTTAATAAATGCTCTGAAAGAGTGCAATAGAGACTGGTATTGTCGACTTGACTTCATAACTCCAGACTTACAAGTTCCACATTAGAGAGGCTTGCACATACCCAAATAGCTTTCTGGCAAGTACAGCTAAATCATACATCACATGTGTGTAGGTCAAAGAGATTCAAGGTCCAAGAAGGACTCAACATGCCCTTGCTGGGTGCGAAGAAAACATGCCAGCAGCCTTTAGGAGCAGAGAACAATCCCCATCGACAGCCAGCAATCAAACACGGACCTCAGTCCTACACCCACAAGGAAATGATTTCTGCAACATCCCTAACAAGTTTGGAAGTGGATTTTCCCCCCGAGCCTTCAGATGAGAGCCCAGTTAACTAACCCCTTGGTTCTGACCTTGTGAGACCTTGAGCAGAGAACTGAGCCTGGCCCACAGGGACTTCTGACCTACAGAAGTGTGAGGTTAGAGATCGGTGTAGTTTTAAGCTGCTGAGTTTGTGTAATTTGTTATGTAGCAATAAAGGCTAATATAACATGTTTATCTGAGATTGCAGTAGCCAGGAATCCTTATGAAGCATCAATCAAATTATGTCCTGCTCCAAGCATGTTAATAGCTCCCATCACACTGGACAGCCAGAGCCAAAGCTGTCTCATGGTCCAGAGAAGTCTGGCCTGGCTCTCGCTACCTTGCTTCTTACCACTCCCTTCCTCTCACTCCATTCCAGCCAAACTGACCTCTTTGCTTTTCCATAAACATCACAAGCTCACTCCTACCTCAGGACCTTTGCACTTACTGTTTCTTCTTCCTGGAATACACTCATCCCAGCTATGCACATGGTTTGCCTATTCATTTCAGTTTGATCTTTGCTCACTGTCCTATCCCCATGGATACCTTCCTTGACCACCCAGTCTAAAATTCTCTAAAATTCCCACTTAGCATCTCTCTCTATCCCTAAAATTGCTTTATTTTTTATAACACTATTTCTCTGCTTAACAGTATATTTTAATTTATCCCTTTGTTTATTACCAATTATATAGACCCTCCTACCCCACCGAATAGGATGTCACCCCTAGGAGGGGCTGGACTTCCTCTGTTTTATTCACTGCAGTGTCTCCAGTACGGAGAACAGTACCTGGGAATCATCAATATTTAATAGGGTTTATGATGAGCTAGGCATTGCATTAGGTACCATCTATTGCTTTAATGAAAACAACAAATCAACACCACCATTCTTTAACATTGATAGGCCATCTCACAGAGCAAGATTTTAAAGAACTCCCATAGGTAGGATTTTGTACCTTTCTCACTAGTCCTTAACAGCATTCATAGTTTCCCTAACTCTGATTCTGGGCTACATTTTGATTAGAATCCTGCGTATAGGTCACCTTGATTCACTTGTCCCCTGGTTCCAATTGGACTGTAGGGTTTCAGGGGAGCTTGGAATCAAAATGCTCGAGCATCATCTCCTGGCTACAAGACCTGGAGTTGTATTTTATTTCCAAACCGATTCTTTTGATTACTTCCTTTCACAATGGGCTGCTTGAGTCATGCTCCCATAGGCTTCACTTGCTCAGAGCCCCCATCTCCATCCTTCTCCTTGTCAGCAAGATAAGAGGGAGTTGGGGGAAGACCTGGATGACAAATGTCCTCTGTATAAACTGGATGGTTCCTCCACTGAGAAGGTAACTTCCCACTGGGTTCTGGAAGAAGAGACACAGCCCTATTCTTATCAATATTTTTATCTTTAATGACTTCTCCCTTTGGTGATTTCAAGAGTAACATTTGCTTATTGTAGGAAATAAATAATACAAGAAATTGTACAGAAAAAAAAATCCCCTCATGTAAACAACCACACAGAAAAAGCCATTGTTACTATTCTGAAATTCTCTCTCTCTTTAACATGACTCCGAGATCCTAGTAGCACTTGACATGAAAATGCAAATCCTCTTATGCCCAATTGTGAAGGTTAATTTTATGTGTCAACTTGAATGGGTCATGGGGTGCCCAGATTACACATTTTCTCTGGTTGTGTCTGTGAAGGTGTTTCCAGATGAGATTAGCATTTGAATCAGTGGACTCAGCAAAGGAGATCACCCTCCCCAATGTGTGTAGGCATCATCCAATCCATGAAGGGCCTGAACAGAACAAAAGGCAGAGGGAGGAGGAATCTGCCCCTTTTTTTCCTGCCTCACTGCTTGAGCTGGGACATCTCACCTATCTTCTCTTGCCCTGGGACTGGGATTTACATCATCAGCTCCCCTGGTTGTCAGGCCTTTGGACTTGGACTAAATTACACCACTGGCTTTCCTGGGTCTCCAGCTTGCAGACAGCAGATCGTGGGACTTCTCAACTTCCATTATATATATATATATGAACGTTCTGTTTCTCTGGAGAACCCTGACTAATACAGATTTTGGTATCAAGAGTGGTTCTAGAGGAAGAGCATTTTAAAGACGAGTTTTCTGAATTCGTTCTGGGGTTTCTGGAATTGGCTCTCCAATCTAATTAGATTTAAAGATGCTAATGACTCTATTTCTGTCCTAGTCAGTTCAGGCTGCTGTAACAGAATACCATAGACTGAGTGGCTTACAAACAACAGAAATTTATTTCTCACAGTTCTGGAGGCTGAGATGTCCAAGATCAAGATACTGACACATTCAGTGTCTAGTGAGGGCCCACTTCCTGCTTCATAGACAAATGTCTTCTCTCTGTGTCCTCGTGAGGGTGAGGGAGCTCTCCTGGGTTTCTTTTATTAGGGTGCTAATCCCATTCATGAGGACTCCACCCTCATGAACTAACTACCTCCTAAAGGCTCTACCCCCTAACACATTGGGGTTTAAGATTTCAACATATGAATTTTGGGGAGACACACACATTCAGTCCATAACACCAACATCATAATAATCTAAAACTTTTCCAGACTAGCCGAGAGAACGAGAGATTTCGTAAATCCTCTCAGATCCTGTATCTCCAACCTCAGTCTATATTTTAAAAAATTTAAAAGGGGTTTTTGAAAACCCAAACTGTAAGGAGAACATCTGCACCTATGAAGTAGTTTCCGCTGTGGGCTATACACTCCCCAGCTCAACAGGGAGGCAGGATGCAGCCCTGAGAGGTCACCTTGTCCATCCCCCTGCTTCCAGGCTGAAACCAGGCCATGAATTAGATGTGAATTCCATTTTTTAAAGGACTTCCCTCTAGTTCCTGTTCTGCCCCCCCCCACACCCCGTGTCTTTCTTTTCAGAACTGAGAGAAACCAACTCATGCTCCAAGGGCAATCAGACACAGATTGCCTTGTCTGCATGTTTGTAAGCTGGATGTCTCTCCTACTTGACTCAACCATCCCCAGTTCTCCTCCCCTTCATCTCCCCTCCATCCCCGAGCCTGTGCTCAGAGATGTCAAACCAACAGGCCCCAGCAATTGTAACTCAGGGAGTAAATCAGTGGCCAAATAAAAGAAACACATACACACCATAGCCAAATAGGGACGTTTGTGTGTCATTCATTGTTCGGAGAGGATCCATGTGCTGGCTCACTTTAGATGACCTTAGGATGATTGAGAATGAGTTAATAGCAGCAACAAGGACTCCTAGAGCAGTTGACCACGGTTGTTAAGTGCAGGTACTCTGGAGCCCAACTACCTGGGTTCATATCCCAGCTCTGCCTTGGGCAAGTGACTGTACCACTGAGCCTCAGTCTTCTCTTCTGTAAAACAGAGATCATAATAGAACCCACTGACTTCATAGGGTCAGAGGAGTTCATGTTCTCAGAGCAGTGCTGGGGACCTGGTAAGCCTTCCACATCATAGGGCTTTTAGGATTGTGTTGTTATCATGTACTAAAGGCTGCCAGACACCTTACCTCTGGTGTATGGACTCTCTCCAGTCCCAACAAGACAAGGGTTGGTCACAACTTGCAGATAAAGGAAACAAGGAGCAGTACTCGCCGAACAGTGGCCCCAGGGTGAAATCCTGCCCATCACCTGTATCTGTAGGGCCCACCAGCTAAGAGGATTTTAATATTTTTAAATAGTTATATTTTTATATTTTTAAATGGTTATGTAAGTGCTCACATAGTATGTTCGATTTTACCTCTTGGCCTGCAAAACCATCTGGCCCTTTACAGAAAGTTTGCCAACCCAAGGCTTTGAAAGGGTTAAAGGCTGGGAGTGGGATTCTGACCCCCCCAAACTTGTCCTCTTTCATATAGCCTCTGTTGCTTCACTTCGAATGAATGTATGTCTTTCAGCTCAGACTGAAGGATATTCAAATACTATTCATTCATTCATTCATTCAACAACTACTTATTAAGTGTGAGAGGCAGAGGAGGAGACACAGGCCAGCTCATTGCTGGATGCCTGGAGCCTCACCCCGCTTAGCCTTGTAACAACCAGGAGGAACAAAAGGTCTCTAGTAAAACTAGATTGATCAGAAAACACCTCCAGTGACTGACATCTGATGTCCTCCAGAGAAAGCCCACCTACCACCCACCCAGAAGCTCAGTAGCTTCCAAATCCCACTGTCACATGCCTGGCCACAATGCATTCTGTTTCTTCTCAAATTCTCTGGAATCCTGAAGGGCATCAGGAATGGTGTCTCTGGTCCAAAGCCCAACCCAGTAGGTCCACCAGATCAGGCCCAAAGTGCCTCTCCTTGGGGCGATGAGGGCTCGGGTGATCCAGGCTCTACACGCTCCCTGGGTACCATTTTTGGTGTTTGTCCATTTCTTTGGCTTTATAGTAGTCTAGTAGGTGTGACAGCTCCAACCAGAAATAATACAGTCATTTAGGCGTGGAGAAGGGCCACCTAAAATTAATGAAAGTGGTCATTCAGTGAACACTAAAGCCAACACCTGTGAGTTTTGGCTCCTAGCGCTGGCCTTGCACCATCTTCGCCCCCAGCCTCAGCCACCCTGGGGTGTGAGACGGCGCAGCTCAGCTATTTTGAATACTTGGAGGACTATAATAGGCTTCGGAAAATATGGGTGTTTACAGCCTTATTCTCATCATGGGAAAACTGACATTAGGAAAGTACATGACAGAAATCTTATGTACTTTCCAGAATGTAAATAGAGTTAAAAAGTGAAATTGTCAGGAGGCAGCAGGGCACTCAGCAGTGGGAAATGAGCTGGGCAGGCCCGGAATGGAATTTTCCAATCGGTCGGTGCTCTCCTGGACTACATTGGCCGCTCTTGGGGTGAAAGGAGGGAGGGAGGGGTCAGAGAGGGAGGGAGGTTTGAGGTCATGGATTTAGTATCTGGCTCATTTGCAGGTGAGTTTAATCAAAATTGGAGGACAGAAATAAATGATTCTACTTACTTACAGGGCACAGAAATGGATGCCTGGGCCTTCTGGAGCCCTCTCGCTGCTGATTGCTAGGAGGTTCTAACAGAAAAGCTTAGACTTAGATGTAAAAGTTAAAATCTTGGGGGTGGGGTGGGGGAGGGGTGCCAGTGAAAACGGGCAGATTCTCATGCCTTGATCAGGGGAGAAGGGGGCCAGGCCCCAGGTATACGGCCCCCTTGTTATTTCCTTGAGAGTCTCAGCCCCTGGATACCCTGGGCCAATTCTGATGTCCATTGTCAGTCAATATGAAGAAGTAATTAGGACCAGAAGACTGAGTCGTTGCGGCTGCTGCCTGCCCAGCTGGGCTGAAGATCCCACTGGGAAAGTTCTAGCTGACAAATTTCTCTAGCTCTTTAAAATTCCAGTGACAATCGTGTGCCTAAGTGGGAAAGCCTTCCCTTCAGCAAAATCCTTAAAACGTCCTTGTTGCTGGATTAGCCCTGTGAGCCACAGTTTTGATTTCACCATTCCCTCTGCTCTACAGCCTTCACTGGCTCCCCAGTGTCTGCAAGATCAAGTCCGTACACCTTAGCCTGGCCCTTCCAGGTGTCCGTCCAGCTGCCCTTAGAGCCACATCTCCAAAGAGCTCCATCCCCCCAGCACACGCTCAGTCGCCGACCCAGCCACCCAGGGCTGCCCACCCACTCCAGGACGGCTCAAGAGCACTTCTTCCTCCAGCCCTTTGCTCAAGCTGCTTCCTCTGCCCACAATGCCCTTCTCATCCTTCTGCATCCTTCCAGGCTCAGCAACTGGTCCCTTGAGAGCTTTCCTGATTACGCTTCTCCCTAGTGTGGAAGAGACACTCTATCTTTGCTTCCATTAATGTTCATCTCTCTGACATGGTCCCCCATCTCATGTGAACACTATTATCTATTTACACACCCATCTCGGGCTTAGAACAGGTTGAAGCGGCAGGGGAGAGAATGGGGTTATCCATTTACTGCACATCCCTCACGTGGGCCGTGGTAAGACATGAGATGACGCACGTGCGACTGAGCAGGTGAGCTGAGTGACAAAAGCTGCTTCCAAGGACAGTGGGGGTCCTCATCACCTGAGTTAGGAAGGCTTGGCCGAAGGGTGGTACTGTGGGATGAACTGTGTCCCCCCAAAATATATGTTGAAGTTCTCATCTCCAGGACCTGTGACCTTATTTAGAAAGAGGGTCTTCGCAGACACAATCAAGTTAAGATGAAGATGGGCTCAAATCCAATATGACTGGCTTCCTTAGAAGAAGAGGAAAATTTGCACACAGAGACACAGATGTACAGAGTGAGGATGCCAGGCGAGGATGGAGGCGGGGATGGGAGTAATGCTTCAACAAGCCAATGATGCTAAGGATTGCTGGCGACCACCAGAAGCGGGAAGAGGCAGGGGAGGACTCTTCCCTAGAGCTGTCAGAGGGAGCGTGGCCTGGACAACACTTTGATGTTGGACTTCTGGCCTTCAGAACTGTAGAGAATAAATGTCTGCTGTTTTAAGCCACTTTGTTATGCCAGCTCTGGAAAATTAATACAGGTAAGATGGAAAGGAGGAAAACCGTTTACCTACTAGGCTCCAGATAATTCATGTCCATAATCTCATTTAACCTCATTTTGTCTGGGAGGCAGATGGCTTTTTTATTTTATAACAAGCTGACCAAGACCCAGAGAAGGGACGTGACTTGTGCACAAACCCACAGTTAGGAAGAGGCAGAGGTGGGATTTGAACCCAGAACCAATACGAGCCTTCCCCCTGCCCCACACCTGACAGAGTCTCAAGGAGTCCCTGGCCAGGAGGGGAAGAAGCAGAACCCGTGTGAGTGGCCTTTGCCTGGGTCCCTGGAGCCCCCTAGAACTGTCCTCACCTATCTTTCCTGTTCTCCTGCAGCAGACAACGCAGTTACCTGGGGACCAGTTCCTGTGGGATCTGCTGCCCAAGTATGAGCCCAGGAAGCTCGAGCATCTTATCTGACGAAGCATGGAGGGGCGGCTGGCTCCCGATAAACTTTGCCCATTTGTTAACATGTGTTCCAAGCTGAGATTACCCGGTGTGGAGCAGACAATGGAGACGATTAAATAAAGTCGGGAGTGTTGTGGCTGTGACTGCCTGAAGTGAAAGATAGTGAAGGAGGGGGATCTAGGGTGCTGGGGAGGGGAGAAGGAGGGCCGCTGCCCGCTCCCTCTGGGCTCTGTTACCACAACCACAGGGAAAGTGGCACAAGGCACAGTTTCCCATCACGCAAAGGCAACATCGCCAAATAAGAGACCCAGGGAGTCAGTGGGTCCAGGATGCTGAGAACTTCAGAGTCAGAGGATGCTCTACGTGACAAGCCCTCTGGGAGATGTCTCAAGGGGTGGTGCCCAAGCTGTACTCAGCAGACCTAAGGGATCTGAGGGGGCGGTCCTGGGCACAAGGGAGTCCCATAATAATCACTACCATAACGGGGACCTTTGTGGAGGTTTTACTCTGTGTCAAGCACATCTTTTGTCTTATTTAATCTTCACCAAGTTCCAGCATTATCCCCATTTTACAGATGATGAAACAGAGGCTTGGAGAGGTCAAGTAATTTAAACCCATCACCTGACAGGTAAGTGGCAGGAGCAGATTTAGGGGCATCTCGTAGACGGGGTGCGGGTCCCAAACCCGCTCTTTAACCAGAGAAGCTCCCTTTTTATCTGTTTGATATATTAGGGTGCTTCTCAAGTTGTATGTAAAAAAAGTTTGCTTTAGAACAAAGGTCTACATTTTTCACCTCATTTACAGGCTTTGAGACACAGAGCATCCACACTGGGTCCGGCATCCTTCCTCCCCACAGCTGAGCTGACAGGCACCCCAAGAAAGCTGCTGCTGGGCCCCCTCGATGCCAGAACCTTCCGTCTTCTGCTCGCATTGTCTGTCTGCTTCTCTGCCCCGCGTGCTGCTGCCTCACACCCTGCTTAGCCCCTCGGGATTCTCCGTCTGCATCAGGCTTCTGTTCACTCCGAGATGCTCCTCTCCCCCTACACAGGCCACCAGCCTTGCATGTGGCCCACACCTGATATGGCATCCCAGCCTCAGTCAGTGACCCACTGGGGAGGGGATCAGGCAGATGGAAAGGGAAGAATGGACCAGTCAAGAGCCCTGCCCACACTGTGCCGCGGAGCCTGTCACCATCACAGGCTTCTTCTTGCGATGGGCATCTGGGCAGAGAGGGAGGGGGACAATCTTCCCGTTGTCATTTTATGCCGCTTCTCGGCAAAGAGCAAATCTTTTCCCCTCCATGATTTCATTAGATCCTCACAGCACCCCAGGAGTTAAGTGGGGCCGGGAGAGAGGTGACAGACCTGGGGTCACCCAGCTATCAAGTTATGCCTAGGCTGTGTTCTGCCTGGCACCCATTCTTGGACTCTTTCTTTAATACTCTGCTCTCTCTTTTGATCCCGTGCATTTTGTGCTGCCCACCTGCTCCCTAATTTTAGAACATTTCCCGGCCAGGGAGGGCTGTTTGTTTTGCTACAGCAATGAGGACAGCTCCTGGCAGGCCTTGTCTAGTGTCACAAACTCATCTGGAGACTGTCTGTATTTTGAAAGGCCTGGCTCTATGGTTTCTCTGTGTTTTATAGCCAGGAAAATAAAAATGGGGGTGATGAGTGACGAATGTCCCCTGGAGCCTGGATAACCAGCTGCTCCTCCATCTCTCAGCGATTGCTCTAGTGGTCACTCCCCTCCGCGCGGGCAGGGGCCACCCTGCCCCAGCCCACCGGCATTCCAGGAAGCAGGGCAGGCAGGACCCCGGCCCCAGGGGCACTGGAGCTGGCATCTGAGACCAGGACACGTGCTACCTCCTGGGGCCTGCTCTGGGTGTTCTCTCGGAGTCCTGACCTCCACGGGGCCCTTATTCTGGTGGAGTTTCCCCCGGCAGGGGACCCTCATCATGGCCAGTTGGAAACAGGGACCTTTTCGTCAATCCAGTGATGATACTGAGATAGATGCCATTAGACATTTCTTCATTATAAATGTTCAAAGGATTGCAAAGTATCAGCTACACTTAAAAACCGAAATTTTAATCCTGCGATAAACCATCATGGAAAGGAATTTTAAAAAGAACATATATATATATGTATAGCTGAATCACTCTGTGGTACAGCAGAAATTAACACAACATTGTAAATCAACTATACTTCAATTTAAAAAATTGTTAAAAAAACCCACAAAAACTATTTTTCTGTAAAGAGTCAGAATAATGTGTGTGCGTGATTAAGACCCTACTATGTGCCAATCATTTTAAGTACTTTGGATTTTTAAATCCTCGTCCTCTTTTTACAGATAAAGAAACCAAGGCCTGAAGATGCTAGTAGACCCGCCCCATCAGCACGGCTAAGAAGCAGCCACTGTGACAATACCGACACCGACTGAGGATGGACCCACGTGCCAGGCATCGCTCCAAGCCCTTTGCTTCGCCACAGTCCCCTGGTGAGGTAGTCTTGATTATTTTCCCAGCTGATAGATGAGGAAACAGGCTCAGAGTAGGAAAGCCACAAACCCAAGGTCACACAGCTTGAGTGGCAGGACCAGGATTGGAACCCAAGCAGGCCGCCCAACCCAGAGCCTGGATTCAAGCCCTCTCTGGTGTGTTCCAGAGTCCATCCTCTTGCCTTACACCCAGTGACCTCTCAGTAAATTCCGCTGCACTGAGCACCAGTAGGCATAAGGCAAACCCAGTTGTTAGAACATCTGGCTGGACGAATGGCAAGAAGACAGAATTTGTGGGGCTATATACACAGGGGGATTCCCAAGGTCCGGAAAGGTTAAGTAACTCATCCAAGGTCACACAGGTCACCGTGGGCAGATGGAGACCTGGAATCCCAGGCCAGCCTTCCTCCCGGACTCTTGCATCTTCTGCATCCGAGGGACCCCTCTTGGGCCCAGAGCCCCGCAGGCTTGCTGTCCAGGGCCACCTCATCTCTCCTCTCCGGGCCTTGCTGCCCTCCAGGTGCTGACAAGGTTGGGTTGCCTGCCCATGACCTTGGGAAGGGACAGGAGTGATTTTAGCATCCTAAAAACACTCGTTCCTTGCCTCGAGACACCCGAGCACTGAGTGATTTGTATGCTCTGAGCACACCACCTCCTTTCAGGAGACAGAGAGGCTGCCTGAAAAGTCATTTTTCAGCATTTGACACAAAGTCTCTTTTGCTCTCTAGTGAAGCCAGATAACCATCAGCAGCCAGGCCGATTAGAAAAAATATATACTTGGTGTCGGGAAGCCAGGGAAAGAGAGGAAGCCGGCCCGTCAGTCTTCCTTCCTTCACTCATTCGGACGGGGGCGTGGGGCGCTTTCCCACCCGACTCTGCGGCTCAGGGAGAAGGTTATCTTCTGGAGAGATCAGCATCCTGGGCAAACAGCATCTTCCTGGGGTTGGCGGCACAGGTCTGGGCTTGGGAGTCAGGAGAACAAGTATTCAAGTCCAGCTCTCCCACTTCCTAGGGGTGTGACCTCGGGCAAGTCACTTCCCTTCTCGGAGCCTCAGGTTTTGCATCTGACAAATGGGTATAAGAGTACCCACCTCATGGGGCTGTGATGCGGCTCAGATGAGATACTGCATAGAGCCACAGGATGGGGTAACCAGTGAGCTGTCCATATATGTCAGCCCTGACATGGATTGTTTCGGGTGGTACCTCCAGGACCTCATGGAGCCCCCTGCTAAGCTTTGGCTGTGAAGACAGAGCCTGGGCTCTCTTGCTGGCATCTAAGTATATTGGTTGTTAAGCTCTTGGCCATGCAGTGTGTGTGGATTCTGCAGACACACCAGCCCCTGTCCTCTGGGGGCTTTTGGCCACAGGAGGGAACCTACCACATGGGGAATGGGCAGTCCAGCTCCATCACTAAGCAGTGGCAGACAGAGACTGTTTCTCTTCCTTCCCCAAGCAGGCCATACGCCCCACCCCACCCCCAGCAGGAAGGACCCTCCCACACTCAGCAAGGACTCAGACGGTACCCAAGACATGGCCCTTCCTCCCTGCATTGAGATTGAATTGAGTCCTGCAGGTCTCGATTATAGAATTCAGTTCATTGAGCATTTGGTGATATCCAAATCTCCCCCTTCTTTTCCCCCTGCCACCACCAAATCCATTCAGCCCACTGGCATCTTTCTCCTGGATCACAGCATGGCCTCCTTCCTGCCTCCCTGCCTCCAGCTTCACTCCACCCTGCTACTAGGAGAAGGCTTCTACCACACTCAGTCCCTTGCTTAAAACTCTTCGATGCCTCCTCCCACCCCAGTGTGTCTGTTTCAAGGGAGGGATATCCCAACCCCCTCACCTTGGACACCTCCATCAACACTTCCTCTTCCCACCTGCTCTCTGGACACACCTGCCAGCTTCATCAAGCTGCCTGCAGGTCTGGAAAGCTCTGAGCTCTCGCTCCTGCCTGCAGGGCTTTGCACCTGCTGCTTGATCTGGCCACAGTGACCTTCCCTCTCCTTTCCATCACTGCACTGCTCACCTGTCACGGTCTGGGAAGCATTCTCTGCCTCTGGGCTCCCCGCTGAGCTCCCACAATCCCCTGCACTTCTCCGGTGGCCAGTCTGTTTGCCTGTCTGTCGCCCCACCAGACTGTCTCTCATTCCAGGCTACATTTCCAGTTTCCAGCACAGAATCGTGCACGATAACCCGTTGTGGGATAAATGAATTTACAGTGCACCGACAATGTGCCACTCCCCGTGTTAGGTGCTGAAAACACAGAAGAATAAAGCAGGGTGCCTGGCCTGTAGCAGGTCAAGACTCAGCACTGAGGAGAATGAGGCTTACTGTCAGAGAATAGAAGGTGCAAAGAGAATGGAATTGGTTCCAGAGAGAAACAAGCACCAGGGCTGAGGCAGCTCAGAGCAAGGGCTGACATCTTCGCAGGGTGAGGGGATTGGGGAGGATTTAGAGGGAAGGTGGTCTCTGAGGCAGGTTCAGAAGGATGGAGAAGGAGGGGCTCATCTGCCCCTCTCAGCCTGTTCTGATCCTCTTTCCAACTCCATCTCAGCTGATCTCCCACCACTGCACGCTCCAGCCACCCCCATCCATTCGTGGAGCGCCAGCACCTCAAGCCGCCTTGTGCCACTCCGCTGGCTCACATGCCAGTTCTTCCACAGGAGGCTGCCTGGTGGTGTGGAACAGAAGTGAACCTTCATGAAGATGCTCTTGGGTTAGAACCCAGCTCCCTTCCTTTGCAGCTGTCTACCCTCAAAAGAGTGGGCAAATTGGGTTTAAGAATGCCCCCCACCTCCGACAACATTCATGTCCACCTGGAACATCAGAATATGAGATCTTATTTGGAAATTGGGTCTTGGAAGATGTCATTAGTTAAGATGATGTGTCCTTATAAGAAGAGGAGAGATAGAGACAGACACCCACATGGGGAATGCCACGTGGCGATGATGGAGGTTGAGACTGGAGTGATGTGTCTATAAGCCCAGGAACACCAAGCATTGCTGGCAACTACCAGATGTTATAAGAGGCAAGAAAGGATTCTTCTGTGGAGCCTTTGGAGGGAGCCTGGCCCTGCTGACACCTTGATTTCAGACTTCTCGCTTTCAAAGCTGTGAGAGAATAAATTTCTGTTGTTTTTAGCCACCCAGGTGGTGGCAATTTGTTAGGGCAGCCCCAGAAAACTAATACAGTGGGTGTAAGAGCCAAAAGATGGAGTTCATGTAAAATGGTTAGCACAGAGCCTGCACGTAGTAAGTGCTCAAAACACGTTAGCCCTCACTGCTTTTTATTAATTCAGTATACGTATCTGCTTTCTCTTCCCTCCGCAAGAAGCAGAGACCTCGTGTTCTGCAGAAACAGGAATTCCTACGGCTTCCCCTACTGCCCTGTTTGCTACATCTTTCACATCCAGCTTCATCCTAAATTCCTCCTATTATTTTAAATTCACTTATGGTCTGGGGACTTGGAAAACAAGCCACTCGACTGTTTCTTCATAAAATCAGAGTCTCTGGGTCAAAAGAAATCTCAGAGGCCACTCCTCCAATCCTTCTCCAATTCCTGATCGTCCTCTAAACCACAGCACTCTCCCCACAAATAACTTACACACACACTTTTCCCTTCAGCTCGCCCACGGTAGGCTAATTAGTATTTGTATATTACAAGAGTGTAATAGACAAACATCCTGCCAGATCATGTCCCTCCCATATTCAAACCCCACCGTGATTCCCACCTCCCTTGGAACAGATTCCAGACTCTGAGCCTGGCCCACAAGGTCCCCAGTGGCTGGCCCCCGACCACAGCTCCCTCCATGTTACCCTCCCCACAACCCTAAGCAGACCCTCTCCCCCTACCTTAAGGCTGCATTTCCTTCTGCCTGTCATTCCCTTGCCCCATATGTCTGTGGGCTTGTCATCACTTTGTTCGGCTGTCATGTCAAATGTCGCCTCCTCACACTGCCCCCCTGGACGGCCCCCTGACACAGTTCTCTGCCCCTCCCGTGCTGAACACTTATCTTAGCCCCATGAACTTGGGGAGTTTTTTCCTCTAGAGTGAAGGTTCTGCGAGGATTGGGATCCCCAGTACCAGGACAGCACCTCCCCCTCAGAAGATGCTCAATAGATAGACGGGTGTTGAATAAATGAATTGAGTCAGTCCCCTGCACTTTGTTTTTCAAAACATGATCACATTTATTTTCTTGCTTAGTTTTCACAAATGCTTTAGGAGGGAGATTATCCTATTTTTCTGGCAAAAGTAGACAAAAACTGAACTTGTAATGGAATTTGGTACAGAGGTAACCAGCCAGAGTCTACCCAGTCAACAGCAAGGGGAGAAACTCAAACCCAGGTCTTCCGATCCTTACCCATCCCACCCCCCGGCCCCACCACACACATTGATTCAAACCCTAACTGATCAGTGTGATCTTACCCAGGTGCTGAACCTCAGTGTGCCCCACTGCTGACTGAGTGGCGGCCTCTGTCCTCTCTGTGGCCCCAGGGCAGCCACAGGGCAATGCTCTTGGATACTAAGGATGCTGGTGATGATGAAGAGGAGGAGGAGGAGGAGGAGGTAGCACCAGCAGTGCTGACTGCATCAGGCAGGGGTCTGGGTGCTTTATAGACACACAAATTCACTGACTACTCCCATCAGCTCTGTGAGGCAGACCTTGCTCCCATCTTGTGGATGGGAAAACTGAGGCACAGACAGAGGTTAACTAACGTGTCCTGGGAAAATCAGAATGCAGCCTCCCGAGGCCCAGCCCAGAGCTGTGCTCAGGCCCTGTGTGCTCATTCCAGGCAGCGCAGCACTGCAGGAGCCGGATTCCAGCGCACTCACAGAAGCCCCAGGCAGGGGGAACTATCCTCATTTTGTGGAGGTAGAAAACGGGTTCCTGGAGTCTGAGCTAAGAATTCTCAGCTGGTAAATGACAGAGCCAAGGGACAAAGTCAGGACTGTTTGGTTCCAAAGCGAGTGCTCAAAATGGCTGGGCTTTTCTGCCCCTGAAACCTGGGGGAGGAGAGACAGACACACAGATGGAAAAGGGAAAGCCTCAGGGGGCCCGGGATGCAGGGGAGGAAGGCAAACTGCTCCCTGGACTCTCAGAGAGGCAGGTACCACATGCCCCGGTCAGGCAGGGCCCCCGTCTGTCACACAGGCCTTCTGCCCTCGCCCCACCATCCCCCACTCCATTTCCAAGACCTGCTGAGGAAGCCGGAACCACCTACTGCCCTAAGCCCAGATGCCCAGGTTGCAAACAGATCTGAGCCTCAGAACACAGGAGGCAGGGACCGGATAGAGCCCCAAACAGATGCCAGGTTCAAAAGAGAATCTCAGGGAAACAGTGACAAATGGGAGATTCAGCACAAAAGCTTCCAAATGACAGGAGAAAAACAGAGCCAGATGGACCTGGCCTCCCCAGCCAGCAAAGCTGCCACAGGCACGCTCTGCTCAGCCTGTCTGCTCCTGCATGACCGGTGAGGGCCCACCCTGAGTGCCCTCTGCCCAGCCAGCCTCTGTGGGCACCACTCCCCTTTGCCTGGAATGCCCTCTCTATTTTACTCTGAGTCCTCCCCAGGGTCTTCAGCAAATTCTAGCAGAATCTGTTCCCACTTATGAATCCTGCTCTGGTTCCTGGGACTTCCCTCATCCTTCTCTTCGCTATTCCTCTAGGCATGTCATCCCCACACAAGCTTACCCTTCGATCACATCTTTCCTATGGGCACAAGACTTCGCAGTTTGTAAGGCAGCTCTTTCACATCTACTGTCTCCAGGGACCCTGATAATAACCTGGTGAAATGGTTACTGCTATTCCCATTGGACACATAAGGCTCAGAGAAGGCAAGTGACTGGTCCAAGGTCACACAGCTAGAAACCATGAGAGGCAGAACTAGAAGTCTGAGACTTCAGTTAGACTGGCCAGCTCTCTGGCCAGTGCCTGACACACAGTGGGTGCTTAACAAGGAATGGGTGAATGAAAGGGGTCCCTGAGGTTGATGCAGCCCTCCTTTTCTTCCCCCCAGAATTTTCTCCTTCTTGGCTCCTGGAGACTCTCGGGGTCACCCCACGGTCTGAAATCCCTCTGCAGGGAAGAGAAGAGGGAAAGGGAATTGTGTGCTCTGCTTGGCCCACTCCAATGTCACGTCAGCCCCCGGCAGGCCCACCCCGATGCCCCCACCCCAGCTTTCCCAGCGGACTCGGCAGCCATCCGTCCTGCTCTCCCCTCAATCACAGGCCAAGATCGCCCCATGATAAGGCCCAGCTGGGAGCACCTTCACCCAGGGAGCTGGCATGATAGCCGGCCATGTTTTACAAGCTCACAAATCCCCGATAAGAGCTGGTCAGTCAGCTGGCTCCAGCGAGATAAGGAAATGCCCCCCTCTCCCTCCCTCGGCCCTCACTGATCACCCGTGCCAGGGAAGAAAGACAGCGCCAGAACACGTCTGATGAGTATCGCTCTGGCTCGCAGGGACCCGCCCCCCACTGCCCTATACAGATGGACATTACAACAACCCACAGGACAGGCTTTTGGTCCCACTGTGCAGATGAAACGAGGCCAAGCGAATTGCTCCTTGGTAAGGTCCTCAGCCGGGGATCGCCCATGAGGGACTTCGGCGAATGTTTACCAAACACTTACTGTGCACCGGGACTGAGCTAAGCCCGTCACACACACACACCATCGCACGCCTGCCTCCAACTGTCCTGGGGTAGGTGAGCTCACATCCCCATGCTGTGGATGAGAAACAAGGTACAGAGATGCGGACAGGTGTCTGCTGTAGGTTGGGCCCTGGGGACCAGACCATGAGACGGAGAGTTGTGTGCAGTTCTTGGGGGTATTGGAACTGGCATCTGTGGCGGGGGGCGGGGTGTGTGTGGGAAGAACAGGCAGAGGGGAGTGGGGCTGTGTGGGTCCGCCGGTCCCACTGGGACTCTGGAGCCGAGATGACCCTTCAGAGTTGCTCTGTATTGAGGCAAGAAGACAAGGCTCTTATATCCATCAAGGAGCCATTGGACCGGGTGGTCTCTGGGGAGGTGTGACCTTGGGTTAGGTGGTGGCTTTCAAGGGCAATTCCTGCAGAGGCTCGGCTGTGAGTGGCACCTGGGGGCATGAGTGCCGAGTCACATGGTTACCAGGTGTGAGCCTGGAGTCAAACCCAGGTCTGCCTGACCCCGCCAATCCTCAGAAGGATTACACTGGAGCATCTTGCTGAATAAACTCAGCATCCAAATTTAGTTTTCTGCTCCTTTCAGGAGATTTCTAGAGTAAGTAGGAGCTAGTTGCCTCAAAGTTAGAAGACGTTGGCTTCTAGGCCTGGCTCTGCCACTGCCCAGCTCTGGGCCTGAGCTTCTGGTTAAATCGGGGGATGAACCCCAATTCACAGATGGACCCTATGTCTCTCTGGGCTCTGACCTTGAAGATCTCTGTTCTGCTCCTCACCTAGGGTGATCCAGGGTGACCCAGCTCGTCTCTGACTCTTGCAGGGACCCCCACCCCCCATCCCTGCAGCAGCAGCTAGCCCATGGGGGCCACGCGTCCCCAGCCCCACAGGCCAGGCCGGGAGAGGCATCAGTTCGCCCAACCAAAGGGCAGTGGTTAAAGGTTAGGGTTAGTCTCGAGGGGCAGATGCCCCAGGTTCAAATCCCAGCTCTGACATGTTCTAGCTGTGTGTCCTGGGGTAAGTGACTTCACTTCTCTGTGCCTCAGTTCCCACCTGTTACTGGGAACTGTAATAATGTCACCTCCTTCTTGGAAACTGGAGGAGCTAAAACTCCTAAAGCATTCAGCATGGTGCCCGGCACACAGGAAGCCCCCGCGCATCAGCTGTCGCCACCACACTGTCACCAGCTGAGGACGGTGCTGGCTCAGCAGGCTGAGTCTCCATGCCTGGCTCTGTCCCCATCTCCTCCCCTCACGCTGACAACCGCCAAGGAAGTCCAAGGTCCAAAATGTCGCCGTTATTCATTTACCTTCACTGCTTTCTCTTCCTCTCCATGTATTTATATTTTACTTTGTGGGGATGTGGTAAAAGGCCCCACTCCCAGCTAGCAACTCAGCTTTCCCTGCAGGGATCTAATCAAAGGCCATATTTTACTGGCATGCACTAACCCAAAGGCCATATTTCATGGGGGCGATCTCATCAGCAAACTGTATTTCTAAGGCAGGGATCTAAATACGTGGGTATATTTCATGGCTTGAGATCTAATCATGGGGCAGTGTTTCACAGCAGGGATCTAATCCCAGGGGTGTGTTTCATGGTTGGGAGATCAGAGCAGTTCAATGTGACTTTTTCTTCCTCCTCTTCTTTTTTTTTTTTAATTTATTTTTTATGTTTCGGGAAAAGTGAAAGTACCCTAGCCAGCCACAACTTTGCCAACAGTTAGGTCACTGCTAATAAGAAGTAGAGTGTTTGCTAAATGGTGATTCATCCAGCCCTCTCTGGTGTCACAGAAACCTTTGGGGACATGATTGGGTTTGCAAGTTTCCTCTCAAATCTAGGCTGGACCTCCAGATTCAGTGTCCAAGCAGCACTATAATTCCTGATTCCTTTTTTCCTTCCTTCCTTCCTCCTTTCTTTCCTTCCTTCCTTCCTTCCTCCCTCCCTCTCTCCCTCCCTTCCTTCCTTCCTTCTTTCCACAAATGTTCTGAGTGCCTGCTTAGTGCCAAGAACTGTGCTTGGAATCACTGATCCAGCAAGATATACATCACCTGTTTTGAACTGAATGTTTGTGAACCCCCAAAATTCATATGCTGAAGCTCTAACCTCCTAATGTGATCATATTTGGAGGTGGACCTTTGGGAGGTCATTAGGTTTAGATGCAGTCATGAGGGTCGGGCCTCCAAGATGAGATTTGTGCCCTCCTAAGGGAGAGGAGGAGAAAAACCAGCTCTCTCTCTCTCTCTCTCTCTCGCTGCCATGTGAGGATACAGTGAGAAGGTGACTGAATGCGAGCCAGGAAGAGGGTTCTCGCCAGGAACCGAACCTGTTGGCACCTTGGTCTTGGACTTCAAGACTCCAGAACTGTGAGAAATGAATGTCTGTGGTATTTTGTTAGAGCATCCTGAGCTGAGACACGACCCTTGTCATCATCATATTGCTCTATTAGGAGAGACATATTCAGCAAAGAGTCATAAGAGAGAAGATAGTTACAATTAGGATATGTGCACTGAAGAAAGAGAGAGTGGCTCTGAGTGTGTAGACCCCAGGCCCAGCTGGGGAGGCCTCCCTTGGCAAGTGTCATGGAGACGGTGACCTGGAGGAGGAGCAGGAGTTGCCCAGATGACGTTAGGTGGAGTTTGGGAGGCAGGGAGAGGAGGGAAGAGAATTCTAGGTGCTGGGAAAGGCATATGCAAAGGTTATTTGGAACCTGTTCAATCAGAGGGACAGAGAGAAGACCAATGGCCTGAGAGGAGGCTGGAGAGGTAGACGAACTCAGGCTGCTGGGATCATGATCCCAATCCTGACACTTCTGAGCTGGGGGACCTGGGGCCAGAGCTGCTTACCTGGATTGGGCTTCAATGTCTTCATCTGTAAAATGGGATAATAATGCATAATCTATAAAAACATTGAATCACTATGTTGTGACACCTGAAACTAATATAATATTATAAATCAGCTATACTTCATTTTTTAAAAGGGGATAATAATAGTACTTACTTCAGAGGATGTTGACTTTTTTCTGTAAGCAAAGGGAAGCTACCAAAGGATTTGGGGAAGGATTGGATTAACATTTTTTAAAGACCATGTAGCAGCTACTTGTAGAACAGATTCCAGGAGGACAAGAAAGGAAGCAAGGGGTCCAGCTAGGATGCTGGTGAACACATTCAGGGGGAAAGGCGCTGGACTCTGTGGCTGAGGAGGCAGACAGCAGGAGGCAACTCTGTGTGATGGTAGGGAGGGATCTTTACAGGCCTTGGAGAGTGAGAGGAGGGAGGTATGGAGAATGACTTCCAAGTACCCGGCTTTGAGACAGATGGTATCCATCTTATTCCTCAATGGTTCTATGGGAGGGAGGGAAGGATGGAGAGAGAGAGATTGAGATTCTACAATCCATTTCCCAATCCTCTAGCAACTCACTGTTGGGGGAAGATTTACAAGTCCCCCTCCCTTCATGCCCTACCCCTAATAGCTATGTCTTCCGCAAGCCAATTTCAAGCAAATCAGTCTCCCAGGTAGAGCACAGAAAGCTGTGAGATGTTCCAACACAATAAGTGTTTGGGGACAGAGAATAAAAGGCTTCTGGGAGGCTCAGAAACTCTCATTTAAATATCACAGCTCACTCACCTTATTGCCAGTACATCTCTCTAACAATCTTTCAAAATGTACAATGCTTTGCCATTTTGCGAAGCACTTTCACCCACTTTATTTCACCTGATTCTCACAACAGCCCCTGGGAGACACGTAGACAAGTAGCAGCATGCCTATTTTGTAGACGGAGAAACTGAGGCTCAGAAACCAGACATGGTTCATGCAGCTATGGAGACAGGGAAGGAGTGACAACTATAACAGTAGCAAACGCATACCGAGCCCTTGTTCTTTGCCTGGTACTCTCAGAGGCACTTTTAGACATTTTGATGTATTCACCCTTATAGCAACTCTATGAGATAGGTGTTATGCCCATTTTTCAGAGGGGGAAATGGAGGCACAGAGTGACAGCGTGACTTGCCCAAGGTCACGTAGTTAGTAAGTGGGGGAACTGGGATCCTCACCCAGGAAATCTCACGCCAAAATCTATCTTTAGCCACCAGGTTATACATCCTCCCAGTTAGGAAGGAGGAATGCAGCTCAGGTCTGCTCATGTCCGTGTAACAATACTTCAGCTGTCAGTGGGCAACACAACCTGTGAGTTAAATGCCTGAGAAATGCCATTAGGAATTACAAATCCACGTAGATCCTGCTGCCTGGAGGAACTCGGGTCCGGAACATGCTTTGTTTCTGTGTTTCTCTCGATCATTGACTTTTTTATTTAGAAACCATTTCAAAGCTCAGTCTGGGGAATATTTCCTAGAAGGTCATAGAAATAAGCAGCCAACTTCTAAACCTACATCCCAGAGATTGACAGAAGGATGGGCAGGGCATGTACCTGGCATTCTGTGAGTCCCAGATCATGGGTGCAGCCCCCAGGTGGGCCTATTCATCCCACTTATTTTTCAGTCTGTGGGGACGCCTTGCTCCTTCCTGCAAAGGTGAGCCAGGGAGGTGGGCCCACCCCAGACTTTGGAACTCTACAAGTGGATGGGTTCTCATCTCTTAGAATTAAGATGGAGGATTAACCCCATTGCGTACAAGACAGGACATACATCCATATAAGGGATAAAGGGTGGCCAGCTGCCACAGAGGGGCTGGGTGAGGGGGCACACACGCGTCCGACCACCCATGCCCCTTGCAGAAAACACACAGGTACAGACGGTCCTTCCACCTGTGGGCAGGACACCAGCAAAAACTTGGGCTGGCTTCTGGTTTAGGGTCAGGTTTCCAATGCCCGAATCTCCTTATCTCTGGGGCAGCTTGCTGTGCCTTCCCTGCAGAGCAAGAACCCTGTGATCATAACAACCTGTCACCAGGCTGACACCTGTGTGTGGTGGGAGCCCAGAGATGTGTCTCATTTGAATCTCTTTCGAGGAAAATGATTAAAGGTTCAGAAGGATTAATTTACGAGGAAAGATTAAAGACACTCAATCCGTGTAGCTTGGCCGAGCCATGACCAAAGATTGGGGACTTCGGGGATGTTTCCAAATATTTGAAGAGAGTGGCAACCCTGGGGAGGGGGCGAGTGGGGTGATTTGGTCCAGAAGAAGGAAATAAGGGGGAGGGAAATCAAGGATGATGACAAAGATAAAACTGGAATATCTCTCGGCATCTTTGAAACAATGGCTGACATAGGTGCTCATTCTGTGTAAAGCCCGACCTGATGTAATTTAACGGGCTATGTCTCATGGTATCTGCTTTTCAGATGGGAAAATTGAGGCACAGAGAGGGTCACGGGGTTGATGAGTGTCAGAATGTGAACGCACGTTGGCCTGACTCTTAACTCTCACGCCAAATTACCTTGTGATGACTTGGACTATTGTTCGGCAAATACCCATCCTTTCTCCCTTTCTCTGTGGGCAGAATGTACTCCCCACCCCATCCGTCTAGGGTATGGTCCTGTGGCTGGTTTTGGCCTATGGGGTGATATATGCCAGGAAAAGCTTGAAAGGGGCTTGCACAGTGGTATTTGCCCCTTGGATTGGCAGAAATCCAAGGAGAAGGCAGATTCTCCTTGAGAAGAGCTTTCCTCTGGAGCTGCTGTTCTCTCAGCTGGGACCCCAGAGTGAACACACATGAGACAGAATTGAACTCAACTTGCAACCCAGAGCCAAGCCCAGCTGGACTCATAGCTTAAACAAAACTGCCCAGCTGAGCCCAGCGCAGATCAGCCAACCCCCAGCCAACCGCAGATCCATGGTCATGAGGGTAAATGATTGTTTTAAGCCACTAAGTTTGGGGTTGGTTGTTACACAGTGATAGCTATTGCATATCTCATGATATTTGAATGCTGCTCAAGGCCCTCCAGCACGGGGCTTATGACAGCTTTCCAGGCTCAGCTCTGATCTCACGCCCATTGGTACCATATGCACAAGATGCTTATTATTCCTAGAATATTCTTTTGATTGCCATATGTCTTGCTCACGCACATTCATTTTTTGCCAGCTGTATTGAGGTATAACTTAACATAAAATAAAATTCACCAGTTCACAGATACGGCCTGTTCTCATCAGGTTTAGCTTAATGGGGAAGAGAGAATTCCCAAATCTCAGAGATAGATGGTACTGCAAAGTTCGTGGAATGAAGCCCCTTTATTTTATTTTCACCAGGGAAACTGAGTCTCCGAGAGGAGGCAGTGGTAGAGCTGGGCCACTTGCCTCCTAGCTTAGCGCTCCGTCCACCAGCCCAGCAGCATCCTCAGACTAGGCGGCAGGTTCTGACACCGAGTGTAAGGTAAGATCATGCCTCAGCCGGGGCAATTACCCAGCCCCCTCTCGCAGGGGCCTCTGAGGCTGCTTTTAGAATAGCACACAGGGTTCAGGTTACTCTATTAGAAAAAAGATATTACCGAGGCAAGGGCAGCCCGGCTGGGGAGGGCGGGGGTGGCTTCCTGTAATGCTTGGGCCTCCCTTTTGCAGCGAGTGAAGAAGGGAGATGTCGTGTCTGCAGGATAAGGACAGTGATGGCGGCTGGATCACAGGGACTCAAGTGATTCATCAGGGGAACAAGAGATGAGGGCAGGGGGCCCAGAGCCCGGGTCTAGTGGATGGACACGGAGGTGGAATCCACCGGCAATTTCCCCAGGTGGAAAGGCCTCCAACCTCATTTGGCACATTGGCCCCAATGCCACCTATTTGTACTGATGCCCCCTCCCTGGCAGTAACCAAGGGGACAGCTTGGGGTGGGGTGAGAGAATGGAATTTAGGAATGAGTCTCATTTTCATTCATTCATTCATCCATGCATTCATTCCTTCATTCATTTATTCATGTAACAGTGGTTACCAAGACAGACACAGAGCCTTTTTTCTCATGAGACTCACAAGTTACCTAGTTCCAGCTCTGGACCTGCTCCAAGAGAAAGGACGGGGGTTCTGGGATGGCCTGCAACAGGCGGACGGGGCCCAGGCCATGGGTTCAGGAAAAGTAGTATCAAGTTACCCTTGAGAGACACCTTCTGGAAATTGTGGTGAGCCTTCCACTTTCTCATGGAAAGGAAGCGTGTCCTGATGGAGGTTCAAGGCTTTGTCCCCATCAAGAAAGGGTTCAGAGAGAGATTAACCAAGATGGCGGAGTGGAAGGACGTGCTCTCACTCCCTCTTGCGAGAGCACCAGAATGACAACTGGCTGCTGGACAATCATTGACAGGAAGACCCTGGACTTCACCAAGGAGGATACCCCACGTCCAAGGACAGAGGAGAAGCCACAGTGAGATGGTAGGAGGGGCGCAATCAGAGTAAATCAAATCCCATAACGGCTGGGTGGGTGACTCACAGACTGGCGAACACTTATACCACAGAAGTCCACCCACTGGAGTGAAGGTTCTGAGCCCCACGTCAGGCTTCCCAACCTGGGGGTCCCGCAACGGGAGGAGGAATTCCTAGAGAATCAGACTTTGAAGTCTAGTGGGAATTGATTGCAGGACTGTGACAGGACTGGGGGAAACAGAGACCCCACTCTTGGAGGGCACACACAAAGTAATGTGTGCATCGGGACCCAGGGGAAGGAGCAGTGACCCTGGGGGAGACTGAACCAGACGTACCTGCTGGTGTTGGGGGGTCTCCTGCAGAGGCAAGTGGTGGCTCTGTTTCACCGTGGGGATAAGGACACTGGCAGCAGAGGTCCTGGGAAGTTCTCCTTGGCGTGAGCCCTCCCAGAGTCTGCCATTAACCCCACCAAAGAGCACGGGTAGGCTCCAGTGTTGGGTTGCCTCAGGCAAAACAACCAACAGGGAGGGAACCCAGCCCCACCCATCAACAGTCAAGTGGATTAAGGTTTTACTGAGCTCTGACCGCCACAGCAACAGTCAGCTCTACCCACCACCAGAGCCTCCCATCAAGCCTCTTAGATAGCCTCAACCACCAGAGGGCAAACAACAGAAGCAAGAAAAACTACAATCCTGCAGGCTGTGGACCAAAAACCACAGTTACAGAAAGACAGAGAAGATGAAAAGGCAGAGGGCTATGTACCAGATGAAGGAACAAGAAAAAACCCCAGAAAAACAACTAAATGAAGTGGAGATAGGCAACCTTCCAGAAAAAGAATTCAGAATAATGATAGTGAAGATGATCCAGGACCTCGGAATAAGAATGGAGGCAAAGATTGAGAAGATGCAAGAAATGATTAACAAAGACCTAGAAGAATTAAAGAACAAACAAACAGAGATGACCAATACAATAACTGAAATGAAAACTACACTAGAAGGAATCAATAGCAGAATAACTGAGGCAGAAGAACGGATAAGTGACCTGGAAGACAGAATGGTGGAATTCACTGCTGTGGAACAGACTAAAGAAAAAAGAATGAAAAGAAAGGAAGACAGCCTAAGAGACCTCTGGGACAACATTAAATGCAACAACATTCGCATTATAGGGGTCCCAGAAGGAGAAGAGAGAGAGAAAGGACCAGAGAAAATATTTGAAGAGATTATAGTCGAAAACTTCCCTAACATGGGAAAGGAAATAGCCACCCAAGTCCAGGAAGCGCAGAGAGTCCCATACAGAATAAACCCAAGGAGAAACACGCCGAGACACATAGTAATCAAAGTGGCAAAAATTAAAGACAAAGAAAAATTACTGAAAGCAGCAAGGGAAAAACGACAAATAATATACAAGGGAACTCCCATAAGGTTAACAGCTGATTTCTCAGCAGAAACTCTGCAAGCCAGAAGGGAGTGGCATGATATACTTAAAGTGATGAAAGGGAAGAACCTACAACCAAGATTACTCTACCCAGCAAGGATCTCATTTAGATTTGATGGAGAAATCAAAAGCTTTACAGACAAGCAAAAGCTAAGAGAATTCAGCACCACCAAACCAGCTCTACAACAAATGCTAAAGGAACTTCTCTAAGTGGGAAACACAAGAGAAGAAAAGGACCTACAAAAACAAACCCAAAACAATTAAGAAAATGGTCATAGGAACATACATATCGATAATTACCTTAAACATGAATGGATTAAATGCCCCAACCAAAAGACATAGACTGGCTGAATGGATACAAAAACAAGACCCATATATATGCTGTCTACAAGAGACCCACTTCAGACCTAGGGACACATACAGACTGAAAGTGAGGGGATGGAAAAAGATATTCCATGCAAATGGAAATCAAAAGAAAGCTGGAGTAGCTATACTCATATCAGATAAAATAGACTTTAAAATAAAGAATGTTACAAGAGACAAGGAAGGACACTACATAATGATCCAGGGATCAATCCAAGAAGAAGATATAACAATTATAAATATATATGCACCCAACATAGGAGCACCTCAATACATAAGGCAACTGCTAACAGCTCTAAAAGAGGAAATCGACAGTAACACAATAATAGTGGGGGACTTTAACACCTCACTTACACCAATGGACAGATCATCCAAAATGAAAATAAATAAGGAAACAGAAGCTTTAAATGACACAATAGACCAGATAGATTTAATTGATATATATAGGACATTCCATCCAAAAACGGCAGATTACACGTTCTTCTCAAGTGCGCACGGAACATTCTCCAGGATAGATCACATCTTGGGTCACAAATCAAGCCTCAGTAAATTTAAGAAAATTGAAATCATATCAACCATCTTTTCTGACCACAACGCTATGAGATTAGAAATGAATTACAGGGAAAAAAACGTAAAAAAGACAAACACATGGAGGCTAAACAATACGTTACTAAATAACCAAGAGATCACTGAAGAAATCAAAGAGGAAATCAAAAAATACCTAGAGACAAATGACAATGAAAACACGACAACCCAAAACCTATGGGATGCAGCAAAAGCGGTTCTAAGAGGGAAGTTTATAGCTATACAAGCCTACCTAAGGAAACGAGAAAAATCTCAAGTAAACAATCTAACCTTACACCTAAAGAAACTAGAGAAAGAAGAACAAACAAAACCCAAAGTTAGCAGAAGGAAAGAAATCCTAAAGATCAGAGCAGAAATAAATGAAATAGAAACAAAGAAAACAATAGCAAAGATCAATAAAACTAAAAGTTGGTTCTTTGAGAAGATAAACAAAATTGATAAGCCATTAGCCAGACTCATCAAGAAAAAGAGGGAGAGGACTCAAATCAATAAAATCAGAAATGAAAAAGGAGAAGTTACAACAGACACCGCAGAAATACAAAACATCCTAAGAGACTACTACAAGCAACTTTATGCCAATAAAATGGACAACCTGGAAGAAATGGACAAATTCTTAGAAAGGTATAACCTTCCAAGACTGAATCAGGAAGAAACAGAAAATATGAACAGACCAATCACAAGTAATGAAATTGAAACTGTGATTAAAAATCTTCCAACAAACAAAAGTCCAGGACCAGATGGCTTCACAGGTGAATTCTATCAAACATTTAGAGAAGAGCTAACACCCATCCTTCTCAAACTCTTCCAAAAAATTGCAGAGGAAGGAACACTCCCAAACTCATTCTATGAGGCCACCATCACCCTGATACCAAAACCAGACAAAGACACTACAAAAAAAGAAAATTACAGACCAATATCACTGGTGAATATAGATGCAAAAATCCTCAACAAAATACTAGCAAACAGAATCCAACAACACATTAAAAGGATCATACACCACGATCAAGTGGGATTTATCCCAGGGATGCAAGGATTCTTCAATATACGCAAATCAATCAATGTGATACACCATATTAACAAATTGAAGAATAAAAACCATATGATCATCTCAATAGATGCAGAAAAAGCTTTTGACAAAATTCAACACCCATTTATGATAAAAACTCTCCAGAAAGTGGGCATAGAGGGAACCTACCTCAACATAATAAAGGCCATATATGACAAACCCACAGCAAACATCATTCTGAATGGTGAAAAACTGAAAGCATTTCCCCTAAGATCAGGAACGAGACAAGGATGTCCACTCTCACCACTATTATTCAACATAGTTCTGGAAGTCCTAGCCACGGCAATCAGAGAAGAAAAAGAAATAAAAGGAATACAAATTGGAAAAGAAGAAGTAAAACTGTCACTGTTTGCGGATGACATGATACTATATATAGAGAATCCTAAAACTGCCACCAGAAAACTGCTAGAGCTAATTAATGAATATGGTAAAGTCGCAGGTTACAAAATTAATGCACAGAAATCTCTTGCATTCCTATACACTAATGATGAAAAATCTGAAAGAGAAATTATGGAAACGCTCCCATTTACCATTGCAACAAAAAGAATAAAATACCTAGGAATAAACCTACCTAGGGAGACAAAAGACCTGTATGCAGAAAACTATAAGACACTGATGAAAGAAATTAAAGATGATACCAACAGATGGAGAGATATACCATGTTCTTGGATTGGAAGAATCAACATTGTGAAAATGAGTATACTACCCAAAGCAATCTACAGATTCAATGCAATCCCTATCAAATTACCAATGTCATTTTTTACGGAGCTAGAACAAATCATCTTAAAATTTGTATGGAGACACAAAAGACCCCGAATAGCCAAAGCAGTCTTGAGGCAAAAAAATGGAGCTGGAGGAATCAGACTCCCTGACTTCAGACTATACTACAAAGCTACAGTAATCAAGACAATATGGTACTGGCACAAAAACAGAAACATAGATCAATGGAACAAGATAGAAAGCCCAGAGATTAACCCACGCACCTATGGTCAACTAATCTATGACAAAGGAGGCAAAGATATACAATGGAGAAAAGACAGTCTCTTCAATAAGTGGTGCTGGGAAAACTGGACAGATACATGTAAAAGAATGAAATTAGAATACTCCCTAACACCATACACAAAAATAAACTCAAAATGGATTAGAGACCTAAATATAAGACTGGACACTATAAAACTCTTAGAGGAAAACATAGGAAGAACACTCTTTGACATAAATCACAGCAAGATCTTTTTTGATCCACCTCCTAGAGTAATGGAAATAAAAACAAAAATAAACAAGTGGGACCTAATGAAACTTCAAAGCTTTTGCACAGCAAAGGAAACCATAAACAAGACGAAAAGACAACCCTCAGAATGGGAGAAAATATTTGCAAATGAATCAACGGACAAAGGATTAATCTCCAAAATATATAAACAGCTCATTCAGCTCAATATCAAAGAAACAAACACCCCAATCCAAAAATGGGCAGAAGACCTAAATAGACATTTCTCCAGAGAAGACATACAGACGGCCACGAAGCACATGAAAAGATGCTCAACATCACTAATTATTAGAGAAATGCAAATCAAAACTACAATGAGGTATCACCTCACTCCTGTTAGAATGGGCATCATCAGAAAATCTACAAACAACAAATGCTGGAGAGGGTGTGGAGAAAAGGGAACCCTCTTGCACTGTTGGTGGGAATGTAAATTGATACAGCCACTATGGAGAACAATATGGAGGTTCCTTAAAAAACTAAAAATAGAATTACCATATGACCCAGCAATCCCACTACTGGGCATATACCCAGAGAAAACCGTAATTCAAAAAGACACATGCACCCGAATGTTCATTGCAGCACTATTTACAATAGCCAGGTCATGGAAGCAACCTAAATGCCCATCAACAGACGAATGGATAAAGAAGTTGTGGTACATATATACAATGGAATATTATTCAGCCATAAAAAGGAATGAAATTGAGTCATTTGTTGAGACGTGGATGGATCTAGAGACTGTCATACAGAGTGAAGTAAGTCAGAAAGAGAAAAACAAATATCGTATATTAATGCATGTATGTGGAACCTAGAAAAATGGTACAGATGAGCCAGTTTGCAGGGCAGAAGTTGAGACACAGATGTAGAGAATGGACATATGGACACCAAGGGGGGAAAACTGCGGTGAGGTGGGGATGGTGGTGTGCTGAATTGGGCGATTGGGATTGACATGTATACACTGATGTGTATAAAACTGATGCCTAATAAGAACCTGCAGTATAAAAAAACAAACAAAACAACTAATACTAAACTTTCATTGGGTTATTTGTATGGAAATATGTTAATATAAATGTTTCAGACATTACATGAAATTTCTAAAAATCTTATATTTGTATTTGTATGGAAATATGTATGGAAATATGTTAATATAAATGTTTCAGACATTACATGAAAGAAAAAAAAAGAAAGGGTTCAGACCCGACTTAAAGGATAACAAATGAGGTGCCTGGCGTAGGCAGATGTCCAGATATCTGCATCTCAATCCAGTTCTGGAACTTTCCGGCTGGGAAACTTTGGGCAAGTTTCTGAACTTCTCTGAATCCACTTTCCTTATTTATAGCTGAGCTCACCAGACACAAAATGAACCTAAGTCTCCATCACGCTCCATGTCTGGTCTAATGACAGCAGTGGGCTCAAGATGTGCTTAACAGAGGCCTTCACACTGGCCTAGATGCTGCCTGGGCCCAAGGACCCAGCCCAGGTGGCCCAGAGACGCTGCCAGGCCTGACATGCCCCTGGGTCGCGGTGGGGTGGGGAAGGTCAGTGTCTTCAGAAGGCTTCCCCCACCACCAACCTCTGCAAATACTTGGAGGACGAATTCAAGAGAGAACAAGCTGACATTCTGCCCTAATGGGGTGGAGGGCACCTTTCCAGGGCATGGTAGGGCCTCGGGAGCAGGGAGGGGCTTGTGATGGAGGGCGGGTCGCTGGCTGCCCCCGCCCTCTGAGAGATTCCTGCATCATCCATCTAATCCGCACCATAACCCAAAGGTCCTTATTATCATCATCACACGCAGAGAGTGAAAGGGTGGGAGGGGTTATTGGGATAGAAAGGTCAGGAAGGACCCCACTAGGGGTGGTGACATTACAGAAGAGATCACCCAAAGGAGGTGAGGGAGCGAGGCACGTGGATGCTGGGGAAGAGGGTTCCAGGTGAAGGGAGAGAAACACCAAGGCCCTGAGTCTGCAGCATTGTTGGCAGTTCTAGGGCGCCAAGGAAGTCAGGGCAGCTAAAGCCGAGTGAATTACTTGTTACTGTCATCATTATTATTGCTATTAATTTATTATTATTGCTTAATATAAATATGATATTTGATCTGGGCCTGAGAGATGGGGTCCTAGCTTCCAAATCCTCACAACCCTAAGGACCCTCACCCCAAGGACGGCCCCTCTTCACCAGTCCCGGCTTCCCCAGGTCAAGCAGCAGTCCCCACCCCAGGCAGGGCGAACTGATTCATCCATCCGGGCCAGTAGGCACAGTGCCCAGGGCCCACAAAATATTCTCATTTTGATTCCTTTTACCATCAGGGGGAAAAAGAATACAACAATAATGAATATAAAATCTTGAATCCAGCCTGGATTATATTTGCTTTTATAGCAGTGTGGTCATAAAATAGACATTTTAATACTTTCACATTGAGGAAGGGGGTCACAGGGACAATCGTGCTAGACCCATGCATCAGTGTGGTCCCCCCCTCTGAGGAGTGGGGAGATGCTTTGGCTGCCCGTGGGTGGCCGCTTGGTGCCTGCAGGACCTCAGTCAGGGAAGGCTGGAGTTTGAACGAGCTGCCTGTTGAGCTGCCACGAGCCCCTGCCACCTGTCCGGCTCCCTGACAGATGGAGCCCCTGTCCGGCTTGGACAAGAATGGGTGACCGATGGCCTGCTTCTCCCGACTCCTGCTCCTGTGTTTCACTTCTCCAAACCATACGCAGTAGCATCGCTGAGAGAGCTGCTGTCTCCATTTCTTGCTGAGTCCCCCTTCCTTCCCTTTAAATCTAGAGAAGCAGTGATTTAATATTAATATTTATTCATGTACTCAATCCTTTCCCTGTTAAATAATTTCTCAGCTGTCGGAGGCTTCTGAAGGCTAATTTAAAACAGATGTCACGGTTATCTAACTTATGCCCTCAGATTCTCAGAGAGAAGGGCGGGGGGGTGGGGGCATCTGCATCCCTGCCCCCATCGCCCACACCGCTCCGCCTGCTATGAGGGGTCTGGGTAACATGGACGAACCTGTCCCCCAGGAGCCAAGCCCTCAGGCTGCGAGGTGGGGAGGCGCCCACATCTCTGGCTCGCTGGGGAAGCTGACACCAGGACTTAACTCTAAAAGGGAGAGGGAGCTGTCAGGAAGGGGGAACTGGGGAGAAGGAGAGAGGAAAAGGACATTCCAAGTGGTGTTAAATAAACTACGCACTTAGAATAACAATAATAGAATAATAGTTAATACTTGTACAGAATTTAATATGCACCTGGCACAGTTCCATGCATTTTACATATATTAACACATTTAATGCTCACACAACCCCAGTGAGTTCTGTAGTATTGTCCCCACTTCACAGATGAGGAAATGGAGGCAACATGAGGTTAGATAACTTGTCTGCTATCACGTGCTAGTAATATTTGAACCCAGGAAGACAGAGGTGGGGCTGAAACCTGAGCTCCCTTTTGGTCGCCAAGAGACATCTGCAAGGTTCCACTTCCTCATCTGTAAAACGGAGGAAATACAGCTTGCTCACAAAGGTTATTAAGGGGGTAGTAAGATGACCTGGGCAACACCTGACTGTAGCATCTTTGGGCTGACCTACAGCTGGTCAGCAACAAATGGATGGATAGTCGACACCCAGGTATTCAGGAGACATCCTCCTTACTGTCTCCTTCCAGCCTCCATCTCTCTCTCTCTCTCTCTCTCAATGCCTTCTTTTCTTCTCTTTCCCCAAAACCTCACACTTCAAGGTTATGTCTGTTACAGCTGATTGAAATCTCAGTGATTGCATCAGCACCAGCCAAGGAGAGCTGACAAAACAAAAGAAACGTGTCCCATTGTGGCTACCCTCACGACCCACCAACATGCAATCCCGGCATGTTGACTGGGAGGCTTCCCAGCCTCAACCCCTGCCCCTTCAGGTAAACCCACTGACCTCAGAGACTCTCCATTCAACCCCCAGGAGGTTCAAATTCAGATTTTTAATCCCTTCTCCACCCACCAAGAAGCTTGGTTTGCTATAGGATATACTTTGAAGACAATGGGCATATTGGACATTGCTTTTAAAAGTACATGTGCCACCTCCCCAGTTCAGCCTCTAAGACCCAGGCATCCTCCCATGCACAGGGTCATTGCTCTAAATGGAGGGAATTTCCAGCTTGAGTGACAACGAGACAGGAGTAAGACAGTCAATCATTCCTCCGGCACTGTGCAAACTCATGCAAATTAGCAAAGTGCAGACCACATCAGTAAGTGTTTTTGTGAACAGAGATGAGGGGACGCGACAAGGCAGTAATCAGCTGGAAAAAAAAACTTAGAGAAATACACACACACACACACACACACACACACACACACACACCTTGCCCGCCATCTCTGGGCACGTGCTCAGAGCTCTGTATGGACTTTTCTGGGCAGAGGCAAAATCTCGAGCACTGGACCTCCTGCCCTGTGGCTTGGACCCTTGAGAATGTGCCCACTGACTGGATTACTGCTGGCTCTTGATCCTCCAGGCCTCCAGAGTCCGTGG
This sequence comes from Balaenoptera acutorostrata, assembly GCF_949987535.1. Taxonomy (NCBI): domain Eukaryota; kingdom Metazoa; phylum Chordata; class Mammalia; order Artiodactyla; family Balaenopteridae; genus Balaenoptera; species Balaenoptera acutorostrata. The sequence continues at coordinate 13,944,029 of NC_080064.1, read as the reverse complement.
CATCCTTAGTTTATGGAAGGGTCTGTCCTGAAAGTTCACTTACAAGTCAGCTCCTTGGATCAAGTAATGTATCTCCCCAGAGAAGCAGTGTCAGCGGGCGCGATGAAAACAAGTCGTGGAGAAAGGCACAGCCTGTGAGGCTGGCACACTTCAGCAAGCCATCGACCCGCTCTGCTTCCTCATCTCTGAAAGGGGGAAGAAAAATACCTGCCAACCTCAGATGAGTCTAGAAAAGTTAAAGGATGTAATGCACTTCAAGTGCTCACACCCAATAAGCGCTCAGTAAGCCGTGGGCGTGGCTTTGGTATCATCACTGCTAATGTTGTAGCTGCATTGCTGTCATTATTGGTGGTCGTTGGAGCCCCAGGGTAGCCCCCCAAGCCCCCTGCCTGCTGGGTGTAGCTGACAAAGTTTTTATCTGTAACGGTGGCTGCCCAGGATCGGAAATTGTTTCCTTGGGGAATTGCTCTGTGTTCTAAATCCTCTACTGGGACCACGGAACTCCTCCTGCCTCAGCCAGGAAGAGGAGGAAAGCCCTCCTGAGCTGGTGTGGTGAAGTGCGGGGAGGGGAGAAAGATGGGGGCTGGGAAATACTCCTAAACCCCAGTACAAGGAGACTCTCCACCTCAGTGGAATAAAGCATTTCTCCTTGGGAAATTCATTCCTGGGAGCAACCACCGTGTGCCGTGAGGGACCCTACCTACAACGTAACCCTCAGTCTCAACAACGGTTCTGGGGGGGCAGGCATCATTGCCCCATTTTCCAGATGGGGCCTCTAAGGCTCAGAGAGGTAGAACCAGTCACTGTCAAGATCACCCACGTAGAGCCTGGTGAAGGCCAAGCTGGAATTCAGGTCTTTGGCTCCAGAGTCCATGTTCTTCCCTTCCCTTTGCCACGAGGCCTCCAGGTGTCTAAAAACTGAAGCCCCAGGGGTCTAGTGTTCACAGCTCAGGTATCTGTAGGCTGAGGATGCGCCCAACGCCCCCTCTGGCCGTTATTTGGCCAAATGAAGAGCTCTGTCTTTTTTAAAGTCACTGCCCCATGTGACACTGCCTTCCAAACCCTCCTTGTCGCCGCCCTCCAGACACAGCCTGTGGCCCAGGGAGCAGAAAGCCTGCTTCCTAACCAGGCTCATTGCTGTGTGTCCATAGTTAAGTCCTTTGACATCTCTGAGCCTCATTCTGCAGGTTCAGAAATCCAGGCCAGTCAGGGGTCCCTCCTGCTCCACAAGGCGGGGGGCACACACCCAGGGGGATAAGCCTACACCCGGGGGTGCACCGGGACTGGCGGAGAGCCAGCACCCTACAAACACGCCCGTCCGCTGGGCATGATGTAGCACCGGGAACGGGGAACGAGCGCTGGCCCCCACCAGGGGCCCATGCGCCTCTCCTCCGAGCGGGCTGGGAGAATTACTATTAGCACGATAATTTTAATCAGGGTTAACAGGCGCGTGCATAATTCACCGGGCTCTTCCCTCTGCCCTGCTCTCTGCCTTCAGGCGTGGAGGGGACACGGCATGGGCTCCGCAGCTCTCCCTGCACCGCATCCCCCCCTCCTTTGTCCTGGGTGAGGGGCTGGGCGAGAAGCGGCCCCTGGAGAGTGGGCCGTCTCGGGAAGCAGAATTTGGAGCAGCCTCTGCTCAGGGGACCCCACATAAGGGATCAAACCAAGGGAGCCTCCCCCAGGTTCTCCCCAGGTTCTCCCCAGGGCACCTCCAGCCAAAAGGGAGAGATCCAGGCTGACTCTCCTGCCCTTAACCTTGGGCGTCTACCTCGCCCTCCCCAGCCTCCCACCCCCATTGTCTCTCTAAGGGGCTGCTTTGTTACTTCATGGCCAACTTGCCCTGAACCCTTCAAAGACTCTCTCTCTTCTACAGGGGCTGACTCTACACATTGACTCCACACTGGGTGAAACAGGGGGGCTCATTATTTGTCCTAAAACCACCTTCTTCAACCTTAGATTTCACCAAGTGTCAGAGCTAGAAGGGCCTGTTTACATCAAGCAATCCAATCCCTCCAGACTCTAATGGAGAAATAGAGGCCAGAAGGACAAGTGACTTGCCTGAGACCACACAGTACATCTATGGCTGAGCTGGGACAGCACCCCAGTCTATGGGCACCCAAGATAGAGAGCTTCTCTCAAACTCACACAGATATTCAGGGGCAAGGTGGGAGGTAAGTGCTGGGAGGTGGAGACCTGGGTCGGCCACTTGACTTGGGACAAGTCACTCACCCTCTCTGGGCCTCAGTTACATCATCTGCAAAATGACGGTGATGGCACGGGTCCCACCTCAGGGGACTCAGTGCTAAGAATAATACAGAAAGCATCTAGCCCAGAGCCTCACAGACCCTAATTGCTCAATACATGGTCCCCAGAAGCAGAACCAGGTCAAGGATTTGCATGCATGCAGTTTATTTCGGGGCGGGGGGGAGCGGTGCACAATTCCAAGGACCACAGTCAGGAGCCTGGAGAAGCCGAAGTGTGTTTTCAGGAAGCTTACCTTGGAGGGTGACTGGGGCCCAGTCCCCTGGGAGAACTCTGGGAGCTGGTGTGAACGGAAGTCTCAGAGTTATCCTGCCCGAGGGGAGAAGCAGACGGGGATGGGGTGGGCAAAATAGGTTCTGCAGGCAAAGATAGCCCTTTGGCAAAGAAATGCAGGAGCTGGCAGGTGAAAAGTGGCCGGCGCACTCTGATGTGAACAGAGCCTGAGCGAGGGGTATGAGTGGGTACCACTAGCATCTGTACACTATTAAACAGCTTTTTATATAACCAGGGATGTGGGGAGGGACTGCTGGGTCTTCTTATCAGTTCTTCTCCTCCTGCCTTCAGAACTGTACATTTCCCTCACTTCAAAGCTTCCATTTCATCAGCAGCAGGAAGCATGGTAATGAAGCAGGAAGGTTTGGGACCAGATAAAAGAACTGCCCATCTGTGAAGATGCTTAAACCCTGACTACAAGGATTGGGAGGACATGCGGAATCCCTTCCCTGGAGCGTCTCAGAGGCTCACTGGTGATACCAGGGAACTAGAGAGGTTTAGACTTAGGGCCTCAGCAGAGCCGATGGAGAGCAGCTCAGACCCCATTGCCCCGGGCCTTTCTGCCTGTGATGTGTATGCCCTACAGGAAGTCGGTTGAGAGGGGTATCCAGGAAGCCACAGGACAAATGGGGCTGAGCTGCCTGCAGCATCCATGGGTGAAAGGCATTATTTTTATATTCAAATAAACCCAGAGGTAGTGGATCCTTATAATAAACTACTACTCAGCAATAAAAAGGAATGCGCTGTTGATACACGGAACCGCATGGGTAAATTGCAAAAGCACTACGCTGAGTGAAAGACACCAGACCCAGGAGACACAAACGTGGTTCCATTTACATGAAATTCTAGAAAAGGCCAAATTACGGTGGCTGAAAGCAGATCAGTGGTTGCCTGGGTCTAAGGCTGGGAATGAAGGGACGGTGTGTGTCTGTGTGTGTGGGGGGGGGGGGGGGGGTGATGGATTTGTTCTGTATCTTGATTGTGGTGGCGTTTACACAACTGCAAACGCTTGTCAAAATTCCTCTAACTGGACGGTTCAAGTTGGTGACTTCTTTTTGTAGGTAAATTATACCTCCACTGAAGCTGATTTAAAAAATAAGGAAAATAAGTAAATCGAGTGTATCTCAGAGTGGGATGGCTCATGGGTCAAGACACACACAGACCCCCAGCCCCCTCAAAGGCACTTGACTGGTACAGACAACACCTACCTTGGAATCCAGACAGGTTTACGTTCACACCCCAGCTCTGTCCCCTTGCAAGCTGTGTGACTTTGGGCCAGCCACGTCACCTCTATGAACCTAAATGTTCTTGTGTGCATAATGGTGCTATGGACTGAATTGTGTTCCCCTGAATTCACACATTAAAGCCCTAACCCCCACTGTGACTATATTCAGAGACAGGGTTTTTAGCAGGTAATTAAGGAAGTAAGGTTAAAGGAGATCATAAAGGTGGGGTCCTAAACCAATAGGATTAGAAGAAGAAGAAAAAGGGATTTCTCTTTCTTTCTCCATCCACAAACGTGTACCAAGGAAAGGGCATGTGAGCACACACCGAGAAGGTGGCTCTTTACAATCCAGGAAGAAAGTCCTCAGCAGAAATGGACCACATTGGCATCCTGATCTTCCAGCCTCCAGACTGTGAGAAAATAACTGTCTGTTGCTAAAGCCACCCAGTCTGTGGCATTTCATTATGGCAGCCCAAGCAGACTAAGGCAAATGGGGATACCTATTTTGTTGTATTATTGTGAGGATAACATGAGATGATATGTACATAAGTGCTTTGCTCTGGGCCACTTAGGTGCTTAATAAACTTTAATTATTTAACACAGGTGTTAGGTAGATACCTCCAGCTCAGGTAACAAGAAAGGTCAAGTTGGCTAACACAATATTGAAAATGTATTATCTCATATAAGAAGGCCTGAGCTAGGGGAATTCTAGGGCTGGTTAATTCAGTAGCCCAGGCCTTCATCAAGTTCCCAAGTCTTATCTATCTTTCTTTGCTGCCCTCAGCCTGTCAGCCTAGCTCCCCTCATGACTGCAAGATGGCTGCAGTGAATCCAGCCATCAACTGCAGACACAACTCTGCCTTGGGAAGGAGAGGGATCATTTCTTTCCATGTGCTTCTTTTTAAACTTTCTTTCCATAAACTTCTCCCAGAAGCCCCCTTGCAGACATCTTCTCATTGGCCAGAACTGTGTCAAGTGCCCATGACTCCACCAGTCACTGGCAGAGGGAATGGGATAGCTAAGATTGGCTTAGCCTTAGACCAATCGTGACTCAGTCCTTGGGGCTGGAGGTGGTGCCGCCTCCCATGTCCACATGGAGGAAGGTGAATTCCTACACAATATTAAGCTCTTGTTAGAAAGGAAAAATAAGCAAGGATGATCGTTAGGTACATGGCCAAGAGGGTTTGTGACAAGAAATCACAGTAATGGCTTTTGTTTATTGAGTGCTTATGATGTACATTGTGCATCATTTAACCCTAGCAGGAAATATGAATTCCCATTTTGCAGCAGAGGAAACCAAGGCTCAGAGAGGGAAAGTCACGGGAACATGGCTAGTGAGTGGCAGAGCCAGAACAAGACCTTCCCATTTCTGAGGATTGGGCTCTGAAGCACTCTGCTCAGCATGGCTATTACCTTATCCGTGATTATTTTTACCCTTGCTGGGAATTCACGGACCATCAGGCGCTTCCTGGTCCAGAGCAGAGAGGAAAGTGATTTCCCCTCCACTTACTGTAAAAGCCTCAGTTCCTTCACCCTGTCCCACAGGCCCCTGACTCGAGGGAGTCTGGACAGCCCTACCGATGAGTCTTTGGTGGAGAGAATTGTTTCTAAATAAAGCAATGGGTGTTCCTTTTTCGGACTGGTCTTTGTACCAGGGACAGATTCTCACTGAGCCTGGCGAGGTTCTGGAACAGAAGGGGTCTTGAGGGCCTAGAACCCAGTGACTCCTCCTCATGCTACATGTGGACAGAAATCTCTCCAGAGCCTTTCAAGTCCACTCTATGCACCCAGCCTCACCTCCCCAGGGTCTTCCTCCCCATTGGCCTGCATCTCCGTCCTCCCCTGGCATGTTCTGCCTCTTACCCAGAATGCCCTCCTCCCTGATTCCCTGCATCCACCCGAGCCTGGCACCCTTAAGTGCACCTCCTCCAGGAAGCCCTTCCTGATGGTGCTACCTACTCCGTCCTCTCCCCTCTCTGAATGCAAGGACACTCATAGACAATATCAATGGGGTCCAAGTTTGCAGCCTGTCAGAATCATCATGGGTGGGTGATGCCAGTAAATAAGATTTCCCTAGGTTACATCAGAGCTAGGATAGCCGTGTGGTTAAAATCATGGGCTCTGGAGTCAGGCAGCCTGGGTTCAAATCCCAGTCCTGGCAATTGCTGCTGTGGAACCATGAGCAAGTTACTAATCTCTCTGTGCCTCGCTTTCCACACCTGTAAAATGGGAATAATAACAGTACCTACCTCAATAGGATTGTTATAATGATTATATGAGGTTAAAAAAAAGTAAAGCACATAGAATAAAATGAAGCAAGTAAAAGCCATTTGATACACATGAGGTTTCTCTACCTATTGAATCAGACTCTTTAGAAGTGAGACTCTGGATTCTGTATTTTTATGTATCACCCCGAGTGGGCCTTTTGTAGCCAGCCAGCAAGGATTCAGGAGCCATGGATCTGTCTTATTCTAGAATCCCTACTCAAAAATGGTCGTTGGCTCCCTTTTGCCAATAACATAAGACCTCATTGCTCATCTAGATGCCTGGTCCCCAATATCCTTTTCTCACCTCACCTCCCTGCCTTGTCCCCTGCCATTGCATCCTTTAAACCTGTGTAGGATTCCCCAAATGCAGCATCTACGTTCAGGTATGCCTTTGCCCATGCTGTTCCTTCTAACTGGAATGCCTTTCCCTGCCTTTTCCAGCATCAGCACTACCACTCACCAGGTGCCTACTGTATGCTGGGGGTTGTGACAGAACCTGGGTTTCAACACAAGGCCTGTTCCCTTAACCACTCCCTCGATGTCTTATTGGCACGGCTGCTCGATTGAACCCCTCCTGATTCCATCTCCTGCAGACTAACATACCCCCCAACCCACATTCGTAAAGACCCTGCCCCACTCCTGGCTTAGAGCCCACACATTTTCAGATTCGTCTGCCACCCCCACCAGACTGGCAGCTTATCTCCAGCACCAAGCACCCACATGTGGACCCCAAACTCTCTAGTACCAGGAACCCCATTTCCAATCCTTTCCCCTATCCCCAGGACTCTGTGATTTGAAAGCTCGCTCTCCCTACCCGACAAGCAGTTGGCAATAAGCTCGTCTTCCAGTTTTATTAATCAGGCATAACTAACTGCCCGGGAAAACTCCTTACCCTGCGCTGGGGAGAAGCCGGGGCTCCAGCCGCAAGCAAAAGTGCTCGCTAACTTGGCCGCCTGTGCCATGGTCCTCAGGCTGGGGGAAGCAGCAGAGGAAGTGTATGATTTCCCTGAGGTCTCATGACAAAATGGAATTAGCCCTTGAACCCCTGGGCTGCCTTTGTAAATCGGAAAGAGCAGGAGATCCCTGCATAATGGCTGGCATCTCGATCAGCATTGCAAAGGGAGGAGGGGGAGGAGGGTCAGAGGAAAAGAAGAAGGAAGAAGTATTGCCTGGGCTGTCTTTAGCTGCTACGGAGCAAAAAATAGAATTCCCCAAGCAAGGCGATTTGACTGCGCGGTTCTCTGCTCTTCCCCACCCCCAGGAACTAACACTGGACCAGGCGCACTCAGCGTGTGTCTGAGAACATGCCTTTATGTGAGTCCTGCCCGGGCGGACCTGAGCCGGGGGGTGGGGTGGCTCTGCTTGGGTCATCAGGGCCCTACCTGGGTCGTGAGACCCCAGCTGCGCGAGGATGGGGAGAATCGCTGCGTAAACAGCAATTCCCCCACAGCCTCCTTGCTCATTAAATATTAACGCTGTCCATTTGCTCCTACGTGAATGCACCGCCCGGCCGAGCACCCCGGTACCCTCGCCTGCAAACCCAGAGAAAAGCTCGGGAGCCCTCACTTCCCTGCTCTCTCATCGCCATTTTTACAACATCTACCAGCCTCCTAGGCCCCTCAGAGCCGTCCCCCAGCACCAGTCCCTGCCACCCGCCCCAGCTCCCGCCCCAGAGCCTCAAGTTTCTCGCAGATGACCTCTACGCAAGGCACAGAGGAAGGGTTCAAATCCCAACTTTGTCACTTGCCAGCTGGGTGACCTTGGGCCTGTGACTGGTTTCTTCAGCTATAAATGGGCGAACTTTTACTGCTGTGGATCTGATGTGAGCATACCTGTAGAGTGCCTGGCACATGGTAGGTTAATTCCCATATAAGGCAATGCCTCTCCTCTGCCATCCTCTGCCCCTCCGAAACATGAAAGAGTAGTTAGAGAAAAGACTGAGTTAAAGGAAGAAGGAGGGGATGGGGAGATAGAGTGACACGGTCTCCAGCTGTGGCAACATTGTGGGGATCCAGTGGTCCAGTTCTGGGTCAGTCCCTCTGTCCTCAGTGCCCCTCGTCAAGTGGTGATGACTGCGGATGCAGGGAGGGGGTTCTGTGCCACTAGGAAGCCCGGACATGGAGCCGAGTGGTGCTTTGATATCACAGCGATTCTTATTTATGCAACAATGTGCGTTCAGCATGCCACTAAGTCCTTAACCTGCCCAGTACCAGCCATAATGGCCTCCATATATCACCCTGAATTCCCTTCCTGGGTAGTTTAAAAGAATGAGAGGTGACTTAATGGTAGTGTTTAAGGATTATTATGTATAAGTGAACGGCCAGATGCTCTTCTGTGGCAGGTAGAGCGGCGCGGAGGGGGCTCTGGCAGCAACGGAGACCCTGGATGGAGTTCAGAGGGTTTACTGCATCTTCACCCCGCCCCACCCCAAAGGCAGCAGGGTGGACCACTGAACTCTCAAGGTCTCCTCCAGCCCCCAGGAGACATTTTGGACCCTGACGCTAAGCTTGTTGGTCTCTTCCAATCAGCAATGAATGCAATCTTTAAAAGGAGAGCAGATATCCCTGCAATAGACGAGATTAATGTGTTTGGCTGAACTGGAATAGAGAGAAGAATGAGGGTCCTATGGGAGGAGACCTGGCTCCGGGATCCACAGTCAGACAAAATAATTTAGAATGGCGCCTGGCGCCCTACGGAGAGTCATTGCCCTGGCCACCCAGCCCCTCTTGCTATGGGGAACCGAGAGAGAGCGTTCGCTGGGGGACCCCTCCTCTCCTCTGTATCAGCAGGGATGGGGGCAAAGGTGAGGCCCAGTATATGTTCACTGCCATCAGATCAAGAGGGGGAAGGTACCAAATGAGGTTCCAGCAACAGATGGAAGGGAAGGTGTCCTTTTCTCCGAAGAAAAGAATCAGAGAAGGCACGCCATAACCCCACGCCGGCTTTGCCAAGTCCACGCTCTGCGGGAAAGGAGGGGATTCGGCAATGCAGATGGTTGGAGGGCACTGAACCCTGACACGGGGATTGACTTCGCTAGGACGACCCCCATCTGAGACCCTTCCCAACCAGCACGAGGGTGGACGGAGAGGAACGCCGGCGCCCTGGGTCCTAAGCCCAGCTCCTCCACCCAGCCCCTAATTCAACTGTGGGAAAACTGTTCCACCTTGTTGATCCTCAGTTTCCTCCCTGGTACAATGGGGTCAATAATAAGCACTTGGCAGGGTTGAAGCAAGAATTAGATGAGATAAAGTGCCGGGCACTGAAGTTCTTTCCTTCTGTTGTCTTGCTGAGCCACCTGGAGCCAATAGGGGCTCTTGGACCAGTCCTCACCATCTTGCGATGTCTGTGGTCATCCTTTACTCTGGCTTAAGACCCAGCCCTCCAGGGTCCTCAGCGGTCTATGCCAGGCTGTGCTCTCCCTTTCTGCAAGCTCAGTCTCAGCCCCAGGCTGCCTATGATTGACCCTGCGGCCACTGATGTGGAACTTGGACTACCTTTGCTTGCTCATGTGGCCGTTCGTTCCCTCTGCAAGCACTTACAATCTCACGGCCACACTCCAGCAAACACTCGTGTGGTCTGCTTGTTTCAGGTGAGGGGGTTCTATTTCCCCAACAGATGCTCCATGCCACCTCCCACTTCCAACTATTCCCATTCCTTCCAGATACTCCCCAGATGGAAGGAGACACCATCAATGAAGGTGGTCTCTGCTTCCTGCCCTTGCCCTTGAGCATACCGGGCCCTCCCCTGAGCAATGCCCTCCCCCCGGCTCCTGCCACCTGCAGAAATTCTCTTCCACTTTCAAGACTCAGATATGTGCCAGCACATCCATGAGTGCCTCCCTTCCCCATTTTGACTTTGGAGGACAGCAGGGCCTGGCACAGGTATTCCAGCCACCCCTCTAGACTGTGAGCGCCTGAGAGCAAAGACCCAGACACACTCACCTCTGCATCCCCCTCCCCTAATGCCCTGCGTGTCCCGGAGGCTTGATAAATGAGCCATTATTCATAAAGAAAATTACAACAGCTACAGCACACTGAGCCCCTGATATGGGCCAGATGTTTTATAGACATCACCTCATTTTATCCTCAGAGCCACCCTGCCAGCTCGCTATTACTAGCTTTATTTATAGACGCAAGACTGAAACCCAGGTAGAGTGACTGGCCCAAGGTCACCCTGCTGCTGTGTGAAGTGCCCAGACTTCAACCCTGGTCAAAGTGACCCCAAAGTCTGCCACACCCTTCCCCCTGGACCACACTATCTCAGAAGACAAATTAGAGGACCACGGCAAAGACACTCAGTCTTCTAGATCAGACCTGATTGTAGATATTCAAATTCAGGGATTTGAGGAGGCTTTAGGACATAGTGAGAAAAAATATACAAGTAAAGCTTTAAAAAAAAAAGATAAAGTGAAAAAAAATATGTGGGACTCTGTTATGGGCTGAATTGTGTCCCCTTAAAATTTATATGTTGAAGCCCTCACCCCCAGTGTATCAAAATGTGACTGTATTTTGGAGACAGGACCTTTAAAGAGGTGATTAAGTTAAAATAGAGCCTTTAGGGTGAGTTCTAATCCAATCTGACTGGTGTCCTTATGAGAAGAGGAAATTTGGACACACAAGAGACGCCAGGGATGTGCGTGCACAGAGGAAAGACCATTTGAGGACACAGGGAGAAGGCAGCCATCTACAAGCCAAGGGGGGAGACCTCAGAAGAAACCAAACATACCAACACCTTGATCTTGGACTTCTGGCCTCCAGAACTGTGAGCAAATAATTTTCTGTTGTTGAAGCCACCCAGTCTATAGTATTTTGTTATGGCAGCTCTAGCAAACTAATATAGTTTCCTATTATAAATTTTATCCTTAATATATAAAAATTTCCTAGAAATCAATAAGAAAAAAGCTAACAAGCTAATATTAAAAATAGGCAAAGCAAATGATAGATATTCACCAAAAAAGGAAATACAAATGGCTCATAAACACATGAAAAGATGCTCAACCTCATTCATGATAAAACTGCACTGAGATATTATCTTTCACTTATCAGATGGACCAAATTTCCAAAGGTTTGCTAATGTTTGGCAAGACTGTGGGGGAATAGGGAGGGACTCTCCAACAAGGCTGGTGGGAGTGCAAACTGGACAACCCTATAGATGGTGATCTGGCATATTCAACTGAAAGAAAGAAGAAAGGAAAGAAAGAGGGAGGAAGAAAGGGAGTGAGGGAGGACAGAAAAGGAAATATGTGTGCTCTGGAGTCGGTCAAATCTGCATTCAAATCTCAGCTCTGCCACTTTTTAGCCGTTTAACCTTGGGCAGTTACTCACCCTGTCTGTGCCTCTGTCTCCTCACCTATCAAGGGACTAGTAATGGTACATCCCACATAGAGTGCTATAGAGATGGAGCTAACATCATTCTACTATTATTATTGTCATCGTCGTCCTTCAATGTGCCAGCCACAGGGTGGTCTCATACTGATGGATTCTGTCCTTTTCATGTTCTCCACTTCTTTTCAGTAAAGTGATTCACCGAATCAGCAACTCAACTGGATTGATATAAACAATGGCTATCACTGCATTTCCCTTTTCACAGACTAAATACATTTTCAGGAATCGGAAAACATGTCTTGTTGGATCCTGAGCCTGATATTGGGTGTGGGAGGTCTGATCTCCATACTTAACCCAGGAAGCGCCCCAAGCTGTCATCAGGTTATACAGGCAAAGAAGACCTAGGTGGACACTTCCATCACCTCTGTCCCTTCCCCTCTCCCACCCCAAAGTAGAGGGGGATGCACTTCTCTACCCATCAAAGCTGGCTGCACCAATGGTGTTTTGGAGAGAAGCTGGCAAAGTGCAGGTCTTCAAAATAAAGCTGAGTGGATGGAAAATATAGGCTTGTCTCAGGAGCCTTGCCTCCTGCTGGGGAAACCTAGGCCAATGTGCGTGAAAAGAACGAGGCTTCTCCAGAGCCTTAGAAAGCTGCCCCAGCCCTGGGTAAATGTGCCAGGTCCATATCAAAGAATCTCTTCCCCAGGGCCAAGGACATGAAGGTTTAGGTACAGACCCACCTGGCCTCCCACCCTGCACCCAGCTCTTCCCTCTGCCCTCTGACCCGCACTCACTCCTTTTGCCACCTCATCCTGGACCTCCTCCTGTGACATCAGCACCAAAAACAGGATAATAATCTCTATTTGCTGAGTACTTACCACCTGCCTGGCACTTAACTTTTTTTTTTTTGGCAACAACCCTACAAGGTAAGTGTGATGATCCTCCGTTTATAGTTTAGGGAACAGCTTCGGAGAAGTGGTGCAGTCTTGTCCAAGGTCAGCAGCTAGCACCCAGCAGAGCCAAGCTTGGCCTCAGGACTTCTGACCCCAGAACATGGGGCCAGCCTCTGCCGCAGTGCCCCAAACCCCCATGGAGACCTCTTCAGTTTAGAAGAGTCACCCCAGGGTGATCAGGAATCTAATTTAACCTCCTCAAATCCACATCCTGCCAACCAACTTTAATTCACCCTCCACGTACTGCCCTGACAGGCCCCTTCTACAGTGTGACACCATCATGGGTCTCCCCAGGTCCCTGACATTTCCTGTCTTGGTCTCCCTCCCCCCCAAGTCCAAAGACTCCTCTGAGGTATAGCCCTCCAGCCTTCAGGACCTCAATTTCTGTCATCCTTCTCTGAAAGCAACCCCTCCTATGCACCTGGGCAGTAGGGCAAATATTGGTAAGTTTCATATCCTTAGCTTGCTAAAGCTTCTATAGTAAGGGGAATGGAATGAACATTTATTGAGTACCTACTATATGCCAGGACCTATGCCATGCCCCTAATATATATTAATAAACCCTATAAGGTGGGTCTTTTGCAGCTGAGAAAACTGAGGTTCAGAGAGGTTAAGGGATATGCCCAAGGTCACACAGCACTCAGGAGACGCTGGGATGCAAATCCAGGCCTGCTTCATCTGCTTGATTCCAAAGCCTCTGAGCCTTTGGCCCCATCACTCTGCCTCTGGCAGTAAATGCTTAATAAATATTTGGCTCCTGAACACAAGGACAAAGCCTCTTTCTACCCCATTAGACTGTTGTAGCATGAGTTGGGAGCACATCTGTCTGGCATCTGCTTTCCATTCAGACAAATGTTTTGTTTTTCTTTTTTTAACTTTGTTTCCTAGCTTTTCTATTCTTTAAAAAGCCTGGCAGGTCTCTCAGCCAGGGAATTTCTGAGGGCACAGATTTGTTTGTTCTCCTGTCACTGGCGGGGCATTTGGAAGAAGCTCTCGAATTCTGAGCAGCTGCCTCTGCCCAATAAGCCTGAAGAACGTGGGCTGGGACGAAGGTAAATAAGGCTTTGGGTGCCCTGGGTACACTTCTGGGAATCAAGCAGGTGTCTGCAGGCCCCAAGGAGAGAACACAGTGCTGGAGTCACAAGGGCCCGGGCTGGCATCCCAGCTCGGACATTCACTCATGGTGCCATCTCCCATAATCCACCTCAGTTTCCTCATCTGTAAACTGGGGATGATAGCAGTGCTTAGAGGAGGACCTGCTGTAAACAGCAGGTGTTCCATAAATGCTGATTGCCCCTCCCCCCTCAGCCCAGTGGGGTTGGGGGGACCTCACAGGGACTCTGGGTGGAGAAAAGGAGGGCAGCAAGGTTGAGAGTGGGGAGGACAGAGTCTTTTCCTTATCTTCATCCCCGAAGTTGAGGAGTTTGCTGAGCTCAGGAGCAGGCCCATGAGACATCCCCGCCAGTCCCCGGTAGACCCAGAGGCCCAAGGTTTTGCAGCTGGTCTCCTGTGCGCATGATTGCTTCCTGGTGTCCACATGGGTGCAGGGGATGCATGAGGTCATAGCCGCCGCCCACCTGGCCCAGTGCAGACAGCTCATAGAAATGGCCACCTCCACCCCACAGACCTCACCCACCACGCCCTCTGTGATCCCAACCCTCCGAGCCTGCATTTGCCTAGCACCTTACAGTTTAGGAAGACTGCCCATAGACCATTTCTGCTGGTTTTGCAATGATTCTGGGAGAGCGTCTGTGCAGGAACTGCGATCCCGGATAGAGCGGGAAAGCAACTTGCTTTTTCCCCTGTAAGTGGGTGCTAATCACCAGGGCAGGAGCAGCTGTCAGCTCGCTGAACAGCCTCACTCTGAGTGCCAGGCGCTTCCCATGTGTTTCCTCATTCAAACCTCCCCAGGTGGGCTTCCCTGGTGGCGCAGTGGTTGAGAGTCTGCCTGCCAATGCAGGGGACGCGGGTTCGAGCCCTGGTCTGGGAAGATCCCACATGCCGCGGAGCAGCTCGGCCCGTGAGCCACAGTTGCTGAGCCTGCGCGTCTGGAGCCTGTGCTCGGCAACGAGAGGCCGCGATGGTGAGAGGCCCGCACACCGCGATGAAAAGTGGCCCCCGCACCGCGATGAAGAGTGGCCCCCGCTTGCCACAACTAGAGAAAGCCCTCGCACAGAAATGAAGACCCAACACAGCCATACATACATACATACATACATACATACATAAAAAGAATGTAAGCAGACAAGAATAGCATTAAAAAATAAATAAATAAATAAAGTCCCAAGAAGTGAAAAGTCACCTCTTGTTAAAAAAAAAAAAAAAAAAAAAAACAACCTCCCCAGGCCCCGCGAGTAGGTACTATATGAGTCCCATTTTGCCAATAGAGAAATTATGACTTAGAGAGGGACATTTAAGCAAGGTCACTCAGCCAGAAAGTGGCAGAGGCAGATGTGTGCCTTAAGTCAAACACCTGTGCTTCTCCCCAGGAAGCTGCACCCAGGAGAGCAAGCCGGGTCTCCTGGGAATTAAGCCGGCACTCACCTCTTCTCTCATTGTGGGAGATTTAATAAATATAATATCTACCATTTGTTGAACACCCACTATATGCTGAGTACTATGATGACTGAAATACTTTGTCGTTTATTCTCTCAATCTATCCTGTAAAGTAGGTTGAGCCCATTTTACAGCTCAGTCTACTGAGGCTCAGAAAGACTACAAAGCTGATTAAGTCTCAAAGCTACGTTCAAACTCCAGTATGCTTTTCTGAGGAGATGGGTCTGCGTATTAATAAAAACTCAGGCTGCAGCTTTTCTACCTGTTTATAACGCTCCTCAAGCCAGTTTGGTGAAATTCCTGGTGAGAAGGAATTTTTTCTCTCCCTCTAGCCATGCCCTTCCCAATTCTTGCTCACACCCTGCCCCTCCTAGAAGATCCATAAATGCTTCTACACTTGTCATCTGGTGACCTGGGATCATGTCAAGATTTGGATGTTCAAAGGGGAGGGGAGTGGGAGAGGAGGCACAGGGGACCCACGAAGATGCCATTTTTTTTTTTTTTTTAAAGAAGCCATCAATGATCCTTTTTTTTGTCTAGGGATTTTTTTTTTTTTTTTTAGGAGCTCAAGCTCCAGGTCTACACTGATCTATCTCTCCATACCCTTTTGTTTATTTCTCTGGAGACAGCTATCATGAGTACATCTGAAGGAGGTTGGAAGGATAATCTTGGCAGTTTTTTTTTTTTTTTAATTTTATAGCTACTTTATTTATTTTTGGCTGTGTTGGGTCTTCGGTTCGTACAAGGGCTTTCTCTAGTTGCGGCAAGTGGGGGTCACTCTTCATCGCGGTGCGGGGGCCTTTCACTATCGCGGCCCCTCCCGTTGCGGGGCACAGGCTCCAGACGTGCAGGCTCAGTAGTTGTGGCTCACGGGCCCAGCTGCTCCGTGGCATGTGGGATCTTCCCAGACCAGGGCTTGAACCCGTGTCCCCTGCATTAGCAGGCAGATTCTCAACCACTGCGCCACCAGGGAAGCCCCCGAAGATGCCATTTATCACAGCATTTCATCAGCTCCCTGTTTGGAGTCCTCCGTGGCACCCTATTACCTACCTTCTCCAGAATCTAAACTGCAACCTGCCTTGGAATGTCTTCAAAAGACAGATCCAGCCTGAACCTGGCCCTACTTAGTAATCGTTCTTTCACAGGACAAATTCGTCTTGGATGAATAGAGAGTCACAGAACTGTGCTGGACACCAGGATACAGGACAAAGAAACAGACTAGCCCTATCCCCCATGGAGCTGGCAGTCTGATGGGGTGGGGGGTGGGGAGGGATGCATGCTAAATGTGCAGTGACAGCACCAAGTGACAGATACTATGATGGGGGGTGGTCACAGAGAAGCCATCAAACCCAGCAGTCCTCCATCAAACCCAGGGTAGGGACCCTCAATCCAGGGATCCCAGGGGGCAGAGGAAGTTCTGAGAGCAGGAGTCACCCAAGTAGAGCCCTGGGGAATGAGTGGGAGGGGATTGTCCTCAGCAACCCCTAACTCTGAGGTTGCACCCATCTCCCAGCTCTCCAAACTCCCCGCATTCCTCTCTCCTCCAGACTCTTTTCCTGGGCTGCCCTTTCTTCTGCCATCTCCTGATGCTAAGTATCTTTCAGGACTTCCCCGCTCTGAACATTCTCTCCTAACTGCCCAAGCCTGACAATTTCCCACTGCCCCTAATTCATACTCTTCAGCACTTAACCTGAAGAACACAAGGCTCAGAGAGGGGAGGTAACTTGCCCAAGGTCACACAGTAAGCAAGCAGCACAGTGGGGATTTGAACATGAGCCTCAGGGCCCTGCAAAAGGCAGAGAGGGAGAGAGAGAGAAATTGCAAGCCTCCATAGGAATTCCAAAGGCAAAGGCGGAGGAATGCCCAGCATGACCCTTGAGCAAGGGCAGGCGGGAAGGCTCCCGGAGGTACTGTTAGCCTACGCTGCCCTGTGGTGGGTCAGCAGGCACCTGGGCCTGGGTCAGTGGGCAGCTCCGGCTCAGACCACCCATCAGGAGGATATTAACAAGCCGTCCGATCAATTAGGAGCCAATAATTAAAATTCATCTTCCTTCCTACCGCACAGTATTAAACCACAAACACTTCATTATATGCCTCTTACCTCGCTGATTTGCATAAATGGGAAGAAACACTTAACAGTGGCAACACTAATCAATGCCCCGGGGTGCACTGTGGCTTTAGCAGCCTGTTGGCAGCTTCTGCTTGGGCTGAGGGTGAGTCCTGTGCAGGACGCAGCCAGGGTCAGGGATGCCACAGGCAGGGCGTCCTCCGGTTGGAGCTGGGGTGCAGTGGAGGGCACACAGAGAGACAGAGACACTTCAGACTCACCCCTGCCCTCAGGGAGCTCCCAGTCTGATGGGGGAGGCACTGAGCTTCTCCTTAAGGAGATCCCAGTCTGATGAGGGAGAAAAGGGCCTACAGAGGATATTCCTAGTCTGATGGGGGAGACACAGGTCCTACCTTTGGAGGGTCCCAGGCAGATGGGAGATGCACAGCCTCTGCCCTTGGGAAGCTCATGGTCTAGTAAGAGAGACAGAGTTCGCACTCTGAGCAAATGCCTATTCGGATGGAGGAGACAGAGCTCTTTCCCTACAGGAGCCCTGAGTCTGATGGGGTATCAGCCCCTGCCCTGGAAGTGCCATCCATCAAAGAGGCAAACTGATGAAGGAAAATCTTGGTGTTTGGAATCAGGCAAACCAAATATGTGACCCCAGGAAAGTTACTCTTAATTGCAATTTCCTCATCTGCAAAATAGGCACTTAGCATCCCATTAGCGGCTGCAGCCCAGGAGGAAGAAGGGCCTGGCTTGCAGCGTTTCTAAAGTCCTGGCTGGGAGGCAGGAAGCCAAGGGCAGGCGCTGGGAAGATGATGATGGTGCCTAGAGACGAATGAGTCCCCTGCCTGGGGAGTCCCCAGGTTGAGGCTGCATGGTGAGGTCCAGGGACCTGGAAGGATGTGGTGAACCAGACTTGCCTGGGCCCACCTTGCAGGTGAGTCACCGTGATGGGGGCCTGCTTCAGCCCCGCCTGGGGACAGACAGTGAGGCAGCATTAGAGCTTACAGGAGCTAGAACGACCCCCTCACCCTCAAAATGTTCTCGAGGCGCAGAGAAGGTGGAGGGCTGGGGAGTCTGGGTTCTGGACTGGGAAGGCACAGCGGGTAGCCAGGACTGTTGAAAGTTATTTGGAATCTTGACTCCAGGTCTCAGTCCCACCTCTGCCCCACTTCTGGCCTCACACCCACTGCCCCTTACACCCATGTTACCTCCTGGCCATGCTCTGCTTCCTGGGCTACATATACTCAAGAGACAAAAGCCACGTAGCTGGCTCTTAGGGAAACCTAGAGTTGCTTGGGGTCTTCCCCAAGCTCTCTTTATGAAACCGGGTTACTAAACTTTTAAGTGACATTAGGGAGAGAAACCCAGGATGCTATAGACCTCCCTGAGGACCCTCATTACAGTGGATCACAGGGTGGGACTGGTGGCCTTGGTCTTGCCTTCTAAGCAACAACACTCAGGCTTGGAGTCAGGTGGGCCTGAGTTGAATCTGAGCTCTGTCACCCATTTGCTGTGCATCCTTAAGCAAGTTACTTACCCTCTCTGAACTTGTTTCCTCATCTGCAAAGAGGAGAGGATGAGATGTAAATAGGAGCATGAAGTGGGAGGGTGTATGCACAGCACTCGGCCCATCCTGGTCTCCTTCCTTCCCTGGCTACCACCTCTTAAAGGTCTAGGGTTCCTGAAGGCCCTGGAAGCAACGCCCTCCCACCAGCCAGAACAGTCCCCCAGTAGTGGGCAAGGCCAGGCAGAGCCCAGCCCCTTCCAAGAGGGCGGAAGCTGTTCTGCTGTGTCCGAGAGGGGCATGCAAGCAGCCCACTTACCTGGATTAGTTCCCAGCTGGGTAACTATTTACACAGATTGCCAGGCCAGTGGTACATCATAATTATATGTATTAATACTTCACCTTTTGCCAGCACTGCATCTGGGCCCGTCAAAACACGTACCAACATTAATCAATTAAGCTCCCAGCCTCCTTGACCGCCCACGGTTATTAGCTTCCCTTTCCTCACCCTGGAGGGGGCTGGGAGCCAGGCTCACCCAAGGTCACTGCCCAGGCCTCAGGGAAGGCTCGGCCGGGTCTGGGCCTTTAGTACTGGCAGAGGGACACCAGCTTGCCCTCCTCCGGCCTGTCCCTCCTCCGGCCTGTCCCTTGCCTGTCTCTGGCCTGTCCCTGCCCCACTCAAGGTGCTCCACAACCTCCTCACCAGCGCCCAAGGCTGGGTCACTCTTGATTTCAGGGTTGCCAAGCTGGTCTCTGTGTCCCTATAACTTGTTTTGGGGAGGGACTGGGTCCCTCTTTCAGGCACCCAGCTCTTTGGAAACCCTGGACCCCACGTGCCCTGTGCCCTTCCCCTTTGGGGGCTCAGCAGAATTACCCTTGGAGGGGGTGGGTGAGCTGGCCCGGGTCAGGACCCCCTTTTGTCTGCTCTATAGCTATGTTTGATGAATCCTTAACAAATGCCAAGCATACACAAATGCCGGGTTCTTATTCCCATAGCAACCCTACAGAGCAGGTATTATTATCCCCATTTTACAGACGAAGGAGCAGAGGCCCGGAGACTAACGGCTCATCCAAGGTCACAGGGCCACAAAGTGGCAGAGTCCAGACTGAGACTCGGATCACCCCTCAAACAACTTCCACGCGCGAGTGAAGGGTGTCTCTATGCCGCCGCCTCTGCGGGGTGCTGGCGCAACGGGCAACCCCCTCCAGGGGTCACAGTGTGGGGGGCAGTGCCGATGACAAAGGCAGGGGGTGAAATCCAGGCTCATGCAAAGTGCCACGGGACCCAGGGAGCCGGGGGGAGGGGAGCAGGGAGGCAGAGCAGTGGCTTCTGGGCTAAAACTTGAAGGACATAAGGAGGGGTCGGGATGGGGTGCATTCCAGGTGGGAACAACATAAGCTAAGCCATTTAGGGTCAAAGAAAATGCAGCTGTCCTGTGTAGCCAAAGTTCATCCTCTCCCCTCCCCTGCGCTCACTTTTCCCCCTTTGTTCTTGTCCCCTTGTTTCCTTTCCTCTTTCCTCTCCCTCCCTTAGAGGAGGAATTCCCTGGAGACCCTTGAGACTGGCTAGAATCAGGACAGGTCCCGGAGGGTTGCCTGGAGGAAGAGCGAATCTAGTAGTCCTGACCTCTTGACTCTGTCGGCTTCAGCTGGGACCCCCAGGTAGCATGAGTGACACCTCCCTCTGCCAGCCCCTGCCCATCACCAGCCCCTCACAGCTGACCCTCCCTGGGGACAGAGCCCCTCTCTCACTTCTGACGTAGCCCTCCCTGCCATGAAGGGAAGTTTTCTCAGCACCAGATGCATTGTGGTCAGGAACACACATGCATTGTCTCCAGGCAGGACCCAGCACAGAGTCAGGGAGGTGACAGGGCTGAGCCCAGCCTGCTCCTCTCCTTTGCTTTCCTTCAGCGCCAAGCAGAGTCAGAGGAAACAGAGGGAGTGGACTTTGAATGGGGAAGTTTTCATGAAGGAGGGAAGTTTGAAAAAAGGTGTAAAATGGGAGTTGGGACTAGCAGGCCTTGAAAGGGGCAAGGGTGTGCTCAAAATAGGGGGCAAAGCAGCAAGGTCGGGTTCTATCAAAGTCCCTGTAAGGGGAGCCCAGGCGGGGAGGCACGTTTCGATGGTATCAGGCAGGATATATGAACGGGAGAATCAGTCCAGGTGAAGGCAATAGGTAGTGATGGGGACCGGGCTGAAATGGGGAGTGTATGCCCTGCCTAAAGCATGAAAACTAACACACACAACACAGACAGGTGATACGAAACTGACCTGGAACCTAGAAACTGATGGGCACCTACAATTAACTCACTATGAGACACCGGAAGGCTTGTCCCGGCTCTGGGCCTCAGTGTGTCCATCTGTTAAATGAACGCATGGGCTTGTTCCTACAGGAGGGCTCCCGATCTACCAGCAACCAATGAAATGAGATAAAGCACTGGCGGTTCTGGGTAAACGATGATGGATTACACAGACGCTGTGCAGGACAGCGGCAGCAACACACGTCTGGGTCTCAGACCACCTGGAACTCAAGTCCTGGTCCCTCCCCCTCCACCAGCCACCATCCCCTCCCCATCCCTAGCTGTCCCACCTGGAAGTTTGCTTCACTTTCCTGACCCTCAGTCACTGCATCTGTACAGAGGGAATCATAACACGTAATCCACAGGGTGATGAGAATTACAGGAGGAAATGCCCGGTCCACACCGAGCTCAGAGTACACACTGCCCTCCTCCCTCCCCCTGGGCCCCACGGCTGCTGCTGTTGCACTGGCAACTGTACCTTGTTCTTTCCTCCCTGTTAGTGAGCCAAGTCACCAGGGCTTGGCTGAGCAGGGGTGGTGTGTCCAGCCCCACGCTGGGGCTTTTTGATTCCCAGGGACTGTGGATTCCTGAGCTGCTCTGAGCCCCGCCCCAGCCTTCTGGCTGAGTTTTCTCTGCTGAGAGGATCTCTCTCAGGACGATGCTGGTGGAAGCCTTCTCAAAGCCCGTTGCAGCCGTCTGCGGACCATAATGGGACGAACAGCTCAAGAGGACAAAGCCATCCATAACTGTTCCACGGTTTACGCTGAAGCTGAAGCAAGGCCCGGGCACGTCTCCATCACTCTCCCAGCCTCCTCGCCATCGGCCACCTGTTCTAAACAGCAGAGCACAATAGGAACAAACCTCAAGACACGCTTCTCCCTTCGGTGCCATGGAGCCCCGTGACCACTGCTGCGGGGTGGGACCTGGGTGCCCTTGGGAGCTCACACCCGGAGCCCCCGAACCTCGGGAGGTCACCACTGTTGGCTGGCGCACTGAGAGCAAGCAATAAATGTCAGCCCCTGTGCTATTACGTCATAGCTATGGGGCAGATACTGTGCTGGGCTCCTTAATTGTATTATCTCTTTTAATCCTCACCTAGCCCCATAAGATAGCTTTTCATATCCCTATTTCAAAGAAGCAGGTTCAGAGAGGTTGAGTAAGCTGTATAGGATCACACAGCTACTAACTGGCCGCACTGAAACCAGAGCGTATGGCCCTACCCCAGGAAGCAGCATCAGGTTCTCAGGGGCGCCATCTCTAGGGACTTGGGAGCTTTAAGGGGATGCATAATGAGTAGGGCAGGAACTTCATGTCCCTCACACGGCCAGAAGCCAAAATCATAGTGATGGAGGTTCCAGTCTAAAATCTACATAAGAGAAATAACAATGATGACAGCCAACACCATTTGCTGGATCCCCACCATACCAGCAAGATGGCAGTCTAACATCGCCTCCCTGCAAAGATACAGACACTTGGTCGCACATTCCAGGTGTGGAAACTAACGTTCAGAGAGGTCAAGCAATACACTCGGGCTCACACAGCATCTAAAAGGCCAAACTGGACTGTGAACTCAAGGCTGTTTAGAACTGAGTCCGCGGTCTCTGCTTTCAAAACATCCTCAGCCCAAACATCGTCTCCACAGGGGATCTGTTCTGACCCCACCCAGAGCCCCTGAAATTTACTCTGCCTGATTCGGAGTCTGCTTTCCCGACGAGAGTTTAGTTCCGGGAGGGCAGAAACACTGGGGGCTGACACACAGCTTGTTCCCAAAATGAATCTGTGGGATGATTGTGTAAATTCATTCATTCATTCAACAAGCACATAATGAGCACCTATGATATGCCAGGTCCAGTTCTAGGCACTGAGGAGACAGCAGTCAGCGTACATAGAAAAGTCCCTGCCCTCATGGACCCCACATCCTAGTGCGGAAGACAGACAATGGAACATAAATAGATGGTAAATGTTATGTAGAGACAAGGGTGAAAAAGAACAATAAAGCAGACCCAGGGATGGAGAGTAGGTGACCACACATCCCGGAATGCCTGGAGCAATCCTGGTTTAAGCCTTTTGTCCAGGTGCATAATCATTATGACTCCTTTCCCTTTAAAATTGTCCCATATGGATGACAAATTGTCTGGCACCCTTGTGATGGGAAACACTACGAAGCTATCTTTGAGTAGGTGATGGGGCAGAAACTGTTGGTTTTCACCAATATGCAGGCCTGGTCCCAGACATCCTGTGAGCCCCTCTGCCCTAGTGTGAATCACTGGTCAGTCAATATTCACCCTGCTCCCCCTGCCCATCGTGGGGGAGTGCACTTCCCCTCCCACTAAAGTCGGACGTGACCGTGACACCTGCTTTAGCCACTGGAATGTGGGCGTAATTGATGTGTACCACTCTGGACCTGGTTCCAGACACACTAGTTGAGATCCTCTGTGTATTCTTTCTCTTCCTCTTCAGCAGAATGCATACAGAGGAGCCAGTGAGGAGCCCCAAGGGTCCCCCAGGAAAGACAGAGGCACAAAATGGAAAAGGCTGGGATCTCTGAGCCACTGCTTGGAGGTAAGCCACCCGGGGGAGCCTCTGAATAAAAGCAGAAATAAATGCTCTTGACTTGGCCTGAGCAAGAAATACATTTTTATTGTTAAGTTACTAAGAGTTTGGAGTTGTTTGTTACAGCAGCTAGTGTTAATCACCCTGACTATTACAAGTTGTCCATGAAGGCCTCTCTGAAGAGGTAACATTTGAAAAGAGACCTAACTGAAGTGAGAAAATAACACCACACACAGAGGACGTGGCACGTGCAAAGGCCCTGGGGACCCAGAAGTCTCAGTGACTCATGGGGGCTGAGTCACATCCTTCACCACCTGGCCACCTTGCTCAGGTCACATATCCTGCCTGAAACTTTGTTTTCTCTAGTGCAAACTGGGACAGGCACTGCCCCTGCTTTTTTCCCTTAAGGCACCAAGGTGGGGAGGCTGATGTGGTAACAGAGAAAGACAAGGGCTGTCAGCTCAGAGGCCGGCAGGCAGACCAGACACTCTCCACTTGGAACAGTCTAGAATGCACTGACATTTGTGACCCCACTTGGTGAGATCATGGAGAGGTGGCAGCTGCTCCAATGGATGTGCTGGTGGCCTTGATGGGGTAGCTAGATCACTGGGGTGCCTGGAAGATGCTCCTCTGAATTCAGGGATCTCAGCTCCTGGGGAGGCTCTGAGAAAGGGATTTAGATCTTCTGGAGTCCAGGGAGGAGGGCAGAGTGGAACATTTGTGGACTGCCTGGTCCCAAACTAGTATTTACGCACCTATTCTCACCCAGCCCCACAAGCAACTCTTCAAGGCACCCAATGTTTCTGGCCCTGGCCACCCTTCTTCAAACACCTGGAGCTAAAACAGAATCCTGGGACCAGTATCTCCAGGGTGGGGCACAGTGATTGGTGCACAGTAGGGACCTAACTTTAAGCCACCTTAAGTATCTCGGGCCAGGTGTCACATATGGACTATCTCTAATCTTCCCAACCCCCCATAAAGTGGCTATTATCCCCACTTTCCAGATGAAGAAACTGAGGCTCAGAGAGGCCCAGGTTCAGAGTGAGTGGCAGCAGACTCCATCCCAGGTCAACCTGGTTCCAAAGCCTACATTCTTGCTACTGAATAAATGAACACGTGACTCATCATAACAATAACTAGCATATAGGAAACCTGCACCAGGTGTGCCACTCAGCGCTGCATTCACTTTATCTCAGAGAATCCTCAGAACCACCTTCGAGGCTAGGCATTACAGTACCCATTTTACAGATGAGGAACATAGGGGAGAAATGACTCGCCCAAGGTCACACAGCTGGGAAATGATGGAACCAGGATGGTGAGATGGATAAATGAAGCCAGGGCCCTACCCTGGAGGAACCCTCAGAAAAGCACCCAAGGTTTCCATGACCAGCCCATGTAACAAAGACCTATTAGGGCCAATTGTGGGACTGGCCTGCTGCTGACAGCCCATGAGCTGTGCGGTGCTGGGGAAGCAGGTCCGGCTGGCCGGGCACTCAGCCAGAGGGGTGGAGTCAGAATATATCGCCTCTTATTATTAGCAACATTAGCTCCATGATTCGAGAACATTCACGGTATGGACACTAATGATTAACACAGTAATGTGTCTGAGCCTCTGAACCGTGCCAGGATGCTCACCCCCTCCCTCTGTGTGTGTCATTCTTGCCTTGAAAGGCCGCTCAAGTCTGCCCCTCGCCCTGAAACTTTGGGGACTGTCCCAGCCCCAGGGTCTCCCCTGAACACCAAACGCTCCCCACTATGGCCACACATCTCCCCTGAAGGCTCTCTGGTTCTATCTCTTAGTGCTGACCAGCAGGGGCTGGGCACACAGATGTAGGCACTGTGGGTGACACACATCTGGCCGGGCTGTTAGTGCAGGAGAGGCAGGCTGCTGGGGGACGACCCCGGAACCCCCTCCGTGCACCTAGCCGGTCATGAGTCCCCGAGACAGCACCAGACTCACGCTGGGGCGCACATCTTACTGATGCTGTAAGAGCTCTTACATGTATAGTTCAAGCACTGAGATTATGCTCTGGCTTTCTAAATGGATATAAAACATTAACTTGTTTGCAAGGGGGCTGGCAGGCTACTCTGTACTTGAATAGAAACAACCTCGCTCATTCAAGGATAAAACATTCATTCTTTAAATTATACAGGCTTGTTTTTTTCCACTTTTTATTTTTATTTCCCCTACTTCTGAGCAATGAAATAAGCTGAATATGAGATCACTTGCTTGCCGTGACCCACGTTCCTTCACTCAGCAAACATCTATGGGGCACCTTCTCTGTGCCAGAACTTGCACCAGGCACTAGGGACACAGCGGGGCTGGGGGGACAATACCGACCTGGCCCCTGCCCTGGTGAAACTTATAGTCTGCTGTTGTGGCCTAGATTCTAGAGCTGACTGACTGCCTGGGTTCAAATCCCAGTTTTACCACTAACCAGCTGTGTGGCCTTGGGCAAATTACTTAACCTCTCTGGGTTTTAGTATCCTCCTCTGTAAAATGGAGATAATAATAGTACCTCTCTCACAGAGATGTTGTGAATTTAAATGAGTCATGTGTATAAAAACCTAGAACAGTCCTGGTGTGTAGGAGGTACAAAATTTTCAATCATAGTAATCATATATGCTAGCAGAGAATCAGACGATGAACAAGCAGAGAAACGACCAAACAAAATTATTAATGACATTGACAAGTGCCCCGAAGGATGGCTCAGATGTGTTAATAAAGTGGAAAGAAGGAGATATTTCAGTGGGGTGGTCAGGGAAAGCATGTCCTAGTCTCTGACTTAATTTGAGACCTGCAGGAGGGGAAGGCGGCAGCCATGGGAAGATGCTGCGAAGGGTGATCCAAGCAGGGGCAACTCCAAGTTCAAAGGCCTACAGTCTGGACAGCTCCTAGCCACCTAGAAGAAAGCCAGGAGGCCAGCGCGGCTGGAGCAGCGTGAGCCTGGAAGAGAGCCTGAGAAGGTGAGGCGAGAGGGTGGCCACCGCCAGAGGAGGTAGGGTACGGACTGGGACTTGACTTCAAGAACAATGGCAAACCTTGGTGGGTTTTAAGCCTGGAAGCGGTCTGGTCTGATTTACATTTTAATAACATCTCTCTGGACTCCTTGAGGAGCTGAGAGAGGGGGGTTGAGGGAGGCAGCCACGGAGACCAGCTGGGAGGCTGTGACAAACGCAGGACGGCAGTGGTGGCCTGGACTGGGGGTGGCAGTGGCAACAGAGAGGGGCAGCCAGATTTGGATGTGTTGGGGGAAGAGCGGCCAGGACTTGTTCTTAGACTGGATGCACGTGCCGAGTAACAGAAGGAGAGGAATCAAGGGTGATTCTTTTTTTTTTTTTTTTTTTGGCATCTGCTAGGAGACGTATGTTGTATTTCTGTTCTGATCCTGCCATTAACTAGCTGTGTGACCTTGAGTACGTCACCTAACCTCTCTGAGCCTTGCTTTCCTCACTTATTAATCAAGGGTGATGTTATCTGGCCACTTACAGAGATGTGAACGTGCTGTAGATAGAGAGGCAGTAAAGAGGGCTGGGGAAAGAGGGGAGAGGAGTTTGTAGGGCCAGACTCTGGTCCCACCTGAGACCCTCTGTGCTGACTTTGGCCAGAAACCAGTTCCAGTTTCCTTACCCAACAAATGAGGCTGAGCAGAATAATCCTCTGGTTTAGTTCCTCCCACCTGGACCGAAAGCAGATATTTCTACCCCCAAGAGTGGGGGTGTGGCCGGGGAGTGGCTGGGCTGGTGGGAGGAGCAACCTGACCTCTCAATATCGTCACTCCCCCCTACCTTGGGGTGACGCTCCCTGGAGGGCCCAGGAGAAAGGGCACTGGCTCAGTTTCAGCCTCTCCTGAGAGAAGCGATGACTCAGCCAAGGTCACCTGCTGAGTCAGTTAAGGACCCAGAGTAGATCAGAGTTGCCCCACCTCCTCTATAATCCCCACCCCCCTTCCCCACACCCCATCAGCCTCTTCTAAAAGAGAGGGAAGGGCAGTCCCCAGACTGATTAAGCCTGCTAGGCCCAGGGCTTCCAGCTATGGGTTCTGAGACAAACAGGCAAGGGTTCTATGCTCTCTCACAGTTTGCAAGAAATTGGGAAAATGATGGAGGATGAGGAAAAACTGCCATTTATCATGCGCTCCCCCTCTGCCTGCTTCCTCATAGTATAGCACTCAATCTTTATAATATTCTTGTTTTCTTCAATAGATGGATGTGTAAACGGGATCAGAGAGGGCAAATGATTTGCCCAAGGTCACACAGCAAAGGCAGGTTCAGTGCCATGTCCATGCTTTGTTCACTGCCCTGGCAGAAGACACACATTTCCCCCCTAAAAGACCAAGCAGGGCAAGGTCTTTCCCTTTCTGCCTGGGAGGGCTTGGGCAAGAGATGGAACGGAGCCTGGAAATATTTATTGAAGGGATGAATAACGGAGTGGCTAAATTCCTTCCCAGTCCTGGGTTCCATCCCCTGACAGAGCCTTGACCTCAGTAGGGAAGCCCAAGGGCAGCAGTTGGATTTATCTAACTTCCATCCTCAGGCTAGCAAATGTCCCCACGTGTTATGAACCTGCTCTGTTCCCTGCCCCGAGAAGCTGACATGAGGGGTGTCATTTCGTTAGCCCCTCCCCACCCTTCTGTTTGGACTCCAAAATGTCTACATAATTTACAGTCCAGATATTTATTGCTTCTGTGTTGCTCTGGCAAGAGCGTGCGTGCACTCCGTGTCCTGGCGGAGGGAAGGTCACCCCTAGGACTCTCTCGCTGCCCCCCACCCCCGTCCCCTGTCCTAGGACCCAATGCTACTGGGACAGCAGGGAATGGGCTGCCTCACGGGACCTGGGAGGGGCAGGGCCATTCAGGCTCTGGGGAGAGGAGGGACGTGGATTTTACAGGAGAGTTTTCGCATGGTTGGTTTTGCCACTAACTCTGAACGCCTTTGTGGGTCTATAAAGCTCCCCATGGTGGTTTATAGGGAATATGAATCGAGGAAATTGGTGGTAAAAACAGGGTAATGGGTGGCTTTCAGATGCCCACGCAAGGGTCAGGGAACAAAGGCAAGAAGCTGCCATCTCCCCACAAAACCTAAGCCAATGATAACTTAAAAAAAAAATTTCACATAAATTCCTTTCTGTTTCCCCTGCAAAACCCTCTCTCTCCATGCACAGAAACGGCTGGCAGGATAATCACCGTGGAGTTAACAGTGGTCATCTGAGTGGTGGTATTCTCCTTTTTGTGCCTTTCTAAATGCTCCAAATTATCTCCAGCTTTTGGGTATTACTTTTGTAATAGAAAAAAAAGTGGTTTTTTTAAAGTCAGATAATTCAAAACAGCAGGAAGGAATGTTTTCCAAGGCACCCACGATTCACCCACGATAATAATCCATCACTGGCGCTCCTAGTCTGGCATGTTGTTCTGTTTTCTCCGTGATCCTCCAGCTTGACTGATGGGGAAACTGAGGCACCGAGAACTTAAATGTTTGACTCCAGGTCACACAGAAAAGGGGCCTCAAGAGAAGCCAGCCATCTGCCCCTCCCAGCCTGGCCCTCATCCCTGTCTGTCCAGGCTCTCTGGGGCCCAGGGCTGGGAGGTTACAACTGATAGTCTTCAGATGGCCTGAGGGGCTTTCACTTTGCAGGGTTCTGGGCATTCTTTTTGGTGGTCTGAGGGCTGTGTTTACTGGAGGCTTCTCTGGTCAGACTTAGAATGTCCTGCAGATGTCCTCAGTGGACTGAGGGACTGGACCTAGATGCTTCCAGAAGCTTCCAGAAGGTTCCAGACCCAGGCTCGTCTAGGTCAGGATGGAGTAGAGGCAGAAACCAGCTGTGGAAGGAAAGGTGGGCCAGTTTCCCTCCAGGTTGGGGAGTGGAGCCAAATCAGCTATTTCAGGCAGGAAGGAAATGGGGAGCAGTCCCGTCTCTGGGCAGGACCTGGATGCACGGGATGCAGCGGGTGTGAGAGCCCTGGCTCCATGCATGGAGCAGAGGAGGGGGTGTCGGTGAGTCACCTGTGGACCCTGGTCCTTCCCACTCAATTCAGACTTACCGAGAGGCTGCCCTGTCCCAGGGAGACGGGGACAGACAGCTCCCCGTATCCTGCCTTCCTTCTTCTGTAGGTGTCTTTTCCGAGGCAACCATGTGAAAACATCGTGGCACAAAAACAGAACAGACACTCACGTTCCCCTTAGATCGAAATGTGATAAGGTCTAGGGCCATGGACCCTGCCCTCAGGGGCTCCCACTCTGATGTAGGGAGACAGAGCCCCTGCCATCATGAAGCATCATGTGTCTGATGGGGGAGACAAGGCTCCTCCCTGGGGAGGTCCCAAGTCTGACGGGGGACACACAGCCCCTGCCTGGGAGGTCCCAAGTCTGGTGGGGGAGACACACCTCTCTATTACTTGAGAACTCCCAATCTAACAGAGAAGACAAGACCCTCACCCAGAAAAGAGACCTAGAATCCTTTTATAGAGACATAGAAATGAGGGCACAGGCCCACCAGGTCATCTACATTAGACGATTCCCGAGGGACTCAATCCAGAAAGGGGGGGAATCTCATGGAGAGCATCCAGGAAGGCTACCCTGAGAAGGTGATTTCTCTGCCAGGCTCTGAGGACAGGTCAGCCAGCAACGCTGGGTCCTGCCCTCAAGGAACTCGGGGGGCTGGAGCAAAGTAGAGGGTGCTAGACACTGACAAGAAAAGCTGGGATTGGAAACCCATGTAATGGGTACAGGCCAGGTTAGGAGCTTGGACTTTATGGCTGGGCACTAGGGAGCCATGGAGAGTTCTAAACAAGGGAAAGGGTGGTCAGATTTGTAGTTTGAAAAGCTCAGCTGGGCTGCAGGGAGGAGGAGGGAGTGGGGGACGAGTGGAGGCAGGAGGAGGGACGAGACTGCTGTGATGATCTAGGCAGGCGATGGGGGTCCAGCCTGAGGGCTTGGCTGTAGGATGGAAGCGCTAGACCTGGTGGTGGAGGACGCTGGACAGAAGACGTGAAGCCCCGTTCTCTGAGCCCAGCCTGACAGAAGGGCCAGTGAGTTTCAATGATGTCTGAGCTCTGAGCAGCTGCCTGGCTGGGCTCAAGGGCACAGGCCCAGGGTCCTCCTCTGCGGATGCCCATCGGTCTGCGGGCACCCTCGCAGCTGGACAGCGGACACTTGCTGTTACTAGGCCCGTGTGGGAACAAGGTCAGAGAGGAGAAGGCCCAGGGCAGGCCCTGGGGTGTATCCTGGGGTGCCCCAGTTTGGAAGAGCCAGAGGAACGTCAGACCACAGCCTCTGGCACCCCCATCAAAACACTCAGGTCCCAGTTGAACCCCTCACCTGCTAAAGCCACGGACCACGCCTGCCTGCTGAGTCCTCCATCTGGATGGGCGTTTGTCCCACTGGCTAGCGAAGCCTTCAAACCAGGCAGTGCAGTGGTCAGCCTGAGGCCTGAACTGACCCATCTGGGAGAAGAGCTAATAAGCCCCTCAATTTGCATATATGCAAACAAGGTCCACTGTTGACAGAGCAATTAGCATAGCCCACTGCCTGGCAAGGCCACCAGGCTTGGCTGCAGTGCCTGGGACCTTATCTGTTGGGCTCAGCGCCCAACTTCTTCTCAGCTGAGGCCTGGTTGGGTGAATGATGAAGCCCCAGACTGGGCTCGATGCCC
This sequence comes from Balaenoptera acutorostrata, assembly GCF_949987535.1. Classification (NCBI taxonomy): domain Eukaryota; kingdom Metazoa; phylum Chordata; class Mammalia; order Artiodactyla; family Balaenopteridae; genus Balaenoptera; species Balaenoptera acutorostrata. The sequence goes on along the minus strand of NC_080064.1, from coordinate 13,913,102 downwards.
CCTTCCAGAGGGCAGGGGTGCCTGTGCAGGGCTTTCTGGGGAGGAACACGGAGGCCTATGGAACTGGAAAGATTTCCTGGGTCGTGGCTTCTTATCTTTTATTTTGGGCAGGGGGAGAAGGGCCATCAGGTCATAAGATGAGCATGGGACATCTGACCATTGCAGCTCTGATAATATGGCAAAAGGAATGAGCCAAGGCTTTGACTTGGAGGAGCAATGAGTTCTAATCCTGACTCTGACACTTGCTGCTGTATGACTCCTGATACTTTGAAATGACCTCTCTGGGTCTCATGAGTCTCATTTGTAAAATGGAGGCACTGCCTCCGACATAGGCTATTGTGAGGATTAAAGGAGTCCTCATAGTGGAGTGCTAGGTGTAAAGTAGCTGCTCATTAAATAGCATCCCTGTGTCACCAGCCATGGTTTGCAACAGAATCAAAAGCATATACTTGGCTTTCTTCTGCTTCTTTTCTCCTCACCCTGTTGGTTTTTTTTTTTTTAACATCTTTTTTGGAGTATAGTTGCTCTACAATGGTGTGTTAGTTTCTGCTTTATAACAAAGTGAATCAGCTATACATATACATATATCCCCATATCTCCTACCCTGTTGGTTTTGTTTTGTTTAGTTTTCATCTGAACTGTGTTTTAAATGTTGTAAAGCATATTTCCATCCAATAACTTAGGATACAGTTGGTGAAGTTGGCTGGCGACGTACCCCCATTTTACAGACAAAGAAACTGAGGCCCAGAGAGGTGAAGCGACTTGCCTGAAGTCATCCAGCAAGTTGGCAGTAGAGCAGGGAATTTCGCCTCCAGGCCCCTCCCTCTCATGAGCTCTTTCAGCTGTAGCAGTTGCTGGAGACCCACAGCACTCTACCTATCCTCTGTGCTTCTGCCTCTCCCTGCCTCTCTCCTCTCTCTCCTTCGGTCTTCATTCTCTGTCCACATCTCTGTGTTCCAGGCTCTCTTTTCCCTGAGTCTATCATTCTGTCAAGTGCCTGCTGAGAATCTGATGACAGCCAACCCTGCTCAACCAGAGAGTGGGAAGTTCCTTCTTGTGTCTGACTGCAACTTCTCTTGCTTTAAAATCCATCTGTATCCTCTTTTGTCATCATTGGCAGATGAGGAAAATTTTGGCTCACCATCTGCTTCATTGAATAACCATCATCATCATCATCATAAATAGAAACAAAGCAAAGCAGGTCCCAGAGCTTTTAACTCCCCCTCTCACTCCCTCTGGTCTTCTCCTGACCAGATGAGACCTTGACTTTAAGGCCCTTTAACCCTTCCTCCCGAAACCAATTCCCATCACCTTGGATGCTTCCCTTCCTCAAGCTCTAGTTGCCCCAGCATCCTGTCTCACTGGGTGACCCCAGAGGTGGTGAGGAGAGAGGAAAGGGTGGGGAAAGAGCTGGGGGTCTGCAGTCCTGTGCTCTAGTCCTGCTCTCCTGCGCGGGCTCTAAGCCATCAGCACGCCATGATTGCAGACATGTGCCAGGGACCGTGGGAGCAGAGGGATGTGCGTGACACACACCTGCTCTCTCCTTTCTTAGAGAACCAGAGAGCAGTTAGCGTGTTCTCTGGCCTCAAGGAACAACTGGGGACAAGGGACGGTCAGTAGAGGATTATAATCCTGGGTGTAAATGCTATGACAGAGGAAGGAAGCCTGTGGGAACACGGAGGAAGGATACCCCAGCCAGTCAAGTGCAGGGCATAGTCAGGGAAGGCTTTCATGAAGAGGTGACTTCCAAGCTGAATCCAGAAGGACATCTTGGCATAAGCCAGGTCAAGAGGAAGGGAAAGGCAGAGCAGGCAGAGGGGACAGCAGGAGCCAAGGCACAGAGACCGTGCTGAATCTGGTGTATTTGACCAGCTGGAGTACTAAGCATGGGGGTGTTTGCTTCTATGGCCTGGGCACCTGTCTATGCTTTACAAATACATACTCGCAAAATCCCCACAGCTGCCTCCAAAAGTAGGTAGAATGATGGCTTGGTTTGGGCTCCCCCAGATACAGACTCAGAAAAGAATTCAAGTGCAGGTAGCTTCTTTGGGAGGTAACCCAGGAAACTTCAGTGAGGGAGTGGGGAAGAGAAGGCAGTCAATTCTGTTGTGTTACCACACCAACTACCACCGCGGAGCCCAAGCCCACTGTGTATCTCTGGGATCCAGTGTAGAAGACACTCCCGGAATGAGTGTCCAGGAGTCCAGCCCAGGAATGCTGCCCCCATGCAGAGGGTTGCTGCGTTCACAGTGAACAGACTGTGGTCGTTACAGAAATGCCAAGGGGGCTATGGTTGGGCACTGTCAGTGTCTGCTACTGTATTAACCCCATCTCACAGATGAGGAAACTGAGGCCCAGAGCATCCAGGTCTCACAGCCAGCACACCGTAGGGCTCAAACCCAAGGACCTGCCCCAGAGCCTGTGGTCATAACCATGGAGCCATACTGCCTGACAGGGTCCACTCCCAACAGGAGGACAAGGGGAGCGGTGAGAGATGAAGACAGAAGAAGGAGGGCAAGAAGCACGGGAGGCCAAGACTTGCTGGGAGGAGAGTGGGTAAGGTGCATCACCCAGGCAGCCCTGCTGTGTTCTGAGCACTGGAAACGCACCGGGGAACCCCATGGACCTCATCAGCAATGCAGCCCAGGCAACGCCTCTCCAGAGCCCTGGGTTCTGAGCCTGAATCAGATGCCCCATCCTCTGGTTCAATGACCACATTTCCCCAGCCCAAATTAGAATTCCTTGTTAGATGTGGCTTTCCCACTGGGAAGGGAAGAGTGAATTTATTCATGCACACAGTCTTACAAAGGTTTAAACATTAGCATTCATTTGGTTATGTATGTCACAAATTGTCTTTATTGAAAAAGATTAAAAAAAAACTTGCAATGGGGACCATCCTGGAGAATCTAGAAAATAGTCTCTGTACACAGAAGGGATGAGAGCTTGTCCGCAGAGGGATCAATGGTTATGAATATGGGTTTTCGAGTCCCAGCCAGAATCGAGCACATAGTAGGTGCTTATTAAATGCTCGATGACTAAGTGACTGGGGCTGAATCCCAACTCTCCCACAGGCTCTGTGCGTGGCCCTCTCTCTGCCTCAGTTTCCTCATCTGTAGGAAGGGGACAATAATGTCCGTGAAATGGGGATGTAGGTGAAATAACTGAGGGAAGGCCCTGAGCAGCAGCCTGGCTCATAGAAAGTGCTCTGTTAGCAGGGGTGGTGGCAGCAGCACAGTAAGGGGACTGAGGGAGGGGACGCTGGGCTGGCATCCATCCTGCGCTTCTCCATCTAAGAGGAGACTACGTGGGCGTGATTGGCCCTGGTGTGGCAGGGAGAAGTAACGTCCCTAAGAGACCCTCCATCAGTGAGGGACGGGGATTGGTGGATAAACGTCCCAGCTTCCTGGAGATCCTGAGGCTTGTCCCCACACTGCCTCTCAGCCCATCCAGCCTCAGCTGTATCAGCTTCCTTCCTTTTTCCGTCTCCCTCGCCCCCTCCTCTGCTGGTGTTTCCTGGGGTCCTTCCCAAGTAAACTACCTGCACCCGAATCCTTGTCTCAGGCTCCACTTTGATGGGAAACCCAAAAAGCAAGTGATAACGATGCCCGAGGTAGTCATAGTGTCCCAGCACTAAATCCCTGAGAAGTGAGGACCACACACCATCACCCTCCCTCCCACTTCTCAGGCTGGTATCGGAAGGAATGACTGAGATAAACAGCAGGACAAAGCTACAGAAAAGAAGCAAGTGAGGCCACATGTCCTGGGAGGGATTATTATATTTCCACAGTGAGATAAGGATCTTAAAGCTCACTGATTCTGTAGCCCGCATGTGGGGTTCAGGCACTGACAGTCTCCAGCTCTGTTAATCCCTCTCGCCCCCGCCTGTCACTTAGAGCTCCATTCTCTTCAGCCCCAACCCTGGGGCAGGTAAACTGAAGTGGATCCAGCCTCATCAACCTTGGCTGTGAGACAAAGAGCACCCTCCAAGCAGGGGACCTGGTATGCCCAGGGCAGGGGAAAGAGGGGGTGTCCCTCGGCTCCTGTCCCCAGGTCAGGCCCTGTTCAAGGCTCAGCCCTGCCACTAACCCACTGCCCATTCTGGAGCAGGTCACTCCCTGCTCTGAACCTAACCTTTCCTCCTCTAACATGTGGCAGACAAGGCGGCAGACGAGTGAGGGGTAAGAGCCAGGAGCTACACTGCCAGAGATGGAATCCCAGCATTGTCACTCACTCGCTGTTCAGCCTTGAGTCAGTTACTTAACCTCTCTGTGCCTCTGTTTCCTCATTTACAAAATGAGGAAAATAATAGAGTTTAACTCATGGAGTTTTTAATGCAGGTTAAGCACATTAATATTTATGAAGCGCTTAGAAAAGTGCCCTGCACACAGTAAGTACTACACAAATATTTGTTGAATAAACACCTATATTGCTTACTTCAAAGGGTTGTGGTGGTTTCACCAGATGATAACTACATAAAAATCCTTCAGATGTGGTGGAAATCCATGCAAATATATTATAGTCATGAATTCTCTTTATATCTCCATTTCCCCGAAGTGGCTTCCCTCCGTGGGCTTTGTAGTGCTAAACACAGAGAAGGGACTTTGAAGTCTCCCAGAGCCAGGTGTGAAATACGGCACTGCCCCTCACCAGTCCTAAGTGACTTCATACCCCAGAGCCTCAGTTTCCCCATCGGGGATAATAATGGTGCACATCTCCTTTTTTTTTTTTTCCTTTTTAAAAATTTTTTGGCTGCGCCGCACGCAGTATGCAGGATCTTAGTTCTCCGACCCTGCAGTGGAAGCGCAGAGTCTCAACCACTGGACAACCAGGGGAGTCCCAGCATATCTCATAAGGTGAGGTGAGCATTAGGGGAAGACAGGTCAGGAAGGCACCTGGTACAAGGTCTGCCCCCCAAGGAGCCCAGTTAAAGTCAGTTTCTCTCCCCAGTTCCCCAAGGGAAGTCCCTTCACTTCTCTGGGGATGTGGGTACTCACCTGCGATGGGAACCTGATGCACCAGTTCACTGGGCTGGTGGGAGGTGCGTGGGCTGACGCCCATGAGAGCTCGAAGCTCAGGCCTGGGGGAGACCATATGCTCAGTGACAGCCCCCTTTTCGTCTGGAAAAATCTGTTGATTAATCTAAATCGCAGAGAATCCCCTAATCTCCCAGGCATGGCCGTGGAAGTCTATGTAGGATTTCTCTGCCTCACCGTGATTGGCTGAGGCCACAGTTGGGGTGCATCTGTCTGGCCACAGCTGGCCCGTGAGGGATGCAGCAGCCCAGGGCTCTGACTCCACACGATCCCGGGGCGGAGGACTGGACACCGGTGCCTGGAATTTTCAGGACCCCCGGATGTGGGCTGGACGGGCCTTTGTGGGCGGGGCGTTGAAGAGCACAAGCCAATGTCTGGGAACACCCTCCGCGGCTGGTCCTGAGAGAAGCCCAGAGATGTTTGTCAAAAGGCTCTGGTTCCCACGTGCCTGACCTGCTTTGGCCTAATGTGTTAACCTAAATGCTTATGTCCCAGACAAGAGGCCAGGGAGATGAGCAGATAGCACCTGTGAGTAATTCCCCCTCCCCCAGGGAGTTGAACTGGCATCAGACAGATATAGAGAAGAATCAGAGCAGGAGGAAAGGGGTGGTGACAGGACTTCTGCCCTGGAAGCTTCTGAAGCCCTGTCAACAAGGGACCAGAAAATCCTCCCAGCTCAAAGAGAGTCTGAGATGACAGCCCCACCCCCTCACCTTAAGGATGGGAAAATGAGGCCCAGAGAGGGTGAGGGACACAGCAGAACAACACAGCCAGAGTGGGACCAAGTCTCTAAACTGTCAGCACAAAACTCAACTCCCCCAGATGATGTGCAGTGAAAATGCTACAGGTGAGAGTTAAGAACAGTCACTGAAGGGAGATGATTTTCCCTCCACGCATTCATTCATTTGCTCATTCGTTCACTCATTCATTCATTATTCAACTGAGAGTAATTGGCAGGCACTCTCCTAGGTGCTAAAACATACATTATCTCTCGCTAGTTTGTAGCTCCTTAAAGGTACGGACCACACCTGTGCTGCTCACTGCTCTGTCCCCAAAGCCTGGCAAGTAATATGAGCTTGATAATACGGGATTTATCACACTTAATTCTCACCTGCGAAGAAAAAGATTCTTATTCACATTTTACAGTTAGGAAACTGAGGCTCTGAGAGGTAAGGGGACTGGCCCATGTGGTCATTACGAATTCATTCATCAAGAAATATACAATAGTTGTGCACCTATGATGTACCAGCAATGAACAAGAAGACAAGGCCCTCAGGGGCGTCCAGCCCAATGGAGGAGTCGGCTGGGGTCAAATAGTAAATATGCTGGCAATGGGTAATTATAAACCGAGGTGGGGGTCATGGTGGGAGGACCATCATTTCATATTCTAAGCTGTGTGGGCCTGAGCCTGTGTCATGGACAGTCAGGTGGGAGAGGGAAGGACTGATGGTGAGAAGGTAGCATTTATCTGATGCAGAAATTGCGAACTCAGAGAGGTGAAGTGACTTGCCCAGGACCACACAGCAGGTATGCAGTGAAGCTGGAGTTCAAGCCCAGTCTCTCTGCAAACCCACTCCTTCTACCATATCAGAGAATTGGGAAAGACCTAAGACAGCAGACAGCAGTTGGACGAGAAACGGTGTGCTGGTCAGAAGAAGCCAAATGGAGCTGGGGGCCCTGCTCCCCACGATCTGGGCACCACAGGGCAGAGGCCTGGCATCATCCCCAGCCTCAGTGAATGGGTGTCTTAAAGCCAAATCCAGCTTTCTCTTCCCCTTCCTCCTCTCCCTTTATGGAGACGCTAATTTTAGCCAGCCACATAAGCAGCCTGAGCTTTTAAAAATGGACTGATTTAAGCTTTTCCTTAATTGCTCCAAAAAAGCACTTTGCATCTAGTGGGGAAGAGAATGAATATAACTCTATTTAGGTTAAAAATTTAAAGCCAAATTCTCACTGGTCTGGCAAGAAGAGAGGAATGCACTTAACCCCGTCTCGGTGGTCTCCCCACCGCCAGCCCTTCCCCCGCCACTCGGAGCCTCTGTGTCTGCCTCACAGGCCTAGACCCTACCAGGGGAGAAAGCAGGGACGCACCGGGAGCCTCACCAGTCACTCAGGTGAGGGCAGGGCACTTTTGAAGAATGCACAGGGGAGATTTGCAAAATCTCCTTCCCTGACAGCCCCAAGAGGTGGCCAGGGCCCGGAATCCACTGATGGGGCAAAAGTCTGCAATCATTTCCCAGTTCTTGAAGTTAGCCCATCCCTGGGTCATCTCAGCCATCCTCTGTCTGCAGGCTGGGGCTGCCAAGGCTCAGCCCAGGTTCAAATGCTGACCTTCCCAAAGGTTCTCTAAGAATTCCATTCAATAAACACTGAAAATCTGCCACGTGCCACGTACCGTGCTTAGTGATGAGAATCCAACAGTCAGTGAGGCAGGAATGCCCACAGAGCTGACCATAAATGTATGTGTTCCCCTAGTCATAGTTCAGTGTGGTTTGGCTCAGTAACTATCACTTCATCCATCTACCCATCCATCCATCATCTATCTATCCATCCAGCCATCCTCCACCCATCCTCCATCCTCCATCCTCCACCCATCCACCCATCCTCCATCCAGCCTCCATCCAGCCTCCAGCCTCCACCCACCCATCCTCCATCCATTCATCTTCTATCCATCATCCAACCATCCTTCCATCTTCCATCCATCCATCTATCTTCCCATCCATCCATCAATACAAATATTTAATACGTACATATACTGTGCCCAGAACAGTGCTAGGTACTAAGGTTACAAAAATTAGTAATACAGAGTAAATAAGACAAACAGAGACACTGTCCTTATTGATTTCATGGAGTGGATGAGGCACGCAAGTAAACAAGATATTTACTGAGGCAGAGACAGCATCTGGCTACCAAAAATAAACACACACACACACACACACCCTGGCCCTGCCACATAACATGGAATTGTCTCTGGAGGCAACTGCCACCCCCACCCATGGATGACATTTCCTAGATGCCTCTCTATTTTCTCTTCCCTCTTCCACTGGCTGGAAAGGAGCCGTGTGGAGCCCCAGGAGATGGCAGAGTCACAAGATATAAGGAGCCTGGATCCCTGAGTCTCCACATGGAGAAAAAAGCACCCACCTTCAAAGATACCCACAATGTAAGTTAAAAATACTACTTTTGAGACTGTGCCAGTGAAATTTGGGGGTTCATTTGTTACAGCAGCAAGTATCACCCTGTCTAGTATAATTACATTTTACAAAGCACCTTTCTGTAAGTGAATGAAGGGACAAAAACATGTGATTTGATTCTTATAACAACTGCATGTGGTAGCTAATCGTTGCCCCCATTTATGGATGAAAATCCTGAGGCAAAGAGAGGCGAAGTAACTTGCTCAGAGTCACACAGCTGGTAGGTGGTGGGCCAGGCTTTGAAACTGACTCCCATATCCATTCAGTTTATGTGACAACGTGCTCCTAGTTGGGGTACAGATAGGGGACCTCAGCGTGAACAGGAAGGGCGACATCTTCACCTCCCTCTGGGTGCAGAAGTTGAGGCGGGGCATTTATCCCAGGGCCATCAGTGTGGTTTCTGTTACCAAGACACATGGAGAAGAAAACTAAAAATCTGCCCTGGGTGTTTCCCTCCCGATGCCGGACAAGAGGTCCCGAGCTGGGCCCCTTTCCCCAGCAGTCGCTGTCTTTCTGCAGGGGCTTTTCTCAGTCCATAAGAGGAGCCCCTTTCCCTCCTCTCAGGACAAGAAGAAGCAAGGATAGGAGACACTGGGTTTCCACCCCTGGGAGGCAGCCGGCTTCCTTCAGAGACCTGGCCCAAGGCTGGTTTCCACCCCTGGTTTGGCAGCCCAGGCAAAACACCAAGACATCTCCACTGGCCGGCCCAAGGCTGCCAGAGCTGAGGGGGCTCTGGGTCCCCCCTCCAGGCTGTCAGAGCCATAGTCAGAGCTGGTCGAGCCACTGGAGCAGAGTGGCTGACAAGAGGCAGCCAGACAAGAACAAGTCCTGGACTTGGTGGTGGCAGGAAGCCCCACTGCAACCCCACAGAAGGGCTGCTGCTCTCCACTGAAGGCCTGGAGTCAAGTTCCTTCTCAGATGACATTTTTTCCTCCATGATTGTCTGGCTAGCAGACAAGGAGATGGTGCTGTGAAATGAAGGATGCTGAGCTTTTGCGAGCAGCATCTGGGTGTGAATCCAGGCTCTGACACTCACCGACTGTGTAACCTCGGGCAAGTCACTAAGCCTCTCTGAGCCCCTCAGTTTACCTATCTGTAAAATGGGACTAATAATGCTTGTGTCACAGGGGATAGGGAGAGGATTAAATGGCATAGCAGGCAACTGATAATTTAAGAAGGGAGAAACAGAATCTGAGAATGTTCTAGCTAGCAGAGCCCTGAGAGATCTGGGAGGGAAAATGAGGCCCACAGGGAGTCAGCCACTAACCTTGGGTGGAAGAGAAAGGCAGGTGCTTATGATTTATCCTTCCTGCTTTGGTTTTGCCACCTTTTCCTCTGCCTCCCAGTCTCCTTCCCACAGGAGCTCCTTGTCCTGGTGTGGAGAGTGGAACCGAGGAAGGGGAGGGGGAAGAAGCGGGTGACCCGTCTCTGAGCCCCTCGTCACACTCAGAGGCTGGATCACATGGGTTTTCACACGGCTTTTGCCGGGGGTGGTCGATGCTTTTGCTGGTCAGAGATGGCGCCAGATGCTGGCGTTGCTACACCTGAGCTGGTCCCTCACGTCTCATGTCTGTTCCCCTCTGTTCATGGGGGCCAAACGTCCACCGCGATGGCTGTTGGGAGGACTAAAGGCCGTGCACGCAGGGCCTACCGTGTGGGGCACTGGTCCTGATCACGCCGTCCTCTCCCTCACACCTCACACCCACCCAGAGGCACCAGCTCCTGCCCTCCACCCACCACCTATTGCTCAGCCTCTGAGCCTTCACTGTGGGCGGGCGTGTGTCTGGGCCAAGAGCCCAGAGAGGGTCAGTGCCTGAGTGAGAACTTCATCTGGGCCCAGCAGTTGAACCAACGTCCAACCCAGAGCCCTCCATTCACGGGAGGGGTGGAGGGGGTACACAGTAGGACTAAGTCTATGGCGGAGGCCCTTGGGAGGACTGGAGGGGTCCCCTCTGCTGACCCAGTCCTCCTTTCCTGCCTCTCACCCCTCTCCCACCTCCCATCCCTCCTTCCTATTCCCAACAGGGGTCAAAGTTCTCCATCCTGGTGCCCTCCCAGGTGGTCCAAGGTCCTATCACTTTCTCTCCCTCCTTCCTGCCCCAGGCTCCGCAAGTGAGGAATTCTCCCGCCTCGCTCCCTGTAATGCTATACCGCTAATAAGATTTAAACGTACCTCCCTCTTACAGCATCGATTCATAGCACTGATTTACTGTTGCTTCTCGGCTGCTACAAAACGGATGCAAGGGCCGCAACCTTAATCTCTATCCATCTCCTCACTGCTGGGGAATAACTGCTAATTAATACCTTTCTGCTTCCCGACGCCTGCCAGCTTTGAGGGCCATCGATACTCTGTGGGCTCCCTGCCACCCGGCCACTCACCTCCCCGCTCTCTTGGGGCTCCCGCCCCGGGCCAGAGGCACCCTGGGGGTCCAAGGTGGAACAAGAGAAGGTGGGCTTTTCCCCTCTCTTGGTCTTCTCACCGGACACGCAACACAGATAGACACAGCGAGCCAGCAAGAGGCGGAGCCTAATGCAGAAGGAACCGAGTCAGACCTCGGTTCACATTCCAGCTCCTAGTCACAGCAGCTCTGAGATTTTCACCTCTGAGTCCCAGGCTCCTTGTCTGCAACATGGAGAACGCCACAGGACCCACCTCCTAGGGATGTGCAAGAATGAAAGGAGAACAGGTCAAGAATGTACCGAACACCATCCCTGGCCTCCTGCTTCCTTGGGGCCTTTGTCCCAGGCCTGGAGGGGGTGCCGTCACCATGGGCCAGCTGAGTTCACAGCACTCGTGTCAGGGAATGGCAGGTGGTCATTCCTAATGCTGGGGAGCAGGGTCCAGGGAAGACCCCATCAGAAGAAGTTAGCTACAGACATGCAGCCCGGTCAGGAGATGCCAACGCCAGAGCTCAGTGAGACTTCCCCTGCTTCTTTTCTTCTCCCTTTTCAGCTCAAAAGGCACCTCCTCCAAGAAGCCTTCCTGGACCATGCAACCTAGAGAAGCTGCTCTGTCCCTAAGTCCCGCGTTCTCCTCACAATATGGCATCATCCAGAGTTAGGCTATTTACCTATGTGTTTATTTCTGCCTCGTCCCAGGATGTCAGTCCCATGAGGCCTAAGCTCTTGACTGTCCCATTCACATCGTCTCCCTGGGCACGTAGTAGGAGATTAAAAAGTATCTGATGAATGAATAACAAGTTCTCCATTAGTATTAGCTAATAATAATGACGATGATGATGATAAGCAAGGTTATCACTTCCCTCTCCCCTCAGATGAAGAGCTGATTAAATGCCCTCTCTCCTTTAGTGGGGGATCCTGTTAAAAAAACCATTGCTGGGCTTCCCTGGTGGCGCAGTGGTTGAGAATTTGCCTGCCAATGCAGGGGACACGGGTTCGAGCCCTGGTCTGGGGAGATTCCACATGCCGCGGAGCAACTAAGCCCGTGAGCCACAACTACTGAGCCTGCGCATCTGGAGCCTGTGCTCCGCAACAAGAGAGGCCGCGACAGTGAGAGGCCCGCGCACCGCGATGAAGAGTGGCCCCCGCTTGCCGCAACTGGAGAAAGCCCTCGCACAGAAACGAAGACCCAACACAGCCAAAAATAAATAAATAAATAAATAAAATTAAAAAAAAAACAACAACAAAAAACCATTGCTACTGTGTATTCAGTGTCTACTAGGTGTCAGTTGAGAAACTGAGGCTCAGAGCAGTTACACGCCCCGCCCCAGATGACACATCTAGCGGGTGACTCAGCTGCCATTCAGAACGAGGTGGGCCACACATTCTAAGCACTCTACCTGGCCCCCTGATGGGGCACAGCACGTCTCACCAGGAGGGAAAGGGAGAGCTGCTTCTCTACCAAAAATATCTGGATGCCAGTATTTTCCTCCCGGAAGCCTGACAGCCTGCTGAGAGCAAGGCATTCCCTCTGGTCGCTGGTGGCTATAACATGACCAGCCTGGGGAGGAAAGTCAGCCGGATCTTGGATGTGCACGGTCGCACAGAGAGGGTCAAGAATGCAGGACCAGGTGCATCTAACTTTGGACTCGCTCCTCCACCTCTCTGAACCAATTCCCTCTAGGGGTAGCTGCAGGACCAGGTGGGGTTAGGGATGTGTGAACACACAGAATGATCATTCTCAATCCCCCAGTCTGCCTTTACCTGCGGGACAGCCGGGCTGGGGGCCCCGCTCTGTGAGGGAAGGAGGTGGCAGTGGGGTGGCAGCCGTCTGCCTCCCCTGGCAGTGAGAGGTGGTGGTGGGGAGGGAGAGGAAGCCCCAGGACTGGGCCTGGCAGATGTGCCAGCAGAAGCCAGCACGGGTGCTTTTAATAAAACATAACGAAGCGTGGGATCATAAAATATTTCGTCTAATTCCAGGCTCCCATGGGGGTGGGGTAGACCAGTTGGCCTGGCAAAGGAGAAAGGTTTATAGGGGGTACCCTGAGGCTGTTTGGGAGTTGGGGCAGGCACAAGTTGAGGGGGGGGGGCAACAGCACCCAAGCCTCTGGGCCAGGGCCGGGGTGGGCGTGGGGCTTTCTCACAGGCCTCCCTTCCAGCCTGGAAAGAGGCAGAAATCAGAGGCTTTTCTCCCAGAAATGGTCCACTCCTGCTGGGGACCTGGTACAAGCCACTGGCCCCTCTGGGCCTCAGTTTCCCCGTACGTAGCATGAAACGAGGGTTGAATTTAACAGAAAAACGCTAGAACCTCTTCTAGCCCTGAAGAGGTCGACACTTCCTCCCCATCATGCAATGCACTCATTTTCAAATTCCTTCATTCAGAGTAAAGCTGAAGTAGAAGCCAGTCTGGAAAAGAGGCAAAGCAGAGCTCCTGGCTCGATTTGGGGACAAGGGCCCCCTTAACCATTACCTTGACTCACATTCTGGCTGCCCAAAGTGGTATGGGGGGTAACTCCATGGGAAACTGGGGTTCCAAGGAGCACAGTTTGAAAACCATGGGTCTGCCAAATCCTGCCTAAACTCCCCCATCTCCAAGGCCCAGCTCATGTCTCAGAACTTCACTGGAGGCCTCCCTGATCATGAAACTCCCCTGGTCACTACCAAACATATCCCAGCTCTCGCCATCCTAACATTCACTGTGGCCAGTGATTATGCTTCTTTACTTGTTTGCAGCCAGGGATGCACAGGGTCTGAGGCATAGTAGATGCTCAATGATAGGGCCCCTCCCTGACCCCACACATCTACACTTGGCCAGCACACTTACCAGGCCCTATTCTTCTTCATAGCAGTTATTACTTCCTCTTGTTATATATTCATGTGTGTACTCTGGAAGGTAAGCTCCAGGAGGGCAGGCTTTATCTTTATCTGTTTCTATTCACCACCATATCTCTAGTGCCTAGCACACTATCTGGAACGTGGTAAGTGTCCAGTTTGTCAGATGAATGAAAGGATGGGTGAATGGATGGATGGATGGATGGACAGATAGATGGATATATGGCCAAAAAATATATGGCCAAAGAAAGAAGGAATGAATTCTCCCTTTCTTCCCTGAGTGGGTATGAGTCTGCCAGGCATAATAGGTTCATTCAGAGCTCAAAATGTCTTTGACATAAATCTCCAAGGACGCTATAAGCACTGGAAAGGCAACTCTATCCTTCTTCCAGATCCCACAGCATCCACACGGGCTCTTATCAGTTCCATAAACACTTACTGATGCCTGCTCTGTGCCAGAACTACACCAGGTACAGGAAGCATGGAGATGAGTTACAAATGGCATCTGTGCCCCATGGTGCTGTGAACATAGTAGGTGCACAGAAAATGTTCGTTGAATAAATGATGTCTAAAGTGAGACCTGAATGATGAATAGGACTTAGTCCGAAGAAGGAGGTAGTTTCCAGCCAAGGGAATGACAAGTGCAAAGGCCCTGGGGCATCTAGGAGCACCAAGTCTTTAGTGCTGAGGTCCTATGTGGCAGGAGGATTAGGCTTTTTGTCCAGATTCATATCCTCCCAAGTGGTTCCCCGCAGGTGGCACCCAGTGCTCTTCCCAGAACTCTGTGCACAATAGGTCTCCTCTGACGTCATGCTTTCTGGGGAATGAGAGGGAGGGGTGATGAGCCATAGCCCCTCCCATTGCCGTGAACATCCCCCTGGCCACCTCCACGCCCACCGAACCCCACACTCATCTGCTCAGACCCACACACTGCACTAATTTAACCACTGCAAATACCTATTCTGTCTCCTTTCCAAGGGAAATAACGTTATTTAAGTAAAGCCCTTTAAATTTTAAATAGCTGGGTTGGACTTCCCTGGTGGCGCAGTGGTTAAGAATCCGCCTGCCAGTGCAGGGGACACGGGTTCGAGCCCTGGTCCGGGAAGATCCCACATGCTGCGGAGCAACTAAGCCCATGCGCCACAACTACTGAGCCCATGCGCCACAACTACTGAGCCCATGTGCCACAACTACTGAAGCCCGCATGCCTAGAGCCTGTGCTCCGCAATAAGACAAGCCACCACAATGAGAAGCCCGCGCACCACAACGAAGAGTAGCCCCCTCTCACCGCAACTAGAGACAGCCCGCACTCAGCAACAAAGATCCAACGCAGCCTAAAATAAATAAATGAATAAATAAATTTTTTTAAAAAATAATAAATTAAATAAATAAATAAATAAATAAAGAGCTGGGTTGTGTGCTCTCTGCGGGAAGATTTTAGCAGCATGCTGGAAAGAAATAATAATAACGAGGCCAGAGACAATAGAGCAGAGCTGAGCTGCCACCCAGTGACTGCCCAGGCAGGGGGCCCAGGGCCAGGTCCCGCTGCTGCTGGAGCCCCTGACCCCCTCCCCCAGAGGCACGTAGGAGCAGGATGGAAGGTCCAGAGAGCCCCAGAATCACAAAAGGTCAAGTTGGAAGGGATCTCTGGCAGAGAAGCAAGAAGGCAGAGAGGACAGAAAGCAGTTAAAGCATGAGACATCCTACGTTCAAAGCTCAACCACTTAGTAGCTGTGCAAACCTGAGCAAGTGGCTTAACCTCTCTGATGATATAGGACTTTCCGCAACCCCTCAGTGGATTAGTCATCCCCTGTTCTTACGTTCCCATAAGGACTTGGTAGCTACTTAAATTTTAGAATTTTCAATATTATTCCATAATTTATTTGTTCGCCTGCCTATCTGCCCCAGGAGACCGTGGACTCCCTGAAGACAGGCACTGGGTCTCATTTGTACCTTAGTGCCAGCCCTGGCGCAGGGCGCGACTCAGAGCAGGTTCTCAGTAAACGGCTGCTGAATGGAACTGAAATGAGGCCGAGTTTGTGCTCCAAGGACATGAGCGGCTATCGGACAGACAGCTGCTCTCAGCAACACCGCCCGGAGGCAGGATGCTTCATCCCGAAGGTGGGAATTCGGAGGCATCAAATATGTCTTAAAGGAAGTATTTTGGACCTAGACGACAGTACTCGCCTTCCCAATCTTATTATCCATCCAAGAATCTTAGAACTGGGTCCTCCAGACTCACTCCTTTGTTTTATGGACCTAAGGCTCCGAGGAGTGGGGGAGGGTAAGCGAGTGATGGTGCAAGTTGATGGAGGAGTTGAAATCAGATCCAAGGCTGGTGTCCTTTCTACCGAACCGATGTTTTCTATGGTCGCTTGCAGGATGAGGCCAAGTGGCACAGAGAAGCTTTTTTAAAAATTCAAATGGTCACATGTTTAATATGAATTAAGAAAAAATATGTCTACTCAGTACAACAAGCTTATACATTATTCCTTTGTAAAATACAAATGAAAATAGAGGGAATCAGTTTAAATTTGATTTTAAGAAAATCATGATGTAAGAAATAACCTGGGTGGGGGGCTTCCCTGGTGGCGCAGTGGTTGAGAGTCTGCCTGCTAATGCAGGGGACACGGGTTCGAGCCCTGGTCTGGGAAGATCCCACATGCCACGGAGCAGCTGGGCCCGTGAGCCACAATTGCTGAGCCTGCGCGTCTGGAGCCTGTGCCCCGCAACGGGAGGGGCCGCGATAGAGAAAGGCCCGCGCACCGCGATGAAGAGCGGTCCCCGCACCGCGATGAAGAGTGGCCCCCGCTTGCCGCAACTGGAGAAAGCCCTCGCACGAACCGAAGACCCAACACAGCCAAAAATAAATAAATAAATAAATAAATAAATAAATAAATAAATAAAAAAGAAAATCCTTTAAAAAAAAAAAAAAAAAGAAATAACCTGGGTGGGATGTAGATAAAGTCATGAAGGAGGGGACTGAAGTTTGGCAATCTCTGCACTGTGCCCCAGGGCATGGTTCAGAGCTGGTGACCAGAAAGCACCACTCCACCACCCAGGGACATGAGCATGGCGGGCAACAAAAGCTCCCCCTGAGACCCAGCCCCGGGCCAAGGAGTGGCCCGACAGCACTATGATGGATGTTCCGCAGCCCACACATAGGGCAGGTCCAGCCTGCAGGACACGGTCCCATATTCAACTGGAAACGAGTCTCATCTAAGTTAATGTGAACAGTCAGGTAGATGGAAAGGCGGCTGAACAAAGGGATGTCCCCTCCACCAACTTGGACACTGAGACCCGAGGGGGCTGTTGGAGTTTTTCCTAAGGAATATTGACCTCCAGTGAGCGATCGATCCCACCCTCCAAAGGAGCACAGTGTCACTGAGTCAGTAGGCAGGGCTGAGACCGACCTGCAGGGGGACAGGGCTGTAGCAGGGCTGGGGGAAGATGGCAGTGTCGACAGACGGCATGCGGGCAAGGGGCAGAGGGGCACTCTGTCTTGCCCAGAGCACTTCAGAGAATAAATAAGCCAGGGAAGAAATTGCCGCTGGTATTTGTCACAGCTATTTCAGCGAAGCACCGAATGTATAAGCGTCTAGAATTTCAACTGGCAAAATTAGTCCTCATCAAAGTCAATTTGAACAGTCAAGGTAGATGGAAAAAAAGACCGGACAAAGGAAAATAGAGGGACACGAGGACAGTCCCCTGAGCCAACTGAGAAGCTGGGAACCAAAGGGGCTGTTGGTGGCAGTTTTCCCAGGAAACAGTTACTCCATTTAGAAGCCAGCCACCCCCCCCCCCCCCAGACTCCAGGGACTTGCTGAGAAGGTCCCTCTAAATGTAAAATTGGCACTCTCAGCTTTCAGATGAAGGATAAAGGTCTGATAATCCAAAGGGCTAACTTACTCACTGTTAACTCCCTTCTACCCCACCTGCAAGGGAGGAAGCAGCATCTGGCAAGAAGAGCTAAGACTTGGAGAGCACCTGCCTTTCCCCTTGGGAGGAAGGAACTCTGAGCCCGTTCATGATGGATGTGGACCAGACTGCACATGGTAAGAGCCAGTGGGGATGGCAGGAACGATTACCTAAATGATCTAAGAAGAAAGAACCTCTCTGTGGGAAATGGGGTGGAAAATAGACTGGGGAACGAGGCATCAGTGTGCCCTGGGGTGGAGTAATCAATCGGTGCGATGGACCAGGGGACAGGGACGTGTAGGGACATTGAAGAGTCTTGAGCAGAGATAACACATCACAACGGTCAATACCAGCAGTGGAGGGTGCAGGCGTTTCCTCTCTGCAAACTGCAACGTCCTCCCAAAGTTACCTGTCCCTTCAAGTTCACGTGCCCCTGAAAGGCCAGTTCCACGTTCGTAAAGCCCCGTACTCATATGCTACATTTTGGCTCAGGAAGATCTAGCATCTAGCACAGGATGGGGCATGAGCGCAGGCATTTTATTACCGTGATTGTTATTAATATAAGTAGTGACCAATTATTTATTAGCATCACACGTCGTCTCTTTCCATCATCTTAGCAACTCTGTTGGGTATGTAGTGCAACCTCCATTTTCTAGACAGGGAAACTGAGGCTTAGCTTGGCAGGATGGTGTCCTATCTCTGCTGTTTGCTCCCCAGCTCACTCTTTTCCCTTCTCCACCCGTTCTGTGCCTGGGAGCCCAATTGCATGCGCTTCCAAGTGAGTTTGGTCAATGGGCAGCATCAGCCAGAGACCCAAAGGCAGGAGGAGGATGAAATTGAGGTATTTCTTCCTCCAGCTCCCTGCCAGGTCCCCAAGAGTTGGCTGCATCCCTCTACCCTGAGCCACAGTCCTGCACGCAGCCCTCTTCACACAGCCCTCTCTCCAGTTGCTACAGGTGGTAGTAACTCCCCACTGTTCCTGGCCCCAAGGGCTGCTCTCCCTAAACCCTAAAGCCAGTAGTCCCTTTAATAAGCCCTTCACGGACCCTCCCAGGTTGAGCTTGGTGTTTCCTGCTGGAACCTGGTTGGTACGGAGAGAAGGAAAGCGTCCCCAAATTACAGAGCTTACAAACAGTGGCGCTGAAACCCCAGCCCTGCTCTGCCTCCAAAGCCCATGTCGTTCCATCCAATCTGCGGTTTCTCAGTCACAGACATTCACACCCGCAGCTGCCCAGACTGGCCACATCTGCACGCCACCTGTTCCACTATGCACTTAACATTTTTCTTTATCTTGACTCATTTTTTTTTTACTTAAATAAGCCATTTTAAAAAGAGAGAGAGAATTTAAATCACTGCCCCAAATGGCCAACCAGTCTCACTTGCCTTAAACAGAGGATGACTGAAAAAGAACTATAATGAAAACAAAACACTGTTATTAAAACTTTTACTCCCTCTGGCTCGCTGCAGGCACGTTGCCCCGCACCTGTTTTTGTTGCAAAGAGAGATTAGCAAGCGAGGGGGCGTTAAAGACATGATGGCATCAGCCTGAGGCTTTCTCCTTGGCACAACTAGGAGGACAGCATGAGAAAGGAACAGGGAAGACCCCCCCTCTCTGTGATTCCTTGGTATTTATTGCCCGTGGGGAGGCCCCACCTAAAGAGGAACATCGCCCTAGACCTGCTCTGTCCAATAGAGCTTTCCACAGTGATGGAGACGTCTTACCCACAGCTGTGTTGCCCAATACAGGAGCCACCAGCCACGTGTGGCTATTGAGCCCGTGAAATGTGGCTGGTGTGGCTGAAGAACTGAATTCTGTTTAATTCGGTTAAATAAAAGCCGAGACACCTTGCTGAGTTTTAATGTAAACGTCAGTTGTCACACACAGCTCCATGTTGAACACAGCTCTGGACTGTAAGCCCCATGAGGGCAAGAACTCGCCTATTCATTCTCCTCTGGATTTCTAGAACAGCATGGTGCTTGATTGCCAGGAGCATTCAATTAATTCTCGATGCACCAGTGGATGAATCAGTAAATGAATGAATGAATGAACTGTACTGCTTCTTGCAACAGGAAACTACTCTGCATTCAGACTGTCCTGGGAACCACTAGCTCTTCCTGGTTAAGTAACTCTATTCCTCCCCACTCGGTTGCTTGCCTCTCTCCTCCCACCAGGCTCCTCAGTGGGGAGACAGGCTTAGGAATTCGACTTCCAACGATGCCTCTTCCTCTCCGAGCTGAGCTCAGGTCCATTTCTCTGCTGCCGCCAAGCAAACAAAGAAGCTTTTGTGATGCGGTTGATTTTGCTGCCCCCATCTCACTCCCTCCGCCCCTGCCTGGGATATTAGGTGCTTGGTGACAATTAGCAAGGCATCACCTGCTTCCGTAGAACCAGGCACCTGGCCTTGGGTTACGGTATGGCCTGAATACCCACTTGACAAACTCCTGCGCACTCCGGCACTGAGCACCAGCTCTCGATGCGGACGCCACCCACCCTCTGGCCATGCCAGCCTCTGTCTTCACCTTGCCAGGGCATCCGAGCCCCTGCGTTGCCCCTTCCCCATGCCCAGCCCCGCACGATGGCAGGGCAGCCGGTGATGGACGCCTTCCTTTGGGGCAGCATTAAGGAGCGGGGAGGAAGAGATGGTGCCCGGGAGATAATAGAGGCGCCAGTGATTGGTGACAAACAGCCCCGCGGGAGGAGCGCTGAGTGCCTCTGCAGAAAGAGAAACAAAAGGGCAAAGGGAACAGCTTGGCAAAGGAACAAAAAAACCCAAAAGCTCAGCTGCCTCTCTCCCTGGTGACTCCCAAGCTGCTCCTGTGATGTATGAGACTGGGGGTTGCTCTCTGCTGGAGTGCCGCCAAGATCCCCACCCAAGTCTGGGGCACCCTGATGCTCCCCACGCAAGGCTCTTGGGTGGTGGGTCTGCCTGACTGAGCCCTGGGATGGCCCCCAGGACCTCGAGGGTGAAGACCTGCACCCCGCTCCACCCCCCCCCATACACACACACATCACGCACGGTGTGGGCGCCAATGGGAAAGTCACTCTCTCGGGCCTCAGTTTTCTCAGCTTTAAAATGGGGGAAAGGATATAGTGCATTTAACTTCCCAGCTCCCTCCTGGCCCCAATACTCTGTA
The DNA here is from genome assembly GCF_949987535.1 of Balaenoptera acutorostrata. Taxonomy (NCBI): domain Eukaryota; kingdom Metazoa; phylum Chordata; class Mammalia; order Artiodactyla; family Balaenopteridae; genus Balaenoptera; species Balaenoptera acutorostrata. Next base: position 13,892,590 of record NC_080064.1, on the reverse strand, counting down.
ATTCCAAACCTGAGGACTCGCTCCCTGTGGAAAATCTACAATGTACCCCTCCTCCTGGGCACTGGGGCTTAGTAAACACTTCTTCCTCTTCAGACTTGGGGGCATTCCAAACGTCATTATAACAGCAGCAGCTACTTTTCCCACACCTGCTGTGTGCTAGGTACCCTGCATACAGACCCCTCGTGTTATGTGAATTTCCCTTCCCAGCAGCCCCACCCCACGAAGCCACCGTGACGAGTTGCGTGTTCAGTTGGAGACATCAAGGCTGAAAGCAACAAAGAGGTTATCAGAGTTCACACACTGGATAAGTGGTGGAGGTGGGGTCTGAACTCAGGCCAGACCCCAGAGCCCATGCCCCCTGGGGATCTAGATGCTTCTCCCCAGGAGAAGCTACCCCCATCACACTTGGTTCAGGCTGAAGCTGGAACAGCTCCATTCCAGGCGGGGGCCTGGTTTTCCCTCCTTGCCAGCTCTGGACACTGTGGGAGAGGTGGGTAGCGTCCAAATAATGGCATTTCTGCCACGAGGCCATTGTCTCTTTGGGCACCCCAGAGCAATCATTTATAACACAATGGCGTTCCAAAGAGTTTCCGGCTTCAGGTGGCCCAGAAAAGCCAAATTAATCTTCCTAGAGCCCTGCTCTGGGAATGTCACTCCTCTCTCTTCAGCTGCCCCCCGTAGCCCCCAGGCTCAAATCCAGACCCCTCGCCCTGGCGAGCAGGCCCTGGCCAACAGCTTCAGCCTCATTCCCCGCTTCTCAGTGAGCACCGGATGCTCAAGTGAGGCCAGCTGCCTCTCTGTCTCCCGTCCTCACACAGACTGACGGTGTCCTCATTCCCCCCTCCAGGCCTTCGCACGTGCTGTTCTCTGGCCTGGGATTCCCTGCTTACCTCCCAAGATGGCTTCAATCCCTCAGAGCCTTCCTGGGCCACTCCCTTTAGCTTCCAAGGATTTATTCTTGGTGTCCTTGTATTGGCCATTTATCATACATAATCTTTTATTGTTCTCAAATGAGCCCGTGCTGTGTGGGGTGGCCAACGAGCCAAAACTCCTTAAGGGAGGTCTCCGCCAATCCAGAATGAGGTTGGCACAGCTGCTCAATTAACAGGAGTGACTGGATCCCTTGACTTGACTCCAAAGTCAGCTTCCAGGGGAGGGAGAAGAAAGCGCGAGCTTACTGAGCCTCTCAGAGCGACCCCCATGGCCAGCTGACCCCATCCTGAGGGTCAGGAGGAAGGGAGGGGTCAAGACTGAGGGCTAGTTGCATGCCAGGGGCTTTCATGTATTCATCTCATTTATCGCCACAACACCCTCTATTTTCAAAAGATGGGGAAACCATGACTCAGAGAGGTAGTGACTTGCCCAAGTACACACTCTCCTAGGAAGTGGCCGGGCTAGGCTTTGAACCCAGTTCACATGAAAACCAAAGTATATTAATTACCACCAGGTTCCACAGAGACAGTGATTGAGGACGGATGGGCAGGCCCAGCGGCGTGCTGGTAAATGTTTAACAGCTAGCTCTGGGCTGGGGAGAGCTCTGATCTGCAGTGTTTGCTCATTCCATGGTATAAATACTCCCGCCCTGGTCAATTTCAAGCCACCAATAAGGTAAACTCAGAGCTGGGGAGAGATATGTAAATCAATGCCCGGGTGTGAATCCAGCTCTGTCCCTCACTAGCAGTGGGACTTTAGGCAAATCACACGCTCTCTCTAAGCCTCATTCCTCATCTGTAAAATGAGGAGACTGTTATCTCCCAAATGGGAGTTTCTGGGAGGATTTAATATGACTTTGTGTGAACATGGCTAGCACGGGACTTAGCACATAATAGTTGCCCCTTCCTTCCTTCCTTCCTTCTTTCCTTCCTCCCCCTCCTTCCTTCCTTCCCTCCTTCCCCAAACCCTGCACCCATCACCAAACAAGGAGAACCCAGAAGGAACAGGAAGCCCTTTAGTCTTCCCTCCACCTTCTACTGTTGGCTCATCCCCCAGACGCCAGCAGTGATGCCAGTTTGAGTGATGGTGGTCAGAGCTGGACAATGGGCACATTCTCACACCAGAAAGGGCTTCCAGAGTTGATTGAGCAGGGCCAGGAAACAGGCTCCGGGCTCAGTGTCTGGACCAAACCCCAGACTCCGGGGAGACATCATTCATTCATCAGTCAGTCATTCATTCAACAAACACATCTTGAAGATCTGCTCAGAGCCAGGCCTTGTGCCAGAGCCAGTGGTGCAGGGATGCCTGCCCTCAAGGGCTCTCTGTTCAATGGGGAGACCAACCGATGACCATTTCCAGCCCCAGAGGAGGGTTGTTTTAACAGCATGTTGCCAGAGTGCTGCTGGCAGCACTCCCAGGGGACACCTGAGTCAGCAGGGGTAGGGGGGTTGTGGAGGGCAAGAAGTGGGTGAGCAGAGACTTGGAGGGAGGTGTACGGGGAGTCAGGGGCTGTGTTGGCTGAGGGCAGATGTCTGTTCTCTGAGCCAAGAAAGGGCAGAAGTGGGGGAGGAGGTGGAGGACACGAAGCTAAGACCAGAAACCTCTGAGCAGGCCAAGTCTGTGGGGCAGAGAGGTGGCGGCTCTGGTCCCCAGGACGTGTGACTCCATCAGCAGCCTCCCCTGTGGACTGGGGATATAATACCCATCTGGGCAGCCGTGGAGGAGGGAGGAGGTCACATCAGCAAAATGGTTACACCAGCACTCAGCTCACAGGGCAAGCTTTCTGGTCAGTTTACTGGCCTGTGAGCTCATGGGGAGCTGACCTGTCTCATTCCGAAAACTTAGTGGGGGTGAATGAAACAGCGCAATGGGTTGGGGAGGGAAGGAAGGATGGGCCTGCAGCTACAAAATCCAGATTCCGGTCCAGACACTTCCTACCACCATCTTATCATCTCCCTGAGGCTCAGTTTCCCTGGCCTATTCAGTGGATACAAGAGTAGCCTCCTTCACGTCTGATGTGAGAACTAAATGGAAGGACGGGGGTGGAAGCATCTCGTCAACGCTCAAGTACCACCAGCAGGTAGAGAGTTAGGATGTCTGGAGTCAGAGTCTCCATCACTTTGATTATCTGAGAGTCTTCAAGAAAGACAGAATGTAGTTCTAGGAGCGGAAATTTACCAACAGGAAGTTCACCTGTGAATCCAGCCTAAATTTCACATGCCATAAGCCTTTGCATACACTTTTCTGTAGAAAGCCACACACCCAACACCTCTCCACGTACCCCAGCACCAGGACGCACATGTCTAAAGGCCAAAGATGCTTCTTTTTTTTTTAAAATTAATTTATTTATTTATTTATTTTTGGCTGTGTTGGGTCTTCATTTCTGTGTGAGGGCTTTCTCTAGTTGCGGCGAGCTGGGGCCACTCTTCATCGCGGTGTGCAGGCCTCTCACCATCGCGGCCTCTCTTGTTGCGGAACACAGGCTCCAAACGCGCAGGCTCAGTAGTTGTGGCTCACAGGCCCAGTTGCTCCGCGGCATGTGGGATCGTCCCAGACCAGGGCTCAAACCCGTGTCCCCTGCATTGGCAGGCAGATTCTCAACCACTGCGCCACCAGGGAAGCCCCAAAGATGCTTTATTCATCCAAACAACCCACCATGAGCGGGTTGTTGGGGAGTATCCACCATGTGTTTTGTGGGGAAGAGTCAACAGTGAGCAGAACCACACAGGGTCCCTGCCTTCATGGAGCTTCTAGTCTACTAGGGTAGGGGATGGGAGGGTCACAGTGAGACTGGTTCTATCCCCGAATTTCACTGAGAGAAACAACTTGGGTCTTGGGTCTTGACTGCACCCAGTGTGGGTGTGGATGGGGCACAATGCGTTGAGCCTCCCGGGAAAGTCAGGGAGCAGGCGGGGAAATCAGTCACTCCCAGGCAGCAGGCCGTGAACCATCCTCCAGGAGTTACCAAGAGTGGCTAATCAGCAACTCTAAGGCTCATCATGCCTAGGGAGGGTATCAAGTGGAGTCCTTCTCTTATAAGAGGCAGAAATCAACTCCAGACAACTCAAGCCAAAAACAGCAACTGGTGGAACATTATGGGGAATTCATGGAACACAAGGACAAACTGGAGGCTGGTACTGGGAGGACCCCTGCTGCTTGAGCTGGAGCAGCTCTGACGTAACCGTGGTGAATACTGGTAACAGTCATCTGAGCCCACAGGATTAAGCCAAGAGCTTTGTATGTCATGATTCGTTCCATCCTGTCAACACCCTGGGAGGAAGGTCCCAGCATTATTAGCCCTGGGGAAACCAGAAAAGTACAGCGTCTTGGGGGCCCCCATTGATAAGGGGGACTTTCCAGTAGTTCTCTGTCTTCCTCTGTTCAATATTCAGCTTCCAGGGAGACTTTGTCAGATGGGCTCATCTTGGGGGTGACTTAGCTGATTGTGCCACCTACCAAGATGGCATGCAATTAGTAGGGTGGTGAATAATTCCCCACAGCAAATCTGACGTGTTGCCGGGAGAAGTAGGAATGGCTGGTGGACATGCCAAACGCCAGATTCCTTTCCTGGGTGTCACAACGTCCTTTCCTGCTCCTTTGGGCTGCTACTCTCTACACCTCTAGCTCCGTACATACTGTATTCATTTGCTCCATCCATGGAATCTTGGCCAATAGGTCTCGGTGATCACGAGCCCCCTCTGCCACCAGACCTCACTGCAAGTGTAAAGGTGGGTTCCAGAATCTCACCCACCTGGTTCCTTCCCAGGAACATCATGCTGAAGACAGACACCTCTTAGGAATGAATGCCCCATGTTTCACCTCCACTGACATTTATCGTTTAAAGCGGGGGCGCTTTGCACCCTCTTGCATATGGTAGAAGCTGCTGCATTCCTCCTTCCAGCGAAGAAAAAATAAATCCTTTCTCCTCTCCTCCAGGAGTAGCAGTGTCTTTGGATTGCTTCAGACCTGGGTTTGAAACTCCTGGTTCTTCCACTTAAAAAAGATTCTGAGCCTCATTCATTATTAAGAAAGAAAAGAAAGGAAGGAAGGGGGGAACGGAGAGAAAGAGAGAGGTATCTTGGGCCTCTTGTCCTCACCTGCAAAGCATGGCTAATGATACCGCCTCATGGATTGTTTAGAGCATTTAATGCATAAAGAACGTCTAACAGGTGCGTGATAAATGGGAGCTATCAGTAATATCACTCTTCTTTCTCCCAGTCTTCGACTAGACTCAAGAAAGACAGCCTTGAGTTGAGCTGGTCCCACCACACACAGTCCTATGTCCAGTTCTTTGCTCACACGGGTTTCCCTCCCTGGCACATTAGCCCTTGGCTTATTAATGTTCTCCCTTTGCTTCAAGGTCTAGTTCAAGTTCTCCCTCCTCTCTGAAGCATTCCCTTTATACCCCCCAAGTAATCACTCTTCCCCCCGAGAACCTCCTGTAGGGGACGTCAATCCACTTGGCATCTAGCAGGTATCAACAAATTTCCACCTGGATTGTCATTCATCTTTATGGGTACATGCCCGACCTCTCGCCCCACTGGAATGACGGTCACCGTCATAGGTCTTTCTCTTTTCAGATGTGCCCTGCCCACAACAGATGCCCGTTCATTCTCTTGATGATGACAAGGGCTTTCAGGGACACCCCGTCTCCCATCTGTACAGATGAACATACTGGATAATTTTATCTTACTGGGATTTGGGAAAGAGTAAGGCATCCAGACTGGGCATTGGACACACTACAACTGTCTGTGTGGCTGGAGCCAAGGAAGTGACTGAGATCCCTTCTCACCAGGAGACAGCAGAGCACAGAGGGAAAGAGACAGTCCTGGGTCTGAATCTCAGCTTGCCACTTACTGACTGGGTGGCTGTGGACAAGTCACTTAACCTCTCTGAGCCTCAGCTTCCTCAACTGGAAAATCACTTTAACTCTCAGGGTGGTTATTAAACAACACAAGAAGAACAAAGCACACTGCACAATGCTGGCACATAGAGCTCAGTCAGGGCTAAATACATGAGTTTCAAGGGGCCTGGGGATGGAGCAGAGGCGGACTGCGTGGCAAGCCAGGTCAGACGCCTCCATGGATCCCAGGAAAGCCAGTTAACAGAACTAACCAGCCTCCTCTTTGTTTGGCTCTTTGGTCTCTGGCTTTGCAGTCACCACTGCTATAACCCAGAAAACCGAGCAAATCACTTAATCTCCTCCACCGCGCCTCCCCCACCGCCCCTCCCTCCAACCGTAGCAAGGTTCCGGTCTGGGTGAGACAGATGTTCTGAAAAGCTGGGATAGCCAGGCCAATCTAAGGCATCACTGGTACCTTGCCAGCCCTTGCCCACACGCCCTGTCCAAGGAACACTGGAAGGAAGTGGGAGCCTGGCGCTGGACCAGGCGGGACCCGGAAAGCACCAGTACTCATGCCATTAACAAATCTTAAAACTCTGGGCCTTAGTTTCCTAATCTGTGAAAAGAGCTTAAACCCACCTTGCAATGCGCGAGGACTGTGCAGCAGTTAGCACGTGCTGGCCACACTGCAGCTGACCCATGTAATACTGGCTATTGAAAAAAAACAAAAACCCAGCTATGATACACGGAGAGGAGCAATGTTAGATTGTTTACGGGGACTTCTGAGGAAAGATCGTTCGATGCCGGGTCTCAGTACCCGCTTCTACCAGGGCAGCTGTCCTTTTGTGCCTATCACCTTGTCCAAGGAAACAGGTTTGGGGGGTGGTAATCAGTTCCTACACTAAAAGGGTTCTCCTGATAAAAATTATAAGTTTCAGAATCAATGAAGTAAGTGATCTCGGAGGTCGCTTTCAGCTCTAACATCCCCTGCACTTAAAAAGCAAAAACTAATTCAACCTCTCAGGAAAAACTCCAGTTTGCATCTTGGGTGGGAAGGGAGTGGGGTTTATTGCTGGCGGAGGGGCCAGTCTGGGGGCGGGGCGGCAAGGGGAGCAGGGGCGGAGCAGCCTGACCCCGGCAGGGCCCTTCACTCCCCCGCCAGGGGCTGAGAGGGAGCTGGGCGGGGCCTCAGCCCCGCCCCCCGCGCCCCCGGCGTAGGGTGGAGATGGTGAGGGAGCCTAAGTACGTAAAGTTTTCACTCCAGCTTGCGTACGCACAGCTTCCCCCCCCACCCCCGCAGTCTCGGTGCTGCGGTTTCCTCGGCCCAGCCGAGTCCACCCCCGCATCCCACCCACCCGCTGACACGCGGCTGCCAAGAGAGAACCGGAAGGGCCTCTGGCTGGGGCCTTTGGCGCGCCCTAACTCGGCCTGCCCACCGCTACCCTTCGCGGAGACTTTCCCACCGCCGAAAGAGGCAGGTCCATGAACCACTCTCTTCCCCGCGCCCCCAGTGCCCGGTGCCCTCTCTCTCCCGGGCCACCGTCCAGGCACGAGTGCATGACTGCCTTCCCAGAAGTGCCCAGGCCAGGTAAAATGGGACCTGAGGAGTTAAAAACCAAGTGGGTTTCTCCTCTTGGAGAGTCAGATACTGGGGAGCGGCAGCAGGGGCAGGAACTCCCAGCCCAGCCGGTCCTGTGTGCAGCCGACTGCTTTCTCCTCCCAATGCACAGACCCACCTCTGCACAAAGTGGAGCTCCTTTGCTCTGCGGCCCGTAGGAACAGAACCGGCGAGGGCGCACTGGCCGTGCCTCTCCCTAGTAGTGACCGCCATCGCCCCCCACTGGGCAGGCGTGTTTCTGAATGCCTGCCCTGGACTCTACCCTCCCCGCCCTCCGAAGCAGCCCCTGGCAGGTGGTCCGGCATAGCCAACTGCCAGGTGCATGGCTCTCGGTCACGTCCGGGAAGGGCGCCCTCCCCCGGCAAGCCGGCCTGTTGCATCTCGTACAGACGCTTCTCGTACTCCCACCCCTTGGTGGGCACAGATTTGGAGCGGGAAAGGAGGGATCCCACTCTCGAGTACTCTCATCTCTGCAGGGAAGGGAGGGCTCCCCGGCTGCCCAGGACCCCTGCGCGCGCCCCACGCTCGGAAAGTTTCCCATCTGCGAGCCGGATCAGCGCTCTTCCCTCACCCTGAGCAGCGGAGCTCAAAGGCCATGCCGGCTCCCCCCGGCCCAGAGGCGCTCACCCCTGGCGCCCGATCCCCCAGCCTCCAGCAAGTTGCAGAGGCGGGCGAGGGGAGTGGAGGCGCCAAGACGCCGGCTCAGCTCTCCGCAGCCCCGCAGCCCGAAGAACGCTGCTCGCGGGTTCTGGGGAAAATCACAGGGTGGGGTCCTGACGGAGCGGGGTTTCCCACCAAAGCCTTTCCCATCAGTCGCCATCCTCACCCCTGCCGCGTCTCTCTGGTTCTGCGCATTCCAGAGGAAAGGGGTGCTCCCCTCCTGTCCCCAACCATCCCGCTCCCTTCAATGTCCAGGTGAGGGCTCCAGGTGCCTTTCAACAAAGCCCACTGCCCTCTCCGTTGCGCTGGAACCGGGGGGACACCACCCGCTCCCCGACCCCATATAACCTTTCCCTCTAGAGGCATCCGAGGGAGGGAGCCGTCACCTCAAAGTTGGGGGGAGATTTTCATCCACTTTGGAAAGTCTGTTGTTCCAAGGGTAGGGGGACAAAGTACAGGGCTTGCGTTACTTCTGGTTTACACCAGCCCCTCCCCGCTCACTGCCAGCAGGACCACCATTCAGGCTCGAATTCTGCAGCTGCTCCCATCAGCAGACCAAGCACTCTTCAAGGACCTCGGGGTAGAGGGGGTGCGGTTATTTTAGGGGGACACCCCTTCCTGGAAGGCACTCCCAGAGTTTGGCTAAGCACCTCCCGGTGGGGCAGGGCACACACACGGCAGAGGACGGAGATGGTTCCCCCACCTTCATCACCCAGTTGGGCTAGGGACTGAGACCCTTCTGGTCACAATGGCTACGTTCTGGCACCCCGCATCCTCCTCCTCCTCCGCGGCAGAGCCAGGATGTAACTCCAGACGGGCTGGTTCTGGGCATCCAGGTTTGGTACTAGGCTTAGGGTGGAATCGCGGACGCACACCCTCTAGTCTCCGCGCCCACGGCTCTTTGCAGGTCCAGCCTCCCCCCCGCCCGGCTCGTAGCGAATGTGTTGGCTCGCTGTCCGAAAGGTGCCGGGGTCGCCAGGTTGGACTGCCGCGCCACTTAAGACCCACCAGGCGGCGGCGCCGGGCTGGAAGCATCGAGGCTTCGGCGAACCCTGGACCCTGGAGCTGCGGAGGCACCAATCACTCTCTCTAGGGACCTCCTTCCAATGGGTTCAGCCCAGCCGGGACCAAGTCCATGCGGGACGCATACACACCGCTGCTCACACCTTCTCAGCCCGCGGACGCGTCCATGCCTCCCTCCACACTAGAACCACACACTCCACTGCACGCACACACACTCCTGGCCCACGAAGCAACACAACCCCCGCATGCCTGCACCTCCACACATCCCAGAGACGTACACTCCGGCTCAAGTGTCACATTCCCACCTCCTATGCACACACGCCCCGTGCCCCCCCCAACAGAAATACAGCCACTCCCTGTCACACATCCCTAAAGGGACCCATACACTTGGGACACGCGTGCAACACCACACCTTACACACTCATCCACCCTGTAACACGCTCACACACACGATGACACAAGCTCACACACTTCACACCCTCACCGAGAAGCTGGCACCCGCGCACACCCCCAAACACTGGCTCACACGCTTTCTCACACACACACCTTCTCTGTGTAACTGACACAGACACTCAAACACCCCTCCAGACACTCGCTCGCTCACACACCATCACACACACTCACATCGCCAAATGCACTCCGGCACCCTCTCCACACACAGCTCCCTCCCGGACACCCTCACACACAGACGCAACAAAGACACACGCTCATACACACGCGCGCACACACACCCTGGCACAGACCCACGAGCGCTCTCTTCGAAGGAGACATCCTCCCTCCCTCGTCTAGCAGATCACCTCTGCAGACCCCCACGCCGGGAGCGGGGCTCGGACCCGGAGCCTCTCCGGAGCGACCCTGGCCCGCGCCCTCCGCCAGCTGCCCGCCCCCGCGCGCATCCCCAGCCGGGGCTCCGGCCCGCGCCCGCGCACTCACCGCGCGCCAGGTCCAGGATCGCTGGGAGCAGCAGGCAGACGCAGCCGCGGAGGCTCGGGGCGGCTCGCATGGTGCCCGGCAGCTGGCGGCGGCGGCGAGGCGGCGGCGGAGGCGGCGGAGGCGGCGGCGGCGGGGCCCCTCGCCATGGGCTTAGGCGCGCTCCTGCCTCCGGCCGCCGGCCGAGACAGTGGCGGGCAGCACGGGGCGCCGCGGGGGCGCCCCCATGCCGTCGCGGCCGGGCCGCCCGGGCGCCGGGCTGGACTCGGCTCGGCCTCTGCCGGGCGCCGCGACCCTCGCGCTCGGGGCGACCTCCGGGCGCGCCGCAGCTCCCGGCCCCTCGGCTCCGCGCGGTGTCCACGGAAGCCCGGAGTCGGATCGGCGGCGGCGCCGGAGTTTGGAGCCGACTCGCGCTCTCTCCGCCTCGCGCTCGCCTCTGCCGGCTGCGCGAGCGCCCCCCTCCCCTCGCCCTCCCTCCGTCCCTCCCCCTCTCCCCGCCCTCCGCCCTCCACTCGCAGCTCTCTCCGCTGTATTATACAGACTTTTCTTTAATCCTTTCTGCGCTGTTCGGTTCTCGTCCGCTAAGCCGATTTATTGCAGGGAGAAGGAGAGCGTCCCCCACCCCTCCCCCTCCTCGCGGTCTTCCACCCCTCCCCCTCCCCCCGCCTCTCTTCCCCCCAGGTTCCCCTCCTCACTCACAACTCGCTTGCAGCGCGTAGCTCGGTAACCCTCCCCCAGCCGACCGAGCGCCCCTGCCCTCCAGCCCAAGCGCCATCTGATCCCGCCCCACCTAATCCCATCCCTGGGACACCCTCCCCTGCGCGCCGACCCCCAGCCTGGTGGAGGGAGGCAGCCTCCCCCTTGAAAGCGAGGCCATCCGTGGAGCCCAACAGGCAGGGTGTGGCCCGGGCGCAGTGGTCTTACCCCCTGTTAAGGATTAGGAGCATCAGTATTTTGAAACTTCCCAAATTATGGCTGCCCTCCCCCAGGCACACATGGAAATGGGATATGTTTTGTTCTTTCTTCCAAGAATAGCCACATTCCTGGACCCAGCCAGAAATGGGTAAGGAACTGGGTGTTTCCTTCTGGCAGAGACCACAGTTTCACCTTTTTGGTAGACCTGATTCCTTTTCTACCTGGGCCTGAGGATCGGGGTTTGGGACTTGTGTCTTATCATTATCCTCCCACCGACACACACACACACGCACACACACACACCAACCATTGAGCCTCAGGTCTGGCTGTGAGCCCTGGGAGGGGAGAGGTACTCCAGCCCTTGAAGTGGTCAGGGGTGAGGTTAGATGGGGAAGTTCAGAGCATGGAATTTCACTCCATGGCATTCTAAGGAGAATTCCCAGCTTCTCTATCTCTGCCAGGTTGCTGCATCAGGCTGTCACTCTGTTTACCTAAATGGACAATGGGTACAAAGCCAGTTCCATCTCCAGCAGCCCTTTGAAGGGGTGTAGGGGGTGGAGTGGGCAGTGGGTGGCTACTAGGCTGTCTCTTGGTCAGCCTTGTGCAGAGATGCCCCATGGCAGGGAGCTGGTCCCGCCAAATGCCCTCTCCAAGCCTCACCACATCACTTCCCGAGGCTGCCCTGCTGCAGCTCATGCCCTCCCGCCCCAGGGAAGAAGCGATTTGCATTTACGAAGTCTGAAAGCATACATTCACCTGACAGGCTTTAGAATGATCCTCTCAGTAAAATAATAATAATGATCATAATAAACCCTTATAAATAGGTGTTTGATTACAGTTTGTCCCTACGTGGTTTTTTTTTTTTTTTTTTGAATCAGACTAATTGGCTGCCAGGCTGATTGGGCTGGATATGGCTTGAACACTGGAGTCTTAGACCCTTTCTTCTCCCTTTCCTGGCTGTTCTTTGCTCCCTCTTACCCCCACCCACCTAGGTCCACCCTTCTCCAAGTTGCTGAGGGTCAGCTTGAGGTCACCTCTCCCCCACACCTTCTTTTTGGGCTGCCCCAGCCGTGCCATGGGACACAGTCCCTGACTGCCTCTTCTCTGCCCCTCCCCCTCCCCACTCTGGCCCAGAACAAAGCCGACAGAACCCAAATCCATCGCAGGTGCTAAGCCCTCTGTGCAAGGGCCTTCCCTGCTGGGAAGCAGCATCCAGCTGGGAAGACCCTCACGTTGGTCTGAGTTCCTCAGGTAAATGCCAGGCACCCCTGTATGGGCATTCCTGCTCTGTAAGCCCAGCTGCGAATCAGAGTGCAGCGAGGCAGCTGGACAGGCAACAGTTCGCCAGGTGAAATCCTACATATGTGAGGCTTACTGTCTGTACTCACTGTAGCCCGGCTGTTACCCAGGAGAGCCAGGGATAAGGTGGGATTCCAGGGCCTTTCTTGGTGACACATCCTCCTAGTCTGGGTCCGTACCACCAGATGGGAAAGAGACCCCTGCAGGGAGCACCGGAAAGGCAGCAGCCAATCAGTCACCTTCATTATTCCAGCTGCAAATGACACCTGGCAAGAGGCTAGCAAGGAGGAAAGGAGGCCTGATATCAAGAAGAGGTTTCTTCCTAGGGCCAAGGATTGGGCTGGGGAGTGGGGTGGGGGATTGGAGACCTCAGTTAACCCTCCTTCACCCCAAGACATACGAACCTCTCTTTTAATATCACCCCGTATTATAATTATTAGTCCTCCTAGCCAGTGCCTGGCACATAGTAGGCCCTCAATAAATAATTGTTGGGAGAATGAATGAATGAATGAGAGCAGGGCACTTTGTGGTATCCGCTCCATTCCTCAGCTCCTAGCACAAGACTGGCACCTGGCAGGTGCTAGCATGCATCCTGTGGCCGTGAACCTTTTCAGAGAATAAACAGCCCCCTAGATCATATGTTCAGAGAGAGGACAATCCTGCCCAGGTGCACACTGGTTTCCCCAAAGGGGCTCAGCTGCAAAGTGCATGTTTGTTACCATATGGTGATTGTTCTTAGTAATACTGCTACCTCTACACACCCTCTCCTGGGGGCACACGCTCCTCCAGCTCCTGTTTCACAAAACACAGCTTTGGAGGCTTTCCTCTTGCTCCAGAGAAAGGTATATCCGCAGCATTGAGAGGCATGGTTAGCAGAGGGCACAGGGTGACCTAGCCAAGGGAAAAGTCACTCAGGGCAGCCACAGGCTTTTAATTTGCTTAACGTCTCTCCGCGCCTGTCTCCTAATGTATCAGCCGCCAGCAGCGGGGCATCCACTCTGCAGTCCTGGCACTGAGACCCATGAGTCATGGCGGGACATGCCTCTTCCTGGGGCACCGGCTGAGTGGGAGCCCTGGACCTCCCCGTGGCTGATGGCTGGAGGTGTGGCGTCTGCCCGCAGCCTCCCTCTGTCCATGGTGCTGAGCTAGGATCGCCCAACAGAGGGCACTACAGCACAAAGCAAATTTCTCTTCTCCTTACCCTAGGGAACAACCCCAGAGGTCAAAGGGGCCCTGGGGTCCTCTGTGACCTCTAGTTTGTTTATTCCCAAGCGAGCGAAAGGGTATGGCATAGTATTACCTCCCACAGCCTGGCTTCCAAACGGATGGGTTCTGTTGGTTGGGGTAGGACCTCCTATGGGGTTGGATAATGATGCTAAGAGTAGTAAGCCTTTGTGAAAGTGCTTCTCCTATGCCAGGCACTGATCAAATACAAAATGTGAATAAAATCAGTGAATCTTCACAATAGTGTATGGTGTGAGTATTATCATTATTCCTATTTTACAGATGAGAAAACTGAGGCACAGAGAGGCTAAGCAACTTGCCCAGTACAACACAGTAATAGGGCCAGATTTAAACCCACAAAAAGTGCAGAGCCAGAGGTCTTAAATACCCTTCCAGGCCAAGATACACACATGCATACAGGCACACACATGCCCTGGAAGCCAGTATTTCAATGGGAAATGAGTTAAAAACAAAATTTTCATAAGCCCAGTGTGCTCCACCTCTCTCATCTCATTTAATTCTCATAAGAGCCCCCTGTGGCAGCTTTATCTAAGCCCAATTTACAGATAAGTAAACTGAGTCTAAGAGAAGTGAAAAGAATTACCCAAAGTGACAATGTTGAGGAATGTTGTATTCTGAGGACAGGAACCTAGTGTGGGCTTTCCCCAGGCTCTGTCCCAGAGAGCCACACATTCTCTCTCTCTCCCTCACACACACACACACACACACACACACACACACTCACACACTCACTCATGCAGTCCTCTGACTCCTTCTTACCTTGCCCTCTGCCTCTGCATGCTGGGAATTAAACATCCCCCAGGCTACATCCCAGACGAGACCGAGTTTTTTATTGTTTGTTTAAATTAAACGCGACTGAAAGTGACGCCTTAACACCAGTGACCCAAATCGATACGGAGTTGGCTGCTTGGAATTAAGTCCAGTGCTGCGTGTTTAATGGACCTCAGCCCCACCTGGACTCAACCAGCATGTCTCCCCCTGGGAGGAGCCTGGCAGGTTGTCCATGGGGAATCTGAGCCCTGCGGTTGCTGAATGAGCTGCAGCATCACAGGCCCAGAGAAAGGAGCTGGACGATGTGAAGGAGTCAGCGATGGGAAGTTAAGGTCTGGGGGACAGCATGGGGGTGGGGAGGGTGAGCGAAGCAGGCCAAGCTGACACTGGAGACCAGCATCCCCAAACTGGGCCCCACTGGCCACTTGTTTTGCAAGTTTGTAATAAACATTCCTTGAAAGAGGGTTCAGTGGTTCAATATATTTGAGAAGTGCTGTATATTAGCTCATTCTCCACATCTTGGTGATTTACAATTCACATGAGCATTTAAAGGCTATGAGAAATCCTGCAGAGTTTTTTGGCTTTATTTACTTGAAGTTCAAACTTGTTTGGCTTCAGAACCCTCTTTGCATAAATACCTATTCATATCTCACATCAAGAGTTTTGTAGATCATGGGATGAATGGGAAATGCCGCTCTGACCATGGACAAGGCTTCTGATCTCTTCCTCGATGACCATAGTAGTTGTGATAAGGATGATGATGGTGATGATGATGATGATAAGAAAAAAAATAGCCACTGACAACCGATGACATTTATTGAGTGCTTACTATGTACTAGGTACTTTTCTGAGTATTTTGCTTGTACTAACTCATTGAACCCTCTTCAATACCCTACGAGGAAGGCTCTGTTTTTAACCCCGTAGAATAGACAAAGAAACTGAGACACAGAGAGGTGAGGCCCCTCGCCTAAGGTCATATTGCTTTTATGTATTTCTGAAACTGTAAGCAACATGAAGATAAGGACCACATCTGACTCATTTCTTTATTCCTTGTGCCAGGCAGGTGATAGGTGCTCAAGAAAGGGATAGAAGGAAGGAAGAATGGATGAATAGAAAGATGGATGGGTAAGAGAATGATTAGATGGATCTTTGATGGATAGATACATGGATGTGAGAATTACTGGGTGGATAGATGGATGAATGGATGGGTGGATTGTGGGTAGATGATGGGGGGATGGAGGAACAGATGGAAAGATGGAAAGAAGAGTGGATGGGTGATGGTGGGTGGGTGTGTAGAGAGATGGATTAGAGAAAGGATTAATGGGTTAATGAGCACATGGATGGAGGAGTGGATAGATGAATCAAGATTAGAAAGCATCAGCAAGATTTGTACTTTTTCCTGTATCACTGAATTTGCTAAGAATGAGAGACCTGGACTCACAGGTGTCAGTCATAGTTGGAAGGTAGCAACAGAGGTAGTCAGGAGCAGTGGCAAAAAGCATGGGCTCTAGAGTTGGTCTGCCTAGACCCAAATCTCATCTTCAACACTCAGGAAATAACTGTTGGAGGGAGGGAAGGAAGGAAGAAAGGAAGGAAGGAAAGGAGGGAGGGAGGATAGAAGGAAGGAAGAGAGGAAGGAAGGTTTTGCTGTAAGAAACCAAACAAATTATTTAACCTCCCTGTGCTTTGATTTCTTCATCTGTAAAATGCGGATGGGAAAAAGGGTACCAAACTCACTGATTAAATAAGACAATGCTTCAAATGATGTAAGCACTCAATAAATATTAGCTGTAACTATTACCCATGACCGAGGCAGCCATAGGATGCTATCATTGCCCCACTCTGTGGTTCCTTATTTTCATCCTTAGCTTCCTGCACTTTGCAGTGGATGAGACTCCAGGGTTACGATCTCAAGGGACTCAGCGGGCGGTTGCCGTGACCATGAACCAAAGAAAATGGTCAATGTAAACGGGGTCTGCAATTCACTTATCTTCTATGGCATTCTCCAACATTAGGCAGTCTATTCCTGGCTTTGGACTCTTGTCTCCATGATTGTCAAGTCTGGCTTGGAATCTTATGAGGTCACACTTGGAGCAGCCCCTTTTCTCCTTTCCTTGCCAAGCCGCAATACCACCCATAGACAACAGGTGGAGACATCCAATATGTGATTTGTTCTATTTTTACAACCTTTTAAGTGTGAGGGCCTATATTATGTAAAACAAACCAGCTTCCTATTTCATGAGTCCGTTAAGCTTTAGTATATTTACAATGAGGCATGCTGTCACAAACATATATACATAAGGTCCTTAGTTAGTCGCAATTGTGTGATGGGTCCATAATACTATAGATGAGAAAATTGAGACCCAAAGCAAGATTGTCCGCTCCCTGCATTCTCACTATTTGAGGTGCATATAGTCTGCACAACACAGAAGTAATATTCTCTTCAGTCGGTTCACCTGTGTGTCTTGTCGTCCCAGGTCATAATGTAAGCTCTGGAAGTTCTGGGCACTTTTCACTTTGCCCCTTGGCACCTACAGTGCCATTCTGCTCAGGCCTGAGTCACAGTACTGGAGGGGCCAGGAAGCAAAGAAGGAAGATCTAACTAACCAGGCTAGTTGTTCGGTTGTGAGTAAAAGGTATTTGTAATGAAAATGCTCTGGTTAATTACAAAGCCATCTGGTAAGACCTGACAATTCCCTCCTCTCCCCATCAGCCTGCTTTCTGTCTTGAGTTTCTAGGTCCTGAAACATTTGAGGAAAATCTCAATTCAATTTATAGTACAGGGAGATGATTCCATTTCTCTGGGCTTCAAAGTTCTCATTTCTAAGAGGCAAAAGGCCAAACTAGTCCCCTGAGGCCCCTGACAGATGATGTCTTACCTGGGCATGAATCTACATCCACCTTCCTTCTCTTTCTCCCTTCCTGTGCTACTGATGCAGCAGATACCCTGTACCTGGCACTGAGGTTGGACTTGGGAGGAGGTGAGACCTGAAGTTCTGAAGGATGCCTAGGCGTTAGAGAAAAGCTTTTGGGGCAGAGCCATGTGCGCAATTCCTTACAAAGATGGAACAGGGATTGCCATTCAGAGAGCAACAGGTGGTCCAGGAAATGGGTCTGGGGGTGTGTAGAGAGCTAAAGCTGTGAGGTTAGGAAGGGTCTTTGAAGACCACAGAAAGCAATGAATGGGGTGGCAAAGGAACAATGAAAACTACTCTAAAAACCTGCTTTGCCAATAATGACGTGGACACATCTTGCCCATCTTGAGATTCTGTGTCTCTTGACATTAGATCACTCTACACTGACCGGTCCTTTCCCAGCCCGCAGAGGGAAATTTGTCATCACTGTAGCCTTTACATCTCTGCAGAGATGCTCTTCATTCTCCCCCTTTTCTCCCCAACTATTGATTGACAGAAACAATCCCGCTAACCCCTTAACGCCCGAGCCAGTCCCCTCCCTGCCTTCCTATGTTGCCCCTCTTCTGCCATGCCCAGCTTCCTGTCTTTCTTTCCATTTACCCTGTCAAAAGCTGACTCTGCAGAGAGACAGCTGGTGAATCGGGCTGGAATATTTCCCTGGAACTGGAGAGTATTGGGAAGCACAGAGGGACCCTCAACCCTCAAAGTTATCCATCCCTTAAAAGGGATGTTGATGGATGATGGGAAACACATAGGCATTGTTGAAGCTTTGTATGATTCCAAGGGAAGGCACCCCAGGCTTTGGGGGCATGACAGCTCAGAGAAGCACAGGAACAGGGGTCCCAAACTCTAATGGCCTTACTCTAGTGCCCTTAAATAAGTGGTTCTAATGGGTGTCCACCTCCACTAAGGGCATTGAGGCCACGCATATGCATTGGTCTTCTCCTCTGGACCAGGTGCTGAGCTGGGTGCCAGGGATACAGAAGCGGAAGGACACAGTTTGTGCCCTCGAGGTGCTCACAGTCAGCAGGGATTGGTACACTACCAAGATGCCTAAATGCCAACATCAGGGCTGCCCACCTGCACCTGTTCACCTAGCCTCTTCACCATCAGGGTCCTGCACCCACCTGCCTGCTCACTTGGCTCTTCCTTCCCAGATGCCTCCCCAGGCCCCCTAGCTCCTGCTGTCCTCACCCCATGCAGGCTTACGCCAAAGGAAAGACAGCTGAGTCTCCTCAGAATTGACTACTGGACAATTCCTTGGACCTTATCCTGCACATAAAGCACAACCCCCGCCTATCCACACCCCAGGTCACCTGGGCACACCAAGGACTACAGCCTGATCGGGACATCCCCCTTAAAATCCTTCATTGGCTTCTCATGGCCTGAAGACCAAAGCCAACACCCTTGGAACAGCTTACAAGGGTCTTCGTCTCCACACTGGACCCACCTCTGCGGTTCTTAGTGCCCACTAAGCTCTCTTGATTCTAGGCTTTTATACATGCTGTTCCCTCTGCTTGAAACACCCTTCCAGCCTCCCCATCGTCCTTACTCCTACCTCCCTTACCCTGCCCCCATGTACCCCATGTACATCCTTTAGGCTGGCTGGCTCCTACTCATGTCCCAGGGCTTAGCTTTAGCTGTCAGTAGTTCTGGAAGTTTGCGTTAGATGCCTTCTCTGTGCTTGCCCCAGGGAATTAAGAGTATGGTGGTAAAATGGGCAAAGCAAAAGGAAAAGAAGGAAGAGAAGGAGGGAGAGAGGGATGGAGAGAGCCAGAAGTCTAAATCTAGAGCAAGGCTCAGCATCAGCAATCAGAACAGAGTCAAGATACTGTCGAAAGATTGGAATGGCCAGAAAAGATGCTCAACTTCTCCAGAACGATTGCCTTCTTAACCAGGGCTGCCTTGAATGGACCACAGACAGAGGTGCTGGTTCTTGCTCCAAAACGTGTGAGATCACTGAAGCCTCCTGACACCTTTCCTTAGAGGAAGAAGCAGTACGTGGTGGAACATTGGGCCCAGGAGAAGAAGAGCAGGCCTGCAGGCTGCCTCTCAGGGAGTGAGGTCCAGGGGTGCGTGTGAAGGGGCCCACACTCCTCTTTAGACAGTACTGTCTCCTCTGGCAGGACCGGCTCTCCATCCCAGGGAGGCTCGAGGGAGTCCTGGGTGCCTGGGGACCACTCATCTTCCTGCTTCCAAGTCTAACACTTATCAAGAGAAGTAAATTCCACCTCCTTCCAGCTGCCCCCTTGCAATGTCCTGAGGGACACGACACTCTCCCCGAGAGCTTTCCTTGTCACTGTTCGATAAGCCCCGTATTTCACACCGCGAGCGGTTGCATTCCAGCGGTGGGTGAAGTGGTTTCATTCTTATCGTGCACGCAGGCGTATAAATACGCACGAGGTGCTCACAAGCACTTGAGGGTCTCTCTGGAAGGCAGGCTCGATGTGAGTGTGAGGGAGCATGGCAATTAGTTCAACCAGGGCACAGGCTCCGCGGGGTCCGAAGGTGTCGCTCTTCCCAGTATCCTTAGAACGGTGTCCTCATAGGCTCCTGAGAGCCAGGTGGTACCTTGGCAAACTTTCCAGAACAAAATTTTTTTTAAAAAAAGGACAGATCTATGATATCACCTTAACTCTGCTACTTACCAGCTGTGTGACCTTGAATATAGACCTCTTCCCTCTTTTGGTTCTCAGCGCTGATGTCTATAAAAATGGGGTTAATCATGCCTGCCCTGTTAATCAGCCTCCCAGGTCTTTTTGAAAGAACAAATACGATGAAGAATTTGCAATGGGCTCTGAGAACTGTAATATACCACTGTAAGAGGCTTATCATTATTCCTCCCCAGCCATTCATTTGGAGCAGGTTAGTGAAAGTACAAGACCGTATCTTGTAATACAGGCAATGGATGCTCTAGAGGTTGCAGGCTGCCTCACCCATCATGGAGAGGAGGAGGGGAAACAGCATTTGTTGACCTGCTACAGGGCTGGGTGCTTTATATATATTATGACATTTGGACATGACAGTGACACCTTGGGGGTGGTGTCATTCCTGTTCATTGACGAGGAAGCTGAAGTTCAAACTGGTTAAGGAATGTGTGCACAGTCACGGGCTAGGGAGCGGTGGAACCCAGCTTTGAACGAGTGGCAGAACCAAACTTTCCTCTCGTGGCCATAAGGGAATCGCAGTCTCTGGGTTGACTGCCTGCCGCTAGGGATGGTCGGGACACTTGGGCTGGGGGATGTACCATTCCATGGTGTGTCCCCCTAAGCAGCCCCATGGTGACGCTGGCGGGGGTGAGCCTGTCGTCCTGAAGGGAGCTTGTGAGGCCATCAATGCCTCTGAAACCTGGGTCCAGCCTTCATTCATCACACACAGGCTGAAGCAGAGAGATCATGGCTTTCATCTGCCAGGTCTCCAGAGTCAGAGAGAGAAAATCCAAAGGCTTTGGTGGGAGATGTGCCCCGGTAGAGGATGGATTGTTGAGCACTGAGGACTCTCTAATGGTCAAGGTCAGGGGCAGGGGGTCAAAGGATGCTGAGCTCTGACCTCTCATCCGTTGAACTCACATCCCAGCATATGGAAGATCAGGAAGGGAAGCAGGCTGCTCTCTTCCCAGGGGACTAAGTCATCCCGGAGGCCAACAGGAAGGTCAAGGGCCCAGGGGCTCTGTGCCCGCTGCCCTTCCTCCCCCAAAGTGCTTCCTGGGCCTCACAGCCCTGGGTAGGGAGACTCAGCAGCTGATGAGGAAACGCCCTGAGACTGTAACTTGAAGGTCCAGTGGAGGCACAACCCAGGAGGTCAAGTGCCGAGTTTAAGGGCCCAGAGACCAGGCTGGATTGGACAAGGAAATTACCCAGTGCCACCACCGACATCAGTGTGCCAGGAGGGAGACACCCAGGCACGATAGGGAATGTAGGGGCAGACTTCTGATACTGTGGTGGTCCGCGGACAAGGGGAGCCGTGGCCGTGAGAATGAAAGGGACTCAGTGATGGCCCAGCATGATTTAAATGATAGGAAAAACCATCTTGATTTGTAAATGGAGAATTAAGGGAGACTGTCAGAGGGGAGCCCATGTGGAATCGGCAGGGCTCAGAATCTGGAGGAGCAGGCTGGCAGCTGTTGGATCAGAATCCTGTTCTTTCCAGTTTGATTTTTCTCTATTTTGTTTCTAATTTATTTCTGTTTTCAGGAAAGCTGGAAGCACCAGCCTCAGTCAGCTGTGGAAAGAAGGTGCATCCACACTCGGGCTACTGAGACAGAGGAGATGGTTGGCCAGACTGACGGGAGTAGACGTCAAAGCTGGAGGACTCTCAGGAGGAGGTGGTGCTCAGAGGCCGAGGTCAGATGCCACAGGGCTATCCCTACCTACGTAAGTGCTACTTCCCAGGAGGGCTTCTCTGCTCCCCTCTGTCTCTCTCTTTAAACATTCTTTCAATTATGGTCAAGTACACATCACATAAAATGTACCATCTTAACTATTTTTAACGGTATGATCCAGTAGTAGGTATATTCCCATTGTTGTGCAACCCATCTCCAGAACTTTTTCATCTTGCAAAACTGAAACTGCATCCCCATTAAACAATAACCCCTTATTCTCCCCTCCCCCCAGTCCATGGCAACCACTACTTTATTTTCTGCATTGGTGAATTTGACTAAGTACCTAATACAGATGAAATCATACAGTATTTGTCTATTAGTGACTGGCTTATTTCACTTAGCATAATGTCCCCAAGGTTCATCCATGCTGTAGAATGTATCGCAATTTCCTTCCTTCTCAAGGCTGAATGATACTCCTTTGTATGGATAGACCACATTCTGTTTAATCAGTCATCCGTCGTTGGGCACTTGAGTTGCTTCCCTCTTTTGGCTATTGCTATGAACATGGGTGTACAAACATCTCTTTGAGGCTCTGCTTTCAATTCTTTTGGATACATACCCCGAAGTGGAATTGCTGGATCGCATGGTCACTTCTCTTTAAAGAGAGAGGCTCCGTGGCATCGCCTGCCAGGCCCCCCCAGCTACCTCTGAAGGTGGTGAGCATGATCAGAGAGGCTGGAAGGCACACAGAAGCCTGGGAGGCAGGGAACTCCTGCTGCCCTCACGGGCTGCAGCAGATCGCGGCAGACTTCACGGTCCTCTGCCCGCATGGCTCCTGCGTCTCGTGAGCCTCCCTGTAGGCACAGAGAGGAGCTGGAAGGAATGATGCTCAGAAAACTTGCAGATACAGGAAAGGGGGACCCACGTGTCCTTGGCAACCACTAACCACTGCTAAGAGGCTGGAGATTTTAGTGAGGCAGCTAGTACCCACACACTAGTCCTGGTAGATGTGTGTTGACTGAATGAACGATGGCAGTTCCAAAACTGGAGAAAGCAAGTTCCACAGAGGCGTGAAATGTGGCTCTCTTATTTACATGATGGAAGCTCAGTGAATGAGTGAATGAATGAATGAACGAGCATACAATTGTATCCGGTTGCTTTCTCTATAAAGGAAGAATATCCAGAGAAGAAAAAAGGTCAAGAGCATTCAACGAACTCTCCCTGGACCCTGCTTGGTGCAAAGCAAGCACCTCGGTAGGCAGGGTAAGGGGATGGAGAGGGAGCAGGTGTGGTCCTGCCCAGATGTGGCTCATGGTCAGTGAGGACAGAGGAAGACAAGTCCACCACCATGTGCATCGAGGGAAGAATTAAGTGTGAGGGAGAATCACGAGTCACCAGCAATCGCAGAAAGGGCCTCTGACATCCATTCTGCAACAGCCCTGGGCCAGGCACTTTCTTATAATGTGTTTCATTCAGCAACCCTGGCAGTCAGGACTGTTCCCACTGCACAGGTCCGGACACATGGGGTGACCTGCCCAAGGCCGCACACTGAAAATGTCAAAACCAAACCGGGACATGAATCCAGGCTTGACTCCAAATCCCAAGTTCCTCCCTCTTCACCAACCGAGATGGTCAGGGATGGCTTCCTGGGGGAGGTGACTTGAGCTGCAATGAGAATGTACATCTGCCTCTAAAGAAGAAAAATGTTTTCCAGGTGGAGGGAGAAATACCAGCCTAAGCCCAGAGATAGAAAAGGGCAGGGAATGTTCAGGAATCAGCAGACATGTATTCCAGTTGAACAGAGCAGGGTGTACATGTAAGGGAATGTTAGGAAATGATTGGCCCCAACCTTGAACCTGAAGCCAAGTGTCCCAGATAATGTTGGGCAGTCAGGTCTAGTGCTCAGAGCTATGCTTTACCTGGATTCATCTGGAGGCTGTGTATAGGGGGAACTGGGGGAGGTGAGCCTGCAAACAGAAAGGGAGGCTGGGACCGCTGCTGCAGTCCTCCAGAAAGGGGGAATCCATTTGTCCCACAGCACACTGGTCCCCAGGGGACAACGCTGTGACTGATCAGGCATCCTCCTGGCCCTCATGGAGCTGACTGTCATGGGGAAAACAGACAATAAACAGGTTAGCAACTAAACCAAAATGATGACAGGCTGTGACCTATACCAGGACATAATTAAACAAGACGATGTGAACAGTAATGATGGGAGCATAGTGCAATCAGGGAAGACTTCCTGGAAGAGGTGACAATTTGGCTGGATAAGTAGGATCAGAAGGAGCTGGAACTGCAAAGAGCAGAGGGAGAAACGCCTTGAGGGAGGAAGAGCTTCCTGTGTTCCAGAAACTGGCTGACAGTGCCTGGGGCGAGTTTTAGAAGGTGAGCTGCGAGAGGAGAGGAAACAGGGCCAGGGAATGGGTAGGAGTTGGGATTTTATTCCAGAGTGACGGGAAGACATCGGAGGGCTCTGAGAGGGAGAATGATGTGATCCGATTTGCACTTTTGAAAGACCTTTCTGGCTGCTGCGTGAAAAATGGGAAGGAGGGGGGGCCTGGTGGAGATGATGATACTGGTTAGGAGAGGCCACCACAAGGGCCGGAGAGAGAGCTGAGGGTGGCGGGGGGCCAGAGCAGAAGCCATAGAAATGGCCAGGGGTTGGGTGATAGGGGACTGATTGAGACTCATGGGCTCTGATTCCAGGGGGGAGGGGCCACGAGTGAGAGGTACCAATTGGAGAAACACTCTCTGTTTCAAAGGCAGGTGACAGCCGGGATAAAGCACTGCAAAGTTTGACCCTGGCAGCAAATCCAATTTTCACACATCTCCTTCTGGGTAGAATTTGCCTTCCCTCCGAGTGGGAGGTCAGAGCGAACCACTGCAATGCAACCACAGACTTCTTTGGGGGGTGGCGGAAGGCTGTCCTGGCGGGAGTATTCTGGGCTCTGGGCTGCAAAACCCTGTCGGGGTGCTCGAAGGAGGGCAGAGGGGAGAGAGGGCCCCTCCCTATCCAGCTCCTGCGCCGAGGGAGCCCCACTGAGAGTCTGGACAAAAGTGCCAGGCATTTTCTAGGTGCTGAGGATGCACGGTGAATGAAAAAACAAAGTGCCCCTTTCCCCCAGCCCTTCCCCACAACCCTCCCAGGTGTGTAGGTCCCCAGCGATGGATGACCGCCTCCTGGTGTTCACAGCTGTGTAATCTCCCCTTAATGTGAGCTGGACCGAGTGATTGGCTTCTGACAGACAGAATAGGCAATCGTGATGGGGTGCCACTTCTGAGATGAGGTCACAAAAAACTGTGGCTTCTGTCTTGGTCGTGCTTTCTCTGGGCCCTCCCTTGCTCACTCTGATGACGCCAGCTGCCATGTTGTGTGCTGCCCAATGGAGAGGCCCACGTGGCAAGGCACTGAGGGAAGCCAACAGCAGGATGACAGCTCATGAGGAGCTGAGGTCTTAATCCAACAGCCCATGAGGGGCTGAAGCTGCCAGCCACCGCGGGAGAGGGCTTGGGGGTTGTTCCAGGCTCCTCTTCCAGTCGTGTTTGATGTGACTGCAGCCTTGGCCGATTACAACCTGGGAGACATCCTGAGCCAGAGGCCCAGCTAAGCCACACCTGGAGTCCTGACCCCCGATTCTTTTGAGACAATAAATGTTGTTCTTTGAAGCTACTAGGTTTTGAGGTGATTAGCTATGCGGCAATGAATGACTAAAGTACTGGTGAACACTTATTAGATACTTAATGCGGGCCTTACATGCATATGTTTTACAGGGTAGGTGCCATTAACCCATTTTATAGATATGAAAACTGAGGCTCAAAGAGGCTAAGTAACTTACCCAAGGCCACACAGCTAAGAAGTAGCTGGAAAAGGAATCAAACAGAAGCAGTTGGCTCCAGAGTCTGTGCTGTTAAACATCACACTGAGGAGCGAGGCACAATCCCTCCCTGGAGAGTGCCTAGTCTGATGGAGGAAGCACACACCCCACACCAAGGGCATTTGGTCGGGAAGATGGCTTTGCAGCTTGTTTTCCACCCACCTTTAAATCAGCCAACGCACTCTCGTGCCCTCCAACCCAAAGGACCTTCCCAAACTGTCTTACCTCGTCCTGTCTTTGGCTGGGTTTCCTCCTTGAACCCTGATAGAACCCCAAATGTACTCCTTGGACCTACTTCTGGATCTGGCACGCACGGTGTGCCAGGCCTTTGCTATACACGATACACATCATCCTATTTAATCAGGAAACAGACCCTTTACCGGTGAAGTAGGTGAGGCCCAGAGATGTGAACTTCAATATCACGTGGCCAGTAGCCAAGATCCACCTGACCTGCTGGGCTGTGCCGCCTTCCTGGTCCTGACCCCACTGGGATTTGAAATTGTTCTGGATGTCACAACCCGCAAACTGCAGATCACTTCCCATCCTTGGTGGGACCTTGTGACCCGTGTGCCCTCCAGAGTGTGCTATCCCTGGGAGATGCATGGCGGGGGGTCTCTCTGATCTCCACAAGATGCAGCATCTAGTAGGCACCTACCACATCTTTCTTTGTTGAATGAAAGAAGGAAACTTGCTCACAATGTAGGCCGAGGGGGCATTTTACCCTGTTTGCCCAGCATATCTTCCTCCTTCCTAGCAGGGTTCCATCCTTTTGAACAAATTAATCCTTCCATGTGTCAGTCTATGGGACTGTCACAACTGCCCCACTTTTCATTCCCTGAGGGGCAGGCAGGCAATCCATCTTCTTCTTTAGAATTTGAATCTTGAGTAGAAGAACAAATTGCCTAGAGAAGGCAGGCGCTGAAGCGAGAGCTTTGCCTCTGCTCTGGCTTCCTGGTCTCCCAGCCGGGCCTTGACCATCCTCACTGCTTGCAGCCAAATAACCCTCCTGCTGCCCTAGATCCCCCGGGAACTGCCCAGCTGGCCTCTGCCTTTCTCAGCAGGACTTTGCATCTGTAAGCCGGGGCTCTCAGAGCCTGAACAGGGTGGGAAGGGGGTTGTGTGGTCCCACCCCACCCCACGGGGCACTGGGCTCAAGTTTGGAAAGCCCTCTGTGCCCCAGTCTGAGCTCCAGGGGCCAGTCCAGGGGAAGAAGAAGGCGGGAGCAGGACATTTCCCTCATTTCCTGTGAGATTCACCACCCACACCCAATCCCCCTGGAAATCTCAACTTTCTTCCTTTCTCCTGATATCTTCCCTGACCTTCCCCCCATCTCCCACCCCATAGAAGTCTGTGTACTAATTAGCTAAGTAATAACATGGCAAGACTATGATTCCTCATTAGCTTGGGAGAGATTCCTTGCTACATGACTGATAGGCATCTACAAGAAAATTAACGCCAGTGCAAGGACTCCCTAATCAAGATTAATGAGGGGATGGGGAGGGAGGAACAGGGGGCCCAGAAACTTCCAAGCATCTCCAGAGACCAAGGGATCTGTACCATGCAGGGGTGTTGGGGAATGGAAGTGGGGAGACAAGAGACCACAGGGCTAGTCTCAGAGTTCAAGGCTCCATTATGTCTGCTTTAGGCAAAGCGACCCACTAAGTGAATCAGGAATTACAGCCTACTGTGTGCCAGGAGAATGCATACTGAAATGAGTAAGTTGAACTCCTTGCCCTTGAGGAGTTCACAATACAGTTAAGCAGATAACTACAGTGCAGGGTGATAAGTGAGCTGATGCAGGGAGTAGTAAGCTTTTACTGAGCACTTACTATGTGTTTGGCAACATCCTAAGTGGTTAACAAGTATTCATGTCTTTAATCCTTATGACACAACTATTAGTGGCCCCAATTTGCAGATGAGGAAACTGAGGTCTGGAGAAGTTAATCGAATTGGCCAAGGTCACAGAGCTAATGAGACAGAGGGAGGATGTGAACGCGAGTAGTATAACCTGGAACCCAAGCTCTTAAGTACCATCCTATAGCATGTTGATGGGCACACTGTGGTGGCGGTTGGCGTGGGGAGTATGGGGTATGATGGGAAGCCAAAAAGTGGCCCTCAGTGCTGCCCAGGCAACAGCCAAGGTTTCAGAAAGAAAGAGCCTTTGAGCTGCGTCTTGACAGATAAACGGAATCTCACTCAGTGGAGAGTTATCAATTTAGTCCTTGACTAATTCATTCATTCATCCCCCAAATAAGTGCCAGACCCCATAGGGAACACTGCAAACACAGAGGTGAAAGAAAACAGACATGGAATATCCACGTAGATGGAGAGGCTGACATTGAACAAATAATCACACGACCAATTAATCTACCCCAGTGCCAGGACTAGGGTCGTCCTGCACTTCTGAGAGTGAGGGCCTCTTTAAAACTGTGCCCCCAGATCCCTCACCCTGGTCCCAGCCCTGGTCTACCCATGCCCTGCCACTGGGGGCTGTAGGGTTGTGAAACCCCATTCATGAGGCCAAACTACGTTCCAGAGTTCAACCCATAACTAAATATTTACATGTGTCAAGTGGCTCTCAGGCACTTCCCTGCATCTTGCTTTCTGCCCTCTGAGTTCCCAGCTCCTTCACACTTGCTGGTCCAAGGCAAGACCACTAAAACTTATACCGCTTTTCCCTTCCACATGCCAGAAAGCATCGAACTTAACCCTACCTCGCCAAAACAAGAAAGTGACACTCCTATGGCATGGAGAGAATTCCCCCGTTAACCTTCTTAAAGAGGATTTAGGGTTTTTTTTGTCTTTTCTCTTCCTGAAGGTGTTACTTGGAGTTGGAGGACTTGGGGCCAAGAGGTCTCATGAAGCATGAGAAAGAGTCAAATCAGATGTGTATCAAACACTGCCTTTTCTCCCAAGTTCTTTGCATTATTAAGATGCAGCACCCATGGGGTAACTGGCTGACACAACTCCCTTTAATAGTAATGGGGCTACATCTGTTGTCAGTTTCCCCTGCATTGTTCTCCCAGGGCACCTACCCCACGGGGTTTGCTTGACTGACCTACATCACATTCTTCCAAGTCTCCATTTCCCATTTCTCGACCCCTTTCTAATGGAAAATCTTGTAAGAGTCCTAGAAGGAGAACGGTGGTCTCAGGTGACCCAGTGAGGCCAAGAGAACAGTGGAGAGGAGAGGTATGGTGAGCTGCTTCTAGAATGGTTCCCAGTGGTCCCCATCTCCTGCCTCCACACCCTGGTGTAATCCCCTCCCCTTGACTGTGGGCTGGACCTAGTGCTTGCTTCTAATGAGTAGGAAAGGGCAAAAGTGATGAGACATCACCTCTGAGGTTATAAAAGACTGTGACCTCTGTCTTGCAGGTGCTTTCTCTGGCCCCTCCCTGCTCGTTCTGATGAAGCCAGCTGCTATGTTGTGAGCTGCCCTATGGAGAGGACCACATGGCAAGGAACTGAGGGAGGCTCCCAGACAATAGCTCACCAGAAACTGAGGCCCTCAGTCCAAAAATCCGTGAGGAGCTGAATCCTGCCAATGACCTCTGGCTTGAGCTTAGACACAAATCCATCCCCAGCTGAGCCTTAAGATGATACCGCAGCACCACCTGACATCCTCAGCCAGAGAACCCATCTAAGCTGCACCTGGATTCCTGACCCACAGAAAGTGATATAATAAAAGTGTGCTGTTCTAAGCCTCTACATTTTGAGGTAGCTTATGTTGCAGTAGATAACTAATACAGGGAGTGAATGGGGAAAATTATCAAAACATGTAATAGAAGATATTCTACAGGCGTGCAGACCTTAAAGAACCTTAGCCATGAATTGTATAAATGAGCACATTTATAGGTAAGAGAAATCTAAAACATTGCTGATTTGTGGTTGAGCTGGGTCTGGACAGATAAATGGACCTTGGGCCTTCTGTCTCTCTGTCTAGAACTCTTTCTGCTGGCATACAAATTGTTGAAGGTTGCCATTCAATTTCTTTGAGATTTAAAATATGGATTTAGAAAGTACTTACATCTCTTGCTGAGGATGTGTTTAATGTGTTGAAATATGTTCTGTTTTTATCAGGCCCGTACTATATTGGACAGCCCTGGGGTGCAGGCCAGGGGGTGCTGGATCTGAGATATTTCTCTACCATAGGGATTTTCAAAGTAGTATTGTAGCTCACTGGGAGGCCTCAAGGGTCAGTTGATGGAAATTCCTAATGCAGATCTTTCCTTTCATTCTTTGAGGCAAATGGCTCAGGTTTCCATGAGCTTTTGTTTTGACATCTGACTAAGACCTATTTGTGACTAACCTGCTCAGTGAGTTATTAACAGGGACCATCAACTTGGACTTGAGATGCATCTCTCTTTTAAGGCATCTGGCTGCCTCACACACGGAACAGCATCACACAGCTCCTACTCTGCACATGCTCACACAAACAGCGTCAATTCCCCCACTTCAGCGGCAGGGGTGGGAAAGATACCCTGTTATCAGCGAGACAGCAGGGTGTTCTTGAGTAAGCTGTGATTTTCAATTGCTTCTCTCCTTGCTTTGTAATTAGCGGTGCCTTCTAGTTTAACTGCACCATTCATCAATTTAGTTTGGGAGGGGTGGTTTGGTTAATTTTACAACGTTCAGTTAACCCTACTAGATTTTCAAATATGCACGCTACAGTTAAAAAGGAATCATCCATGCGTCCCTGGCCAAAGCAAATGTGGAGGATTGCATGATGGTGATATTTTGCTGTTATTACCATCTTCATTTTTTCAACTGCAAAGTGGGCGCCCATAGGAGCCTTTTGTCCCACTGAAGTCATCCTTGTCCAGAAGAGTCTGAGAGCATCTGTTACAGCTTAGTCATCCTGCTTAGGTTCCAACCTGCGCCTCCAGATGTAATTGGATGTATCTTTTCCAGACAAAGACCCAGCAGGATTTGAGTCCCGCCCATCCCTCTAGCTTCATCCCCCACCTATTCCCAGAACCCTCTTATTATGGGCTGAATTATGCCCCCCCCAACCAAATTCATATGTTGAAATCCTAATAACCCAGTGCCTCAGAATGTGACTACATTTGAAGACAGGGTCTTTAAAGAGGCAATAAAGTTAAAATGGGATCATTAGGGTAGACTCTAATCCGAAACGACTGGTGTCCTTATAGGAAGAGGAAATTTGAACATAGACACACACCAGGGGAAGGCCATGTGAAGACACGGGGAGAAGGTGGCCATCCACAAACCAAGGAGAGAGGCTTCAGAAGAAACCAACCTTGCCGACATCCTGATCGCAGACTTCTAGCCTCCAAAATTGTGAGAAAATACATTTCTGTCCTTTAAGCCACTCAATCTGCAATACTTCGCTATGGCGGTCCAAGCAAACTAGCGCACGCCTATGTGTGGTCCCTGCATACAGTGGGCTGCTCAGCAGCTGGGGAGCATAGTAGGGCCACACTCTAGTAGGACCCTTCAGTTTGAATCCCAGCTCTGTTGATTATTAGCTCCTTCAAGTCACTTGACCTTGAGCAAGTTACTTGGTCTCTCTGTGTTTCCCATCTGTGAAACGAGGTCAATAATAGAGCCTGCCTCATAGGGCTAATGTGTAAGTTAAATTAATAAGTAATATGTAAGCATTAGCTTTATCATTCATCTGACGAATGTCTGTTGACCACCTGCTATTGCCAGGCATTGTGCTAAGTGCCGGAGGATCACGGTGAACAACATAGATACGTAGACCAGTTGACCACGCTTTTGATTTTTTTTTTCTTTTTCTCTTTTCCTTCCCTCTATTAAGAATATCTTACTTATCTCTCTTGACCATCACTCTTTCTAACTTATTTATTTGGGGGGATTGTCTCAGGGGTCACCTCCTTTGGGCTAGTCCCTCCTCTGGCTCCCATAGTGTCCCATATAGACCTTTGACTTAGCCTTACCACCTTGAATTGTCAGAAATGTCTGTCTCCCACTGGCCCAGGGCAGGGACTCAGTAGTACTCATCTTGGGGCCCCCGGCCCTCAGCCCAGTGCTGGGGGTTTGGCAGGGTGTTCAGTACATCACTTTTACACTGACCTGGAAGAACTGTCTCCTGTCACTGTCAGCTCTTCACTGCTCTTTCCTGGGCTGTTCTGTCAATATCTGCCCTCATCATCACTATTCAGAGTCTTTGCCGAGCCCCTGCTGCGGACACAACCGTACCGTGGAGCCTATGCTGAGTGGGCCCAGGCCTCAACTGGATCCAATGCAAGTCATTTGAGCAGACGTTGACATTCATCTATTTGAGAGTCAGGGAAGAGCAGAGGTGACTCAGATAGGACAGAGCTGTCAACATAGAATGGGACTTCAGAAGCCATCCAATTCACCTCCCTGCCCACAAAGAATCCCTCCAAATCATCCGTACCAAGTGGTCAGCTAGCCTCTGCCCACTGCCTGCCCACTGCTCATGACCCCCAAGACAGTCCATCCCATTGTGGGTGGCCCCAAATGTCCATCTCTTGTTCCTCGCCCTGTTCTCCAAAGATGTAATGGTGAATTGCAGGAGGCGGTGTCAGGGGACTTCGGTTGAACCTAACTCTCTACCCATATTAGTGGATATCACTTACTTAATGTCTGTGTGTGACTAGGCATGTTTAATCTTCGCAATATCTGTGGAGCAAGTCTTACTATCCCGATTTTACAGATGGGAAAACTCAGGCCCCAAATGGGCTCAGTATGAGGAAACTACCCACCAAAATCACACCACTGATAGGTGATAAGATGGGGGTTTGTCTCCTGTTTGGCTGATTCCCAAGTACAGGCTCTGGGTGGTCTCCCAGGCTGTCTCCCATTGTTGCCTTCAACCTCGAGGGATGGATGAGGGAGGTTGATTCCATGTTTGGAGATGGCTGGAGGGGTACCCACTTCCCAAGCCGTGGGCTGACAGCAGAGCAAGAAATCAGGCACCTGCTCTTCCAAGGGCCTCACCCACTTTCTGGTGCCTGTGTGATAGGCCCTTCCTCCTGCTGGCCTCAAACACCCAGGGCAAGACCCTGTCCTCTCCCCCGCCCCAACCTCTGGAAGTTCCCTGGGCTGGTATCTCGGTGTACAGCCAGCTGAGCTTATAAAGCCATGCTCAGTGTTCCTGGCAGGGCCTATGGGTACAGACCCTGGGTCCCCCTCTCTGAGGCCAGCTCAGACAAGGTCATTACCATTGTTGTCCGTCTTCTAGTGCCCTACAGGGAGACATTCCAGAGCCTCTGGGGAAAGTGGTGCCACAAAAAGGGACAATAGTTCTAGAAACACTCAGAGGTCACTGGGCTGGTGCAAGACTGGGGACGGATGACCAGCAGAGAATATTCACAGGGGGACAGGGAAGTGGGGCTGTCAAGAGGGGTATGATACTTCCCACACCCCTGATGACAAATGAGTGAGGACAAAGAAGGTGCAATTGGGGGTCAAGTAGCTGGGGCTCCAGTCCAGACCCAGCCACTTACTGTGTGTGATTTTGGGCAAGTCATTTAACACTCTCTGAGACTCAGTTTCCCCATCTGTAAAAGGAAGATCATAATGCTTCCCTTTTAGGGTCCTTGTGTAGATGAAATAAAATGTTTTATGCAAACGGCTTAACCCCTACCTGGCAGAGATGATATGCTCAATGCAAGTACTTATTATCTCGGTCATGGTGGTAACAAAAATACTTCCCTCCTAGTAGTAATTAAAATAGTCACATTGTCAGGAATAAAGACGCAGACATACAGAATGGACTTGAGGACATGGGGAGGGGGAAGGGTAAGCTGGGAAGAAGTGAGAGAGTGGCATAGACATATATACACTACCAAATGTAAAATAGATAGCTAGTGGGAAGCAGCCGCATAGCACAGGGAGATCAGCTCGGTGCTTTGTGACCACCTAGAGGGTTGGGATAGGGAGGGTGGGAGGGAGACGCAAGAGGGAGGAGATATGGGGATATATGTATATGTATGGCTGATTCACTTTGCTATAAAGCGGAAACTAACACACTATTGTAAAGCATCTATACTCCAATAAGGATGTTAAAAAAAAAATAGTCACATCGTGTGGCCCCTTTGCAGTCGACAAACCTGTCTCTGACCATCATTTCCTTTCCTTTGTCTGAGACCTGCCGGGCTGGCCAAGCTGGGGTAAGGGTGCGGAGCAGAGCAGTGGGCAACAGGGGGGTCCAGGGGCTGCACCTAAGAGATTTCCATTGTCATGGCTGGTTTCGGTCCACGGAGGGGGGCTGCCGCTGGATCTGGGAGATGAAGAGCTGGGAAAACAGGTCAGTGTGTAAGCTGCAGGGGCTGACGCTGGAGTTGGTGACCACAGTGCTATGCTGCCATAGCTCGTCTTTGTAGGCCAGTCCCCCGGGATCTCCCACTGTCCCCAAGCACCACAATCCCATCCAAATCCCTTCCCTGATCTTCCGCAGCTGCATACACAGCCCCCAGTAGCCTCTAGCTGTCCCCTTTAAAGTTCAAGGCCCAAGTTCAGCCCGGTAGGCTCTGACCTTTTGGAGGCCCCAGCAGGTACGAGGCCAACTCTGAACAGGGTCCGGGAAAGCAGCCCACCTGCCTGCCGGGAGGAGGCCAGGGTGGGGTGGAGGGAGGGATCTGGGGTCTTTGTCTGGGCCTGGGCTGCCCAGTGCCCCGCTGGCTGCAGCTGCTAGAATGTCGATCGCTCCCCAGCCGCCTGCCGCCCCTTCCCAGCCCCGAGAAGGCAGCGGCTTCATCGTTTTGTCTTTCCAGGGTCTGTCAATGTCTCCTTTGGGGAGCTCGTTCGATGACAGCTCCAGAAAGCTGCGTGGAGCAGAGAGGCCAGAATTCAAACAGCCGCAAGGAGGGACCCCCGCAGACCCCCAATTTCCAGAGGCATACAGATCAGAAGGCAGAAAACACTGCTTCTGTTCTTCTGCAAACGTAGATGGTTTTATTCATCATGCTCCCGCCCCCTCTCACCCCTGCCCTTCTCCTCTTCTTTATCCCTGCTCAGCGCAGTGCTGCAAAGAGCTCCTCTCATCTATTCTGCACAGAGGCCTGGGGATGAGAGGGCTGACAGGTGTCTCGTTACCGGTCGCCAAGCATTGTAAGGAAGCTGCTGACCCATTGTTCCTGGGCTCTGCCTACAAAGGAGCAAGAGGAGAGCAGCCAGCGGCTAGAAGGTGTGTGGCCACACTGTGGGTTCCCTAGTGTGTGCGCCTCCCGCTGGAGCCCGCAGACCTGGGAGGGGCACCTGCCCTGTGGCAAAACTTCCCAGGCTTCAGTCGAGAAAATGAGGCCACTGATCCCTTCCTTCCTCCCAGGTTGACTCGGGTACCCAGCGCGATAGTGGGTGTAAATCACCCTGCACAGGAACTCACTACCTCCCATGTCATCCCTCCGGCTCAACGTCACCCCACCCCATTCCAGGCACACAGCACCTCTTTCCTCTCTTCCTTCTCCTTTCCTTTCCGCTCTGAACCCTTAGCCCTTGATTCCCACTTCTGCCTTCCATCTCTGCTAATCCCCAGCCCTGACTGCAAGTCACTTACTCACCTTCTCCAACGATCATCTTCCTTGATTGTAGAGCTGGTCATGGAATCCGCCCCCCCACCCCACTCAACCACCACGTTGTGGAATGAACTAATCCCTGCACTGGACTGAAAAAAAGGAGGGCCTGGGACATGGTGGGTGCCCCATACATGTCTGCCATTGCTTTCATTTTACGTGTGTGTGTGGGTGCGTATCTCAGAAGAAGATGAATCCAGAAATAGACCCTTCAGAGTGAAAGAGGAGTCTCTGAAAAAGGAAGACAGGACAGTTACCCCGTACCCCTCCTGACCCCGTCATGACTCTTCACGGTGGCCACCCCCCCCCATCTCCCTCTCTTCCTTCTCTCTCTCTCTCTGCACTTGCTAATGCACGGGATTCCTGTTTCTGAAAACCCCCCTGGCAAGCAGATTTAGGGGCTGGTTACCTCCCCTCTCCTGCCAGACTTGCCCTCCTTTCTGACCAACCCTCTTGGGTCTAAGCCACTTGTCTGCCACTGCTTGGCACACACAGGGGAGGAGAGGATCCCAGCACCCCATCCCCCATCCCGCTGCCCTGCAGGGCGCCTAGGAGAGTATTCCTGTGCATCGGTGGGAAACATAGCTCAAATCCGCCTTTTCCCCTCCATGTTGTGGACTGGAAAACCACATGTGTGCACGGATGCACGCTTTTCTTAACACATGTGCATGTTTGTGCAACTCACACAACCAGGTCCGCACACACCCCCTTCAGGTTCCTGTACTTGCACGTGTGTGACATGCATACGCATGTGAGAACATGCATGTGCCAAAGCATGTGCTCACGCGTGCCCAGGCAGCCCTTCTTTTGGACCACTCCACTTGCGTGGTGCATGCTGGCGTGTGGGCGTGGACGTGCCCACAGCTGCTCCTGCCTCTTCGGCAAGTGAGTAACAAGACAGCCCCCTTGTTACCATGTCGTCTTATTAAACACGCGGCAGTTTAATAGTCGGTTATGAAAAGCTCTTTATTAAAAATAATAAGAAATGGCCCTCTTGTTCCACAACTTCTGAGCCACGTTTGGCCGCCCAGGCTGGCAGGTTATTAAAGTGGGAGCAAGCATCTTTAATACGCCTTCTGCGGCGGCTCTTTGGTGGATCTGCCTCATTACCAGCTGGCTGGTCCCTGCTGCCTCGGTCTCCCCAGCTCGCCCCCTCAGACGCAGGGCCAGGGGAGTGGGAGGAGGCTTATGGGAGATGCGCCCCGGGGGAGCAAAGGCTCTGCTCCGCTGGCCTGACCTCTGAGGATCGCTTGCTGTGTGGCGACATGGTCCCCTATAGCTGCAGGGCCCCTGGTCCCGGGGGCGGCGAGTGTGAGGGTAGCAGGCAGGCTGCCATCCCAGAAGGAGTACCTCCTTCAGGATCATCTCCTGCCGCCTCTGTGGGTCTGAAGTAACCATGCCCTTTCCTTCCCTCATTGCCTTCTTGACCCAAGAGAGGGCAGCCCCGTGGCAATGCTGAGCCAGGAGCATGAAGACGAGGATCGGTCCAGCACTCCTCAAATCCGGCTGCGGACGCGAATCCCCTGGGATCTTGTTAAAGTGCTGATGCTGATCCAGGAGGCCTGGGCTGGGCTCGATTCCACATGTCTAACAAGGCCCCGGGGGATGCTTCGGATGCTGGTCCACGGACCAAACTCTGAGGAGCAGGGCCCCATGTGCCTTTTGGGCAAGGACAAAAGGATGTCACCTCAATGGCCAAAGGTTTCAGCTCACCACTCGCAGGGCTTGGCACACCCCTCAGAGCGAGAGCTCCTCCAGGGTGAGGGGTTACGTCAGCTGCTCTCCGTTGCCTGCCTCCTCGTGGTGCCCAAGCCAGGGATCTGCTTACAGGGCTGCCTGAACTCCAAGAAGGAGAGGAAGGAACACTAATGGTCATTGAGCACCTACTATGTGCAGGGAACTTTGGTGTAATCGTCACTACTATAGCTGGCAACGCAACTATTGTCCCCATTCTAGAGATAAAGAAACTGAGGCTCAGAGAGCACAGCCGTTTCCCAAGGACACCTGGCTACGTGGTGTCAGACCAGTCTTTGATCCTACGTCCGCAGGTCTCCCAACTCCTGTTTCTCCCACCAGAGCAAAACAGGAACTCCCCATGGTGTACTCTCTGCCTCTCCCCCAGCAGCCGCCTTCCCGGAGATGGAAGACGTCGATGCAGGGACCATGGACCTACCTCTTTACATCTTGCAGCATCCACTCCCTAGTGAACCCTCAAACCCCTTTACCAGCATTAGTTGCAACTATAAATATGTCTCCCCACCTCTGTGAGATGCTCGGGGCAGACAACACAGAAGCTTGGTTTGTGGATGGATTTCAAGGCGTGAGGTGCACAAGGGGATGCCTTTTTTAGCCAGGCAGCTGGAGCCCAAGAAGAAGGAGCCCTTTTCAGCATCCTCCTTGCTCCAGGTGCCAATGGAAAGGAGATAATAGTAGTAGCAGTGGTAGCAGTAGCAAAGCCAATATTCATTGAGTGCTTACTATGTGCTACTTTACATGTGTTATCTCTCTTCTCCCAAAATCTCTAACATATAACTACTTTATTCCCTCCTTCAGATGAAGGAACTGAGGGTCAGAGAGATTAGGTTATTTGCTGGAGGACACACCGCTAATATGACCCTGAGCTGGGCTTTGTACCCAGGCAGCTCAGCTACGGGGCCCATGTATTTCACCATGCTTCACAGAAATACCTGAGACTGAAAGCGGTCTATGGAAAATCCTTGCCCATGTTGAGAATCACAGAATCACATAATGGTGGGGCTGGATAGGGATTACAGAGCACTGAGTACCTCCTTATCATTTTACAGATGGGTAGACTGAGGCCCAGGGGAAGGGACCCTTGAACCATGTGCCACGGAAAGTTAACCGGAGAGCTGGGACTCAAACCCAGGTCTCCTCTCTTGCAGCCTCGTTGCAACCTTGGGAAGTATCGCCAGGATCCTCTCGGGGTGCAGTTATCCTGAGGCAGGCTGCTGTCTTCTGGGAAACCGGAAGACAGTGTGTCCCCTGCTTAGCACAGATCCTGGTACATCAGCATTCAGTGACTGTGAGTCATTACCTCATTGTGCTTCATGCCGTTTCTCCATCATCCTGGTTTGGGATAGCACCCCACACCAGTTTCAGGTCCCCAATCTCCCCAAGGTGGCCAGTGTACTGCTGAAGTATGAGAAGCCAGCTTTTAAAAAGAGAGCTGTGAGCCCTCCCAGGTATTCCCAGAATATTCTCAGGTGCAGACTTCAAAAGAGACGCTTGCCAGCCCTCTCACCCATTAGTGGTGAGAGTGTAAATAGATGCTACTTCTTTGGAGGGTGATTTGACAATAATATCAAAATTTGAAATGCACAAACCTTTCAACCCATCCATTCCTGAGCTAGGAATTTACCCCCAGACTCATTCTTGTATTTGTTCAAGATACACACACACACACATGCACGCACACACACACACGTGTGGGCAGAAATATTTATGCAGCATTATTTATAACAGCAAAAGAGTGAAAACAACTGGAATGGCCATGAAGAGGGAACTGGTTAATAAGGTCTAGTTCACTTGTACAAGAAAATGCCACTGGGTCGGGGTGACAAACTAAGAACACAACGCTGGAGCCCAATTCTTTGGGTTTCGGTTCCTGCTCTGTCACTTACCATCTCTGTGAACCTGGACAAGTAACTGAACCTCTTTGGGCACATTTCTGTATAAAATGTGGGTGATTATAGGACCTGCTTCAGAAAGTCTAGGAAGATTAAATGAGTTATCTCATGTTAGTCACTTGGAATAATACCTGACCTAGAATAAGGGCTCAAAAAAATGGACACTCTTCCTAGGAGTGCGGAACTGTTGAAAAGAATGATGTAGCTTCATGTGCTGACTGAGAAAGATCTCTAAGGTATCGTTCAGTGAAAAAAGCAAGACCCAGAATGGTGCAAAAAAGATCCTTTTTGTATACATTTTTAAAAATAGCCCTAAATTATGCTTTTCTGTAATGTTTAAGTATTCTAATCATTTGTGCACATTACCTTTATTTTTAGAAATGTTCAAAAAAATGGTGTCTGGACTATGGAATTAAGAGCCTCTTCTGTTGTCTTCCTTGTATTTTTTGCATTAAAAAAATCTAATACATGTATAATGTACACTTTTTAATTTTTAATTGTAGTAAAAACCACCTAATGTGAAATTGACCATCTTAACCATTTCTAAGTGTACAGTTCAGGAGTATTAAGTATATTCACACTGTTGTGCAACCAATCACTTGAATTTTTTCATTTGCAAATCTAAAACTCTGCACCCATGAAACAACAGTTCCCCATTTCCCCCTCCCCCCAGCCCCTGGTAACCACCCTTCTACTTTCTGTCTTTATGAATTGGACCACTCTAGGTATCTCACGTAAGTGGAATCACACAGTATTTGTCTTTTGGAGACTGGCTTATTTCACTTAGCATAATGTCCTCTCAAGGTTCATCCACGTTGGAGCATATGTCAGAATGTCTTTCCTTTTTAAGGCTGAATAATATTCCACTGAGTGTATATGGTACATTTTGTTATCCATTCATCCATCAGTAGACACTTGGGTTGCTTCCACATTTTGGTTAGTGTAAATATGCTGCTATGAACGGAGATGTGCAAATATTTCTTCGAGATCCTGCTTTCAGTTCTTTTGGATACACACCTAGAAGTGGAATTGCTGGGTCCTATGGAGGATACACTTTTTTGAAGGATGGCTTTAGAGCTTTTCATCAGAGGCTGATGGAGCTCACTCCCTCCCCTAGAGAGAAACAGCCATCGCTCCAGCCTTGGAGAGGGAAGCTATCTTCCCCCGGGCCCTCAGGGAGCAGACAGCTCTTACCACATTCCTTGGGAATCCAAGAGTTGGCCAAACCATTTTAGAATATTCAGGAACATTTGAAAGACACTTCTCTTTGGTTTTGAATGTGCTTCGGGGCTAATGTTGGGCTGGGAGTGTATCTATCCATAATATTTGGGATGGCTGGAGTTTTGGCCGATTCAATGCAAATGAAATGAAGCTATGTTGGTAGCTTCAAGGCAGCAGTGGTTTCCTCCTTCCCACCACGATGCTTGGGGATGACCAGAGTTTTCCAGACCGGATTTAGACAGGTGCAAAAATTCACCCCATGGAAAATTGGCTTGTTCACTGCCTCTCTCTTTCAAAGAAAAAAAAAAGAAGATGTTAAATTAGGTGTTGAGTTCTGAAAAACCTCTGTCCCATTTTCTCCTGGACCTGAACCTGATTGCTGGCTGGGCAGAGGTGGTAATCAAGAGATGACACAGGCAGGCCAGAAATAGAGTGTCTTAGTCACTGCTCGCTCTACTTACACGAGAAGGGTTTATTGCCCAATCTTGAGAGGCAAAGCCAGGGATGAGTCGCAAGAATCCACGAGAAGCTTGGGAAGGTCTGTCTAGGGGGTGCTGCGAGCCTCACACCAGGACAGGCGGGCCTCAGGTGTGGGGTACGCTGGGGTTTAGGGAGCAGCGTGATGACTCTGTCTCCATCACCTGGGGCTGTTCAGGAGCAGCCTTCCACTCCCACTCCTGCAGAGGGTTTTGCCCTGGGGGTCTCAGAGATGCTATTCTAGCTCCGACAGCAGTTTGGGTGGAAGGGAGGAGAGACAGAATACAGATGGGCTGAAATGCCTCAGCTGGTCCCTGGGTTTAGCAGAGTGGACGGCAGAGAAGATGTAGGCATTGAAACATCTTTCCTTA
Organism: Balaenoptera acutorostrata; assembly: GCF_949987535.1. NCBI lineage: Eukaryota > Metazoa > Chordata > Mammalia > Artiodactyla > Balaenopteridae > Balaenoptera > Balaenoptera acutorostrata. The sequence goes on along the minus strand of NC_080064.1, from coordinate 13,852,002 downwards.
GGACTCAACTTGCCCTTGCTGTAGGCAGCTTCCATGTCAGTTATCAGTCATAACAGGAGATGATGGTAGGATCTGGCCAGCGAGAGGTGATGATGATGGCAATGGTGTTGATCATGAAGACGACAGTAGCTTCTACTTACTGTTTGCTGTATACCAAGTGACAGTGTGTTTGCTTTCGAGCCCGGAAGGCAGACTGGACCCGAGACAATCATCGTAACACAGCATGCAAAGGTGCTGTAATCGGGGACACATGGGGTGGGCTGTGGAGGCACAGAGCCAGGGATCTGACCTGGGAATCGGACTCCCCTGAGCCCGTGACATCTTGGCTTGGCTTTGAGGATGAGTAGGAAGGAATCAGGGGAAGACCGGATGGGCGTGGAGGAGAGAGGATCACACAGAAGGGTCTGCACTGTAACAGCGTGGAGGGCATTGGGGAGTTCCTGAAGGTTTTAATCAGCAAAGGGGCAGGATCCCATGATCCAATTTGTGTTTTTAAAAGCTCGCCCACTGCTGCTGCGTGGAGAATAGATTGGAGGCAGGTAGAAAGGGAAGCAGGAGCACCAGGCAGGTGTCATTGTACTGGAGAGAGTGACCTGCACTCAGTGGGTAGTCATGGAGATGGAGAAAAGAGGATGGATTTGATATCTGGGAGATAGAATCGGCAGGGCTCAGTAATGGATTGGATACAAAGAACGAGGAGAAAGGCATCGAGGAAGATAACAGTGAACGTTGATTGAGCACACACTGTGTGCCAAGTGCTGTTCTAAGCATTCTACATGTGTCATCTCACTGACTCCTAACCACACCCCTAGGACACATGTGTATTGCGGCTCCATCTTACAGATTAGGAAACTGAGGCTCAGAGAGGTTAAATAACTGGCTAATGGTCACACAGCCAAAGTGGTGGAGCCATGCTGCAAACCCAGGGGACTGACTGCACAGCTTAGGGCCTTAACCCTTAATCATCAGTGGTACCTACCTTTTCTGGCTTTTGGAGGGATGCAGATACCGTTCACTGAGACAGAGAACGCTAGAAAGAGGAGTAAGTTTAGGGACAAAGATGAGTTCCCTTTGCGGTGTGTTAGTTTGGGGTGCTTTAGAAGAGTCAAATGTTCAGGTATGGAGAAAGGAGTCTAGGAAAGGCATCTGCCCCTGAATGATAAACCCAAGAAGGCATCATCATGAAAGAGGCAGTGATACCAAAGTCCCTGGCCATGAAATGTGATGAGAAAGGAGAATGGTACAGGCAGAAAACATTCCATTGAACAGCCCCCATGATGGAAATTCTTAAGCAGGGGTGCAAATTGGAACCACCTGGGGATGGAGGAAAGCTTAAAAAATAGAGCCCTGAGCTTTAAATCAGAGGTTTGGGTGGATCCCAGACTCATGTATTCTTCAAAGCTCCCTTAAGCCCCGAAGACCTCCACGGAGACTGCTTTACCCTGGCCAGCCTCATGCAAAACCAACCCCTTATTCTGCCTTGTCTGTTGCCTCTCTCCTAATGGTGTTGCCTGTTAGCCATGGGACCTGACTGCAGAGTCTGAAAATCCTCTTGGAGACTGTCCCATAATGTGCACCCAGACACCTGTCCTCCAATAAACAAACAACTCACCTGCACCCTGTCGAGGGAGGGGATGTTGACACCATGAACCTGGAGAGTGTGAAGCAGGTCTTTGAAAGTCACTGAAGACTTTGATGGCACCGTGGTGGCACTTGTCTCCTGAAGGTTCCAGAAAATGTTTGGGTGTGCAGAGCTAGTCAAGGGAGAGACAAGGCAGTGGCTTGAGAGCTGGAGCTCTGGGCTCAGGTGGACCTGAGTTTGAATTCTCGCCCTGTCACCACTACTTGTGTGAGCTCAGGCAAGTTAGGATTCGATTTCCCCATCTGTAAAATGGGGATAACAGAACAACCCTCATTATCATAGGAAGATTGAATTCGATTCTGGATGCTAAGTATCGATACTTAGCCTAGTGCCTGGTCCAGAAAAAGAGCTTAATAGTAATAATAACAATCATCATCATCTACGGTGCGGGCAAAAAGACACACCCAGAATCTAGGATTGTAATAGCCTGGATTTTCATTCTGGCTATACCTGTCTTAACCTGGTTCTCCAAAAGCAGATCTAGTCCCTGCCTAACAATGGGCATATTTCTGTCCCTTGAAGACCCCAGCTTGATCCTGTCTCAGAGTCTTTTTTTAAATTGAAGTATAGTTGATTTATAATATTGTGTTAGTTTCAGGTGTATAACCAAAGTATAAACTTATTCAGTTTTACATATATAATTTTTTAAGATTCTTTTCCATTATAGGTTATTACAAGATATTGAATATAGTTCCCTGTGCTATTCAGTAAGTCCTTGTTTATCTGTTTTATACATAGTGGTGTGTAATGTTAATCCCACACTCCTAATTTATCCCTCCCTGCCCCCTTTCCCCTTTGGTAACCATAAGGTTTTTTTCTAACAAACAAGTTGAATCTGTTACTGTTTTGAAAATCAGTTCTTTTCTGTTTTTTAGATTCCACGTATCAATGCTGTATATATCATATTTGTCTTTCTCTGACTTTATTCAGTATGATAACCTCTAGGTCCCCAAATACACAAAGAGCTCATACCACTCAATATCAAAGTCTTTTTTCTTGCCCTTCCCTCTGCTGGTACACTCACTCCATCCCCCACTACCCTCCTGCCAAGAGGGTTAGGCAGTGGCCAGATCATGCAGGGCCTCATGGGTCAGAGTAAGGAGTTCAGGGTTTCTCCTGGTTTCAAAAGGAAGCTATAATAGTCAGGTATTGCCACATAACACTGCATAACAAACCACCCAATGGCTTAAAGTAGCGATCATTTGTCCTCACTCATCCACGGGTTGGCTGCGGGTAGCCTAGTCTAGCCTTGGCTTGGCTGGGCTTGCCACCAACCATAGATGGGGGCCAGGTTTGCCCCACATGTATACGTCCTCTTCCTGGAGCCAGTGGATGCCTCCAGGCGTGATCTTCTTGAGGGAACGGCAGAAGCACGAGGTTTAAGCTGAAATAGGTGGTGTCTCTAAAGGTCTAGTCTTGGAACTGGCAAACTGTCACTTCCACTCTCATTCAGTTGGCCAAAGCAAGTCTCTGGCTGTACCCAACATCACCGGGATGGAAACGTGTATTCTGCCTCTAATGGAACGGACAATAAAGTCATATGCCTAAGGGCATGGATGAAGAATTAGGAACAATAGTGCAATCCAGCATAGAAGCCACTGGTGGGTTTTCAGTAATTTGGCAGTGGTTCTCCAACTGGGGGCAACTTTGCCCCCAAGAGGACGTCTGACAATACCTAGAGATATTTTTGGTTGTCTTAACTGGGGATGGGTGCTGCTGGAATCTAGTGAGTAAAGGCCAGAGAGGCTGCCAAACATCCTTCCATGCACAGAACAGCCTCCAAAGCAAAAAATTATCCAGTCCTAAAGGTCAATGAGAAATGCTGCCGTAGAGAGAGATCTTTATATTTACACATCAGAGTTATGTTTCTGGCTGCTGTGCTGGGAGTGTTCTCTAAGAGGGTGCGGGAAAGAAACAGGCCATTATTTCCTCCTCGTCCTCTTCCATCCTTCTCCACCACCTCCTCCTCCCCTTCCTCTACCCTTCCTTCTTCTTCCTCTCCTCCTCCTTCACCATCTTCTCCTGACGAAGTTATAATCACACCTCTTCCGGATTGGCTCTATCCCTGCCTGCCACACTCTGGGGATGTCTAGCTAGAGATGAATTTGATCACAAGGTAAGAATTAATAGGACAAAATTTCTCCACCTCCTAAGTTCCCATATCACGCCCTGGGTACAGGCACTATGGACAAAAAATTCCAATCCTTGGGGGTCCATCCACAATGATGTTCTAAGCCGGGAGGCAGGAAAGAAGCTGCCTGGGCACACCATTTGCAGTAGAACAAACCGGTTCCCTCAGTCCTTAAGGAAGGGACCTTAGGCATGTGGGGAAGACCACCCCCAATGCCAGGTCTGGAGGGCCACGTTCATAACTGTGAAATGAAGCTGAGCTCTGAAGCCGAGGGAGGCTGGCTCAGAGCAGGAGCTGGTCTGGAGCACATGGGAGGGAAGCTGTGGGCAGGTTCTGGGTGCAGCTGCAGAGAGAGTGACCCTAAAAATGTAAATGTCCTACCCGAGACCACTGAGCGGAAATCTCCTCTGGGGTTGGGTCCCTGAAGTCTGTATTTTGGACACGCTCCCTGGGTGATTCTGCTGTGGCTCATACAGGCAACAGCATTTGAGAACCGCCAGTGGAGACCCTGGCCTCCCCATGCCGCTGACGCCTCGTCCCTCTCTTCCCCAGCGACTCCCCCGAGCCAGTGCCAGCGTCCATCCCACAGGCCCTCTTCCAACAGCACCCACTGTCTCCCCCTCCCCCCACAGTGCTTCGTGGGACAGACTAGGAGCCTCCAGGAGGGCTGGCAGCTCCACTTAAGGAAAAGGAAACTGCCACTCACTGCTTCCCACCAGCCTGTGTCATGCCGCTGAGGATGGCTCATCTGTCTGATTTGGGAGTAGAAACCCCGCCCCCATCAGAGGAGAGCCTGAGATTGGGCTCGTGCATCAGTCCAAACAAGACGATTCAAAAGAAAACAAAATTCCTCATTCTAACAAACAGTCCCTCAGTCTTTCTCTCTGCGTAGCTGCAGCTCATGGACAGCATGATAGGTTGCCCCTGACCCTGAGGCTTAGGACTGATCCTAATCTTAACCAGGGGGTTTGTGAGGAGCCCTGGACCAGTGTCAGGTGTCTATGTATCAAAGAAAGTTTGCTCTGACCTCTTACCAGGGAAGGGGTCCCCTGCCTTGGCTCTCTGATCAAGCATCTGTCCAGGTCTCCATATCGACAACTGGTTCCACCAAGTCCTCACTCTTAATTGCCTCTACACAGCATGTGGGTTCCTCCAAAACTCGCCCTTGCCATCCTTTCCCCGTCCAAGCTCCAAACAGTAGCCATCACAGCCAGTGTAGAGATACTGACAGTTCAAAGTCCTGTGAATTAGCCCTGTTTAATAGTTCAGATGGTCCACATGTCAGCCCACAAGCCTGGGACCAACAAGGGTTTGGCTGCCACCTATGTGGGCATCAGAAATCCACGTGACACTCCAACTTCCCACCTGGTCTGTTCTGGTAATGCCAAGTGGGCACAAGGAGAGTCTGCTCTTACCAGGTTTCACTTTCCAAGAAGATTGATGACAGTTGCCTGTGCCACCCAAGGGACCCTGGGAGGCATCTCAGGTGTTGGCACTGGCGTCATCAACATCATTGTCTTCACAGATGTATTAGTGTTCTTGTTGCTGCTGTGACAAATGACCACAAACCAGTGACTTAAAACAACATGAATGTATTCTCTTCCAGTTCTGGATGTCAGAAGTTTGAAATGAGTCTTACAGGGCTAAAATCAAGGTGTCGGCAGGGCTTGTTCTTTCTGGAGGTTCTGGGAGAGAACTTGTTTCCTTACTTTTTCAGCTTCTAGAGGCCTCCTGCATTCCTTGGCTTGTGGCCCCTTCCTCCATCTTCAATGCCATCAGTGTAGTGTTTTCTCTCATAGCTTCTATGGTCTCCTGGCCCTCTCACTCTGACTTCCCCTGCCTCCCTCTTATAGGGATCCTTGTGATTACATCAGGTCCACCGGATAATCCAGGATAATCTCCCCATCTCAAGATCCTTTACTCACATCTGCAGAATCCCTTTTACCATATACATAACATTTGCAGGTTCTGGGGATTAGGATGAGGACGTCTTGGGGGCCATTATTCAACCTCCCCCAATAGGTACCATTTACTGAACACTAAACAGATTGCAGCCCTGTGCTAAGCACTTCTACACACATTAACTCATTGTGTTTCCCAACGTTCCTGTGAGGCAGGTGATATTATTTCCTCTGCTTTACACATAAGGAATGGATACTCAAAGAGGTTAGGGAGCTCATTCAAGGAAGTGGCAAAGGTGGGATTTGAACCCCCGCTCTTTGTGATAACAATACTGTGCTCTGAAACTATATGATACCGCCTGTCCATAGCACCCCTCACCCCTCATTCAAAGCAGCAGACTTTCCAGTTACGGCACTTCAAGTCATCTCCTCTTCCACTACCCTGCCTCCCTTCCCGACTTGCATGGAATGGAGACAAACTTCCACCCACAATCAGAAAGAAGTCCCCAAAGGGGACCCGACAACCTTCTCCCCCAAGTCCTTCTCTTAGTAAGGTACCTACCCGGCCAGCTAAGCTGCACCTCTGCTCCCAGGCCAGCCTTCTCTCAAGGGGAGGAAAGACAGACCATCTGCACTGTCCCAAGATTCCTCCAAGAAGGAAGTGGAGGAGGAATTGTCAGAAGAGATGAGCTCAAGGCTCTGGAGAACGCCAGCCCCTCGCAGCCGACATGGAGAGGCCGACCTCATTGAGTTTGTCTTATCTCTGGGGCTTCTGTCACCTCACTCTCTCCTGCCACCTGGGCTCACGAGCTATTTCCGTCTCTGCTTCAGATACGGGACCGTGATTTATTGATTGTAATAAACATGGCTTAACCCGCACTTTAGCCACACAGCTCACTCACCATATAAACAAATCCCAGGCCTGAAGGCTGATGGACCCTCAGTGCTATGGACGGATGGACGGAGTGCTGGGTTAGAAGGAAGCTGGGATGCTGGGCAGGGGGAACCATTTGGGTGAATGGATGGGCTCATTTGCAACCAGAGAATTAAGGCTCATCTGCCCCCCACCCACGTGTCCTTATTGCCCCATCAGTTATTCCTTAAGGGGATCTTGTTCAGGTGCTGCTGTAAGCGGAGGGTGCCAGAGTCCATTGCAATCTCCAGCGCCCTCCTCAGCCCCTCTCTGGCATCTCATGGGCATTTATTTAATTTAGGAGAGCCCAGTCTTTGTCTTATTTCCTTTCCTGCTGTGGAGAAATGCAGCTGCCTTTGAGATGAAGCGTCAGCTGCTTTTTTTGCACTAAAGGATTTCCAAGTACGTCAGACAGCCTTACAACCATCAGCAGGCTTTGAGGGGTAACATCTGGGGGAAAACTGGAGGGGTATCCCTGTAAGGAGGGGTTTCCCTTCGTGCAGATGACAGAATAGGAAGCAGCACATGTACTGCAAGGGTGGGGTACCTTTTTACATGCTCAGTTCCCAGCCTGGGGTGTTACACATAGCAGGTGCTCACTGAATAATCGTTGATGATATTGTAGCAATGGGGCTGATACTGACACTCAAGGTCATGGAGGGAGGGGGTGAGGATGATGAATGGAGATCCCTGAGGGCTGACACTTGGTTTTGTTTACTGCTGCATTCCCAGTGGCTATGAGAGCACGTGGCACATAAAGGGCGCTCCACAAATATTTGCTGAATGAATGAATGCATGAATGAATGAGGGTGGTGAGGTGGGTGGTGGGGTGGTAAGGGTAGGCCAGGTGTGAGTGGGGTGGAAAAGACATCTATGCAAGTGATATAACAAGGATGGTGATGGAGATGACCTTGGCTGGGATGATGTCATTGAAAGGTAGAGTGTGATGGTGGAGTTGGTAGTAACAATGTCATTGGCTGTCTTGGGTTGCAAGGGATGTAGGTGGGCTTGGGGTTCCTCAGGGGATGTGAAACCCTCCGGCTACTGCTGGACCAGGCCTCATGGAGAATGGAGCTTCGTTCAGGAGCTGGTGACTGGCACGCGGCTCCCGATCTCTGCTCTCAAAGCTTCTATCATCTCCTGCCTCCCAGCCTCCATCCACAATTTTTTTTTTTTGGCCATGTCTGCTCCTCTGCATTCCTTAAGTGTCTGTCTCTCTGTGTCTCTCTGTGTCTCTCTCTCTCGTGCGCACACACACACACAAACACACACACTCATTTATGGTAGGCATGGCACTCAGAGCTGGATGGTTCAATAAGGCGGATTTGTGCTCTTCAGTTAATCACCACCCCAAAGGAGAGGAGAGGGTGGTATTCCCAGCGCCTTCTCTGGAGTCTAACAGAGCTGGCTCAAATCCTGATGCCAGGCAAGTTCCTGAGTCTATTTTCTGCATCTTTGAAATGGACATGATAATAACAGCGCTGGCCTCAAAGGACGGCTGTGAGGATCAAGGAGGTCACGTGCGGGGGAGTTCTTGACACAGTGCCCAGCACGCAGGACACGTTCAACACGAGTCTGCTAGTATTCCCAGGTACCTCATGGGCTTTCCTCCAGCCTATCCACAGGGTGGATGCGGATGCCTTTGGTTCAGGCCTTGATCCTGGATCCAGTCGGCCGTGATCAAGTGTGGCACCACATGCGGGAAAGCCCAGTGACCCATGTAAGCGGAACCCCTGAGCCAGGTGCAGGGCAAGCACTCTATGGGCAGCTGGTGTCTGTGTGAGGACAGGCTGGCTGCAAGGCAGGGGACCCAGGAAAAATAGAACGAGAAGCTGTAGCTTTGAGGTCTAGACTGATGGGACCTTGCAAATATGGCAGGTGCTGGAGAGGTCCTCAGCTGGCCTCTCTGTCTGCTACTACTGGCCAAGGAAAGGAGCAAGCTGCAGAGGCCCTGGGTGCATCCCACCAGAGGACAAGAGAGGAAAGACACTGAGTAGGTATTATCCTGAGGCCTAAGACCTCAGTCTGGGCCCCTAAGGAAGGACCTCAGTGGGGAATCTCAGAGGAAGCAGGGTTCAGTAAGGGTCAGAGTTGACCTGAGAAGCCTCCTGGGCTGTAAAGGATGAATAGGTTTAGATAGAACAGGAATCCAAGGTGACGAGAACAGCTAGAGCAAAATCAGAGGCAGGAAGGAACGAAGCAATAATGTTCTCTGAGCGGAATGCTCTTGGCACTGTCCAGGGTGCTGAAAACCAGCCGTGAACAAAAGTGACAGAGACCCTGCTCACGGAGATGATCTTCTAGATAGGGTAGGACAGTCTATGTGAAGAAAGACCATACACAAATCAATTTGAAAAACCCTCCATGTGTAAATTGGTGCAGCCACTATGGAGAACAGTATGGAGGTTCCTTAAAAAACTAAAAGTAGAACTACCATATGACCCAGCAATCCCACTACTGGGCATATACCCTGAGAAAACCATAATTCAAAAAGACACATGCTGCAATGTTGATTGCAGCACTATTTACAATAGCCAAGACATGGAAGCAAACTAAGTGACCATCCACAGAGGAATGCATAAAGAAGATGTGGTACATATATGCAGTGGAATATTACTCAGCCATAAAAAAGAATGAAATAATGCCATTTGCAGCAACATGGATGCAACTAGAGATTATCATACTAAGTGAAGTAAGTCAGAAAGAGAAAGACAAATACCATATGATATCACTTATATGTGGACTCTAAAATATGACACAAATGAATCTGTCTGTGAAACAGAAACAGACTCACAGATATAGAGAATAGTCTTGTGGTTGCCAAGGGGGAAGGGGTTGAGGGAGGGATGGAGTGGAAGTTTGGGGCTAGCAGATGTAAGCTTTTGTATATAGAATGGGTAAACAACAAGGTTCTACTGTATAGCACAGAGAACTATATATTCAATATCTGGTAAGAACCCATAATGGAAAAGAATCCGTAAAAGTATATATATATATATAACTGAATCACTTTTCTGTATACCAGAAACAAACACAACATTGTAAGTCAACTATACTTCAATACAGAAACTAAAATTAAATAAATAAAATAACCTCCATGAAGAGGGTAAAGAGGGCTATGGAATAAGCCTAAGCCTAGTAAGCAGCCAGAGAGAGGCAGCAGGTCCTCCCCATCAGTCACCTCATGCCTCTAGGGGGCAGGAACTGTGACTCTATACCTACTTTACAAAGGAGAAAACAGGCTCAGAAAGTTTAAATAATTAATTTATCACTGTCTCTTAAAGCAGGATTCAAATACAGGTGGAGGTAGGGGACCCCGGAGTCCAGCTCTAACCACTCCCCACTCCATCTGGTCTTATGCTGGGTTTTTCCAGAAGGAGACCCCAAGACAAGGATTGGAGTGCACAGAGTTTATCTTGAAGGGGATCCTGGACACACTTGTAGGAGCACGAGGGAGTGAGACAGGGAAAGAAAGAGAAGAAAGTCAATCAATGGAGCAGGTTTCTGCTGTGGGCAACCAGGGCTCCAGCCCACTGGGGCACAGTGAACGAGAGTATAAAACAGACCTATGAGTTAGTCCAACAAAGGGGCGAGGGAGTTGGGGTGCTTATGCATCACCTCCCTTCCGTCTTTGGTTGGGGGCTGTTACCCACTCCAGCCTGCCCCTCTGTCAGGTGAGTGGGCTCTGGCCCCCAGTACACTGGCTGGTGGAAGCTGTTGGGTTGGTTTGAACAGGAATGGTGGGCACCAAGGACAGACTGAAAGGGCATCAACAGCATCAACCATCCCAACGTGTTGATACACTTCCAGGCACAGTGAGAGGATAATTTCCGGGGGAAGGAAGACCAACAAAGATCACGTAGTTGAGGACCTCAAGTGCTAGGCCAAATTTTAACTTTATCTTATATGACTCCTGGAGTCACATAGCAGGAGAGAAGGGAGAAAGAAGAGAATGAAAGTAACCACCAACAAAGCACCTGCTAGGAACAAACAGCTTTAAATCCATTAAATTCACTAAAGTTTGCAACAGCTCTGTAAGAAAAAAGACCTCTTTTAGCTGAAAAATCTGAGGCTCAACTGTGGATTTTTTCCCCAAAGTCCACAGCTCCCCATTGCAGAACCTGGATTTGAACCCTAGGCTAGCTGAGCTCCTGCACTTTCTGCCACATTGGGTCCCAAGTTAAGGAAACTGAGTCCTGGGGAGGCCTGGGAGAAAGCCAGCAACTTGCTGACTTAGCTCCTGAATTCCCATCACAGTGTGAATGTCAGCTACCTAAATAGCTTCGGTTATTTGGATAAATTAATCCTCCGAGGAACTGCATAAATATAGCTGGGAAGGCACCCTCATACACACAGAGATGCATATATATTTAACACGTACGAGGGGTGCATCGCTGCGTGCTGATAAACAGCCTGATGACAAGCAATGGAAAGAAGATATAAATACAAAAAATTATAAGCAGGGGCTGCGTGTAGGGCGCTGACAGCATGGGAGGACATGAGGGCTCCTCCAGGAATGGCCTACAGGGGGGTCAGTGAAGGATTTGTGTGACCCATGCAGGGAGAAAAGGTAAAGCTTCCCCAGGGAGGTACCCCTGTGGCCAGGCACATCCATGCTCTGAACTGGTGATCCCAGTCTCCTCAGTCCCCTTCACTGTGGGACTTTGGGAAGCCACACCCCCTCTCAGTTTCCACATCTGTTAAATGGAAACAATAAGACATTTGTAAAGATGAAATTAAACAGCAATGCATAAAGCACCCAGCCTTTGTAGAATAAGTTGATGGAGTCAGTGAGTGAACCCCAAAATCATGGTCCTACCAGGGTTTCTAGGAGGTTGGATTGTAGTGATGAGGTCCAAAGGCTTTGAACTCACCCATCTTTTCACTACCTCCATCCAGAGTAAAAAGGATCAGTGGACGTGGTCCCCAAGGGAAAGGACCGTCCGCCAAAGAGGAATTCAGAGCAGCTGTAGTTATTGACTCTATTATCTGCTAGCCCTGGGCTAACCAATGTATATACGTTGTTCCATTTAATCCTTACAACATCTGCATGTGGCCTTTGCTACTTTCTCTCCCATTTTCAAGATGAGCCTTTTTAAGGCTTCGAGCGAGAGGTGATATGACTTGCCCGTGGCTACACGACTAGTGCTATGGGTTGGATTGTATCTCTCAAAAATTCAAATGTGGGGGACTTCCCTGGCAGTCCAGTGGTTAAGACTTTGCTTTCTAGTGCAGGGGGTGTGGGTTCGATCCCTGGTCGGGGAACTAAGATCCTACATGCCTTGCGGCCAAAAACCCAAAACATAAAACAGAAGCAATATTGTAACAAACAAACACGTCAATAAAGACTTTAATAATGGTCCACAGCAAAAAAAAAAAAGTTTTTCTAAAAAATTCAAATGTTGAAGTTCTAACCCCAAGTACCTCAGAATGTGACCTTGAATTTGGTCACATTGAAGATGTAATTAGTTAAGATGAGGTCCTATTGGAGTACGGTGGGTCTCTAATCTATTATGACGGGTGTTCTTATAACAAGGGGAAATTTGGACAGATGCACCCACAAGGAGAGCGCCATGTGAAGATCAAGGCTGAGATCTGAGTGATGCTTCTACCAGCCAAGGAAAGCCAAAGCTTGCCAGCAAACATGAGAAGCTGGTGGAGAGGCCCGGAATTGATTCTTCCTACAGTCCCTCAGGAGAAAGCAACAGCCTGATCTCAGACTTCCAGCCTCCAGAACTGTGAGAGAATACATTTCTGTTGTTTAGGCCCCCCAGTTTGTGGTGCTTTGTTCCAGCAGCCCTGGCCAGCTAACGCAGTTGGGAAATGCAGAGCTAAGATTTGAACCCAGAGTCCTCTGGTCTCAGTGCCTGCCACTTCTCCGTGCACCAAGACATCCCTTTCACCCAGACCTAGCCTGCCCAGCCAAGGGGAGTTGGACAGAGGCTTTGCTTAGCCAATGCTTGGAGGAGGCAAGCCATAGAAGGAAGGGGTCTGCTGCAGGAAAGAGCTCTACAAATACCAGTCCTGGCCCTGCCAGGCTTCCTAATGAGAGAGCAAAGAGGACCCAGGCGGGTTCTGGGGAGCAGGGCCACAGCAGGGCCCAGCCTCCACTGGCAGGGGAGCAATAGGACCTGTGCTAGCTGAGAAAAGCCCATTAAGCCCACTGAGTCTTAAACCCCTTAAAATCTCTTGGCAGCCGGGGGTCAGCTCAGAGGATGAGCCAGCTGTGCCCACCACAATCCAGCTGTGTTGGTAGCTGTCCAAGCTGGGCTGGGTGCAGGAGTGGAGAAGAACGGGTTTGGGCGAACAGGGACCTGGAGCTGCACAGCCCACGAGTTGTCATAGTTACCATGATCTACCAAGTGTGAGCCAAAAGAGGCTGAGGTCTAAGGGGATTTGGTGAAGACAGCGGTACATGTGCAAGGGGCTGGGATGGGGAAGGCCAGCGTCTCCGGAGCATAGAGTGTATGCCAGACACCAGGCCGGGCGCTCTCCTTAACTTATTTTGTTTAGAATCCAGAAGCAGCCCTTTGAATGGGATAGTTTTATCTCTCTTTTACAGATGAGGAAACTGAGACCAAGAGAAGAGAGAGTTCTGAGTCAGGTCACACAGCTGCTGAGAGAAAGAGCCAGAAACTGGAACCTGCATTCTGTCTCCAGAGCCCCTGCGTTTTCTTCCTGCTCCACTAGGCTGCCGCCGGGACTCAGGGAGGGTTTACTTTGAGGGCCAGGGAAGGGATGCTGGGGCTTCCAGCCTGGCTCTGGGGTGATAAGGACCCAAAAGGCAGCAAGCCCCTCTACGTTTCGGAGTAAACCCAAGAGTTAACTTGATGGTAAAATTTCCTCGGATCCCAAGGCTGCCGGGCAGCACCCTAGACCGCTTCCATGAGCCAAATTAGGCAGACAGTTGAGAATAAAGATGTGGTCAAAAAAAGCACTCAACATTTCGCACAGGCCATGCCAGGGCTACTCTCTATGTGCCAGGGTAAACCAAGGGGTTGCTGGGGAATGGGCACAGCTGGATTCAGACCCATCCTGTACACTTCTACTTTCTGCCGATGGTGGTGACCAAAGGCAGCACATGAGGAGGCTGGAGGCTGGGATCTAGCCCCAGCTCTGGGGTCAGGTCTCTGACAGATGTTGTACATGACAGATCCTGCCACACTGATGAGGAAAGTGAGACACAATCAAGTTGCCCAGGGCTGCAATGACCACAGCCCCATGTACAAATCAGGGAGGGAGTGAATTCTGAGAGTCCCTTCCAGCTCTGATGCTCTGTCTGCAATAGCTAAGCAGCTGAAGTGGACAGGAAAGATTCTGTTGCTCCCAAAAGCTGAACTAGGACGTATGGATAGAAATGACAGAATTGTCAATTTGGTCTCCATCGAAGGAAAACTATGTGAGAGTCAGGCATCTCAGGAATGGGCTTGCTCTTCGGGTGGTGAGTTCCCTGTCTTTGGAAGCATTCAAGTGAGGTGGAAAGAGGTAAGCCCTTCTAGTCATTTCCATCACCATGCCCAACCAGTAGGCTACCTTATCATTCTCTGATGATGGATTTTCCTCCCAAATATGATCAGATCTGGAGCCAGAGGCAGGGAGAAGTCAACAAGTCACCGATGTTCATTCGTAACCCTCACCCTAACTCCTGTGCCTCCTGTAGCCTATCAGATGGGAGAGGATGGCCTGTGGGTCACCTCAGCCAGGTTCCTGACCATGTCACATTGATACTCTGTTGCAAGCTCCAGGAAGGCAGCCTGCTTATGGTGCAAATACATCTTGCTTTTTGTTATGAAAACAATCTGATAATTAGCACACAACTAGTTGCTTTTGTTTTAATGTCACCTCTATTCACACCACACTGAGACCACACACACTGGTATGATTCGGGGTTTTGAGTGATCCTGAAGGAGGATAAGAGGAATTTTACCATCCTGAAGGGGCAGGTAAACATGCTCACGATGAAGATTTGAAGATCTGACAAGGATGGTGAATGGCAAGAGGAGAGAGGAAAGCAGGTTCCCGGGGGAGGGCTTGGGGGTTCAGCATGGCTTGAGCCGGTCAGGAAACCTTCCAGGGGAGCTGATTCCAGAACAGAGACCTGACCGATGTGTAGGACGCACCCAGGATCAGGAGCAAGGAGTCACTGATATGACGAAAAAGAAAAAGTAGAGTCAGATCAGATCTTTTTCAGAGCCTTCCTTCTGGTACCTCAGGTGTTATGCTTTTTATTTTCCTGGCAGTCCCTCCCCCCCATCACCTGGTTGAGGGGACCACCCCCCGTCCTCTGCACCCACTACCGTGTGCTCACGTGTTTCCATGGCTGCACTGAAAGTAGATGAAGTCTTGTTAACAGCTTTCTACTCTACAAGACTGCAAACTCCTTGAGGGCAGACACTCCATGCTAATTCTTGATTTGTCCAGCCCCAGTCCCGGCAAAACTAATTACTAAACCGATGCATGGTACAGTGGTAATGACACGGTCTCGGGAGGTGGGTGAGACGACAGGTCTTGGAGCTAACTCCAGAAGCCCATCTCTGCCCCTTGCTGGCTCTTCTCTCTTAGACAAGATCTGAATGTTCTAAGCACATTTTCCTCATCTATAAAATGGGATAATAAATAGTGCTTACCTCATACAGTTATTGATAATATTTATTGAGTACTTTTTTTTAACATCTTTATTGGAGTATAATTGCTTCACAGTGTTGTTAGTTTCTGCTGTATAACAAAGTGAATCAGCTGTATGTATACATATATCCCCATATCCCTTCCCTCTTGCGTCTCCCTCCCACCCTCCCTATCCCACCCCTCTGGGTGGTTACAAAGCACTGAGCTGATCTTCCTGTGCTATGCAGCTGCTTCCCACTAGCTGTCTATTTTACATTTGGTAGTAAATGTAAATTGTATGTCAATGCTACTCTCTCACTTCATCCCAGCTTACCCTTCCCCCTCCCTGTGTCCTCAAGTCCATTCTCTATGTCTGTGTCTTTATGTCTTTATTCCTGTCCTGCCCCTAGGCTCATCAGAACCCTTTTTTTTTTTTTTTAGATTCCACATATATGTGTTAGCATATGGTATTTGTTTTTCTTTTTCTGACTTACTTCACTCTGTATGACAGACTCTAGGTCCATCCACCTCACTACAAATAACTCAATTTCATTTCTTTTTATGGCTGAGTAATATTCCATTGTATATATGTGCCACATCTTCTTTATCCATTCATCTTTCGATGGGCACTTAGGTGGCTTCCATGTCCTGGCTCTTGTAAATAGTGCTGCAGTGAGCATTGTGGTACATGACTTTTTTTGAATGATGGTTTTCTCAGGGTATATGCCCAGTAGTGGGATTGCTGGGGCATATGGTAGTTCTATTTTTAGTTTTTTAAGGAACCTCCATACTGTTCTACATAGCAGCTGTATCAATTTACATTCCCACCAACAGTGCAAGAGGGTTCCCTTTTCTCTACACCCTCTCCAGCAGTTATTGTTTGTAGATTTTTTGGTGATGGCCATGGGCACAAGTATGATTTCCTTGTTCTTCATGATAAGCTAAAGGTAAGTATTAGTAGCATTCTCATTTCATCAATGAAGTCGTGAGAGTCAGTCACCTGGCCAAGGTCACAGAGCTGGAGGGGACGGCCTGCGATTCAGAGTCAGGCACTTGGGGTCTGTGTCCCTAAGCCCTCTGACCCTGGCATCTACGAGAATGACATGAGATCACACACGGGAGTCAATCCCAGAGGGCCTGAGGTTAGCTCTTCTTCCTCTTTCTCTTTGCCTTCATCTTTGTCTTCTCTGAAGGCTTATCCTCCTCCTGCGCATCCTTATAATTGATAAAGTTGCCCTCTAATTGGGTGGGGAAAAAGCTAACATCCACCCCTTTCATCGATGGCTGAATTATCACAGGATCTGAGCATCTGGCACAGGGCGATGCACACAGTCAGTGCTGGTACATTTGCATTGAATAAATGAACGAATGAACTCATGAGCGATGGAGAAAACAACTTATAGTCCCCTTAGTGGATCCTGGGAAAGATTGACCCGGTGACAGGAAGCTCAGGACACACACAGAGCCTCCTCCCCACTTCTGCGGGCTTGGAGGAGGGCATCCCTTGGAGACCCCTGACCCTTCTGTTCTCTTGGGGGAGCTACCTATGGTCTCTGAGCCATACTTTCCTCACCAGTAAAACGGGGTCATGATTGGCACCTACTTCGTATGGTTACCAGAACAAATATTGACTGAATAATATTCAATTACTATTGTGCGGAAGAGTGGTCTCTTTATTCCTGGACAAAACAGAATCACCAAGACGTCTCGACCCTGTTCTTCTCACCAGAACAACCACCAAAATCCAGGGTCCCTGGGCGGAACCACCACTGCCATCTGTCTTGGAGGTAGAAACACCATTTCCAGGTCCAAATGCTCGCGTCTTCAAAGAGCAGAACAAATCCCACGGGGGTATTGACTGAAACCATTACGGATTTGTGGAAACAACACGCCGGCTGGGAATGGGAATCAGCTGCTGCAGTCTATTTCCATAAGGTAATAATAATGCACGCCTTTACTTTATGAAGTAGAATTTGTTACGGATGATGAGCCGTAAAAATTGCCGGGTGGGGAAAAAAAAAAGAAAGGAAAAAAAACTATAAATAAATTTGTAATTTTAACAGGGATTACCGTGTAATTGAGAGGGGAAGACAGCTTAATGGCAGAAGCAAAGGCCAACTCAGCCCCCACGATGTTAGCCGCACAGCAAAGCTAAGATGCTGAAGCAGAGTCATTGGAGGCAAGTTCTGGAAGGAAAAGTTAGCAGGCGTAAAGCCCAGAGAGCAGACCCAAGGAGAAGGGGGAGAGAATTCATTTGGTAACTATTTGCTGAGTGCCGCCTACATGCGCCTGGAACGAAAGGGAGGACACAATGGGGGCCACCCCCACTGACCATCAATGGACCGCCATGATGGATTTTAGACAAAAGAATGATGTGACTGGTTTTCTGCTTGAGGAAGCTCATTCTGGCTATAATATGCAAAATGAACTGGGAGGGGCAAGAGTGGAGACTGGAAGATGAGTTAGGGGACCACTGCCGTGACTCGGGTCGGAATGAGTGGTGGCCTGAATTAAAACAGAATAAGAGGAGACAGAGAGAAAGGAGATGGTCCAGAGGTATTAAGAAGTGGGGGACGTTGGGGCTGGTAAGGAATGGGTGTGATAATGTGGAAGGAGTCAGGTATGATGGCCACGGTTTCTGGCTTGAGCAACCTGTGTGGGTGATGGTACCCTCACAAATGGGATGTGTAGCTCAATCTTTGCCAGATTACATTTGAGAGGACTACAAGACTTCTCAGTGGAGATGTCCAGTGGAGGGATAGTCAGGAGAGTGATCTGAGGTGGAATGGAGATTGGAAAGTTGCCAAGAGAAAAATGGCCATTGAAGCTGGAGGTTGGGGGGTAAGTGAGTGAGAGTCCAGAAAGAATGAAAGGAAGAAGAGAGGAGGTCCAAGTCCAAAGTGGAGGGAATATTGATGCTGAAGGAGCAGAGAGAGGAAAGAGGCTAATGGAGATTGAGGAGGAGGACCAGAGAGACAACAGCAAAGATAAAGAGGGTGTGGTACTGATAGGGCTAAGGCTTACTCTAGACTGGCCTCCTTATGACCAGAGGTGGGTGTCTGTAGGACACTTGGCCAGGCCACGGTTGTTGTCAGCGGACATCTATGGGGCTACTCTTCTGGATTGGAAAAGTAATCAGCATCTTGAAAAACTGACCCACCAAATCCAGCCCCATCAGCTTTCTGAAATATTGGGGGAAATGGAGTCTTTGGAGATTTGAATCGAGGCTTTTCCTCTTAGCAGCTCAAGACCTTGGATGGGTACCTTGACATTTTTGAGTCTCAGTTTTCTCTTCTGTAAAATGGGAGAATAAAACCCTACCCTTCAAGACTGTTGTAGGGACTAAATGAGATGGGTTAAGGAAACTTGCCTGATGTATCATAAATGCTCAACAAATTTCGATTTGGTTTCCTCCCACTCACTGAGCCACCTGGCCTAGGACAATGTGATCTTAAAAGTAACCCAAAGAAAAATCATCTTCAAAATGGGCAGAGTGTGGAGGGTGCCACAGAGAGTGGGATGCTGGGATGCTGGGATGCAGCTCTGAGCAGTCATGGACACTCCCTAAAAGAGGTGAGTTGTTAATAGTTCCAGGAATGATGGGGAGGAGCTCAAAGGCCTGGGGGGAGGGGAACGTTCTAAAGGGATCCTGAGGTCCCTAGAAGCAGACAAGTGAGTAGAGAGGAGGATGGTCTGGCTGGACCTAGAATTCAACCCTAGGAGAAGGTGATGATGATCTGAAAATAGAGTGCAGGTGACCCCAAGGCAGCCAAGGACAGCGTCAGCCTCACAAGATCTCAAGTCTATCCGGGAGTTAGTTGAAGAATTCCTGACTCCAGGGAACTCACTCTGAGAGGAAGGCTACATTTTTCATTCCTTGTCTGCACTTTGGAGTTATAAAAATTCGCTTCTTCCCCCCTCCCAAAGCCCATGGTGTCTATAAGCAAACATCCCGATATACAAAGATAAATGGAAATCGTAAGTTCCCAAGCTTCAGAATCCAAACAAAGATGAAGAGAGAGGGCAGGGGCTTGGAGGAGGCAGACTTCGACGAAATCTAGACCATGCCAGCCCCGGTCTCTGGTCATGATCAATGTTTTCCAAAGTGCCTTTTAAATTACTGTGGGAGGCAATGTGCCATGTTTATGTATATACATGCTTAGAGGTGACACAAGGGAGAAATGCAATTTCTATTATGAAAGCATAATGTGCATTTATCTTCAGGAATAACACATTGAAATGTTGGAGTGAGGAAAGTTGAAAAGCAATCTGTCTATAAATAAAGACCGCAGACATCCTGACATTTTACGATGCGGGGAATTTCAGCGAGAACTTCTCCTTTGGATGTATCACCCAAGGGATCGTGTTCAAACTCCAGCTTCTTGGAAGACAGCATTTGGAAGTCCAGAAGCCTCCTTGCTGCTGTCCAAAGCAAAGGGAGTAGAACTTTGCTTCTCTGACAGAGATGAGGATGGGGTTGGGTCGGGGTCAGGGGGTATATGCCAATTCACGATAAATTCATCTCTTACCCTAGCAAGAGTATTTTGGGGGAGGGTTGTTTGGAATAAGGAGCATGTATAGATTTCTGCAGTCAGGTACCCTGGCACATGCGTTCTCTCTTCTCAGAGAGAATAGCCAAGTGGCATGAAAATGCAGGCAAATTCAGGGAAGTCTTGGGTCTCTCAGGAAAGGTCATCTCTTGATATCTCATGTCACACTGGCCCCATGACCTCGAAATTGCACCCTTGGCCAGTGGCTGCAGAGTTCAGAGGTCACTGTGGTGTTGACCTTCTAGACTCATGACCAGGCAGCATCTTCTGCAAGGACAACAGGCAAATTTAAATGCTGAGGAGAGGAGCCTTGGTAGGGGTGAGGGTGGGGTTGCCTGGGGATGGGGAGCCTGTCATCCGTGTCTCTGACCCCAAATACGGCAGGACAGGAATGCCACTCATGCTGACTTCCCTGTCATCCGTTCGTTGATTTATTCATTCATCTGCTTACTTGTTCATTCACTCTGCAACCGTATCCAAGCCCTTTCCAAGTGTTGCACAGCACCAGGAATGAGCAATGAATACGACACCCTCCCTGCCCTCAGGGACCTCGCTGTACTCCAGACAGACGTGTAATTGGCAATTACCAGGAAGACAGAGATGTTAAAGGTACGGTGCAGCCCAGAAGGGGAGGGAGCACGTCTAACTCAGACTAGGGAATCAGACAAGACTTCCTGAGGAACCATCTGGAAGGAGAAGTCTAAAATGGCCAGGGAAAAGAGGCAATTCCAGGCAGAGGGGAAGGTCGCCAAATACCAATGGGTTCTGGCTAAATGCAAGGGATTCCCAGGACCACAGAAAATAGTCAACACTTACCCTTTGTTGGGGGTGAGTTGGGGGTTGCACCAGTCTCTTAATCAACCAACTAACCACACACACATGCCCATGAGCATCCCTAGGTACCATGTATATGGAATTCTGTACCATTTATGCAGCAGCAGGATTTGAACCCAGGTCTGGCCAGCCCCAGTTCTCATGATGACCCCCGTCAAAGTGTGCCCAGGTCTGTGCCAAGCCTGAAAGGGGACACAGTCTCATGAGAAAATAAATGACGGGTCCTGTATGAGGTGGTCTAGCTTCTTAAAAAAAACATAGATTTCAGAGTCAGATTCAAGTTCAAAACCAACCCCGCCGCCCATTAGGTGGTTGAGCCTGGGCAAATCCGGGTCTGCGTGTTCTCCTCCTGTACACTGAGGCTGGTGAGATGATCCCCTCCCAGAAGGCTGCTGTGGGGTAAATGTAAGCTTCCAGGCAGGTGTCTGGCGCAGAGAGGGGGCTCAGGGTGGCTCGCTGTAATGGTCAGTATGATTGTTGCTGCTACTACTGCTGCAGCCACTTGGGGGGGGTGGCCAGACAGGAGGTAATGGGACAGAGCTGGAAGTCAGAGGTTCCTGTCCCTCTCTGGGTCTCAGTTGCTCCAGCTGCAAAGTCTGGGCTTGCATTTGCTGGGCTCAGAGCCTCTGCTGTCCCTTTGTCCCCACCCTCCCAAACCCCTCTGAGGTACTCCAATGGCAGAGCCCAGGAACCAGGTTGGCACCAATGCCACTTGAGTCTCCAGGTGCTTTTCCATCAGACTTGCTAATTTCCTGGTCTCTCCAAAGTGGAGTGATGCTGGATCCAATGATCTCTGTGCCCTCAAGTGGCAGGATGGACCCTATGGGGAGAGGACCCAGCCCCTGGACAAGTCCAGGCGACCCCCGGGGCTCTGGCACCTTAACCCTCTGCAGGCAAGGCAGGCTTAGCAGCCCCTGGGTTCCTTGGCAAATCTTAACCAGAGTGCTGTCTTATTCACACCCCAGACCCTGTAGGCACTGGCACCCATTTTACAGATGAGAAAACTAAGGCCCAGAAAGGGCAAGTGGCTTGTCCAATGACACCCAGTGACTCACTGCTGTGGATTCAGACTGATGTCCTGCTTCCAAGGGGCTCCGTGGGCTGGACAGAGTCACTCCACCAATCTGGGACTGTCATGTGAGGAGAAGGAGTGGTCAACGGTGGCTGCCTCAGTGGATCTGGCGGAGATTACATGAGCCCATTCGTGGGAGGCACGTAGTAACTGCTCAATAAATGGCAGCGGCATTATTATGGTTACTGATATCATTATTACCATTCCTGCTCTTAAGAGAGAGCAGCCGACTGCCTGTGAAGACTCCGTAGTTTCTAGAACCTGGGACTCATTTCCCTGCCCAGGGTTGGAAAGAAGCAGCTAAGGTTGGAAGTGAGGCTGGAGGCAGAAGGAAGTCTGGGACAGTATGACCACCACAAGTAATGGCAGCAGTGAACACTTATCTATGCATATTTACTATATGCCAGGCATGGAGGTAAACACTCTCCATTTGTTTTTTTTTTAACATCTTTATTGGAGTATAATTGCTTTACAATGGTGTGTTAGTTTCTGCTTTATAACAAAGTGTATCAGTTATACATATACATATGTTCCCATATCCCTTCTCTCTTGCGTCTCCCTCCCTCCTACCCTCCCTATCCCACCCCTCTAGGTGGCCACAAAGCACCGAGCTGATCTCCCTGTGCTGTGCGGCTGCTTCCCGCTAGCTATCTATTTTACATTTGGTACTGTATATATGTCCATGACACTCTCTCACTCTGTCACATCTTACCCCTCCCCCTCCCCATATCCTCAAGTCCATTCTCTAGTAGGTCTGGGTCTTTATTCCCATCTTGCCACTAGGTTCTTCATGACCTTTTTTTTTTTTTTTTCCCTTAGATCCCATATATATGTGTTAGCATACTGTATTTGTTTTTTTCTTTCTGACTTACTTCACTCTGTATGACAGACTCTAACTCTCTCCATTTGTTAACTCATGTAGTTCTCCCAGCAGCCCTGCGAATAGCTACTGTTATCTCATTGCATAGCTTATGAGACCGGAGGTCTGGGACCCTCCCTTCCCCAAACATTCTTGAGTTGGGGGTGGGGGAGGTTATGGGGACAGCACTTGGGCCCTCTTGGATTTGCTCTGTGTCTGGGCAGGAGGTGAGGAGTGGCAACAGTGAATTCGGGAGTGGGGGACACGTTCTCTGATGAGGAGGTCCCTTGTGTCAGGGAGATCATTCCCTAGGGATGCTCATTTACTCAAAACACGCTCTGCCTAAGCTCCTGGTACTGGACACTGGGCAGAAGACGCATATGCACAGGGCATGGTCCTTTCCCGCTGTGCTGGGGAGGACAGAGAAGCTGGGCAGGTGCACGGGGCAGGGGTGCTTCCTTACTGAGCTCACTTCCTGGAGATGGGGTGGCGGGTTTGGGGAGGGATGTGAGAGAAGGGATCCCCTGTTCACTAAAGGACGGACTCTTCCCTGGGGCTGTGGGCTGGAATCAAAGTGAGGCTTCCCCAAGTGACTGAGGCTGAGACAGGACTCAGGACAGAGTCTGGGTCCTGGAGGGGCCACCGGAGGGTCCAGGGAGAGGCCAGTGCAGTGTCATCTTGAATAGAGAAAGGCAGAGTCAGCTCTGACAGCAGGAGGACAATAGCCCCCCAAACCTGGAGGGAGAGAGCAAAGGAGATTGTCGGCACTGCAGAAAGACGAAGAAGCTGGAACCTGCAGACAAAAGCCAGCCAAGGGAAGGCGCAGAGAGGGAAGGAGAGAGGCTCAGGGAAGAGATAAGGCCGGGAATGAAAAGGTTGGGGAAGGAGAGAAAGGCCAGGAGTTGTCAGGGTTCGGAGGCTCGGAGCTGAGCAGAGCTGCTTTGTCTGGGGGCCAGGCGGGTGCGGAAGAGGGGTAGAGGCGGTTTACGCAAGTACTAAGTTGGCGAATTTTGTCCCCACCCCCAAATGTCATCCTGGCCCCTTGGTCTGGAAGCCTCACTTCACCAGGATGCTAAGTGGCCCACCTGCGTTCCCAGGGCTCCCATGTACAGAGCCCTGAGTGGCACCAGACCCTATTCCTGTTCATCTCTTATGTCATTTCAACCCCCAGGTGAGGTAAGAATGATCATCCTCCATAAATAGATGACAAACAGAGGTACCCACCTAGGATCCCACAGCTGTGTTCGCCTCCCAAGCCTTGGCATTCCTTCTTGGGGGGAGTAGTCGGGCCCCCATCTCTTCCTGGGATCTGAGCTCACAAAAGCAGCAGTAGGGGACCCTGGAAGGGGGCAGCAGTCCAGAGCTCTGCCTGAGAATTCCTATTCCCCTTGACCTCAGTTTCTGCATCTGTTCAATGGGTATCCCAACCCTAGAAACCTTGAGGCTGTCCGTGGCTCCAATGAGGGGGTGAGTGTGAATGTCCTTCTCACAGAAGTCACTTCAGTGTTATCATCATCGGAAACATCACTATCCTTCAGCACCTCCGTCTCCCACCCCGAGCCACCCCTACTCACTCTACCAGTTTGGACCATTGGTCCATAAAGCTCCCTGAGCTTGGTGCCTTTTGGGTGGGGACTGGGGCTAGGTGCCCTCGTTTCCCCCTCCCCCAGTCATGGGAGCTTAACCTCCTCTTCCTTATTTCCTAGAGGCTGTTACTGTTTTTACTACACAGGTTTTTTTCTTTTCTTCTTTTTTATTTATTTATGGGGATTACTTTACAACCAGAGATTTTGCTTTTTGCAGCAGCAGACTTGGAGCCAGCCAGGCTCCGTGTTTATGAGAGCGTTCAGGAAGATTTATGAGGCTGCAGCCTGGACCCTTCCCTCTGGCTCTTACCAGTCCAGGGCAGTGGGAAGTGGGGGCAGATGGAGGTGGAAAAGCTGTTGGTGGGTTTCCGCTTCCTCTTCCTTGGGTCCTAGGCTCTTCCCTAGGCAGGGATCCCCTGTGACTTGTGTGGGAAGAGGACATCAAGAGAGATGTGTGTCCCCAACTCACACATGGTCTTGTGTGTTTCCTTCCTCCCTCTGGGACTCAGTTTCTTCATCTGTATAGGGGGTGTGTTAGGAGTACCTACCTGAAGGTGGTTGTGAGGAGTCATGCTCAGCACAGAATCTGGCAGATCTGAGTCCCTCCGCCCTTCCCCTCTCCCTGGGAAAGACAGGCAGGCAACCAGCCTCACTTTGTACTTGTAACTTTCCATGATTCCATAAAAATAACAACCAACTGTTATTTAGCCCAAAGTCAGACTCTGTGCTAAGCCCTGAATGTTCTTCATTGTACTTAGTCCTTATAATCACCTCATGATGTGGGTATTATCATCATCATCCCCACTTCCAAACGAGGAAACTGAGGCTCAGAGAGGGTCTGCCACTTACCCAAGATCACCCAGCTAGTAAGAGGTGAGACAGGGGTCAGCACCTGGGGCATCTGACTGCAGAAACCATATCCTCGGATTTGAACCCCAGTCTAGGAATTGTGACAGGAGAGGGGAAGAAGAGTGGGGGCCCAGTCTGCAGCGGGGAGGTTCACCCCAGTTTATGGCAGGGTGCATCTGGTCCCCAGAAGGACACCCAGTCCCCGCCCCAAGGACTTCTTTCCAGATAACAGAGGGCACGGATTCCCAAGGACACTTAGATCCAAGACTGGACCTCATGGGGTGACTCTGCCTGGGGGAGGATGTCCCGCCCCATGGTGGATGCTTGTCCCATTTTGGCCAAAGACAACACAGCAGCAATAGGCCTGTGCAAAGGCAGGCCCACTTCTGTTTAGACCTTAGGGAGGACATCCGAATAAAACGAGCAGCAGAAGAAACACTAAACAAAGATGCTTCCAAACATCCTCCTCTGGAAACTTTCTAAAGGAAGCGCTGAATTTCAGGGGTACTATGCGGAGGAGGAGGCTGGAAGGGAGGCCTCAGAGCCCCTTCTCCTGGGCGGAGGGCAGAAACCCCCCACTGCCTAACAACTGCGAGATGACAGAGTCCCGGCCCCCAGGGCCTCGTCTGCCCCACCCACCCTGTGGCCCCTGGCTCCCCTCCTAGCCCCCTGAGCCCTGGAACAGCTATTTAATGAGTGGTGATGCCGCACTGATCACACACGGTCTTGTCTGCCAGCAGGACGACTCTGGGAGCGGGATGTAGCAATGCAGCTTGTGTATGTTGCTAAGAGATATTTAATAAATATGCAAATCGCTACCTCTTCCTCCTCAGGCAGGTAAGGAGCGGGGAGAAGCTGGAGTGAAGTATTAAATCTCTGCACAGCGAGGATGGCTCAGCACAGAGGCAGAGACTGGAGCTGAACTTCCTGGGAAGACTTCCATCTGGCATCTCAGAGCCCCTGCTCGGAGGATGGAAGAGAGCAGGAGAGGTGGGGAACTTAAGGGTAAGATATAGGAAAAAAGAGGAGTACAAAGGGCTATTTTACTTAGGGAGGCTGAGTGTGATGCTGGGAGATGGAAAGACATCTTTTTCATCCATGCAATCGTTACCCCACCAGCCAGCCACGCTCCCATACCATGCAGTTCCATCCGGCCTTTCACCACCCATACACGTAACTCACCCTCCAAACAATTAATCCACCCACCCAAACTTTCATTCATCCACCCATTCACTGACCTGCTCACTCTCCCACATCCAAACACCCAACCATCCACCGTCCTTCCATCCACCCATCTGTCCATCTACAAACTCATCCATAAATCCACCATCCGTGTATCCACTCACTTAACTATTAAACCACCATCCAAACATATGCCTATCATATGTCCACTTACCTTCTTACCTTTCCATCAACCATCCACTCACCCATCCATCCATGCATTCATCCTTCCTCCATCCATCCATCCATCCATCCATCCATCCATCCATCCAGTCATCCACCCATCCATTCATCCATGTTCTATTTCCTGTATGCAAGACCCTATTCTAGGCACTGAGAATGCAGAAACCATTGGACTAGGCCCCTTCCCTTGAGGAGTCATTGGCATTTTCATGGAGATCAAACATGCAAATGGAATGTGATCGGGGTACACAATGCCTCCTGCTACACGTGGCTTAGGGAAAGATCTCGTCTAAAATCTCTTCCTTCTGGGAAAATCAAGAAACTTCCTGAACAAGGTCATATTCAACTGGAATGTTGTGGATTGGTTACTCTCCCGTTGCCAGTCCAAAGTTAGCTCAGCTTAATTTGGCCGAGCACCAGAGAGAGAGATGAGTCAATTATGATGTCTGCCCCTAAGATGTTCCTGGTCTAGTGGGGGAGAGAGATAGAGAAAGAATACATTGCATGCAATAATAGAGGACCACAAGGCACTGGGGCAGCAAAGTGGAGGGCGTGACTGTCCTTGGGTGCCCGGGGATGGGTGTGAGGAGAGCAGGGAAGTTGCCAGTTAAGTCTTGACCCAAGTGGCACACACACTTTGCAAGTCAGCGATAGTCTGCCAAGGGGTTTGGGAAGAGGACTAGTTTTAAAGTCTGGCAGACTTTTGTACCAATTCAAGCTCTGCTCTTTACTAAGGGTGAGACATGGGAGCCTCTGTTTCCTCCTCTTCTAAACAAGGAGAATGATGTTCCCCTTGAGAGGGGCGGACTATGCGATGAAACGTGCGACCCCACGTGGGGAAAGCACTTAGGAAACATGGGCAGACAGTAGGCTCGCAGGCAGAGCGGGTGGGCGGCTGGGCTACCGGGGGCAGGGGCTGGGTCTGTGCACTGCTCTGTAGACCATCTGCGCCACTCCCTCCTCCCCTCTGTCTACCTCTGCTTGAAACAGCACCCCTCCTGAAGGAGTCTCAGGGAGCCCCACTCATTCACTATTTGATTCACTAATTTGCCTACCAAGTACCAGAACCCAGGACAGACAGTCCTCCCTTTACCCAGTAACCAGCAGAACACCCGCTTTGCATCCCTTCTCCAAGTGCATAAGGCATTGAAATTTCCTACAAATACCCTCCCTCCCTGAAGCATTCCTCTTTCCTCCCCCCCGCCCTTGCAAGCTGAGATGAAATTATATATATATATTTGCCATCATCTGCTATAGACTGTGCCTCCCAGAGAACCATGGGTAATCTCAGATGCAAATGTCCTATGCAAATCCAGCTGCTGGTTAAAATTAGGAGGAAGCCCAAGGCAGATGTGGTTCTGGGCTGTAACTGGAATCTCCACAGAGGCGTGATTTAGATGTGCAAGTAACGCTGGCAGATTTCAAGATGGAGGTCCCAGCCAGTCCGGATCCTGCGGTTCTGTTTCTGCGTGTGTGTGTGTGTGTGTGTTTATGTGTGTGTGTGTGTGTGTGTGTAAAGCAAGTGTGGGCCACTTACTTGGAAGATTTGGAGCAGTTTTCCAGGCTTTTATTCCCACCCAGTGGTTCTCAACCACGGGCGGTTTTCTCCCCCAGGGGACATCTGGCGATTTCTCGAGACATTTTGGTTGTCGCAACTCAGTGGGTGCTGCCAGCAGCTGGTGGGTAGAGCCCGGATGCTGCCGCCGAACATCCCACGATGCACAGGACGGTCTCCACGGCAAAATGTCAATAGTGCCGAGGCTGAGAAATCCTGTCCGAACCTATTCTAACCCGCTGGGAATCCACAGGTGGAAGGGGAGGTGGAAGACTGATCAGTTAGTCAATTGTTACCTCTACCTTTTGAAAGGAAAGTAAGTCAAGTCCTCCACACCCCTCAGCTCACCCGTTATCATCATGCTCTTTCACAGTCTCACTCTTGCTTTGCTTTGTTCGATTTTCTCCCTTATCCCCCCACTTGCCCCTCCAGAACCCCACTATAACAGCTCTAATGTATGTCCCTAGATATGGATGCTTCCTGTAAAATATATAGTGCTGTTGATCATGTGAATGTGTTTTAATTTACATAAATTGTATTGGACTATGGCTCTCATTCTGTTGCATAATTTTTCCTCTTAATGCTGCGTTTTTAAGATCTACCTGTGTTTCTGTGTGTAAATCTCATTCGATGACTCTAACTGCTGCAGAGGTTTCCAGAGAGGTACCTGCTCCCCAAATAGTGGACACCCAGATTCCCCCAGGGGCTTAGGAGAGGATTTCCCTGGGGTCTCCCAAGAGTGGAATGATGGGGTCACAGGGATACAGTACTTCATTTCCCTTAATACTGTCAGGTTTCTTCCAGAATATGGTACTCCACACAGTATCAACACATGGCATTACCAATTTAAAAATTGTTTCTAATCCGATTGGTATGAAGTGATATGATATTGTTTTTTTTAATTGAAGTATAGTTGATTTACAATGTTGTGTTAATTACATCTGTACAGGAAGGAGATTCAGTTATACATATATATACATTCTTTTTTAATATTCTTTTCCATTATGGTTTATCATAGGATATTGAATCTAGTTCTCCGTGCTATACAATAGGACCTTGTTGTTTATCCATCTTATATATAAAAGCTTACATCTGCTAACCCCAACCTCCCTCTTCATCCCTCCCTCAACCTCCTCCCCCTTGGCAACCGCAAGTCTGTTCCCTATGTCTGTGATTCTGTTTCTGTTTCATAGATAGGTTCATTTGTGTCATATTTTAGATTCCACATATAAGTGATATCATATGGTATTTGTCTTTCTCTTTCTGACTTACCTCACTTAGTATGATAATCTCTAGTTGCATCCATGTTGCTGCAAATGGCATTATTTCATTCTTTTTTATGGCTGAGTAGTATTCCACTGTATATATGAACCACATCTTCTTTATCCATTCATCTGTCAGTGAACATTTAGGTTGCTTCCATGTCTTGATTATTATAAATAGTGTTGCTATGAACACAGGGGTGCATGTATCTTTTCGAATTATAGTTTTGTCTGGATATATGCCCAGGATTGCTCAATCATATGTTAGTTCTATTTTTAGTTTTCTGAAGAACCTCCATACTGTTTTCCACAGTGGCTGCACCAGCTTACATTCCCACCAACAGTGTAGGAGGGCTCCCTTTTCTCCACATCCTCTCCAGCATTTGTAGCATTTGTTATTTGTAGACTTTTTAATGGATACTGTCATTTTAATTGGAGGAAGGAAAGTGGAATTTTTAAAAGCGTTTTCTAGGACCTAGGAATAAGAAGTCACCTTCACAGTGAGCTGGTCCTGGGGACCTATTTTCCACTTATGTACACCTGAGGCAGTTAAAGTCCAGAGAGCTCTAGGTGCACAAAATCAGTAAGGCGTTCACTCCTCAAAGAGCAAGTATCTCCTGGGGGTCCTCTCTGAACCGACATCCACGCTGAGCATTCAGGACAGAGAGGTCAGCAATGTAATTATGTTCCCTTCCTGTGGATGAGCAGGGAGAGAGTACCCCCAAAGAAATGATTAATTCAATAACCCTGTAATTAGTGTTATCAGGACACTGTGTGGGGGGCAGGTGGGGGGGGGGGAGTCAGAAAGAACGTCCCTAAGGAAGGGCCATTTAACCTGGGACCCAAGGGATGACGGGAATTACCCAGGCAAGGGGGCAGCAAGTTCCCAGGCTTCTCAGAGCCTCGGTATCACGTCTATGGATGAGATGATACACATGGGCCCGGCACAGAGCACGCGTTAATAACAAAGAGGTGAACATCGCAGCTGGGCTCTGTGTGAGGTGTGCTAGGAAGAGGAGGAACTCAGGAGCCCTGCCCTGCACGGGTCACGGGCACACAAATGGGGTTTCTGTTACAGGAAGCCACGTGCAAGGTGAGGACATCACGGGGTAATGGGGTGGGCATGATGGGGATGGAGGGGAAGGTGGGGGGTTAAGTGGGAGTGAGATGGGGTCAGAGGGACGAGGGACAGCCAGAAAATTGAGGACAGATTTGGGGGAAACCAAGTCTGGAGGCCTAGGGGCCATGTCAGAGGCAGCACCGTAGAATCGGGAAGCAGAGTGGGCGCCTCTTTCCCAGGAGGTCCCTCCACGGAAATTTGGGAGCTAATGATAAATGCCGGGATAAATGCCCCGTTTGGTAGATGAGGAGTTGAGGCTGAGGAAGATGTCTCCTGGGTCAGTGGCTGTCATGTTTATGTGGGTCCTCTGTGGGCTGGAACTTCCTCCATCAGCCCGGGAGCTCCCTGTAGGCAGAGCTTTCCACCCCTTTAGGACTTGGGGACTGCTGGATCTCTTCCGCTGTACCAACAGGGCTTGGTGGTCCCGGTGCTCTGGCTGAGTGTCTGCACTTGGGCTGCCATCCCCGTGCGAGCAACTCTACAGAAAGGGGCTGATGGAGCCAACTTCTGACCCCCCAGCCCCACTTGCACACAGGTACCCGTATTCCACAAGTCCGTGTGAGCACAGAACCTCAATACCTTCCCATCTAGATCCTTTACCTGGGTACAAAGATGCCCTCTGCAGCCTTGGGGTGCACAGAACTTTCCTTTTCCCCTCCCTGTTTTGAGAGGGAAGCCCCAGTTACCCAGCCTCTGAGAGACCAAATCCTTTTTCATAGGGCATCCATGGGGACCACCTCCCTCTGGGACCTGTGCACCTCTCGCTGCCCTCCCCCGCTCCCTGTGGGGACCCACCTCCCCTCAGATGGGCCCAGGCCTCCTTCCCGTGGGCTCTCCTCCCCTGCCCTGTGCTCCATGAGGCTGTGCCTGCAGAAGGTACTTCTTCCCAGCTCTGGTCTGCACTCTGTCTGCATACTTATCAATCTGGAAACCTGAGGCCATTAGGCTTCAAAGACTATATAAAATGTGTTTAGTGATTGTGTGTTTCTTTCTAATATCAGCCAACTGTATTTTCAGGGAGAGAGGGCCGGAACCACAGACAGAAATGCAGAAAAAAACCACCCAGGAAAAAAACTGTAGCTGTGAGACGGGGGGAGATTTCCTTCTGAGAGCAGCTGTGGGCTGCTTTTGAAGCAAACCTGGGTGCATCCACGGGACAGGGGCGTAGGGGTGTCGGGGACCCCTCTCTATTTCCAGGATGAAAGGGAGAGGGGAAAGTGGAAGTTTCGAGCCTGTGCTCTTGGAGCCAGAATCCACCTCCAGCCTCTTTACAGACCCAGCGGTAAAGATCGCAGCCCTGGAATCAAACAGCTCGGCCCGGTGACCATAGTGACCAGAGTCTCTGGTGACTTCAGATTTCTAAACTTTGATCTCCTCATCTGTAAAATGAGGCCATATCAATGGTGCCAGGCTTAGTGTTGTTCTGAGAATTCTGTGGGATGATGGCTAGAAAAAATCTGGTCAGCGATAGGTCATTCTTGGAGAATGGATGCTGAGCTGAGGTTTCTTGGTATCACTGTGATTCACCAGGACAGGATGGACAGCCCAGCCAAGGGTGTCAGGCCCTGGGATGTCTCCAGGATGGGTTGTAGGCAAGGGGGCTTGGAGGCAGCATCTCATGTCTTTGCATCAGCTGAGCCCCAGACAGCTGCTGAGCGCCTACTCAGCCTGGCTTCAATTCAGTGCCATCTTGACGAGAGCCAGCCTTGGGAAGAAGCTCCCTAGATGCCTCCTTATAGACTGTGCATTAGGGAAAGGAAAGTGAGAGTGTACTGAGGACAGACTGCCAGGAGACGCTTCCCATGTGCCATCTCAATGTATCTTCACCACCCTGAGAGGTAGGTTTGTGACTCCTATTTTTCCAGATGAGCTGACACTCAGGGGATGGTACCCAGGATGCAGGGGAGCTCCAGCCATCCCTGTTTCTCCCTCTCTCTTAAAAGTCCCCCTCTTCTGCCTTCTCCAAGCCCCGCCTTTCCTTCAAGTGCTTTTCAGCCTTGGGTTGTCCAAACCTCCAAAGGCAGCCTAGGGTTGTGCAGCTAAGCAATGTGGGGAGGCTGGTGGGGAGGAAACGCTACGTGTCATCCCTGGCACCAGGGCAACGCCTGCCAACACCCACATCCGGGCCATGAGTAATGGTCGATTACCCACTGCAGAGGCTTTATCTCTGATAAGGCTCTTTATAAGCCTCTCCATGACTAGAGAAAAGGTAATTGCATTTTTAGTGCCTGAAAAGGTAAAGAAAAAGGTTTGCTGGGCTTCCATCTGTGTAGGCGTAAGGTTTGATTCTGAGCAGGATACTACTCTATGCATGAAACGGCAGGGCTCTGTGACCGCTGATTTGTGACTTTATCTGGGAGAATCAGCTAATGTGAATTATAAACCAAAACAAAATCCGTCTCTGCCCCCAGCTGCCTGCAAGCATTTGAGGGGCCAGGCCAGGCCTGAGCAGGGGGGGGCGGCGCTGCATCCGGCAGTGGTCAGGCATCTACCCTGAATTGGGGGGGGGGGGGTCAGATGCCAGGTTGAAGGGGTTTTTCCTGATCCCGTAGGTGATGAAACACCACCGAAGGCCCTTGAGTACTTAAGTGACATTCAAACAAAGTAGAAGTTAGACTTGTCTGGAAGGGTCAGGTAGGGTTGTCAGATTTAACAAATAAAAAATACAGGATGAATAATTTTTTTAGCATCCATACATCCCAAGTAATATTTGACCATGCAATATTTGGGACATACTTATACTAGAAAATTATTGAAGACTGAAATTCAAATAAAAATGGATATCCTGTTGTTTATCTGGCAACCCTAACTGGAAGGGAAGAGAAAGAAAAAAAGGAGATTAAAAAATTCATAACTGGGACTTCCCTGGTGGTGCAGTGGTTAAGAATCCGCCTGCCAATGCAAGGGACGGGACGTAGGTTCGAGCCCTGGTCCGGGAAGATCCCCCATGCCCCGGAGCAACTAAGCCCGCGAGCCACAACTACTGAAGCCCAAGCGCGCTAGAGCCCATGCTCCACAACAAGAGAAGCCACCACAATGAGAAGCCTGCGCACCGCAATGAAGTGTAGATCCCACTCGCCACAACTAGAGAAAGCCCACGAGCAGCAACAAGGACCCAACGCAGCCAAAAATAAATAAAAATTTTTTAAAATTCATATCTATGTTTTCTGATATTTTGTTCAGTATTTTTTTTTACTCATTTAATTTTATTTGCTGGTACCTTATATTAAATGTGTTATTGTCCCTCGAGTTTCTGTTACAACTACATAGAAACACATTCACATTCTCTCTGTCATATACATGAATCATGGATTCTTAAATGTATTCATTTAACAAATATGCTGTATAGCACAGGGAACTCTACTCAATACTCCGCAATGGCCTATATGGGAAAAAAATCTAAAAAAGAGTGGATATATGTATATGTCTAACTGATTCACTTTGCTATACACCTGAAACTAACACAACATTGTTAATCAACTATACTCCAATAAAAATTTTTAAAAATAAAAAAAATTTAAATTTTAAAAATAAAATAAAAACCTTCCATGTGCACTGCCAAAAACAAACAAACAAACAAACAAATATGCAGTAAGTTTCTGTTATATACCAAATGCTTTGCAGGCACTAGATCTAGAAATGACTTCAAGAAAGCACCTAGAAATATGTTGTCTCTATCTCTAGAGCTCCAGTCTACTTTCATATCTCCATTTATCTTTGTAAAATATACACACATTTATTATGTGTGTGTGTTTCTACTGTGTATGTATACCAATGTATACATGTATGCAACACGTAGCACTTTAGGGTGGGGTGGGATAAGAAACATTCCAGCAAATAACAGTAAATAAAAGTGAGGTGTCCAGTTCCCAGTGGCTGGGCACTGGTATTTCTAAACCAGCGATTACAACTCTGAAATCCCCAGCTAATCACTGGGCCACTGGATTTTTTTCCATTTTTACCACGTACCTCAGACTTCTCTGTCTCTCTCTTTCTCTCAGTTACAGTTTCTTGTCTTAGACTTTCTTTTATTATTATTATATATATTTTTGCTTTAAAACAAGTGTGATGCCATATCAAGTCAATGTTATTCTCTCACCATGTACTCTGTAAGAGGTGTGGGTGTTTATTTGGTCCGCATGAGAGCAAGTGCTAAAGTAGCATGAGCACGATCAGTATACACGAAAGGTTTTTAGGAAGTATGGAAAAAAGTGTTGTCTTGGCTGTGATGGTGACATGGTATAGTCAGCTGCCTTTTAAGAGGTCCTATCTGTTCAGTGTTAAGTGATCTTTAAAGATAATAACGTGTTTTTCTGAGTAGCTTAAAGATGGATTTGAAAATGGTTTTGGATGCAATTAGGTTATGCTATTTGGATAATAAACTCACCTTGATCTAAAATAGAAATAAAGATAAACCAGCCATTGCACCAACACTTACTGATCTCTTGCAGTTTGCCACGTGCATACATATATATGGTCTCAATTTTCAGAGAGACTGTGAATGAGACTCAGGGCGTTATGTGACTTGTTCAAGGGCATACAGCTAAGAGCTGGAAAAGCCTGCATATGAAACAAGCCCTGTATCTCTACAAATGCATGGCGGCTGAGCAGCAAATTAGGACAATCTGACTCCCAAGGTCATTGCCTTTCTGCTGTGTTACATAATCCCAGGTAGCTGTCTGTCCTTCTTCCTGAAGCCCTCCTTCGGACCACCACATCCCCATGCTTATCAAGGTAAGGTGTGAATTTTTAAAGAGTCTGGCTTCTTGGAAGACACAGGCTGACGTGGCCCCGTTGCATGGGGCTTTGCGGGCGCCAGTGGGTTTCTGAGGTAGGATTTGGATGTGCA
Organism: Balaenoptera acutorostrata; assembly: GCF_949987535.1. NCBI lineage: Eukaryota > Metazoa > Chordata > Mammalia > Artiodactyla > Balaenopteridae > Balaenoptera > Balaenoptera acutorostrata. The sequence continues at coordinate 13,816,871 of NC_080064.1, read as the reverse complement.
GCTGTGAACATAGGCTAGATCTGCAATGCGAAGCCTGATGTTTCTGGGGCCCAGAGCAAGATTAATAAATCCAGGGGAGTGGATCATCCAGGCGAGGGCTTCCAGCCTCCCAGTTCTTGGGAGAGACGGAGAGGGCTGTTCCATTTGGAGAGTAGAGTGGAGGACATCCCTGAACAGCCAATTAAACCACTTTTAATGGTTTCAAAGAATATATGTTCAAGTTCCAAACCAATCTCAAGGCTTAGTGAAGCAGAGATAACTGGGGCTTTGGCCGTGCAAGATAAACTAGCAAATTCCAAAATGCAGGCAATCCTGTTTTACATTAAGGCAAGCGAAAATCAACATGAATCCAGGTCCCTCTCTCCTTGCCGTTTGATGCATGGTTACCCACAAGAAAATGCTCCGGCATCTAAGAGACAGCCTAGCACAGAAAAGATACGGAATGAACTAATGAATGAATGAATGAATGAATCGCCCTAAGGCTCTGATCATTACAGTCAGAAGGGTAGAGCATAAGCTGATTAGAGGATCCAATAAGGAAAGTGGATATTTGGGATTAAAGAGGAAAATGTGAACAGTATACTGACCTACTCGTTGGTTTGTAAAATGCAATATCAAGCAATTAATTTCATAAATGCTTATTGAACTTGTGTAAACTGGGATTATGTTACACAGGAAAGTTTTTATATCAGGCCCCCTGATGTGCTGCTATCCAGTCTGTGAACTGTTTGTCCTTGAGTTGAACACTTGCCCCAAATCCAAACATTTCTGGTCCAAGGGACAGGTTACAGGCACAGAAAGGTGTCCTTCTTGCTCTAGAAACAACCCTGGGTGGGACCTATCCGGGGGTGGAGTCACTTCTTTAAGAGGAGTTTGTGAGGAGGGCAAGTGCCTTGTAGCATCTGCAGGTGCTTCCTAACCCTGCCTGTACCTTCTTCCTTTTCCCAGGGCTCTAAGGATGCCCCTTCTTCCCTCTGTTCATTCTGTGTGCTTTGTGGCTCAGCCCAGGTGCTAGAGTCAGACTGCCTCGGTTCAGATGCTGACTCTACCTCTTCCTCGCTGTGTGTCTTTGAACAGGCAACCTAACCTTTCTGAGCATCTGCTTTCTCATCTGCAAAATGGGCTCGTTAATAGTAACCACCTCCTAGAGCTGATGGAAGGATTAGATGAGATGAGGATGAAACATAATGCTCCCCACCTTGGCTAGACACTAGTCACCTGGAGAGCTTTAAAAAATGCCTGTATCCGATTAAACCAACAAAAGCAGACTATCTGGGGAATGGAACTCGGGCATTGGTATCTTTTCAATCTCCCGTATGCACCGGAGGTTGCACCTATGTGAAATTCTTAGCAGAGTGTCTGGTACCTAGTGAGGACCCGGTGAACACAAGCTATTGTCATCACACAGCACCTATTTTTTGGAACCCCCTACTATGCTCCAGGTCCTGTGTGAGGCCCTAAGTCTGGGAGATTCAGTGGTAAAACAGGTAGACATGGGTTCTGCCCTCCTAGAAAGCACAGCCCTGATCAGACGGTGTCTCGGATGAGCTGGCTCAGCCATGCACAGCCACAAATGCTCCTACTCCCTCCCCAGCGAGGTGTCACCCCCAAATCACATCTAATGGAGCGGTCACACTCCATTAGAATAATTCAGTGTCCCCAAAGGTGACACGCCTTCTCCCAGAGCTGCTGCCCCAGCAGCTCCTGGAGTGCCTTGGAATTTCATTAAGAAGTTTGGAAAGCCCATTGTTAATTCCCAGACCCGATGGCCATCTTGGTTGTGAATGAATTGTGACCATATCTCAGAAGGTTCTGGCATGAAAGAACCTGGCTGGTTAGTGAGTGTGGCAAAGATGGATAATCTGGGGCTACATCAAGCTTTGTAGCCTGAGCTAAGCATCATCTGGACCCAGTGATAGGTTTGGGGTGGCGGGGTGGGGCTTTGGAGCCTGGTTTTTACCCTAGCACCCTGCCTTCTAGTTGTGTAACCACAGGTAAATTACCTGATATTGACGAGCCCCATGCTCCTAACAGAAGGAAAGTACTTTGTACAGCTCTGAGTTACTATGAGGGTTAAATGATGCATGAAGACACTAGCACAGCACTCGGCACATAAAAGGGGCTCCGTGAACACCCCATCCTGCCGACCCCATGCCTTGCTTCCTTTCCCCGCTGCCTGTGTGAGCCCATACTACAATTTCAAATTGCTTTCTATGGCTGGTGTGATGCCCAGGGAGCTGCTAATTGGAGGTGACTTTGATGTGTTCCTTAAGGAGGGTCCACAGGGCCTCTCCTTGGCAGCATTTTGTGGGTGGCTAGTTTGAGCCTACAAGAGCCTCCGGCTGCCTCTCTCATAAGACGCTCCCTAATTCAGAGTCACCACGAATTCACACTGACGTTATCCAAGTTGGGCTGCCTTCCTGGGGGCCTGTGCTCCCCCTTGGGAGTGGTCTGGTGCCTTCATTAGGGACACAGGCTCTGGAGTCAGACAGACCTTGGTTTTTCCAATACCAGCTGTGAAGCCTTGGGCAAATCTCTATACCTCTCTGGGCTTCCTTTTCCACATCCACCAGATGTTCTAAATCCCCTGGAGAGATTTGGAGGTTATGTTACTCTCCAGCCACAAGGATCTTCTTTCTTTTCTTCAAACACGTCAAGCTACATTCCACCTCAAGGCCTTTGCACATGCTGTTTCCTCTGCCTGGGGCTTTCTTTTCTGGACTCTTTTTGATATTTTACATTTAAGCTTAAAAGTCACCTCCTCAAATAGGCTTCCCTGACCTGGCCACCTTGGTAATGGAGTTCCTCTCTATCCCATCAGCCTGTTCATCTTCTTCCCAGACCTACGGCAATCTGAACTGGTTTGTTCATTGACTTTTTTAATTAGTTTACTGTCTGTGCCCCAGTGGAGGTTCCTTGAAGGCAGAAACTATCTTTTTGAGTTTCATCACTGTACCCCACGGTACCTGTCCCATAGTAGGCACTCAGTAAATATTTCTCAAAAGAATAAGTGGGTTCATGATGATGACAACAGTAATATTTATTGAGCTCATAGAACATGCCAGGCACTGTTCCAGGCACTGTCACATGCATTCACTTATTAATTCTCACCATCGCCCTGTTTTATAGAGGAGGAAATTGAGGCATAAGAAAGGTTAGCAACATGCCCAGGGTCACGCAGCTGGTCACCCAAAGTAGAGCCAGGATTTAAACTTCAGGTGTTCAGCTCCAGAGCCTGGAGTCTGGATGAGTGAATAAATGAGTGAGTTAGTAGATAAAGCGCTTAGCACAATGTTCAGCACACAATAAGTGCTCAATATATGATGGCGATCATTAGCATTTCAATATCACAGCACTCTCTCCTCCTATGCACAAAACTATTCTGCATGTCCCCGAGGGTTCCAGCGCCCCACCATGCCCTTCCACCCCCATCAGTCTGTCTATGTCGTCCAAGTTTCTGTGACCAAACTACAAAATATACATGTATATTCAAAGATGCTGCTCTCCGTGCTAAGTAGCCAGAGAGCTAAATATTTAAAAGGGTCGAGTGAATTATTGACTCCCCTCTGCAGTGGGTTCTTGGCTTTGGTCCCTCCCTGAATCACAATTGTCCTTCAGCCCCAGCTTCGTCTCCTCCCTGAGTCCCAGCATCTGCCTCCCTCACCTTCCCTCCAGAGAGGCTGGAGCCTTGAAATGGGACATCCAGGCAAGAAACGGGATCCACCCATGGGATTGCATCTGTGCAGCCAGGGCTCTTGCCCACCCAGAACTACAAGGGGCCATCGGGGTTTCATATCTCTCAGTGGCTGGTGAACGCGCGCTGGCTGAATGTTTGCTGGTTTCAGTTTATTTCAACTCCAGAAACATTTAATGGCCACCTACTGTATGCAAAACCACCAGAAATGACCATTTATAGAAAACTTTCTGTTCTTCGTGTACGTGAATTAGTTAAATCCAAGACCTTCCACTAGCTTGGCAGCTCAACACCTCATAAGTTACTTATCCTCTATGTGCCTCACTTTTCTCACGTGTAAATTGGGTAGACTACTAGCCCTCCTTTATAAGATTGTTGTAAAGGGTCAAATGAGTGGTCACCCTTTAAAAAATTACTGTACTGAGCTCTGATCATCCTTGACCTGCTCTAGTTTTTTCCCCCTTTCCCATAGCACTTATGACTCTCTAACAGACTATAAACTTTGTTATTGTTATTATATATATCATTTATTGGCGGTCTTTCCCCTACTGGAATATGAGCTCCACATGACTAGAGATTTACCTGTTTTATTCACAGGTATATCCCAAGTACCTAGAACAGTGCCTGGCCCATAGTGTGTGCTCAGTAAACTTTTATGGAAGAAAGGGAGAAAGGCCTAACTAGTACTGTAACCACTAAAAACATGTTCGCCTACCATGACTATTATGTTATTAAAGCCGCCCCACACCATGCCTGTAGGAAGGTGCTGTCATTATCTCTACTTTACAGAGAAGGAAACTGAGGTCCGGGGAGAGACTTGGCAATTCCTTGTCTTCAAACAGCTGTGACCAAGGGGATAAAGGACAGGACATTCTTCTCTCTTGGGAGGGACCCCCTGAGGGGAGTGACAGCCTTAGAAACCAGTCTTCCTAAGCACCACTTCTATGATAGACCCACTGTGTGTGTGTGGGGTGGGTGTATTTTAGCCCCAGCCCAGCTCAGCCTTCTGGGTGCAAATATTCCCCATATTATAGATGGACAGGCTGAAGCTCAGAGGCTTTGCAATGACTCCCTGCAGAAAGGATTTAGTCTAAACGTCTTCACCTCTTGGACTTTGCACTCTCAGGGCCACCCACCTCGTCATCTCATTTCACACCCCCGATCCCTGGGCACTCCCCACATGATGATTATCCCTGGGGCTGGACCTTAGAGATCTCAGGGTCCACCCCGAACTCTCTAAGGTCCAGCCCCAGGGATGATCACTGATCTACCCCCAGAGCCCGCTGCCATGCCTGGGGCATAGTAGGCACTTTCTAAATGAAGGGGATCTTGCCCTGGCTCATCTGGATTTCACACAATTCATGCTGGAATTCAGACCCAGGTTGGCTGGGAGGCTACCACCTCTGAGTTTCAGTTTTTAGAGGTTCATTCACGGCTGAGAAGGATGGGAGGCAAGCCCTGGGGGGTGTACACAGTGTTGTCAGGCTGAGATCCTGAGGAAGGGCATTGCAAGTGGAGTGAACAGACTGAGCGGAGGTTAAGAGCCAAAAAAGGGCAGGGTTAGATTAAGGAACGAGGGCAGCTTAGTGTGGCCAGAGTGGAGATGCACGTCATACACATTCATCTGGGGACTGGAGAGGGAGGTTGTGATCAGACTGGGGAAGGCTTTGAAAGCCAGGTAAGAAAATGGGGAGCCCCTGCTGAGGTTTAATCAGAGCTGTGTTTTACAAGTGTCACTCTGGCCAGGGCGAGATGGGAATGAGATCCAACTGACAGGGTATTCTCATCCTCGGGGCGTGCTGACCTAGGACAGCAGTGGGAGACAGAAGGAGGAGAGATCATGTGCAAGGGAGAGGGTGAGACTGGATTTGGGGGCTGGCTGCCGGCAGGGGCAGAGGCAAGCGAGAGACACCCATGCCACTTCCTGGAGCCAGGCGCTTTGGTCCCCGTAGTCAGGGTTAAGGAAGGGACGATCATCTCAGACATCTCAGAGGTCACCTCCAGCCTGGCCTCCCCACTGGTTGCTGACAGGTGATGATTCATTACAAATAAGAAAGGGGGGAAGGAGACAGCAGCAATGAGGACCCCGAAGCAGGAAAGAATTCCAAGTAAATGGGTCCTTTGATCATTGGACCAATCTCCGCAAAGGCTTGTTAGCTCCAAGAAGATCAAACGGGGAAGATAATGAGCAATTTTCAGGTAGTAGGTGCAGCATCCGAGGTGACAACCCAGTTTAGTCAGATTCTTAATCGAGTCGAATCCCTGACTTGACGCTGTTTGCAGAGTCTCCTCCATTATGCTGAGTGCTTTGCTGTCTACGGTCTCCAGATTTCCAGTCGTTAGAGGTATTTATCTCCATGCGATTTAATTAAAGTCTAGTGTTTAATGACACAATGTGCGCGAATTATTTCTTGTTGGTTGTTGAGAGTGGTTTTGTTTCTTTTTTCTTTTTCCTCTCCCCCCTTTTCTCAACAAAGCAAAAGTCTTGTTATTTCATTTGGCAAAGGAAAGGTGGAAGACGGGGCCTGGGCTGGGCTGGGTTGAACTGGTGACAGATCGGATGTTGAGGCTTCCGAGAAAAGCAGGGCGGTGGCTTGTCCCTTGGATCCTTGATGCTGGGCTATGTGTCCACATCATTCAGGGGATAAGCCCTCTCTCTGTAGCCTGTGAAAAACAGCACAGAGCTAGGCACCCAGGGAACACTCATGAAATGTTGGCCTACACTGTGTCACTATTTTTGTTACATTGTACATTGTCATCAGCTGGTCTACACATATGGGGAGAGGATGGGGTCCCACCAGGGTGTAGCAATTCACAGATAAAATCCTAGCTCTATTGCTAGAATCTCTGGTGGTTTTATTCTGAGTCTTTGTCAATGCAGGCCATGTATTGAGCGGAAATTCTAGACTGGAGAGCAGTTTAGCCCCCACCTGGAGCACTAAAGCCAGAGACAACTGACCCATCCTTAAGGAGGTGGTCCACTCACTTGTGTCCAGGGGATGGAGAGAGAGGTTGGGCTCCCAGACAGCCTGCAAGGTCAGCCCTGCCACCTTGGGAGAGTCTTCCACTCTCACAGCCTCAGTTTCCTCATCTGTACAAAGGGACCATGAAACCCAGTGAGGATTAGAAGAGATAAAACATGAAAGACCCAAGCCTTTGCTTGGCACGTATGCCTGGTTCAATGATGAACAACTTGGATTACCATTATTATCTCTGCTCACAGAAGTACGTGGCCAAAGGGCAGAGCCTAGAAGTTTATGCAGTCAGTGTTTGGGGGTCAAGGGGGTTTTCTAGGGTGAGGACAAGAGCTACCATGGAAGGAAGAAGCACCCTCACCAATGTCTGGGGTTGATGGTGGCCAAATTCACCCTATTCAGGGGGTAACTGGTGAAGCCAGTGGGTGAGCAGAGCTCACATCTAGAGAAGGAACAAAGATACCTCCAAGGAAGATGGCTGAGATAAAAATGCATCCATGGATTGGTGAGCCTGGCATGGGGGTACACTGAAGCTTGAAGGGTCTGTGGGTGACCAGGGTGGTCCCAGGCCTTTCAGGCAGCAAAGAACTAAGGAGCAGAACTTCCTGCTGCTGAGAATGGGGCTCACCTCCAGACACCAGCAGGCAGACGGGACAGGATGGTCCCCTCAGATAGCCCAGGGACAAATGCAGCTTTCAAGAGCTGGTGCAGGCAGAGGCAGGTCTGGGAAGGTGCTGAGTCTGGGAGCCCAGGGCTGCTGGGACATGCCAGTTGGGCCATAGAGAACAGAGGTCCAGAGCATGGGCTTTGGAGTCTAACTGGGCTGGAGACCTGGTCCTTCCATGAACTCAAGCAGCTCATGTGACCAACCTGAGTCCCATTCCCACACCTGTCAAGTGGGACAGGACTAGGACCTGACTTCACCGGATTGGAAGGAGGGTTGAATGGAATAATACGTGCCTGATACAAATGAAGTGCTTAGTATATTTTTAGTTACTTTTGTTGCTAGGGGATCAGGGCACTCTGGATACTAAGACCTCATCTATGGTAGCCCTGAACCAGGACAAAAAGAGACGTGTTCTGTTGACCACCTGTGGGTTTTGAGATGCCACAGGGACTCAATATTTATTTCCCTCAGTTCCCTCAGCGAGGCCAGATGTCTTCCCATCACAAAGCAAGAACCCTTGTGAGATTCCTTCTTGCCCTCATGATGAATGGCGTGTGGCCCTGGAGAGGGGCCCAGGAGTCACTGTGCCCACTGTCCCCTTTGAGGAAAGATGCCCTGAGAGAGACTTTCTGCAGAGTGGCTGTGGCCTGTGCCCTGAGCATGGAGACCCTGCTAACTCCAGTCATATCAGGTAGAGTCAAGGTCAGTGCTCAAGTCTGCAACAGAAGCCTATGTCCTCTGCAGAGACTTGGGAGGGTGGGAGGGATGCCCAGGGATGATGCTTTATTCCAGGTGGAAACAAACAGGACAATCTGCTTCTCTCTTCTAGGGCTCTAGATGCCCTAGAAGATAGATCATTCTAGGTATTTTGGAACTATCGCTGAGCATTTGTTTCTGTTTTTCATGAGCCCAGCAAATTCCAGAACCCAGCATAATAGTATGGCCATGCTAACTCACTACCCTTTCTGTCCGTGCAGTTACCCCTGCCCCCATGTCACCAAAGTCAACCTGGATGGGACTCATCCTTGAAGCCCTAGGTGGCCAAACTGATAGAGTGCCTGTGAAGTACCAGGCACTGTGTATAAGACCAGCTCCTGACCTCCAAGGAGCTCCTGCCTAGTGGGAGATGGACATCCAGGCAGACCATTACAATGGCATGTGAGGAGTGCTAAAGTAAAAGCAGGCCCAGAGGGAGAGCAGGGGACTGGGCCTCCCTGGTGGTCAGAGAAGTGTTTGTGAGAAGCTAATGTTGGAAATGGGTCCATGGGAGGAAGAAGAGCATCCTGGGAGAGGGAGCCCTGTGTGTAAAGCCAGAGGGGTGAGAGAGGGTGGTGGGTTCCAGGGCTTATATGGAAGGTGTGTGATGCATGAAGCACGAGGCCAGGGGAGGAATGGTGGACAAGGAAACCAGAGCAAAAGGCGAGACTGTCTTACAATGTCTTTGCTTAGGATCGGGGGCTGCAACCCACAGACAGAGACACCCTGGTGAATGTCATCTTCTCTTGAGCTCAGACAAAGCCCAGATGCTAGAAACTTAGTGAAGACACATTTGGGCCTTGGGAAACCTTCTGAGGGGGCTGACCACAGGTGAATGTGCCCTGATGACCCCTCCCCCTCCCCTCCCCTGCCCAGCATGGAGGCCTTGGCCTGGTGTCAACCACAAGGAAAGCAAACTGATGGAGACCAGCTCGCCAGGTACCCCAGAGTTCCCAGGAGTTGGGCTCACCCTTCCTGCTGCAGAGGAGAGACTTGGAAAATCACCCAACAAGGTCTGAAAAAAGTAAGGAAAAATGGAGATCCGAGGGGCTCTGGGACTCAGAAGCTGCAGCTTGAAAGGTTTTATGGGAGTTTCTGCAAGGAAACAGGTATCTCCACTGACACTTGCCAAGGCATTTTCTCCAGTAACAAGCTTCTTTATTCAACCAAACAAAGAAACCATCGCACACAGAGGAGTGAGGAGAGCTGTCAGATGCTGTTCTGGGGAGAAATGAAAGACGCTTTTGCAGAAGCTAAAGCACATAAAAGCTCAGGTCAAGACAGAGGCCCCACTCTTCTGGTTGTTTTGCTGCATGCAGGACACTGAAGACAGCCAGCCCACCAAATGATACCGCTCTCGGGGCTGTGGGATGTGCTGGCCGCTAGGGAAGGAATTTGACCAGGCAAGAGTGGTCCCCCCTTGAGCCTCCACAGTCCACCGGTCATCCCTGTGGCCTATACTGCTCAAGATTCTTTCTCTGAGTGATGAAATGAGTCTGTTCCCCTCCCAAACTCAAGTCTTCCCAGCTTGGGTGGGAAGGCAAAGAAGAACCATCAGCCAACCCAAAGGCTAGTCCTGAGACCTGAGTTACCTTTGTCCTTCTCACTGTTTTTAACATTCCCACCTCTCTTTCTTACATAGGATCATCCACAAGAGCCCTGCCAATGTTTGGAGACATGAGTGTTTTTGCCTGGTCACAAGGGGGACCCACGCTGTCATCATAACAATAAAAACGACAACCACGAACATGGCAGAGGTTTTGCCATTTACAAACTCTGCCCATCCCTGGTAGCACTGTCCGTCACAGAAAACTGGATCAAAGCATCAAGGAAAGTTTTTTCTCCCCCCATTTACAGATGAGGGAATGGAGCTTCAGGTGATTGAGTTACTTGCTCAAGGAGACACTGCTGATAAGAAGTCAAACCAAGGCTCTAATCCAGCTCTGACCTTTTGCCAGTCTCTGACTGTTTCCATCTCAACTCTATAAGCACAGTGCGGTGGCCTTGTTGCTAGATTTTAGCATCAGGGAGAAAGCCCAAGGGCCGGTCTGAGCCAACCAATGGGGAGAGAGCTCATTCAAAGCGCCCACCCTTTGGCTACTTCTCTGCTTATTTCAGTCTGGCCATCTGAGTATGTGTGACGCCTGTGTCTTCCGATGCCATAGTAATTTAAACATTTGCTTTAAAAGCCTCCTCCTGCCACTTCCCTAGCTGGTGACAAACTCTTGGATCAGAGAGAACTGAGTGTAAATTTTGGTGCCTCCTCTTCCTAATTCTGTGACCTTGGGCAAGTCCCTTAACCTCTCTGAGCCTCAGATTCCCCCTGCAAAATGGAGAGAATAATGGTGTTTACTACAGAGGAATGGTGTGGGAATTTCACAAGGTAATGTATATAAAGTTCTTAGCAAAGTGCCTGGCACATAATAAATGCTCAATAAATGGTAGCTATTATTAATGGAATGATGGTAATGTTGACAATGATTGTATTGGTTAACCATTGCTCCGTATCAAACAACAAAACTTCAGTGGCATACAACAACAGCATTTAATGAGTTCATCAATTAGTTGGCTGGGACTTGGCTGATCTAGGCTGGACTCAGCTGGACCTGCTGGGCTCCATGTGGCTCTCATCTTTTTCCTGCGCCCATGGCTGTGGTAGAGTCAAAAGAAAGAGCACAAGCTGAATTGCACAAGTGCATTTTGAGTCTCTGCTTGTGTCATATCTGCTTGCCTTCCATTGGCCAATGGCTGAGCCCCAGCTCAAGAGACAGAGAAGTACACCCAGGCCAAGATGCATGCCCAAGAGTGTGGATAATCCTATTACTGGCCAGGGAGTGAAGAGGCAGACCTGTAACCCAGTCTTCTACAATGAACAGCTCAGGTGGACTTCCTTTGACTTTTACCCACTCACACAAGTACAGAATTAAGATTGTGATTAAGTGGAACCAGTTTCTTATCTTTGTCACTGTGATTTTTCCTAACAGATTGTAGATCTTCTAAAACCTAGTCAAGTGAGATTTCTTGTCTCTACATATAACTCATATATTGTTAGGCAAGTATGTGTTTACAGGCATAGGTGCATACCTTGTGAATATGAAGGCATTTTGTATGTGTACATGGAGACCAAATAGCCAGGATAAGAAGGCTACTTGGAACTAAACCATATAAGGAACAGTTAGAAGAGCAATGTAAATTCACAAAAACAACTAGTAGGTATATGAATTAGGTTCCAACACTTTGGAAAGCAGCTAGGAGTCATCTAAGTTGAAGATACCTATATCCTCTGATTTGAGAGAAACTCAGGTATATGACCAAGGCACACGTATCAGAATATTTATAACAGCGTTGTGTGCCAAAATCCAAACCTACACACATTCTAAATGTCCACCAACAATAGAATTGATAAGTAAATTGCAATGTATTCATACACTGGAATACTATAACCACAAGGAAAAGAAATGAAGTCTAGCTACAAGCAACAACATGAGTGAATCTTATAAACAAAATGTGAATTAAAATAAACAAGGCACAAAATAGTACTTCCATGACTCCATTTACATGAAGTCCACAGACAGGCAAAACTAAACTGTATTGTTTAGGGATGGATATGCAGGTAATAAAACAATAAAGAAAACCAGGAAATTATTACCATAAATGTCAGGATGGTGGTTCCAGCTGGGTGAGGAGCAGAGATAATCAAAGAGACACACAGGGTCTTCAGGAGATGGCAAAACTCCAGCTCCTGGCCTGGAAGGAGTTTTATGAGACTGCTTTAGAGTTATTTATTAAACTGTACATTTCTATTTCATGCACTTTTCTGTATGCAGTATTTCACCGAAAGATATGTTTTCTTAAGGACAGCTAGGAAGTAGAGGTGTTTAGTTCAGAGAAGAGAAAACATGGGATGAATGCAAAACCTGTCTTAGAATATTTGGGAGATCAGGATATAGACAGGAGACCTCCAGCTTTTTACATCATCCTCAAGGAGGAAACAGTCAGGATCAGAGAGGGACAGGTTTTGACTCAAGATAAGGAAGAATTTCCAGTAATCTTAAATGTTCAAAGGTGGAGTGCACTTTTGGGGAGGAGATAAATTCCTTTTAATTTAATTAAAGAACTCAAAGTCCCAGAAACTTTGGCAAAGATCTTGGAGGATGAGTCAGTGTCACAGAGGCCCCGACCAGGGAAGTTTGAGGTTGACCAACTCCAAGAGGTGAGGGCAGCATGGATGAGTAAGGCTTTTGTAGTCAGCAAGACCTGAGGATGACACCCTAGTTCTACCACTAATTAGCTAAGTGACCTTGGGCAAGTTACCTGGCCACTCTGAGCTTCTGTTTCCTCAATTGAAAATGATGCTGCATGTAAATTATCTAGCCCAGGTGCCTGGCACTTAATAAGTCCTTGATAAGTGATGGTCATATTATTAACTTAAAAAAAGCTTCTTCCGAATTAGAGATTATGAGACTGTCCACCTCCATGAGTATATATGTTGTATTAGGTTTTTGTTGCAATAAAGCTGCGTAACAACCCCAAATTGCAATGGCTTACTAAAACAAGCATTGGCTTTGTGCTCATGGGTCTGTGGGCCAGTTGCAACTCAGCAAGGCCAGGCTCCAGGCTTCAGGCTCCAGCTGTGAGTTGGATTCAGGTCTGCTTCACATATCTCTCATACCGAGACCACACAACCTGGGGCATGCCCCGTTCATGATGGAGGGTGGGAAGTTTGCTGAGGACACTTAGAAACACACAATGCCTCTCCGTCACTTCCTCTCACATTTCATTGGCCCAAGCAAGTCACATGGCCACACCCAGAGTCAATGCTGCAGGGCTGGCTGCAATGCCATTCTACTCTAAAGTCACATGGCAAAGGGGAATGCGGGTCAGTGAAGCATTAGGAGCAAGAATTCTATCTACCGGATGCATGCATGTGAAATATTTGAGTGACTCTGTTCAAGATGGAAAGAATGTATTTTTTTTAAATCTTCTTTGAGAACCATGAAGCTATAAATTATGAGGTTCAGAAACCTCAGCCTAACAGTGAACAGTGAAAATCTAATTTTTCCATTTTATTGGCTCATATAATAAAATCATTGCATAGCTGATTAATTTTAATGCTCCATGACATGTCATTGAGGAGATAAATTCAGAGCTCAGGGGGCTTTCTTCCTAATTCTGGTTCTCACCTGTTGACCAAAAGACCCTTAAGACTCTCTTATTCCCGGTTGAAAATTGGTTTCACCTTTTTTTCCCTAGGGCTCCTTGGCAAGTTGAGATTTCTGTTTAAGGATCTGTTTTGTCTCTTTGTCAAGCAGAGGTGTTTACAGAGGAGGCCACCGGTGTCTGGGCTTAGGTAGAGCAAGAAGCCAGATGCAACCAAGCTGAATGGTCCCGTTCTCACAGAAATGATGCTTGGGGTGCATCTCTCCTGCTACTGCATCTCATCTCGGATTCACTTCCACATGTGCTGGGAGCAGAGCAGATCGGGTGGGCTCGCCTCTTCAGTGCGGGCTGGGTCTCTGGAAAGAACAGGGAAGCCTGGCCTGTGGGTGGAGCAGGAAAGAGAGAAGAGAGAGCCACGCAGCCTTGTACAAATCAAAGGCTGCCCCACAGGAGGGATGCAGGAAGCCTGGAATAGAACTGATGGGAGTGGACCAGTTAGTGGATCTGCCACTAGCTTTCCGTGGGAGTTAAAGGTCACTTTGCTCCTCTGTGCCTTGTCTCCAAAAAGGGCTGGAGTTGAGGACCCCTAAAGTTCCTTTCAGAGAAGTACAGAGTATAGTGCTTGGAAGACTCCAAGGCTCAGCACACAAAGCTCAGATACTGTCTCCGGAGCGTGACCTTAGGCAAGTTACTGCAATGCTCCGTGCCTCAGTTTCCTCAGCAGAAAAATAACCATACCACCTCTCCGGGTTGTCACAAGGAGGAAACAAGTTAACTTGCCTGTAGTGTTTGGAGCAGTCCGTGGCAACGTCCATCAGTGTTACCTCTTGTTATTGTTATTCCAGCTTAAGATGCTAAAGCACTTTGCTTCCTTTTTAAACGTGATTTATGCTTCCAGGCTGTGAGGGCTATTAGGCTGACTACATGAGTGTATAGTATATGGGATGGGGGAAGCAGTAAAAGCACGGTCTGTGCAGAGATGCCGAGCAAGGTGGCAACTGGAAACGATTCAGAAATGAGGTGCGGACATGATTAAAGTTCTGAAGAATGGCAGTTCCTGGCAAGAGAGGCAGAGAGTGGATTATTTACAAGAGCAGAGGTGGAGAGGTTACAGAGAAGAATTCCCAGGCACCAGCCCTTCCGGTACAGTGGGAAACTTTGGGGGTGAGACCCCAGCTGAGCTTCTGGATAATTACATAGGAAGCAAAGAGCTGGTTGAATTTTCACCCACCTGGCAGAAGAGTGTCCCTCATTATCTTGCCACTAAGAGTTAAACCCAGGTGTGAGGTTTTCTCTCTCAAAGTTCCCTTCACTCCTTAGACCTCCCAAAATATGACATGAAGGTAGTAATCAGGTTCTCCGAGACCACCTATCTGGGGGAAATGTAGAGAGAAAATTTAGGGAGAGTCCAGGGAAGTTTAAAACAACACACTGTGTTGGGCATGGCCTTGAATACTTGAGCCAAAGTTTCCCACCTCGTAATAAGGGGGTGGGATGAGAACACAGTTCCTGATAACCACGACTTACGTTATGCAGGCTCTGACCCCAAAGCCACAGTGTTCTGACATCTGATGACCTTAAAAGTAATTGAAAAAGCAGAATTCAGTCAATAGGTCACCTTCTGTCTCCATGATACTGGACATCCCATCTAATTTTTATTTCCTGAATTGGACAGGGACTTGTAACTTCTGGATCGATGTTACAACTAGCAGAACAAAGCAATGCAGGGATGGGACCATGAGATGATTCAAGGTCCAGAGACCCATCTCCTAGTCTTGGAGGTTTGGGGACAGTTTCCATCTGAACAGGGAAATCATGATTGAGAGACTGTGATTCTGGACAGCTGCACGGCTCTGTGGTCTGGGACTTATATTCTTAGACTTTGGTCCCGAAGCAGGGCCCTCTGTCAGTCAGGGTGGGATGGGTAATGCTGCAGTAACAATGAGCCTCAGCCTCAATGGCTCACACTGACAAAGTCTGGTTTCTTTCTCCTGCTCTATGTCCATTGCAATGGGGACTTGACACTGCCTCTTCTTCACTCCGGGACCCAGGCTGATGGAATGTCATGTCGACATGCACTTCCACTATCACTGCAGCCGAGGGAAGGCAATTCTGGAGGGTCCTGCACTAGCCATTAGGGGCTCCCACCCAGAGGTGACACACGTCACTTCCCCTGACAACTCAGTGACTCCACAACCACATGGGGGTCAGGAAATACAAACCTGCATGTGCCCGTAAGGTGAGAAGGGACATATCTGATGAACAACAACAATGGCTACCACAACCCGCTTCTGAGCCCCCAGCCTCAGCTGCTCACTCTCTGCCAGGGTCCATCCCCCTTCTCCCCACCTGGAGCGACATCCTTGGGTGTGTGTCTGTATGTGTGTGTGTGAGAGAGAGAGAGAGAGAGGGAGAGAATGCAACCCTCAGCTCTTTCCTCAGAAACAAATGACTCTCTGACATCTGCAGCCCATTATCAAGGTGATTCAGTCCCTGTAGACTTTCTTACTACACGCAAACCAATGTTACTATTATTGTTTATCATTTCTATGACACGGCAAGTATGTGCTGTTCTCCTTCCTGCTTAAGAGTGGCCCAGCTGGGCTCTGGGTTTCCATCCTCACTTCCTTCATTCTCACCCCCTGCCCTTGGGCTCCCCTCCCTGCTGCACCAATGTCTATGTACCACCCTCCACCCCAGTCTCCCTGTCTGCCCTCCACACCCTCAGCTGTAGCGCAGACCCCAGGCAACCTCTCCTTCCTGGGACTGGCAAGTTAGCAGCGCAGACAGGAAAGGGGGCAAGTCAGTTCATATGTCAGCACCTGCTGTTTGCACGGCACTGTGTTGGGTTATACACCTGTGTGACTATCCTCAGACGGAGCAGGTAAAGTGGAGACATTCACACACGCAGCACATGAATCACACTTGGCAGAAGAGAAAGCTCGGAAATGAAGCAGCCCCTCTACGGGCATACCTGATCAGTGTCTGGGATCTTGGAGGTGAGTAGAGCTTCTGGAAGGAGGTGAGTGGGGCTTTTGGAAGGAGCCCTGGGCTTGGAGACGGAGCCCTGGGTTTGGGGATTGATGCTGCCCGTTCCCACCCATGTGAACTTGAGAGGTACATTACCTTCCCAAGCCTCTGTTTCCTGGACTGGGAGATGGGGGTCACTATTTCTGCCCTGCCTGCTAGGACAGATGAGAAAATAGCGCTGATATAATAACATGAAGCATCCCAGCTTCGAGTACCTCAAAGGCAGAGGGTTTGGGGCCGCTGCTCCTTTGGAACATTACTCGCTCAACAAGCATTAGTATCAGTGGGATCAGGTGTCCCCAAAAAGCCAGCAACTCTCTTTGTGGAAGCTCATGAGCTGGTAGATAGATGACCTCATCACAAGGCTGCCTTTGGGATTCACAGAACAGCGTCATTTACAGCTCCATTCATTTGTCCAACAAGCAGTAACCAAAGTAACCAGTAACCAGAGTAAACCACTCTGGATCAGATCACTTGAAGCACCGGGAACTCAGAGGCTGCCCTCCTGGCACTTACAATCTAGACAGGGGAGAGGGACAATAAACAAGAAGGCAAATAAACATGACAATTTCAAATAGTTACAGATCATAAGAAGACCAGCAGGCTTGTGCAGTAGAGCGTGGCTGCCCGTTTTATACTGAGCTTTATGAACTGTGTGTTCATTACCAGGCGCTCTGCCCAGCCCCCCACCTTGCCCAGCCAGCCCACTTGGATTCTTAGCCATCGCCAGGCCTTCACCGGAAACTCAGCTCCTCAGGAAAGACTCCCACAATCCCCCGCAACTGGAAAGCATCCCTCCCACCTTGAAATCTGCCCCTCTCTTTATACTCTTCTTCTGGATTTTGGAGCTGCCTTTTTAAAATCCTCATAGCCTGATGCGCAGGCATCATACCATTCTGCAAATGAGGAAGCTGAGATGCAGAGAGGTGAGATAAATATCCGGATTCGGACTACCACAGTTGCCATTGTTATCACAATCCTATACCAACATCAGCAACTTCATCCTTTCCTGGGGTATCACAACCTCAGCCATTGTAACAACTCACACCATCACCATATCACCGAAAATTCTTGACCACTGCTCACAGCCATCATCCCATCACCACTCTGTACCCCGACTAATTTAACAATCTGTGCCAGTCACAGGCAAAACCTTCCAGGTTTACTCCTTTTTTCTCTCTGCCTCACCTCTGGGGACAGGAAACCCCAGATGGCATCTGTGCTGATCCTCTGTCATATATGGGACACGTTGATCCAACCACGGACCTTGAAGGAACTGGGTAAGTTGGGTATGACCACGGGGTGGTGGTACTTCCAGGTGAGTGGTGTCTTCTCCTCCACCCAGGATGCTATTCCCAGGGCCCTTGACCTTTAGCCCCCCCTCAGCAAATGGAGGAGTGGGGTGCCAGGGCCCATCAGTCTCGATGGCCCTTCTTTGTCCCCTCCATCACCTTTGCACTGATTCTACTGTCTGATTTCCATGTTCCTCTCCCCTTCCCGACTACCAACCTCTCGAGGGCATGGGCTCTGTCTATTTCATCTGCCTTCCCAGCATGAGGCTCAGAGCCTGGAACCTAGCAGTCATCAGAGAATGTCTACTGACCTGGGAGGTTGAAACAGGAGAGAACATTTGCTCATCAGACCCCTGTAGGTCTGGCTGGGCACCAGCGCTTTTTTCCAGGAGAAACATCTTGCCCGGTGGAAGGTCCTGCTTGGGGAGGCCCAGGCCATGGCCAGCTCTGCCACGCTTGGCAGCGGGAGGGCCTTGTGTCAGCGGAGGAAATGAGGTCACTTACCAGCCTACCTGCTGCCGCCTGAGCCTCGCATGCATTCCTTGTTCAATGAGATGTTGTTTTCAAATGCATTTCCCAGGGAATCGGTGTGGGTTTTTTTCTATCTCCTTTTTTGTTTTTACTCCTCTCTCTGTCTGGCTGAGGGGCCCAGTTGCAGCTGCTATAGCAGAGGGCAAAAAACTGGGATCAGGGTTTGTGGGCAGGCCAACCTCAGAGCTGCCGGGCTTCCCTGGCTCGCCCAGTTCTGCCTATGATACGGCTAACTGTTACGGCCACTATCCTCCGCTGTCCTTTCACTGAAGCCACCACCGGAGCAGGGCCAGGCCCTTTCCCCTGGGGCCCAGGGATCATGGCTATTGTGCACAGTGAGTCCCACACACTCTGCTTTCTCCCTTGTTCCAGCCTCCCCACCATCTGTGTTCAGGCCATCCCTACCCTGAAGGCATCATTCCTCCAGGAAGCCCATTGGGATGAGCTCTTCCTTTCTACCAGGCACCAATGCCACCTGTGACTCCCTTCTAAGCCCCGCAGGGGCAGGTAAAATGTCTTGTGCGTGGTACCTTCAATCAGGACTTTCTGGATACCTACTGGGTTTCAGGCTCCAGAGATGTGATGGTAAACAAGACAGACATCGTTACTTTCCTCAAGAAGTTTCTGACTAATTGGAGAGAAAGAGGTGGAAGAAGCACACGAATAAGAAAATAACGGTGAATGATGCTAACGGTTATAAAGGAAACAAAAAGGATGTGAGGACAGAGACTGTAAGGGGAGGGGAGGAACCTCACGACGGGGAGACGTCTGGGAGAGTGTCTCTAAGGTAGGACATTTGATCTGAAACCTGAAGGATAATGAGAAGCTCATTGTGGAAACACTGGAAGCGGGATGTCGGGGGGTAATTCTGGACAGTGGCCTGCAGCCCATGGGGTAGAGTGAGGAGGAGGGGTCGTAGGAGACAGCGTCGGGGTGGCAGAGTCAGATCGTGCTCATTAGGAACCTGTACTGGGACACTCGGGAAGACTCTAGGCAGAGATCTAAAAGGACCCCCCGCGCCCGTTGTACCCCCAGGGCTAATGGCAGGTGGTCAGGGAATATCTGGAGAATAAATGAGGGCGAGGCTTTGTTGGTTATTTGTCTATTTCCACTCACTCCATGTCAGCTTTCCAATTCTATTAGAAGGTCATTTTGATGCTAGGTAGGGACTGGGCCTGTCTCTTCACCAGGGCCTCTGAGATCTGGTCCCTCCAAGTACGTGGAGCATGGATGGATGGATTGATGCGCTGTGGAGCCTTCAGCCAGCCTCCCGGCCCCTTCTCCCTCTCCCCTTCTGCCCTTTTCTCCCCATCCCTGAAAATTGGTGATGGTCCCTTCTGCTTCTCCCATTCCCAGAGGCTGGCAGCTCCCAGAATGTCAATATGGATACTTCTGCAACGTCGGGCATGTACAGAACCTTCTCTGCACACACTGCAATCACAGCTACAATTGCATCTGGAGTCTGACTGAAACAAGAATGTGTAGTACATACAAGTCTTCGGAAACAGACACGCCTGGCTTCAAATCCCACTCCACTTCCTAGCTGTGTGACCACTCTCAAGTCACTCAGTGTCTCTGAGCCTGTTTCCTTGCCTATGAAATGGGTGTTTTGGAAACCTTAGCAGAGTGTCTCACTCTTGGCAAATGCTCCATCAATGTCAGTTGTCATTCTAATGACCGCTGCGGACAGGTAACCCTCATGGCAATCCTGCAAGGAGGATCCTGTTATCTCCACATTACAGATGTGGAAAATGAAGTCAAAAGATGAAACCACCTGCCCCAGATAACTCAGAGACGGAGATGGGGTCTCGGTTTAGGTTTTCTGACTCTGGGGCCCACACCATTCCCACGAGGCCCTAGCTCCCACCGTAGCGGGAAAGCAGTTCTCTCTGGGGGGATGTGAGCTGCAGCTCCCAAATGCCACGTATTCTGGAGCATTCCTTAAGGGAACACATTCTGCCTGGACGCCCAGAGGGCCATCTTTTCTTGATTGTTTCCCAGCCGAGTTCGCAGCACAAGAGACAGAGCAGGCGGGGCCCAGGCAAGAGCTGGAGAAGCCGTCTGCTGACAATAACACATTTTTACCAAATTACCAACTCCCAGCATCTCCCATTAGCGAGCGATTCTTGCAAGGCAGACACGCTAACAAGATGCTTCTGAACTCCTGTCCACATCTTCCACTGCCAACGGGGGAGGTATGAAAGCTGCTGTTGGGGGGAGATGTGTTCTTAATTACTGGGTGAGGGAGGAGGGTAGCCAGAGGAGGGCTTCTTCATCCTTTGCAGATCCCTAATGAACCTTTTAACACGCTTAAAAAAGTAAATGAAGAGAAAATTTGTAAAAAGCTCTTTTTAAAGATTTTGGCAGGTTTGATTAGTGGTTTTGAAAGCCCTAGACAGCCACTTAATTGGTGAGCCCCCTTGACAGCTGGTGAATAGAAGGTAGGGATGCAATGGACCCCACGGGCCTTTTTCTCTTCTGTGTACCTTTTCCAAGATATCTTGTTGGCCTCAGACTTGCTGACCCCCCCATCTGCTGCCCAGAGTGCCCTGCTGATACAGCCGTGCTAAGCAGGCAGATGGACATAGAGAACTTTCAGGTTATGAAAGTTCTTGCAGGATGTTGGAAGCAGTATCTAGAAGGGCAGTCAGAGGGAGTACAATGGGATGTATTTGGACAGGGCTTACACAGCGCTTACAAGGGGAACCTACCCAATGCACAGTGAAATCCTCTCTGGGGTGATCTGGCTCCTTTGCCTTCAGTTCAGACCCCTATCATTAGGAGTAACTCATGGTGTTGCTATAAGAGCCTGGGCTTGGGGGCCAGGCTATTCTGGGTTTGAATCCTGAATCGGCCCCTTTAAGATGTGTGACTTTTGCAAATGAGGAACTTGTCTAAGCCTCAGGCTCAACATCTGTAAGTTGGGGACAATTATACCTACTTTATAATATTGTTTGTTGTGCAACAGAAACTAACACAGTGTTGTGAAGCAATTATACTCCAATAAAGATCTATTAAAAAAAATATTGTTAGAAGTAAATAGCTGAATGCCTATGAAGTACATGGGACATAAGAAGTGCTCCAGAAAGACTAATTTCCCCCATCCTCAGCTTCTACTTGAGTATCAGGAACCATATAAAAATTTAACCATACAAGTAGGGGATGGGAAAACCATGGCTAGGATATATGAAAAACCCAAGGGTTTTAGAAAACAATAAGTATATTGTGAGTCTCCAATAAGATATAGGGACTGGAACAATAATGGGATGTTGACCATATTAACAGAGGTAGAGTAGGCAGAAAGTGGGAGGTGATCATCTTGCTGTACTATACTCCAGTACTCCCACCTGGAGAAGTGGTACCACATTTTTTTTTTAACACCTTTATTGGAGTATAATTGCTCTACAATGGTGTGTTCGTTTCTGCTTTATCACAAAGTGAATCAGTTATACATACACATATGTTCCCCTATCTCCTCCCTCTTGCGTGTCCCTCCCTCCCGCCCTCCCCATCCCACCCCTCTAGGTGCTCACAGAGCCCCGAGCTGATCTCCCTGTGCTGTGCTGCTGCTTCCCACTAAGTGGAACCACATTTTGAGCAAGGTAATGGCCAAAGGGATTAGGTTTAGAGAGAGTCTGGGTAGAGGGACTTGAAATCATACCATGTGGGAGGTAGTCGAAGGAACTAGTACTGTGTAGCCTAAGGAGAGACTGGATAGAGTAAAGGTGGTAAATATTTTGTAGCCGCCAATGTCTGACATGTAGTCCCCTGAAAATGGTAACGTTTTTCTGAGTGGTCCTAACCAGAGGGTAGAAATCCCCCCAAACTAAATTTTGGTTAATATATGTATAGAAGGAGACGTTCTTAAAAGTCAGAACCAACCAATTGTGAAATTTTTTGATTTATGCAGCAATATGTGCCAGGCACCGTCCTCAGTCCTGGGATTAAATAAGTGAACACAACAAAATCCTCACCCTGAAGGAGGTCACTGTCTACTGGACATGGGTAATTCCCTGGACATATAGACTAGTCAACCTCTTAGGCTGCAGTGGGAAGATGCATCAGGGGAAGGCTGGACTGAGTGACCTTGACATCTGTGATTCCCTCAATTTCAGTGGACCATTGCCAAGATCTCTGACCCTAGAGGCAACCATCTTGATAAAGAAAGTTTTCCCTCTTTCGGGGTTGAGCCTGAATTATAGGCCAGCTCTGGATTTGAAATCCATGAGTATGGTGGTAGTAGGGGTTGGATGTGGAGCGGTTCCGTCTACAGTGTCAGTATACATAGATATCCATTGAGGTTTTGCCTTTCCAGAATACAGATCCCTTACTCCTCCTAATAGTGCCCTGATTTCCCTGGGGACACTCAACCTTCCTCCCCTCTCAGTCCAGGTGGTTTGAGTGGGGTTGTCCCCGTTTTTGCTCCAGGTATGGGCATGTGATCCAGGCCTATCCAGTCAGAGCATCTCATCAGGTTCAGGGATGGGCATGTGACCTCATCTGGGCCAATGGGAGGTCAAAGAGTCAATGCTGGACTTTAGTAGGGATTGGTGAAAAAGAAGAAGGCTCTTGCACTAAGATGGTAGGATGGAAGATTTGAGCCACTGGCAGCCATCTTGGCACCATGAAGGGAGTGCCTGAGAATGCAGTCAACACAAATGAAAGCAGGGCTAAGCAATGGCAAAGAAGAATGATCAATATTTTTATATTTGGACTTATTACATGTTTATGTAAATAAAAATATTTATATTTTTATATTATTCTGTCAGAATTTTTAGGGCCACCTGGATCCAACCAGACCTGAAGCTCTCTCACAAACGTATGTGTTCTGTGGCCTAAAACATCATCTGTGGTGGTTGTTGCTTGAGCCCATTAGAATTAATTTTTTCTGTCACTTGCTCCCAAAAGAGTTATTTCTGATGCAGGGGGTTCTTTTAAGTATAATATGGTTGTTCCCTCTACTGGCCAATCTCAGATAACCTGATGGGAGGGAACCATTTCAAAAGGAACAGGAGGGGATCCATTAGCACCTCCGCGAGATCCCCAAAAGGGATTAGTGTCAACCTCTGGAATACATCCTCACTCCTGAATAAACTTGAAACTGGGCAGGGGATTCTTTCATCATGCTGGCATGATTCTAGAAGCAGGGAGCAGATTAAAATAGAGCCACAAGGTCTGTTATCACCGTGGTTTGTGGTTATTTTAGGGGGCACACTTTGGTACCCTGCCCCTACCTCAGGCCCTCGCACTGGGCACCATGACTCAGGGTGTGGAGGGAACGCTCCTGTGCCCACCCATCACTGTCATTATTATTATTACATTAAAAAACATCTCCAGAGATTATTAAAACCTCAAACAAGGACAAGCAGACCCACAGACTGGGCACCTGACGGTTCCCTTGTGTAAGCCCTGACAGAGCACTTGAGTTGAATAATAACGCTAATTTGTAGCTAGTGAGCTCCCCTCTTCAGCTAGCAGGTCAGAAGGGGGTTGGTTCCAGGAGGGTTTCTGGAGGCCTGCAGTGCTGGTTCCCAGGACAGAGAGGGTGGCCCAGTCCCTGCTCCCAGATGCTTCAGGATGGGGACGAGCTCGGGCGCTGTCTTAGGTAAGTGAGGCAGTGAAAATCCAGGGATCCCCAGCTAAGCCAGAAAATGTTTCGCTGTGCCCCCCTCCCTCCAGCATCTAATCGCGGCAGACCCTGCTGGTGGGGGTGAGGATGCAAGGACTAGGCGGGGCTGGGACCCGGCCTCTGCTGCCATCCTCTGAGCCCCCGGAATCCCTGAGCTGCAGGGACAGCCTCTGGGGCGTCCACCTGCAGTCCGAGGCAGGGGAAGCAGCCTCTGGCCTAAGTGGAGGAGGGAGGGGGCACCAGGGAGCAGAGGGTGTGGGTCCTCAGGAGAGAAGGAGGGAGAGGCAGTAGGAGTCTGTCTCATTGAGGTGTGGACTGAACATGAGCTGGGAGGCTCTCCAAGTGGGTTTAATCCAGTGACTTTCACGCTGTGAGCCGAGAAGTCAAGCCGGGCACTCTGCTCTCACCTGTGTTGTATATATCGGGGCTCCGCCTAAGGCGTCATTCAAAGGAAAGAGTCCATGGCACAAAACACAAATGGTTTGAAAACCACTGGCTCCCCTGTGGCTGACATCTGAGACCCAGAGAAAAGAGCAACATTTTTTGGAGTCAGTGTACATTTAGTCCCCAACAGGACAAAGGAGCAGGTGTCCAAGCTTGAAAGTTGCTGAGGAGAGGCCTTGGGGGAATGTGGCAATGGTATCCCAGGGGATCCCACGGGGAGACGGCAGTGACTGGGACCAGGAGAGCTGAGCCCTGGGGACCACAGCCGTCTTCATGGAGGTGGGAGGATCAGAGTGAATTTCCGTGGATTCCTGCCAATGGAAGTCAAGTCCCAGCAGAGGATCTTAGAGGCAGGATGCCACATCCTTGGGGTTGCAAGGAGCGTGGGCTCTAGCAGCTGTGTGGGAAGCTCAGTCAGGAAACCAGGGAGATATGGAATATCCCAGGGGCAATTCATGGGGTCTCATGTGTTACTGATCCCCCCTGCAGACTGACAGGCTTGCTTTCCTAATCATACTATCGCTCTGTGGCAGCTTTAACATATCCTGGCTCTGTGCTTCCTGCATGGCTGCAGTCCACACTTCAGACAGCTGTCTGCACATCTGGGACAGCTGCAGCAGCCAAGTCAGCACCTCTGACATGCCAAGCACTTTACAGAGTCATTTCATCACAAGCCTGGAGGCGCAGGAAGGACACTGAGGGGGTTTAGAGAGAGGAGATGACTTTCCACGTTAGACACGGAGCTGGTGGCAGAGCGGGATGGATAAGCAGATTTTCTTGTTCCTCTCTGAACATTCAAATCCTTCCCCACTGCTTCCCCTGTCAGCATTCACAGGAGGATGTCTGAGATGAGATGTCTTCCAGAGATGCTTCTTGAGTCTGCAAGAGCGCCCTGGAAGATTTTTGCTGCCATCCTGCTGTCCCAGGCAAAGATGTTCCACTGGTGGGAAGGATTGCTAGCCTATACATTTGGGAAACTTTGAATTAAACCAAGGAAAACAAACTTCTTATTTGTTTGTTTTTCAGGACCTCTCAGATCCTTCACTGATAAAGTGCCCTGTAAATCTCTAAGAAACGGATCGGGTTTGTAGTATTTCCTTTTCTCATTGGATCATTTTTATCTGTGGGGCTAGACTCAGCTATGCTGAGTAACAAACATCTCCAAAATGTTCCTGGCTTGTGACAACAAAGGTGTATGTCTCACCTGTACTGTGTCTCCACTGCAGGTTGACAGGGGGTGTTTGCTCATGGTTTTCACTCACAAGAGGTGCTTCCCAGCAGGGGGCCCAGAATTCCTGAGGATCTGTACCACCATTTAAATGCTTCAGTCCGGAAGTGATGAATGCCACTTTCACTCACAACTCATTGGCCAGGAAGAGTCACGTGGCCTCACACAAGGACAAGGGGTCCAGGAAGTGCACTGCTGCCCTGTTTCCAGGAAGCACAGAGCTAGAAAATGTGGGAGAGGACCACACCGGGGGTTCTCTGGTCTGCAGATCATCTGCCAACGTCTCACAGGCCCTTGTGCTTGGTAGAGCCCAATTTGGGAAGGCGGCTCCAGGTTATCCAGTGCCCCGGGCTGGACCAGATGCAGCCCCCACCTTAGATTTCTGGAGTTCTTATCTCCCTCCTTCCACCGATGTCCCAAGAGTAGAATTTCCTGTGTCTTCCCTTCCTCTGTTCTCCCCACATTGACGTTTGCCCTTGTTAATTCCTGTTAGACACAGGCTAAGCCCGCTTCATGAGCCACCTTCTGAGAAGGAAATCTCCCCCACAGGCATGCCATGATTGCCTGCCGACAAAGATGCCTGTAATTGCCAGGAATGCACAATGGGATCTGAACCTCTCCGTCACCTACTGCAAACAGTCTCCATACGCTCCTGCCTGAGGTATAAATTTAGCCCACCTGAGTCAGCAGAATTGCAGAGAACCACGGAGTCAGAAGCTGATGCCCATGGAGCCGGCATCAGTTCAGCACAGCTGGGATGAGAAGCCAGGATGGTGGGGGTCTGCCGTGCCCAGCAGTTGGGATCATGGGCATTGGGCAGAAAAACACTCAGGTATGGCCTTGAGCAGAAAGTGGAACCTCTTTGATCCCTAGTTTCTTCATCTGCAAGTGGAGATATTAACAGGGTTCAATCAGGCAGCATTGGATAAATCAGATATGACTGGCTAACTTTGAAAACTGGTGTTGTTCAATGGTTGCTGTTGTCATTTAGATGAGATGAGAGGAGGACAGGTATAGTGGGATCCAGGAGGCCTGAGGTCCAGCCTCTGCTCTGCCCCTGACCTACCATGTGTCATTGGTATTGGGTTGGCCAAAAAGTTCATCCGGGTTTTTCTGAAAAAGATGGTTTATTTCAACTTCATGTGTTTTCTTTCTGGAGTCCAGGGAGGTGCTTCTCATGATAGATCACCAGAACACAATAATCCAAGCTAAACCAGGCCTCTGCTCATATCATATCTGGCCAAACCAAGTCACATGGCTAATGCCACTGGGCAGGGAAGTGCATACCACCCACGTGGAAGGTGAGGGGGAATGAACATTTATTGAATAATCATCCAAACTGTCACAGACATGCTTTGCTTTCCCTCCACCCCTAGTCTCAGAGCCTTTTTACAGACTGCACCATTCAGACCTCAGCTTGGAAATCACCATCATGAGAGAAGCTGCCTCTGACCCCACAGTCTGGTTTCATCTCATCATTATATACCCACAGCATCCTGTGGGCCTTCCTTCCCAACCCTCAACCTGGATTCTCTGGATATTTTCTATCGATACGTGGTACCTATTTTCCCCATACTTCCTGGTCTGCAAGACTAAAAGCCCCATATCCCAGATTCCTTTGCATCTAAGATCTAGGATAAAATGAGGTTTCCATTTGGAAGGCAAACATAAAGCGAATGCCATCTCTCTGTGGTTTCTGATCCTCTCCACTGGTTAAAATATCTGTGATTTTCCTGCAGCAAGTTCCTAGGTTAATTCACCAGCATCCTGGGTATCATGAAAGAGTGATAGTCACGAGAGCTTCTTGAGATGATTCCCTAACCATTGGATCACAGCATCAGGTGGCCCTTCACCCCCTCCTGTCGTGTGGGGCTGGGTCATCAGTAGTGGTGGCTCCAAACCCAGATGGCAGGGCATCAAGGGTGGCCTCAGGGTCCCGGCCCCTCTCCTGATGAGGCCTACATTGTTCTGAGAGTCATTCCCAGGGACCCAGCCTAGGCCCTGCTTCTTCAGACCGTCCAGTAGTTTTGTAAACACATAATCCCCTGTATTAAATCCCTTTCTTCTTAAAATACAGCACTGCACCCTGACAGATATGATGTTTTAATTACTTGGTCAAATGCCATTTTCCCAAGAAGACTGCAAACTTCATGCCAGCAGAAACCAAATGAGTTGTGTTCACAATGGCAACATCTATCACAGTGCCTGGCACACCATGGGAACATGGTAAATACTACTTCGAGTGACTGAATGCATGAGTCCATGCACCGGCTACAGCAATTTCTTACCATGATAACCAAATGCTATACAGACATAGAAATGGTAACCCAACAAGGGGTCCTAGACTGCCCTGGAGTCCACCCTTGTCCAAATTCCTGGAAAAAGACATCACAAACTCTTGCTTCCAATGCTACGTCCATGAAGGTATAATGAAGTTGTGCCTCTTTCCGCAGATAGGAAAACAGACCCTGTGCACATCACTGGGAAGCAAGAGGATGCAATGGTCAGAGAACGGGTTGTGACATCAGGCAGACTTAAGTTCAAGTCCTTGCCTGACTGCTTACAAGCTGTGTGACATTGACCAAGTGAATTAACCTCTCTGAGACTCAGTTTTCTCATCTGTAAAATGGGTGGGGGAATTATACCTATCTTGTACAGAAGTAAGTCCTTTGTACACAGTAGGTGCTTAATAATTGTTTGCTTTTGTCACAAAGCCTGACATGAGGCAATTACTTGCCTAGGGTTTCACATTTCAACTTGTCAGAGGTCTTAGGGTCCTTCAGGGGCTGTCTAGGCTAAGGTGCCCCATTGTCCTGATGCATGAGACTTTCAGGGGACTAACAGCCATCCAGCCTTTGGTGGGGATGTGTTCATGGGTTCTCTGGACTTCCTGCTGTCTCAAGACACAGCTGTGTTTTAGCCGATAAAGAGTGCTGTTCAAATGTGATCACACATGTGATCTTGTGACGGAGACAAGATATATTAGCAGTAAGATTCCCCACCACCCTCAACTTCCCCCAATGACAATGTTGTCTTTGCAAACCAAGATCCCATGCCCAGTCTCCACCTCTGATGAAAGCCAGCCCTGTGTTTATAGCCTAGTGCTGGAAGTTGGATAAAGAAATGAGGAACAAAGGGGGAAACAGTTAACCAGAAGGGCCATCTAGACTGTTCTACATCATAAAGGGTTGGGGAGGAGGTGGAAGAGTCTCAGTGCTTGAGTTTGGAGAGAGAGAGTTACGGATGGGGATGGATCAAATGATGACAGAAAATCGACCTCACTCCCCCTGCCTTCCAGCTCTACATGCTTCCTCTGTGAGCCTGCACAGAAGCTGGCATCTCTAGCTTTGGAGACGTCCTGGGTTTAATAACACACAGATCACACAGGACAGGGGCTTATTGACTCATCATGGCCTGGGAAGCCGAGGTGAAGGACACAAAAACCTGGGTGTTTTGATGAAGGGAGGGGCTCAGGAAAGATTTGGAAAGCAGACCACACAGGAGAACGGGCAGGTCAGGGTCAAATATGGGATCCCTCAGAAGCCCTGGGTGCTGGAGGGAAGCTTCTTAGGTGTCTCGAATTTGCCTTTCCACTCAGGGCATCTTTGGAAGAAACATCCTTGGCAGAAAACTTGGCAGAAACGGTAAGGTTCTTTATATACTTTAGAGGGCTTCCTGGCAGCCCCTCCAGCACTGCGATCTGCCCGGAACTGCCCCGGGACTTGGCAGAGACAAAAAGTGCACTTAGGGATGATAAGTGATAAAGCATGGTCTTTCGAATCAGGAGACCTGGGTTCAAGTCCCAGTTCTGCCCCGTCCAGCTGTAAGCATTGGGCAAATTCTCTTACCTCCCCAAGGCTCAGTGTCTTCAACTGTAAAATGGGCATAGCAATACTTACGTCACAGGGTTGCTCTGGGTAAAAAAAGATAGGGTATTTGAAAAGGTTTGGAACAAGGGCTGAAACGTGGGAAGCCTTCAATCCATGATGTTACTATTTTCAGTGCCAGCGCCACTCATCCCGTCCCATCCTGTGTTCCCAGGGCCATGCCCATGCAATAATCCTGCCCTCCCCACAAATGTCCTCACACCCCCTCCTCACAGACCCCCAAGCCCTTCTCCCCACATTCACTGATTCCATGACATCCTTGGTTTGGGGAGCTAATTTTAATGAAAAAGATTGTTTAATACCAAATATTACCTTTCCTTTGTGTCCCTTTTGTCATTTAGAAATGGAAACAAAAGACATTCCTGAGCTCAAGTCAAACATTTACCAAATTAATTCTCCATAAGAAATTGTTTGAGATTTCAAGGGTTGGTGGTTTTTTATTTTTTCCCTCTCCTTAACTATACTACATCATAAAGTAATTGCCTGATTAAGGAACGCACAGCTTGGAGAGTGACACATTTTTTAAAATTAGAACACGCCTGCCAACGGACACAGTTATGCAACTGGTTTTCTTTTTCCCAGACAACTTGATTCTCAAGGAGAAATGACAAAAGTGACAAGGACATGTGGGGGTAAAAAAAAGCACATGATGCAGGAAGCAGGAGGTGGGTAGAGCGTGTCTTTGACGACCTGGTCCCGCCCCATTCCCCTGGGACCCCTCTCCTCACACACTTCTGGGTTCTGCAGCTGCCTCCCACCCCAACTTCATTTATGCAAACCCGCTCTCAAAAAGGCCTATAATGGGCGTTCCTTTAAGACATCACTTCAAACAATGCTGACCCACTACTGGTGGGAACCACTCCCCAGGCTGGGCACGGGGCATAAAGAGATCCCTAAGATTTGAACCCTGCCTTCAGACTAGCAAAGAAGAGGCCACCATGGACAAATAATTGCATTACAATGGATAAATGGCCTGGGAAGATCCAGGGGAAAGCAAACCTCCTGCCACTGTCCCCATACCATGAGCTCCAGCCACACTGGCCTGCTCTGCACCCCCTGTCACTCCGAACTCAGGCCTTAAACTCAGTTCCATCTTCCTAGAATGCTCTTCCTCTAGACTTTCACATGGGTGCCTCCCTCACTCTAAATATCCCCTCCGCCCGGAGCCTTCTCTGACCACCAAGTTGAAGTAGCACCCCTCCCCGAGGCCAGCCATTCTCTCCCATTCCCCTCTTTCACCGTATTTACAGCACTGGTTGCAACCTGACAGCTCCTGTTTTGTTTGTGTTTCTGTGTTTACTGACTGTGGCTTCAAGCACTGGACTTCTCTGCCTTGTTCGCCTGCATCTCTCCATTGCCTGGACAAGAGCCTGGAGTATTATTGGTATCCAATAAATGCTTGCTGCTGAATGAATGGATAAATGGATGAATGAATGAATGAATGAATGCAAGCAACTGCTTAACTATGGCCCCATTGAAGGATGAAGGATGACCTGAAATATGAAGGATGATTTGGGAGATCTCTCCTAACTCTGTGTAGAAGTCTACAAATAAATCTGAAGAAGCCAGTCACAAAAGGCCACGTAGTGTAAGATTTCATTTATAAGCAATGTCCAGAATAGGCAAATCTATAAAGACAGAAAGCAGATTCATGGTTGCCAGTGCTTGGGGGAATGGGGATGAAGTGGGAAGGTAATGGCTAAATGGTATGGAATTTCTTTCTAGAGTGATGACATGTTCTACAATTGATTGTAGTGATGATTTTACAACTTTGTGAATATACTTTGTGAATTTACTAAAACCCACTGAGTTGTTAAAAAAAAAAAAAAACAGAATAAAAAGTAAGTCTGACTTAAATATTCCCCAGGGAACTGGGAATGGGTGATTAGAGTGATGGTTCTGGAAACTATCCCACAGGCAGCCACCTGTATCATCCATGTGAACCACTAGGACACATAGTAGGGCGATTGGAGTCAGCGTCAAGAGTGGGCTTCCTGGACGCTCAGCCCCCCGAGGACTGAGCAGAAGACGAGAGAGAAGTGTTTGCCAGGCTCCTTCTGGACAAAAGCCACCATCTCCCTGGTACTTCATTTCAAGACTCATTTGCAATTCCCTGTGGCGGGGTCGGGGTGTCAACCCAACCAGGAGGGGGGACCCGCTTCCTCACGGCCTGGTCTGCATCCACTTGTTAACGATCCACGGGACCAGCTGTGTCCTGAGCTCTTTACATAGACTCAATCCTTCCTCTGACCCTGCGAGGTCAAACCTCATCTGACAGATAAAGAATTTGCCCCAGTTCATACAGTGGTGGCAGAACCAGGATTGGAACCCAGCAACCTGGGCCCAGAGTCTTGTCTTCTTAACCCTGACCCCTGCTACCCCTCCGGGGATAAGTGACAGCCAGTGAGCTAGAGGGGCTAATCGCCCCACCCCTCCCCGCTTGGGGTTCCAGTGCAAGAGAGGAGTGGGGGCTTTGGATTCTTGCTTGGTCTTCGCATACGAAGTGGCATTGGCAGCTTCAGCGCAGGAGATGAGGAGCCTGGGTCCTGCCCAGAGCAGCCCTGTGGTCCTGGCTTCATAGGGACCATGATCACAGCCATGGTGAAATGGCTCTTACCTGGCAGCGGTGATGAGCCAGGAGCTGAGCGCTGCGCACACGCTACCCCAGGTGAGTCTTCCAGACGTCCTAGCAGGGAAACCACACCAGCTCCGAACGCTGAGGTTTGCGGAGGATGAGGTCTCCCTCTCGGATTCAAATCCAGGTCTGTCCCGCTCCCAAAGCCGCCTTCCACCCACCGGGCTCCCACATAGCACTGCCCAGTTGCTCACAAGCTGTGAGCACCTAGCACATTACTTATCTCTCTGACCCTGTCTTCTCAGCTACAAAACGAAGATAATATCTCCCTGGCAGAGCTGTTATGAGGGTTAAATGGGAATAGTATGATATGATATGAAATATAACAGAACATAAACTTTATACTGTATAAATTTTATATAATAAATTTTAATATAATTAAAATTTTATATAATAAAGTACATATAAATATTTTTTAATAATATGACAATATCTATAACTCCCTCCACTAGAACATAATAGAATAAAATAGAATATACTACCCCCTTCTAGAATGTAAACTTCATAACAACAGAGCAATCCCCAGCACTGCTAACATAGAACCTAGCAAATAGTAGGCCTTCAAGTGAGATTTGTTGAATGAATAGGTGGATAAGCCTAGGGAAAGGAGTTGGCACACAGTAGGTGCTAACCCATGGCAGCTCTTACCATTGTTGAAAGTAAACCTACCCCTACCACCAACAGCAAGGTCAACACCACGGCCTCCCTGGGAAGGGTTGGGTACAGGTGACACAGTTCTTGACGTGGGCAGCGTTCTGACACAGACATACCTGTTGGCACTGGTGACAGCCATCTGTCAGCTCTGTCAGGGAGCTCACTGGATTACCTGAAAACCTTTCGCCACCTCCCCAGTCAGTTCAGCTCTGTCATTAAGACTGTGAAATAGCCCAGTTGATCCATGGTCATGGTCATTGATAATCCATCCAAGATCACCTGGCTGGTAACATCATCGAGGGTGGGGAACTGGTCAGTGAGTGTAGTTTAAATCCATCTGACAAGTATGTGTGTTGCCCTGCATATAGCAGGCTCTGAGCCGGGCATACAGGGCTTAGAGCATATGAGGCCCGGGGATATGGGGGCTACCATAAACAGGCGGACGCAGCCCCTGGCTTGGCAGAGTTTACCCTCCATAAATACAGGCTGGATCAACTTTCCTTGGGGGGGAGACAATTGTCCCCACATAGGCTGGGACCTCTGCCTCCAACTGCTCCTTTCTCTGCCTTCCACGCTCCCACTCTCCCCTTCCCCAAGGATATCCAGGCACTGCGTCTGTAGAATGCAGGGCAAGGATGAGATCCGTAGTTGTCAGGTTAACATGAAGAAGAATAAGACCTGCCTCTGCACCCCAGAAGATCTGGCTGACACATTTTGGCTAGAAGGACACCCAACGCTGACCATCCTGCCTCCTGGCCTCCCAGCCCACAGGTCCGAAGCCTCTGTGGAGACATACCTGTGAGTGGAGGGCTGCCCCTGCCCAGCCTGGGCTGCGGGAAGATGTGGACACTGGTACACACATCTTAGAAGCCCAAGCAGATGCTGTGGGTCCCCAGAGTGCGGCAGAGGCCGTCCATCCCAGCACTGAGGAAGCCGCCACACCTTGAGAGTTTGGGGGCCAGCTGGTACATGAGCAGCCAGAGCGGACGAACCTCAGGGACCAGTACAGCCAGAGACTTGCAGGATCCGGGAGCAGAACTCCCATGATAGGAGCAGGAGGGGGGCTTGGCTCACTGGAAAACTCGATTTTGTGGAAATCTGGGTCTGAAATGAAATGAGCCTTTGGGGACGGAATTTAATATTGTCTCGGAGCCTTTGTCTTCATTTAGGGCGACAGGATTGCATTTATTGTGGCTTCTCTCCCTTCGTCCCGGTTATATTTATTTTGGATTTATTCACTTATGAGTCTTGCAACAAGAAGTTGAAATGAGTAAATGTACTATTGTTTTTCCCTGAGCTACGTTAATTTCAGAGTCAGATTTATCCTGCCTGCTTTTATGGTTACTAATGAGCTGCTGAGGCCCCACTAGAGGCTGCAACGAGACAGGTAAGGCTAGAGAGGTGGGTGGGAGGTCCCAGCAAGCCTGGGGTCCAGGAATTTTTCAGCTGAGCTGAGTCATCAGTCCTAGGAGGACAGTATCCCCGATAGGAGTGTTATGGGGTAAAAGAATGAAGTCTCCAGCCAACGGGTATTTTCCTCCAATGCCCGTCACCTGGCCTGGCACATAGTTATTATCATGGGTAAAACTGTGTCCCCTTCAAAAGGTTTGTTGAAATCTTAACCCCAGTGCCTTTGAATGTGACCTTAGTTGGAAATAGCGTTTTTTAAATATGATCAAGTTAAGGTGAGGTCATTAAGGTGGGCCCTAATCCAACACACTGGTAGCCTCATTAGAAGAGGGAAATTTGGACAGAGACACACAGGGGAAATGCCATGTGACAACAGAGGCAGAGACTGGAGTGACACAGCTGTGAGTCAGGGACTACCCGTCACCACCAGACTCTAGGAAGAGGCAAGGAAGGATTCTTCCCAGAGTGTCAGAGAGAACACGATTGGACACTTTGATTTAGGCCTTCTGGCTTCCAGAACTGTGAGAGAATAAATTTCTATTGTTTTAAGCCACTCAGTTTGTGGTACTTTGTGATGGCAGCCCTAGGAAACTAATAGAGTAGGGATATGTATTTGATGAATGAATGAATAAATGAATGAATGAATGAAAGAAAATCTTTATTATCAGCCCCTGCACTAGGTACTTGGAATGGAGAAGCCTAAGATATTCTTCTTCTTTCAAGAAATTTATCTAATAGGTACTAGGATCCCTTTCCCATGGCCGTGGCCCTTTAGGGTCTGGAGAAACTTAAAAGAAGTCCGAGGTGTACCTGATTTGCAGGAACTTAGGAGATGTTTGTATTCACACGAGACGTACAAACCGTACAGGAGCAAGGCAAGGAGACTCCAAACCTCTCTCAAAGGCATGTGTTTTTGACCAAGTTGTACACAGCTCTGAGAAGCCCTTCTCCCAAGCCAGCCTTTCCAGTCTCTTTTTTGTTGGACATCACCCCCTCCTGCATCTCCTGGTTCTCTATGGCCCTAAGGTCCTGCACACCCCAAGGGAAATGAGAAAGCACTGAAACACACAGGGAGGGCAAATATCCAGACCTGGCGAGACGGAGGACTAGGATATTGTTTAATCTGGAGCGGCCGCAATCCCAGGCCACTGATGCTTAGGAGTCGGGAGCCCAGAATGTTCCCCAGTGTGGCTTCAATATGCTCATACTTGGCCCAGTTGCTGTGCCTTCCCGACCTGCTCGCCCCACCTGCCCTGAGCCCCCGATCTCTTTTTTTTTTTTTAAATCCTATTTTTGAATAACTTTTTTTTTTTAATTTTTTGTTTTATTTATTTATTTTTGGCTGTGTTGGGTCTTCGTTTCTGTGCGAGGGCTTTCTCTAGTTGCGGCAAGCGGGGGCCACTCTTCATCGCGGTTTGCGGGCCTCTCACTGTCGCGGCCTCTCTTGTTGCGGAGCACAGGCTCCAGATGCGCAGGCTCAGTAGTTGTGGCTCACGGGCCTAGTTGCTCCGCGGCATGCGGGATCTTCCCAGACCAGGGCACGAACCTGTGTCCCCTGCATTAGCAGGCAGATTCTCAACCACTGCGCCACCAGAGAAGCCCAGCCCCCGGTCTCTTACTCGCCCCGCTACCTGCAGGGAAGCCCCAGGGATGTCTCATGCCGTTGCTGTGGTCACAGAGCCCTGGGCAGCCAGCCCCGTCAGCTCGAAGTGACCTCACCCCACGGCCACCAGTGCCACCTGCACCCGGTCACAACGCCCAGTGCCCAGGCGATGAGAGAGCGTTCACGAATGCATAAACAAGGATGTGTGAGTGAAAACCTCACACATGATTGGAAGGCTGGATTCGGGAACCAAGGAGTGAGTGAGGATGTCAGTGAGGGCTGAGCGAGTGAGTGAGTGAATGAATGAGTGCGGGTGGGGAGGGCGTGGTCGGTGGGTGGAGAGATTGTCTTTTCTGTAAGGTGCCAGTGATACCCTTGTCCAAATCGGCCGATGTAACCTCAGGTCACCCAGGAGGTTAGGGTGCGAAGGATTTGAATGACTTAATACCCAGTCCTCCAGAGAACTGCCCTTTTCCTTCGAGGTTAGATGTCGTGCTGGAGGAGGGGTCGGGCGCAGGGGGGGAGGGATGCTGGCCTCACAAGGACTACCTCTTCCACTGTTCCAGGAGCTCGCGGGAGTAAACATCATTCTTTTCCACGTGATCAAAAGCAAAAATAACTGTGACGTTGTCTCATATTATTTTTCTCTCATTTCTCCTGGGGGCTGGGCTCCTAGGGCACCTCTGTGCCCAGGTAGACCTGCTTAGGTGTTTACATAAGAACGTATCCTAACATGCACCTCTCACGCCAGGCTCATGCTTGCTTCGGGCAAATGGTTGGCAGGACTGGGGTTTTTTTCTTACTGAATTGACGAGCAACTTAACCGAATTGAGCAAATCGACAAGTGACTTCTGGGTTAGGTGGCTGCAGATTCTTCTTCTAAAGAAAAGACATGGCATTGTTGTTTATAGTAACAAGCTAGGTTTCTACAGTCTGACCCCCACCCTGATGGCTAATGCTTGTCCTCCCACCCCTTTCCCTGCCTTGAAGTCTTCCTGCTGCTGGCGGAGGCAGGGGAGGAGCTCTGCTGAGTCTGCCCCTCTCTCTGTCCCTCCTCTGCACCATCGCCTACGATGGCCCCACTGCCCAGAACCCCTTCTTCTTTTCCACAAACCTGAATCTTGCACACCTATCCCCTTTATGAATGTGTGATTCTTAATATCCGTTTTTACTGCTACCTACGGTGTACCTGCCCTCAATGAAATAATAATATAATAGACTAACATTTACTGAACATTTGCTCTAGTCACCGTACTAATCACTACGCCTATATTATCACATTGAATCCTCTCAATAAACCCATGAGGCAGATGCCCATTTTACAGATGAGGAAACCAAGGTCCAGGGACATTAACTAACTTGCCCAATGGTACAGAGCTAGCAAGGGGCTGAACAGGATTTAAGCCCAGGAATGTTGTAGGACCTGAGCCATTAATCCCAATGCTCCTTCAAGTGTTGCCTTAAACATTGCTTTCTCTGGGGATCTGCTTCATCTTCCCTCCCTTTACTTCCCTCCTCTGAGTTCCTGGCACCTCGGGTACATCTCTACAATACACCCCACTCCGTGGACATGACTTGCATATATGGTGGTTAATTGTTAACTGGCTGTGAATTCCTCGGGGACAGAGATTGTGTTGGATTCATGGCTGTACCCCAATATCCTGACATGTTGCCAGGGCTCGCATTTCATGCTGGTGGCGAATCCCCTCATGGCCCCTGGGCCTGGGCTGGCACATAACAGCCAGAGAGAGTCCAACAGGGACTGGAGTCACAGCCGGTCCTTGTCAGAGGTCGCTGGTTGTCTGTGGTGGAGAAGCCAGCTCACCCAGCTACAGAAACCCAGGAGGTGTTGTAGGCTTGACGGCTGGGCAGTCCGGCGTGGCTAGCTTCCGGGCTCAGAAAGGCCTCTCAGCTCTGCATCTGCCTCTTGGGTTTTCTACACACAGGCAGATTCTTCCCATGAAGGCTCAAGGTTCAACTCCTGGGCCCAAGTCCATAGAGAAGAGCAATTCCTATCAAAATCCCAGGCCTGCCTCTCCGCAGCCTAGGCTGGGTCATGTCTCTGAAGCTGATCCAGTATCAGTGAGCAGAGAGTTGAGGTGCATTGACAGGCTCGGTTTAGATCACGTGTCCACCCAAGCACCAGGCCGAGGACCAAAGACGAGGGAGACGTGGCTTCCCCGCCACCCGGGGAGGGGAGAGGGTGGCCTTGCTGATGGTGAAGCTGAGTCCCCATCTCAAACCTGGGCTGTCCCTTTGCACTCTCAATCCTGTGACACCGTCTCCCAGGGGGAGCCCACAGGGTGCACTCCGGACTGCAGCTCTGAGTTATGAATCAAAGGCCAGGG
Organism: Balaenoptera acutorostrata; assembly: GCF_949987535.1. Taxonomy (NCBI): domain Eukaryota; kingdom Metazoa; phylum Chordata; class Mammalia; order Artiodactyla; family Balaenopteridae; genus Balaenoptera; species Balaenoptera acutorostrata. Next base: position 13,778,928 of record NC_080064.1, on the reverse strand, counting down.
CTCTGGCCCTCTGGGTACTGGGACAGGCAGTTTGGGCTACGGGTAAAATCACCTTTGGGTTTCTATCTACCTTTACCTGCTTGTACCTGTGGTATATGCAGAACTCCAGCAGAGAAACTGACCAATTAGAAGGTGAGATTCACCAACTGGTAATCTCGTCCAGTCCTTTCCAGTTGAGGGTCCCTGTCCAGTGGGGAGAGATGGAAACAAGCCTGCAGTTAGGAAGAGAGGCCCGTCCAGAAGATTCATCCTTCACGTCTCAGCTGAATGATAATGAAACACACCTCCTTAGGAGGTAGTTAAGGCTTGGTCAAATGAGGTGTGCCCGCGAGGCTGGATGGCCGTCTGACCAGAATGCTTTAGTGCTTAGATGCAAATGGGATTCATTTCATATGCCAATCCAATCAATTGGTGGTGGGCACTCTGAGTATTAGATTTTTTAAAAATTGGATTTTGAGATGAAGTCCAGCTCAGCAGGAAGGAGTTCGGTCATTGATTGGTGATGTTTGCAATGGACACAGGACGGGTAGGTGGCGGCATGGGCATTTTAGATTTCTAATCCTGCTGTAGAAGTGGCATGGAGTAGAAGGCTGGGCTCTAGATCCTACAAGGTCTTGGAAATCCTTTGGTTTTGTAACTGCATCTTTTGCACCCCTTGCAGAGCAAGTCAAGTCAGAATTAACATTTTCAGTAGGCAGATTAGACATCTAAAGCTCAGAGAGTTTACTTTTGATCTAGAGTGCCAGTGCCAAGCCAGCAATACTGGATGGGAGTCTCCTGCCTGGCCAATCCCAGATCCTAGGTGCACGCCAGACTCAGAAACTTCTGGCAGCAAGTGGGACTTGAACCAGTTGGGTAGGTAGCCCTGGGCTTCTGTCCTAATACAACCATTTATGTGCTGTAGAACCCAGGGCAATTCACTTCACCTCTCTGAACTCTGTTTCCTCAACTGAGACACGGGTGACAGTATGCATAAAATAATGCCTACCTTAAAAATTTATTGGGGCTTCAGACCAAGATGGAGTAACAAAGATCGGATTTACCCTCCTGCCCAAAGCAACAACCAAAAAAAACCAGACAAAATATACTGAAAATGGTTTTCAAGACCCTGGGCATCAGAGAAGGAAGGAGCTTAATCCCTGAGAAACAAGAAACAGGAGGCAAGTCCTTCACCTGCCAGGCTCACTACCGTGAGGGAACTTCCAGACTGTGGGCGAGGCAAAGATTTCTTAGATACAGCATCAATAACATGATCCATTAAAGAACCAATTGAAAAGTTGGGCTTCATCAGCATGAAAAACTCATGCTCTTTGAAAAATACTGTTCTGAGAATGAAAAGACAAGACAAAGACTGAGAAAAATATTCACAAATCATTTATTGCTAAAAGACATATCTGGAATACGTAAAGAATTCTCAAAACGGAAGAGTAAGAAAATAAGCAACCCAGTTAAAAATGGGCAAAAGATTTGAACACACATTTCACTAAAGAAGATATCTGGATGGCAAACAAGCACACACACACAAATGCTCAACATTATTAGGCATTAAGGAAATGCCAATTAAAGCTGTGAAGATACCAGCGTACTTATTAGAATGGCTAAACGTGAAAGAGTGATGATACTGAGTGCTGGTGAGGAAGCGGAGCAACAGGAAATCTCAGACACTGCCAGTGGGAATTTGAAACGGTACAAAAACTACAGAAAGCAGTTTGGTGGTTTCTTGGATTGAACATGCACCCACCATACGATTCAGCCATTCCTAGGTGTTTACCCAAGAGTGAGGAAAGCATGTATTCATACAAAGACTTTCACATAAATGTTCACAGCACCTTTATTCATAATCATCAAAAATGGGAAAGATCCCATGTCTATCAACAGGGGAATGGATCCAGAAACCGTAGAATAGTCACAGGATCAAATATAAGCCATCAGTAAAAAGAATAAACTGCTGATACATGGTACAACGTGGTTGAATCTCAAAATAATTATACTGAGTGAAAGAAGCCACACCAAAAAATAGTCTGTACTGTGGGATTCCATTTATGTAAAACTCTAGAGAATGCAAACTAATCTATAGTGACAGAGAGCAGATCAGTGATTGCCTGGGGTTGGGAGGGACGGTGAGGAGGGGAAAAGGGAGGAATTTACAAATGTTCGCAAGGAAACTTTTGGAGGGTGATGTGTATTTTCATTGTCTTCATTGTGGTGATGGTTTTATGGGTATAAACATGTCAAAATATATCTAATGTATCACTTTAAAGATATGCAGTTTCTTGTGGGTAAATTATGATTCCATAAAGCTATTATCAAAAGGGAAAAAAACAAAAGTTTATTGAAGCTTTTAAATGATGTAATGTGCAGTGGCTCTCCATTCATCTCTGTGGTGTTGTTGGCACTTTCACTACTAAAGGTGGAGACAAGGCGGAGGGGGAGGGCAGGGGGGGTGGTTCTCACGCCAATGCCCTTTACCGGTTTTGTCCAAACCATCAGGCACAGACCAGGGCCAGACAAGTCCCTCCTCTTTATTATTCTGCTCCCTTGCAGGAGGCCCTGCAATACACTGGCACACAGTTCATCGAGTGGAGGGCTAGTAAGAGAGAAAGTGGCCAGGGACGGGGAGGGGAGGACCTCTTGGAGTGATTGAAAGGCCAGGCTTGGCCTGGGCCTGACTCTCATGGCAAAGACCCCAGGGTAAGGCCCCCTGCTCCCCTTCTCCAGACGAGGCCACTGGTCCTAGGTCTCTCCCCACCCAGCATCCCCAGCACCCAGGTATGTGAAAGACGTATTCACCTGAAAAGGCTGCTGATGGCTCATGTCATCCAGGTAGGATGCCCACTGACCCCCCAACTGCAGGGCTGGTCCAGGCGGCACCTCTAGGTACTCCTTGGAGTATGAGCTCCTCGGAGCCCAGACAGATGGATGAGATTCAGGAAGCAAGTTTAAAGGTGAGAGCAAGAGCTTTAAAGCCAGAGAGCAAATCCTGACCCAATGCTGATTCTTCTGGGAGAGCCTCAGTGCCTCATGAGTAAAAGGGGGTAAAATACTCTTTGGAGGGTTGTTGTGAAGATAAACTGTAAATAATTTCTGTGGAAGAGTGGGATAAGTCTTTATCCAAGAAGAGGTGATATAGGCAGCTGAAAAATAACCCCCCCACCACAAAAGATATCCACATCAAACCCCCAAACCTGTGATGTAACCTTATTTGGAAAAAGGGTCTTACAGGTAAGATTAAGGGATCTTGAGATGATCCAGGAGTATCTGAGTAGGCACTAAATCCAATGATGTGTCCTTTAGGAGAAAAAGAGAGGGATTTGAAACCGACAGAGGAGGAGAAGGGGGTGTGGAGATGGAGGCAGAGACTGGAGTGATGCAGCCTGAAGCCAAGGAGTGCTGGCAACCACCAGGAACCAGAAGAGGCAAGGAAGACTCTGCCCTAGAGCCTCCAGTGGGAATGTGGTCCTGCAGATACCTCGATGTTGGACCCTGGCCTGCAGAACTCTGACAAAATTAATCTCTTGTTGTTTTAAGCCATCCAGTTTGTCAATTTGTTATGGCAGCCGCAGAAAAGCAATAGGGATGCTTTGAGATAAAACAGAAAGGAGCCCTAATAGCTAGTCCCCTAATAGCCAGGCTCCCCTAATAGCCAAACCAGGGTTTCCCAAATTCAGCACCACTGACATTTTAGGCCAGATCATTCTTTGCTATGGGATTGTCCTGTAGGATATGAGCAGTATCTCTGGCCTTGACCCCCTACATGCCAGTAGCTACATTACACCCTCCCCATGACAACCAAAAATGTCTCCAGATGTTACCAAATGTCCCATGGGGGAACAAAATCACCCCCAACTGGAATTGTAGAAACACTGTTTAGGCCAGCTCATCTGCCTCAATTTCAGCAACTAGAGAAAGGAGTCTGGGGGCTGGGGGGTACTACAAACATCTACCTCACAGGACTTTCTCTTCAACAAAAACTGATTGAGTGCCCATGTGCCAGGCCCTGGGGCCACAACAGTGAACTAAACAGATGTGATGTCTGCTTCATGAGTTACAGTCTAGTGAGTTGTTTTGAGGGTAAAGTAAAACAAGACATTGAAACAACCTGATGCAAGCCTGTCCCGTAATATGTACTCCACAAACACCTCCCTTTTAAGTTATTAATCATTTAAGCATCGGTTTCATTTTTAGCATAATCCTAATTAGCCTTATAAACACATAACAGAATGCCTGGCACATAGTAAGGTCAAGATAAGACAGAAATGAGATGAACTTATTTGCAAAGCAGAAATAGAGACACAGATGTAGAGAAAAAACATATGGATGCCAAGGGGGGAAGGGGGGTGGGGTGATTTGGGAGACTGAGATTGATGTATATACACTATTGATACTATGTATAAAATAGATAACTAATGAGAACCTACTGTATAGCACGGGGAACTCTACTCAGTGCTCTGTGGTGACCTAAATGGGAAGGAAATCCAAAAAAGAGAGGATATATGCATAGCTGATTCACTTTGCTGTACAGTAGAAATTAACACAACATTGTAAAGCAACTATACTCCAGTAAAAATTAGTTTTAAAATTGTGGTATATTCATACAGTGAATACTACTTGCTAATAAAAAGGAATGAACCACTGATATAGGCAATGACTTGAATGAATCTCACTAACAGTTTGCTGAGTGAAAGAAACTAGACACAGAAGAATACATACTGCACACTTCCGTTTATATAAAAATAAAAAAGGCAAAATCTATGAATTGAATTTAAAAAGTGATTGTGGAGTTGGGATGAGAGAACTGACCAGAAAGGAGAAGGGGATTCTCTGGGGTGATGGAAGTCTTCTGTATCTTGGTTTGGGTGGTGGTTACATGGGTGTAAACAAGTGTGAAAAACACATTGAACAACACAAGATCTGTGCATATTATTGTATGTAATGATATCTTAATTTTTGAAATGTAATAAAAGGAGAAATACAGGGAAAAAAAGATAAGACAGAAATGGTGGTGATAAAATAAAGGATATGTGGAGAGCACTTAGCACAGTGCCTGGCCCACTGTAGGTGATCAGCCGATACCGGCTTCTTTCCTACTCCTCCAGAGGCACATAGGAGTTGGTAGAATATTTTGGATGAGAGTCCAGGTCTCCTGCCTCGCAGTCTAGAATAATCTGTTTTGTTGTATCATTTACTGAGGTCCCACCCAACCCTCTGTACTAGCCAGTCTTTTACAGCAGTCATGCTGTGTAATAAATAGCACAAACTCTCAGTGACTTCCAACCATAAGCATTTATTCTCATACTCATGGGGCTCAGCTTGGCTATGGTTTGGCAATGGTTTGGCTGGTCTAGGCTGGACCCAGCTGGGCTGCTCTACTCCAGCTGCAGGTTGGGCTCAGATCTGACCCCTGGGTGGTCGTTCTGAAGCCTAGCCTGAGGGGGCAGTGGCCACCCTTGGCATCTTCTGCTTATGTCAGGTCATAAGAGCACCAGAGATTAAGCCAACTGACACACCCATATTTAAAGCCCCTGCTTGGCTCATGTCTGCCAACTTTGCATTGGTCAAAGCAAGCCACATGGCCAAGCTCCTCGTTACTGGAAGGTGATGCTCTACCACGGTGGGAGGAGAACAATATCTGATTGTCTGCTGAACAGTAACCCAAAGTGTCCCACCTCCCTCCAGGAAGGACCCGCATTAAAATGCCTGAGGCTTAGAGAAATAAAATGATTAAGCTGGAGAGGGGGGGACCGGCAGGTCCAGGCATGGGCAGGACCCTGAAGGAAAACAGAGGGGACAGGGAGGGAGCAGAAAGCGATGGGGGATGAAAATGCACGAACTGGAAGTGTCACTCAGAGCCCCAGAGCCTGAGCTCCACAAGCCCTGATCCAAGAGGCTGGCTGTCTCTTGCCTCTGGTGTCCTCTTTCTACAGCTGCTCTGCAACCATCCAGCTCAGGACCACAGAGGTTCACTTCACATGCATCTGTTATCAATATCTAATTAAATCTAATTGGGGGACAGAAAAGGAGAGAGGAAGAAAATGCAGCCAAAATAATAAATAGGGTCTAACTGTGATGGATCACCCCTTGACCACAAGCCGGGCAGAGCTCCCAGGCCTGGAGCTGAAACCCACAGGAAATGGTTCCATTGCCGGAATTAACCTATGTGGGTTTCAGAAATCATTGGAATAGACTCTGTGTCATTACCATGCATTGTGATGCAAAGGCCATAGACCGCCTTTCCCCCCAATATCACCGCACCCTCACTGACCTCACTTTAGTCTAAAATGCCACAACCTCTTGAGCAGTCCCTCGGGTTCAGCGTCGCCCTCTGCAGGTAAGATATGGAATTACAACACCTCAAACAACATTTTGCCCTGAAAGGGTCTTTTGTAGTTTACTAGTTTTTCCATCCCGGATTCCTCACTGGTGAAACTTAACAGATATATATCATGTGCATACTCTGTATCAGACACCTCGATGAGCACTAGGATGCAACAGTGAGCAACGTGCCTACGCAGTCAGATCTCGAGGTCTAGTACAGGATACAGACATTGAAACAGCCAATGAATACATTCTGTGACCAGTGCTATGCCAGGATGCACAGGTTGTGTGGGAACACAAAGATGGGGCATCGGTCATCAGAGCGTACTTCTTGGAGGAGGTGGCATCTAGCTGAGACTGCAGTGGGTGTTGGCCAGATGAAGAAATTAGAAGAAGGGACAAGGGGAGGGGGAGTCAGGGGATGTTCCAGGCAGATGGGGTAGCTGTGGTTGCATCACAGGGACCTCATATGCCAAGTGCCCGGCCCAGGGCCTGGCACACAGTAGGAACTCAGAAAGCGCTAGCTCTCTGTAGCCTGATGTTTACACCTGACTATCGTACGACTTCCCAACTGCCCTTTGAGTTGGATGGGGAAGGGACTCATCCCCTCATTCATCCATGTAGGGAAACCAGAGCTCAGAGGAGGTGAACCTGCCCATGGTCACAGAGGGAGCTAGTAGGGGGCTGGCCTCCCGCGGGAACTGATCACAGGGGTCAGAAGACTTGGGTAGTGGTCTTGGCTCTTCCAGGAAACAACCACCTCTCCTTGGTAGGCTGCTTCCCGTGTCTGGCTTTGGTGTTCCTGGTTGGAATATGGGTGGGGGCTGAACTGAAGCCACGGGGCCCCTTCTAGCCCTGATGCTCTGAGACGCTAAGATTCACTGCAAAGAAGGACGATTTTGAGGCTGCCGTGAAGAAATGAGGCCCTCTCCCACCCACCATGGTTGGGTGGCGGACACTTCCTCCACCTCTCCCCACTTCCTTTGACCCTTAAGAAGAGAAAGGCAGGTGAAGAGAAAGCCAGGTCAAGGTCTCTGGAAGGCAAAGTCATGCCATCACAGCCGGATTCTTAGCCTGGAATATTGGAAGTAAACCACCCTCCACAAACCTGTTGCCCATCCTCGCACCGCCCAGTATTCCTGGGTGGCCTGATATCATCCCTTAACATCCCCCAGCCTCAGTTTTCCCATCTGTGTATGAGGAAAGGCATTGTCACTCCTCCTCCTCCCAAGATTCTTTTGAGAATTGGCCCATGAATGAGATGGCTGAGTGACCAACACATCCCTAAGCAACCAGAAGTCTTCCTTCTGCCACCACGGACCTGGGTTCTGTCCCCTTGACTGCTTAGAGAGACACCCTGCCAGTGGCTTCTCAGACAGAAAACTCTGGCCAGAGCCTTCAGCTTCAGGAGGCTGGGATTCAGGGGCAGTGCAGAGCAGAGACTCTCACTCAAAGGCTGCAGTAGAAAGAGATGGAGATGACAGCTATCCTTGGTTTAGAGAGGGAACCAGGTTGGCTGTCTCTCTGCTCTTCCCCATGACCGGAGCCTCGAGCATCCCCAAGTCACTACAATACCTGACACGTCTGGTTGAAAAGATTCAGCCAGTCTTCCAGATGCGCTTACCAGCGGCCCCTGGACAATCTGGCTCTCGGAAAACTCCCGGCAGCATGAAGGAATGAAAGCTCACTTTCCCCAGCATGTTGTCCTCCAGATGTGCAGCCATCTACACAGAGCATGCTTCTGGAGGACCAGGCACGTCTCCTGCTGAAGTCGATGAACAAATGTGCAAGACCTAGAGGGTAGAAAATGGCAGCTGTCAGCTGCCTCATTCTGATAAGCTGTGAACCACTTTGCCATCCACCCCCTGCCTCTTCCTAGCCCCTCTCCCGTTCTTCTCCGTCTTTGCTGCAACTGCCAACTCCCTCGTGCCAGAGATGGTTGAGAAATGTCAATGGGAAAACAAGAAAAGGAAAGACAAAAGCTGATGGCTTTTGATGCCCACTAACATAAATTCACATGTTACCCTTGTTTTTCTTTTCCTGGATGGAAGAATCACTTGAATCATTTTTACTAGAGCTTGCCCTTTTTACTTAACCAAGGGTTGGGTGCTGTGCTGAGCTCTTTACACACTTGATTTCATTTAATCCTCGAGGCTGCACCCCAAAGTTGGTACTATTAGATGCACCCTTTATTGGGGAGGAAATTGAGGCACAGGGAGGTGAAGCGACTTGCCCAAGGTCACACAGCTATGGAGGCCAAGATCGACTCCAGGGTCTGTGCACTCCTCCCCCGGAGCACAAAATTCCTGCCAAATGGGTCAGTGCAGAGGGGAATGGTTACCTATTCAAGCAAATGGGATCAGTGATTCCCCAAAACATGCCAGAGGATGGCTCCATCCTAACAAGCCCCGCAGGTAAATTTACAGCAGGACTGGGATTAAGGAAAGGCAGGTGAGGCAGGATCGTGCAAGATCAGATCTCATCTATACTTACAGTTTTGATATTTTGTTCATCACAGATTTTTTTGCATTAAATTTAATAATTTAAAATATATCTAACATTAAAATATTTTTACCTCAATTACTAAGATTTTTGGAACCCCCTTCAATTTTGCCCTTGTGGACCCCCCCTCACCCTAGCCCCACCCTGAGTTGCAGATCCCCTATTTTGTGTCCTCACTGGGTCAGGAGTGGGTAATGATGAGCTTCATCTTTAGGGAGCTCACAAGGTCTTGGGGAAATAGGGAAGCTCCTTGTCTAAGGAAGTACACAAGCAAGAGTGGTTTGTGGGAAGCAGCACCAAGTAACTTTAAGGGCAGAGGATGTCATATCAGTGCCAGGTCTGAGTCCTGCCTCTGTGGCTCACTAGTTGGGGAAGCTTGGGCAAGTTACTTAACTTCCCTAGGCCTCAGTTTCCTCATCATTAGAATGGGTCCAGTGATAGCACCTAGCTCCCAAGGTGGGCATGTGATGATCCACGCAAAGCAATTGGAACAGACCCCACACAGAGAGCAACCTCACGGTGTTAGGTGTTATAATAAACATAGCCATAACAACTCTGTAAAAACCATGAGCACCTGGGGAATTGAAGGCAGGAGAGCTGGAGGGGGTTGCAGAAACCTGCAGGTTTCTACATGGGGGAGATGGAAGTTCAGGTAGAGCTTGACCAGTAGTTTGGATTGGAACAGATGGGGAGGGGTGGTATTCTGTATAAGGGATATACTGCAGCCTCCTTGGGAAATCTGATAATTTTCTAAATTAATTAATTTGTAATTGTGATAAAATACACACAGCATCACATTTACCATTTTAACAATTTTTAAGTGTCCAGTTCAGTGGCATTCCACACATTCACACTGTTGTGTAGCCATCTCCATCATCCACCTCCAGACCTTTTTTCATCTTGCAAAACTGAAACTCTATACCCATTGAACACTAACTCCCCAATCTTCCCTCCCCCAGCCCCCGGCAATCATGATTCTATTTTCTGTCTCTATGAATTTGATTGCTCTAAGTACATCATATGAGTGTAATTGTACAGTATTTGTCCTTTTGTGACTCTCTTGTTTCACTTAGCATAATGTCTTCAAGGTTCATCCATTTTGTACCATCTGTCAGCATAAAATCTTATAATTTTGCAGGTCCTGGGAGCTACCTGGAAATGGATGGATGGATGGATGGATGGATGGATGGATGGATGGAAGGAAGGAAGGAAGGACAGAGTGATGGATGGATGGGTGGATGAATGGACGGATGGACAGATGCTAGTGGGGCAGATGGATGGATTCATGCATGGTTGGATGGACAAATGGATGGTTGGGCAGATGATTGGATGGATGGAAGGATGAATATCAGTGCTGGTATTCAGGTGGGTGGATTGAAAAAGAGATAGTAAAACAGGATACAATCCAACCCTGGAGTAGCTCGGAGCTACTCCAGGAGGACAAACACTCCCTAGACAATGTCACAGGGTCCACCCAGGACCACACACAAAATCCTACCGGGAGGGCATGACAGTGCCAGCTGAAGACATCACAGACGTCGCCAGCCTTCACAGCAACACTGAAGCCAAGTGGTGAGGGCGCAGGAGAAGTTTCTTTCTTGGGTGGAGGGAAGAGGATCGAGGTGCTCCAGACAGAGGGTGCGCATGTGCAGAGGTGCAGAGGCAGGAAAGCACAGGACAGAGAGGCAATGCTCATTTAAAGAAGTAACTCTCGGCCTCCGGAATAGGGGGGACCTGGGTTTAAATCCAGGCATGGCTAGTTGTTAACCATGCCAGGCACGTTGCTTCACCTCTCTGAGCCTCAGTTTCCTGAGCTGCGAAATGAGGGTTTTGATGGCGTCAAGCTTTGAGGATCCCGTAAGAACATCAAGGATGAAGCTCAGAGTAAACTTGCAGGAAAATGTCATCTCTTCTCAACTCCTCTCCCACCCGCAGGCCCCTTCCCTCCTGGGGGCATTCACTGGCTGAGGTCAGTCCAGGAGGGGTGTCACTACACAGCACAGGGGACCAAACCCCAGGGCAGCTGTGCAGGTGGCTCCTTCCTGGGATGTCACCTCCACTGCCGACTGGCTGAGGCTTCTCCTCCCCTCTCACCCCTGTATTACTCCAACATGTACCTGTCATCACTTTATTCATGAAGATTTGCATCGATTTTGTTATAAGCCGTTATGAATTCAGCTTGTGGAAAAAATAACATTGATCCCCCTGCCTTGTAATTTGTCTCTGAGCTGAAGGGTCCACTAATGGTTTCCCCAAAGATTTATGTTGGGGGGCAGGGGATGTACCTTCCCTCTCTGGATTTTCTTTGGTAACTTTGACCCTTTGGTTTAAAATGGGCCAGTTCAGTGACTGCAGCCCAGGAGCCCTGCCAGCTGTCATCAGCTCACTGCAGGGAAAGGAAGGAGAGAGGAGGATGAAAGAGCCGAGAAGGGAGTAACGATGGAGGTGGGGCAAAGAGGAGGCCTGTGTAGCAAAAAAGGTAGGAAAATAACATTCACCAAGCACCCTCCATGCATTAGGCACTTTGAACGTTTCTTTCCTTATGTGAACTTCATAATAGTAAAACTGGTACCATCAGCTCCATTTACAATGAGGACAGTGAGCTTTGGAGAGGTTGAACAACATGTAGAGAATCACACAATATACCAGGGACCGAGCCAGTATTATAGCCTAGATGTGGCCGAGACACCATTCCCTCCCCTGGGCACATGGTGCCCCAGCACCCCCTTGGCGGGGTGGTTGTGCCGTTGACAGCTTCTGGCCAATAGGATTGGGCAAGGTAATGTCTGTCACTTCCAGGCATGGCCCTTAGAAACATCTCTCTCTTCCTCTGCTTGGAGACCAGGGGCAGTATGGCTAGAGGATGGAGAAGGGTGACTCAGGCGCCATCAGATTGCAATGCAAATAAGGAATAAACAATTGTACAAAATCACTAAGACGGAGCAGTTTGCATTAACAGATATTGACATGTGCCAGCACCATGGTAAACATTTTATATTATTTCCTCATCTCAACCTCACAACAACCCCGTGCGGTAAGCATTACTATCACAGATGAGGAGACCGACACCACAGAAGTAATTTACCTGTTCAGGGTCACACAGGTAGTAAGTGGCATGATCAGGATTCAAACTCAGGCCATGTGTTGTTTACACCTGGGGTTGCTTTCCCATCTGTCTTGCCAGAACATTCCCTATTCCCCTGGAAGGAGGCAGAACGAGTGGGAATTGGGGCAACAACTGTGACAGTTGCCAGCATCCTGGTTCGTGATCCCTCATTTTTGTGCACTATTTTCACAAACATCACTTCTTTTCATTACACGTGCCCCAGAAGTTATGCATTAAGGAGCTGACAACAAGTAGAAACCCTGTGGTGAATCCTGCGATGAGGGTGATTGCTCTCAACCTCATCCACCGTGGAGCTGTGTGGTCTTTGGCTGAGCACCGTCCCTCTCTTGTCCTCCATTTCCCCACATGCAAAACAATGGGAAGGTGAACAAGGTAAAGCTCCAAGGCCCAGCTCTAGCACGCCAGGGCAGAAATGTGCATTTCCAAGAACAGTGGGGCTTGGCTAGAGGTGCTGAGGAGCATGGTAAGCCCCGTTCCAGAAGCAGGCTCTTGCCTACAGAGATCAACTTGTCTCAGAGAAAACTGTGGTCTCTTTGGCAAAATAATTCCCTCAAGAATTGGGTAAGCTTTCCTTCTCTTTGCTTCCAGTCAGTACCATGTACAAGTAACCACAACCAAGATTTCTTCTAGGTATAGTTTTTCTGTTTAAAAAGTCTTCTTTTCAAATACCATACGATATTACTTATATGTGGAACCTAAAATATGACACAAATGAAGTTTTCTACGAAACAAAGAAAAAAAACTCACAGATATAGAGAACAGACTTGTGGTTGCCAAGAGGGAGGCGATTGGTAGAGGGAAGGATTGGGAGTTTGGGATTAGCAGATGCAAACTATTATATATAGAATGGATAAACAACAAGGTCCTACTGTATAGCACAGGGAACTATATTCAATATCCTGTGATAAACCATAATGGAAAAGAATATGAAAAAGAATATATACGTGTACAACTTAGTCACTTTGCTGTACAGCAGAAATTAACACAACATTGTAAATCAACTATACTTCAATAAAATTTTTTAAAAATAAAATAAAATAAAAATAAACACTCATCTTTCATTTCCTGGTATCTTTTTCTTGTTCCAACCCAGAGGAGGCCTCCTGGGGGCCACCTGGGACAGTAGGTTTGGGTGAGGAGGCGACAGTCTGATCTGACTTTGGCTGCCATATTCTATCCTACAGTCTGGCTTGAGGTGCATGAGAAAAGGTTGGGGCTTCAGTCTTCTCTCCTGCCTATTAAGACTTCCTCCTCCAAATCTTGTTTCATAAGTAGCCTGAGATCATCTCTCTCACAGGATCTGCTAAACATGAAAGAATCAGCCAATACATATTGCATTCTGAGTTACAACAGACCTGCTCGAGTTACAGACACTGTTGGCACATGATCTGCTTTCAAAGAACCCCAGGCAATATCAGATGTTTATCATAACAAGGGCCACCATCATCCTATTCTGAGATACCTCCAGCTTTAACACCTGCTCCTTGGCCACTAAGCCAAAGCTTCATAGTTTATGTTTTGTTATGGAAGCACAACAGTCTGGTACCAAAGTTGGTTTTAGTTAAGATAACAGACTCAGTTGCTCTAACAAAAGTCAAAGGAACAGTGCTTTAAACAAGATGGAAGTTTCTCTCTTGGGTAACAGTTGATCCAGGACTGATAAGATAGCTTCACAATGTCAGAGTCAAGGCCTCCTTCAACTTCATTGCTCTGTTTTTGTCCACATGGCCCAGCATTCTCACCAGCAGGCAGAGGGGGAGAGAGAGGGAGAGATATCCCCTTTTCTTTTAAGGGCATGACCTGGAAGTTGATCCCATAACTTCTCTTAAATCTTATTGGTCAGAACATACTCAAATGGCCACACCTAGTAACACAGGACTATAAGAAATGTAGTTTCTATCTGGTGACCATGTGCCTTGCTAAAATTCACCAATTCTATTACTAGAAGAAAAAAAAGAAAAAGAACTTAACATTGGAGACAATCATCTGCAACAAAGTCAGCATTCCACAGATAGGGGAATGGAAGCTCAGAGAAGTTAAATAAGTCACCCAAGTTTGCACAGCTAGCAAAAGTGATAGAACCAAATCTCACCCCAGCAGTCAGTCCAGAGCCCATGCACAAAGCTACAACAGTTGTCTGCCTCATCAACACATGTAATGCTCCACAGATGTAGAAAACAAACTTATGGTTACCAAAGGGGAAAGGGAGTGGGGGAGGGACAAATTAGGAGTTTGGGATTAGTAGATACAAACCACTATATATAAAATAGATAAACAAGAAGGTCCTACTGTACAGCACAGGGACCTATATTCAATATCTTGTAATAAACCATAATGGAAAAGGATAAGAAAAAGAAAATGTATATATATATGTATATATAACAGAATCACTTTGCTGTACACCAGAAACTAACACAACATTGTAAATCAACTACACTTCAACTTAAAAAAAATTTTTAAACACATATAATGTTCCTAAAAGAGTGCTCAAAAGTAATAGGAGTTCAGTAAAGGTTATTTTCCCTTTGCCCCTGACCCTAGATAGCCAGATCCTTAAAAAAAAGAAAAAAAAAAGAAAAGAAAAAAGCTGCCACTACCACCACCTAAGTACATTAAGTTTTTGAAAAGGAAATGCAGAGAAAATAATTTCTGGAACGTGATAGGAGGGTTTAGCCAAGTGACATCATGGGTCTTTGGGTATCTTGGGAAAAGAGTATATGACTGTGTTTCTCAAGTGTGCTTCACGAAGCACCCACTTGACTTAATTAGGGTTGTGTGGAACCCAGGGATCTGCACTGATCTTGATGTGCACCAAAGTTTGACAACCACAGGTTTGAAATTTACACAAGGCACGTGGTTATTTGCGGGGTGGTTGCAGGTGGCAGCCAGCCAGGTTAAATACAGCTTCTGGCTTTTGAGCCAGATCAGCCTGAGTTCAGATTCAAGCTCTACCGCCTGCTGGCTTTGTGAGTGTGGACAAATCACTGCAGCTTTAGTATCGTCGGTTTTCTCATCTGTACAATAGGGGTAAAAATGCCTGCCTCACAGGATTGTTCACATAGTCAGCAAATATGTATTGCGCACCCACCTCGTACCGAGTACTACTGGAGGCATTAAACAGAACAAACAAAACCCCTTCACTCATGGAGCTTATGTTATGGTGGAGAGACAGAAAGTAGACAGGAAAGATATGTAAAATGTGCAGTATGTCAGATGGTGTTGTGTTCCAGAGAAAAATGAAGCAGGGAAAGGCCATAGAAACTGTGGCAGGATGCAAATTTAGATCAGGTGTCCAAGGAAGGCTTCACAGAGAAGATGACATTTAAGTGAGTCATGCGGATATTCAGAGAGCAGAAGCATTTCCAGGGGAGGGATCAGCTCTGAGGCAGGACCAGACCTGGTGCGTTTGAGCCACAGCAAGGGAGCTGGTGTGGCTGGAGGGGAGAGAGCAAGGTGGGCAGAGCGGGGAGGGGAAGCAACGCAGGGCCAGACGAGGAAGGGCATCCCAGGAGCTGTGCTGGCCTCGAACTTATTGTTGATGAAACAGAAGCCGTTGGAAGGTTCTGTGCAAAGAAGTGACATGATTGGCTTATATGTTAACAGACTCTTTCTGACTGATATGCAGAGAATGTTCCCAAAGAGACAAGCGGGAAGCAGGAAGCTATTGTCCAGGGAAGAGAGAAAAAAGCAGAGAAGATGAGCAGACATGCTGTGCGCAGGGCCTGGCTGGTGCGCCAGCACTGGCTCCCGCTCTAGCTCCCCGGGGCTCATCGTACCCACCCCACAGCCTCGCCAAGAAGAGGAAGACAGACGCAGGCTCCTGCTTGCAGGAGGCATGTCTGCCCAGCCCGCTGGAAACCTGCAAGCCTTTCTCTGAAGCTTGGGGCTCTCATGGCAACCTGGGCTGGGCTGTGTGCACGGTGAAGGGGATACGGCAGTGTTTCCCGTATCCAGACCTCTCACGTGGAAGCATCATCTCAGGGGAATTCCTCTGCCAACACAAGCACGGGGAATTAGCAGAAATTCCTCTTACAGTCACTTTGAGGGGCTACAGACCTGATCCCGGGAGGGACGCTAGAGCTCCCGTGATCTAGGGAGGCTTCCATGAGGGTCCCATCGTGTGTCTCTGCTTTGGCTCTTTGCAGCCCCAACATACGGCAGACACGCCCTCACCCCACATCCCAGGAGGGCAGGGGGAGAGTCGGGGAAGAGAAAGGGCTATTGGTTGCGTACCTGCCCAAGCACCTGTGTGGTACTTTAGGAACGTATGCCTGTTGGTCTGTATGTCTGTGTGTCAGGTAGGGAGTGGGGTGGGCTTTCCTCTTCCATTTCCTGGCTCACCTATGTGTGTGCCTGGCTGCACATAGGTGTCTATTTCTTTCCATGTGTATGCTCATGCATAGATGCATACGTGTGTGTACCAGCAGGTGGGTCTGTGCATGCCTACACATCTGGGTGTGCATCTGTATTTTGATGCATATGTATGGGGCCGTGTTTGTGTGTGCACATGGTGCCTCTTAAGGCGTGCCTTTGTATGTGCATGTGCCCACGCGTGTGTATTCCTGTGTGCATTCGTGCCTCCGTTCTGTAGCAATGCAAGAATGTACACGTGGGCCCACACCTCCAGGTGCCTAGCCCTTCCCTCCTGGGACCCTGCCTGTCTCATTAGTAGCTTGAAGGGCCCCCTGTCCCTTGGGGAGAACTGAGGTTAGGTGGACAGCTGAGGCACATGAAGCCTTTGACCAATTCCATTTTTTTCCTACTTGGGAAGCATCTGCAAGGACTGGGTTCAGGGCTGGTCCACAGAGCAGCATCTTTATGCCAAGGAAGGAAAGAAGAGGAAGGAGAGAAACACCAGAGGAGCGAGAGCAGATACGCAGGTGACAAAAAGCGTCACATGTACCCCAGTGTTCACTGCAGCTCTATCTACAATAGCCAGGACATGGAAGCAACCTAGGTGTCCATCAACAGATGAATGGATAAAGAAGATGTGGCACATATATTCAATGGAATATTACTCAGCCATAAAAAGAAACGAAATTGAGTTATTTGTAGTGAGGTGGATGGACCTAGAGTCTGTCATACAGAGTGAAGTAAGTCAGAAAGAGAAAAACAAATACCATATGCTAACACATATATATGCAATCTAAAAAAAAAAACGGTTATGAAGAACCTAGCAGCAGGACAGAAATAAAGACGCAGACGTAGAGAATGGACTTGAGGACATGGGGAGGGGGGAAGGGTAAGCTGGGACGAAGTGAGAGAGTGGCATGGACATATATACACTACCAAATATAAAATAGATAGCTAGTGGGAAGCAGCCGCATAGCACAGGGAGATCAGCTCGGTGCTTTGTGACCACCTAGAGGGGTGGGATAGGGAGGGTGGAAGGGAGACGCAAGAAGGAGGAGATATGGGGATATATGTATACATATAGCTAATTAACTTTGTTGTACAGCAGAAACGAACACAACGTTGTAAAGCAATTATACTCCAATAAAGATGTTAAAAAAATTTTTAAATTTTTAAAAAGATATGCAGGTGAAGGGAGCAGGAGAGAGGGGGAAGAAAGAGGAACAGGTAGAGAGAAAGGGAACCAACTGAATAAGGAATGGTTCTGAGCAACACGTCCCCAAACTTACTAGTTGAAAAGCTGAAAAATTCTACCAAATTAGGTAACAGGTGTTGCATATAATATCCATCCAATCATTCATTCATTTGTCTATTTTTCAACCAGAAAACTTTAATGTCTCTATGCCTGACACCTCCCCTCTCTCAGTCCTGCATTTTCAGTTCTGCTACCCTTGCACTGCTAATGACATGTCCCCAAGACTCTGGGAGACTCCTGCCCAGGGGCAAGTTGATCAGTTCTGCTCCTAGGTTCTTCTTGTGACCCAGCATAAGACAAGGACCCCTGGCCTTTAATACTGAAATACATTGGCTCAAGTCCCCGATCTGACATCCTGCAGCTAGCCCGATGCTCTCCCCAAGTTTTCAGAGCACTCCTAGGGAGCAAGGTCTCACCATCCCTTCCAGATCATAGTTCTTCTTCCTGTTGATCTCTCCGCCTCTCACACCTCCTCCCTATAGCTGCACTGGCCCAGCTGCAGGACACCACCCTATTTTCCTGATTCCCTCCAAACTCACCGGATGAGGCATCACGTGCAGTAGCCATGACTACATCTGTGCAGTGCTGCAGAGAAGGTTACCCCACTGCAGTGTATACTTAGAGGAGAACTTCTGACACCCTTCTTATTAGAGAAGACACCCTTTGCCATGGTCACGTGGTCCACAGACTGTGCTGCCCAGTCTACTATCTTTCTTTCTCTTCCCCTTGTCTGGGAGGTGGGTGAGCTGGACGGTTTCTGAAGTACCACCCAGCTCTGAAATTCGATGGGACTCAGTCCTAGATGATCCTTTACTCATTGGCTCTGGAAAAGAGCGCTGTCCAGAGACATAACAACAAATTGTGGTTTGGTCGCATCCCCTTCTTATCTACATATCCCTTTCATCCTCATTTCCCAGCCCATCTCTCCCCTCCTACAGGCAACACTTCTGACGCATTTTATGTGTATCCTTCTGTTTGTATGTCTTTTTGTAAAATGGATATTTTTGTTTTGTATGTGTGCATTTTCAATGTACTTAAATGGAATTTCCATCCCGGCACTGGACTTTGCAGTCAACCCATATTACTGTGGGTACATCTGGTGTGTTGCTTCTGACTGCTCTCAGCCTCATGGTGGCCATACTCTCATTCTGTCTATCCAGCTGCCCTGTGGAAACTAACATTTTGAACATCTGTCATTTGCCAGACACTGGTCAATAAAGGCTCAGACTTGAATTATCAGACTTTATCCTCACAGCAACCTCTGCAGGCAGCTCTGTTATCCCTGTCTTATGGAAGAGGAAATGGAGGCAGAGGTTAAGAACTTTCCCAAGATAACTGAGCTAGGAAGTGGCAGAGCAGAAATTTGTATCTAGGCCGTCTGATTCCAATATCCTCTCTTTTAATCAGTATGCAAAACAGCCTACTCTGGGCCAAATCCAACGATCTAGAACTGGTTGTGCCTATTGCATACCTACTATGTGCCAGGGCCTTTATATCATGCAGAGCTACCATGTACAGCTGCACAGGCAGTGCACTGCGTAACTTAAGAGAGCACCATCTACCTAGAGTACAGTGTGAATGGCGCCCCCTGGAATTAATTACAAATTGTGCAGTGGGGTGACGACAATCATATAAAGATGGAATTTTTACTCCCTTTTTACAGCCAAGAAAAGTGAGTCTCAGAGAGCTTATGTGACCAAATCCATTTGACAGCAGAGTATGATTCCCTGAGGCCATTAGACTCCTCCCCAGCCTATTGCTGCCATGCCACACAGTCAGTTGCAGCCAACCTCTCAAACTGAGTGTGTCTCCAGTTTACCGGAGGATTGTTACTCAAGTGGAGATGGTGACAGTTAAGGTGTGTCTCCAGGAGGCGGGTGTTGGGCGTGGCAGGCCTGTCACCCAGACGCTGGGGGCTGGGGGCGTGTTCTCATGCTCACCGCCCTCTCCACGCTTATCTCTCTGGGCCAGGGGGCTTATGCTCCCCTCACCGCGTTGCATCGTGGGCTGGATCCCCATCCACCCACCAAGTGGTTGCCAAACTCATCATGGCGAAAGGCCATGGAGAGGAGCAGTAATTCAAAGGAAGAAGCCCTTGAGAGAGTTCTAGGTTTTGTTCACAGCATTAAGACAGCTTCAGAGAAAAGCCTTTATTGCAGACAGAAGAATATTATTTCAGAGCTATCCCCCTGGCCCATTGCAGCAAAATAATAGAACTTTAGTTTCTATATATTTGTCATGCTTAGCACACATGTATTTCAAATATATTTGCCAGCATATAAAGTTGAGGTGAAATATTGCAAAATTGGCCAATTCTTGTACATTTTAAATGTAGTTCCTTTATTTGTTACACTTATTTTACATATCTACACAATCCATCTTTGGAACTGGAGAAGCAATAAGTGATAAATCGATACTGAGGTTTTCCATGGTGAAGAGACTCACCTTGGGTGTGAAATTTTCTATTTGCCTGGCATCTCCTGGTTCTGACTACAGAGAGAAATGGCTGCCTTCCTGCATCTTCCTGGGCAGTTACATCTCTCAGCGGCAGGGAACTGCAGTTGTAACTTTGAGGCAGTGTCTCAAAACCCCTTCCCTTCCCGTCTTGGCAGGGGCTGAGTACCAGCTTTCTCTAATGATAGTAGAATGTCTTAGTGGTCTGAGTTTGAAGTCTAATTAGGTGGAACTAATCTAACTCCTAAAGTTAGAGTTCTTTTCCTGGGACTTTAGGAGTCTCCCTAAAATTATATGCCTAATTTTGAGTACTTGCACATCCTTCTGTGGCTGCAAAAGTAGGTTAAGCACCTATCCGGGAGTCTGGGGTGGGCTCTGTCCTGCTAAGGAAGATGGTCTCTCCTTTATCTGGTCCTTCCTGCCCTTGCCTCCACTCACCCTGGCAAGGAGAGTTGGGTGGAAGATGGAGCCCAGAGCGAGAGTCTCATCTACACAGCCTCTTACCTGGATATTTCAGACTGGACCAGTTACTCTCAGGGGAAAGCCCCCTGGAGCGTTGATGTGGATGAACTCACCCCACTGGCTGTTAAGCAACCCTTCCCAAGATGGCCACAAAGCAAGAGAGCTCAGGACCCTTGTTTATAACTGATTAAGGGCTCCAGGGGCAGGATGGAGTGACCATTCCCTCGGGCCCAGGCCACACAACAGAAGGTGTGGAGTTCAGCCACATGGGTCCTGCATATACACACTCCAACACCATGGTGTTCTCCCATATGGACTCCCTTGGGTTGGCTGCTTAAATGTAAGCCCAAAAGGTCAGGGCTCTGATCCTCGTCCTCTGGCTTGGGGTTACCCTTCATCCTTTAGATAATGGAAGGCAGTTTTGGACCCACGACCAGATGGTGTGAGCCTGCAGAGAGCCAGCCACATCGTTTCCCTTGTGCTCAGTCTGGATTTGACTCCCTCTTAGACCTGGGGCAGAGCTGACCTCTGCTGGGCTCTTTTCTCCATGCTTAGCTGCACCCAATACCCAGAATGGTCCATTGACTGCTTACTTGTGTGTCCTCCCCCCTTGAAGGCTGGGGCTGTGTTTTATTCATCTCTGTGCTATCTGTATCTGCCCTGGCACATAGGAGATCTTAAGAAGACTGTGGATGGATGGATGGATGGATGGATGGATGGATGGGTGGGTGGATGGATGGATGGGTGGATGGGTGGGATAATTCCATGTAAGCAGGTTTCTACAGGTTTCAGCACATGGAAATTGGGCCTGTGAGATAGTCCTATCCTTTGTGTCCCCCTCCTCAGTGAAGCGTAATCCATAAAAGCCTCATTAATATCTCAGACAATGGAGAGACAGGATCAGACACATCCCTCTATCCATTAAAGATGAACACTCTTCTGGGGGACAAGGGGGTGCTAATATATCTCTCCCCATGGTTCTGCCGCAGCCACCAGCCATCAGGGAGCCTATTAGAAGAGGAAAGAGCTATCGATCCCTGATGAAAGATGCCTGGGATCCTAGGGCAGGCACTTCCTGGGCCCAGTGGAGGAGGAACAGAGGCAAAGGCCCTCTCCTCACTATTACCAGCTAGAATCCAGCTGGGCCCTGGAGGCCTGAGATGAGGTACATACTCAGGGTAGCTGAGCTGGAAGGATCATCCATGCAACCTCCTCTTTTCAGAGATGACAAAGCAGGTCTGGACAGGGTGGGCGACTTACTCAAAGTTACACTCTTATAAATTAATTGCAAAAATGGTCCTATCCTTCACCCATTCTTCTATCCATGCCCTTTGCAAGGTGACTGTGCAGCTCTACCCACTGCAAGAAGGAACCCAGATCCCCCCACCACCCACCACCCTTGATTCTGGACTTAGCCAAGTGACTTGTTTGACAAACAGTGGCAGAAATGCTTATACGCCAGTTTCAAGCCTATGTCTCAAGAGTCCTAGGCATTTTGGGTCTCTCCCTTGCTTTTCTACCTTTGATAAGAACATTCCTGAGCTAGCCCGCCGGAGGAATGAGCAGAGTCCAATCAACCAGTTGTCCTAGCCAGGCCCAGACACATGAGAGCCCAGCCAAGATCAGCAAAGCCGCCGAGCTGACCTGCGATTGACCAGACAGATGAGTGTGCCCTGCCCAGGCCCACTCAACTTAGCAGAACCACCCAGATGACCCAGAGACTCATGAGCAAACATACATGTTTACAGTCAATCATATTCCACTGAGGTTTCGTGGCTGTTTGTTCTGAAGCATCTCTACGGCGATAGATACCTGATACCTACGTCTTGCACCCAGTCCCTGCTTGTTCTTCTCCCTGGCGTGCCAGGCGCTCCCACTGGGGCGGCCACAGCTCCCCTCCTCCAGCCACCTCTCCTTCCTTAATCTCTCCTCCACCACAGAAACCTCAATTGATGACTCATGGCCTCTAGATTTTAATTATTTCCTTTCCTTTTCTTTTCCTTGTTCTTTCTTTTTTCTTTCATTTCTTCTTTTTGCTCACAGTGTGTTCACCAAAAAAAGAGTTTGAGCCAACATTTAAACATCGGAAGCCCTCATGCTGGCCCCGCTGGTGCACCCTCTCTTCCATTACCAGCCCTGCTGTAGACTTATTACCAAAAGTAGCTTTGGACTGAAATTGAATGGCCATGATTTGCATCGTTTTGCATCTCATTTACATAGCGCTTATTTCCCGTCCAAAAATACTGACATTTGCTCACAGTTTGCTTCTGACTCTCCGGGGCCCCCAACACTGGTCTCTGTGCTGCTGTCTTCTCACCTTCTGCTTCCCTCTGCTTGTGTTAACCACACCTGGAGAAATGCCTGGCTGGTCCAGGCCTAGTGGGGATGGACCCATCTCCCTCTTCCTCCCACAGTGCAGCTGGAAGCCTGACTCTGGAAAAATCCCCTCTTGGCTTCTAGGCTTGATGTTGGCTGAGTTATTACCTGATGTGACCAATGCCCAGCATGGGATCTAGGCATGCCAGGAACTTATGAAGCGTCTGAATGAATGAGTACATGCATGACTGAATGAATGAGTGATTGAACTAATAAGACAAAGATCAAGTAAGTGAGTGGGTGAGTGATGAGGGAATGGGGAAAGGAGAGGAGCTGAGGAGCTTTGGAGGAACGATGTGTCAGGCAAGCAAGATCTGCAGAAGCAATTTGCACAGCATTTTTGGGCTCAGCACTTGGAGGGAGACAGATCTGGGTCTGAATTCTGGAGACATCAAGCAGGTGTGTGACCCTTGGGCAGGTCTCTTCATTGCTGTGTGCCTCAGCTTGTCAGATGAAAATATGGGCCCTGCTATATCCCAGTGCCTAGGGCAGTGCCTGACTCACAGAAAGCGTTCAAGAAATATCTGTTGGGTGAATGAATGAATGACTCACCACCATAAAGTTGCTGGGAAGATTAAATGAGATGTTGCCCACAAGGCACTTTGCGTAGACTGGTACTTACTAGTCATTCACCATGAGTTCAGTCTACCCATCCAGCCTCCAGTAATCACCAGGACACA
Source organism: Balaenoptera acutorostrata (assembly GCF_949987535.1). NCBI lineage: Eukaryota > Metazoa > Chordata > Mammalia > Artiodactyla > Balaenopteridae > Balaenoptera > Balaenoptera acutorostrata. The sequence goes on along the minus strand of NC_080064.1, from coordinate 13,755,404 downwards.
GCCACACATAATCTACATGTAATCACCGGGAGGCGTGTGTTCCCAGCCCTGCACTGAACACAACTGGGAACAAAACTGTGTGTCATTCAACAGCGTGCCAGGGGCCAGCTTTGTGCCAGGTCCAAGCCAGTTGCTAGGGAGCCAGAGATGAACCCGAGTCCTGCCTCTGGGGTCATTACAGTCAGGTTGGGAAAATAAGGCTGTCACTAGCATGAAATAATTAGAGAGAAACGCAGGGGGCTGGAGCCCCCCAGGCTGTAACACCAGGGAGCCAGGCCCCCATGAGCTGGGGCTACCTCGGGTGGTTTCTTAGAGGATCCAGCTTGCCTTCATCCTTCATCTGTGTGGCTATTTGGAATTATAGAGGGAAAGGATGACAAGCAGGAGGGAGAGCAAGGACAAAGGAGTTAAGCTGGAAATACATGTGAAGGATAGACAGGGAGGGGAGTGGAGGTGGTGCAGGGGAAAGGGGGCACCTGTGACATGTGCGCTTAGTTGGGGGCCATCTCCATCTCTGGCTCCAGACTCTGCCACACTGAGAGCTTATTCTCTAAACTGCAGCCTGTTTTCTCAGCATCAGCATTTACTACATGGAGCAGCACATAGTAAAGGCACCAGTCTCCAGCTGTATCTCTGACTGGTCCAGCTAGCATCACACAGAGGAAACTCCCTCCAGCTCATCAGCAACCAAAGGAGCCACAAGAGCCCAGAGGTGGAAAGTTCAAATCCAACAGGGCTGGAACAAAATCAGAAGGGCTTCCCAGGGGAAGTGAGCTGTGCTGAATTTTGAAAGACGTTTGGAGCCAGTGGGGGAGAAAAGATGTTCCAGGCAGAGAACCACCTGCAAAGCCTGGGAGGTAAGACGGAACACAGTGAGCTTGGAAGTAACAGGTTTGGGAGCTGGGAGGGCCCTGAGACCTCTTTTGAGGCAACCAGCATAAATCAGAGGGGGAGAAAACTGAACTCCAGAGAGAGTGAGTGACTCCCCCAAGACTACACAGCATTTCAGCAGCAGAACTTTGATTGGAACTCTCATAGCTCAGAGCTCTGGGAGCAGAATGAGAAATATACATTTGTTTGCCAAGGATCTAAGCAGCATGAGGCCTCATGATGGCAGACCCAGCCCAAACTGGCCTAGGCCAAGGGACTTTACTGGCTCAACGAACTCCTAAGTCTGGGAGAGGGTGGACTTCAGGCACAACCTGATCCAGCGGCTCAGACTGTGCCTCCTAAGCTGGGTTCCTCTCATTTCACTAAGCTTGATTTCTCTTATGTTGGCTTCCTTCTCAGAAAGACTATCTCCTTGTCTCTCTCACATTTGAGCTCAGCTTACCTGGAGCTCAGAGAAAGCCCCACTGATCTCTGGTCTGACTGTCTCACATGTCCTTTCTGAGCCAATCACAGGGCCCAGAAAGGAGGTGTCATGAGCTCTTCCCTTGAGATCAGGGGTGAAGGGATGTGACCCGGGCACACATCAACCCCAAGGGCAGAATGTGAGGAAGGGTGGATTGCCCAGCATCTGTTTCTAAACGTTGGGTGAATGGGGTCAAAACCACAGAAGCCCTCCTCGAGGCTCTCAGAGTCCAGCCATGGGAGGGCAGCAGCCATGTAACCATCCCTCTGGGAACCTTGATGAGGATAAGATGAGTCAGCCAGGGCAGCAAGAGGTGGAGGTCACCTCACCCAGGGGCATCCCTTCTTTGAGCCTCTTTTTGCAACCTCACCATTATCCCTGCCCAGTCCTGCTGTCTCAAAGATTCATGACACCTACTGTGATGTGATTTTCTGACTAAGGGGCCCAGAGAACTTGAGCTATACATCTTGGCTCTACCCCTAACCAGCTGTGGTCTTGGCCAAGCTGTTGTCCCGCTATGAGCCTCTGTTTCCTCATTTGTAAAAGGAGGAGATTGGAGTAAATACATGGTTTTTAAACATTGTTTAAGCGGCAGAACACATTCTTTCAATGAAGTCTTATCTAGCAGGCCAATACAAGACAGATGGATGTGGAACAATTGATGTAGGAGTGATGCGGGCAGAGCTCTGGTGCTCAGTCCTCCCCCTTCCCCTCGCGCACCAGTCTGAAAAACACTGACAGCCTAGAGGGCCCTCAGCTCTGGGACCACATGGCACTGAGGAAAGCACACTGGCCTTAGACACAGATGGAACTGTGGGCCTGGGTTTGAATGCTAATCCCACCAATATATTAGTTGACTCTTGCTGCCTCAGCCTCAAAACTCAGGGACTTACAATGATAATTATTTATTATACTCATGCACTTACAGGTCTGTTGGGTGTTGGCTGATCTAGGCTGACCTGCACTGGGGTGACTGCTCTGCCTGCATCTCCTGCTCCTCCTGGGACCACAAAGTAAGACTGGGCATTTTTTGTCACTTTTGTCAACATGCTATCAACCAAAACAAGTTTTACGGCCAAACTCGTAAAACTTAGTACGAGCACATAGCTATTAATCCATGAGAATGTGCAATGAGGAAGCCTGGTGTGTGCGTGTGTGTGTTGCATGAGTGTGCACGTGTGCAAACACAGATGTGGGAAGCGCACCTCTGAAAGGCAGATGCTGCAAACCCTGCTTTATGATGTTACTCAGAGGCTGAAGTTGCTTTCAGGGCTCAGCTCCCAGATTCCGCCCGCTGCAAAAATCATCATGTATAATTACAAGTTAATTAAAGCAGAAGAGATCAAAGGCACTTTAGACAGATTAATGATACAGCGGGTGCCAGAAATTTCACCATTTTATGTATTAACCACATTGTCGTTTTTATTTCTCTTTTTTCCCCTCTTTTGTGTCAGCCGAAAAGCCTTTCATATCTTTTCTGTGTCCCCATCAATGCATGAGGAATTTGAAGTCCTAACAGCTGCAAGGAGCTGTCTGTGGAGAAGGGGCCCATTCAAAGGATATCAGAAAAATCAACGAGCCTTTTAGCTTCTGAACTAGAATGAAGCTGCCACCCACCTAACCTTCTTCTACCTAAAAAAAAAAAAGAAAGAAAAAAAAGACCTAAAAAAAATCAGTCGTTAAAATAAGGCCAAAGCAAAGGGAAGCTAGATTCCCCAGCTCCTCACCTCTCCAGGGAGCCTCTGGGAGGAAAGGCATTTTTGCATTTCAGGTTCATCACTGTCCTAATCTGTCCAGGCTTCTCTAACAAAGTACCAGAGACTGGGGGGCTTATAAACAACAGGGTTTTATTTCTCACAGTTCTGGAGGCTGGAAGTCTGAGATTGGGGTGCTAGCCTGGTTGGGTTCTGGTGAGAACCCCTTTCTGGCTTGCAGACTGCTGACTTATTGTACCATCAACTGGCCAAGGGCAGAGAGTGGAAGCAAGCTCTCCCATGGCTCTTATAAGGGCACTAATCCCATTCACAGAAGCTCCACCCTCATGACCTCATCTAATCCTAATTACCTCCCAAAGACCCCACATCCTAATACAACACACGTGGGGTAGGGTTTCAACCTATGAATTTGCATGCCGTCCATAACACCCACCTGCTGAGCATGACAGCTGAGTCATCAAAGTTTAGCCTGAGGGTAAAGCGTGAGTCAGATAATTCAGCCGGAAAATAAATAAATAGCCCACACACTCATTCACTCACTGGTATTTCTCAAATGTCCGCCACATGCCAGTGCCAGGCATTGGGTTAGGGCTGGAGGTACAACGGCGAGCAAGTCAGACGATGTCCCTGCCCTCGTGGTGTTAGCAATCAAGCTGGCAAGAACACGCAATTTACAAGTGGAGTGTTCAGGTAACGTGCACTAGAGCCACCACGCCCCCTCAAATCTCAGTGGCTTAAAGTAAAAGTTTATTTCTCTCCTGCATAAAAATCAATCAGTGGGGGAGGGTGGGAGTTCTCCTCAGGACCCAGGCAGATGGACGCATCTTCAGTGGATGGCTCCAAAAGTCACATCTAACGGACAGGTAGAGAAAGACCACCCAAAACATTTTTGTAAGCCAGTGGGCTTGATGTACATCACTTTTACCCATAATCCACTGGTGAGACCTCAGTTGCCTGACCTACCAAGTTGCAAAGGGAGCTGAGAAATGTTGTCTGGCTGGGTGACCACTTCCTAACAATTACACTACCCTGTGGAAGGGGAGAAGAATCTTGGTTGACTAGCCCACCTCTCTGTCAATACAAGTAGGCACAATAACTCATGATGAATGCTTACTAGGAGAAGCTCAGGGGCCTGTGGGTGCACACAGCAGGGGGGCCTGTTTCAATGACCTGTTATTCTGTAACAAATTGCCCCCACAACTGAGTGGATTAAAATACAAATGTATTATTATCTCCCGAAGTTCTGTGGGCGGACTGGGTTCAGCGGGGCAGCGCTCACTTTGGTCTCTGATACAGTTGCAGTCACACAGCTACTGTTGTGTCTCCAATGTTTCTTCATTCACAGGTCTGGTCCCTCACCTGGGACGGCTGGGGCTGGCCAGGCACCTGTCTCTACCCAAGTGGCCAAAGTGACCTTCCTCACAGCATGGTGGTCTCAGAGAAGTGAGAGTCTTTATATGCTGGCTGGCTTCCCCTGGATAAACACTCTAAGAAACCCAGGTAGCAGTTGCAAAGCTTTTTACAACCTGGACTTGGAAGTCCCAGAGCGTCACTTCCACAGCATTCTGTTGGCCAAGCAAGTGACTAAGACTAGCCCAGATTCAGATTCTTCTAGTTCTTAATGTTCTATGATTCTTTCTCAGAGAACAGCAAGATTTCCAGAAGATTAATCTGGCTGCTGTACAGGGTAGTTTGGAAGAGAGCAAGGAGACAGGTAGGAGGCTGCCTTACGGTTGCCTTTTTTGTGCATTTGAAGCTTCCCACTCACATTATCCTCCGCCCCCCACCATCATCAGAGGAATGGGGGCTTGAGGAGTTGGCACCCTTGGTTTGATTGGTCACCCTGCCCCGTTCATCACCCTAGAGTGTTTCTCCTAGGCCTGTTCCTACAAGCTGAGTCTGAAAGAGCTTTTCACACTTGGAAAAATTATTGTCATGGGAGGACCCAGAGAGTCTACAGGGGAGTATGAAGACATCAGTGGAGTACAATTCCCTTCCTCTTTAGTGAGAGTGAAGAGAGAGTGAGTCAGTACCATGGTCAGCTCCTGCTCTGTTCATTACTATGGGCTTAGTTTGGGACATCTGGGAGGGTCAGGTGACCAGTGGGGAAGGAGAAGACCCTCTCCCAGGGAACTCCCAGTCTGAGAGGGAAACTTGGATCCTGCTTTGGGGGTGGGAGGGCTGGTATAAGAGAGGAGAGCACACTAAGAGTCTCCAGTCTGATGCAAAACCATGCCAGGCACCAGATAGATAAAATCCTCACAGCCACTACAGAAGGGCAATATTATTATGCCTGTTTTATAGGTAAGGACACAGAAGATCAGAAGAGCAAAGAAGCTCCCCCAAATCTTACACCTGGTTACTGCAAGAGCCAGGACTTGGACTCGGGTCCATCTGAATCCAGACTCCATGCCCTTTTGTAATGTTCCACAAGCTCCTGAGAGGCCAGGAGCCATCCTAGAATATGACACTCAGCAGGGGCTCAGCAAATGTTGAATTATTGAATGAATGAATGAATGAATGAATGAATAGTGAGTGCATTGGGTGAATGTGCAAACAAACTGGGAAGAGATGCATCTCAAGCTGCATTCAGTTGTTGGACTGCAGAGGAAGATCGGGTGATCCTGATTCCCCTCTCCCCTGAGGAAGCTGACCATCTCAGCCAGGTCATGGGGTGAGTTGAGTTGAGGGGTTCACACTGAAGCACGTGGGTTTAGTTGCTCCTCCCTGTCCTGCCCCACAAAGGCTCTGCCTGACTTGATGGGCTGGAGAGGCTCAGGTTGAGGGGAGGAAGGAGCACATCCTCTCCCCTCCGTGGTTCGTTTTGCTCAGCAACAGCATAATAAAGCCATCAGTGGCATCTCTGACGGGCCTGGACAGGCCCCCAACACGTGATGGCAAATTTGAGCCTGGGATCATGTTCTGACTTAGTCTGGCATTAAGAAAAAGACACAAAGGATCCTTGAGGAAGGAAGAAAGAATGGGAGAGAAGGCTCTTAAATTATACAGAAGGAAGATCTTCCCAACAATTGGGAATTGGAACAATTCCAACAAGTTGGAATTGTCCAACTCCAGGATGGGTAAGAAAAACTCCCTGGAAAGCAAATACCTGTGAAAAGTACAGGGAATTCTTAAGGGGCCATTCTAATTACATTCTAACGTAAACCTGTTGGGAAAGAAAAAGAATTAACAGGGGCAACTCTTCAAACCCCCAAATGTCAGAGCTGGAAAGGTCTTTCAGCGAGAACATTACTTAGATCAACTTCTCCTTTTTCAGATGGGGATTCTGAGGTCCAGGGTAGGGCTGGAAGAGACCAGGGTGACACATCAAGGAGAGACTGACCCCCTATTAGAACTCACTTGTCTTGCATCCTGTCCCAGGCCGCCAGACAACTGTCCTCTCTATGCCCCCTTGCTCTGATCTTTTCCCCTTAGCTGTAGGATTTTCCCACAGACTAACATCATTTTCCTAAATCACATTTCATGAAACCACTTCAAATCTAGTCTACTTCTGACCCTGGGGCCCTCCACCGAAGACAAAGTAAAGAAGATTTTCTTGAAAGGAACTCAGTGGCACACAAAGCAATTAGACCGTAAGTGGATGACTACTTGAGGACAGTTGGCTCCGGTTCCCTTGAAGCTGTATTTTTCTAAGCTTCAAGACACTGTGGACTCTGGAGCTCAAGGATCTGGGTTCAAATTGTGACTCTGCCATTTCCTAGCAGGATGACTTTGTGCAAATTATTCTCCGTGACTCAGTTTCCCCATGTATGAAATAAGGATAATGCTATTAACTACTACTTAAGAGGTGAGATAAAATAAGTTAATACTTGTAAAGCACTTGGAAGAGTGCCTGGCATAGAGTAAGTGTTCAATAAATGTTAGTTACTGGGATCAGCTAACAATAAGCAGGGGTGGGGACGTGGTCACGGGAGGCTGGTTCTGCACAGACCCGACTGTTGCTACGCTTGAAAAGCTCTCTGAAGGCACACTGGTCTGTGATTCTAGAAATTTAGATTCTAGGTCCAGCTCAGTCTTGCAAGATGTGCTGTGCGGCCTTGGGGAAGTAACCTATCTATCTCCAAACCTCAGTTTCCCCATCTGGAAAATGAAGCAATTGCACCGAGAAATCTCTCACTTGCGCTCCCAGCTCTAAGATTATGGGAGTCAGTGGTTATAATTCCTGGTACAGGGAAGGGAATTTAGCTCAACAGACCTGCTTTACCTTCCTTACCCAAGCACAACTGCATTTATAAGTTCTGTCCTTACACTCTACTCCATTCCCTTCTGGCCCATTCTGAGGGATTCGCTAATGAATCCCAGAACCAAAACAGACAGGCTGGGCCATCAGAGAGGACCCAGTTGTCAAGGCAGAAAGCTTGCCTGTGGGTCCCTGGGCTGGCCACTACCTGAGCATCACCCTTCCCTCGGTCCCGTCATCTACACTCGGGTCCCAGTCACCTGGTCCCTGAGCCTGAACACAGTGGGCAGCCTGTCAAAGAAGTAGGGCAGAAGCTTCCCCAAGCGATGGATGGGGCAGCTCCATGCCAGCTGCCTTCTTCATCTGAGCTGGAGTGATCTGACAGTCTGAGGGGCAAGGAGGAGGGTGGCTCCCCTTCCCAGCTGGCCTGGCACGAGATCAAGGGACAGAAATGTCAGGGTGAGTTTGGGAAGCGCCACGAGCTTGTCTCAGTAAAAGGATTTTGGAGAGTAAGGGGGACCTACAAGGGGGCTTCAGAACAATTTTCACTTCCTCCTTCTCTCTGTGCTTACTTAGGCAATGCCCAGCCTCAGACATGGGCAGCAGAAAGGGTGCAGTCTGAGCGTGAGACAGGCTCGGGTACATGCCCGCCATGCCCTTCCTCAGCCATATGGCTTTGGGCAGGTCACGCCTCTCTCGGAGGCTTGCTTCCTTCATTTATAAAGTGCAGGTGTTGATGGGGTTTGGGAAGAGTCCAAAAGCAAGACCACAGTCACAGCTAGTACCTGCACAGCACTCACAATCTGTCAGGCCCAATTCTGAATGCTTCGCATATATGCTTTATTTAATCTCCACAACAACGCTTTGAAGTAGACACAGAGAGGTTAAGTGACTTGCTCAAGGGAACACAGCTTGTCGGAGCAGAGCCAACATTCAAACCTAAGGAATCTGGTTCCAGACTCTGCTCTTAACCACTCCTCGGAGTGAGGGTTTCCAGCACAGGCTCTGCAGGAGCTTGACCAATATGAACTCCCTTCCCCCTCCCCTCACGGATGCCAGGGAAGGGCTGCTCGGGGAAGGAGGCTGTGGTCAGCCCAGCTGCAGGACAGAGAAGGAGCAGAGATGCTTCTGGAAAGCTGCCTCCCAGACTGGGCTTCAATGGTTCCAAAGAAGTGCCAGCAGCAGGCCAAAGACTCCTCAAGCTGCCCAGGTCTTTCCTGGGCTGATTTGATGGGTCCCCTGAAATGACCCTGCCTGGGTCTTCCTCAGAGTCCTCAGACAGAGCAATCAAAGCTCCATCACTCAGGGGGAAATGTTTTTTCAAGCACATCAGGATATAGAAGCTTCTCACCCCGACCATATCACAGGGTGGGGTGGGTGGATGGTGTCTATCTCAAACACCTCCAAGAGCCGGGACCCTCCTAAACCACCACCAGCCAGGACGTCACCCAAGTCTCTGCTTGGGACCCCAGCATCCTTTGAGGGCCTAACCCTCCCAGCCCCAGGTTTAATTGAGTCCAGGCAGAGTAGCAGGAGGGCTGGCCCCCAGCTGGCATTGGAACGCTCAGAAGACAGCTGTCTCCTCATGCCCAGAGCATCCCTGACTTCCAGAAGGAATGGCAAGATGGGGCAGGGATGCCTACAATTAATTAGGTTAAAACCCAAACCCAGGACCATGACATCAATGGCCATTTTCCTTTAATTATCCTCATGTGTCAACGCGAGAGCGGGAGCAAAGGCCTCTGTGAAGAGAGCTCAGAGCTCTAGGGACACAAATGTTTTCTCCGGGACCCCAGTCACATGGCTCTAAGGAAACCAAGGCCAATGAACGCAGGGAACATCACCAGCGGACGGCCCCCTGCTTTCCTGAATTTCTGTCTCCCACTCCCTGGGTCAGCACTTTCTCACTCCCGTCTCTACCACCTACCTAACTTTGTCTCCCTTTCCAACCCCATCTTTCCACAGTTCCACTGCTCTGTCTCATCCTCTCTGTGCCACGTATTCTCCATCTGCCCTTCCAGATACCTGCCCTGCTCTTCCCTGCCTGGCTCTGTGCCCCAAAAGTCTGACCTCTCAGGTGCATCACCAAGATCCCTTGACTCTGGATTCTGCTGACCCAGGAGGCACTGACCGGAGGTCCGAGGCCAGAGGAGAGGGTGTGGAGGACGTATCCCCCAGCCCTGGCCCCTCTATTTCCTGCTGTGGCTCCCATCCATGGCCCCCCCATCATTTGCTGGATCCTGGTACCCACTCCCTCACCTTGGCTTTTGGCTCCTCACTGCTGCCCCTCCCTGCTGCTCTGCCCTCCCTCACGGGCTCCCTCCAAACCCACAGCATCTCTGTGAATGGTCCCTTCCTTAAACTCTCAAGTGTGCTCTGAATGTGCCCACTGTCTCCCCCCGGGACCCTGACTGATAACGCTCTCCGTCCGCATTTCCATCTCTCTCTGCACACCTGCATCTGTTTCTTGAGCCCATCCCCACCTCTACCTCCATGTCCATCCTCCTCTCTCCATCCTTCTGCCTCATTATTCTAGCTCTGTCTTTCTAATCCCACCCCCTCCCATTTCTGCCTTAGTCTTTCTGCCTCATTGTCTCAGTCCCCTCTTCTCTTCTTTCTTCTTTTCCTCTCCCCAGACTACATAAAATCCTTCATTTCAGAGGTAGGATCTACCAACCTCCACGACAGCACAGAGGGACTTTCTATGAGGATCCACAGCCCCTAAAGAAAGCACCCATTTGAATGAGCCCCCCACCTGCTCTCCACGCCTGCTGCTTGGATTCTACCTTTAGACTCTCTCTAGAAGCTTGTGTGGGAAGAATGATCATCCCTCTGGCAGGGATGACGCCCTGCACAACCCTTGAATATGAGCTCAGGCAGTGAGGGGAGGGCTCGGCTCTCACTCCCGAGCCCCGGGCTCTCCCGCCAGCGCTCCTGAGCGGTCTCGCTAGCAGCTCAGCCTCCACAAGCCCCAAATAGGAGTCCTCCTTTCCCCTCTATATCTTCCTCCCCAATCCTCCCAAGGAGTCACACTTGATTCTTCTCTTTCTTTCATCCGAACCTCAAAACTAGTGGACTGTCTTGGAAATTCTATCTCCAAAATAAATCTCCAATATACCCATTTCTCTCCAACCCCCAACACCCTGGTCCTGGCCACCATCACCTCCCGCCTGGATAATGATGCAAACTTCTCACTGGTCTCTTTGCCTCCACTCTTAGTTCCCTAGCCTCCATTCTCCACCCAACTAGAGTGATTGATCTTTTAAAACCTTAAATCAAATCAGATCATTTCCCCGCTAAAACTCTGCCAAGACCTCCCATTACTTAGAATAAATGCCAAACACCAGCCCTAGCCCATGAGGCCCTAATGAGCTGCCTGCCAACCTCTGCTTCACTCTACCTGGCCTCACCCAGCTGTCCTCCTGGTGTCCCCCACCCATGGTGTCAGACCTCTGGGGCCCCCGGATGCAAAGGACCACGGGGTGCCTAGACCTTTCTCGTACCAAGGCTCAGTGCCTGTTGTCATGGCAACATGCTCTCCTGTGATGGGGGACAGCCGCCAGCCCTGCACTGCCTGCAAAAGCAGCAGCTCTGGGACTTCCCTGGTGGTCCAGTGGTGAAGAATCCGCCTTCCAATGCAGGGGATGCAGGTTCTATCCCTGGTCAAGGAACTAAGATGCCACATGCCGTGGGGCAATTAAGCCCACGCGTCACAACCACTGAGCTCTTGTGCCTCAGCTAGAGAGCCTGCGTGCTGCAAACTACAGAGCCCATGCGCTCTGGAGCCCACGTGCCACAACTAAAGAAGAGAAAAACTCGCACTCCACAACTAGAGAGAAGGCCGCACACCACAACTAAAGAGAAGCCCGCGCGCTGCAACGAAAGATGCCACGTGCCGCAACTAAGACCCGACGCAGCCAAAATAAATAAATAAATAAATAAATAAATAATAAAAAATATTTTTAAAAAAAGCAGCAGCTCCTCCAGGAAGTCCTCCCTGATCAGCCCAACTCCCCACACTTTCTCGCTAACCTCCCACCCAAGGCTGGCCTGTCTACTATGTCCACATGTGGAATATCTGCCTGAGTTTGTTCTTTGGTCATTTGGTGGGGAGAGTATATAAATCTATGGTCATCTGATATACCTAAATCTCACATATGAAGTCAGATCAAAAGCTCCTAGCTCAAGGGTGTTGTCTTATGTATAAGGAATCCCCAGGGGGCTGCAAACCCACCCCTGTCTCAAGTGGCCCTCCTCTACTCACCCCTGCCTCTGAGGACACCCTCTGTATCCCTCACGTCTCCCAGATACTCCCCTTCTTCAGCCCATGCCTTCAGACTCAGGTGAGACCAGTGAGAGTGAATGTCAAGGGCACTTTCGTGGGGAAGGAAGAGAGGAGGAGGAAATCAGGAAGAGGCTCTGTGGGACTCGAGGGGTGGAGCAGGGGGTGCTCAGAGCCAAGGTCAGCAGGTGATGACAAGCTGTGAGCACCTCTAGAGACAAAGCAAATGCCTGCCCATCCCTGGGACCGCAGGGTGTGGGAAAGGCCAATGCAAATCCTGGGCTGGGGAAGGAGACTTTGATTTACACCATCCTGGTTCCAATTCTGGACTCGGTCACCTCCTAGCTCTGTAGCTTGGTCAGCAGGATGATAACAATAACTGATATTTATCGAGCGCCAGGCACAGTGCCCAGCAGATTAGTCATATTCATTCATGTCACGCCACAAGTCTAAGGCTTAGGTGCCATTATTACTCCCATTTTACAGATGAGGAAACTGAGGCACAGAGAGATTAAGGGACCAGTAAGTGGTAGAATGGAGGCATAGACTGAGGACTGCCCAGCTTAGCAGCCCCTGTCTTTAACAATTCCCTCCCCCGACCACCACACAGTCAGGGACCGAGTGCCCCAGACAGGCCCCGCTCTGCAGGCACACAGTAGAGCCTTGGTTTACAGCTGTGCTGTCGCTGTCTTGAAATTCTTGACAATTTTTTAACAACGATCTCTGCATTTTCATTTTGCACTGGGTTCTGCAAATTACATAGCTGATCTGCCTCCGGATATCAAGATAAATTTGTGGGGTGATTGTGAGATTGGGGGACAGCGACGTGTGCTCTGCGCCCAGTGGCCGGGCCTATCGCTGTGAAGCAAGGGAACTGAGCTCCACCGGCACCCCCTGGAGGCGAGCAGTCTGGCTGAGAAGCCAACGACTGTGACTTCGATCCCTCTCAGGTTCATCGTTAAGCGCCTGCCCCGAACGAGCTGACAGATCCGCACACAGATGGACGAGTAGATGCCAACCGTCCTCCCTTCATTACGGCTCTGCCTCTTGTCACTCAGCTCCCCCAGCCGCTGTCAGCTGGGTGCCCGGGTGCCTGAGAGTGATCACCGCCACTCACAGCTGCACAAACCTCCCGATCTCGGAGACATCCCCGCTGCCACCTCTCATTGTGACCTTGGTCCACAGCAGGCTCTTGGGTCCAGAGGAGAAGCACAGGCCTAGTCAAGTCACAGGGTCCGGAAGCAGAGAGCTGAGGCTCAAACCCACAATCCCTACCTCTGGTCCACGCTCTCCAGCCACTCTGCCTCCCTCTGTACTGACTCACCCTTTACTCAGCATCTGCCCACAAAGGCAGACACAGGCAATGTGGCCCTGCTGCCCACAGAAATTTCCCTTTGGCCCCGGCACCCCTCAGGCACTGAGTCAACACAGGAGCCGGTCTGTCTCACTAGGAGTGGGTGACAGCAGAGAAGGGAGGAGGAGGGGCTGGGTGCACAGGACACCAGCTGTCACTTATCCACCTATTTATCTGCCTGCCTGGCAACCTGCCTGTCTGCCTTTTCTCCCATCTTCTATTTATTCATCTGTCACTCTATCTTTCCGTCTGTCTTTTCATCACTCACCTGTCTCTCTATGTGTCAGAGCTGCCCATGGCCCTCACTCTCTCATCCACCTTTAAGCGGGAATCCGAATACACCTATGCCTCTGCGGGCCCTTTTCTTCCTCCTGCAGCTGGTACAGCCCCACCTGTGTCCTGGAACTTGCACCTGCCCCTGCAGGTAGAGACACTGGGCTTCAGAGAACCCTACAATCTATAGCAAAATTATTATCATAAATGGCCATGGTTTGGACACCCACACTCTGTGGGTTCTGCACCCCTTTTTTCCCTCAACAAATGTTTTCTGAGCACCTGCCATGTGCCGAACACTGTGATTGGGCCCTGATGTTAGGTCAGACAAGGCAGCCAAGGTCCCTGAGAAAATGAGTTTCCACTGGGGACCAAACATAAAAACTATCCATCTTTTCCACATGAGAGAAGCTAGGCCCAGAGAGGCTAGGTGTCTTGCCCCAGGTCACACAGCCAGTGAGGGGCGCAGCTGTATCAAACCCTGTCCAGACACGTCCCAAGCTGGTCTGTCTTCTTTCCAAGACGGTTGCCAATGGGTAACTTTGCCCAGAGAGGCCCTGCAGAGCCTAGGAAGGTGGCAGGGAGGCAGGGATGGGTGGAGGTACGCGCCTCAGCTGCTGGCAGGTCAGGATCTGACTCTCCAGGGCCACGCACTGCATCAGCTATTAATCCCTCCGCTCAGCCGTGTGATTCTATAGCATCGTGTCACCCAAGCACTGTGATGGGCAGGTGGTTACTACGAGCACCACGCTCGGGAAGGAAGGGGTGCATGGCCCCCAGCATCTCTCCCAGAGCCAGCTTCAGACTAGCCACAGGCCTGGAGGGAAGGTCTCAGAGTGTCAGGGATGGAGAGGGACACAAAGGTCATCAACTCCACCCCCACCCCTATCCTGGAACCTCAGAAAGAGCGTGAGGAATCTTTACTGAAACATGCTTTGAAAAAAGAGCCATTTTGGTCTAGAACAGAGGTGAGCAAACTTTCTGTAAAGAGCCAGGAAGTAAATATTTCCGGCTTTGCAATCATACAGTGTTGCAACGGTCCAGCTCTGACCTGGGAGCAGGAAAGCAGCCAAGACAATGTGTAAGCGAACAGGTGTGGCTGTGACCCAATAATTCTTTATTTACCAAAACAGGTCCCTCAGGCCGTACTTTGCTGACTCCTAGTCTAGATTCTATGCCAATAACAACAGCAATAATAATAATTGTGAGAGCTAATATTTATTGAGCACTTACTATGTACCAGGTCAGATCTCATAATACCCTTAGGAAGTTGGGACTGTTATTCTTTCAAATTTACAGTTAAGGAAACTAAAGCACAGAGATGTTAAGTAACTCGCTTGCCCAAGGTATCCCAGCCAGTTAGTGGCAGAGCCAGTCAGAAAATTCTGCTTTACATCCTTTCCATCTTGTTGCTCAGAAGCCTGTTGTCCTCTTTGACTCTCTCTTCCTCTCACACTCCACATCTAACCATGAGCAAATTCTATCAGCTCTACCTTCAAAATATCTTCATGAATCTGATGGTCATTCACCCCTACCCCTGCATCCATTCTGGTCTGAGCTTCCATCATCTCTCACCTGATTACTGCAACAGCCCCCTCCCTTCCCCCCTTTAGAAACATAAGTTATTATGCTATATAATTTAGTTAGCCTGTCACTCCTCTGCCCCCACTCTCCCATCTCTCTGACGTCCTCTCCCCTGTCTCTCCCCTTTCCCTCTGGTCCAGCCACCGTGGCTTCCTTGTTGTTCCTGGAATACACCAGCATCCCCCTGCCCCAGGGCCTTTGCACTGGCTGTTCCCTCTGCCTGGTATGCTTCACCCTAGACATCACAGGACCGATTCCATCACTCCCTACAAGTCTTGGTTCAAATCTCACCTTCCCCTTGAGACCCTCCCTCACCATTCCCTGTAATTCTGCAACTTGCCTCCCACTCTTGTTCCCTCTTACTCTCTACTTTTCCTTGTCCCATATCACCTATTACCTTTACTACACTATGTAATTTAGCTATTTATTGTTTTTATTTAATTGCCTGTCTTTCCACACTAGACTATAACTCCACAGAGCAATGTATTATTTGTTTTGTCACTGACCTAACCCAGCCCCTCCAGCTGCACTGGTCCACGGAGGGTGCTCGGTGATATTTGTTGAATGGATGCATAAATCCCGCCTAAGCCTTCCTTGTCCGATGTCTGCTATTTCCTCAGGCTCTGAGTGAGGATAGAGAGTTGAATGGACCACATGTCAAGGAAATGCCACTTTTGCTGGTTGCCCTAGAGAATGTCACCACTAAATTGTAGATGTCAGCCCCTGAACAGGAGTTTTCACACTAGCTGGGCCTGCATAAGCTCAAAATAAGACCATGTTGCGTGTATCTTTTTATTTGAGCACACAAATCAGGCCAGTCCTCAAGGAATAGGTCATCTACCTCCATGAAATCCCTTGCCCTGCTCCTAGAACAGATCAAGAAGAGAGATTCCCGGCTCCCTTTGCACCAAAGGAGGCCGAAGAAATCCAAGGGGCATCTGGGGACCAGCAAACGGGGACTCTGTCTGAGGATCTGGGGCCGATCAAGTAACCAACTGATGAAGCTTGGGTAGAGCCAAGCTGGACCAGAGGGGACAACAGGAAAAAGTATGTGACTCCCTGAACAGGCCCTGCCTTGGTCAAAGGCTGATGTGGATCAGGCATGTTTGGAATGGCAAACATTCAACCATTTAATTCTTACACCCCCATAGGTATATCCCTGGCCATCACCTTGTGCCCAAGCCCTGTTAAAGACCCACTGGGTTGCCTTTAACAAATTGGCTGACCTTTCTGGGCTTCGATTTCCTCAACTCTCAAGTGATCTTTAGGACTCCGTCTAGTGAGGACAGTCTGTAGTTCTGGGATTCCATATCTGATCCATCACCAGTAACCTGGTACAAACATTAGCCCAAGCAGGGAAAAGAGAGAGGGAGATGATTCCCTACAGTATTCCCTGGCTACAGAGGCAGGAAACTGAGTCTGAATTCCAGTTCCATCCCTTGCCAGTTGTACAGTCTTTCTCCCTTGTCTTCAGTCTCCACATCTGTAAAATGGGGATAATCATTTATCCTAAGGTTGTCAGAAATAGGTAAGATGATGTGAGTTAAGTGCTGATGGCAGACTGGAGGCGGGTAGCTACGATTACAAAGAGACAGGGACCCTCAGTAGAGAATGAGTGTGACTCCAAGGCTTAAAAGGGAGCACCAGTGACCTTGGGTTTCAACCTGGGACGTGAATATTATTGCACTTACCCTTGTAGTTCTAAAAAGACACATATTCCACTTCAGGGGAAATCAAGAAGTATTTTTGTTTGGAGATTGAAAAGAGGCAACATGATAAAGTAAGGCAAGGTATCTGCAATGCTTTGTACTATGTCAACTTAGTTAAGCTACAACTACATTTCCCAGCATGCCCTTTTCTGTAGTTCTGGGAATGAACCCTAAGTATGCTGGATCAGAGAAAACAAAAATAGGTAGTGTTGGATCTGGCCAAATTCATTGACCTGGATGCATTAAGCAGAGATTCTGGATTCAATGCATTAGCTCAGTCAGCTGGGACTGATTCTAATAGTGCTTGGTTGAGTGACTAAGACCTGGATACAAAGGTGGCCTATACTAAGTGAAGTTCTAATGCCAGCATTTGCCTGGTAGATTGCAGAGGAAGGTATCCAAAGGCTTAGGGATACTGGAATGCTGAAGTGGATTTATCATGCAAGACCTGCTCATCCACCCCCAACATATGCACACTACCATGCAAGCTGCTCTGCCAGCTGGGCTGTGCAACGCGGAAGATCTGATGATGCCTGAAGGGTCTGAGGTAGATAGGGATGCTGTATGGAGACTTAGGCAGGCCCCCTGTGCGAATCACAGAACAAACTCAAGATTTTGGAGAAAAGCTATGCCACTGTCTGGAGATAAATATTCTCCTGCTGAGAAATGGCTTCTGTGCTGCTGCTGAAACTTGTAAGGAAAGTTTGATGATGGGCCGCTGCTGAACCTTGTAAGGAAAGCCTGACCATGGACCGCCAAGTTACTGTGCCTTCTGAGCTGCCCATCATGTACTGGGTGTTGTCTGAGCAACCAAACCATAAAATTGGGCATTTGTGGAAGCCATTTTATCATAAGATGGAAATGGCATATACAAAATCAGCTCAAGCAGGTCAGAAAGACACAAGTAAGTCACCTGAGGAAATACTCCAAATGCCCCCTCCCTTCTCATACTACAATACTTCCTGTCTCTCAACCCACACATGTGGCCTCCTGTGGAATTCCCTGACAACTTAACTGAGGCAGAAAAAAATGGTTCTGGTTTACAGATGGTTCTGCAGCACAGGCTGGCACTGCCCAAAAAGGGGCAGCTGCACCACCATAGCCCCATTCTTCGGGACAGTGATGAAGGAAAATTCTCCCAGTGGCGGAGCTTTGAGCAGGGAGCCTGATTGTTTACTTAGCCTGGGAGGAGATACGGTCGCAGGTATGACTCTACATTGATTCATGGGCCGTGGGTAACGATTTGGCCGAATAGTCAGGCACTTGGAAGGAACATAATTGGGAAATTGCTGAAGTGAGGTCTTGAGAAGAGGTATATGCTAAAACTTTCCAAATTGGAAGACTGGGTGAATGTATCTGTGTCCTATGTACACACTCAGTAGAGAGTGACCTCAATAAAGGAGGACCTTAGTAACTACATGAGTAAAATGATCCATTTTGTGGATTTCAGTCAAACTCTTTCCCAAGACCTCCTTATCACTGCCCAATGGGCTCATGAACAAAATGGCCATGGTGGGAGGGATGGAGGTTATGCATGGGTTCAGCAAATTAGACTTTCACTCATCAAGGCTGATCTGGCCACAGTCACTGCTAAGTCCCAAGTACCAACTGCAGAGTCCAACACCGAACCCCCAATACGGCACCACGCCTGTCCTCTTTTACTTATCCAGACCCTTATTTTGGATATGGATTTGGCTTCCCATCCCACAGGGCTTTTGCCAAAACCACCATCTGTGGAGTTACGGAAAACCTTGATCACCATCAAAGCAGCCACACAGCTTTGCTTCAAATCATTTACAGTAAGTAAATTGTGGCAATGGGTCCATGTTCAGTTAATTCACTAGCCTTACCATGATCTCCATCACCATGAAGCAGCTGGTCTGACAAAATGGCAGAATGGCCTCTTGAAGGCTTGGTGATGGCATCAGTCTTGTGACAACATCTTGCAGGCCTGGGGCAATATCCTCCAAGAAGCAGCCGATGCTCTAAAATCAACAACCAATATACAATGTTATTCACTTCATAGCCAAGAGTCCCAGGTCCAGGTATCAAGAGGTGGAAATGGGTGTGGCTCTTCTCACTATTATCCTATGTAATCCACCAGCAAAGTGTTTGCTTTCTGTCCCCATGACTTTAGGTTCTGTTGGTCTAGTGGTCTTAGTTCCCAAAGGAGGAACGCCAGGAGACACAACAACAGTCCCATTAAACTGGAGTTGAGATTGCTTCTGCCCACTTTGGGCTCCCCATGTCAATGAATCAGTGGGTGTAGAAATGAGTTTCCATACTGGCTAGAGTGATTAATCCTGAATAGCAAGGGTTGC
Source organism: Balaenoptera acutorostrata (assembly GCF_949987535.1). Taxonomy (NCBI): domain Eukaryota; kingdom Metazoa; phylum Chordata; class Mammalia; order Artiodactyla; family Balaenopteridae; genus Balaenoptera; species Balaenoptera acutorostrata. The sequence goes on along the minus strand of NC_080064.1, from coordinate 13,736,611 downwards.
TGCTATACCATGCGGATAAACAGGAAGATACACTGAATTCAAGAGATCCTCTGAGGTATTTCTTAATATTCCCATATTCTGTGATGAAAGTCAATAAAAAAAAACTCAACCACCCATTATAGGTAGAACAGCTGGTGTCCCAGACCCTTAAAGAATAAAACTTTGAGTTACCCCAAGGCCAAGTTTATTGCTGAGGGCAAATGGATTATGAAATAGTTAGCGGAAGAAGAAAATTATAAATATCAGCTACAATCACATATATGACCACTTGAAGAAATGAGGAAGATAACAGATTTGAGTATTTTTTCTTGATTTTATATGAAAATATTAATGTACATGTTAATCGGTTCTTTTTTCTCCCTCCCTCATTCCTCTATTATCTAACATAAGATGTGTTAACAGTAGCTAACTAATCATTCAGCATTTAAATGATGGGATACCTAATAAGGAGTTTGACTGAGCTAGAAAAGGTATGAACATCTCCCAAAGATGAATAAAGAGATTTTGTATCCATTTTGGGGAAGAAGGTTAGTGTGCTTTCAGTTGTACCAGGGATTATGTGAGGTGGAAGCATGATCTTACTAGGATATTAATTTGGAAGTTAAATATGGTTAAAAGAAGTATGTAAATGTGCCAAGTTGTTATGGGTAATCCATGGTGGTTTGTACTAGGTCAACTTAACTAACCTGGAACTACATCTCCCAGAATCCCTTTCGCTTTAAGGTTCTAAGTTTGGTTGGCAGTAGAGAAATTTGCTTGGGATTTGGAAGACAGACGTGAAGCAGCAGCCATGTTTGCACTCAGAAGTTCACAGTGGGATTAGGCATGGTTGTTCTCACACATGGCTCTCCACATTGGGTGGGGCAGCTCCTGGGCCCTCAGCAGCCCTGCTACAAGTCCTCCAGGGTCTGCAGACCCCAGGCTGGGTGCTGTGCAGCTCCAGGGTGAAGTGTGCCAGCTTCTTCTGCAAGTCGGGAGCTTGGAGATGGCAAGAGATATACACGAGTTCCAGTTCATCACTGTGGGTTCTGGCTTATTCTTGCAGAAGTCATTGTTTTCCCCACTGCCCATCCATCTTTCCGTCCCAACTGCCTGCCCAACTGACTTCAGGATCAGCACCAGAGGCAGAGGCCACAACCCTCTGTAGACTGTTTAACCAGTCCCCAAAATTGCATTAAGGGTCAAATCCCTATAACAAGTCCTGTATTCTTTAGTTCTTTTTTTTTTTAATTTATTTATTTATGGCTGTGTTGGGTCTTCGTTTCTGTGCGAGGGCTTTCTCCAGTTGTGGCAAGTGGGGGCCACTCTTCATCGCGGTGCGCGGGCCTCTCACTATCGTGGCCTCTCTTGTTGCGGAGCACAGGCTCCAGACGCTCAGGCTCAGTAATTGTGGCTCACGGGCCTAGTTGCTCCGTGGCATGTGGGATCTTCCCAGACCAGGGCTCGAACCCGTGTCCCCTGCATTGGCAGGCAGATTCTCAACCACTGCGCCACCAGGGAAGCCCCAAATCCTGTATTCTTTAGCACTCTTATTTGCTCTGCTTCCTTGAACAAACCCTAACTGAGGCCATGTCGTAGGTTGGGCTCCCTACAAGAAGAGCCTGGGGTGGGAATTGCCATGTAAGTGATTTATTGAGAGAGAGCTCTCAGGAGAAAACTGGGAGTGACTGAAACAGGATGGGGGTGAGGAAGAAGCTAAATGAAGATGTAGGCTCAGCCAAAGTCTAGCTTCAGCCTAACCCCATGGGAAGTTCTGGAGCATGAATGACACCACAGAGTTGTCCCACCTAGAGAAAAGAGGGTCAGCAGCATGTACTTTTACGCAATCAGTTAATTCCTAGGGGTACCCCTGGGAGAGGCTGTAATCTTCCAGGCATTTCTTGATGAAATGGCTCCTAGAGGCCAAGGGCAATTCTCAGGAGAAGAGGGCAGCTGTGAGCTATTAGCAGTCAACACTCAGAGCAGCTGCAGACGGGTGTACTGGCCTGGTAAAGAGGGTCAGGGTAAGGCACCAACAGCCTCTACTACGCATGGGTTTTCATATTAGGAGACCTGGGTTTGAATCCCAACTTCACTACGTAATGGCTATGTGACATCGCACAAGTTTCCCAAATTCCCTAAACCTCATTTTTCTCATCTGTAAAATGGGAGTAATAACAGTGCATGACAGATATACAGCAGCTTAGAAGAGTGCTGGGCACATCACAAGCATTCAGTGAATATTAGTATTATTGAAGAAGAAGAAGGAGAAGGAGGAGGAGGAGGAGAAGAAGAAGAAGAAAAAGAAGAAGGAGGAGGAGGCGGCGGGGGAGGGGGAAGGGAGGGGGAGGAGGAGGAGAGGAGGAGACGGAGAAGAATAGCTTAGAGTAGGAGTCAGAAGTCTGGGGTCTGGTCCTGGATCTGTAATCTACTGCTCTCAGTTTCCTCAACTGTAAAACGGGAATAACTAGGTAATAATATCTGGTTTCCCTACCATGGAGGAAACATCAGGGTAACAGAATAATTACCCCTCCAAGATGTCCATGTTCAAATCCCTGGAAACTGTGACTATATTACCTTGTACGATAAAAGGGACTTTGCAGATCTTAAGATGGGACGATTACCCTGGGTTATCCAGGTAGACCCAACGTAATCACAAGGGAGGCAGAAGGATCAGAGTCAGTAGTAAATGTGATAATGAAAGCAAAAGGATAGAGTGATGAGAGGAACGGGTCGTAAACCAAGGAAAGCAAGTGGCTCCTAGAAGCTAAAGAAGGCAAAGGAACGTATTCTCCCTCAGATCCTCCAGAAGGAACCAGCCCTGCTGACACCTTGACTTTAGCCCGGTGAAGCTGATTTCAGACCTCTGATCTCCAGAACTTTGGGTGAGTAAATATGTGTTGTTTTCAGTCACTAAGTGTGTGCACATTTATTACAGCAGCAATAGGAAACTGATGCAGGGACCAATGAGACAACATGTCTGAGTATCATAAACCATCTGGACCCATTCATCACTGTAGTCATGGCCCTGGGGTCTTAGAATTGGGACATGAGAATGAAGAAAACAGGCCAGCAAGATCTTAGGAGATTTTATTGGCATGTGCCAAATCATGGGAGTTAGGCAATGCCCAAACCAAGCCTGAATCTGAAAGAAAGACTGTCATAAAGATTGTAGGCTCCAAAATTACAGAAACTTTCCAAGTTCCTTCCCACCATTTCCATCTCCTTCTCAACACACCACTGATCCCACCCACACCCATATGACAGATTCAGGGAGCTGGAAGGAGAGGACACATCAACCTTTCTTCTGAGACATCTTTCCTCTCTGCCTAAAATTTCAAATAGTCCAAACCAGACTCCTCCATGCTCTGTATCAAACCATGGAAGTCCTAGCCCTAGATTAAATATGCTAAAAGCCACAGAGCGGACAGGCCTTGCCAATTCAGATCCTTTCTTCTAGAAAGCTATGACCAAGCACTTTATTTGGAGGCATGTTTGATTAACAGAGGAAATGAAACTTCACTAGCTATATGACAGCTAGGACAAAGAAGGGCCACTATACTGGGCCAGATACCAGATATCTGGTCCATCAAAGTCTTCCTCCCCAAGATGTTGCATAGCAAGGATTGGAGGAATTTGGAAAGTTTGAGTGTTATCTGTTTGCTCAAGGGTCATTGTTAATTTGACTTTAATGTTAGACCTCTATATGATGAAGGACAATATAATTCAACAAGGATGCTACACTCACACTGGTCTGGTGCTTACTCTATATACTGGTCAGGTTTCTACTCTACTAAGGCTGTATAACAAACATCCCCAAATTCCCAGTGACTCACAATACCAAATATGTATTTCATACTCACAGATCTGTAAGTCAGCTACAATTCAGTTGGTTTTGGCTGGGTTAAGTTGGGTGCAGCTGGGCTCCAAGCTTTAGTAGGCATCGGGTCCGTCCCACACGTCTTTATTCTAGGACCTCAGGTCTCAGGTTCTCTCATGTAGAACAGAAGCTCAAGAATGCTGGCAGGAACTTGCCATGGCGCTAAAAATCTTACCTTGGAACTAGCACACGATTATTTCCACCTACATTCTATTGGCCAAAGTAAGTCACATGGCTAAGTCCAAAGTCAATGGGAAAGTATATTCCCTCTACAGGGAAGCCATGGGAAGGATGAAGAGAAAAGAACTGAAGAAAAACAGTGCAATATAACAGGGTCCAGATAGAGTCTCTGATATTTTCAAGCTGTCACCCCTCTCCCTGCTCATCCTTCCAGACCAAAACTGTCCTAGAAACAAAAGCTTGCTGGTACCCTCCTCTCCCAGTTCTGTGGGGTTCCAATTATATTTCTACAAGGAGGAGATGGCTGTATGGAGCATCACCTCTGGATAGAAGACAAACAAAAGAGATTCCTCAATGAAAGAGTTCTCAAATATTATCTCACCCTAACAATTCACTGCACAGATGGGGAAACTGAGACCCAGACATATGCAAAGTCTTCTCAACGTCACAGAGACATTCAGCCCAGGGGCTCCAAAGTCAGCTTGCCCAGGTTCTAGTTCTGGTTCCATCAGTTATTAAGGTATAATCTTGGGTAAATTACCATAATCTCTCTGCATCTGTCTCCTCATCTATAAATGGGGAAAATAATAGTTCCTACCTTATAGGGTTATTATGAAGTTTGAAAGCTGAAGCACTTAGAAAAGTAACTGATAGGTACTGAATAATTTGTAGTCATTATCATAATAATTCCACATACAGTTATTAGTCCAATAATTCCTCAATTACCACTCCATCTTAGGTATGTAGGAATTAGTTTCTGGTCCAAGGAGCTCCTATATCATGAAGGAGACAGAGAGAAATAAGCAAATTCACCATGTGAAATATTCTTCCATAGAGGGAGTCACAAGGGGAAGAGGGTGAGTCTAATTTTGCCCCGAATGGGAAGAACAAGGACTAGGAAGACTTCCAAAAGGAGGAGTAATCTGAACCTAGTCCCAAATAGTGTGCAGAATGTTTTCCACATGGACAAGAGGATAAAAGAGATTCCTGCAGGGGAAAGAGTAGGTGCAAAGGCCCTGAGGTATGGAAAAGTAGCTCAAAGTGTGTTTGGAAAGTGCGAGCAATTCCAAATAACTGGATGATCTGTTGAATAGTGATAGGAGAGAAGGATGAGGGTCAGATGTTGGAGAGCTCAGAATGCCAGGTAAGGTGCTTGAATTCCTCCTATTGGCCTGTGATCTCAAACTTTTCTTCATAAGAAGCACTAAAGGCATATGGAAGGAAATACTGCCTGTAGGGGTCTAGACAATGGCATTTCTTTATATACCTTGAAGTTTCCAGTATTATCTTAATTCCTATGAATTTGTATCTTCTTTTTTTTTTAAATTTTTTATTTATTATTTATTTATTATGTTTTTATTTTTGGCTGTGTTGGGTCTTCGTTTCTGTGTGAGGGCCTTCTCCAGTTGCGGCGAGTGGGGGCCACTCTTCATCGCGGTGCGCGGGCCTCTCACCATCGCGGCCTCTCTTGCTGCGGAGCAGAGGCTCCAGACGCTCAGGCTCAGTAGTTGTGGCTCACGGGCCCAGTTGCTCTGCGGCATGTGGGATCCTCCCAGACCAGGGCTCGAACCCATGTCCCCTGCATTGGCAGGCAGACTCCCAACCACTGCGCGACCAGGGAAGCCCCTGTATCTTCTTAATGTTATACCTATGTTCATTTACTCGTTTAACAAATGTTTATTAAGTGCCTACTGGCACTTAGAATACCAGTAAATAAAACCAAGAGTCTTGCCCTGTGGATCTTTTATTCTAGAGGGGCAGGGGAAAATGTTGGTTTATTGAAAGGCAATAAATAATAATGATAATAGATGATATATATAGATAGATGATAGCTAGCTAGCTAGCTAGATAGATAGATGATAGATAGATAGATAACTGAGTGTATTAAAATGTAAGTGCTCTGGAAAATAGGAAATTAGAGAAGGATAAGGTAAGCTTTCTTTAAATGAATTAATGAAGTAATCAGTGAATTAAGATGGATGGATGGATGGAAGGAAGGAAGAAAGGATGGATGGATAGAAGGAATGAGAAGTCTGGGTAGATGGTGGGGAATCACTGAAAGGTTTTAAGAATGGGAATGACAATACTCACATCTGCCAATCCCCTGCCTCCTACAAGGCTTCCACTCTCAAGGTAGCAGGGTGCGGCTCTATACATTCAGGGTCAGGCAAAGGTGTGTTCTGCCAGAGCAGGTTTCTCAGATACCACCTGGTCCCCAAGCAGGTCATCAGCTTGTTACCCACACTTCAAATGCAGCTGAATTTCCAATGCACAGTTGACATAAATACCTTCTGGGCACATAGCAGTTAATAAATAACTTGGTTAAACTGCAGCAGAGGGAGGAGGCTCCAAAACTGGAGGTGGGGATGGGAGACTAGGGAACGCGGCCCTTATTAATGACCGAACTGCAATCTCTGAAAAGAGGGGACTGATACTTCAGGAAATGAGTGTATGATCATCATTATTCTGTCAGCAGCACCCCGATGGCTTCTCCCAGACACGCAGCCTCCTCTAACCCAGCCTTCTAGGGAGAGGAGGCAGGAGCCCAGGGTTCCTGGCTGCCAGTCAGGGTGAGTCATTCTGCCTTCCTGGGCTTCAGTTCCTCATCACTAAAATGGGAAGGCAATTTCTCAGCCCTTCTCATAGGACTGAGTAAATTAACGGGTGGAGAAACTTTGGAATCTGTAAAGAAAAAAAAAAAAAAAAAAAAAGCCTGAGGAATGGTTCTATTCATTAAAAAGAAAACTAAATATTTCCCATTTTCCATTTTATAAAGCCTGGGCATTGCAGTGGTTAAGGATGGGATCACACACAGCTGGCTTCAAATTCTGCTTCTGCTTCTTTCAAACTATGATGATTTGGGACAAATTGTTTTAGCTCTCTGAAGACTCGATTTTCTCATCTGTAAAATGGGGTTGTCACCCCTCCCTCATAGGATTATTGGGAGCATTAAAAGAGATACTGAGCGTTGGTGCCCAGGACATAATAAGTGCTTTATGAGCGTAGCTCTAATGACTGTTGTTGCCATTGCTCTGTGGCCCAGCCTCCTGTCCGTGACCCTGTGATTTAGAACAAGGCTGTCCCAGCCTGGCTCGTGCCCCACCATCAGATACTGAGTGGTGGGTGCAGGTGTGAGAGGGGGTCTGTGTACAAAAGCCTGGAGTAGACACTGCAGCCCCTGCTTCCTCAGGGGCTCTCTTCCAGACTGCTTCTGGGGGAGACAAGAGTAGACAAAGGGCAGGAGCAGGAGGGAGAGGGCCATGGCTTTGATCCCTTCATGCGGGTGTAGCCACTTCCCCTCCAAGCCAGAGGAGATGCTGATGGGGTCCCCAGGAAAGGCTCATCAGCTCAGGCCTCTCTTGACACCTGACCAAGTGCCCCAGGCTCAGCGATGGTATTTCCTGAGTCCAGACCCTCTGTTCCCTGTGCCCGTCACATCCCATGAGGTTCAAACACAGGCTGCCACTGCCCCCAGCACTGCAGGCCCCAACTATGGGCTCCACGCCTGGAGCCCAGGGGCCCGTGACATTTCACAGCCAGTGAAACAGCTGGTTTGTGAAGGGGGGGGCATTGGTGCCAAGGCCCGCCTCTGGGCTGTTTTCTCCCTGGGCCGCTGTTTTAGAAACTGCTCAGGTCAGGGAGGCCTCTTTCTCTGGGCAGGAGGGCCTTGCTCCATTTTATTGTTACTGCTGTTCTTTTTAAATGGAATGAGATGCAAGTTTCAGGACACCGAGAGACCCAGAGACCAGAAAAGTTTTACTCTCCTTTTATTCTCTCTATCAAACTGAAGAATTACTACCTGACTTACTGGACTCCTGCCCCCTGACTGATGTTACGAATACCGTGAATAATAATAATAATGGCTTACATTTACTTTCAGTCTGCTAGGTGCTAGGCACCAAGTGCTTTACCTGCACCAACTCGCTAAGAGTCTGGTAGGTTCTGGGCCCCTAAGCCAGCGAGACTCCCATCTGTCAAGTGCACATTCCAAGTGCAGGGAGCTGGTCTGATCTCGTATATTGCTCCCCTCAGGGGAGAAATGGTGGGACCAGAATGACATGAAATCCCAGCTCCTTTGACTCATTGGAAACTCCCAGTGGCAAGTTTCACCACATTCTCCCATGGATCCATTTTTTTAAAACCCCCAAGGTGATTTCTAAACCAGAAGAAACTTCTAGCAGGGAAGTTGTGAGCCTTTTGGGGTCTCATCTCCTGTTGCAGAGACATCAGCCATCCTCCTGGAAAGAGATACCGGCTGCTTGCAAGCAACTTGGTTGAAAACAGAGTCAGTGGTCGCAGCTATTCACCTCTCTGCTCTCCAAGAGAAGGAAAAACACTGCATGTTGGTGTGGGGGCGGTCTCAGGTCCACGCAGTGGTTTCTGAGACCTCCTGGGGGAGGTGCCCACCCCTTGGATCGCTCTCAGCTGAGGACTCTCGGAGTTGGGCAGGGAGGCCAGCCGGAGGGGTGGAGGGGACGGGGAGTGGGCATCACAAAGAAGCAGGGTCATGACATCACGTGAGGTCTTCCCCGCTCTGCAGGCTGGGACGCCAAGCTGAGTAGCAAGAGGCCACTCGCTCTGTGTGACTTCAGGCTAGTCTGAGCCTCCTCCAAGCCTCGGTTTCCCCCTTTGAAAAATGGCAATAACGCTTGATTGACCTGGTCCTGCCCAGTTCACGGGGCTGTTGAGAGGATCACAAGAGACGATGGCTGTGAAAGTGCCTGGAAGACCTCAACGTGTTGTTCACATACAGACGGTGACAACAATGGTGGGGTGGGGGGTGGACAGTGGCCTTGCACTCCGAACCCTTCACAAGAGGCTGGAAGTGTTGGCTGGACCAGCATGCTGTATGACCCTACACGACCCACCGAACCTCCCTAGGCTTTGATGTTCTGTCCTGTCAAGTGCGAATAGTGAAGGCCACACTGAGATAAGAGGTATGGAAGGACTCTGAACACCTGTTTGACGGGGTTTTGCTTTAGTCAATAT